>NW_024543977.1:685000-1885000 GCF_018167655.1 Microtus oregoni
AGAGGCACCAGCACTTTACTTGAGGGAGGCAGGCTGTGGGGCGGCCCCCGGCTTCCAGTACAGGCTTTCGGGTTCTCTCCTAATGAGAGGCACCCCTTTCCTCTCCCGTGATACCCGGAATGCTTCACCCCTACCTACGTTCCAGCAACGCACGGTATCCTGGGCACTCCTGTACGTTGCTTCCTCTAGGATTTCCCCAAGTAATTCTCTATACTTTGGGTAGCAAGATTAGACAAAGATCCGGATTAGAGAGACACCAGCTAATCCATCACCCTCACTCCCCCTGCTCGCTTCCCTCAACCCTCCGCAGCCAGATAGAAATCTTTGGTGTGTAAGAACCGGAGAAAGAAAACTAGTATTTTATTTGCGCTCCCGTCTTTAAGTACTGATCCGTGGGGGAATTCTCTCTCCTAAAGATTTTTTGAAATTGTTTTTATTTTTCAGTTTCGCTCCAGCAACTGCATAGGCGCCGCTTTGGCTTCTTTTATGATTGAGTACCAGGTTGTTTTCCCCAAGAGCTAGTCACCTACAGCTGGAATATAAGAAAGACATGGAAACGTACTGGGGTGAGAAGTCTACCTAGGAGATCCCCTAGAAGTTTTATTATGAGATCCAGCTGAACAAGCTTTGACATTAAGAAAAACAAAACCAAACTTGCACATGCGCTGGATGAATTCAGAAGAAATTCATATCCAGCTAACCGAGGATCTGAAAGAAGAATAGAAAATTTTAAAACGAGCCATTTCCAAACGAAGGGCGCTTGGCTGCAACCCTACAAAGAGCGCGAGTGCATACAATTAAATATCAGAGCTCAACAAATAGCATTTGTGGCAAGAGCAAGTGTGTGACTCCTCACAGCAATTATTTGGAAGTTTTTCCATACTTTTGAAAACATACTTGACGCCTCATTTCTTTGATGACGGCTCAATAGACACCCTGAAGCAGGAGCGGAGCTGCCCCCTCCCCAGCGCTCCTCTAGCTTGCAAGGCTTTCATCCAGGGCTTGAATTGTGTTGTCAAAGTTTAGTAGACAGAGGAGGGGGCATGAGAACGGGAGGGTGTCTTGAAAAGTCTTGGAAATCGGTATATTTTGCAGGTGTAGAATGTGCCTAATAGCCATGGCTAGTCCGTGCTCCCCAATGGTGAGGGTATGACAAAGACAGCTGGCTAGTTTTCAGTGTGAAAACACCCCCTCGGTGGACCAAACACAACGACACTGACCTTTCTGCGGGGGGAACCAGGGATGTGCCTTTGACTGAATTTGCCACAAAGACGTCTTGCTATGACTTTTGTTCACCACGAAAGCAAAGAAATATTGCGCTTAATATGAAAAGTACTGTTCCCAGCTTTTCCGTGCCCCTTAAGAAGTATTACAGCTCTGATTTACTAGCCCCTTCTCCAGGGCTGGCTGGCCACAAGATGGGGTGGGGGTGTGAGGGTGGGGATAGGGCAGTGGGGACCCTGCTGAAGGAGGCGGAGCTGGTGAGTTAAATTGCTGGTTGCTGTTTCCAAGTTCTCTCTGTGCGGCAGCAGATTTATCAATCTTTTCATCTGACAATACTTTGAAATATATCATTGCCATCCCAAGTTGTTTGATAGATTATCTGCAGGCACACAGCCTTTTCCAAGGTCAAGTTGAAGATTCTTGTTTGCTGTTTAACTGGGTTGTTTAAAAACTCAGAACAATGCCTGCCTGTTAAATTTTCACTTGTTCTCATGGGACATTGGAAAGCAAGCTTTCCTGTTGACTGGGTGTCTGGATACTTCATCTTTTTGAGTTAAATTCAGCAAATAGGGTTTTGGCAATGAGATCAACAGTAGGGAAAAATGAGATTTAACCTTACCAGTTGCAGATACAAAGGAGATTAAGCTGTCTCTCATCTCTCACCACAGTGTGCACCAATTTCTATGTGTGTTAGGGGCTAGTTACAGTCACACACACCATGTTCAACTTTATAATTTCATTCCAGTGGGAAGCTACAAGTGTACTCTTCTAAAGCAGAAAGGCACAGAAATTGTGGCCACTCCTGTGGGGCTTGTTGTTGTTTGTTGGACAGAGCATAACCTGTTGCTTTAAAGCTGCCAGAAAAATTAAAGTAAACTCCAAACCATCATGTTTCTGGACATACTTTTTTCATCTCACCATTCACTTCACAGTTTCCTCTATATTTGCAATGATTGATTTTTTTTATTCAACTAACTTTTATTTACCTTGCAATAATGATCTGGACCAATGTGATAAATTACAGATATGCAAATTTCTTTGAATGGTGTTGTAAGTGTGTCTAGCTGGAGCTGAATGACTCCTTGCAAGTCAGTCTGTGCGCGCTCAGGACCCCAGGGAGCTGATCAAAGCACCCATTCTCTTTCATCCCCAGTATTCTCCTCCAAACTATTTCGATACAATATGTTTCCATGATGCACTTAATGTGCCAGGGACATAGAACTCATTACAACCTAGCTAGTTCTGCCGACCTCTTTGTTCCTCCGCAGAAAGTCAAAGAAAAAAGGAAAAGGCCTGCCAGTTGCCAGCTTTCTGAAATGCTAAAGCATGCGTCATTTTTCACCAGGTCTGGTCTTGATATCCTCAAAAGACAAACTATGAAACCGGCCTCAGCCCTTTCTGGCATTAATTACACTGCTGTCCAGCCGATCTGTTTTCCCTATTATATGCATTTCTCAGCAGGGATTTTTTTTTTTGCAAGACTAATGCAGCTGCGAGTTAAACTATGAATGCATTTTTTATCACTATGGAAAAAAATGAGTGAAAAGGCTGCAAAGCATACACAGAAACGTTTCAAAGCTTTCTGGTGGGCAGCAGATTTAGGGCTGGCCTTGGGAGGGGCTGCAAGGTCTCTAAATCCAAAGTTGGGGGAGAGTCTCTGAAGTTTCCAATGCACTCCGTGTCTGTGGTGACACTCATTGTGCCATTTGACATTCCGCTTTGGTACCCAGATAACTCTTCAAGGTTAAGAATGACCAGTGAAATTCTGAAATGGAAGATCTTCCTACATCCAAGCAGAAGTCACTTCCACGGAATTTTGGTCCAGGATAATGACACAGAGAGTTTAAATTTTATGTGATATCCGTCGTTTCGTGTAGGGTTGATTGGTTGGTGGGAATGGCTGGCAGCCAGTTCTGGGAAAGGTTCCAGACCTGACTCCGATTAACCCTCTCTGGTGAAACTCTGCTGGAAACCAACTCACCAGCAATTGCCATTAATCTACTTACTAATTAAGCCAATTCATTTCTAAAGGAGAAAAATTCCTTTCTTTAGCCAAACTGATGGGAGGAAATTTGAAAGAAGCGCCAAACTGTGTAACTGTAATTCAGCCAAGGACTGCTAAAACAAGGTGCTGATATATAGCAGCAGATTTAAAACAAGTTTCTAGGGCAACACTCCTTTGGAGGCGGTGGCATATAGTGCATAGTAGATGAAGCTCGAATAATGCTCCGCGGCCCCATGCCATCCCATGTACTGGTGCTCAAAATAACAGGTCTCTCTCTAGTTAAATCTTGTTCCTTTTACGCACAAATAAATTGCCTTTCCAGCTTTCTTTCGGACCAGTCTATGCCAGCTTTATGTGACAGCTACTCCAAATATATCGCTTGCAACTTAGTAAGTAACCTTAGAATTAGTTGCTCAGCATCTAGAATCAGGGACAAGGCAGACAGCCTTGAAGTTCAGGGAATAGAAAAGACAAAGTTGAACATTACGCATGGGAGAGAAGCGCCCTGTCTCTGCAGTAAGTGGTACCTAGCTTGCAGACAGAGCAATCATGCATTCATTAATCTTGGTCTTCCTTATTATCAAGAAATAGAACTCCAAAGAGTTTCCTCACTTACCAAAGAATCATATACTGCCTTAGGACGCCTCTAAAGAGTCCTGTGAGGAAATGAGGACAAAGTGCACCTCCCAACGGGAAATGCAAAACTTTCTTGCCTCTGGTTCATGCACACCTGCTTTAGACCATGGGTCCAGGAGGTAACAAGTTGATTTGGCTTTGCATAAGAGACTGGATGCATTGGGGATGTGGGGGGGGGGGGAGGGGACGGGCGAGTCAAACAAGCTTAGGGCCTCGATTTTTATTTTTATTTTTTATTGAAATCCATTCTTTCTCGCCCTTAGGCACTGGGGCAGGCCTCTGAACTCCAGAAAGGATGCCCCACAGTTTTACCCTGAACGGCTACCATAGGGCTTGAGAAAGTGCGTAAAGGTGCACATACATCTCCACCTAAGCGAAGAACCGGGCTCGCTTCCTGTACGTGAAGAGCAGAAGCTGAAATGATCAGTATAGAACCACCTTGGAGATAGTATCACTTGGTGTGGGCAAGTCTTATGCCAGCCAGGATGAGGACCATCTTCCTCTGAGCCTGGGTCTGCCGAGCTCAGATGGCTGAGCCATTAGTTACGTGGCTCTGTATGTCTTCTAGGAGTGTGCTGGTGCCTGGATGATCTCTCCAAACGCGTTTCCTGGGATTGAGATGTAAAGGACCCCGCTAGAAATGAGGAAAGATGAACAGATAAGAACCTTTCTTTTACCAGTCGCTCTCCACCCTCTCAGACCCTCCCCCCCCCACTCCCCCTGCATTTTACATTTTAAAATGGTCCTTGCCCAGTTGGGGGCTTTTTAAGTCACCAGGAAGGTAAGTGGTGAATAGGTAGGTAGGCCAGGGGGTCAGATCATCCTCAGGTTTCAAAACAGGCTGTGCCAGCCAAATTTGCCTCTGTGACAGCTTTCCTGCAGCTCTAGACTGTAGAGATAGATGGTCTCAGGTGTCTGTGAGCAAGGCCCTTCTGCTTAGAATTATGAGTCATTATGAGAGAATAGAAAAAGGCGGGGCGGGGCGGGGGAGGGGAGACAATTCTCTGAATCTGGAGATTCAGCACTGAGATTTGTCTAAAGTAACCTGACACTGCCCTCTGTAAGATGGAAAGTTAAGAATGGGGAGAAAACTAAAGAGCACCCCAGAGGCTGTGGAACTGGAAGATGCCACTTCCTCTCCTAGGCTAGATTCTGCCCTGTAGGGAGGATGTTTACCTGGTGTGTAAATTGTGAGCCAAGCGCTGGGGGTCTGAGAAAGGAAAGCCACAGAGATGTGATGCTTTAGCTTTGAAGATAAACAAAGGTCTGGAACTAAGCTCACTGAAAGCCAGGAGCGAGCGTGGAGATGGCAACAAAGACTTTCAGCCTGTGGTCACCGGTAGGTGTCAATGTGGACACTTACTGACTAGGCAGTAGGAGAGGGGAACAGAGAGCCAGGCTGTCACTCCAAGGCTCAACAAGGACAAAGATAAAAACGTGACAAGCTCTATTTTCAACAGTGGCGAGGTTCAAAGTGGAGTGCTTTCAGAGTCTGCGTGGGTCAAGGCTTTTCTGAAGGAGGCTTGTTTTGTTCTAGTCAACTACCAAGGAGGGGAGCCCTAAGGGCATTTCCTGAGGTAACTTTCCTGTCTCAAAGATTTCTTCAAAGGAATTGCATGGTCTAAGATATAAAGACCTGAGTGGACAATATAGAAGCACCAGGTTCTGCACCCTGAATCCCCAGGGGCTGCAATAGAGTTTATGAACTTGAACAGCCTACCTAACTTTTTGTTAGCATTTTCTTTCACACACACTACCTTTTGTCAAACTGTACAGAAGAGGGTGAGTCTACATGTCCACATGCATGGATACCACCTCACAGAGGCTTAAAATGTTGACAGAGTAATGGAAATTGGGCAGAGCTAAGCAGCCAGAGACTTCAGTCTTCCTCTTAGAAACCAGTAGTCAAGGCATTTTGCCACAGTGAATCTCTCCTATTTTCTGTTGAAGCTAATTGGGGATTTTCTAATGCCTCTCGTTAGCAAAGATTATGTCCCAGGATTAGTAACTGGGCATAATAGGAAGTGCTGGTCACTCTACAGACTCTAGCAGAGCCGTGTTCCTCCCAGAAATTCTACTAGCAAGACAAAAATGTAAGTTAAGAAAACCCATAATATTCTGAAATTCTTAATCAACACAGGTCTCTCAAATAATAAAAAAGGGATGTAAGTATCCTTAAAAGACTAATGACATTTCACAGGTAATGCAATTTAGAAAGAAACACTTCCATGTTTTCTTTTCCAACAATGTGCATTTCTGTAAACTGCTATAAATCGCAATTCAAAAGCAGTGATCTCACCATCCCCAATCATTTTTTATACTGATCAAATGAATGCAGATACTCCCATTTGGGAGGGGCAACATGACATTTCCCTTGGCAGTTCTAAACAGGTCACAGACCTTTCACAGACCCTAAGGCAGTGGGAGGGAGCTCTTTGCTAAACCGTGTAACCAAATCAAACCAATGGTTACCCCTTTTCAAAACCACTGGAATGGTGTGCACAATGCTATTCACATAGCAGCACAGAAACTGAAAGAACGGTCATCCAATGGAGATTTCTTTCCTTTTGTTTAAACTTGCAGAGCTCAAAAAGTAATACTTAAAGGCAGACAATTACATTTACCATGATGAAAATATACATATACAGTCCACATGCATTTTTGTTGGCACTGCACAGCATAGCTGTAACTGCCCATATGTGTGTATGTGTATATATATGCACACGTATGTATATATATATGTCTATTTATTGGAGATGCTGCTTTGTTTGAAACCTTAGGCACAAAGACACAACATGGCTGCCCTGGAGATGACCTATTGCTTTCAAGTTGCTTGAACACATCAGAATTTCCATTGTTAAGGTTGATTAATTGAAACTGATAAGTTACCATGGATAAAGATTGTTTTTCTGTTTAATGTGGTGGGCCTGATTTGGTAAATGCCTCATTCATGTAGCATTGCAGTGGAGCATATGGGCAAGAGTCACTCAGCATCACAAGCATACACAATCTATTATGCTTGTGTGGACACAACTAAAAGGCCTTTCTGCTTTAATGACAAAGTTTCAATAAGAAATTCCATTTAAAGAGTCACTAGTAACATGAAACAAGATTTTATAATTTATTCTTAGAGTTTCTGTGGATGATTTAAAAGATAATATTTAAATATACCACACACACACACACACACACACACACACACACATTATACCTTAGTATTAGTTACTGGGGATAAAGCATCACTTATCTTAAATGTGAATAGACACATAAGGAGACAAAAAGTTGCCACATCATGGTACCTTGCCTATATAGTGTTGTTAGGGTTGCCAAGGATATGCCCCCAGTGAGAGTTCATGATGCCCAGTTCCCAGTAGGAAGGGAAATGGTTTGGTGGCTAAGAAGCCCATTTCAGGATGCTTGTTTTTCTTAATGAAGAAACAGAAGGCATTTAAAAAGTCATCCAGAGAGTGGCACATCAAGCAGTGAAGGTATCCATATTTTTATAACTTAATTCCTTCTTATACTTGGAAATTATTTTTAAGAGTCAACTATATAAGAACATGAATATTTACTACTAACTATACGACTGCTAGTATTTTTGAATTATTGTACATAAACTCATTTGTTTTTGTTTTTTTGTTTAGGTTGATATGTATTTATTCAGAAAAGAGTAATAACCATAATTATGAAAGCCATGTTAATGAACTAAAGAACTAACTATGCCAAAACATCAAAGAGACAGTTACCATATTTAGCCTTTAATGTCTCTTCAAATAAATTCTCTGGTCATTCATGTCCAAGAAGCAGTTCAAGTTCACCCGGCATTCCTCATTTAAATTAGATGGGTAGCCGCAGTTCAGTTTGGGGAGTAATAAAACACATTTGTCACAGCTGAGCCTTGCTACTGTGCATCTTTATGAAGGGCTGGGTGTCCATGGCAGAGCTAATCCACACACCGTCACTTGTAGAGTTCCCTCCTGCATTTTGAAGTGATAATCTGTATCTAATTTTTAAAGAAAAATTTCCTTTCCTTTCACTTTTTGAAGACCCGTTTCTTTGCAGGCCCTGAATAGAGATCATGGGTGACAGTGCCGAACAGCTCTGATGTGCGTGGAACAAAAACCCACCTCTTTGTAGAACATAACAAATTATGCAGTGTTCACAGATGCGCTTCACATTGCTCTTTTGTGAGAAAATGAAGCCCCACCCTGTCCCCCCTTCCTCCAAGAGAGCCCGGGCGCCTAATGTGATCTGTCCCCAGGGCAGGAAACAAGACATCTCCTTAACAGGGAAACTTTTCTGGAGTTCTTTTGGAAAGCTTTTCATTTGGACTTTTGGGCTATGTAGTTTTTGCAAGTACGAGCTATTCCAAGTCACAAGCAGCTATTCTATAAACAAGAGCACAGTCTGGGGTTTCTAGGATTACATTGTTGCCATTCCCGTTGGGGGCCTCAGGATTATGCTGCCATTCCTATCTGGCGCCTACCTTGGACTTTTAGATATTTAGTGGAAATCCCGTCATTATACAATTGATATAATGCTTGAACTATATATGAGCAAACAAATGTGATGTTTTTTCCCTAATTAAAATGTCAAAATATATTCTTAAAAACTGTATTTTTCTTCTTCTGTATTCCAGTTTTGGGCGGTTCTCATGGAGAAGAAGCCATTGCTGGGCAAGCCTAGGTAACCAGGGATGCTGATAAGCCATCCTGAGTCGCCAGAAAGCAGCTTCTGTGGAATGATGCTGAGTGTAGAGACTGCTACCCTACCTCCTGGGCCTGGGACCTTTGCAAATCTGACAGCTACTGAGTGTGCTGCTCTCAGTTGCTGCCTCAGAATTCCAAGCCCTGGAAAGTTCTCTGTGTCCTTAGTCCCTAGCCCCTACTTTAATTACAGTAGATGTTCCTAAAGTCCGTGGGATGGATGGATGAATGAATGAATGGATGGATGGATGGATGAATGGACACGAGAGATGAAAGCTAGAAGATGATGCGGCCCCTTAGAATCCACAGCATTTGTGGTTTTCTCCCACATTGACCTAGTCTTGGTCGCATAATCTTATCTGACTGATACAGCAAGAGAGCAAAGGGTGAAGCCAGTAGAAATTTGAACAAACCTTGCCCATAGAGCTTGCTATCCCCTGTTCTTGAGAACAACCCCAAGTTCATCTTGAACAAGCCTGAATCAGCTTGCTTGATGAAGAGAGAATCTGATTGACTTTGCAGACTGCCTGTATGAGACTTGCCTCTCATGGTCAGCCAAATACTAATGAACCCAGCAGCCATGCAGACCAGTCATGTGAGTAAAGACATCTACAGTAGCCTAACATTGCCCCAAATAGCAGAAAACTGCACATTATTTGCTAGCACCAGTTGGGAAGCTCATGCAGGAGAGAGGTGGGACTCTGAATAGCCCTACTTGACTTTCTGCCTGAAAGCCCTGGAGATCTACTAAGGACCAAAGAAGAAATAACAAAGTATGAGGGTAGGGGAAGCAAAGAGAGGAATCCTTGGTGACCCTGACATCTGATGCTCAAAGCAAGGGCAGTTCATGGTGGCAGATGGAGGCGATCCAGAGTCTATCTGCATGCAAGTGCTGGAGAGAGGAGCTTAGCCTTCTCCCAGGTTGATTTACACAGGATAGAAGGGGAGCAGGAGGAGTGGCTTGATGGGAGGGAGGGAGAGAAGGGTCCTGGGAGTGTTTTCAGGAAGAATCCATGATGCTCTCTTTAGTGAGAGGACAGTTAGGGATATCGAGAGAGCATAACCTTGCTGTATCAAATAGAATCTCAAGGTAATGAACTTGAGACTCAGTTTTGCATACGTGTGTGCCCTTGTGTGGGGGTACACAGGCAAACAAATACATGCATGTGTTCTAGTAAAGCCACCTACTTCCTTTGAGATGGGTCTGTTATCATGGAGCTCACAAAGCAGGCTAGGCTGCTTGGCCAGTGAGTCCAGAGAGCCTCCTGTCTCCATTTCCCCAGCTCCGGGATGACAAGGGAAAGCCACAAGGTCTAATACCTTCTCGTAGGTTCTGGGATTAAATTCAGGTGCCTGAGTCAACTCCCTGGCCACTGCAGTTCAGTCTTGTCAAACATTCATTAGTTCACTGACTGCCAGGGATGCAGCAAACACATCCACATAGGAACCTTACCCCGTTTGAAGTCTTATTGACAAAGAAAGTCTTGAAGTGGGGGTGCAGAAGCATTCTAACTAAGCATGAAGCACAGAAGAGCTCTAACTAAGCAAGAAGCCATGGCTTCATTATGGCAGATAGCAAATGATGGAACTCCTTAATATCTCTTGTGAGGAAACTGGAAATATTAGATCCCTCAACTTGTTTGGCAGAATATAATCTAACTATCTAATATGATTGTTTTACATTGTTATAGTGTTTGAGTTTGCTTCATGCTCTTTACTTTTCTGTTGTAATATATTTGCTTAGCATTCCAGAGGGATAGAGTTCATCTTGGTGGGGAAGGCATGGCATTTTCATTCATTCATACCCAGGAAGGAGACACACACACACACACACACACACACACACACACACACACACACACAGAGAGAGAGAGAGAGAGAGAGAGAGACAGAGAGAGAGAGAGACAGAGACAGAGACAGAGACAGAGGGTCCCAAGTGAGGAGAGATTGCAAGCCTCAAAACCCACACCCCAATTATTTAATTCTTTCAGCAAGGCTCTACACAAAGCTTCTGTAGCCTCTCCAATAAACACCACCAAAGGCGGACCAAGCCAGTGGGGGATGCTTTTCATTCAAATCACCATATTCCACCCCGCGTCCCCATAGGCTCATGCTCATTGTCATATCATACTGCAAAAATACATCTAGTCCATCTTCAAAAGTTCCCATAATTTTTAAAAGTTTCAATACTGCTCAAAAGTTCAAAATCTAAGACTGGAGGTAATTTCTTAACTATGACCCCAAGTTAAATAGACAATTTACATACCCCAAGCATACAGTGACTCATTCGCTACATTACCATTCCAAACGAGAGGAATGGGAGCATAGTGAGGAAGGGTAGGAAGGCAGGCAAACACCAAATCCTACAGCTCCTTCTTCAGTATCTGGGTCTTTGGTTTCAAAGGGCTTAGGTGGTTCCGTCCTGCAGGTTTGCTGCCTGAGATATAAATCTCTATCTTGATCTGTTCCCATTCCCTGTATGCAACTCTCCTTGGTAGAGGATGTCTCATGATTCTGGCATCTCCAATATCTTGAGGTCTCTACCACATTTATAACAACTTCATTCAATGGCTTCTCAGGGCATCTTTGAAGGAACTGTCACCCTATCACATGTTTCCTGGCCCTAGCAGCTTTCTGAAACTACAGAGGAAGAATCCAGTATTCCCCCAATCTTGCATTTTTCTTGTTTCCCAAACCAGTACCTCATGGATGACACAGGTAAGTTTGGTTGCCAGGTGGGGAGTTCCCGGGCCTCGTAGACCACAGTTGCACAAATATTGGGACGCTGGATTATGTGATTTTTTGGTGTCCAATTTCTTGAGTTCATTGAATATTTTGGATATCAGACCTTTGTCTGATGTGGGGTCAGTGAAGATCTTTTCCCATTCTGTAGGCTGTCATTTTGTCTTGTTGACCATGTCGTTTGCTTTACAGAAGCTTTTAGTGTCTGTGCTACTAGGGTTATATTTAGGAAATGGTTCCCTGTGCCAATGCATTTAAGTGTACTTTCCACTTTCTCTTCTATAAGGTTCAATGTGGCCGGCTTTATGTTGAGGTCTTTGCTCCATTTGGACTTGAATTTTTGCATGGTGATAGAAATGGGTCTATTTTTATTCTTCTACATGTTGATATCCAGTTATGCCAGCACCACTTGTTAAATATGCTCTCTTTTTTCCATTTGGTAATTTTTGCTTCTTTAACAAAGATCAGGTGTTCGAAGATAAGTGAATTGATATCCAGGTCTTCTATTTGGTTCCATTGGTCCTCCTGTCTGTTCTTATGCCAATACCAGGCTGTTTTCAGTACTGTAGCTTTGTAGTAAAGTTTGAAGTCAGGGAATGTGATGCCTCCAGAAGTTCTTTTATTGTATAGGATTGTTTTGTCTATCTTGGGTTTTTTGTTTTTCCAAATGAAGTTGAGTACCGTTCTTTTGAGGTCTTTGAAGAATTTTGCTGGGATTTTGATGGGCATTGTGTTGAATCTATAGATTGCTTTTGGTAAGAGTGACATTTTTACTATGTTAATTCTGCCTACCCAAGAGCATGGAAGATCTTTCCACTTTCTGGTGTCTTCTTCAATTTCTTTCTACAAAGATTTAAAGTTCTTGTCATACAAGTCTTCCATTTGTTTGGTTAGAGTTACTCCAAGATATTTTATGCTATTCGTTTTCCAATTTTGTGGAGTACAGGTTTTCAAAATATGACCTGATGATCCTCTGTATTTCTACCATGTCTGTTGTTATGTCCCTCTTTTCATTTCTGATTTTGTTAATTTGGATATTCTCTCTCTGCCTTTTGATTAGTTTGGATAAAGGCTTGTCTATTTTGTTGGTTTTCTCGAAGAACCAACTCTTTGTCTCATTCTTTGTATTGTTTTCTTTGTTTCTATTTTGTTGATTTCAGCTCTCAATTTGATTATTTCTTGCCTTCTAATTTTCTTAGGTGAGTTTGCTTCTTTTTGTTCTAAAGTTTTCAAATGTTTTAATAATTCACTAGTGTGGGATTTTTCCAGCTTCATTATGTAGGCATTTAGTGCTATGAACTTTCCTCTTAACACCACTTTCACTGTGTCCCATACATTTCAGTATGTTGTGTGGTCATTTTCATTGAATTTTAGGAGGTCTTTAATTTCCCTCCTTATTTCTTCCTTGACCAATTGAAGATTCAGGTGAGCATTGTTTAATTTCCATGTGTTTGTGGCTTTTCTGGAATTAGTATTGCTGTTTACTTCTAGTTTTAAAGCATGGTGATCTGATAAGGTATATTGGGTTATTACAATTTTTTTTTTGTATTTGTTGAGGTGTTTTTTTTTTTCCCGAGTATGTGATCAGTTTTTGAGAAGGTTCCATGAGGTTCTGAGAAGAAGGTATATTCTTTTCTGTTTGGATGGAATATTCTATAGATGTCTGTTAAGTCCATTTGTGAAGTAATAAGGGCGGCGGGGCTGCATTCCCAGCACCAAGGCTGCCTGCTCGGCTAGCTTATGCCCCGAAATAACAACACACAAACTGTATTCATTTAATCACTGCTTGGCCCATTCTCTTCTAGGCTAATTCTCACATATTAATTTAGCCCATTTCCAATCATCTGTGTGTAGCACCCCAAGGTGCGCTTACCGGGGAGATTCTAGCCTCGTCCATCCTGGGTCGGAGCTTCATCCCGGGAGTGGAGCATGGCGTCTCTCTCAGGCATCTGCTCCCGAGAGCGCTGTGGAGTCTCTGACCACACTTCCTCTTCCTCCCAGCATTTTGTTCTGTTTACTCCACCCACAGGGCCAAGCAGTTTCTTTATTGGCCAATGACCTTCCTCCATCATTTCCCCTTTTTCGGTTTAAACAAAAAAAAAAAAAGGCTTTAACTTTAACATAGCAAAATTACATATAACAAAACAGTTATCAAGTAAAAGTTACAATAATCTTTATCATAACTAAGGAAAACTATAACTATAACTAACTATTCTTAACTCCATCAAAGACTCCAGAAAGATATAATATTACCTAAGTAAACAAGAACAAAGAAACTTCAAACTCTAGAAATGACAAAGGCATCTCATTGCCTGGACAGTCACCCAAAGTTCTTTTGTACCGTTGGGGCATCCATCTTCAGCCTTCAGGCCCATGGTATCCAGCAGACATTTCCATAAAGCAGGAAAATTCAAAGTAAGTTCAGTCACTATCTGTTGTGTCCTGCAGAATGTCTCGCAGACTCTTTCATGAATCAGGAACCTCGAAGGATCATCTCACCTTAGGCAAGTTCAGTAGTCCTCTCTCTGTGGGTTCTCTGTGTCCAGTTTATGCAATAGTCCAGGCAAGAGCAGTTTCTTGGCCAAATGGCTATCAAACTCCATAAGGTGCTTCTTCGATGCCCATCTTCCTCTTGAAGTAGATTGGTGCTGCCAGGAGCAGAGTGTCTCATTGTCATGAAAAGTCCTCAGTTATTAAAACATTTAAAATGCCATATTCTATAATCTTTGAAAGATATGAAGAATGCCTATCTAAGATATATCTATGCACATCTAGAAAATCTTAACTAACGTGACTACAAACTTGACTATTATTTATGATTATCCATCAACAACCTATATTTCCTAATTATACATTACATATTTAAATGAACTACACAATCACAATACCTTAATCAAAATCAGAAACACTTATACATATAACAAAATTGACCTTAAATCTCTATCAATAAAGCAAAATCTATACTAATGCAAATTATTTATATCTATATCATATCCCCCTTTAAATGTAAAAGAACGTTTATAAACCATATTTGGGAACATGGGCGCAGTTTTTTCTCTCCAAACTGCTTCCTGCTGAATGGGGGCGTCGTTAATTAGGTCTTTCATGGTATAACCTGTGTGCTAGTTTTATCTCAGTTGGCAGTTGAGCGAAGTAATTTTTTGAAGGCGTGTACAGGAACCATTCAGGAGGACGTGGTCCATCATACCAAATCGGAATAGAAGAAATGAACAGCGTCTCATCCTCTGTGAAAACAAAATGAGAAACTCCTTTCCAAAGCATCATGTCCTTAGATCCAAATTTCAAAGTCAAGGCATCAAAATATCTATGTCGGATTAGTTCAGCAACATTTATAAATAAATATCTTTTAGCAGCTGTTGCTCCTTCCTCAGCATTCAAACAATTCAAAGAGAGCATAATAGCATACAGTATCAAGATTCTCTGTGTATTTTCCATCTTTGTACAGCTTTGTTTTAACCTCTATTTCGTTTATTTTTACTTTTAACTTTTTGCTTTTTGAGACAGGTTCTCTGTATCTTTGACCTGAAGTAACTCTGTAGACCAGGCTGTCTTTGAACTCTCCGAGATCCGCCTGTCTCTGCCTCCCAGGCATTGGGATTAAAGGCGTGTGCTACCACACGTTGAAGTCACAGAGGTCTATCTCCCTCTGCCTCCCAAGTGTTGGGATTAAAGGTGTGTACCACACACAACAACTCTCTTCCTTTTTTTTTGTTACTTTAAGAACTTTAAATTTTAGTCTGCACATATTTTTAACACACTTCAAACCATTTAGAAATTTTCTTTGTCTTTGAATCTCTCTTTACTGTATATCTCTCTTTTTCTGACCACACGAGTCTTTAATTTACCAAGCAATATCAGTAGGATTAAAGGCATGGCTTTGCCGGCTGGATCCAGCCCATTCCTTAGCTTTCCAGCCTCATGACTGAGGTACTGGCTGTAGCCAGCAAGCGAGCTTCAGCAGCCTTTGCTTGCAAACCGCACAAACCGCCTGCGTAAAAGAGTCAGAGTTTGTCCTGGCAGGACAGCCCAGAAAGCCGGCATTTTTAAATGGCGCAGGTTTTTTCCTGCTACGGCTGAAAACCAAAAAGCATGCGTTCAGCTTTTCGTCAACACCGTTTAAGTGTTTCGTGGCAGGACCTCTTAATGAGCTGCAGGCTTTGCAGCTAAAGCTGAGTCAGGAAGCCTCTCTTAGATGAGGCGCTTGCTTGCCTCTAGCAAGCAGAGTAGAACCGAGAAATTGCTGCTACCAAGAAACCAGGCACAATGCTTTAATTTTGTTCTAGAATTACTTCCCAAGCTGTCTCAGGCTTTATGTGGAAGCAGTTGTCCACGTGGGCGCCATATGAAGTAATAAGGGCGGCGGGGCTGCGTTCCCAGCACCAAGGCTGCCTGCTCGGCTAGCTTATGCCCCGAAATAACAACACACAAACTGTATTCATTTAATCACTGCTTAGCCCATTCTCTTCTAGGCTAATTCTCACATATTAATTTAGCCCATTTCCAATCATCTGTGTGTAGCACCCCAAGGTGCGCTTACCGGGGAGATTCTAGCCTAGTCCATCCTGGGTCGGAGCTTCATCCCGGGAGCGGAGCATGGCGTCTCTCTCAGGCATCTGCTCCCGAGAGCGCTGTGGAGTCTCTGACCTCACTTCCTCTTCCTCCCAGCATTTTGTTCTGTTTACTCCACCCACAGGGCCAAGCAGTTTCTTTATTGGCCAATGACCTTCCTCCATCACATTTGAGTCATAATATGTTAGTTCTCTTATTTCTCTGTTCATGTTTTGTCAGATTGACTTGTCCAGTGGTAAGAGGGGAGTGTTGAAGTCTCCCACTATTAGTGTGTGGGGTTTAATATGTGATTTAAGCTTTAGAAGTGTTTCTTTGACATATGAGGGTGCCCTTGTATTTGGGACATAGAGGTTCAGTATTGGAATTTCCCCTTGATGGATTTTTTCTGTGACTAATATGAAATGTCCTTCTTTGTCTCTTTTGACTGATTTTAGCTTGAAGTCTATTTTGTTAGATATTAGGATAGCTACACCGGCTTGTTTCTTAGGTCCATTTGATTGGTATATTTTTCCCATCCTTTTACTCTGAGATGATGTCTGTCTTTGAGGTTGAGATGTGTTTCTTGTATGCAGAAGACGGATGTATTCTGTTTTTGTATCTAGTCTATTAGCCTGTGCCTTTTTATAGGTGAGTTGAGTTCATTTACATTAAGGGATATTAATGACCAGTGATTGCTATCTCCTGTTGATTTAGTTTTCATCGTTGGTGATATTAATTTGTGCCTTTTTTTCTTCTTTGGGATTTGCTGTAATGAGATCATCAATTGTCTGTGTTTTTGTTGATGTAGCCATCTTTTTTAGGTTGGAGTTTTCCTTCTAGTATTTTGTGTAGGGCTGGTTTTGTGGCTAGGTATTGGTGAAATCTATATTTTTCATGAAATATCTTGTTTTGTCCTTCTATGGTGATTGACAGTTTTGCTGGGCATAGTAGTCTGGGCTAGTAGCATCTGTGGTCTCTTAATGTCTGCATAATGCTTGTCCATGACCACCTGGCTTTCATTGTCTCCACTGAGAGGTCAGGTGTAATTCTGATAGGTCTACCTTTATATGTTACTTGGCCTTTTTCCTTTGCAGCTCTTAATAATCTTTCTCTACTCTGTATGTTTAATGTTTTGATTATTATGTGGCAAGAGGAATTTTTTTTGATCCAGTCTATTTGTTGTTCTGTAATCTTCTTGTATCTTCATAGGCATATATTTCTTTAGGTAGGGAAAGTTTTCTTTTTTTCTTTTTTTTTTTTTTTTTTTGGTTTTTCGAGACAAGGTTTCTCTGTGGTTTTGGAGCCTGTCCTGGAACTAGCTCTTGTAGACCAGGCTGGTCTCGAACTCACAGAGATCCGCCTGCCTCTGCCTCCCGAGTGCTGGGATTAAAGGCGTGCGCCACCACCGCCTGGCCGGGAAAGTTTTCTTCTATGATTTTGTTAAATAAATTTTCTGTGCCTTTGAGTTGAACAACTTTTTCTTCTATACCTATTATTCTAAGATTTGGCCTTTTTATGATGTCCCATATTTCATGGATATTTTGGGCTAAGCTTTTGTTAGATTTAATTTTTTTTAACTGATGAGTCTACTTCCTCTATTGTATCTTCAGCACTTGAAATTTTCTCTTCCATTTCTTGTATTCTGCTGTTCATGTTTGCATTTGTGGTTCCTGATCTTTTCTTCATGATTTCTGTTTCTATAATTCTTTTGGCTTGTGTTTTCTTTATTGTTTCTATCTCAGTTTTCAAGTCCTGAAGAGTTTCTTTTGTATGTTTGATTTCTTTTTCTTGGTTTTCTTTAAGTGATTTGCTGATATCTTCCAATTTTTGTTTGTTTTTTCCCTCCATTTCTTTAAGAGAATTTCTCATTTCATCTAAGAATTTCAAACATTCTCTTGAGGTTATTTTTTAGATCATTTTCTTCTGGTTCATCCATATTTGATTGTTCAGTTCTTACTTTTGTAGGGTCTTTATGTTTTACTAGTTTTGTGTTGCTCTTTGTGGTGTAGTGTGTGATCTTACCTTTTCTACTCATCTTTTCCTCTAATAGGTGTGGTTGGGGCTGTCTGAGATTCTTTTGAATAATCTTCTACGTGTCAGTGAATCCAAAGCTCAGATGTTTGTTCCTCATGGTATAGTCAGTGTCATAGTTCTAGTTACCCCATTGGTCATTCCTGTTCCTAGAGGTAGCTCAGTGCTCCTGTGCTTTGGTCTGTTCCCTTGGCGTTTGCTGTCTCAGGCCTACTTTGGCCTAGGCTGCTGTTTTGATCTGTTTCTGTAAATCTTGGTCTGGATCTCCTCTTGCAGAAGTCCTTAGCTTGGAGTTGGACCTGTTCTGGTGGAGATCGCTGACTCTGGATCTGGTAGCTGGCTCTCTGGCTCAGGACTGATCAGCAGAGTTCTGGGGCAAGGTTGGCTCCCAGAGCTGGATTTGCTCCTGGCTTCTGCTTTTGGTGAAGCATGTTTCCTCAGGCCCTCTCTGTCCTAGGTAGCTTGTTCAGAGACATTCCTGTGAAACTCGTTGCCCAAGGTGGAGTCCCTTGCCTCAGGGCAACTTTGGCCTAGGTTACTGACTTTGACCTGTATCTGTAAATCCTGGAGTTGGATCTGGAAAGGTTTCTGGTTCTGGTCTACTGGCTCAGAGGTCTCAGGCTCAGGTGTACCCAAACCCCCAGAGGACCTGCTTACTTCCTCAGAAGTCCCAGGGTTTCCAGGTTCCTGCCTATTCCCTTTGATGTCCCAGACCAATGTCCAAACTCACAGAGGACCTGGCTTAGGCCTACTCTCTCTGAGGTTCCAGACTCATGCCTGGCCCTGCCGAGATTTCTGGTTCCTGCCTATTCCCTCAGAGGACCCCGGTTTGTAGGGATAAGTCCCGCCCCTTAAGGGGCGTGTTCGCCTCGGGCTAATGTCTGCCTATAAATTTGGCAAGAGTGCTCTGAGCTCGCTCTTCTGCTTTCCTGGTCTCCGCGGGAACGGTGGTTCTGTAAGTCTATTTCTACATTAAAACTATATATATTTTTACAATCTGTCTGCATTCGTTTACGCCGCTACACCGGTTCACTCATGCCCAGGCTGACAGAGGTCCTGGGAGGTCCTAGACTCTTGCCCAGACCTACTGGGGTGTTGGCTTAGGTCTACTCCCTTGAAGGTCCTGGATTCACATCCGAACCCTCAGCAGTCTCTGGCTTTGACTCACTCACTCAGCGGTTACTCTCATGTACCTGTTCCAGTGGAGATC
This sequence comes from Microtus oregoni, assembly GCF_018167655.1. NCBI lineage: Eukaryota > Metazoa > Chordata > Mammalia > Rodentia > Cricetidae > Microtus > Microtus oregoni. The sequence goes on from NW_024543977.1 coordinate 704,124, forward strand.
ATTGACTGGATCTGGTTGCTGGCTCAATCCTGATTCACCCTGGAGCTTGTTCTCTCTGTGTCCTAGGTAGCTGGTTCAGTCCTACTCTGGTTCCGGTGGAGATCCCAGACTCTGAGTCAGGTTGTTGGCTTGATCCTGGTCTGCCAGTGTCCCAGGACTGGCTGGCTCCCAGGACTGGATTTGCTCATGGCTTCTGCTCTTGGTGGAGCTTGTTTCCTCCAGCCCTCTCTGTCTTAGGAGTCACTTCATTGTTTTTAAATTTAGCCAGATTCTTGCAAAAATATCACATGAATGTCGTCTATCCCAGTTGCTAATAGAATTCTTGTTCCCTTCTGAAACCTCATTTTCTAGGATCCACTGTTCACATAGCTCTTAGCATTACAGTCTTTCAGGCTTCTACTAGAATGGCCAGGTAAACTCTGCTTACAGCAATCAATGATTTTCTTGTCCAATAGTATAAAGATTTCCTCATTTCTAAAGTCTTCTTTGTTCCTCTTAAAACCAACATGGTCAGATTCTTTACAGTAATACCTTTTCTTTCCTGGTTTCAATTTCTGCCTTTGTCACTTTTCTGTTGCAATAAAACATTCTGGCAAGAGCAATTTCAGGAAGAGTTTATTTTGTTTCATGAGTCCAGAGGAAAGGAGTCCATCATGGTGGGGTAAGGCATGACAGCAGGAGTGGAAAGCTGGATGATCACAGCTTCACCCACACACAGGAAGGAGGGGGAGGGACAGAACACAGCTCCAGTAGGGCTGCTTCTTAGGCTCTATAACCTCCCCCAAGCTGCCACATGGGATACAAAGCATTCAATACACGACCCTTTGAAGGACATTCCTCATTCAGACCACCACATTTCCCAAGCTTCCTGGCTTCATAGAAACATATTCTTTCCTAGTTACATAGGCTGTAAGTCTAAAACCCAAGCATCTGAAATCAGAAAGCCATGCTTCTTTTGAGACTGGGTGCATGCCTTCTTTGCCTCTCCACAACTGCTGGTGATGGCTATCAATCATTCATTCCTTACTTGCAGTTGAATCACGCCAATCTCCCTCCCTGATTTCCTCCTCTCTCCCCACCCCTTTTTTTCTTCTCTTTCTCTATCTTTTTTCTTTCTTTCCTCTCCCCCAGCCCAATTTTTCATAACTCAGTGCATTCCCTGGGAGTGCTGGTGTTTATATAGTGTTTTTCTCTAATACTGATACCAGATATGCTGATTTGATATAACCAGAGAGTTTAAGGTAAAAGCCTGAGTCTGGAGGAACCAACAAACTAGGCTCTATAACCTCCCCCAAGCAGCCACATGGGATACAAAGCACTCAATCAGCTGTCTCCTATACACCAATTAGAGAGACAAATAGTTGGGAAAAGCAGAGGAAGGAGATTTATTCGATGTGGCCACACTGGGAAGAACAGGTAAAGAGGTCCATTGATCCCAAGTTCATCTTCCGGGTATAGACACGAGCTTTATGTTTAAATAGAGGAAGGTTTGGGCCAAGGAGCAAGATGTACACATGATTAAGCAGTTTTGATAAATTTGTAGTTTCCTTGAATGTTGTCTCAGTTCTGGTACTTCAGTGTGGTCCAAAGAAGTTATTATTGCTTGAAGTAGGATAAAGCAGTGGTTCTTTAAAGATTATTTCTGCTCTAAGATTCAGCCTCGCTCTCACTGAGAATTGTTCTTATTGGTGTCCAGTGTAGCGAAGGTCACTTAAGAGGAAAAGTTAAGGGTGGTGACTTAACTCTGTGCCTTCAGCTAAGGTAAGACAGATAGACAGACACAAATAAAGGAAGATGTGCTGAGCTTTCAGTCTGCTTGTTACCTATGGGTCCAGACGAGGAGTCAGCAGCTTTTAGAGAAAGTGGAACAGTACCTATTTCATTGCTACACAGCTAATAACTTCATCGCAATTTGATCATACCTGCAAAGACACTATTAAAGCTAAGGCATATAATTCACAGGAAACAAATTTGGAATGTCATTGGTTTTTGTTATTGCTGTTATTTTGTATTAGTGGAGGGGTAGGATTGGACATAATTCAACCCATACACATGCTTTTCCTGAAATTGGAATCATGTTTCAGACAGAACAGGTACCAAGTCATTTAAAACTGCAATAGACTTGTGAACATGATGCAAGGCTGTGTTTGTGTATGTTTGTGTATGTCTCTTTGTGTCTTTGTGTGTGTCTATTTTGTGTGTGTCTGTATGTTTGTGTGTGTCTCTCTGTGTGTGTATTGTGTGTGTGTGTGTGCCTGTGTATGTTTGTGTGGTACTGAGTATTGAACACATACAAGTGAATGATTTTTACCTGTGTTCCCAGCACTGAATGGTATAGTAAATTCATTATTTAATATTCCACATGGATATTATAGTAAAATTAAAAATAAAATAAGAAAGACATACTGCATATATGTCAGAACATATATTCACTGCAGATATAGTCAAGGTAATGAAAACTTGAAAATGACTTAAAACGTGTATTTATGTTCAATGAGATAACTGATAATGTCCATTAAAAATATAAAGCAAAGTTATATCTAAAATATGCCAAAACAGCATCTGAAAGACTAGATATAACAAAGAGCCAATTAAAAATCAAATGTCTTGGAAATATGAAAGCTAATAGTGAGGGACTGAAACAAGGTTTAAACCAGCACAGCTGGAGAGTTAGAAAACTGGAAGACAGTATTGAAGCACACACTTTTATCCACAACAGAGAAACTTAAAAATCATGTGGATTCGGAGACTGTAGAACAGACTGAGAGATGTTTCAGGATAAAATAATTTAGGGTATGTTGCATGTTGAAAAAGCAATATTTGAAAAACTAGCAGCTGAGAATTTTCATGATGCAAACAAAGTACTAATCATCTCGCCATATTCTCTGTTTTGGCAGCAACCAACACGAATCGAAGGGACTGCAGAGGCAATGAACACCAAGAATAATGAGGAAACCATAAAAAGGTAGAGAAAACCCACAAGCTACTGACAAACTGCCACAAGCTTCCAAGAACCCTGTACCATGGCTCAAAGGTACTAATACAATGGCAAATATGGAAGGAGACTAGGTACCTGTGACAGTTAACATTGCTTGCCAACACGGAAGGATCTAGAGTACCTCTAAGCACACCTGAGATAGATGTGGAGACAAGGTTAACTGATGTGTGAAGTCTCGCCTTACCCATGGTGACACTATTGCATGGGCTGTGGTCTTGGACTGAATACATGGAAGTGAGCTGAACACTGCTAGCAATCCTCTCTCCTTCAGCCCCCTTAAGCCCCTGCTGCCACAATTTCCCTGCTATGATAAACTGTATGCTCAAACTGTGAGCCAAATAAATATTTTGTCCTTTAAGTTTGCATTGTCTTGGGTATTTTGTCATAGCAACAAGACTGAACTAATACATTGCCAACCTAGGATTCTGCGTCTTGTTAAACTTCCACCAATAATGAGTTAAAACGCTGAACATAGACTCTGCCATCACTAGACTCTCACTAAACCGAGTGTTGAAGCAATGACACTTTAAACATGCACATATATTACAGTATACACATAAGCCAATGTATATATTTAAAGGAAATAAATGATACCTCAAGCTTTTAAAAGCAGAGGGAGAGAGAGAATATATAAAATGTTACCAATACAAAGGAAATATTGTAAAGCACAGTAGTAAGTGATATAAATACCAGGAAATATAAAAGTAAGATGATGATAGAGATAAGTACATGTCTATCAAAAATCACAATTTTAAGCATAATATTTCCCTATTAGAAAGCAGTTATGAGGGCTTGGAAGACAGCTCAGTTGGTAAAGTGCTTGCTTTATGCACTCAAGGACCAGATCCCAGACATGGTGGTTCTTTCTTGTAATGCCGGGGAAGTAGGGCAGGGAGATCTCTGAGCTCCCTGGCTAGTCACCCTCGCCTACTTGCTGACTCCAGGCTATTTAAAGACACCGAGGAACAATACCTGAGATTGTCTGCTGGAATCCACATACATATACACAGCCACAAATGTACATATCCACCTACACATGAGCACATGGACATCCATCCATCCATCCATCCATCCATCCATCCATATACACCATAAGAAATTATTAGAGATAAGAAAAATTCAAATGTAAGTTGCTTACATTAGAAAAATAATTCAATAAATTGTAAAAATATTGAAAAGATACAGTACAAGCTTATTTTTATATGTTGCTAAATTTCATGCGAGTGCATGTGTACGTGTGTGTGGGGGTAGTTGGGATGAGGGACAAAGCACAGAGGTTACTCGTGATGGTATTTGTCCTTCCTCATCACTCTCCATTTTGAGACACGATTTCTCACTGAGCCTGGAGCTAGACTTGAAGCCAGCCAGCTTCAGCAGTCCTCCTATCTATGTTTCCTCCAGGCTCACCAGTCCATGTGACCACGCACAGCTGTTTACATCTGGGTTATGAGGATTTGAACCCATGTTCAAATGAACAAAATACCAAGGGCTCTTACTTAATTACACATTTCCCTGCCCCCAAAATGCAAATATTAATAAGAGCACTACTGTTTTATTAGCTGTATGAGACAATATAATTTAAAACATCAAAGAACTACAAGGGTTATAGAGGGACAGTGCACACAATAATTCTCCAATAAAAATAATAAATTTGGCTAATTAGATAGATTCTTAAATAAGTCAAAATGTACAGAATTACTTAGAAAAACAGACAAGTCCTCAGACACATGAGGTATTTCTATATTCCCCTTTTACAAAAGCAAGGTATTAGTTATGGAGTAGAGTACAAAGCAGAGAATATCTGTATTACTAAATTAGCAAGATGACCAAATAGGATGCCTCAGAATTCTACCTCCAATGAACAGAATGTACAGATTATTTTTGCAAGCACATGGAATACTTACAAAGTTCTTCAGGAAAGAGTTATGTACACATTTCTAAGGATCAAAGTCTTACCACTTTTTTGAGTTAAAGACAGGAAAACCAGATTTCACTCATTAAAGATAAAGCAATTTTGAGAAAGTGTTCAGAAAAAGCCACGCATTAAAGAAGAAACCAAGATAGCATAAAATACTTAGATCCAAGGATTAAGTGTTGTATGTCAAAATGTATGGAATATAGTTAAAACACGTTATAGAGTCACAAATACATTTATTAAAGTTCAGTAAAAATGCAACGATCAAGCTAGAGAAATAATATAGAAAGTGTATAAATAATCTAAGCAATAGTGGTCCACCAATAAATCAAAAATGAGTACTTCAGAGTCAGACTAGAAACTTGCCTTAATAAAATTGAGAGGAAAAGGATAAAGTAAAAATATGAGTCAGCATATAGAATAAAGAAGGGACATAGAGGTTGTAAAACCACTGGAGAATACACTGTAGTTTATCAACGTATTTGGAACCTAGACAAAATACATCTAGAAAAAAATTGCCATGCTCACCTTAACAAGGAACAGGCAAAAACTACGGACAAATTTGATATTGCATCAGTCAACAGATAATAATTATTTTCCCCCTCAAAAGTCTGAAGAAGAGGCATGTGTTGGGCAATGAGGCACCTGCTTTTCAGTCCCAGCACTTGGCTGACTGAGGAGGGCTTGAGGTCAAGATGGCGACAGAATAAGATACTGGATTTAAAAATGAATTCAAATTAATGAATTTTAAAAAGGAATAACAAACAAGTTCTTTCTAGGAGCCTGGTATAACCTTTATATCTAAACTAGGTTAAGGGTAGTTTCAGGGAAAATTAAAGACTATAAACTCAGAAGAAAAATCTTATAAGTGCATACTGTAAAATTCAAGACACACACATATACAAAAGTCAAAAACTACAAATATTACGCCATACAAAAAAAACTTTCACATTTTCCCACATTAGCAGGTCAGAGGAAAGAAAGAATAACAGTAAGCTCAATAGACAGAGAACATAGTTCCCAGATAAAAATTAGTCGTCAGTTTATTATAAAAAGTCTCTGTTTTTACATAAAGAAGATAGCTTTATGGACTTCAGAAAGACTAGCTATCATAGTGTGCCATAAATATTGCATTGAAAGATAACATCAGAAACTATTCTACTAGAGAAAAGACAGGTGTGGTCCCTGGACTCTATGAAAATACGGGGAATCTTAGCCAGGACAGTGAGAAGGAAGTAGACTATACATGGACAAGAGAAGTCTTTCAAATTATAAATGATTACAGGCTACACAAGAATGATATCTTTTCAGAGATGATATTAGAAAGATTATATTTCAACTAGTTTCATGAACATCAAACCAAATGGCCCAGGTATGTTGGTATACACCTTTAACCCCAGCACTTGGGAAGATCCAATCTCACCATCCCAACTCACAGACAGATCTCTGTGAGTTTGAAGCCAGCCTGGTCTACAGGGCAAGTTCTAGGGAACCAGGACTACACAGTGAGAGACCCACTCAAAAAAAAAAAAATCAAAACACAAAATGCAAAGTAACAGTAATAAATATTTTAGCTTACATCATAAGAAACTGTTAAAATAACCATAAAAATCAAGTTGTTTACATATCTAAAATTATTTAGGAACAAATTTAACAAAAGGTGTGCAAGATCTTTCCAAAAACATTACATAACATTGATAAAGATGATAAAGAGGCTTCCAAATCAATCAAAATTATGTTCGCAGCAATGAGGACTCAATATTATAAAAACATGAATGTTTTCCATACCAAGAGTGGTTTTTAATGGAACTTGAAATGGCTGAACCTAAAATTCACATGACCACACAAGGAACTAAGAATGTCTTAGGGATAATTTTCCAGACATGGTGGAAAGAATTATTATACCTAGTGTCGAGATTTATTTTAGAATAAAAGCTATTTAAGCTATGGTATCAGTGGATACAAAAATTAAGATCTGTTGCATAGGGTAGATAGCCCAGAAGAAGCCCATGTGTACTTGGGGATGTGGTGTGCATCAGAGGTCGTGTTACACATTGGAAAGGAGCTGAGTAGGGAGGATAAATGGCAATTAGCTATTCTATAGGAACAAAATTTTAGTCGTCAAAGTCACAACACTGATTTCCATGACAATTATTTCTAGTGTTTGAAAAGCCTAAAGTATGAAAACAAAACTGGTAACTTTTAGGGGATGTGTTGGATAACTAGGAGATTCTGGTGAATTGACAATTTTTTATTTAAAAGAATTAAGAAAAGTTCTAAATTACAAGTTTGAAAAGTATGTGTGTGTGGAAATTAAAAATAAACAACTTTAGTATAGCAAAAGGCATCAAAATTTTAAAAGTGCATGGACCGTGAATCATCCAGGCTACTAATCTGCTAATGCTAGGAATCCAAAGACGTCAGGAAACCACAGGAGAGAAGTGCCCAATAATGGGAAAACAAACAAAAGTTAACTGCAATCCACAGAAAAGGAGCCCAAAGGTCAGTCAGTATGCACATAAAATTATTCTTCTCGCCAGCTATCAGGATGTTTGACTTCAAAAATGAGACGCAACTATAATGAACAGGTATGGTACCCCAAGCATTTGTGGAAATTTGTGTCAATACAAACTTGGCAATTCTGTCACGTGTGTAAATTAGTGTGTCGACTTATCAGTATCCAGTAAGTTGGATACTTGACAGTATCCAGTAAGTTTCTAGCGCTCAGGGGTTTGGTTTCAAGTTATAACAGCAGTGGCCTGCTATAGGCCACTCTGTGGGAAATACTGAGTATTAATACCAGCGACGGTTTGGGCTCCAGTAAAGCTGAAGGTTTCTAAATTCTCACCAATAGGAGAATGAAATATGAATTTGAAATGCTTCAGAAGTGAAAATGGAATGCCACAACTAGAAAGTTCTGCACCATGAAATTTGGTGAGATATACAAAACTCACAGGTTGCATGAAGTAACGTTCATTCAGGCTGTCTGTACCAGGTAGGCATGAAACAGATGGATTTTCTTGTCTCCTTGTAGTGTGGAGGTCAAATTCAGGGCCTTGAGCGTACTAAGCAAGCACACTCCACCAGATGGAAACACAAATCAATTTTGTGTTTAGACTTGAGTTCTATCCCTAATATGTTTCATTGTGTACCCACAATGTACATGGCATATTAAAAATTAAATGAATACAAAACAATACTGGTCCCAAGAATTTTAAGTGATGGTTATAACCAACCTGTACATCAAATTAATGAAGTACAGTTTAATTAGCATGTGTTTGTGCCTACATTAGCTTATGTATACCACATGTGTGCTCTGGAAGTCGGAGGGCATTGGATCTCCTAGAACTGGAGTTATTGGCAGTGTGAGCCCCCTGGTATGGGTGCTGGGAACTGAACCCAGTTCCTCTGGAAGGAAAATAAGTGCTCTTAACCCCTGAGCCACCCTTGGAGCATTGCATTTTCAAAAAAAAAAAAAAAGTTTACTCCTCCTTTTCATTTGTCCTTTTTTTTTTTTGTGCAGTCATGTGACTTTAATGAGGGATCTAGGGGATCTAGGGAACGGCCCTGACCGTCAGCTGCACCTCCACCCACTCGTCGTGTTTTCCAATACATTCTTTGGCCTGTGGACAACTCTTCAGAAAGTCTTTTAATTCCATCATAACTTCTTCAATACAGCTGGCTCCTGGACCCTTTTCTATGCAATCCAGCCTTTACAGCATTTGCAAGGATAAACTAAAAGATTACTGATGGTTCAGATTTCAGTTCACTGCCTAATGCTCTAACGTTTATGGTCTCAAGCAGGAAAGATCTCTCAGAATATATGAAAAACAAGGAAAATTTTCAAAGAAAGATAATCAGCTCAAATCTCTGAGACAAAGATGACACGTGACTTAGTGTTTGAATAGTCGAGAATTGCAAAGGAGACAGTATACAAGTCAGTGGCGATGACATTGTTAGCATTTACGGCCTCTTTGTACTATATACCAAAAAGAGCAGATTAGTCTTGATGTTAAATATAATTCAAGGGTTAATCCCATCTAAATTTGCTGCTGTTTGAGGCAGGGTCTCACTTTGAAGTCCATCCTGGCTTAGAACTTTGTAGTCAAGGCTGGACCTCAAACTCACAGTGGTTCTCTTGTCTCTGTTCCCAAGTGCTGGAATTATAGGTGTCTGCCAGGCCCAGCCTCTATACACATATTAGCATTTACAGTCATTAGTTAGAGACTAAAGATGCTCTGTATCTGTTCTATATGCAGTTATATTTTAAAATATGCACTTGAGTGTGAATTCGGCTAATCTTTAAAATTCTAATTAATTGTAGTTGAGGGTCTAGAAATGATATGTAAACTAACACTAGCTTGTTGGATTTTAATTTTACAAAAGCTTAAAATCGCTTATCTTTTATCTAAGTTCCAACCTCTTGAATGATTTTTTTTTTTAGCACACACCTTACTTTTTTAACGTTTTATTTTTATTTTATATGCACTGGTGTTTTGCCTGAATGTGTATCTGTGTGAGGGTAGCAGATCCTCTGGAATTGGAGTGACAAACACTTGGGAGCTGTCCTGTGGTGCTGGGAATTGAACCCAGGTCCTCTGGGAGAGCAGCAGTGCTTTTAACCACTGGGCCACTTTCCAGCTCCTTGTGTGATTTCTTTAAAAAAATTGTATTTAAACAGCATCAGGTTTTAATCTCGCCAAGCAGTGGACAAAAGACTTCAAAGAAAGTGTTCTCAGGTCCAAATTTTTAAAGGGTGAAATAGATCCTAAAATTTTTAATCAAATATATCATGGTCATTTTACTACTCTCCAAAAGCTTTTAAGTAACCTTTCCTAGAAATCCCAGAAAATCAACTATACAATGTAATCCGGGCTTCAGTTTGGGTTTCCCCTGACACAGATACTGATGTTTGAGCCTTCTCTTCCTGATGAGGTGCTTACACAGCCAGTAACTTTGAGGTTTTATCTATGGGATTCGTGTCTTTGGGGCTCATTAAGAACATTTCCAGAGATTACAATGTCAATAACACCTAATTACTGGGCTGTGAGAAAGGTCTGCTTGAGTACATAAGACCGGGGGCAGCGTGGGCCACACAATGGGAGGCTCACATCTCACATTTTATCACAGGGAAGCAGCAAACAAATTAATAATCTTCCTTGTGCGCTCTTGGGATGATTACGACCGTGTAAAAAACTGCTTTGAGATTTTGCAGATAGTATTGGGCCTTTTTTTTCTATTCCTTTCTATTAGATATTTTTAATCTCTTAAACCTGGCCATTGCATGAATGAAGCCCTGTGCTCTCTTTAGGCCTCTCAGGACTCATAACAAAGAAGTCAATTGCAGCCTGGTTGGGCTGGTCCTTCCTGATATCACATTGTTTTGATTATATGTTATTATTTTAATTACTTTCCTTAAACCTTGTATGCACTAACCTCGGTTTTACTTAGTTTACTTTGATAAAACCAGTTTTACTCATACCTGGTGAAAACTAGTTATTAAAGAAACAAAGGTGGAATTATTTTAATGTATGCACCTACTGCTTAGAGCCTCATTTATTTCACATGGTAAGCTAAAATATACATCTGCCAGACTTGAGTTTGGGGTTGCACTAGAAATGGCTGTTGAAGAGAAGCAAATGGCAGGACTAGCTCCATATGTCTTCTAGGAGATTATTTTATTTAATCCTCTTAATGAGTGACAGGGTGGGGTCGCCTCTGCTCTCACACAGAGGAAAGCCAGAGGAAGCTGCTTAGGGATTGAGGAAGGAATTGAGATTGGAGCCGAAGTCTGCCAGCCTTTAAGGCAGGCAGACTCTGCTGCTGTATCACCAAATGTCTTCCTTCTGTGTCTTGTTTCAACTCTAATTCTCACTAGTACCCCAAGAAGTAGGGTTCCCCTTATTAATATTCTTTACTTAAGAGACGGCTCACATGAGTACATCAAGGGTTGGCCATCTATCTATTTTGGTGACAGCCAAAATCACCAGCTTTATGAAAACTCATGGTTACATAAAGTATTTATATTAAGTCTGATTTCTATGATAAAAAGTGAAATGATGACTCTAGAGGACTTGGTAGAGATGATTCTGCAGCATTTTGTATTTCCCAGGACGAGGAAGGCATTGGTAGTGTTTGTCTCAGCCGGGGATGCTTTACCATGTAGTTATTTGTGCTATTAATATTTTTAACTGGATTTTCTTGTCTCTGGAAAGTCAATTGAAAATTATATAGGAGTGTGTGGTGTGTGTGTGTGTGTGTGTGTGTGTGTGTGTGTGGAGAGAGAGAGAGAGAGAGAGAGAGAGAGAGAGAGAGACCCAGAACTTTGAGAAGGTAAGGCAAAGGGTCTTTACTAAGCAATATCTTTACCCCAGAAAATCAGCTGTGGCTGCAGTGTCCTCCCCCAGATCGTCTGGGAACGCACTGCTGAGGTCATAGTTTCCTAATTCAAGTTTCAGGTCAACAACAAACTCTAAATTTATGAACTTATATTTTTTGTGTGGATATGATAAATCATAGTACATTTAGATACTTTAGAAATAACTTACCATATGAGCTGGGATTTGCAGTTTAACAGATATAATTCATTATTTAAATACTGACAGCTTTAAACATTGCTGTTTCCTAAACTCTGGAGTCCGGTCTGAGCACGACTGTAGTATACTGTCAGTCCTGGGGAAACGTCCATCACTGGGGTTGCTCAAAGATTCCTTTGTCCCTAGGAAGACAACCACTGACCCGATATCAGCGGCGCATACATCCACAGGAAGCTTTCCCAGTGCACAGACGCGCAGGAAAAGAGACTCTTCACACATTCTGCAGAGGCCGGGATCTGAGCTCTTATCACACGCACCCCCCCCCCCCCCCCACACACAGAAAGTTTTATTAACCAGTTTACTTTTAAACATTTCCAGATATGCCGAAAGAATCGCTCACTCAGTGATCAGTCACAGTCAATGCTCATAATTCAAAATAACAATGCTATATTTTGTTAATTCTACTTGCTCATTGTGCTCTATAAATTTATAAACTTTAAATAATGGATTCTTTCCCCCAATCCTGGAGCCTGAACCTGGGGTCTCATATTCACTAAGGAAGCACTCTTGTCGCTGAGATGCACCCTAGCCCACAGCTTCTCTCGGTGTGTATATCTGCCCTCACTCTGAAACTCTTACATACATTTATTTTGGTTTCCAAGATCAGAGAACATTTTTACAGATGTGAATAGACAAAATAAATTTTAGTGTAAAACACTTCCGATTTGAAGCTCTTCAGGGACTGATCAAAGCGAAATGTTTTAGGAAGCAGTCTTAGTTTTCCTGGAAATTATTGCATTGCATAAACAGACATTTAACTAGAAATTTAGGGCTTGGGGTTTGGGATTTTTTTTCTTTTTGCAGTCTAGCTAAAAGGAATGAGATTTTAACTGAGATAGTTTGAGTATGAAGAAAGACAAAATTCATTTTCAGCTAGCAGCAGTCAGAATGCAGAAAGGCACAAGTCTTACAAACTGGTTGCAAAGTCCCAGTTTCATCCATGGCACCAAATACTGTAAGCTAAACAAGAAAAGCAAAAAGAGGGAGGATTTCTGTGAGGCTGGAGGCCAGCCTGGACTACAGATAGAGGCTCAGAAGAGGAAGAGACACGAAGGTAACCTGTCTTGTGTACTCATTCTCCATGTGAACCTCTTTCCCTGACAATAAGGAGTCTTACCTGGTTTCCTTTGGTTCTGTGATGAATGCCAGGGCCTCAGATGTGCTAAGTTGGCATATAGAAAACATCTCTACTCCCAGTCCCTAGACTCTTACCTTTTGGCACGCGTTTAAAGGTCACCTGGTCACTGGGTATGTCCACAAAGTTGGGTTCCATCTGCATGTTAACCAAAAAGTTTTATTACTGAGCTTCAATAATATCAACCAATTAAATATTTAATAGGGGAAAACAATTGTCCTACCATGGTGGTCTGCAAAGCGTTTGCAGCAGAGGATGATTCTGTCAAGTTCATTGTGTTCACAAACACAGGCTTAACTTTCTGAAAGACACAAACAGCAGGTACCACCGTTAAGATGAAATCACAGTCACAGCAAAGGGATGCAGTTGCCCTTTGTATTAGGTAGGCTTCTCTAGAGAAGCCGAACAGATATAATGAATCTAAGTATATAAAATTTATTTAGATTTATTAAAGTGACTTGCAGACTATAATCTGACTATTCAAACAATGGATTTCTCCCTATGAAAAGTTCAATAATTCAGTAGCTGTTCAGTCCAAGGGGTTGGATGTATCAGATGGTTTTCCGTATATGCTAGAGTCTCAAAGAAGAGACAAAATGGCCTTGCTAGCAAGATTGACAGCAAGCAGGCACACAGCAAGCTTCCCTTTCTTCCATGTCCTTTACAGAGGCTGCCACCAGAAGGTGTGGTATAAATTTAATGTAATCTTTCTGCCTCAGAAGATCCAGACTTAGGGTAGGTTTACCCACTTCGATGATTCAGTCAGAAACCTCTCGCAGGTGTACCAGGCTACTTGACTTCCAGTTAATTCCAGATGTAGTCAAGTTGACTTCCAAGGATTGCCACAACACCTTCATCTCTTCAACTGTGACATGGAAACCCTGCTTCTAACTTATTGACTCACACACAGATGGAGAGATCCTTTTCTTTAAACTAGCGGTGGTATCCATCTAGAGTCTCAGCCACTCGAGTGGCTAATGTAGGAGGGCTGTTTAAAGCAGACATTTGAGAATTGCTTGGGTAATAAAGAGTTGCCCCAACTCCAGTCAAAAGCATCAGAGTCATCATCAAAGTAGTAGCAAAGATTCGCTGCTTAACTGAGGCTGTTTTGAGAGACAATCCGAGAAAAATATTCTCCTCAATGTCTCTTCCAACTCTACTTTCATTTGCTTATCACTTCAACTTGGGATTTTCTACAAGCTGGCTCTCCATGGGCGTAGTCCTGTGTTTGCAGCTTCAAGCTGCAGTGGAGAAAAACACTTAAAAAACTCTAAATTATTTTTGTATTTAACATGTATAGACATCTTTTCCTTGCCATTATTCCCTAAGCAATACAGTATATCAGCCATTTACATAATATATTGCATTAGGTAGTACAAGTAATCTATAGAGAATTAAAGTCCATGGAGAATTGCAAAATATCACACACAAATACTAAGGCTTTCTAAAACTAATACAGTTATTGGGAATCCAAGGACCTTGGTTCCTCTGTGTGGTCCTTCAGATATGGAAGGGCATCACACAGGAACAGGTCATAAGTTATAAGGTTACTTCCAATCCCAAATAGCTGTTGAAAGCTTCAGCAGTGTGCCCACATTGCTAAGAATGGACTGGCAAAAAAAAAAAAAAAAAAAAAAAAAAAAGCAAGAGATAAAGCAAATAAGGGAGGGACTTTCTTCTAGAAGTCCTGAGCAGAAGCATGCATCACCGTTACCCATTTACTACTAAGTCATGACGAGAGACGTGCAGGCCACGCAGTTCAAGGTGCATTATGCATGCTCACCAGAAACAGTCTGGGGCCCTGTGCATTGCTTAGAATGTACGTTTTTCCCCTCTTACTATTTCCTTATTCTCTCTTGGTGAGTTGAGTATTTTTATTTATATATTCATATATGTGCATTCTCCTATCCCTAAAACCTAATCCCACAAAGGGGTGTGGGGTTAAATGATTGATGGGGAAAAACCAATTGACCTACATCAGGTGAGTGAAAAACACTTGTGAGAAGAGGCTAACTCTGCTGGGTGTACGGTGGAGCACACCACAGCAGGGGGTGGCACAGAAAACGCGTGTACAAGAGCACATGGCCTTAGGAAACAGGCAGAGACACAGAAAATGAACAGACTGTGAAGACAATTGTGGATACCATGTGGAAAAATTTCAACTACTAAAACCCAAATTTAAACTTTGGGAAAATTTAAACCCCCAAAAAACTCCTTTCTTTCTTTTCTTTCTTTCTTTCTTTCTTTCTTTCTTTTTTTTTTAATTTTTGAGACAGCGTTTCTCTGTAGCTTTTTGGTTCCTGTCCTGGAACTAGCTCTTGTAGACCAGGCTGGCCTCAAACTCACAGAGATCCGCCTGCCTCTGCCTCCCTAGTGCTGGGATTAAAGGCGTGCGCCACCACAGCCCGGCAAAACTTTCATTTCGTATACTCCTCAAAGTTGTTATACCAGTGGAAATATAAGCAAGGAGCTGGTGAGATGGCTCAGTGGGTAAGAACACTAGATGCTCTTTCAGAGAACAGGGTTCGGTTCCCAGCACTCACGTGGCAGTTTACAGCCAGTGAACTGCAGTTCAGGGAACTCAGCTGCCTTCTTGGGCACTCGGCACATTTATGGTACATCTACACACAAGCAGACAAAACACTTATACACATAAAATTTAAAAAATAAAAATAAAATGTAATCAAGAATGCTGCCAGATGTAAGAGTAAGAAAAGGTGGGCACCACGTCTCCCATCCTATGGCTTCACTTTGCTTTAAGGACATTTGCCAAACTTAACAAATACATCTAAGAGTGGTCAAAGGCTCTTTTAACCCAGAGGTAGAGGACACAACTCAGAATCCACTTAAAGTGTGTGACTAACAAGACCCCGCTGCCTCACGATGACTCCGGAGTGATTTAAAGTAGATGTACATACAGGGCTGAGGGAGAAGATGGAGTCATATGCATCATGCATATAAGGCAAACCTGTAACAGGCCTGAAGCTTTTCCAGACAGCTATATCCGCTAGCTTGCCATAGGACATAGCATTAAAAGTTAAATCCTTATTCATTTATTTGCAGCAGGTATGCTCAACTTGGGCTAAGGAGACTTAAGAAATACAGTGCAACAAATAAAAGTATTAGTGGTACCTTTTGAAGGAATAGATACATTGATTCTAATTACCCTAGAAAAGTACTAGAAATGTCTGATTGAGTGACATAGCCTTCTTGTGGAACTTTCTCTTTTGTTTGCCCAGCTGGTTACACATCTAAGATGAGGAGAATGCCTAGTGAATTTATAAACTACAGGAAAAGGGGGGGAAGGAAGAAAGGAGGATTCTGTGCCTGTTCTCTTGTGTAGACCAGTTTGGGATGCTCAGGAGACAATTCTTTCCTTCTTTTTCTTCCCTCCCTCCCTCCCTCCTTCTCTCCCTCCCTCATTCCTTCCCTCCCTCCCTCCTTCCCTCCCTCTTTCCTTCCTTCACTTTCTTCCTTCCTTCCTTCTTTCTTCTTCCTTTCTTCTTTCTCTTTCTTTCTTTCTTTCTTTCTTTCTTTCTTTCTTTCTTTCTCTTTGGTTTGCCAAGATAGGGTTTCTCTGTGTAGCCCTGGCTGTACTGGAACTCACTCTGTAGACCAGGCTGTTTGCCAATTTACAGAGATCTGCCTCCTTCTGCCTACTGAATGCTGGGATTAAAGGTGTGTGCCACTCCTACCTGACTCAGGAGACAATTCTTAAAATCCTCAGGTTTCTAAATAGATCTAGTTAAAAAATACTGTCTTGACAGGATACTTTAGAACACCTCTGAACTTAAACCTAGAAAATGGTCTAAAAATGAAAATTGTTGAAAAGAACTGGAAAGAAAATTATTTTAGACCATAAGCCTCTTTGGTCTTATTTTAGACCAAAGCAATATCCTACAGCCTGTTTCTTATGCTCCGTTCACAAAACAAAACAAAACTAAACAAAAAAGCCTGACTGATCCAAGGAAAGCAGCCAGGCGGCAGAAGCTTAAAGGGTTGCTATTATGCCGACTGTCTTGTCAGGTGGAATTTACCAGATCTTCTTCTAGACCAGCCAGCCTTCCCTTTCATAAGCAGTACTCTCTTGTCAAAACAGGTAAATAATAGTCTATTTCATAGCTGAGCTTGTCTACAGGCCTGCTGTGCTTTGGTCTGAATATGAAATATTGTGCCACCAAATTTACATATTGAAAACTTGATATCCAACATGGCACTAATACGTGATGGAGCCTTCAAGAGGCAGTGCCTTGTGGGAGTCCTTAGGTCACTTTGGGGTGGGCTCTCAGAAGGTTGCTCTTGTATAACGCTTGAATTTTCACCAGATGGTGGCTCCGTGGAGCAAGCCTGGATTCTCTTGTTCTCTCTGCATCCTGGCTCAGGATGTGACCACCTTGTCCCACAGACTCTTCTGCTATTGCTGTTTGTCTTGCAATGGTGCAGCCCTTGCTGCCAGCCTGTATGATGTTATATGGACTTTGAAGCTCCTCCTGTGAGCTAAGTGAACCACTTTGCTTCAAAGGTCTTAGGTATTTTGTCATAGCGATGCGAATCTGGTAACAACAGTTTCTAATCTGAGAATGAATGAGTTGGTGCTTACTCCTTCCCTTTGGAAGAGACTGGAGACTTGAACTTGAGCTTTGATTCTTCCAGGCATCGTATCTGTGGTCAAAGATGAACAAATGAGCAGGCACTACTATGCAGAATGAGTATCGCACCCTCTGAAATCTGCAGACTTCTAGCAGAGCTTAGCCGCCACGCTGCATGGTGACAGCCTTATTTACACATCTGCACTTCCTACTGAGCTCTTTGGGGCCCTGCACTTTGTTCTCAGTAGCTGGCAGAGTGTCTGCTCTGTGTTATCACTGCAGCCTAGAATGTGATAAGAGTTCAATAAACGTGTCGTTCGTAGACACAGGCACATGCATTCAAAGCACTTACAACGTAGTTGAAGGAGGTGTCAGCAATCATTGCGAACTGACGGAAAAGTGTGTGTCTGGTGAACATCTCATCCTTTAGGACGTGAAAACTGCATCAAAAGAAGCGATAGAAGAAGATGTATAAACATCCTAGGACAAGACCAACACTTGGGATCACAATGCAAAAAGTTTAAATACTGCCAAGTAAAAATACAAAAATATTAATTTCAGCTTATTTCTTCTTCCTTACGAATAACTATTTCCTAGGTCTAAAAACGTACAGAAGTAACAGCAATGACGATCCCTGCCGACTGTACGTTCTGAAATGAATAAGGGTATTTTTGAGATAGCTGTTTCTAGATCTAAGTTAAAAAATATGCAAGGGGACTCTAAGATATGTTATTCTACTAAAAATCAAGGGAATCCTCAAAGATTAGGTAAAAACAGTGCATTCTTTATCTTTGGAAGGCTCTCGCTGATTAAGATTGGAGAAGTTAAACACCAGAAGTAATAAGAACCACAACTGATCTTTTAGGAAATGTTTAGCTTCTTCTCATTGTGGATGGTGTTAAAATGAGGAGATTCATTGTTAGAGAAAGATGAGTTGGGAGTATGGCTGGACATGTTTGGTTTTTTTTCTAGTGATTGTAAGTGAACAAAAACATCACAGCAAAATGGGGGCAGTATCTCAGTGATAGAGCAATTGCCTAGCATGGGCAAGGCCCTGGGTTTTATCCCCAGCACCAAAAACAAAGCAAAATAAAACAACAAAAACAAAAATAGCTAATGGCTTTTTAGATATCTTCCCATATCCCCCCTTTTTGAACATGAATATTTGTAAGTATTATTGACAGCTATGTCAATACAATGCCCACCCTACTTTGCACTTGGGAGCAAACGGACTTGGTCACAGCTTTGGGAGCCCAGAATGAATGAATTTATAGCCAGAACTTCACTGATACTCAATTGAGATTAGGAGAATTAAGACTTTGAGATATGAGTCTTAGAAAGGGTTTAGACTTGAGCTGACCCTCCAATGGGATGGCATTTTTGCATGCAGGACAGACATACATATTTGGGTGCCGAAAAGTGGTCATCGTGGACTGAATATTCCTCAACATCAAAAGTGCCCATTTCTTTTCCATTTCCTTTTTGTAATGTGTACAGTGTGCACACCTGTGTGTAGGTGTGCTCTGCTTCCCGCTCTCACACCTGGTAGCGATGTACTGCTCACTCCATTTTTCCATATATTTCAACTACGGTATCATTTCTTGCTTTTTTACCTCCCCTGTGTTTGTGTGTGCGGATGTGAACATGCCACAGAGTGCTTGTGTGTTTGTGTATGCGGATGTGAACATGCCACAAAGTGCTTGTGTGTTTGTGTGTGTGGATGGGCACATGCCACAGAGTGCTTGTGTGTTTGTGTGTGTGGATGTGAACATGCCACAGAGTGCTTGTGTGTTTGTGTGTGATTATGGGCACATGCCACAGAGTGCTTGTGTGTTTGTGTGTGTGGATGTGAACATGCCACAGAGTGCTTGTGTGTTTGTGTGTGCGGATGTGAACATGCCACAGAGTGCTTGTGTGTTTGTGTGTGTGGATGGGCACATGCCACAGAGTGCTTGTGTGTTTGTGTGTGCGGATGTGAACATGCCACAGAGTGCTTGTGTGTTTGTGTGTGTGGATGGGCACATGCCACAGAGTGCTTGTGTGTTTGTGTGTGATTATGGGCACATGCCACAGAGTGCTTGTGTGTTTGTGTGTGCGGATGGGCACATGCCACAGAGTGCTTGTGTGTTTGTGTGTGTGGATGTGAACATGCCACAGAGTGCTTGTGTGTTTGTGTGTGTGGATGGGCACATGCCACAGAGTGCTTGTGTGTTTGTGTGTGCGGATGTGAACATGCCACAGAGTGCTTGTGTGTTTGTGTGTGTGGATGGGCACATGCCACAGAGTGCTTGTGTGTTTGTGTGTGCGGATGTGAACATGCCACAGAGTGCTTGTGGAAGCCAGAAGACAACAACGGGAGTCATTTCTCTTCTTCCACCACATGGGTCCTGGCAAGAGGACTGCTTTGAGTTCAAGACCTGCCTGGGCTTTAGAGTGAGACCTTGATTCAGACAGCCAAAATTAAAACTGACACACTTCATGGAGCATAAGCATTACCAGCAGGTATGAGAAACCAAACAAGAAAGACATTTTCCCCTAAGCAGGGGACTTGGGCTCCCCCTCTGGGATCATTTCTGGTATCACATGAGATCTCGGTTGCTAGCCAGTCCTAACTATTTCAGCATCGGGTGTAGGCTTTTCAATACACGATGGGTATCGTGCTTATGACATGGGAGCTAATTTAGTGTATTATTGCCCTGCATAGCAAATGCAGTGTATTCATGTCAAGCATGAGCTGTAAGCTCATCCGTTCATCACTGCCCTTCACTATTAAGTTTCTTGCAAAGAAACTTCCAGTATGTGATGACTAAGAAAATGTGGGGTGGAAACAAGTGGTCAGGAAATGCATTTTAAATGTTCACATGACATAGGACAAAGGAGAAAAGCAGCGTTTTCTTTGTTGTAGCCTTTATA
Organism: Microtus oregoni; assembly: GCF_018167655.1. Lineage (NCBI taxonomy): Eukaryota > Metazoa > Chordata > Mammalia > Rodentia > Cricetidae > Microtus > Microtus oregoni. The sequence continues at coordinate 724,270 of NW_024543977.1, forward strand.
TTCAATACAAGCATTTTGTCACTCAGGGTTGCAGCTTCTTCTTCCCTTCCTCCTTACTCTTTCCTCCTGACCTTCCTTCTGGCCTTTCATGTTGAGGTTTTCTTGGACTGTATTTTACTTATGTAGTCCAGGCTGTCTCTGAACTTCCGACGTAGCCAAGGTTAGCCTCATACTCTTAGTAATCCTCCCGCTCCATCCTCCCAAGTGCTGGGATCACAGATCCACAGTCCCACTTTCACCATTGTAGAAAAAAGCAAGCATAAACCAGGGAGAAGAAATCAAATGGCTGTGAGAGCAAAGTGTGGGCAAGAGATTAGGGAATTGGGGAAAGGGCCTGGCACAAGAGGCGATTGTGAAGGTGGTGCAGACCCTCTTTCACCATTACATGAAACTGCTGTAGAGGAAGATGCTCAGCTAGGTCGGAAACGGTGAACCAGAGAACAGGAGTCCAGAATTCCAATTTCTCTTAAGTGACTCTGAATACTTTTCTATTTTAGACCATGTTGCAGTTCTTATTACAAGTATGTGAGGTCATTTAACGTTAGTTAATATATAGAGAAAAACACGAGAGTTCTCTTTCTACTGTGTTTCTCCAAATGGAATTTGTCTGCACACCTACACCTACACTGGGTACACTCTACCTGTTCCTGAGGATGAGAAATTTCCTCTCCCAGTTTTTGTTGATCCGATCAGTGTCCTTTCGAATCCTGGAACACATTTGCATGTGGTTAAATAGTGTCGCAGCTGCAGACAGACAACATGGGAACCATTAAGCCCAGTACCTTTCTATTTTCTTCTTTTCATTCTCCAGTGTAGATTTTAATGCTTGTATTTCCTCCTGCATAACTCTTTTGTCTTCATCCTTTCAACAGAAAGCACAGGAACCCAGCATAAGGTTAAGGACATGGACGGCACCACCCCTTCCTCCTAAGTGAGGAAAGGCCATTTCTGATAGGTAGTAAGTGACACCTGATGACAACCGACAGAAAGAAATGCTGAGAGAGTCCCTTGAGCGAATAATGAGACTGCCTTGCAAATTCCTGGAGGTCAGAAGGCTTTAGAACCACACACTCCTATTTCCTGTAAATGACTGACTTTACTTCCTAGGAATAGCCGGGATCCATAAGCAATAATGAGGTTAACAATAGTGGTCATTTTCATACCTTAAGCATCTGTAACTTTAAAAGCACTTCTTCAGGCACCATGTGAGGTAGTAGAAATGTAACCTGTGAAGAGAAGAAACCACAGTAAAGACAAAATATCACATTACTTCATGAAGATAGTTTTCCTTTCTGTCTGCTTATCTATCTTTGTTTGGAAAGAAAATAGAGACTTGAATTTGCCAACTGTAGCCCAGAGGTCTTCACTGCTTCATCTAATCCCTAAAATTTGCTATGCACGTAACACACGCGCAATTGGGCCATGACAGCTATAGTGCTAGGTCAAACTTGACCATTATACTTTTATAAACTTTAAAAAGATTATTTTATGTACATGAGTGCTTCGCTTGTATGTATGCCACCTGTGTGCCTGCTGTTCACAGAAGTCAGAATAAGGCATCAGATCCCCTGGAACTGGAGTTAAAGATGATTGTGAGTCACCATGTGGGTAGTGGGAATTGAATCCAGGTCATCTGGAAGAGCAGAGAGTGCTCTTAACTACTTAACCCATCTCTTCACCCCACTCAGCATTATACTCTTTAAAACAGTGAAGCAGGAGCAGGAAGGTATTTTTCAACAAAGTCATAAGCTTAAAAAAAAGTACTTGAAAACTGTAAGTTTTCATTGCTAAACTTTTCTGTAGACGGGCCAGCAGTTTTTTTTTTTTTGGAAGTGAGACAATTGGCACAGGATCTTGGGAGATAGTTGGTTGCTTAAGTGCTTGCCTTGCAAGTCCCGGGAATGGAGTTCCATTCCCAGAATCCATTTTAAAAATGCAGGGTTTGGTAGCATCAGCTCGGAACCCTGTGATGGGGAGAAGGAAACAGGTGAATCTTTGGGGCTTACTGTCCAGGCAAGTGAGAGACCTTGTCTGAAAGAGAAGGAGAGGGAGGAATAGGATAAAAAGGGAGAGTGTGTGCCACATGGTTCCAGAGGAGAGACAGGTCAATGAATTCTAATGGGCATGTCCTCATACCCACCTGAATTCACCAATATACAAATATGAACTGTGTATAGAACTTTTGGCTGGGCTGGAAATGTACTTCACTGGCAGAATACTTAGCTAGTTCATATGTGGTTCCAGTTCCATCCCTAGAACTACACACACAGACACACACACATACATGCACACGCACACACACACACATGCACACACACAGACACACACATGCACACAGACACATGCACACACACATGCACACACATGCACGCACAGACACACACATGCACACACATGCACACACAGAGAGACACACATGCACACACAGACACACACATGCATGCACACAGACACACACACATGCACACACAGACACACACACATGCACACACACAGACACACACACGCACATACACATGCACACACACAGACACACACACATGCACACACACACAGACACACACACATGCACATACACAGACACACACACACATGCACATACACAGACACACACACAGACACACACACACGCACACACACACATCTTGGTCAATGAACTCATATTTCTATGCAGTAGACAGCAAAGTTCCTACTCAAATACTACTGCTGTATTTTTCACGTAGGGGTCCATTACCCTTCTTGGTAGAACTGGCTGTGTCAGAGAAGGAATTAGAGAGAGTTGAGCAGTCTAGCATCCTAAAGAGAAAGAGCTCTCCCAGGTAACCAAAAATCAAAGCTGAGGTGAAGATGGGGCAAACTCAGGAAGTGGGGGGTATTGGTGTTTGGTGGGCAGCTAAGGACCAGCACTCAGACTGATAAGTTTGGAATAGCATCTTGATGACACAAGTCAGTCACCCACCAATGTGAGCCTCCTCAAACTCACATGTGCTAAGGGAATATGTGCAGGATGTGTATGGGAGTGTGCAGAGAAATGACAGCGTCAGATTAATTCAGCCCTGGATTTTGATGGCTAATTTATTTTTAATTATTTTTGTTACAGTTTAACTAGCATGTTTTTGTGTGGGGAGGCAAACATGGGCCTCTGGCTTATGTGGTGATCAGAGGACAATCTGTGGATGTTGTCTCTCTCTTTCTGACATGTGATCCCAGGGACGGAACTCAGGAGGTGAGACTTGTCAGGAAGCCCTTTACCCACTTCATGGGTTAAACTCATCATTTTGACTGGATTTAGAAGTGCATATGAGATTATTATTTGTTTGTTACATACGTATGTGCATGCATGTGTGTATGTGGGCGTGTTTGTGTGTAGAGTTTAAAGGTTGATGCTGGGTGTCTTTATCACTATCCACCTTGTATTTTTGAGATAGGGTCTCTCACTGAACCTGGAACTTACTGATTGGCTAAATTGGCTGCCCAAAAAGTCCCAGGACCCTCCTGTCTCAGTTTTCCAGAGCTGTGATTACAGATGCACACTGCCATGTTCAGCTTTTCACATGGGTGTCAAGGATCTAAACTCAGGTTCTGTGTGTGCACGCAAAACACTACCCACAGAGCAATATACCCAAACCTGCTTGTAGACGGAAATGCAGTTCTGGGTAAATCTGAGAAGGCATCTCCAGAGAGGCATAATTGAGCTGTAAGACCTATCTTGAATGTGTGTGGCGCCATTCTATAGACTGGAGGCAAGGAGAGCTATGGAGTAAAAGGTGGAAATGGGGAAACCAGGTAATGTAGGCAATTCTTTCTCTGTTTTTAGTCAGCCATGATCTGAGTGGCTTGGCTCCATTCTACCCTCCCTGACAAGATGGACAGAAATGTCTGAAGCCATGGGCAAAACAACTTTTTCCTCTTGAGTTGTTTTTTTGGTAATAGTGATGAAAATGTAACAACTATTTTGATTAAAAAAAATGCAAACTGGCCTCCAGGCAGACTGTGATGAGATCCAGAAGTTGACTTAATTCAGGGCTGAGGGTTTGGCTCAGTTAGTGGAGTGCTGATCTAGCTGCATAAAACTCCAAATCCAAACTGCAACCCATGTTTATCTGGCATGCTGATGAGTCAGACAAGCATAGGGAATAGCTTTTTAACCTAGGACTCTACCTGGTTGGGGATATTTGCACATCCCCTCTTCTAACAATGTACTTCGTCATTCTGAGACTTTCATATGCATGTATTATGGAAGCCTCTCTCACTCTGAACAATGTACCTAGCAACCTATTAATAGCTGAGGACCCCAATCTCTATGGAGGTATATACCGATCCCTTCTTAACAATGGAAAGAGTTTCTTTTTTTCTTTAACAAGCATCGAACTTACACAGGTCTTGTTCATCAGTATTTTCATTGTGTCCAGTCACAGAAAGTGGGAAGTCCTTCTTTCTTGAGTTAGTGTTGGGTGTATGTACAATAAGGCAAACTATACCCTAAAGTGGCCTTTTAGGAAGAACTCTCTACTTGTAATCTTATGCCTATGCATAATTGAGCATGTATATGATTACAATTAGATGCCTTATAGGAAGGGATATGCATAGTAGAGAAAAGATTTGTATAACAATCTGTCAGTAAAACAGAGACCCATCCAAACGTTTTAACAGCCCAGCTTGTTGTAAACTCCATAAAAGAAAGTCCCAAAATGTAACTGAACCTGTTGAGACCTTTGCTCATGTGGCCTGCGGTCAATCTTGACCATATATTCATTTCTAATATCTACTACTGCTTTGATTTGAATAAAGTTGCCTTGCTACTTTTAAAGATCTATGTGGGCTTTTATCTCAGATCTTTGAATAAGAAGCCAAAATCACAAAACATCTGATCCAAACCCTGACCACCAGGAACAGTGGCGCCCAGTTCTCGGATATGGAGTTCAAGGTTCTTTTCTGGAGTAGGTTTGAGGTCAGCCTGAGATACACAGAGACTCTGTCTCCCAAACCAAACAGACAAATAAAACAACAATTAATCAAAATTATACACGCAGGAGACCGGGGTTCGATTCCCCGACGGGGAGCCAAAAAAAAAAAATCAAAATTATAGGTTCACCATGTCTGAAGGCAGCCTTTTATCCCTGAGTTTAAACACATTTAGATTCTGTGTAACCACTGGAAAAGCTGGGGAAGAATTAAGAAAATAAAAAAGTCACTAAGGTGACACAAGGCAGACACACACTTTAGGATCACTCCATCTATTTGTCCTCCACAGGGACAGACTACTTGAATGGTCTTTCGACCAAGGCATGGAGTACAGGGTGAATTCAGTGCCCTTTGGTCAGCTGTAGGCCATGGAGATCACTGAACAAAAGCGTCAAGTACTCCAAGGTTTTCCACAACATGCTAAAGAAAACATGCTCAAGTTTTAAAAACTCAGACATTTAGGAAAACAAAATCAAAACAAGAAGCCAAATTGGAAGACACTGATGTCTAACTTCATACCATCCAGACTAACGTCAGCAATTAAAGACTTATTTTAACATTCCTTGTTTGAATATGTAGTGAAATTCAGTATCATTTTAAGGTTCTAGTTTTCTCATAAGAAGCCAACCATGGAAGATAAGACTGCTGCAGCATATCTTCTGTAATGCAGATAATTATTTGATTTCTCAAAAGATAGTTGAGTTGTGACTATGAAGATAGCATTTCTTTTCATCAAAAACAAGCAAAGCAAAGCACCTCTTATTGACTATAGTATTTGTTCCTTTTCACAAGTCAAATTTTCCACCTTGTTACAGTACATTATATTGAATCTTGGCTCTGTCCACATGAAGCTGTCATTTTGTTTTGCCAGCTGCTGACATTCCACTTTCTCTGGAATACACATGCTGGTCTTTATGTGGTCACTCCATTGACAGTGCAAACACTGGATTGCCAAACAATGGATGGAAATGAAAACCAATGGCCATATTAATGGGACAACCTGTAGCTTCCTGAGTGGGAAAGCATAAGTTAAATGACTGCACTTGTGCTATCAAACTGTGGTTATGAATCATTTTTCCAAGTATATTTATTTTGAATTTATACCTAAAATTTCATAACTGTTAATGTTCATTTTAGGGGTTGGAGAGATGGCTCAGAGTTAAGAGCACTGGCTACTCTTGCAGAGAACTCAAGTTCCATTTGAAGTATCTACATGATGGCTCACAACTATCTGTAACTCCAGTTCCAGGGAACCCAATGCCCTCTTCTGGTCTCTGTGGGTACCAGGCACACAAGTGGGTCACAGACATACATGCATACATGCAAGCAAAACACCTATACACATAAAATAAAATTTTAAAAAATCATGAAAATAATTTTTGTTTAATGCTGTGAGATAATCTTTCTGTACACTGTGTGAATATATTTTACTATGATTGGTTTAATAAAGAAGCTGACTGTTATGTATTTAATTATGTGTTTGAATAAATTATGTATAAAATGCCACTCTTCCCACAAAGAGTTAGGTAGAAACAATCCTGAGCTACCGGCAGAGCAGTTATAATTAATATTAAGTTTCTGAGTGTTTATTTGGGACAAGGCAGTCAGGACAGGAAAACCCCACTATAGTTTTATAATAGAGCTCACAATTTTTAAATTTCTTAACACTTCTATGAAATAACTTCTTAAATTTAAAGTTCCTTAAAACTTACCCAATAACCCCAGACAGCATCCTCTCCCCTGAGTTCCATTCTAGGACCTTGCAGCCTTACAGAAAGCTAGGCTGGTCCTAGAAGCCTCAGGTAAGGTATTGCCCACTACCCACAAAACCCCTTTAAGAGCTCCCAACAACCCCAGACTTCACACCCACCCACCAACTTCCTGGCTCCATATCCTGGTCTACAACTTCAGAAAAAAACTTTGTCTCTTCTAGAGGCCAGGCCAGATCTATGGAACCCTGGTTCAAAAAACCCGAGAGGCAACACTGCATTGGGCCTGAAGATATACTAGTCATTGGGACACTTAGCCACTGAAGTCAGAAGACCAGAGAGGAAAGAGAAACCAAGGAACAAAACTCCCACACAACAAAGACAAAAGCAGGAATCAATACCTAGACCTAGGTCCATGGCCTCTTTGCTTGAATAGTCTTCTTCCTCCATGACAGTTTAGGACTCATGCCTTGTGCAGGCCTGCTAGACTGCACTCTACAAAATGATTATTTACAGACTATGGACAGGGCTCACTAGAATGCATGTACAGCATACATGAAGTCTTGGCTTTAATCTCCATTACCACCTGAACTGAGTTGTAGTAGCAGCTGAATGTAATCCTAGCACTCAAGTGGCAGAAGCAGGAGAATCAAGGGTTCAAGGTCAGTCTGTGCACCCCAAAAATTTGAAGTCAGCTAAAGCTACATGACAACCTGTCTCCAAACTTGCACCATTAGGTGGTGGGAGAAATGGGGAGGATCTGAAAGGAATTGGAGTGTGGAGGACTAAAATTCTAATGTATTCTTTTATTTAATTTTCATTTTCATTATCCATTTTATTTCCTTGCCATTGTGAAGAAAACAGCAATAAATGTGGATGTTTAAGTAAAAAAAAATACCTAGACCTACAATCACTTCAAATCCAAAAACCTAAATGTCAATGTAAGATCATAATCAATAACAGAAAAAGAAATATGGCATCACCAGAGCCCAGTTGTCCTACAAAAACAAGACCTGAACAATCCAACACAGCTAAAGCAGAAGAAAATGGACTTAAAATGACTTTATGAAGATGATAGATGTTCTTAAAGAAGATATGAAATAATCTGTCAAATATTGAGGAAAAGACAAAGAAAAAATTGGATAGCAATAAATCCCTAAAAGAAAGCCAAGAAAAAATAGATGAAGGAAACTGTTCAAGACCTTAAAATGGGAATAGAAACAATAAAGAAAATACAAAGGGAGGGAATCCTGGAAATGGAAATTCTGAGTAAGCAAACAAGAACTACAAATGCAAGCATCACTAACAGAATACAAGAGATGGAAGAAAGAATCTCAGATATTGAAGACAGGATAAAGGAAAAGATTTATCAGTCAAATAAAATGTTAAATCTAAAAATTTCCTAACACAAAACATCTAGAAAATCTGGGACTCTGTGAAAAGACCAAACAGAAGAATAATAGGAATAGAAAATGATGAAACCAGCTCAATAACTTAAAGAATATACTTAGCAAAATCATAGAATAAAATTTTTCCAACCTAAAGAAGGACTTGCCTACAAAGGTATAAGAAGCTGATAGAACACCAAATAGATTAGGCCAGAAAATAAAATTCTCTCACCACATTATAAGTAAAACATTAAACATACAGAACAAAGAAAGAATATTAAAAGCTTCAAGGGGAAAAGGCCAAGTAACATACAAAGACAGACCTATTAGAATTATGCCTGACTTTTCAACAGAGACTCTAAAAGTCAGAAAGTCCTGTATAGATGTGCTGCAGACTTTAAGGGACCACAGATGCTAGCACAGACTACTATACTCAGCAAGAGTGTCAATCACCATAGATAGAGAAAACAAGATATTTCATGACAAAGTCAAATTTAAACAATATTTATCCAAAAACACAACCCTACAGAAGGTACTAGAAGGAAACCTCCAACCCGAGGAAGTTGACTACATACACAAAATCACAGACAATAAATAATCACACACCAGCAAAGTCCAAAGAAGAGAAACATACAAATACATACACATATGTGCACATGCACACACACACATACATTCATACTATCACCACCAACAAAATAATAGGATTTGACAATCATTGGTCATTAATATCTCTTATTATCAATGCACTCAATTCACCAATAAAAAGGCACAGGCTAATGGAATGGATACAAAAACAAGATACATCATTCTACTACATACAAGAAACACACCTCAACATCAAAGATAGACATTACCTCAGAGTAAAAAAAGGTTTTCCAATCAAATGGACCTAAGGAGCAAACTAGAATAGTTATCCCAATATCTAAGAAAATGGACTTCCAAACAAATTAATAAAAAGAGTTGGAGAAGGCCATTTCACATTCATCAAAGGAAAAATCTACCAAGATGATCTCAATTCTGAACATCTATGCTACAAATCTAATGGCGCACATTTGCGAAAGAAACATTACTAAAGTTTAAACCATATATTGAACCCCACATGTTAATAGTGGGAGACTTCAACACTGCACTCTCACTAATGGACAGGTCATCTAGACAGAAACTAAACAGAGAAATAGTGGAACTAACAGATGTTATGACTCAAATGGTCCTAACAGATATCTACAGAAAGTTTCACCCAAACATAAAAGAATATACATTATTTGTACCACATGGAACCGTCTCTAAAATTGACAATATATTCAGCCACAAAGCTCAACAGGTACAAAAAATAGATATAACCCCCTGTATCTTAACAGATCACCATGGATTTCAACAATAACAGAAACAGTAGAATATTATCCCTATTAAAATCCCCAAAGAATTCTTCACAAACCTTAAAAGAACAATGCTCAACTTCACATGAAAAAACAAACAACACAGGATAGCTAAAAAACAATCCTGTACAATAAAAGAACCTCTGGAGGCATCACCACCCCTGATTTCAAGCATTTATACAGTAATGAAAGCCACATAGTGATGGCATAAAAGCAGACAGGTGCATCAATGGAATCCAGTTGATGACACCAATGTTAATCCACACATCTATGGACGCCTGATTTTTGAAAAAGAAGCCAAAATTATACAATAGAAAAAAGAAAGCATTTTCAACAAATGGCATTCTATCCCAGCAGAGGAAAGGAGGCCAAAGCATTCTGGAAGAAATGAGTTCTTTTCTGTCTAAACCTTTACTGAATGATTGGCTGACTTTTATATGAACGTTATTTCTATCTTCTAACAAACAACTATCTTTGCACACCAGTATTGTTCCAGGTGTAGCCATGGGTCAGGCAAAGGAAGAGGGTCAGAAGCATATGTACAATTTCACTATTCATGGGCAGAGCCTTCCAGGGTTCTGGAGTAGTTCAGGGGGTCAAATGAACCTGTACTTGTGTGTTGAGTAACAATTTTGTTATTGTTGGACTGCATCTACAACAAATATCAAATCACAAACCCAAGAAACTGCATAAAGATAAATATAAATATCAAAATAGACAGGGTTGAACAACAAACACTGCCCCCCCCCCCAAGCAATCTCTGTTAAAAAGCAAAATAAAGGGGAAATTCTGGGGGGCTTGGGGTGCTGTGTATGGAACCCAGGGCCTTGCACATTCTACCACTGAGCTACACTGCAGCCCAAGGAAGTCTTTCAGTTCCCCTCAGAAGCTGTAGGCCAAAGGCAATGGTTTCATCTCTTCAGAACATTAAAAGAGAATAAAACTTTCGATCTGGTTTTCTAGACTCAGAAAATAAGCTAAAATAAAGATTTCTTCTAAACACAAACACAAACTGAGAATTTATTATCAACTGTCCAAAAGAGAGAATCTGATCATAGATCTACACAAGGAACCGAAACCTGCAAAAATGGTGTAAATATTGACATCAAATGGAAATCTTATTAAAATCAAGTATATAAAATTTTACATGAAATTATTTATATTAAAATATAAGGGCCAGAGAGATAGCTTAGCAGGTAGGGGTGCTAGCCACGAAGCAATGGATCGAGATTGATTTCCAGAATCCATAGCATGGAAGAAGAGAACTGAGTCTTGAAAGCTGCCTTTGGTGGTCACATACATGCTATGGCATGTGTGACCCATACACATAAAAATAAGTGTTAAAATGACAACATCTTTGTCTTTTTGTAGTCTGTCATATTCAGATCTCTAAAATACATTAAGCCTTTGATGGAAAACTGGAAACAAACACCCAGAGGCCTTTGGAGTAAGACATGTGGGCCGAGTTTCTTGGTAGCTGCTGAAATACTCTGGGCAGCGTTCTCTCTAAGCTGAAGGCTAAGCTGTTTATTGAGAGAGTTCCTGGCATTTCTGCTGCAGTGACTCTTCCTTAGAGGCTGCGTTCCTCAGAAATCTTTTTGTTGCTTTTTTAACTCTTCTCCTAGCCTTTTTAATGCACGTGTATGACCTAAGTGAATTAAAATCTAATTTTAACATTAAATGTATTGTAATCTAGTTTTAATAATTATCTTTAAACATGCATACGATCTGTTTAATGTAACCAGATATAGAAATTTTGTATATTTAATTGGGACTTACATAGTCTCACTTAGAGAAACAGATCACCAGAATTACATTCTAAGTTGTTCAGGTCCATGCTTCATGATTCTGAAAATGTTTAGTGCATATGTTCAGACATTGGACTTATTGGAGCTTACAACATTCCTGGTAGTTGCTGCTGTGACGGAGTCATATGACTGAGGTATACATATACATGCATATGATATGTATTATATATCCTATAATTTATAATATAACCATATATATCATTACTATATTATAACTATATTCATTAATATATAGTGATATATAGCATGTATGTACGTGTATGTTATATATTAATGTATAATTATATATTATTATATATTTATATTCTATGTTTGTGTGTAACATTGTATACACACATATGTATACAATATATGCACATACACATGCATAGAAACATGTGGCTCCGGTTCATTCAATGACTGGAAAGTTATACGCACTTATGTATGGGATATGGTATGATATTAGTAGGGTTGTAAGCACTTGAAAAAAATTTTAAAGATATTTATCTTTTATCCCCCCCCCCTTTCCATGTCTGTGTGTTTGTGTGTGCATGTATGTGCACAGGTTCTTCTGGAACTGCAGTTACACTTATCTGTGATGTGGGTTCTGGGAACCTAGCCCTGCTCTAACTCAGACCCTCTGCAGGAGGAACAAACATTCTTAACTGCTGAGGTACCTCTCCAGCCCTCATTTTAAAAATATTTTTTTAAAGAAGCTTAGATAAAATGCTCATTTTTGCTATGGCACGCATCTGCAATCTTAGTACCCAGGAGACCAAGGCAGGAGGATTGTGAGGTCAATACTAGCCTCGACTACATGGTGAGACCCTGCCTCAACAACAGCAAGCCGGCCTCTAGTCCCTAGTAAAGCTGCATAGGCTAACAAAACTAATAAAGTCTGGATTTGTCCAGCATTAAATCAGTTTAGTGAATATTACTGGCTACCTGAAGTTGTTTGGGAATGAAAGTTGAAAATAAAATGTAATAATGGAGGAATAAACAGCTTCCCTTTCAAAATTTGTTTCCTTTCTCCTTTAAAAACTGTTTTGTTTAGAGATGATGTTACCTAGTACAAAGTGGCCACACAGCTGGTCACCCTCTTGCCTCAGCCTCTAGAATGTTGGAATTACACTGGGCATTTGCCTGACAAGACCGGTTTTGCTGATGAATAAACAGTTACATTAAGGAGAGGAAAACAAACGAGAAAAGTTTAATTCCTAAAGAGAGAGAGAGAGAGAGAGAGAAAAAAGATGCATCTTAACTCTCTAGACCAAATCTTGGGATTTGAGGAGAAAACGGAAGCCTGGAGCAGTAGAGCTGAAGAAAGGCAAGGCTGTTAGAGCAGGATCGAAGTGGGAGCCAACACAGCCCGCAACCAGTGCGCGCCTCTGGTGGGGTCCTTGCAAGCTTGGATGCCACCCTGGCACGGCGGGCAATACCGAACAGCAGCTTTGGTCTCAGCAATAACGGCGGTGCCCATGAGCAACAGCGTGGTATGTGGGAAAGAGCGTGTGCCTCGCAGGCGCCCAGTCTCTTGCAGAGGCTCTGGTGTGTTAACTTGCTGGTGAGAAAGCAAGGGTTGAAGCCCAAGTGTGGGGAACAAAACCGCTTTGCATAGTGAGGGTAAAATGTTTGCTCTGGGGACCAAGCCGCTAAGGATGCTACTCCACCTGAGGTTAGGACATAGCGCCTGCCTGCCCCACTGCTGAGAACGCACGGGGAGGGTAGGGATTACCTGCATCTCCATCTTGTCTATTTCTCACTCTTAGAAAGATGGCAAATCTCCAGTTTTTAGTTTAGAGGGAAATACTGTGTTCATCAAACAACAGTTTACATTCTTTTTTTCAACTAAGCAAGTGAGCTACATGATCCTAGCAGGAAGATGGATCTGTAGGTGAGGGCACTAAACCACTGAGTCCGACAGACAACTCATGGCCCAGGACTCACAGGGTGTAAGACAGACACTAATTCTCCCACGTGGGCCTTGGCTGTACATGGTCCACCCCAGATAAGTAAATGTAAAACCTTTTAAAAACAGTATAAATTTCTTCACATAACTTTTAAATATTTTTCATTTGTTCAGGAAATACTAAATGCTATTTTCATTAGCAATTTTTAGTTCCAAGTATATTGAAAATACATATTTAATTCATCATTGAAGTACCCAAGATAAAATTATATGGAAGATAAAAAACTACTTTGAGGTTAAATTTTATTTAGTTTATTAACTGATTACTGGATTTGCTTATGAGGGAGTCTCGCTATGTAGCCCAGGCTTGCTTCAACTCACAGGTCTCCTGTCCCAGTCTCCAGGACGCTAGGAGTGTAAGCAGGCATCAGCATGCTTAGCTCGCTTTAATTTTAAATAGGCGATTGCTCAGAGTGTCAGTTTGGGTCTCCTAGAGCAGAAACTAAAGGGGAATTTGTTTTAGTGGTATGTGAGAATTTTGTTTCTAAAGCTCAGCAAATCATTGTACTGTGTGATTGTGATCCTTTCCACACGGCAAAGTCTTTAATCTTAAAGAAACAAAGAAGCAAAATTAAAGGCAGAGAGATGGCTCACTGGGTAAATGTACCTTCTGCACAAGACTAACAACCTGAATTCAAAACCTTGAACCAGATGTGGAAGTGCACATCTGTAACCTCAGCACTGCTAAAACAACAAGAGGGAGATTGAGAGAGGAGCACTTCCTGGAAACCCCTGAGCCATCTAGGCTCGGGTGTGCAGCTCAGGAAGGCCTTACCTCACAAGGCAGAAGGTCAGAACCAATTTCCTTAAGTTGTTCTCTGATGTCCACATAAGCATTGCAACAGACACACGTAAATACACAGAGTACCTATACACACACAGCACACACATGCACATACACACATGCATAAACACACAGCAATACACATGCACATATGCACAAACACACCAATTACACACTCATGTATGCACACACTCACACCATAATAAATTCAGCATCACTGAAATTATTTTGCATCAACATAATTATCAAAATATAGTTAATAGCCATTGACAGTCCCCAAAGACCACACAGGTCACAGTCAGGATCTCCCTCTCTGTCTGACTCAGTTTCCCTGGCATTCCCAGCTCAGAACCAGCAAAGTGCTGGCTTCTGTCTGCGCTCTGATCTGCCGGACTCAGCAGAGGGGAGACGAACAGGAGAGTGAAACAATGCTTCCTTCCCCTGTGCACTATGTTTTCAACGTCATGTGTAATTTTGCCAAACAAAAGAATTGAATGGTGAAGATAATAATAATTTGGTATTGTAGTCATATTTTAAAAATTACTAGCTTGCAGGATGATTATAGTCACGACTGCAGATTATTGCAAAAATACTTTACTAGTCATTGTTATTTTATAATTTTTGTTCCTTTGTTTTTTGGAGGTTTCTTTCTTTCTTTTTTTTTTTTGCCTACAAGAATTGCTTTGTATTGTGACAAGAACAAGATTGGCCTTGTCCTTTGTCCTATTTCCCACACAGAAGAGCCCTGAGTAGTCCAAAGCACATGTCATACGGCCTGTCAACATAGACCAGGTTCCTCCAAAGGAGGCTCAGAAGTCTTCCAGAGAAGCGTTTGCTGGGTGTGACCTTAATTAACTAATTACTTGGGATGGGGTGAGGTGGAAGGGAAACCTGGGAATCCAGTTTAACCTTGGTACATAAAACCCGAGTATTTGAACTGTTTTACAGCTATCAAAAGATAAACTTTACATAAGTACCCTGTACAAATACAAATTTTATGTTGTGAAATCGTTTATAAACTGATATCTGAAGGCAATGCGTGTGTCATGGTTTTTCAGACTGGCTAAACACTGCCTTTATCACTGTGTGCCTCCCCCAGGCAGCATATGCACCGTTCCCACCAAATGACACAGATTTCAAAAATAAGTATGATTAATTAGGAAGTGAAATGACTGATGTAAAGTTCCTGCAGCGAGATTTCCATGTGGTCATTTGCATGTAGGAGATATTAGAAAGCCCTTTAAAGGTCGTTCAAAGAGGTCCAGCAATCCTTTGAGTTAGACATTTAAAGGTAATCTTAAGCACTGTGGCACAGACGGAGTTAGTGCACGCTGAAAGAAGAATCACAGGGGAAGGTGACCATGGGACTGCCAGCATAGGTGGCAGCAGCAACTGTGAACCAGAAAATGTATTTAAAAATTGAATCAATTACTGTGTCAGCGAGGGGACCAGCTTAGGCCCATAGGCCCCTCCTTGTCCGATTTGTACTTAATGTTAAACATTAACTTGAGAGTCTCACCGTTTGACAGAATGTTCCATGAAGCTCTGGAAACCTCTAGATAACAATCACTCTGATCAGAAGAGAGTGTGATACCAGGAGAAAAGCCAACTGAAATTATACTTCTCAGAGACCCTAAGTCGGCTTTCTGCTCTCTCTTTTTGTGTCTTCTCGGTGGGAAGGGCAATGTGTGCGGGGGGGGGGGGGGAGGAGGGCTCCTGTGACCCTCTTAATGTTGAAAGCTCAGCATTTATCTATATTAAGGGCACAGGAGTTTCTGAGTCACAGATCCAGGATTCAGTTCCAGCCTTGGGGTCATGAAGGGGGCAGGGAGGTCGCTAGTGCAGCTGCCCCCTGCTGCTGGGACCTCAGGATGGGAGCTCAGCTGCAGGGCCTGGCTTGACACAGCTCTGCTCCCCTCTAGCCGGTATCTAGGACCTAAGATCCCAGACACTCCTGAAAGGTACCCACTTCACTGTCCACTGACACCTTCCGGACCTGGTACCAGCTCACTAAGGAAGCCTAAGGCTTGAACTAGGGCACCTTGAATTCAGCTAAACGGCCATAAATCTTTTAAATAATAATCTGCTTAAGTCCATTCTATAAAAAAAGTCTCGAGAATTTACCTAAAGATGGTTCAAAATCTACTTTTCAAGGGGGAGGAGCATTCAAAAAGTAAAGCTTACAAGTCAGTAATCTTGTGAAACCACAAGGTCATCCCTCCGTGCCAGGCAAAAACTTCAAAAAGCAGGGAGGCATAGCGGCAGCTTGAGCCTACCCCTCAGAATCCCAGTGCTTCCTCCCTGCACTGTCCAATAGAGCAGTGCCTCTTCTCTCCCCACAACACAGAGGTGTACCCCTGAAAATCTGGCTCTACGACTTGAGCCTTCAGTGAAGATCTTTTGTGAGTGCTGGCGATGGACCCTGTGGGTCCAGACACAGTAGGCAAGTGCTCTACCACTGAGCTACATCTGCAGACATTCATACAATTTTTTTTTTAAATTTTGAAAAACTAGGTGACAGAGTATTGCCCTCATGATCCTCTGGCAAGGAGTCCTTGTTCTTCTATCATGACCACGTAGGGTAGACGGCTGGTCTCCCTGCTCCTGCCACAGGAGACACTAACCACTCAGACCAGGTTTTAGTTCTAGTTTTTCTTTGTGTGTGTGTGTGTGTGTGTGTGTGTGTGAGAGAGAGAGAGAGAGAGAGAGAGAGAGAGAGAGAGAGAGAGAGAGAGAGAGTTGTGGAGGGAGGGGAACAGACAGACAGACAGACATGGGAGTACCTTTCCAAGCAGTCAGAGTCCAGAGAAGGGCCTCAGATGTCTACTCTACTCTGCCTTATTTCCTTAAAATGGTGTCCTTCACTGAGCAAGAAACCTTGCTTGGCTAGGCTGGCTGGCTGGCTTGTCTCAACTGGGAATGTCAAGGGGTGGTACGGGCATAAGTAGTTATGCCTGAGTTTTACCACGAGTGCTAGGCACTCTAACACGAGTCCTCAACACTTGCACAACAAGCGATCTTAGCCAGCGAGCCATCTTCCCAGCCCTTCAATCAGCTTTTATTTGGTGGGAACTAAAGAACGTACTTCTCAATATCTGGATTATGAAGCAGTTGCTTCTAGAACTAAGTCACTTGCCTGTCACATGCAAAGTCTCTCCTTAGAGATTTATATAGCCCTCCGCCTGACTTCATTTCCTAATTTTTACAGTGGAAACATTTATGTCTCCTCCCATACTTTTTCTTCCTTCCTTTCTCTCCTCCTTTTTGTCTCTTGGTTTTCTTTTTGGGCTGGCAGGGTAGCCCTTGCTGGCCGTAGACTCACTACTGTAGCCCGGGTTGGCCTCAACTTCATAGTGATCCTTCTGCCTCTGCCTCCTGATTGCTGGGATCACACAGGCAAATGCCACTATACCATCTGAGGATGATTTTTCTCACTTCTCGATGCTTTCTTCCAAGTGGACTGACTCTTTACTAGAGCAACTCCGAGTTTCCCCATGTCTCACTCCGTCACTGGAGAAGGGAGTGATCTACTTCTCTGATTAAATGGCTTAAGAGGCCAGTATCCTTTCCTGTTCCTGTTTTGAAGCAAAGTACACACAACCATATAATTCTACTCTGTTCTTCCATGTCCTATGGATAAGCAGATTCTGTCACCTGGAGAGGAGGAAGGACATGGGACTTGGCAGAACACAGGAGATCTAAACATCCAAGTGTCAAGGGCTACCCATTGGTCCAATGAGTCACCAGTTGGATCTAAGAGCTCTCTGAAAGTCAGACCAGAAAAGAATCTGATCTAGTTACAAAGTTCATGGTGCTTACCGACTGTGTGCGCCAACAACCATCTCTATCCCCACAGCTAAGCACAAAGAAAATTTTCCCAGGATCATCACAAAGGGCAATCTTTGGGAATACCCCCAAATAAGCCATGCCCCTTCACTACTTGTTGCTATTGTTAAATACCCTCATAAAAGAAACTTAGGGGAGAAAGGGCTTCTCTCTGGCTCTTAGTTATAGGGTCTGGCCTGGCACGGTGAAGTCAAAGCAGCAAGACGTGGCATCATCTGGTCATGCTAGACTCAGAGTCACGAGGCAAAGGGAGAGTTGTCTTGTACTCAGCTAGCTTTCTCCTTTGTGTGCACTAGAACCCAAGCCTAGGGAATGGGGCCGCCATAACTGTCACAAGCCAACAGTCAGCTGAACTTCAGAGAACTGACTGTTCACATGGCTAAAGAGAGCGGCAGCGTACAACTCACGTGTAGCTGTTCCTAATTGTGTTATGTAATATTACTGCCCAGTGCAGACTCTTGTGTGACCAAAAGGATAAGATCCTTCCATGTCCTTCAGAAAGACATCATTAATATCCTACCACACCATAAGGAGTTAGAGATATGCACCTTAACAAGTACTTGGAATGCAGCTTCTCAGATTTTAATGATTCAATAGAGTCACTAAGGCTCACTAACTAACCTACACAATGCAGCCAGCTATGGGTAATGGAAGAATCATTTTAAGAAAGCTAAGGGGCCTATCAAGCTAACCCTGGTTAGCTGCCAGAGCCCTTACTCCTATATGAGAGTCCAGTGTGTTAGACAGTGGGCCTGGATGATGCCAGACAGGAAGTGGGAGGTGGGAGGCATGAGGCTGCAGCCGGAAAAGGCTAACAAGACAGGAACCCTGCACACATGAAGCACGTGAAGTGAGCAGATAGTGGTAATGTACATGGTTCTTACATGCTTATCCATCTGGGACTTTGCGAGGAAATTGGTAATGACAGTAGGAGTGGTGACCAATGTGACAGGAACCCCAGGAGCGGGCGCTGCAGCAGGAGCATGAGTTTCAGCACGAACAGGAGTAGGCATGACAGCAGCGCCAAGATATCTCTTTCCCATCTTCTTCTTTAGCCTAGGTGATACGCTGAGGGAAGCAGAAGGCGGCCTTATAAAATGATGGCTTTCGGTTGCTGATGTCACGTTCTTGGATTGATGACTCGTAGACCGTCTGAAAGCAGATTCTCTTCCCCTGGTTGTTCTCTGCTCGAAAAGAGGCAAGAATTATTTTTATTTCACCCCTTAGATTTGTACCCTCTATCTGTCCTCCCCGAGCGAGAACCTCAGAGCGGGCAGGCAATTTCACTCTCGGTGGGTGTGAATCTGCCTTTGCTCCTAGATTCACAGCCCACTCTTGCCTGCCTTCATTAGCAGCTGGGACTGAATGCCCCTTCACCCATTGTTCTAGGAAAAAATATAAAAACAGACAGACATTCCTCCGTTCCTCGGCAGCACCTGTGAAGATACAGTCCTTGTGAAGCTGGCGAGGTGGTAATCTGAGGTTTGTGTCAAGGAGGGAAAAGGGAAAGGAAGAAGAAAGGAAGGGTGAAGGAGGAATGTGTGCACTGGGGTTTGCAGCAGCCTCTGAGGGATGGCTTGCTGCTTCTCTTTCTTCCTCCTCTCCCTACTTTCCTTATTTTCTATCTCCACATGCTCATCTTGTTTCAATTCCAAATGAGTCTTCTTAAAAGACTTATTTTAATTCCTTGTGAGTGTTTGTGTGCACATGAATGCTGATGTCCTCAGAGTTCAGAAGAATATGCTGGATCCCCTGGGACTGGAGTTTCTGTTGAGGTTGTATGCTAGGAACCAGACTCACCTGCAAGAGCACTGTCTACTCTTGATATCAAGCACTTAAAAAAAAAAAAAAACCTCATTTATGAGGAAGCAACGGAGAGCATGAATTCTTGAATGTAGAGAGAGAGCATAGTAGCCGAGATAGATAGATAGATGATGGTAGAGTCTATACAACCTTGGCGCTTATACTGGCGTACTTTCTTCTTAATTCCATGTCTTCTTTCTGCTTATTGATCTGTAAAAACCAAGGGCCATACTGGTGATCTGTTATCATTTGCAAAGATTAAACAGGAGAAATCATTACACAACATCTCAAACAGATTATATGCTGAGTGCTAAAAAGAAATAAACTTGTACATAAAAGTCCCTTATAATAAGAACAGAAGAACATGTAAATATGACTATTTCAATTAGCATCTATTTACGGCTTTTATGTTTTACAGGCTACATAAATTCATATGTTCTTTGCTTATGAAGTGATATTTTGATACATTATTATATTATATAATCCTCATAATTTAAAAAAATACAAGATAACTTAACAGCTAAATCTCAACAATACAAAGAACAAAATTTATTTTAAAAGTTAATACTGATTTTCAAGCATAAAATAAATGTATCAAAATATTTTATTATTGTATGCTTTAATTCATGTTTGATAGGAATTTATTAGTAATGCCAATTATTCTAATTATAACTTATGTGAATTGAA
Source organism: Microtus oregoni (assembly GCF_018167655.1). Taxonomy (NCBI): domain Eukaryota; kingdom Metazoa; phylum Chordata; class Mammalia; order Rodentia; family Cricetidae; genus Microtus; species Microtus oregoni. The sequence continues at coordinate 744,587 of NW_024543977.1, forward strand.
AGGTGATGGGGAATACATGTAACTATTCATCTTATTATACCTGAAACCTTCTCACTCTAAACGTTGATCAGAATTCACCAGAAATGTGTCTTAGAACATCTTGCTGTCTGAAAGGGTAGTCACTGATGCCTGTGAAGGCCCAGATCAAATTGTATCAGTGGTGTGAATTTAGATCTAATGCTATACTTGAGCCCTATTGCAACCGTTTAAAACTTATTTTCTCCATAATCTTCAACACAGTCATTGTCAAATTCAATCCAGATTTCACAGGAATTCAATAATTCCTTAGCATTTAAATATAGCATTCATTCTGCTATACACAATGTGATCCTTCACAGTGGACCGCATTTAGAAAAATTCAACAGCCATTCCTGATGAAGAAAAAAACTCTCAGGAAATTAGCCATAAAAGAAAGCTCCTAAATTTGACAAAATCTTGCTATAAGAAAACAGACCACGCTAGTCTTGAACTCACAGAGATCCACCTGCCTCTGCCTCCCAAGTGCTGGGATTAAAGAATGCACCACCACAGCCCAGACAATTGTGCTTCTTTTATATTAAGAATTAAAACTCTAAAAATATTCCATCTACAACAGTTTCAACACTACAAAATAATTAGAAATAAATTTAACACAATATGTAAGATCTCAATACTGAAAATGACATATTGTTGGTGGGAATTAAAGACCTAAATGAATAGCTCTATGTTCCCCTTTATGGATTGTCTGATTTAATGTAGGATATATTAAAACACCAATTTTTCAACCTAAAAATGTTTCTAAAAACCTGCATAAACACAGAGCATCTACAGTGGCTGTTTCCCAATGGAAGGTTCAAGAACCCAGTAGTTGATCAGTCCACAAGACTGGGCATCTCAACTGGTCTTCAGAATATAGCAGAATCCTGAAGAATCAGGCTCTACTGGACTTGAAGTCCAATGAAGAAATGGACTTGCCAGGGAGAGTTAGAGCAAGCAGGTGAAGACAGTTAGTTTCCATCTACCATGTCCTTTGTACAGGCTGCCAGCAGAAGTTGCGGTCCAGATAAAGGTGGATCTTTCCTCCTCAAAACAGCCAGATTAAAAATGGATTGTCCCACTTCCAATGATTTAATTAAGAAAAAAATCTCTCAGGTATACCCAGATATTTGGGTTTTAGTTTATTACAGATAGAGTTAAGTTGACAACCAAAAATAGCCATCACAATTGTTTTGCAAAAGTTGAGGTATGTTACACACTACACATAAACCTTTTGTAACCACAGCTCGTACTTCTTTCTATATGCAACAAATTTCCATTTACTTGTATTTGTTACTGTCTCTATTTAGATTGTTATCATGGGGAAAACTAGTGTCATGAACTCATCAGGAAGTGATATTTCCTCTTCCAGACTACATTGTGAGAAGCTACAAATGTTTGATAGAAATTTCTGGTGGAAAAATCTAACCTTGGAGTTTTCACAGGGATTGCTTCAGGTTGTATGGGTGGTGGCTTGTTCTGATGATGTTTGCTATCTTTTGGTTTTTTTTTTTTTTGCAACAGTGTTTTACTGCATAACCCTAGCCTGGCTAGTTGGTCTGGAACTTTCTGTGTAGATCAGCATGAATTTAATTTCACAGAAAACTACCTGCTTTGGGCACCCAATTGCTTTAGTTCTTAACACTGAGAAATTTAGGAACATAAAACTGTTATTGTTTTTCCTGGTTTTCTTTCAAGAAAGTTAGAATTTCCTATAATGTATTTTGATCATATTCAGCCTCTTCCCCTTTTCTACCCTCCCAACTTTGCCCCCCCCCTTTGTTCTCCACCTATCAAGTCCAATTTGTGCTGCCTGTATTTTCTTAGAGGTGTGGTCTTTAGCTGGAGCACGGTTGACTTACCAGAGGCTACATTCTTAAAGGTAACTGATTCTTCTCCTAGTAGCTCAGCCCCTCACCTCTGGGTGGGACTCCATGTCTGCCTGCCCTTCCCATGCTGAGGTCTGGTCTGGCTTCAGTTTGCACTGGGCTTGTGTGTGCTGTCACAGTCTCTTTGAGTTCAGAGGTACACTGGCCCTGTTGTTACCTAGGCTAGAGGATACTGTTGCCTTTTATTCATCCCCTGCTTGTCTCTTCCACTGCCCGCCCCTCTTTCACAATGACTCCTAAGCTTTGGGAGGGTAGTGGTATGGGACAATGGTCTGTATTCTGTCAATTATATTTTAATAAACACTGATTGGCCAATAGCCAGGCAGGAAGTATAGGTGAGATAACCAGACAGGAAATAGAGGTCGGTCAATGAGAACAGGAGAATTCTGGGAAGAAGGAAGTCCTAGTCTGCAGTCGTGACCCAGCCACAGAAGAAGCAAGATGTGACTGCCGCGCCAAATAAGGTACTGAGCCATGTGGCTAAAATAGACAAGAATAATGGGCTAATATAAGTTATAAGAGTTAATAAGAAGCCTGAGCTAATGAACCAATCAGTTTATAACTAATGTAGACCTCTGTGTGATTTCTTTGGGACTTAACAACTGTGGGAACTGGGCAGGACAGAAACCCCCGACAACAAAGGACAGGATACAGAAGTCCTGTTTTCCTCACATCTGCACTCCTTATCTTGGTATTTCAATTTGCCCTCATTTTGGAGTTTTACCCATCTCTTTGTACATGTGTTAGTCTTGGTAGATTTATCATTTAAACCAATTTCTTTATAAAAAACTCATTTCTCCCCAGCAAGAGGACCTGCTCCTATGCTAAGTGGATCCAGAGAGGTGAGTGAGTGGCCACGCAGTCTGATGGTCCTGGGGAACTGAGTCCAGGCCCTCTCCAATTCCCTAAGCTTTTCTGGCCATCCAGTGGGGTGTGTTCTCTGTTGCTGGCTTTCTTTACCCCATTCCACCTTGACCCCAAGTACTCCTTCTCATCTGCAGGATCCTTGGATCCCCCACCAAGGCCGGCTTCAGGGCAGAGGGGATCTGAGAGCCTGCTCCAGTGCTGAGGGGACCGAAGAGAAGGCAGACCAAGAAAAACTCCCAAGTACACAGTCAGCCATAGCAAAAATTGGACCAAGATGCCAAGACTCTGCTGGCCTCATTTGAAGGAAGAGATGGGTGGGTGCCAATGCAAGAATTCCTCCAACATCCTGAAAAGCAACATGATAACACCAGAATCCAGCAAACATGCAATAGGAAGACTTGAACATCCTAATCCAGAAGTAATAGAAGAATTTGACTTTAAACATAACGTTATGAAAATGATGGAGACCCTTAACCAGGAAGTGAAAAATTCCTTAAAGAAATGGAAGAGAAGACAAACAAAAAGTTAGAAGAAATCAATACATCCCTCAATGATACCCAAAAAAAACCAAGAAAAAGCAATCAAACAGGTAAATGAAACAGTTCAAGACTTCAAGACTGAAATGAAGGTAATAAAGAAAACACAAACTAAGGATGGCTGGATATGGAAAACCTGGGTAAATGAACAGGAACTATAGAGACAAGTAAACCAACAGAATACAAGAGACAGAAGAAAGAATCTCAGGCACTGAAGATACAATAGAGGAAATAAACTCATTGATCAAAGAAAACAGCAAACCCAAAAAATTCTTAACACAAAACATCCAGGAAATCTGGGACACCATGAAAAGACAAAAGCTAAGAATAATAGGGGCAGAAGAAGGAGAATTCCAGCTCAAAGGCCCAGAAAATATATTCAACAAAATTATAGAAGAAAATTTTCCCAACCTAAAGAAGGATATTTCCATGAAGGTACAAGAAGCATGCAGAACACTAAATAGACTGGATCAAAAAAATCCCCTCTCCATGTAATAATCAAAAAACAAAACATACAGAATAAAGAAAGAATATTAAGAGCTGCAAAGGAAAAAGGTCAAGTAACATATAAATGTAAACCTATCAGAATTATACCTGACTTCTCAATGGAAACCATGAAAGCCAGAAAGTCTTGGATAGATGTGCTGCAGACACTAAGAGACCATGGATGCAAGTCCAGACTACTATATCCATCAAAGCTTTCTTTCACCATTGATGGAGAAAACAAGATATTCCATGAGAAAAACAGATTTAAACAATACATAGCCACAAACCTAGCCTTACAGAAAGTACTAGAAGGAAAACCTGAACCCAAGGAAGCCAACAATACCCACAATAGAACAGATATCTGACAACCCTCCACCAACACAACTCAAAGAAGGGAAACTCACAAACACTACCACCAAAATAATAACTGGAGTTAACAACCACTGGTCATTAATATCACTTAATATCAATGGACTCAATTCAACTATAACAAGGCACAGGTTAAGAGAATGGATACGAAAACAGTGTCCAACATTCTGCTGTTTACAAGAAACACACCTTAACCTAAGAATAAACATTGCCTCAGAGTAAAGGATTGGGACAAGGTTTTCCAATCAAATGGACCTAAGAAACAAGTGTGTGTGGCTATCCTAATACAAAATTGATTTCAAACTACAATCAATCAGAAGAGATGGAGAAGGACACTTTATACTCATAACAGGAACAATTCAGCAAGATGAAGTCTCAATCCTGAATATCTGTGCCCCTAATATAAAAGCACCCACATATGTAAAAGAAACATTACTAGAACTCAAATCACACATCAAACCCCGCACACTAATAGTAAAAGATTTTAACACTCCTCTCTCACCAAAGGATAGGTCAACCAGACAGAAACTTAACAGAGAAATAAGAGAACTAACAGATGTAATGAATCAAACATACTTAACAGACATCTTTAGAACATTTCGCCCAAACAGAAAAGAATATACCTTCTTCTCAGCATCTCATGGAACCTTCTCAAAAATTGATCCCATAAGTGGTAACAAAGCAAACACCCACAGATATAAAAAAAATTGTAGTAACCACCTGTGTACTATCGGATCACCATGGAATAAAGTTAGAATTCAACAATTCTACCCCCAGAAAGCCTACAAACTCATGGAAACTGAACATTCAACTACTAAACCACCCCTAGGTAAAGGAAGAAATAAGAAAGAAAAAATGGGGTACTGAACTGAACAGAGACCCACATTGGAGCACTGGACGGAGCTCCCAAGGCCCAAATGAGGAGCAAAAGAAGGGAGAACATGAGCAAGGAAGTCAGGACCGCGAGGGGTGCACCCACCCACTGTAACAGTGGGGCTGATCTATTGGGAGCTCACCAAGGCCAGCAGGACTAGGACTGAATAAGCATGGGATAAAACCGGACTCTCTGAACATGGTGGACAATGAGGGCTGATGAGAAGCCAAGGACAATGGCACTGGGTTTCGATCCTACTGCATGAACTGGCTTTGTGGGAGCCTAGCCTGTTTGGATGCTCACCTTCCTGGACCTGGATGGAGGGGGAAGGACCTTGGACTTCCCACAGGGCAGGGAATCCAGACTGCTCTTCAGACTCGAGAGGGAGGGGGAATGAAATGGGGGGAGGGGCAGAGGAGTGGGAGGCGGAAGTTTTTTCAATAAAAAAACTAAATTAATTAATTAAAAAAAGAATTCTCAACAGAATTTCAAATGGCCAAAAGATACTTAAGGTCATGCTCAACTTCCTTAGCTATCAGGGAAATGCAAATCAAAACATCTTTGAGACACCATCTTACACCTGTCAGAATGGCTAAAATCAAAAACACCAATGATAACCTTTGCTGGAGAGGATGTGAAGTAAGGGGAACATTCATCCATTGCTGGTGGGAATGCAAATGTGTGTAGCCACTTTGGAAATCAGTGTGGTGGTTTCTCAGAAAATTGGGAGTCAACCTACCTCAGGATTCAGCAATACCACTCTTGGGGATAAACCCAAGAGATGCCCAATCATACTACAAAAGCATTTGTTCAGCGATGTTCATAGCAGCATTATTTGTAATAGCCAGAACCTGGAAACAACCTAGATGCCCCTCAATGGAAGAATGGATAAAGAAACTGTGGGTCTCTGTCTCTGTCTCCTTTCATCGCCTGATGAAGGTTAATATTCCTGAGGATGCCTATGTGTTTGTCTTTGGATTCACCTTATTTAGCTTCTCTAGGAACATGAATTATAGGCTCAATGTCCTTTATTTATGGCTAGAAACACGGGAGCACCGGACAGAAATCTCAAGGTCCAAATCAGGAGCAGAAGGAGACGGAGCATGAGCAAGGAACTCAGGACCACGAGGGGTGCACCCACACACTAAGACAATGGGGATGTTCTATTGGGATCTCACCAAGGCCAGCTGGCCTAGGTCTGAAAAAGCATGGGATAAATCCGGACTAGCTGAACATAGCGGACAATGAGGAATACTGAGAACTCAAGAACAATTGCAGTGGGTTTTTGATCCTACTGCACGTACTGGCTTTGTGGGAGCCTAGGCAGTTTGAATGCTCACCTTACGAGACCTGGATAGAGGTGGGCAGTCCTTGGGCTTCCCACAGGTCAGGGAACCCTGATTGCTCTTCGAGCAGATGAGGGGGGGGGACTTGATCGGGGGAGGGGGAGGGAAATGGGAAGCGGTTGTGGGGACGAGGCAGAAATCCTTAATAAATAAATAAATTAAAAAAAAAGGAAAAAAAAAGAAACTGTGGCACATCTACACATTAGAGTACTACTCAGCGGTAAAAATCAATGACATCTTGAATTTTGCATGCAAATGAATGGAAGTAGAAAACACTATCCTGAGTGAGATAACACAGACCCAAAAAGAGGAATATGGTATGTACTCACTCATTAGTGGATTCTAGCCATAAGCAAAGGACATTGAGCCTATAGTTCACTATCCTAGAGAACCTAAGTAATAAGGTGAACCTAAAGAAAAACATATATAGATCCTCCTGGAAATTGGAAGCAGACAAGATTGCCAGGCAAAAGTTGGGAGCATGGGGGTGGGGTGAGATGGGGGATAGGAGAAAGGGAGAGAGAGAAGGGAGATGGGGAAGGTTCCGGAGAGCTTGGGGGGAGTAGGATGTTTGCGATAGAGGAAGGATGGATATGGGAACAGGGAAGAAGTTATCTTAATTAAGGGAGACATTTTGGGGTTGTCAAGAGACTTGGCTCTAGAGGAGTTTCCAGGTGTCCACGAGGATGACACCAGATAGGACCCTGGGCAGTGGAGGAGAGGGTGCCTGAACTGGCCTTGTTCTGTAGTCAGACTGATGACTATTAAAATATCACCATAGAACCTTCGTCCAGGGACAGATGGAGATAGAGAAAGAGACCCACATTGGAGCACTGGACTGAGCTCCCAAGGTCCAGTTAAAGAGCAGAAGGAGGGAGAATATGAGCAAGGAAGTCAGAACCATGAGGGGTTGGTCCACCCACTGAGACAGTGTTCCTGAGCTAATGGGAGCTCACCAAATCCAGCTAGACTGGGACTGAATGAGCATGTGATCAAACTGGACCCTCTGAATGTGGATGACATTTGGGGCTGACTGAGAAGCCAATGATAATGGTACTGGGATTTGTCTGTACTGCATGTACTAGCTTTTTGGGATCCTATTTTATTTGGATGCACAGCTTCCTAAGCCTGGATGGAGTGGGGAGGGCCTTGGACTTCCCACAGGGCAGGGTACCCTGCTCTCTCTTAAGACTGGAGGGGGGGAGGTTGAGTGGGGGAGGGGAATGGGAGGAGGGGAGGAAGTGGAAATTTTGAATGGTATTATTTATAAAGTAATAAAAAGTGAAAAAAACTAAAAACCTCATCTCTTTTTGATTGACTTCTGCTATTTTTCTATTTTCAGTTTTAATAATCTCTGCTATGATCTTTGTTACTTGCTTTTTTTGCATTGATTTGACCAGAGAAAGTAAAATGTTACTCTATTGGCTTATTCACACTTGCTGCTCTGAAGTGGATTTGTTTTGGACATTTCCTCCGCATAGTTGGGGGATAGAACATTAGATGACATTACAATGTCTTTACCAGCTGTAAACATCGATTTCAACAACGCACAGAACAGTCTGCAGCCTTGCTTGTTCACATCGTTCTCTCTCTCACACTCTCCTTTCCTAGGCTTCACATCTTTCTGTCATCATTTCTGTGTGATTAACTTCTTTCAGATAAGCAATGTTGTTGAGTATGTGTTCTATTTTAATACAATTTAAAGTCCTGCCACTTTTCTTTGGCTAGAATTCTTTTTCTCTGGCTTCTTGCTGTCTGGAATTAAATTAGAATATGACCTGCAGTAGTTTTCTTTAGATATATTCTACTTTGAATTTTCTTGGTTTCGTAAATCAGTTTATGACCCTCATCAAAGTTAGAATGCCATCAGTTACTATGTGGCAGGAAACAAAATTAACATAATAGAAATCAATAGCCGCCGAATATGTCAGTGGCAAACATACTGAGAAAACCAAAGAAACAATCCCATTCGCAACAGCACTGTCTTCCCAAAAACCTTGGGATAAAACTAACCAAGGAAGCAAGAGACTTTAAAATGAAATTGGGGAAGGCAGTAGAAAATGGGGAGCTTCCTAAGGTCACAGACTGGCAGAGTTAACATTGTGAAAATGGCCATCCTGCCAAAGCAATCTACAGAGTCAATGTAACACACATCAAAATTTTAGCTCTGTTTTTCACAGAAACAGGCAAAAAAAAAAAACCCAAAACAAACAAAAAACAAAAACAAAAAAACCCCAACATTAAAATTCTTATGGAAGTTGGGTAATGATGGTGGTGCACACCTTTAATCCCAGCACTCAGGAAGCTGAGCCAGGAGGATCTCTGAGTTCGAGGCCAGCCTGGTCTACAGAGTGAGTTCCAGGACAGCCAGGGCTGTTACATAGAGAAACTCTGTCTCAAAAATCAAAAAAAAAAAATCATACAGAAGCACAAATGATTCTAAATGGTAAAAAAACAATCCTGAAAATAGAATCCTGCTGGAGATAACACCATATCTAATTCCAAGTTCCAGTGCAAGGCTAGGATAATAAAAGCAGCATGGCACTGGCATAACATAGACTTATAAACCAGTGGAGCAGATCAGAGGATCTAAGCTCATTAAACTGCCGCTTCCCAGTTGACAAAGATACCAAGGAACACACTGAAGAAAACATAGCATCTTCAACAAAGAGTGCTGAGGAAACTGGATAACCATGTGAAGAATAGTGAAACCTGATTACTGGATTCACAAGACATTGGGAACAACAACAAAACCCAATTTAATAAAAATAAAGTTATACTATGTAATAGGCAATAACAGGAAGGATTGAAAAGAAGTCATTCAGGTATGAGATATAGCATGAGGTATTTGATTTTTAACAATAATCAATGAAACAGGTTAAAGCAATAAACTTAAATATTATGCATACCAGACTGACTGGTCAAAAATAAAATAAAAAATGCTGTTTGCAAAATTGGGAGGCTGTGGAACCCTATGGCGATGTCAGTACTATACATCAGCAGAGTTAATTTTGAAAATTATTTAGCAAATAAGGAATTAACATTAAATTACAATGGGTAGACTCATACAAAGGGCATGGCACCAGGACACATGCACTTCTGTTCAGGTTCAGGATAAGGAGGGTCATTAAGTGGAAACCATCACAATGTCTCTTCACTGCAGGAAAAATGGCATCCACTGTTGTGAAAATCTTTCTGGAATAAGCACTCCATGACAGCAGTGAGAGTGGTGGAGAAGAGACCTCACAGTGGACTGAAGCCAGGATAGCTCCCGAACGGCCCGGGTGTCCGGTCCAGTTTGCATTCTCATTTTATGATCTAAAACCACAAGGTGAAAAGAGCGAGCAAGCGAGGTCTTACAGGAAAATTTATGTGGCAGGCAGTAGGTTGTTAAGAGCAACAATCCATTGTTTCAGGTATTTCTCTAGGTCATGCTGTTCTAGGTCGCAAATGAAGTCATGTTTGGCAAACAGGCAGTACAATCAGTACTTTAAGTCTCTAAATAAATCAATAAGTCAGTATCTAGGAATCAGTCCTTTCTACTTTATTCTACTTCAGAATAATTAGCAGGGTGGTGTAACAACATGGATGACCCTCACTCACAATACAAGGCAATGGTCGCAAAACACACACAAAAAAAAAGCGCACAGAGCTTTTTAATGATAGGATAAAAGCTATTAATGTAATAACTGGACATGATCAGATCAAGGGGGAAAACTGTATGATTATCTGAATAGACGTGTGCAAAGTATCTGAGAATAGCATCTGGTCTGCTTCATTGAACATGCGCCCATTCTTAGGGGAAAAGAAGCCTCTTCAGGCAGGAGTCAACCCTGTAACAAATATCATACTTGGTGGTGAAGTGCAAAAAACTCTCTAAAATCAGAACCAGTCAAGACTGATCTGCCGTGACACATTATTCTTAGTTACTTGAAGAATTTGGCCAGAGCAATAGAGCAAAGAAATCCAAGCACAGGATTATCATTCAAAAATTAAGCTAATGTCCCAATAGGAGCTGTCTGGCCATGGATGTTTCTCAGAAGAGCTGTCGTTACAGACAGATGCCTGGCAGAGCTGCAAGGGACTCACTTCGGGTCTGCTGAACATCTTACCTATGAGACGTAGGTTGGAAAGAGTAAAAGCAGATGCTAGGCCACAAATGCATCTTCTCATAGTTGTGTGTGATGGCACTGCACTTCCTTAAAGAGAGAGATGGCTTCGACACACTTCCATGTGATAGTAGTTGTGACTAGAATGTAAAATCTCCTCCACAGGCTTGTGGATTTGAACCATTGGTCCCCAGTTGTTGGCTCTGTTTTGAGAGGTTGTAGAAACTTAACAGTGGTTCTCGATTTCCTAATGTTGTGACCCTTTATTGAAGGATTTCTCAAGTTGTGGTGACCCCCACCCCACTACAGCTACAGAATTATTTCATTGCGACTTCATAACTGTAATTTTGCTACAGTTATGGATCCTAATGTAAACAGGATAAGACCTCTGTGGGGGTTGTGACCCCCAGGTTGACAACCACTGCCTAAGAGATTGTGGCACTACTGAAGGAAGCAGAAGAGACAAGAAGCTGGTGTTGAGTGTTATCTTCTATCGCTCCCCATCCCAATTCCTTGAGACAAGGTCTCTTACTGAACCTAGAACTTTCCGATCTCAGCACACTCAGGGCTCTGCCTCCAGTGCCCAGTACTGGAGTTACTGGCACACATGGAAACACCTGGCATACAGGAGCTCATGCTTGCACAGCAAGTGTTTTTGCATGCTGAGCCATCTCTCTAGCCCCACATCTGGAACATCCCGCCTGAGCCGAACATTAATAGCACAGTCCATATTTAATGTAGCTGGGTGTGGCTGGATGACTGTGATCCTTTGGCTTGGGAGACTGAAACAGGAGGATCAGCAGGTTCCTCTCTCAAGAACACAATAAAGAACAATGAAAAGAGTAGAGAGGGGGTTACTAAGGTGACATTCTGACAGCAGTGTGCCAAGGAAAGGGTATTAGAGGATAAATGAATTGGAAAGGAAGAAGATCAAAAGAATAACAGAGCGAAGACATCTCCTTTACAACTGGCTAGGTATATTTCCAACTTACCATTAAGTAGTATAGCAGCTATCAAAATGTGGTCCGAGAATCCTCAGAATCCCTAAAGCCGTTTTGGGTTCTATAAATCATAAATTATTTTCATAACCATAAGGCATTAATTCCTTAGGTCTTTCAGAGCTCTCATGAGTGTCCAGTGGAGATTCTCAGAGGCTATGTGAACAACCACTAACGAAGGGAGTTCTTCCTCTCGCCAGTTTTGCCCTCTGCCCTTGGGACTGCATAAGAAGATGGTACAGGCTGAACAGGGCTTTCAGCTGTCCAGCACTGCAGGGGACATACTGGACTGACCAGTGGGTAGTGAGACCATGAGAGAAGATCTCCTCTGACAGCCTGTGCCCAGTCACACCACCACTGCTCATTCAGCATTAGTCTTCCCAGAATTTGGGGATTAGTGAGGTTTCGCTCAGACCACTGGAAACATCAGTTTCCCATCTGGTCGGCCAGACACTGCCACACATAACAGGACCAGACTGACTTGCAGCATGTACTTAAAGGAAGTTGGACATCTGAAGCCCAATTCCAGAAGCTCATGGGCCCCAGGAGTCTGTTAGTACTGTCCCCAGAATGGCACTAGAGTCCAAACTGTACTGTCTGTCTTGACTCTAGGCAGCAACAAGAAAGCAGAGAGAGATGAGGCATATGGGTATTAGGTCGAGGAAGAGGCTCAACCAAGCTTCTCTTCTGATGGGGAACTCACTCCTTTGCACACTTCAAGACAAATGGGAAACATTCACTTAAGGACCATGGAAGATGCAGAACTCTTTCCTGTGCTTCTCCAAGTCCCTCCTAGGGATACAATTTCTCCATATACTATTGCAGGGATATGAAACTCCCCCCTCCACCGCAAAAGACTTGTGTGTTAAAGGCTAAATCTGTAGAAAATGGACCCAACCATGGAGAAGCTACTGGATCATGAGTACTCTGACCTAATTAATGGATGTGTATACTACTAAGGGTTTAATAAGTGGCCGGCATTATTAGGAAGTAGTTGAACTTCAGGGTGACACTTTAGCTGGAGGAAATATGAAGCAAGTTCTTAGGGACTCTATCTTGTCCTGGGTCCCTCTGCTTGGCCTCGTCCTGATACCTCAAGCGCCGCCATTTCTGGCCCCAGATGTTCTACTTATCACAGGTTTAGGAACAATGATCCCAGTGAGCTACAGTCTGGAACCTTGGGAACTATGGGTCCAAATGACTCTTTCCTCCTTCGATTTCTCCAATATTTGCCTCATGACAATTCTAACATGCCACTTGTGATTGCCTACCTATGCTTATTGGGTTGTTTTTTTTTAAAATATGTATTGACTTCTTACATGAGACTTTCAACAGGCCAGAGAGTATTGTGGGAAAGAGTAACAGAAAACCAAAGAACAGGAGACTGTCGGTGAGAAAATAGCTGTTTATAAAATAATGGCCAGTTCCACGTTCTACTCCCTCCAACATACTCCTCCCCTCTGGTTTATGGACAAACAGCATAGCATGAAACATCAGTGCCAACGATCCTCCCAGTCACCTCCTTCTCATGCAGCACCAATGCCCTGGGGAGGTGGAGGGAAGCAAGTCCCCCATGACAGCCTTCATTTGGAGGACAGGCTTAAGCTCGCGCCCCTACTAAAAACCAGAACCCCCCAAACTAGTTCCAAGCATACTAAAAACTCTAACGTTGTTCTGTTTTTTTGTTTGTTTGTTCTGTTTTGTTTTGTTTTTGAGGCAGATGCTTGCTGCTTGGCAACAAGATTTGGGCTCAACAAACTCCTAAACAACAAAACAAAACGGGATTGGTTCCCCTGTGGGTGAGACAATAGCACCCGTTAAACACATACTGTCTTTAAAAAAGCAAAGGGCATGGGGGTACTCCCAGGACAGGCGTGAATTCACTGCTGGTGCGATGCGTTCTTCTCCATGGCTGCTGACAAGCTAACAAAGTCACATTTACTTCCCCCCAGTAAAAACATCCCCTTTCATCACTACGTGTATGTTTAACTCTTTTGGAGGCAGAGGCGGGACTTCCCTGGAAGAGCAGAGGAAGGCAGGCTGTGGGAATACCAGAAATTCACCAAGTGTACTCAATAGAGGGTGGCTTTTTATATGCAGGTATTTGAAAGTAAAGGACCAAATAAGGCAATTGCTAACGTGTGGTGTTTGTGAATAGTGGATCTTAATTTTTCCCCCTCGCCTGCATTTCCAAGTTGGTTTCATAGAAGGCTTCATTGTAATCCAGGACCATTGTTTTGCATTAATTTCTATGACAAGGAACCCAAAACACAGGGTGCCCGGGAGTAACAAAACAGAGTTGGGGAGACAGTCACAACTTGGCACAAGTGTGACAAGCTGTGAAAAAGGCAATGTTTCAGGATCCGAAGTGGTGTGGCTTTCCTGGAGCAACCTTGTCGCCTGCAGACAGAATCATATTCTTTCCAGGCACATTGGAGACCCAAGTCAAGCTGTGTTTTATTTTTTATTATAATAAACACAGTTCACTGTAACAAAGACGTAGTGGTGGTGATCAGCTGACAGCCAGACCAGCACCAGGAGCTGGTGGTGAGGGCCCTGGGGGTGGGGAGGGAACTGATAAAAGGCCAGCCGTCTGGAAAGTTCTCTTTAAAGAACTTGAAAAGGCAGTGTTGTCTTATGAGACTACCACAGAATGCCAAACTATCTAGCTGGGCTCCTTTCTTGTCAGTCGCTGCAATTTGTAACTGAAAATGGCAAATCCTTCAAAATCCTGGTCTCTCAGCTTCCGTTTTGCTTTCAGATTTCCAGAATAAAATGAAGTAGTTTGTACACTGTTTTAAGTGGGCAGACTGTTTCTTACCCAGAGTTTACCTCCGGTTTATCATAGCATCATTCAGATGTCCCCCCACACACCTACTTAGAAGTCTCTACAATTATATGTACACTTAGGAGTTTGATGAAGTAGAAACAAACAGTTCACAGCAAAGTTACAGAAGCAGAAGCTAAAACATTCAGGTTAAATTAAAGTCTCGAATTCAGATTCCTTAGAGGGAATATAAATCATCTTACCATATCTTGAATGGCTAATTTTTCACAATCCAACTCATATCTCAGTCTGTCTCTACTGTCCATTAACTGTAAGAGAGAAAAATATGGCATTTTGATTAAAGATAAGAATACAACACCTAAAATGCTTTCCTCAGGAGAACGTGGTAAAAACACATTTTAATGAGGGAGAAAAATGGATCACAATATGACCAAAGAGAAAATTAATTTCCTACAGATTATTATGCTTTGATAATATTATTATACCAAACATAATATCCAAAAACAATGCTAATGTACTTAGAACTTTCCTTGCCACCCTCAAATATGACCTCACCATGCAGCCCAGTGAGTCAGCCTAGTTCCCGTAACAACTTTGCTTAACTTTCCGTATGTTACATTCTCTTGCTTCAAATTTTCATGCTATATTTATTTGCATATCAAATTATACTCATATTGACTAAAAATTCCTTTTAAAATCACACATTTTATCTCTGATCCTACGCAGTTTTTTTCTTGTTTCTGTTTTTGTTTTGTTTTGTTTTTTGTAGTTTAATCTCTGTTTTTCTTGGTAAAATTCAAACCTTAATTTAGACCTTTGCTCAGCTCAATCAATTAATTGTAATTACTAATCTGATAAATATCTCGAGTCACAGTCAAGAATATATTGTCTACTGTTTATTTAAGCTGCCCACTGACTCGTCACCCTGGCTCAGACCCCCCTCCTCTTCCTATTCATCTTTTGTTTGTTTGTTTGTTTGTTTGTTTTTGTTTTTCGAGACAGAGTTTCTCTGTAGCTTTGGTGCCTATCTCCTGGAACTGGCTCTGTAGACCAGGCTGGCCTTGAACTCACACTCACAGAGATCCGCCTGCCTCTGCCTCCTGAGTGCTGGGATTAAAGGCATGCACCACCACTGCCCGGTTTTATTCACCTAGGTGAAACACAAGTCTGAGCCTAGCACAGTGCCCAGGTTTCTCCACGGACTCAGAGGGCATCCAATCCCTTTGCATGAGTGACCCTTTCCACTATGTCTGATCTTTGCCATCCTCCCTCTCATGTACCTCCCTGCCCCAGCTAGTGAAACCACACACCTTGCCCTTTAAAAGATGGCTTCTGATGGAGCTTAGGATTCCCTTCTGGACTCTCATTTTCTTCCTGCCTAGCTCTGTCTGGCTTCTGGGAGACAGTTCAGCCAGCTTTGATCTAACCCAAGATGGGCACACCTGCTACAGCTTCCCCAGCTTGCTGAGCATCACACTCCTACTGTCCCCTCTGCCTCCTGGTCTGTCACCTACTAGAGTGGCAGTTTGAAAAAGAGACTGTGAGGTAGCAGCAGATGGAAACAGGCTTAGAGTCTCTTTTGTTAGATCCCTGGAATTAAAGCACAAACGCTACTGAATTCTATACTGTAGGGCTGTGATCCCAGACCGTAGGTGAGAGTTACACCCGCTTTCAACTTTCTTATTACAGCTACCGATTAAAGAAGGGAACCTGTGTCTTAGCTGATACTCGAGTTTGTTTTTTCCATTCGTTCTTGTTCTGCCTGCCTCTTCCCCATGCTCCCTCTAGTTTCCCTCTTTGTGCTCTACAACAGATTCTCACTTTGTCGTCTCAACAGGTCCCTCATACAGCCATGTCACTTGTCAGAAAGTCCTGGAATACACTTCCCACCACTCAGCAACACTCACACTTGGACGCCAGCTTCTATGCCCTCTTGTCTTCTAGGCAGCCCTTGCAAGAGGACCAGGAGAAGAAAGAGCATGGAAATGTCTGCGAAGATTTTCTAGAATCCTCCAGATGGAGCCAGATTCTTTTCTCCATGTGTTACTCTGCTCTGTGATCTTGGTCTGTGACTTCACAGCAGGCACAGTGTGTGTGTGTGCACACGTGTGTATGTGTATGTATATACATACATACATATCCACACATTTAAACTTTTTCTGACAGTAGTGCAGTGTGTGACATTCAAAACCACCTAATAAACACCACTGAACTAATTTACTGAAGGGTAGTAGGAACAAACTTCAAAGATCTGTTCTTTCTTGTTCAACAAGGTCTGACCTGCTTCCAGATGGCAAACCACTTCCACACACAGTATTATCTCTACTACATACATTGTAAGCTTGGGAGAAAGAAGAGGGGGGTGCAAAAACTAGTCCACAGGGCAAGCCAGAAATAAAACAGGAACCTAGGTGTTTAGATTCTTTCTTCTCAATAAGTGAGTCTATATTTTGCATCTGTATTAAGTTCCAGTAATTTGAAGGAAAAGCAAGAGAAACACAGGACTTTCCGAGGATGAGTGTGTAGTGGCATTTCATTTGTATGTTTAATAAATAAAGCTTGCCTGAGGATCAGAAAAGTACAACAGTCACACTGCCCACCCTTACAGACCAGGCAGCAATTACAGACATCTTTAATCCCAGTAGCCACACTAGTTTGCCATAGAAACCAGGTGGTAGTGGTGCATGCCCTTTATCCCAGAACTAGAGAGGACTATAAGATGGGAGGAGACAGTTCTTAGGCTCATCCTCATTTCTGAGGTTTCCTGGAGGTGAGATCACCATTTTCTTACCGAGGTTGAGATAAGAGCCAGTGGCTGGTTGCTTTGCTTTTCTGGTCTTCAGGTTGTACCCAATATCAGCCTCTGAGCTTTTATTATTTGTTTTTTGTTTTGTTTTGTTTTGAATTTTGTTTTTTGAGACAGAGTTTCTCTGTGGCTTTAGGATCTGTCATGGAACTAGCTCTTGTAGACCAGGCTGGCCTCGAACTCACAGAGATTGACCTGCCTCTGCCTTCCGAGTGCTAGGATTAAAGGCGAGTGCCACTACCGCCTGACTCTGAGCTTTTATTAATCATGCTTCATCAGTGAGCTGAAAGAGATCTGCTATATTACAGCAGATTATAGTGAAAAGTCCAAAAACCCTTTCATAGGGAGTTGCATATCAGATACATGTGATTCCTAACAATAGCAAAATTACAGTTATGAAGTAACAATAAGAATGATTTTATGGCTAGTGTCACCACAACATGAGGAACTGTATTAAAGGGTCACAGCATTAGGAGGGAAGCTAAGAACCACTGTGCTATAGTTATCCAAAATAGAGCTGGCAATCAGAAACACATTGTGAGTCATATACTTAAATTCAATTTCAGAGTAGCCTTGTTAAACGGTAAAACATAACACTAAAACTATATTTTTATCTGTCCCTACAAAAATACTCCAAATATCAATAAATATTAGAATTATAAGGGAAATATCTCAAATTTTATATAAAAAATTTAAAAAACACATGTATATATAGCTTTTTCAATTATAGGGAAAATTGGAGAGCTAAGTTCTTATCTATGTAGATTTCAGGAAACTTACAAATAGGAAGGCAGATTCATTATTTAAATTATTGAAAACATGAAGGTTTTTTCCATTCATTGAAACAAGCATTGGTTTTTTTTTTATTTAAAGTTAAAATTGTTCAAAATGAATCTCCTCAGTTGCATTGGTCATGTTGCATATGTCCAGCGGTCACATGTGGCTGGGAGAAAGAAAGCCCTGGGCTGCACAAACCTAGAAGCTGGGGCAGCCTGCAACTGAGCGGGGTCAGTTCACACCGGGCATGGTTTGTGTCCTCGACCACTTACAGGGGACATTTTTGGCTTTAACCGCATATTGTTTTCCACACAGAGTAGGACACCTCCGTAATTCATTCTCCCCAGAGGTAGAGAAGATGAGTGGTCTGGGAGATTTTAATCAACAGTGCACTTCCTCACAGGTCGGGTAAAAGCAGAATTTGGATATTTTAATTTTACAAGAACGGAACCAATCCTGAGACTCTCGGACCGTCTCCCCACAGACGCCATTCCTACTCTCTAACAGGAGGGCTTGCAGTGCTGCTGAAGGAGACCAGGTGACGCCTGAGAAAATGATATCATTTCGTGGAAACCTGCCTAGCGGAGGAAACCACGGCCTGACTCCGACCTATCAGTGTTAACTACCGTTCTTGGAACTAATTTTATCTATACTCCAGAAACATCCTACACTGCAAAATCAGACCCCAAACTACTTGGGTCTGTGTGGTCATCATGCTTTTGAAATGTGACTCGTGTATTTGAAGAGCAAAGGTTGCGTGTGTGTGTGTGTGTGTGTGTGTGTGTGTGCGCACGCGTGTGTGTATATTTTCTTTCACTATTTCTTTAAATATTTTATGTATATGTATGGTTTTGTTGCTTGCACATATGTCTGTCTGTAGTAATAAGAGTGGCGGGGCTGCGTCCCCAGCACCCCGGCCGCCTGCTAGCTTATGCCCAAAATAACAACACATAAACTGTATTCATTTAAACACTGCTTGGCCCATTTCTATCTAGCCTCTTCTAGGCTAGCTCTCGCACCTGGACTAGCCCATTTCTAATAATCTGCTGTAGCCCATGAGCTGGCTTACCAGGATTGATCTTAATTTGCGTCTGCCTGGAGTGGGAGAATCATGGCGACTCTCTGACTCAGCTTCTTTCTCCCAGCATTCCTTTCTGTTTACTCCACCTACCTATGTTTTAACCTATGAGGGCCAAAGCAGTTTCTTTATTGCTTAACCAATGAAATCAACAGATTGAAATATGACACTCCCACATCATCTGTCTACCAAGTGCATGCCCTGTCCATAGAGGATCAGATCCCATGAAACGGAGTTATAACTGGTTGGTTGGGTTCTGGGAACAGAACCTAGGTCTCTGGAAGAGCAGCCATGCCCTTAACCCCTGAGCCTTCTCTCCAGCCCCAAGATCCATACTTTCAATTTAACTTAAAATTGATAGTTGGCTGGGTTACTGGAAAAAACATACATTTCTTGGAATAACTTGGGGATGTGGGTCTGCCTTTCCATCTGTAAATTTTATAAACTCCAAATGCTTCTTCATTCTATGTATCCCTAGAGGAGTGTATTTCAGAATTTCAGGCATGGTCCTCAGCACAGTTGAGAGAGTGTGCTGTCTGCACTGGGAATCACAGTACAGGGGAGATGCACAGGGGACGAGCGTTGCTCAGGAGACTTTAAGCAGGGCAGCTTTGGGGGGAGGGAGTTAGGGTAAGAGCTACTGCTGAGGCGCTGTGCATCAGGTGTACGGGGATTCTTGGTTTTCATGATCCCACTATTGGCCCAGCAGAATAAGCCAATTCATTCTCACTCAAAAAAAGATGTGGCAATGTAGTCTCACTCTTAGTGATTGATGCTCTCAAGCAAAGGTTCAATACTCCAATGAGTTTTCAGTAAGAATTTTTATTTATTACTAGCCCCTTTATTCCAGATAATAAGGAAATACATTGTTAAAATGACATAATGGGGAAATGTTTAAGTCAACTTTCTTTACATTTGAGGATACCCTGGACATGATGTCATTTCACCAATGGTGCTGATATTTCAATTTAAAAAGAGTCATTTATCAATGTAAAAGATGTTCGTACCTTTTGAATAGTTCGCTGATCCTGGTCTGCAGTCTCTTTCAGACATATAATTTCATCCTCTGTAAACAAAAGGAGAGAGAGGCCGACCATGAAATTACACACGTATGCCCCTGTATTCAAAGCGCCTGCTTTGGGGCAGGCCGTGGAGGCATGGACAGGCATGGTGTTCACGAGTCCTAGCAGGACTGTGACCTTCACAAATGCCCTTGACATTCACAGCCTTCTCCCTGCTGTTAGGTTGGCCAGTCAAATCGGGAGTAAGAAGTAAGTGTGGCTTAGGGCTGGATGCTTTTCATCAGTATAGCAGTGGGCATTCTTTGCCGTTAGTTCCAGCCAATACAAAGTGCTTTAGCAGGTGGCTCTTTATGATTTGCCAAGAAAGACCACAACCTGAGAAAGCATCATCACACCACATCAGAAGAGAAATGGCGTCACAGTGGCACGACGTCATCCTGTACCACAGGACACCGTAATGCGACTCATCTCGCCAATGCTCACACCCGTGTTCTTAGTCTTTGTCCTGCTTTCACACGGTAGATTACCAGAACATCATACAAAACAACTCCAAATATAATGGCTACAGTCAAATTTTAAAGGCACTTTACAGCAGTGTATTTCTGGTGACAAAATTGTAATTTTTATTGATACTTATTGTCTAAACAAAAGGGAATCTAAAGTGTCGAAGGAAAAAATTGCATTTATAATTTGGATCAAAAGTTGAGTGTGAGTCCTGGCATTTTGTTCTGAGAGGCTGAGCTTGCTTCTCCACAAGTACACCTCAACATGTTCCCTTATGTGTGCTACAGTGAAGGAAAATGAGCACGTCTCTTTACAGCACCTCTAAGTGAAGCACAGCAAACTGATTAGGACTTTTTTTTTCCTGCTAACGCTAATGTGTATTTCTGTTTTTTTTTTTTTTTTTTTTGAAACACACACTCTGAGTTCATTCACATGGCTCGGTCGCACAAACACAGATACGTCCTATGCTCCAAGCAAGGGAAGCTATTTTAAGAAAAACAAAGACAGCTATCACACTGCTGTCTTCTAGGTGTAAGTAACTAAACACACGTCAGAGGAGAAGCCAAACACGACAGTTTGTGACGTGTCATGCTCTCCATGGAAGAGCCGGAAGGGTTACCTAGTATTGAGTTTTCCTTCAGGCTCATCTGCGCTTCCTCCTCCAGCATCGCAATCACCTGCAGCAGCCTCTCATTCTCCGTCTTGCATTCCATAAGTTCTTTTTCTGAGCTGGCCTCCTTGCCTAGATTGTCCTGCAAAGACAGGGAATTCCATATTTCTACGCAGGGAACCAAGGGTTTAAATATGCAACCCCAGAACAATGCGGATACAGAGCCTCTATCATATAATTTTCTGAATTCTATTACACACTTATAATATGAATAGCAAAAAGGAAGGGGACTAAATAGAATGGGCTGGAAGAAAGGGCTCAGTACATTCTGTACAAAGACCCCAGCACATGGGGACATTTTATTGACAGGAATTATGCATATCATACTGTTTGTGTGCCCTCATCATTCAGGTCAATTCATTATGGAGGCTGTGTCCGGGGAGGCAGCTGGGGCCCCTCCACCCACACTTCCATCTCAGGATCTGAAGTGTTATGCCCTGTAACTAGGCAGGCTGGGGAGACCATGGATGGGCAGCACCAGGGGGTGGCAAAGTGCAAGACTAAGGAGGGGGGCTTGTTGCTTTGTGGCACTTCCCAGTGTCAGTGCTGCCAGTGTCACGAGGAGCCCATCACATGTCAAAGGAGTGACGTGTGCAGGCTGGGAGCCGCATGGAGCCCATCAGGCGCCCAGATATCCACACAGTTGGTTTTCTTCTGGGTGGAGGAGCCACCCAGAGGCAATTCATATTCTGAACATTAACGTGGCTTTGCATGCCTGTCACAGGGGCTGTGCAGGCAGTTAACGCTATTGAAGACTAGGGTTTAAATCTCTATGCAAAGTGATTACCTTGTAAGAAGGTTTCAGGATAACTTACAACAAAAGACTTTAAAGTTATAGTTTTAGCAAAGCAAACTCATTTACATTTTTATTATGTGTGCCTTTTGTTTAAACCGTGCCATGTCCGTTATGACAGAGGCTTTTTCCTATGCAATGGAAGTTGATTTGGGGAGGCTACCCTTTTTTTTTTCTTCTTCCTCTTGTCTGCTTCAAAGCTATTGAAAACATCTGAATATACTTGCCTATGGTTGTCTACGTTTTATGGACACACTTTAAAAAATTAAGATGTCAGGGATCACGGAGGCTGGTGCAGAATTTTATACTCCATCACGGATCATGCAATTTAAAAATAACGGTTGCATTATTATGCTAAATAGGAAAACAATTCTACATGTCTTGCTTTGAAATTCCCATGGACTTGAAAATACTTTTGAGCTTCAAAGTAATCTTAGCTGAATTATGAGTTGTTCCTTTTACAGTAATTCCATGATTGTAGATAAATACAAATAAATAGACACTCAAAAACAAAGCGAGTTTTCCAATGCACCCATTTTCTTCTAGGACTGTACTCTGACTTAGCTTTAGAGAAACCAGAAAGTAAATTATTAAAATGTTTCTCCCTGTGATCATAATTTTTTAAAAGAAAAACAAGCATTGAAATATTTTATAGTACATTAACAAACCCCTTTAAAATAGTGACTTACTAATAGAATTATAATCTTATACATTGGACTTAATAACATTTGAATATGCTGTTGAGTTGAGCTTGGGTATACAAATTACAAATCTTTGAGCTTTTGAATCTTTACTCTATTTAGGTTATCCCAGCATAATAATCACTAATTTTATTTATTGTCTTTGGAACAGGCTGGTATTCTATAGCCCAGCCTGGCTATCCCAGTGAGATTTATTTAGTTACTTACATACTGATTTATGTGTGTGAGTATTTTGCCTGCATGTGTGTCTGTGCCATGTGTTTCCCTGGTGCTATTGGAGGTCAGGAGAGGATGTTGGATCCCTGAAACTGGAGCTACAGACAGTTGTCAGCTGCCATATGGGTGCTGGGCATTGAACGCGGTCCTTAGGAAGAGTAACCAGTACTCTTAACCGCTGAGGCATCCCTTAAGTCCTTGCTCTTGAATTCTTCACCTTTCTAACTAGACAACCATAGTGCTCAGATCCTAACATGCAGAACTAAAGGAGTACTAACTGGTTTAATGAACAGTTAAGAAGCAGCATGGTTTTCTCAAAAAAATAAGGGGAGGCTCAGTATTTCTACATCTCACATCGTTAAAATTAAGACAATTACAGAATGTGTTGTTTATGATCTAAAGGAATACACACACACACACACACATATGCTGTATATATTGAACAATACCAGCTTGAATCTGTTTCAGCGTATATTTGACATGACACCTGGCAATTCAAGGCCATCCATAGAGGGTTACATGGATGCCTGTTATTGTCCATAACCTAAGAACTATTTGAGCAAATCAGATGAAGATTAAAGTAAGAGCAGCTTCCAGCTAATATGTTTTCTGAGCCTCTGTGTGGGAAAGCGAGATCCAAGGAAAACCCACTGAAATGAGGCACTCTTCCTCCGTCCATCTGCAGCCCTGGTTCTCCAGAGGTGAGTCTTTAGCTCTGTCCCCACCATCTGTCAGCTGCAGGAACTGCAAGTAATTAACTATTCAGACACCCAGGGAAACGAGGACACTTCATTAGCAAAGGGAACAAAGCCTTAGTCCTGGCTGCTGCCTTCCTCTCTCACACTCAAGTGGCAAGTTTTGTGGTGATGTTCCTTCTGCCATCTGCCCCACATTGCTAGCTCTGGCTTGCTTATACCATGAATTTTCTTAAAAATAAATTGCATTCATAAAACAAGGTTGAGGAAGATGCAGCTCATTAAAGGAAAGTTAGTGATTACTTGTAGGATCAGTATAAACCAAGATCACATCAAACACAATCATCTTGGAATTTTACATTCATGAAGGTACTTTCTCTTCTCTTGTTTTTCTTTCATTTTATGAAAATGAGGCCTTTAATTGGTGGGATAAATGCAGTTTTTCTTGTGAATATGCATAAGGTTCACAGTACGTCTAATTGCAGGTCTCAGAACTCCAAGCTGATTCTGGAAAGAAGTGCTTTCCAAAGCAGGACCATGCAGAACCTTCCTTCTCTTGATGTGTTCTTGCCCGAGTGTCTAGGCATCATGTGTGAACATGCTGGAGAGGTGGCATCTCAGGTTCCAGCCCAGACCTCCTATGCTGGTCTGTATCTGAGCAATCTCTGCATGTAATGCATATGAGCCAGGGTCTGAGAAGTTCCTGTCTCGGAGCTCTCTGTGTGCCTTCCCAGCAGTTCTCTTCTGTGACGTTAGCATCTCAATTCTGCAGACTCCACGGATGGCACTCGGACATCTCAATCTGTAGATGGCGGGAGTGGAGGGGAGTAGGACTGTGATGTGTGCTCTTGTTTCGTGACAGCCACACAGAAGAGCAGGTGCTTCCCAAATGAGTGACAGCCAGGAAAGTGGCACCCTAGGGACAGCGCAGCCCTGCAGAGTGGCCATCCGTGAAAAACACCTCTGATCCAGTATGGTTAGCAACCAACAGATCTGTTCGTCAGTGGAGGGTGGGTGGTGAGATAAGCCACACTGATTTCCCACAGAATCAAAACTGGAATGAAGTTGTTCTCAGGAAAACTGAGATCAAGGATGTCATCGGAAACCCAGGTTTCTGTAACTTGAAAATCCCTTTCTGCCTTCCACTGGCTGCACATGGAGTTTAGGCTCCTTGTTTACTGAACTTGTCCTTCTCTAGACTGTCTCATCAAATTCCTCTCAGAACCAAGCCAGGAGCGACAGCATGACTGTTTATTAACATAAATAAGCTACTGGTGTGATTTGATTATTAGAAGAATCAATCAAGTCTTAAATAGACTAGGCATAGCTAGTTTATTTCACATGTTTTCAAAAATACTTCTCGAGATTTCCCCTGAATATTCATTCGTTAGTAATGTTTGTGCGTGCAAATGGCGAGGACAGGCATGAGCGCCACAGCATGTGTGTGGAGGGCAGACGACAACACTGTGGAATCGTGCCTCTCACCTTTAAGCTCTAGGGATGGAACTGAGGCCCTCAGATCTGTGCTACAGGCATTTCACCTGCTGAACTATTTGCTGACCCTCCCCTTGGCGTCCTAACCCGTTCTCTACTTCTGTGCTCCAAATGCAGCTACAGGTTAGCATTGAGCAATGTCTCAGAGGATTTCTGAGCCGCTAGAGGGGGCAGCTATCTATGATGAAACTTTAAATAGAAACCCAGTCAAAAGCTACAGTTGAGAACTACACAGTTGAGAACAGACTTAGGGAAGTCTGTTCCAAGGGAATTTAGTAATAAGTTTTTCACAGGCTTCCTGCTATCCAACTTCTCTGAAATCCACACTACAATTCTGAAATCTGAAACCCTTCCAGCTGTAGGTATTTTCAGACAAGGGAGACTCAATGTGGATTGGTGGCCAGTGTGTGTGTGTGTGTGTGTGTGTGTGTGTGTGTGTATGTGCGCGTGCGTGTGCCTTCTGGCTTCACCTATTTATCCTCAGTCCTGCAACCCCCATTCAGTCATCTTCTTGGTCTTTAGAAAGTCATGAGAAAATTCTGTCCTGCTTTGGACTGCTCGCTGCTGGGCTCCAGACGGTAGTGCTGAGCTGACAGGAGATGAGAATGAATTTGCCTTTCTCTTACATTCCTCCCAGGCAGAACTTCAAGCTATCCTTTCTGCTCTTCACATTGTGTTTGCTCTGACCCTGGGTCTAATCAGGAAGATGGTGACTGGCTCCTCTTGCTAGCGAGACCATCAGTAGGGAAATCTGAGATTTTCCTTCTCGACATCTTGATTTAAAAGTCGTTAGCTCACTACCTGTGATGGGAGGAAAGCGCAGTCCTACAGCACTATGGGGAACATCCTGAAGACTTCTCCTTCAGGGCTTCCACTACGTAAATCCAGATCCTTGACTAGGCCATGGAAAAGATTTTCAGAATGATCTAGTTTGCAGCAGAGTTGGAGTTTTTTCAGAGAAAAGAATTAACTTGCATTAAAGCATCAGGATTTTAACAGAAAGAAGCATCAGGGAAAAAGTAAGAAACACCCAAGTGAGAGGCATATTTCAGTCACATACAGTCATCGCAAAAAGGACTTTATGGGTTCCTTATCTCCAAATGGTTGCTAAGAACTGTGAATGAGACCACAGGGTGGTTCTTGAGATGTGTTGAACAGAATTACAATTGAAAACTTAAAACTCCAGAAGGTAAGGTATCTTCACTGGATATGAGTTGGGTTTGTGAGACTCCCAGAGAGAAGAGAAAGATCACAAAGCTCAGATACTCATGGGCCTGACTGGTATTTTAACAGGCTTAATGGAAATTACAATCTCCTTTCTTAAAAAAAAAAGATTGTGTGTGTGTGTGTGTGTGTGTGTGTGTGCGTGTGTGTGTGTGTGTAGAAGTCAGAGACAATGGATCCCCTGGGCTGGAATTATGAGTGGCTGTGAATGGCCCAACATGGTTACTAGGCCTAGAACATGGGTCCTCTGGAAGAGCAACCAGAATTCTTAACCCCTGAGCTATCTTTTCAGGCTGCAAAAGTGTCTATCAAAGACATTTATTGTTAGTAATGTTTATAATGAATATTGCTAAACTGTGTTAGAATTCTTGATTCTCAGCTAGCAAGAGCCTTCTGCTCAATTCCGTAGTAACAGGCTCTTAGTCTTTCTCACACCCCCATAATTTTTCCTGTCTTTCCATCCTGCCTCAATTCTGTTCAATCCCAGTTGGCTTGTTGGAAGCCTCTGACTTGGGGAGATTGGCGTTGTCCCTTTTCAGCCATCTTGACTACAGAAAGGATGGAAGGCTTAAAAATTACAATAAAAACTCAACAGTGTTGTTCTCTAGAACAGGATTTTTCTTGTCACTGGCAAGTGGGCAATTTCATTTCCATTATAAATTAAAATTTGAAGACAATTATGGTGCTCCTCTTTATAATTACTATGGATTTTCTAGAATGTGCCATAGAGTAGTAAAGTGCTGGACTGGTTTAGATTGTAGAGTGAGTGCGAAAATACACCGAACCAACCCCTTTCATCTTTCTGTTTGAGTGGATGTGTGTGCACACGTTTTTACATCCTTCTGGATGGGTGTGTGTTTGTGTGCCTGTACACCTGTGTTGTAGAGGCCGAAGCCAGGAGATGGCATCAGCGGTCTTCCTCTTTGACTCTCTCCCTTATTTGGGGGGATGGAAACTCTCACTGGGCCTGGGGGCCACAATTTATCTAGACAGGGTGACAAGTAAGCCCTAAGGTTTCTCTTGTCTCAGCCCCTGCCTACAGTGCCACCATGCCTGGCTTTTCTGTGGGTGCTGGAGCCTGAACCAGGGCCTCATGCTTGCAGTTTGGTCATTGCCTCAGTCCAGTTCTTACTCTTTTTTAACCCAGAATTATTGCTATCTACAATCCTATTTACATTGATTACTATTAACTTTAATTTATTATAAAAATGAATTAAACTTACAACCTTTTGAATTCCACTCTCTTCATATTGTTCTAGTTCATTTCTTAAATCTTTAAGAATTTCTTCTTTCTCTTTCAGCTTTTTTGCTAGAAAGCTCATTCTGATGTTTGCTTCGTCTTGCAAGGCAGCCTTTTCTTCTTCTATCTCAAAGAATTTCTGGAAGGCAGAGAAGAGCATTAAAAATTTGATCAGAAATTGCTTCATTTTAATTTGATATCTTGTAAACCTATTTTATTTTTATAACATTCTTACATTTCTTTGAAAATAATTCTAAATTAAAGCACACAATAAAACAATACAGTTTTATTATTAAAAATTATTATATATGTTATTATAATAATTATTATTAATTTATTATAATTAAACAATACATTATCTGATAAAACACAAAGCATGGTACATTGTTCTGATTTTATCTGTCATCCAAGTAAGAGTGAAGAAGAGGAAGATGACTGATTAGGAGGCTTCCCACAAAATATACGTTTCCCACAGGCATCTCTCCCACAGCCACAAGACTTTGGTAGCCATTTGTCAAGACAAAGGCCTAACTGGCTAGAAGGGTGCACAAGTCTGGCTGACCCCGAAGAGAGCTGTTTCGGGAGGGTGGGTCTATACCAAGCGGTAGGCTCAATAATGACAGTTCTCACAACAGTTATAAGCAGACCCATTGCACGGTGAACTCAGCCACAAACTTCTGGTTTGGTCCCACCACTAACACAAGCTGCTAAGAAAAGGAGGCAAGCCCACCCGCATTTCTGGTAGGTAACAGGTCTACTGGTCTGGGATGCTTGCAGACCCTCAACTTGAAATCCATCTAATGCCTGTCTCAGGTGTGACTTGAGAGCAGTCTCACCTTCCCAGGACCTGAGCAGCAATCATGCTACTCCAGGCCCCTGAGTCATTGCTGTTAGCCACACAGCAAATCCCGAAACACCCTGGAACATCCCTGGTTGTCGTTTAACAGTGACAGCCCACTAAGGGACCGCTGGGGAAGTATGTGTTTTCCTGCCTTAGAGGAAGGTCTACCGATTCATATCCCATTGCATAAATAGCCTTGCAAGCCAATCCATCTCACCCAGTACAGAAGCAGCCCTGTCCATCCAGAGACTCATCAGGAGACATGCTCACACAGGCCTCCTAAAGTAAACCTGAAAGCATTAGTTCAGTTTCCTACTCCAGGGACACCCCATAACCCAGCTTCAGCCCCACAAAAGCCATGATCCAGAAGTACCTCTGAATCCCCAGAATCTAGCAGAATACGGGTTCATCATTGTCCCTGTTACATGTCTGGAGTGTCCAAACAAAACTATTCAAAGTAATTATAGCTACAATAAGTAGTTAATCAGTAAATAATTTTGAAAAATATAAAGTGTGACATCAATAGCATAAAATATTGGATGAATGAAAATATTAAAGTGTTCAGGGTTGTATGCCATTGAAATTAAGTGACTATTAGCTTAAAATTATCCCCTCCTTCTTCCCTGTCTCCTTGTCTCCCTCCTTTCCTGTCTCCTTCTCCCAGCTTTTTGACACAGAGTTTTCTATGTGGCACCTGTTGGCCTAGAACTCATGATCTCCCTACCTCAGCCTATGGATGCTGGCATGGCCACCACGCCTGGAAATGGGAGCTTTTAACTTATACATGCTTCTTGTCAACCACAGGTGAAATTTTAAAAAAAATCTTCTGGTAGGTACACAAAGACAACAAGAAAACAAAGCAAAGCATAAGACTTCAAAGAAGGCAACAAATCAGAAGCGGTAAGAAAGGGGAAGGGGACTAAAAGATTCACAAACTCGGACAACTGACATAATGGCCCCAGCAAGCCCTTCCCTTCAGCAGCGACTTCAGCTATGAGCAAATGGAATTCTCTAACCAAAGGTAGAGCCGTGGAAGAATGGAAGAGAAACAACGTGCAACAATGTACTTCCCATAAAGACCCACTTTAGCCTAAAGGACACACACGGCCTGAAATCTTAAGGTAACACAAGGTTTTCCCTGTGATTCCTAACCTAGAGAGAAGGAGGACAACTACACTAATATCAGACTAAACAAATTTGGATCCAGTTGTTTTCACAAGAGACAGAGGTCATGCCTAATAATGAATCAATTTATGTAAAGGATGTAACAACCATAAACATTTAAGCAGTCAGCTTTGGAAAACTGAAATATATAAAATAGATATTAACAATTTAAGAAAGAAGTAGCAATATGATAATTATAAAGGGGATTTTGCTAACCCATTGATTTTTTTGTCACCCCTTGGTGTTGAACCTAGGACTTTGCACATGCTAACTAGCACTCCACCATTGAGCTACTCCCCCAGGCTAATATTCCACTTCTAATAATAGATAAAATGTAAAAGTTCAGTAAGAAAATGGTAGATTTGAATACATGAGAAATAGAAAAGAAGAAAAACATGTGAAAATTTCAGGGTGGTGGTAATATCCTGAGGTGTTTAGAGAAAGGCAAATGACCTCAAATAGCTTGGTACTGTCTGGATAAATGACAGAAGGAAGACATGGGGAGAGGTGGTGATCTTCTGTCTCACGCCAAGGAGCTGAGATCATCCTACATATATGAAACACTACTTAACCATTGGGATTAGTGACCTTTTGGATTAACAACAAAAACAAAAACCCAAAGCAACTACATCAACAAGCCAGGAGCTTATCCTCACTGAGCCTCCCTGGAAGACATTCTTTTCCCTCGACGAGGTGAGGAAACCTCAGAGGGTAGAACTACTGGATTCAAGGTGTAGTGAAATCTTCTAAAACTGAACAGTGCTGCTGATTGCACACCACCGTTAAGTTGTACATCTTATGCTATGTAAACTGCCTTTAATAAAACTGCTAAGTGACTTCACTGTACCAACATTTTCAATATACACTAGGAATAAGTCATAAAAATGTGACAGAAAAGATTACATCCTCTCAAGAAATAAACTATTACACTTAGGAAAAGCTTGGCTACATAAAATATCTATAAGTAACATTATAAATTTTTTTGAAATATAGAAAACAGAAATGAATCACATTATTAGTCGAGGAAATTGAATGCTATAAATAATAAAAACCTCCCCCAGAATTTATGAATAATTTCTGACATTGAACAAGCTTCAAAAAACATGCAAACAGGGAAGTTTTGTTGAGGATGAAATAATCCTCCAAATTATTTTAGTTTATTTGAAAGAATAAAACATGCTAAGAAAATCATAAAGAAGAGATAGAATAAAAATAAAACTTGCTATACACTTGCCTAGTCATAAGGCCCTGGATTCCATCCCCAGCAAAACACACACACACACAAAATATTAATTCAAAAAGTGCTAAAATTCTACAATTCAGAGTCAATAGATCATTTCATTTGTTCATTTGAGATAGTATCTCATTAAGTAGTCCTGTCTGGCCTGGAACTAGTCATGTAAACCTGGCTGGCTTCAAACTCACAGAGACTGCTTAATCCCAAGTCTGGGAACAAAGGCTCATGTCAGCACACTAGACTAGCTTTTCCTTCCTTCCTTCCTTCCTTCCTTCCTTCCTTTCTTCCTTCCTTCCTTCCAACTCACAGAGACTGCTTAATCCCAAGTCTGGGAACAAAGGCTCATGTCAGCACACCAGACTAGCTTTTCCTTCTTTCCTTCCTTCCTTCCTTCCTTCCTTTCTTCTTCTTTTTTTTTTTTTTGATAGTTTTCATATATGGTCACAAAATATCCAGACAGACTTGAAGTGAATCTAAAGCTATCAAGAAAGAAAAGATCAGATATCAAGGGGAAAGAAAGCTATCCAGTATATGGTATTCTAAAGTGACGCTTATCAGCTTGAAGGCTGGTGGTGGCTCCTCTCTCTGTTTTATAGGTTTTATAAACACCTAAGTCCTGGTATTAAAATCCCATTTGAAATACTGACAGTAGCTTCGTTTTTTTTATCAGAAGTATAGATTAAGCAATACCTTTCTTAAAAATGAAAAATATAGAAATGATATTACTTTTTAAAGTTTTCTTTTTGCAAGTAAAAACAGTATAATATCTCACACAAATACTTGAAAGTTAAGTAAGTTTAAGAGCCACACTCCAGAGCTGGGGGAAGTAACTACATCCTTCACTGGTCTCTAGGGGGCAGCAGAGAGCCAGTTATGTTTGTCCTCTGCCAAAAAAAAACACAGGCCTGTGGCTGTTGTATTTCCCAGGCTCAACTGTTCTCTTATGATTAATCCTGAGAAAAGCGGGTGGCCAGGATTAGCAAGACTTGTGAGGTCATAAGTCAAATCAAAGCTAACAAGTCTGAGTGAAGATTCAGATAATGGCTTTAATTTAACCTAATAGAGACAAATGTTTTAATCTAACAAGGCAACTAACCACACTAGTGAGGGCTTGGTTAAAAGCGTTGCACTAGCATACGCTTATGAAAACTTGGCAACAGGCAGAATTTAGTCATTTCCGTTTCCGCTCCCAGAAATAGAAATTGTACATGTGAAGAGTGACACCCATTACTTTGCCATACTTTTGAACATATTTGATGTCTATGAAAAATAGTACTCCAAGAATTATTGAAGAATGACGGATGATTATAACCTGTTCTGATAAACCATAGATTTTTGAATTACTCTTGCACTGTAAACAAAGGTTCTGGAGAATTCTTTGTGTGTCTGTGGGGGGTGCGGCAGGTGTACACAGGTCCCAGGCAGTTGTCCCAGAAGGACATCCTGTGGTTTACTCTACTTTGTTCTGCTTTCTTGTTTCGACACAGTCTCTCACTGAACCTGGTGGTCCACAAGCCTCAGCAATCCCCCTGTCTCCACTCCCACCTGCTGGGGTTACTCTGGACTTTTCCCAGGAGGGCTGGCATCCCCACTCAGATTCCTAGACACATACTCTTAGCCATCACACTATCTGTCAAGCCCTAGAGACAAACGCTGCTAAGTTAGCTTCTGGCTCACTACAGGCCATAGAGAAAATACAATCATGTCTTTGTCAGAGCGGCCTATTAAAGGTGGGACACAGCACAGGGCAGGGCCAGACTTTCGCTGTCAGAAACAGCCACCTTGCGCTCTGCACCCGCCCCCACCCACGGCTAGAGTTAGAGCTTATGTGGAAAGCGGCTGTAGGAATAGACCAAAGAAGGGCAGAGGCAGGGAGCATTCTGAGAAATTTTCTCCCATGTTCACACGTCTGGGTAGTCTGAAACATTTCTGTTGAGAAGACATTATAGTCTACACAGACCCATAGAGTCTCACAGGAGCAAATGCAAACGTTCTCTGAAGAAAGCTCCCTCAATCCTGGGGGCTCAAAGAACTCAAAAGGGCATGAATTCATAGTTAAGAATTATAAAACTCAAAAGCAGATGTCATCTCATGAGGGAAGGAGGGCTAGTACTTGTGAGAGACAATTACCAGAACCTCAAAAACAGAAGGTGTGTAAAATATGAAGCACACACTATAAGTGTACGTAAATGTACTAATTAATGTGTGTTTAAAGGTAATGTGGGCACTGGAGAGACAGCTCCATAAGAGTTGTACAAGCGCGAGGGCCTGAGTTCAGATCCCAGCACCCATGTAAAAGCCGTGCACCTGTTACCGGTGCTGAGGCACAGACAGGCGCATTTCCAGGCCATGCCAGTCAGCCCACAGAGCTGCAACAGGGCAATTCCAGGGTCAGTGAGAGATCCTGTCTCAACTGGTTAAGCAGAGGATGACAAAAGTAGAACTCTTAACATCCTTCTCTGACCTCTGCAGGGGCACACACACTCATGTTTACATACATACATACATACAAAATACGTACATAAATATTAGAAAGAGTTAAAATGACTTTCAAGCATGTCTCTTCTTTTCTGGTGGAAATTTTTATACATCAACCAAAATAGTGAAAACAATAGTTTGCTGTCCACTTGTCTACTCATGCATTCGGGTATTCCTGAGGGAGTCCTACACAGCCTTAGAACTCACATAAAGGTGGAAGGACAGAACCATTTCCACGAAGTTATCCTATGATTGTCACACATAAATAAATAAATACAAAAAAGAAAAAGAGTGATGTTTTCTCCTGTGGATTCTGTGCTGATTCTTTTTCCAACTTAACAGAAGCTAGAAACCTCTGAGAAGAGGCCATCTCAACTGAAAAACTGCTCGCTTAGATTGACCTATAGGCAAGTCTGGGGGGCGTTTTTCTGATTGATGACTGACACGGGAGAGCCAAGATCTCTGAGTGTTACTGGATTGAATAAGAAAGCAACTAAGCATGCCATGGTGAGCAAACTAGTAAGCTCTGCTTCAGCTCCTGCCTCCAGACTTGTGTCTTGAGCTCCTGTCCTGTGGCTTTCGGTTCTGGTGTTTAGCAAACCAAGGCGAGTTTCTTCAATCTGCACATATCCTTTCCCGTATGCCTTACAGCAACTCACCTGCTGTCCCATTGGTCAGGCCTGACTTCCAGTGGCCAGGCCATTGGTAAAAAGAAAGCTAGGGTGGAATTAATGTTTTCAGTCTACAAAGTTGGAAACGCTTCTGTGAGTTTAAGAGGAGAGGATGTGCCGTTGGTGAGGTTGGGTGAGAACCAAGCAACACCAACATCCTCAACAGGTTCAGGAAAGTATCCACTCGCAGTTACTAACTGATGCTCAGTGACGACACAGCAAGAAAGGCCGCGTCCTTGTCTTAGAGCACAGAACATGCGGTTACATAGCTAAATGCAGACGTGCCAAATGCCATGCAGTGACCACTGCGCCAATCGACCATAAGTATAAATACTTTTTGAAGTTTATGGGAATGAAAGATGAGATTGTAGCTGTAAATACAAAGACAGTTCATAAGGTGCTTACTAAGTCTAAAAATCATCTCTGAGAGTATGCTGTTTCCCACTGTGTGAGAGTGAAGAACCATACTGAGCACACAGCAGGATCCTGTCATTGGGGAGGCTTCTGCATCACTGGGAGTTCAGACTATTTTTGGAACTCTAGTCTTTGGGCTGTCTGACTTTCTTCTAGCTGGCCGCATCTTCACCACAGAACTTTGGATGATTTGGGTGATTTGCCCAGGTGCTCAGGAAATGAGAGCCGTTTTCCAGTGTCCGAAAGTTTTGTAAAGTCACATGATATAGTGTGACTTCGGTGCACTTAATGTGAGCATCGATAGTCCAAGCCCGAATTCTCTGAGATGACCTGAAATTTGAGGAAGCATATCCTCGTGGAAGCTCAGAGTAAAGAGTGGAAGCTCAAAGCGAGCTCCACTCCCTGCACACACAGGAACCAAAGCTGGCCTCCGTGGCAGCACTCACCCACCGTGTACATCCCTCTGATAACAGCGATGGCATCACTTAGCTGTTGCTGAAAGCTTTTTCTCATGGTGTCTTCAGACTGCAAACCAAAGACAAATGCAGTAAGTACCACGGCACCGCCTGGGGAAGAAGGCATAGCAACCACTCCCCATCAGTCTCTTGAGAGTTTCAATTTATCATCATTTCTTCTATACTGAAGCTATCGTAGCATATTTAATTTTCATCTGTGATTACCCAAGAGCAATACAAAGAGGCTGTGGATAAAACACAGATCAACTTGACAATGTTTCACTGTACACATCAACTAAAGTCTTACAGACTCTTCCTAGAACTGCTTAGAAAAAGAATAAGATCTATTTACATTCACATTGTCGTGTAGCCTGTATCTTTTTTTGTTTTTAATTTTAACTTTGTGTGTGTATTTCCTGCATGTATAGCTGTGTACCCCTTGTGAGCCTGGTGCCCAAGGAAACTAGAAGAGGGAGTCAGAACTTATCGGACTGGAGTTAGAGATGGTTGTGAACTGCCATGTGGGTATTGGGACTCAAACCACAGTCCTCTAAGAAGACCCAGCACTATCAACCACTGACACATCTCTCTAGTGCCCAGTTCTATTTTTTGATGGAATAAGTTCATAAAAGGTTAGCTTTGCTGATCTATAGGCTATACTAATTTTATTCTTCTAATACATTTGATTATTTCTGCTTAGGTTAAAAATGAACATTTTTTTTAAAGAAAAATACTCTGATTCTCATATCCATTCTGAGTCTAGCATGATGTGTAAACAGCAAACAGGTATTAGAGTCAGAAAGGATGGAATTTAAATATTGTATGTCCCCATGTTTTGAACTAACATAAGGTATTAAACTTGGAAAACTTAGTTTCTGAAATTTGTATCTTAAGACTTTCCATTTGGGGATTTGGAGACACTTGAAGATCATGTAAATGTATTCAAAATGCTTAACAAAGCATTTACTATGATATGGTTACTAAAATATGAGTCTTCTTTCGTAGCACAGAAATAATACCAATTTTTAATATTTTATTTTATACCGTGTCTCACTGTGTAGATCAGGCTAGCCTAAAAAGTCCAGAGGCCCTACAAAATGTCAGCAGATGGAAAGAAACCGTAAAGATTAAGGCAGACATTAATGACACAGTATCAAACAACAACAATACCAATACAAAGCATCAATGAAACAGAGCTGGTTCTTTGAAAAGAAAACTGGGGTTGACAAACCCTTAGTCAAACTAACCAAAGAAGGTGAGCAAGATGACTCACTGGGTAAGGGACCTTCTACCAAACCTGGTGACATGAGTTTGATCCCCTGAACCTATACAATGGAATGAAAGGACCTCTGACCTTCACATGGGTATCATGGCGATTGAATGTCTACCCACTACATACACACAAGCTAGCTACAAGAAAGAGAGAAAGACCCAGTTTAATGAAATTGTAGTTAAAATGGAGCCTTTGCAACAGATAACAATGAGATTCAGAAAATAATTAGTTTTTATCTTAGAAACTTATATTTCAATAAATTTGAAAGTGTAACAGCAATGTATGGATTTCTACGTGAAGATGAGCAAAATTAAACCAAAATGAGACAAACAACACAAACAGATCTATGCTGTGGGAACTCCTTCAGCAATCCTCAGCAAAAAAGAATACAATTGGAGGTACCACCATGACTGGTTTCAATTCATTTTACAGAGGCACAGTAATGCAAACAGCTGGTTCTGGACTAAAACAGACTTGTGTATCAACAGAATAGGATAGAAAACTGAGATTTAACAACTACAGCTGCCTGACTTTTTGGAACGCACTCACTAAAAATACACATTGTGGCAAAGGACAACATCTTCAACAAAAGATTCTGGGAACACTGGGTATTGACGTGTGGAAGAATGAAACTAGACAAACCCCTTTATTGTCTCTCACCCTGTACAAAAATCAACTCCAAATGAATCAAGCAAAAGACCTGTCAGTCTGAAACTGTTAGAGGAAACAGTGTGCACACCAAGAGACAGGAACAGGAAAGGTTTTACTGAGGGGAAAGAACTTCATTCTCTGAAGAAATATGATCAATAATTGACAAATGGGATCACATAAAACTACAAGTTTCTAAAAAGCAAAGAAAACTGGAAATTAATTGAGTGAAGATGCAGCCTTCAGAGTGGAAGAAAATCTTTGCTGGCTGTACATCCAGCAGACTTTAGGATCTATAATTTACAAAACAAAACAAAAACCTCCAGGAAACTAGACATTAAGGTAGCAACCCAATTTTAAAAACTGGTCTATGGAATGGAACAGAAAGCTCTCAAAATAGCAAAAGCCACAAATAGCTAATAGACATTGAAGAAATCTTCAACATTCTTAGCCATTAAGGGCAATGCAAATTAAAACTATCCCACCTCACTCTAGTCAGAATGGCTGTCACCAAGTAAGCAAAAGATAACAAAAGCTGTTGAGGGTAAGGGGCAAGAAGAACACTTACGTACTGATGATGGAGTGTAAATTGGTACAGCCTCTTTGTAAGGCAATGTGAAGGTTTCTCACAAAGCTGAAATTAGAACTGCCCACATGACCGAGCTGTACCACTCCTGGGCACATCCTTGTTTGTCTGAGTTCATCGTTCATCTGTGTTTATTGCTGTTCTACAAACAACAGCTAGGAAATCGAATGACCCTAAATATCTGTCAACTGATGAATGATACTGAAAATATGCTACAGCTACACAATGGAATTTTAGTCAGCTGCAAAAATGAAATTTACAGGAAAGTGGATGAAACTGGAAAATACACTAAGTGAAGTCACTCAGGCCCTGGAAGATAAATAACATTAAAAATCTCATATGTGGATCTTGGCTTGGCTTTGAATGTTTTTATCTGTGCCTTCAAGTTTAGTGTCTGTAGTGGCTAGGAAGCTAGAGAGGGCACATGGTAGGAAGAGGGGAAGAGGACTTCGGTTGGGGAGAGAATGCAGAGCACTTGTGACAGAAATGTAGTGCAAGTTCACCAACATGGCAACCCAAAAGTGAGCTGGATAAGGTTGACACCAATGGATAAAGCTGGACAGGAGAAAAGACTATGAGGCTGCAGCCCCATCCAAGACCATAGGCAACCCAGGAAAGCTGGGAGTGGGAGAAAAGACCCTTCCCAGGCTAAAGCACAATAATTGGCTCTCTGATGTCAAATAGCTAGCCCTGAAATACACATACAAATAACATTTTATGGACTAAGCAGGTTTTATATATATGGAAAAGATGGGGGAAATGTTGTGATTATATTATAATCTCCAAAAATAAACCCATAAAGTTGGGTAGGGGATTCTGGGGTTTAAAGTCTTAAGCAGAGGCATGGGGAGTCAGGCAGGAATGTTGGGAAGTGGCTTAACCAAACAAAAGGATGTATGAAGAAGTGAAGAAACCCATCCTCCCCCATGTATGTGTGTGCACGCGCACGCTTAAAGAAGGGATTTGGATGAAGGTACCCTGCATCAGTGGACAGTTGTTAAGGTACCCTGCATCAGTGGACAGTTGTTAAGGGACAATCCCAGTGCCAGCTGTGGGACACTGTCATTTGATCTACTGGCCAGCCAGGCTCCAGAGGCTTCCAGGACAACACAGTCTACCA
Organism: Microtus oregoni; assembly: GCF_018167655.1. Classification (NCBI taxonomy): domain Eukaryota; kingdom Metazoa; phylum Chordata; class Mammalia; order Rodentia; family Cricetidae; genus Microtus; species Microtus oregoni. The sequence continues at coordinate 782,971 of NW_024543977.1, forward strand.
CGATTGCTGTGACTTGCCCTTTTAACTAGATGTTAGGACCTCACTCCTGGAAATACAGAACATTTTGGTTCTGTGTGCAGAGAGATGAAGCTGGAACAGACTCGGGAACTTCTTCCCTGCTGGTTAGCTTCCGTAATGCCAAAGACACTAAGCAGGCCACTGGGGGCACAAAATCATCAGTGGACATGCCAAGCAGTTGACCCTGCAGGTATGACGCTGACATGCCAGCCAAGATGTGACCAAGCTGCTGTCACAGCAGACTGCTCTGGGGTAGGGGGTCATCAGTTGTTTTCTGACTGAATCTGAAGCCTGTTCCACAGGAAAGAATCTAGTCCAGGTACCATAGTCCTGATCAAAAGCCACGACTTGTCCCTGAAGAGATAGCTCAGTGGTTAAGGGTACTGGCTGCTCTTCCATAGGACCAAGGTTTGATTCCTAAAACCCACAAAGATGCTCACAAAATCTCTATAACTCCAATTTCAGTGAATTCAATACCCTCTTCTGTATAGGCACCAGACGCCACGTGCAGGGAGCAAACATACCCACAGGAAAACACCCATACACACAAAATAGTGAGATAATTTCTGAGGTCATAGCCCTAGAAGTGGGTAACCTACCCTCCTACTACAACTACTGTTTTGTTAAACAGACATGTTGTCAATCTGCCTTCTAACAAAGCCCCAGTGGCCTAACAAATAAGGCTTTCTAAATATTTACTTTTATATCCAAGATTAGTGATGCTTTCAACCTTGGTCAGAGCTTTCTTCTTTCACTGGAGGAAGTCAGGCAGAGACCCACAAGTGGTCGACGTGAGGAGAATAAGTAAATGCTCAGCCCTAAATAAGACGTCTACAACACCCACCGCCACCCTCGCCAAAGCTCAGGAGAAAAGCAGAAGAGGGAGCTGAAAGAGCGTAGGCACCAGAGAATGTGGAGGGATGCTGCGGTCTTCTGCATGCGACGTGGCCACCACAGTCAAGGATTTGTAGTAGCTATGGTTATCTAAACAAGATCGTGTTATTTCAAGTCAGTCAGTAATTCCCATGTGGATGGGGAGGAGTTCATGAGGTTTCACCCCTAGCCAAGGAGCTACTGATAACTGGTGGATGCTGGGGCAAGGAAACCATTGCTTTTCTCTCTATGACCATAATAGACTGCACATATGCATACAGGCTGCACTAAGCGAACTGAGAGGATTTTATTTAAAAAAAAGACATGAAAGTAGGGCGGGCATGTGTTAGGGGAAAGTCTGGGGGAGTTGGAGAGAGCGGTTGGGATAGACATCACTAATCACATTGTACATATGCATGAAATTAACGAAGAATAAACATAAGTACTATATATTTAAAAACATTCAAAAGCAAGTATCTGGCAGAGAATTTAAAGTTCTGTTGACAGATTAATAATTGGGAGCAAATTAACCTGATTCTCTATCGTAACAATCATACTAACTGTACAAGGAAGGTGTGAGGATTACTGCGGTCACACATGAAGAGTTCACCCGAGTTTCTGACAGCATTAGCTCCTGGAGACACAGCTCGGACAGCGCAGCTGCCCTGATAGGTGGCTGCATCCAAAGCCTGCACACATCACACGGGATCCACCCCCACAGCAGAGAAAATGAGGGCGCACCTACCTGCTGATAATATCTTTTCATTTCTAAAATCCTGTCGTGAAGCACACCGACAATTTTCCAAGACTCCTCTTTAAGTCGGTCCTCAAACTTCAGTTGAACCAAATCTTTGAGGAACCCAAAATCCACCTGAAGTGAGGTAATCATCTACAAAATAAAAATCTTTTGTCAGTGGAGAGAGTCAGGCCCTGGGTGCCAATATTCCAGCACATTCCTTGATTTGGAGCATTAGACCAGGTGCCTGGCTTACCTTTGAAGATCATCTCTCAGGTATGGTTTATTGAAGAAATACAACAATTCTCTCTCATGGCATCTAGGTTTTCAAAATGCTGTTAAATTTTAAAATTAATATATGCTAGTGGGGTGGTCTGGTTTAAGTATGGCCTGTTCCTTCCAAAACTTACGTTGAAATTTAATCTCCATCAAGAAACATTAAGAGAACGAAACCTTAGCGCGGCTACGGTGTTTACGGGGGGAATGCAGGGATGTGATTAGGATTAGGTAAACTCCTGGGGCAGAAAAGACGGCTATGTGGGAAGGAGGAGCCAGAAGAGGAGGCAAGAACAAGCAAGCCAGTGCTTGTGAACTGTGTCTCAGAGAAGACTCCCAAAGCTTCCCCACCACTGCCATCTAAATCCTCCCGACTAAAACTTAGTTTGAGCACAGCAAGCTACCGAGGAAGAAACTTATAAAGATAGTGCCCCAAAATATGTCATTCTAAAAGAAGACAACAAATTGGCAAGCATGTGGCAAGTGATGCCTTCAAAAGCTCTTAACAGTGCTGCAGTCTTTCAGCAGGGCAACTTGGCAGTGGCCTTTAAAGTGACTCATGTGTGTACCTTCTGACTCATAAGTTCCCTTTTAAGAATTTATGCCACAGATTTAGTGGTGCTTGAATTCATGCAGGATTATTCATCATAGGTAAAGATTAGACACTACGAAAATGTCAGTCAATACAGGGATAGCAATGCGATGTACGTCTTGTGACATAGTTGTGAAATAAACGAGACACTGGATATTGAACCCAGGACCTTGCACAAACTGGACAAGTACTCTGTCTCATTAAGCTTTCTCCCTAGTTGTTGTTTTGGTTTTTGTTTTTCTTCTTTTTTTTTCTTTTGAATTTAATTTTTGACACAGTGTTTCATGAAGTTGCCTGGGGGGATCCCAAACAAGTAATCCTCCTGTCTCAGCTTCCTGATTATCTGGGATTCCAGGTATGTGCTACTGTATTCAACTATGTGGAAGATATTTATGTATAGATATGGAATGATTTCCAAATAGATGAAAAGTAAAAATAAGGCAACTGAGGCAATTTATAGCAGTATTTTGATTCATGTGGTAGTTTTAATAACTCAATATGATCTTATATTTATGAAATACTCTATTCTCATTCAATTTCAAAAAATCCAAGGGAAAAGATAAGATTCGACAAAGCAATACAGTTAGAAAGTCATTCAGTATCTTATTGTCTTCATTTATCTATAGGTAAAATACTTTCTACTTTTCTTAATGTATCGTAAGCAGAGACTATTCACAGATGTCAGAAGCAGAGAAATTTCACTGAACAGACTCATATGTAAGATATAAACATGACAAGTATAGATCATAACTTAGATCAGTTGTAACGTATATCTGGGGCTTGAACATTTACTGTTCCTGCAGGGGACTGGATTCAGTTCTCAGCACCCTTGGGAGCTCACAACCGTAACTGCAGTTCCAGGGGATCTGATCCCTTCTTCTGGCCTTTGACAGCACCGGGCACACATGCAGTGCACAGGCACACATGCAGGCAAAACACACATGTACACAAAATTAAGAGTAAATCTTTAAAGCTTAAAAAGAATGCAAGTGTTGTTCTGCTAAGTTCCTCAAAGATCTTAGCATTCTGAGACCATCACAATCACTTTGGTGTTGCAAATAAAAGATGTATAAATCTGTACATGGAGCCTGCTCGTTCTTTTCCCAGCCGCCCAGACCTGAATAATCACACAGAAACTATATTAATTACAACACTGTTTGGCCAATGTCTTAGGTGTATTTCTAGCTAGCTCTTACATCTTTAATTAACCCATTTCTATTAAGCTGTGTATTGCCATAAGGCTGTGGCCTACTGGTAAAGTTCTGACATCTGTCTCCTTTGGCAGCTATACGGCGTCTCTCTGACTCTACCTACTGTCGCTATATCTCTGTTCAGATTTCCTTCCTGACTTTACTCTGATAAGCCATTGGCCAAAATAGCTTCTTTATCAACTAATGGTAATAAAACATATTCACAGCACACAGAGGGGAATGCCATATTATAAAACCACATGTGTAGGGATGTTGTTTAATGACAAGTGCTTTTTATAACATTCATGAAATATTGGGTTTGATTTCTAGTACACAACTCCCTTCCCAAACAAAAAAAAATTACCCCATAAAGATAAATAATGCACAAAGTTATCTTAGAAGTTACATTTAGATTTACCTGCATTAACTTTTCTGTTGATTGAGTCAAATCTTTCAATGGCAAAATTTCACTGCAATCTGTCTGCGTAGCATGGTCTGAAGTGAAAAAACCAATCTTCAAATTATCCGAAATAGTAAGTCTGGAAAGAGAATAGAGATACCAAATTTCCTTAGAAAAGGGTAAGCACATATATTTGGCAGTAAAATTTGATTATATTTACAATACTGCAAGAGATTATTCAATAAAGAAACTTTTGGAATATCTGGTCATGGATGAGTTGGCCTTGGCCTGGTTATCAGACCCCCTACACTGTGGCACCCTCATCTCTGTGTACCTTCTCCACTTTTCTGAGATATGATCTACTTAAGTCTATTATCTTAATATCTTATCCTGTGCTATTGCTAGAGATGATTGTAATTTATGCATAGTCGTATCTAACAGAAAGTATGTCATGATGGAGATTATCCTGGTGTGATCTGAGAACATCTGAGGTTCCAGCACAATCTGTGGGAGAAATCACAAGAGGAAACTTAGTTTTCCACAATAATATTAGGAGGTTTTCCTTTTCCCTATAACTCTCTCACAAAAGTTCACTGGAGTGTGTCATGGCTCCAGGCTGTGTGGTTGCTAAAATGCAGAAGCAGCTAAGATGAATCAGCTGCCTGCCTCTAAGACAGGCAGAAAAAAGATTGGCAAAAAACAGTGACACTTTCACCTTAAAACTTTAGTTCTGAAAAATATGGTTACATTGTCCTTAAAGTTTGTTATTTATATTTACATGTGATTTTATCACCATACTATAGGAGTTATTATAAATATACATTTAATTTCTACTTTTTAATTTTGACTATGACAACTCTTTATACATACAAAGAACATAAACCAAAACTTTTTGAGGTTGTCAACACTTTGAAGAAACTCCAACAGGTTCTAGAGCCAGAAGGTTTGAGCCCTGCTTTAGATAATCACCATTGTGTCCCTGATTAGGAAACTCTACTCCCAAAGCATCTGCAGAGGCCAGGAACTAGCCTTTTACATTTCCTCCATGGCTCTATAATGACAAGTGTCTTAAAAAGTTAGTAAGAAAACTCTCCGCATGTACACATCAATTTGATCAAACCTATCACAACCTTTTGTTTCTAAAATGTCAGCTGAAGGGGAGAGGGTATGGGGAGGGGAAAGGAGGAAGAAAGGATGGATGCAAGCAAGCAAGCGAGTCAAGAAAATCCCATAGAAACAGAGGCTCTGATGCAAAGAGTAGACATTCCTCTTACTCCTCTGCTGAGAAGTGGGGGCAGACCAGGCTAGGGGCACAGTGGCCTTCCCTTTCTTCTTGCGCAGGGGCAGAGCTGTAGATGTCTCCGCCGAAGAGCTAGCTAGTTCTGAAGCCTGCCACACCTCTGCTCTTCCTGTATTGTCACATTATAGGTACCTCCTGTAGGCAGTCTCTGCCTGCCACGGTGGAAGCATCCTGACTGATGCTGTAACCCCGTGACTTCAGGGAAATTAGCTAACTTTTCCTTGCCTTGATTTCCTCTTATATTTTTCTTTTAATGTTATGCGTACAGGTGTTTTTGCTTTCTGTATGTCTGTGTACCATGTTCGTGCTTAGTTCTAGGAGAGGTTGGAAGAGATGTCTGATCCCCTGGAACTGGAGTTACAGTTGTATGTCTTTACAGGGTGCTGGTAATCAAACTCAGTCTTCTGGAAGAGCCGCCAATTCTCTTAGCCACTGAACCAGCATCTTTCCAGCATGCCCCTAGTTTCTTCTTATAGATAACAAGAGTGCAGAGTCCACAGGATCACTGATAGACTGAGTGTAGTAATCTTAGAATCACTTTGGTGTGGTGCTTGGTGCACAGTGAGCCCTAGAGGAATGAGGAATAGTGTTGGCATTGGTGCTGAAGGGAGTTATTACACCGCAACCATCACCACATTTTCTTTCTGTTGTTCTCTTCCTCTCTTTCTTTCTTTGAAAAACGGTCTTTCTATTATGTAGCTTTGGTTGTTCCAGAACTTAATATGTAGATCAGGATGGCCTCTGTTTCAAAAAGATCTACCTGTCTATGCCCCCAAGTGCTGGGATTAAAAGCGTGTACCACAATGCGTGGCTGACTGTCAGGTTTTCAAACATCACAATTTGTTCATCATATTTGAAGAAAACCTTGAAAGAACAGCAGTATTTAACTATCAAATGCTCATTTGAAATTTAAAATTTAATACTCATAATAATGATTTTCAACTAATCCCACTAAGTTCTCAATTGTGTTCCACACACATCAATATTATGATGACAAACCTTATCTTCAGCAGTAGCTAGACAGAAATGAAGCATCTGATTTTAATTAAAATTTCTGATTTTTTTTTGCCAGAAGAAATTGGGTTTTAGATTTAGTTTAGTTCAGCTTAAGAGCTTGTGTGTTTTTCTCACTAACACGGTGTTCTAGAAATCTCCACAGGCCCTCCTCATCCCTGCATATTCTCTTAGGAGATGCCAAGAAGTCATTCTGTAGGTCCCTTCTAAGGTATGTTTTCAGAGAATAACCTTGAAGAACAAGGTAGCATCGTCCCCCTAGGAGGAAGCAATCTTGTTACTTATATAAAATGGTGGCCAGGCTGGAGAGATGTTTGACAGATAAAAATGCTTATGGTCGTGTTGAGGACACTGGGTTGGTTCCCAGAACCCATATGACTACTCAAAAATCATTAGTAACTTCAGCTCCAGGAGCGTTGGCTCTAACTGCTGACCTTCCTAGGCACCAGCCACACACACAATACTCTTACGTACATGAAGGCCAAACATGTCTACACACACATGCACAAAAAATAACAAATTAATCTTCACAAAAATAGTGGCCCATAATCCCCAGGAACTTCTCCTTGAGTTTAATGTCCCACGTGTGGACACCTATCTTGGTCTTCCATGTCACCTATGGGAACTTGGGATATCACCTGTGGGAACTGGGGATGTCATCTGTGAGAACTAGAGATGAGATGGGACACTCAATATAAATTACACCTGTAATCCTAACATTGGGGACTGAAACACAACAATTGCTCATTCAAGACCAGGCAGTATAGAATATTCTCCTTAATACGAATTTATGAGAATCAATGAAATAATCATCAATATTTAAAGCTCTGCCCCCTATGAAATCTATAACCAACTCTGAAAATAATTAATGAAAAACACTAATAAAGTATCATGATATGTAAGATTAACTATGGTATTATACTGCACTATTTAAGCAAATAAATTTAGATGACCATGGAGAGTTTTCCTAACATCACCATAAGCCTCTAAACCTTTCAATTTTAATAATTTTAAATTTTTATTTATTTATTTATATTTATATATATTTTATTTATTTATACACACATATGTACATGCCACCACCCACATGTCAAGGTCAGAGGTCACCTGGAGGACTGGGTTTTCTTCTTCTACCAAGTGAGTCCTGGTATTGAACTCAGGTCTTTAGGCTTGGTGGTAAGTGCCTTAACCAGCTAAGCCATTTCTCCAGCCCTAAATGATTATTTTTGCATCTATCATTTTCATTGTCTCCTGAGGTATCTTGCTAAAATCTATATTGTGTTCCTGCCTTTCCACAAAGGACTTTGATATCTTTTCTCATCAAAAATAATTAAATTCAGTCTTCTTTTTCTAACCTCCAAAATCTGTGTCTGAACTAATGACTTAAGCATCATGCTTAAGTGTCGTGTGCTGGACTAATAATCTGAGCATCATGTGTTCATACACAGTATCGCGTGCTGGACTAATGATCTGAGCATCATGCATTCATTCACACACAGTATCGTGTGCTGGACTAATGATCTGAGCATCATGTGTTATACACAGTATCGTGTGCTGGACTAATGATCTGAGCATCATGTGTTATACACAGTATCGTGTGCTGGACTAATGATCTGAGCATCATGTATTATACACAGTATCGTGTGCTGGACTAATGATCTGAGCATCATGTATTATACACAGTATCGTGTGCTGGACTAATGATCTGAGCATCATGTATTATACACAGTATCGTGTGCTGGACTAATGATCTGAGCATCATGTGTTATACACAGTATCGTGTGCTGGACTAATGATCTGAGCATCATGCATTCATTCATACACAGTATCGTGTGCTGGACTAATGATCTGAGCATCATGTGTTATACACAGTATCGTGTGCTGGACTAATGATCTGAGCATCATGTATTATACACAGTATCGTGTGCTGGACTAATGATCTGAGCATCATGTGTTATACACAGTATCGTGTGCTGGACTAATGATCTGAGCATCATGTGTTATACACAGTATCGTGTGCTGGACTAATGATCTGAGCATCATGTATTATACACAGTATCGTGTGCTGGACTAATGATCTGAGCATCATGTATTATACACAGTATCGTGTGCTGGACTAATGATCTGAGCATCATGTATTATACACAGTATCGTGCGCTGGACTAATGATCTGAGCATCATGCATTCATTCATACACAGTATCGTGTGCTGGACTAATGATCTGAGCATCATGTATTATACACAGTATCGTGTGCTGGACTAATGATCTGAGCATCATGTATTATACACAGTATCGTGTGCTGGACTAATGATCTGAGCATCATGTATTATACACAGTATCGTGTGCTGGACTAATGATCTGAGCATCATGTATTATACACAGTATCGTGTGCTGGACTAATGATCTGAGCATCATGTATTATACACAGTATCGTGTGCTGGACTAATGATCTGAGCATCATGTATTATACACAGTATCGTGCGCTGGAGTCTGTTCACAGTTCTACCCCCTAAAATAGTTGGTACTTTCCTTCTTTCCCACCTTAGTTTTCCTTCTTGGCCCTCTTAACTTCTCATCATGGAGGAGTCAACACGGTAGATAGTGACAAGGGATGACTGAAAACAAACAAACAAGCAGAAAAAAAAACTTGGGAGCAACTAGAGAAGGCCAGTGGGCCCAGTAGCTAAGGAGGTAGGGCTGATGAGGAGGCACAAGAAGAGACAGGAGAGAGCCAGGACAATGACAGAATTGGGAATATTGGATGAAGAAGTACGTGTATTAAAGATGATGGGGAGAAGTTTCTCAGTCTCTGAAAAAATATTAATAAGTGTAGAAAATGATTAAGGCTGGAATGTATGATGTGGAATTCCCCCTCTGTATGCTGTGAATACCATTGGTTAATAACGAAACTGTTTTGGGCCTGTGCAGGGAACAGAGGTAGGCAGGTAAAACTAAACTGAATGCCAGGAGGAAGAAGGTGGAGTCAGGAGAGAGAAGCCATGTAGCCCCATCGGAGACAGACACTGGAACTTTAGCCATAATAGTAATGGGTTAAGTTAATATGTAAGAGTTAGCCAATAAGAAGCTAGAGCTAAGAGGCCAAGTAGCGATTTAAATAATATAGTTTCTGTGTAATTATTTTAGGGCTGAGTAGCCAGGAGCCAACAAGTGGCCTTCCTACAACAAATGTACCCCAAGACAGTGGAACAAAACTAGAAAAATTGGTATAAGGTCACGGTTTTACAAATAAATGCATGTATGAATATATATGTATATATCATATACTTAGGTCTGCAAATAGTTACAGGTGAATGTATGTGCATATGTGCGTGTAAACATATATCATCTAGTTACATATACATTTGTTTCTATTTATACCTGACTAGGGGACCTACAAGAGTGAAACACCAGTAGCGATGAGCATCCTGTGAGCGAAATACTACTTGGTAAATGTCATCCACCCCTAAAAGGAATCATGTCCCTCAGGAAGGAGAGTAATTTGAGAGAGGTATAAAAGTATAAAATTATGCACAAACAAGTACAAAATGAACCCATAACATTTTCATATGAAAAAAATCAACAAATACTGAATAAACGATCATAAGATTTATATGAGGGTTATGAGAGAACAAAGATGATTCTGGATCGAAAAGAGTCCCACTGGCTGTATTGAGGACAATATGAGCATCAAAATAAAAGTTAAGTACTAAATTATAATGCATTGAATAAATATAGTCCATTGGAAGTATCTAATTACAAGGAACTGAATAGTTAAGGAGATTTGTGTTGATGTGATGAATAGAAATTGAACAAAATATAGAGGACCCTTAAAAGTATACAAGCATGGTAAAAATAGAAGCAGTACTCAACAACCTCCACAAGGGTGAGCAATTGAGATGAAAGTCATTCATGATGGCTGAGGCCAGTCAGTATAAGTTCATTTAAGTAAAGGGAATATTAAACTAACAAGACAAAACTCAGCACAAGAAGAAGAAAGGTCCAGAGCTAGAGAGCCTTGGAAGACACTAACTGGACAAGACCAGTATGATTTTTGTTTGTTTGCTTGTTTGTTTGTTTGTTTGTCCAGACAGGGTCTCTCCTGGAACTCACTCTGTAGACCAGGCTAACCTTGAACTCACAGAGTTCTACCTGCCTCTGCCTCCCAAGTGCTGGGATTAAATGCCTATGCCACCAAACTCAGCTCAAGGTCATTGTCGCTAATAGTAGTTAATTGAACAGCCTTATCAATATTGAATCCCTGAAGAGAGAACAGCTCTTTTTTGTGGCATATCTGCTGTAAAAACACAACCTGAATCTGGTTGTGTCACATCATAGGAGCCTGGGATATAGCTGACGACTGTACAGAATGTTAACGCGATACTTTGTGCAAGTGTCACATACATAATAAACTAGGAAAGGCTGAAGAACTCTTCTAGACTACATGCATTTTATGTCCTTGTGGGACATTATGAGCAGCTGACCGAATAGGAAAATCTCAACCCCAATTAACAAATAGATGGACCTGTCACCGCATGGTAGGTTCGTACAGTCCCGCAAAACCATCCAGAAGTGATCATGAATGAGAGCTAAGAAGGAAGATTCTCCTATTGTTAACACTTGAGCAATCATTTGTCCGCCACTTCTTTCTGGATGAAGCACCTGCAGTGGACATCTAGATTAATTTATGAGCATGGGTGGCCAGGAAGGCAAAAGATTGGTGGCAGGAGCATCTAGGGAGGAGTTACACGGATGCACTTTTAAGAATAGGGACAGACTATAAGCATACCTGTAAGAAACAGTGACGACATTGGGAGTCAGGAAACCTGGCTGTTTTGCGATCCTTAGGCCACTGAACTGAAGGCATAAAATCGGGATCACCCTCCTGCACGAAATGACTGAAATCTGATTATCAAGGCATGACTGGGTGATTGCTGTACATGGAGTCAAGGAGGACTCTGTGCGATCCCTGAGTTCTCAAAATGCCTCTTAGTATTCCATGGCCATGGTAAAGACCAATTGAAAACCACAGCAGCCAAGACAGCAAAACGATCCTGCTCAGTAAGGAGCTTTGGCCTGACTGAACTTTGTGGTGTTCCTTAGCGAATGGGCAAGCTTTCCTGCAGACCAGTGCTGTTTACAGCCTCTGCCAAGTCTCTTTGCCCTTAGTAGCCTGAAACTTTTAGTGTATCCCATGCTGTCTCCAAATAAGTATTTATCGTAGTCGGGGGGAATTCTAAAGTGTCCAAACCCTGGGTGCTACATCAATGTATCAGATGTATCATCTGGATGTACCCTGATTCTCTATAGTCTGCACCCTGTACATTTAAGAGACCTGTTATTATTCTTCCAGTCTAGAGCTGTAATCTTTCACCCTCTCCCAATGCTAAGTGGCTTCTTTTCTCTATTCAACTTCATTTTCCCTTAGGCTTGACATTTATGTTCTTTTATTCCTTCCTATTTTAGGCAAAAAAACACCCCACTTTATTTGAGTAGTAGTTTTATAGAATATGGATAATTTTGTGTGTGAATAGCTTTTATTATCAATATGTTATTTCAGGTTATGGTTTAGAAACAGCATAATATGTTTGGTTATTCTTTCTGTAACTATAACAGGACAATGATAAAATATGTAATTTTACAGACAAACCCTCTGGAGTGTTTAAAAACAATACACCTATTTATAGAGCAAAGCTTTATAACCAGAGGCTTTGTTGAGATGTGTGCTTTAATCTATACTTTTTCTTCTTCCAGTAATTTTCCAACATCTTGTTTCAAGGCTATGGAAACTGAGGTTTAACAAAGGCAAATAACTCATCTAAAACTATAAACCGGGGTGGGGGACAGATCTGTAAGGTCCCCGCCCCAGTCTTAACTTCTTGTATGATTGATTGATTTAGAAAGATCCGGCTCATCCAGAATCTAAATAAAATATGAAGGTTCATTCTTCAGCTTCTCTTCAAATCTGAAGCAGCTCTAATTTTAGATGCTAACAGCACAGTCTAGAGTGGAAGCCCACAACCCAAGACCTTAGCTAAGTGGTTCCTACACAGTCCTTATTTAGAGTCTGTGCAATTCTCCCAAATAATGGGTTGCTCGCTATGCATAAAGCATGGTCTTGGGAGATAACAATTACGTTTAACAAATTAAACACAAAATTAATATGCTAGCTTATACGAAACAGATCCATGAATATTTATTAATAGGCTGCAGCAACACATCCCACTGAGCCCTAGAATAGTCCATCCTCACAAATGCTGGTTAGCAAATTAGTCAATGAAGATGACATTAGAGGTGCTAAATTTTCACTGTGGTGAATGGCTCAATGTTATTTAAGGAAAATATTCTTTTATTGTTTTCTGTTTCAAAGATATATTTGATATATATTATATCAAATCAAAAATCAATATATATCTGTAATATATATATATATATATATATATAAATTTATATATGTATTTCCTGGCTGATATTACCATATTACCAAATCTTATAGTTTACTTAACACAGCATCATTTTACAAATTATTTCCAAATTGATTTACCAAACTGGACCCCTTGTCCAACCTGCAGGCCTCACTACTGAACTGCTTAAATAGATGTTTCAACAGTCACTGCTGATATTCTGTATCCCAAGGGCAGCTGATCACATCACTCCATCCTGTTGCTCACATTCCCTTTACCAACAAAGTTAACTGCAACCCCATTCTTCCAGCTACTCAAGTCAGAAACTTTGGAGACTGTGCTAGGCATGGCAGTCCATCAGTAAACTTAACCAATCCCCTTTAAAGGAGTAATGAGAATTTGATCACATCTTCAGCTCCTGCAAGGACTGCCCCCTGTCCTCCAGTGACCACATGACCACAGTTTCCACAAGCGTTGTCTGTTTATCTGCTTGTGTGTGAGCATGGGAAGGCAGAAGTCAAGGCTGAGTGTCTTCCTCTATTGTGTGCCTCCTTGTTTTTGAAATGGGACCACTTGATGAATTCTGGCTTCTAGCTGTATCAGCTAGACTAGCGGCTGGCAGTGAGCACCTGGGACCCCCACCCCTGAGCTGGTCTTACAGATTTGCTTCACTATGCCCAGCTTTGTACATGGCTAAACATATACTCAGGCCCTCATAGCAACTCTCCAAGGCCATCCTCCTGGATAGGTATTATACAAGTCCCCTAACTGGTTTCCCCACTTGTGCCCTTGTCCCTGTAATGGTCTATTATCAAAACAGCAGAGCAAGCCAATGGATAGGGAAGTCAGAGAATGCCGGGACTCTACATCAATACCCTCCTGGCCTCCCACCTCTTTGGAAACAAAAGCTGAAGTCTTTGTGGCGATCTAAGACCCTGGAATCTGGCCATCTCTCTTCTGCCTCACCCCATTCTATGCTATAGCCATGCAAGCCTCCTGTATTCCTATACCCAGATTCCCTACCTTCCCTTTCTCTGAGCCAGGGTTTTGGCTCCAGATCTATCTGCCCAGCTCCTCCCTGCAGTTTCTTCTTAATGTCAGCACAGTGAAGTATTTCTGAGAGCCATATCTAAAATTATAATTCCCCCTTTTTTTCTACTTGGTGACTTGGGGGTGTGTAACATGCACACACAATTTCCTCTGCTACCCTCTGCTTCTGTCTCTTCTGTCAATGCTGCTTGACTCATATAGTCACTGACTTAACTAGTTTGCCATTGATTCCTAACTAGAATGTCTACTTCACCACGGTTGAGCTGTCTTTGTGTGAATGAATGGCTGTCTCCCCAGGCCCTAACCCAGCTATGCTTAGATCCCTGGGTGTTGGGGGTGTTCAGCTTCTCCCACTTATTTCAGAACTCCAACCTGGTTCACTGAAGAAAAAAATGTTATGGGCGTTAGTGGTTCCTGGACTCAGTCAATGTGTGTTGGTACAGTACTCGGCAGAGGTCAGTCAGTCCCTTGAGTCTGGCTGGAATGCTGTTGGGGATGTATTCCACGGTGGAATGTCAAGAAATCCAGAAGAAAAAGGGACTCTTAGGAACAGACTACACATAGTGCAATCCACTGGTGTCTACCGTGAACTGCCTGTGATATGTGCTTTTGACACATATCAGGGCCTTTACGTACTTTTATCAGGGTCTGCGTGTACCCTTACTCGGTTTGATCAACGTACCTATTGTTTAATACAGTTGCACTCGGGAGGCTGGGCTCAACAGGATTGAGTCACTGAGTCAAGCCCACTATTGGACTGGTCCAGTTATAGGCAACCGCCCCACCCCCACCCACGCCCCAGCAACCTGGAGCTACCATGGTGTTGGGCTTGCCTAGAACCAATTACCTGGCTCCCCAAAGCCTATGAAACTGCATCTTATAGCAGGTAACCCAGGCTTTTGTGCCCACTACTTTGAAAAGGTGTTTTAAGAAAAATGTCCCCCACCCCCAACACACACACAAGAAATGTCAACTCTACATTATCCAAATAACAATAGTAGGGTTGAGGTCAAAGAATCCCAAGAAGGAGGAATGAAAGCCAAGGACCCTGAAATAACACAAACGCGTATGACTGGCTGTCTCTGTGCTTTTGGGGGGTGCTCTAATTCTAAGAAAATCCATGTCAACGCCCTATTTTTTGATGGCTTCTAGATATGGGGTCAAGAGAGCTGAACAGATCATGATGTGGGAGCCTCTGAAATAGAACTGTACCTTTATAAAAAGTCAGGATGGTGGTGGTAGAGAGTGGGGAAGTTGGGAGACAGCACCCGGGCAGGTCCCAAAGAAAGTGTTTATGGGAAAGGACGACAAGACACCAAATCAGTGCCCAGTTCTTGGACTTCCAGCCTTAGAATAGCCAAAGAAATCTGTGTTTAAAAGCTGGAGTCTCTGGTATTTTTTTTAAAGCAGCTCTGTGTCATTTCTGTATGGCTCTCTTCTAAACCATACTTAGGTGAACACATTTAACATGTCCTGTGCTCAGTGATGAGCAGGCACAGTTGGCCACTGTCCTGTTCCCAGCTGAGATGATAGAGACAGAGAAGTAAACCACCTAAGTCAGGTCGGGGTGAGAAGCTAGGCAGAATTGAAAGCCTGAGCTTTTAACCTACGGTTTACTTAAGAAATCAAAAGACACGAGGCTGTGGGCCTGCTCTGGGGTGCATGGGCTCAGCGGGCAGGTCACCTGGGGTTGTATTGAAATTGTTCAATAGCCCCCTGGAGGGTCTCGAGAATCCTCCGGCATCCTTGGGTCTTTGACGAGTCCTCCCAGTTCTCAGTCTCGGCGTCCGCCATGCCCACCGGCTGTGTGCCAGCTCTCTGAGTTCTGAAAGGTTCAATCCCTAAGCCAGCGTCCGTTGCCATGGCGACTCCCAGGGAAACCTGAGAAGGGTGGGTGGGGATGGGGGCGGGGCGGAACGGAGAGCGGGTGGGGGTGGGGTGGCTGAGGTGCAGGGAGGGCTGCGGAGGTGCCCCTCTGTTCCGCCATGCCACCTGCCCTACCAAACATACACCCTGGGACAAAGCACTTCTTCCCCGGGTGCCCACAACCCAGCCGGCTCCTAAAATGTCTCCAAGGAAAGTTGCACCCCGTAAATAACTCTGCTGTGGCCCACACGCCTCCAGACCCTTTCTGCTTCCTTCACTCCCGAGGCTCTGAGCTCAACCTTCCTTCCTGGCTGGACAACGCCCCTCCCACGTGCCTGTCCCTCTCTTTTGCTTGGCCTGTTACCAAATGTCACCCTCTGGGAAGATGGAAACTAGTAACCCCATCTATTAGCTATGCTCATGACATAAAGAGGCTTGGCTGTCAGCAATCCCACAGGAGAGCAGGTGGCTTGATAAAATACTGCCGCCTTCACCTGATCACATACACTAAGAGCTGCGAGCAAAGACTTCTTTGCAGAGGTTAAACAGGCCTACATCCTTATTTAATAGAAAGGCAGTTCCCACTATACGATGCACAATGGAATTCAACTCACTAGCTACCATTCTTAAGAGAAGCTATTTTTAGTGATGAAACTATCAATCATTCTCAACTGTGGATCACCCAGTGACAACAGCTGACAAGGGACACCTAAGCTCAGGGTGCCATCTCTTTGTTTTATAGCTAAGTGTTCTTATTCTCTTTTCACTATATTGTCTACAGAAGATACTGGATGTTTTTTCCTTCTCTCTCTTCTAATTAGCTTGGTGGTAGGAGTATAAAACAGAAAGAAATTCACTCTAACATCATTGTCTTTAAATGTTTAAAACATGTGGTCTCTCTCTCTCTCTCTCTCCCTCTCTCTGTGTGTGTGTGTGTGTGTGTGGTGTGTGCACACGCCGGAGCCTGCTTACAGTGCCCTGGGAGAAGAGGGCGATGCATCTCCTGGAACTGGAGTTTCAGAAGACTGTGATTTGCCTTTTGGCTACTTGGGACCAAACCCCTGACTCTGCAAGTGCTCTGAACAGCTGAGCCATTTCCCCAGCCCCAGCACTGTTTTACACTTACACACAGAAGTAGTGTGTGGTGGCCCAGACTCATGATCCCCACACTCTGGATACAGGCAGAAGGCAAGAAGATAGAGAGTTCAGGGTCATATCAGACTCCATCCATCTTAGTCCCTATCTCAGAAAATGAGGGAGGTGGGGAAAGAAAGAGACAGAAAGAGGGAGGGAAGAAGAATATAAGATGGTTAACAGAAATTGTAACAACAACAACAACAACAAAATAACATTTAAAGGTTTGTTTTCCTTGGGTACAGGGCTATTTTTGCTCTACCGAGATTGTAATTTTTTTTTTTTTAATTTTCTAACTTCTAGAGCTGGGCATGTAGCTCCATGGTAGAGTGCTTAGCACACACAGGTTCTTGAGTTCAAGTCCTGACACTACATAAACTGGGTGTGTGGTACATGTCCATAATTCCAGCACTCTAGAGCCAAGAGTTCAGAAGTTCAAGGTCATCCTTTCTAACTAGGGGGTTCAAGGTCAATCTTACTTGAGATCCTATGTTTAAAAATATATACAACTTGAAAACAATTCAACATTAACTTAGGAAACTTTTATTATATAAAAGTATTTTAATATAGATATCTACAATACATTATCTTTTTCTTCACCATACACATTTTTTTTAGAAAAATAAAGATTAAATTAGAACAGAGTCAAGATAGTATAATGAGTTGTGATAAGTTCTTGGCTATGTGGCTTAGGTAATTATAAATGATATTTTGAAACTGACGCAAGATCTCACAGTTGAGCTCATGAGTCATTGGTCAGGGCTGTGTGGCATTTGTTGGTCAGGCTGCATAGTTACGCCATCCCCCAGAAACACGGACCAAAACAAAACATCTTTATTGGAACTTTGCAGCCACCTAGCAAGGAGATTCAGTTTTCAGCATGCAGGGCACCAAGAAACAAGTGTGAAACTATGGACAGCATAACATTTCCTGTTGGCCACCTGCATTTAATCTCCGACTGTCCTGGCTTATTCAGCTGCTTACCTCAGATCACAGTCTCACCTCCAGAAAGGAGGCCTGGCACAATCAGGTTTGTCATACTGAAGTTAGTATTCTTTCATCAGATGGGGGATTCATTGGCGGTTTTAGTAGAGAAAGTTCATGGACTCCAGGCTAAATATTAGAAATATAGGCTCTAAACTCACTTTCGAATACTGGGCTCATATATTTAACATTCCCAAGCTTCTGGTATTTTATAAATAAAAGCTGGCTAACAAACCTTTCTCAACAGGCAGTTTGGCTTAATCTGTAAAGTGGGAAGAACTCGCAGCCCACACAGCACACTACAAAACAGACCCCAACCATGCTCTTAAGACAATCTTTCCTCTTCCCAAACCACCCCCGAAGAAGACAACTGCAACATCCAAGGTTTTCAGCTTCCTAAAAGCTAAACATTTCAAAAGCTAGAATGATTCTTCACTTCCTCAGCCAATAGGACAGAGGGCAGAGCTTAAACACACACACACACACACACACACACACACACACACACACGACTGTGGCTTCCTATGAAAATGTCACCTGCCAATTATCAAGAGGGATTGCACCTTAGATTAAGTAGCAGGAGGATTTGATTAAGAGTCAAGTGGTGTCTTTGAACATGGTAATTTACATATCCCAGTTGGACATTATCAGTTCTGTAGCTCTAGTAAAACCCAAGAGGTTTCAGTTTAGGTTTGTAATTTAAATGCTTTTGAAGGAGTCATGCTATGGGAAGTGCTTATTTTTCCTTTATCACCAGCCATAAGATGTGATTATGTGGTACTGGTGCTGTTATGTAAACTTGTTTTATGTAATGCTCTGTCCCTAACTGGAGATCTGAAGTAAAGGGTTGGGAAAGGAAACAGGGAAACCCCAGCAAGCCAGGACAATTTTATGCCCTAAATCCTTTGGAGGTAAAACCAAAGAGACTAGATCATGTCTTAAACTGGGTTGCAGCAAGTTACCATCTCCACTATAAATATCCATTAGTGATTGTTTGGCACCTGGTTGAAATGAAAGTAGCAATGATAGGCAAGGCAGAGAGTTTGGGCAGGTGTGACCTACATTAATATTGGGATGCTGGCTGTCAGATGTCCTTGAGCACTGGGTGGACTATTTCCTGTGTTTAGAGCTAACTTTAAATCAGGGCCCCTGAGAAAGGAACAAGGGCCAAGTGAGAGGAAAATGGTGGGACTCTGAGAAGAAAGGCCCCTTGAGAGGCATGTGAGCTCACTGCCCGAGGATCCTCCATCCTGCCTATGACCTAGGAATACTGTCGTGTGCTGCCATTGCAGTGCAGAGAGAGGTGACTGGGACAAGTTGGAATCTGGATGGAGACAATATAGGGACAATCATTATATTTAATGCCATGGGAGACTTAATCCTTTGTAAGATGTTAAGAAAAAGCTACCAGCTATAATACTACCTTAGCAAAATAAGAATATTAAAGACCCTTACTGGGAACTCTATTTCATCAGACCCAGAGAGCGTCTCTTATCCTGGGAAAAAGGGCAGCCCAGGCTTTTCTATAACTTGAATAAATCATTCCATTTATTCTATAACTTGAATAAATCTTTTCCACTGTCACAAGGAAGCAGGCCAATGACCAGCTCATGTTCACTGGTGTATAAATTTGACAAAGACTTAATCTGGGCAGAAATGTGATTTTGACCAGAGTAAGGGCTGAAGACTCCTGATCTGTGATTTTACTTTCTATGGTTTAAGTTAATCATTCCCTCCAAAGACAGTACCAACCTTACATATAATACAGAGCAGGGTTATTTTGAGCTATTACACTCATAGAACTTGTGTTATAATATACTGTTAAAACTGCTCTGTTTAAGCAGGGTGTGGGTGGTGGTACACTCTTTTTATCCTAGCACTGGGGAGGCAGAGGCAGGAGGGTCTCTGAGTTCAAGGCCAGCCCTGTCTAAATAGTGAGTTCCAGGACAACTAAGGCTACACAGAGAAACCCCATCTTAAAAAAAAAAAAAAAACAAACAAAAAAACCCACAAAGAAAAACAAAGAAAAGGAAAGAAAAAAAACCCGACATATTGTTTTATTAAGTTATTACTGTGTTTCTCTTCTGTCCACCATTTCTATTATTCTATATTTTACCACAAGGCTCATGGCTTGTTGCCTAACATCTTGCTTCTCCAGCAGCTGCTGGTGTCTCCCTCAACTCCACCTTCTTTCTCCCTGCATTCAGTTTGGCTTTCCCACCTAGCTCTATTCTGCCCTGCTCATTGGCCAAAGCAGCTTCTTTATTAACCAATGGATATAAACATATTCACAACATGGAGAGGGGCATCCCTTATCATCACTGTCTCTGGTTCATAAACTACCAGATATATACTATATACTTGAGAGAGAGAGAGAGAGAGAGAGAGAGAGAGAGAGAGAGAGATATTAACTGCAGACAATTTAGATCCCCTATATTAGGCCAAGACTCAGAATCAAGAGGTCCCCTCCAGGTATATCAAGTTAGATTTTATCTGGCAGGCAGCTGGGCTCTCCCATTAACACTGTGAACCTGCAATCAATATAGTCTCTCTTTGTATGTATATACAGATATAGGAATATAGCTCAAACAAGGGCTCACTATATAGCCTTGTTTGTCTGTCTAGACAAGGCTGACCTCAGACTCACAGAGATTCCTGCTTCTGCCTCCTGAATGCTAGGATTAAAGTTGTGTGCCACTATAACCAGAATGGCCTACCTTTAAACTCTTAACACAGAAATGAATTTCTGTGCCAAAACTTGTATTTAGCAATCTTGAGTACTTAGAGGGGGAGTTACATGGTAGCCGCAGTAGTTTGAAAGGCAGCCTTATTGCTGCTGTGATGTTGGCTTTGTTGCTTGGAAACCTTTCTCTGCACATCCAGAGTACTGTGGTGAATCACACAGTTGGTTCCTGTCACCACCAGGTCTGCAGGAATCAACAGTGTGGGAATGATGACCCACTCAAAGCAGGAAGCCCCCACTCTGAAAAGGACTGGTTTTCAGTTTGTTTGTTTATGTAGCCCCTTCCTCCAGATTGAACTGGTCCCTCCTTGGGGAGGGGGGACTCACAAGACCCAGGAAGCTGACTCAAGGCTGATGATCTCAGTAAGTTCCTCCCAATTTCCTTCAAATAACCTGATTTCATTGTGATCTTTTTCATGGTTCTCTGAGACTTGTATTCATGGTTACCCGAGATCAAAGTTACAATGCAAATTAGTAACTTGTAAATGGAAGCTTGCTTCCCCAATGTTCTGTTCCCCAAACTACCAATCAGTCTTTAGAACAGGAGAGCTCGTGCCAAGACCTTGTAGCACTCACAAAGTATCAGGGTCCAAAGGAACAGGCTTCTTTGGAACTCTGCTCCCCCATTACCCGTGGAAACAGCTATTAGAGCTGTAGCTCTGAGGAGAGTGCTGACTTAAAAAGATCTTCAGTTTGTTGCCAGCGCCTCATAAAGGAGCCATGGTTCGTGTTTACAACCCCAGAACTCAGGAGGTGTGATGGAGGAGGGTCATCTGTCTATGCGTTACTTTCATTGGTTAATAAAGAAACTGCCTTGGCTTTTTGATAGGGCAAGATTTAGATAGGTGAAGTAGACAGAACAGAATTCTGGGAGAAAGAAAGCTGAGTCAGGCAGATGCGATGAAGCTCCGGCCCAAGATGGATGTAGGTTAGAATCTTTCTGGGTAAGCCACCACCTCATGGTGCTACACAGATTATTAGAAATGGGTTAATCAAGATGTGAGAATTAGCCGATAAGAGGCTCGAACTAATGGGCCAATCAGTGTTTAAAGGAATACAATTTGTGTGTTGTTATTTGGGGGCATACACTAGCCAGGTGGCTGGGAGCAGGGCAGCAGGAACGCAGCCCGCTGTTCCTTCTACAGAGGCGGAGGCAAGAATATCAGAAGTTTAGAATCATTCTTGGCTGTATAGCAAGTTCAAGGTCAGGCTTCCATACCTGAGCCTGTCTCAAATAAATAAGACTGAACAAACCACCCAGAACACTATCTAAAGTCCAAATTCCCAGTAGTCAATGCCAGAAAACCAGGCAGGGGAACCCGATGGATTATTTTCAAGTTAATTAATTGGAAAGAAAAAACTAACTCATGCAAAATGACAGATTCTCTCTAAACAATCTATAATCACATGCTGTTATGTCGAGAAAATAATGATGGCAAGAGGACAGAAAATTACATCTTAAGAAAGGAGATTCCCTCCAACTGAGAGCCACTCGCAAATGAAAGCCGTTTGCTCTGAGAGAGTCTTACTGGGGAAACTAACCACTCTTAAAATTTTATCTTACTATTCTTTTAATTCTTAATTTTATATTTTTTCTTCTCTCCTTTTACCCCATAGATCCTTGACATATGTGTTAAGGCTTTCAGTTTAGTGTTTTTACAAGGCTCCAGAGTATGCAAATAAGGGGTCTCTTGTTTCTTGAGCCTTTTCTTGGGCTCTTTTCTTTCTGTTTGTTTTGTCCAGGTCTGATGTGTTAGTCTTTGTTTTATTTTATTATAATTTATTATTATCCCACAGAAGCCTGTTTGTTTTCTAAGGAGAGACAGAAAGGATGTGGATCTGATGGGAGGGGAGGTGGGGAGAGACTAGGAGAAGTAAAGGAAGGAGAAGCCGTAAACAGGATGTATTATGTGACAGAGAAAGAAATCTATTTTCAATCAAAGGGAAAAATGAAAGAAAGAAAGAAAGAAAGAAAGAGAGGGAAGGAGGGAGGGAAGAGGGAAGGAGGGAGAGAAGGAGGGAGGGAGAGAGAGGGAGAGAATTCCTTCTAGATGTGAAACATCTAAAGAATCTTCCATAAAAAGCTGACACAGAAGTCAAGGCAAAAAGTGCATATGGCCTGCACAGGTAGAAAGGAGCAGGGCTGAAAATATGCAGGGTTCCTTGTTACAGCTGTGCTGGAAATGGGTCTGCCCAGTGACAAATGGGCAGAGACAAGAAACTGGACAAGAAACAAGAGAATGATGCTTCCACTAATAACACACACACACACACACACACACACACACACACACACACTTCATGTTGAGAACTGTTTTTTTTTTTATCACAGAGAATCACTAGGATGCAGACTCAAACTGCTAGATCAAAAAAAGGGGGAGGAGTCTTGTTTTTCTCTGTGTAAATGGAGAAGCAGCGCATTTACACCATACAAGATGTCTGAAATTGCTTAATTGATGTGGCTTCCCATTTTGCTTAAGATCATTAAAGAGGAATTCCCATGGGTCCCTCAAACTTTCCGTGACCCTGTTTATTGGTAACTTGTAAATGGAAGATCACATTCCTAATGCTCCTTCTCTCAAAATACAACTCTGGCTTCAGACACAGCAGGAGAGCTCGTGCCAAGATCTTATAATGCTCACAAGTACTTGGTTCACAAAGGAACACATTTCTTTGGGACTTTTGTTTCCCTGTTACCTGGGGAGAAAACGGGAACTATGTCTGAACTGTAGCCAAGCCTAGAGAGGCTTCCCTCATTCCGCTCTTTTCACCTGAAAGAATTCACTGGCACTGGCCCTTTTGCCTGTAACAACCCAGCCCATGGTTTCTTAGTGTGTCTTAGTGAATTTTAATCGTACTCTTCCCTATCTCTGCATCAACATTGCCTCGTTTGCAACTATATCTGAAAACTTTTTAGTACCAATTCTCCAATCTGTGGATTTACATTTTGTTTTCTGTGTTAACCCCGACAGCTTAGCTGAAGGGAGATTTGTGTGTTCAAGGTCATGGGCTTGGCCTGTGGTGTCCTCGGGCTTCCTCTTCCAAAGACTGCCCTTCTGACCCCACCCCAGCAGCTCCAGCTCTCAGACTTCTTTAGATAATCATGACCTGATTTGGGGAGGGGGTGGTAAAGTACAGAGACACTCTACTCCAGTGACCTGCCTTCCTGATAAAGGGCTATTAGTCCCTAATTGCTGATTAAGGAAGTAATAGGTCTCCCTTACAAAGAGGACGGGACTTAATACGAATAAATATGAAAATTCTGTACCACCTTGTAAAAACAAGACACAAAATTACTTGAATCCTATGAGTAAAACCATAAAACCCTATGGAAGCATTTGCAGTTACAATGGGCAAAGAATTTTTAAAAAGAACAGGACATAAAAGAAAATGGATACAATAGAGGTGAGGTTATTAATGAGTTTATTCTTTCCTCTACATTTTCTCACAGTGTTGCTTACATTAGTAGACAAGATTCTCAAAAAAATCTTTCAGCTTCTGGCTCTGCTTTTCCCTTCATATCTAAATAAATAAAATAATATCAATCATAGTAGTTTCCCTTGATTAAAAACTATCTCAACAGGGCAAGGGAGATTTAGTTCAGTGCTAGAGCTCCTCGCTTACCATCTCCAAAGTCCTAGAATCCATCCTTATCACTAAAAAGTAAATGAAACAAAACAAAAGGAAATTTCAGGCATGCTTGCAGGGATGGAGACTTTATTCATGTGTCCCTCTGCCCCTGCCACCAAGCTTTCTCCATGAGCGTGGAACAGCTTTTTTGATCCAAAAGTCACCTTGAACTTAAACTACCAACTCTGCTATCTTGAAGATGCTCTGGGAGACAAAGAGGCCACCAGAAGAACATAAAAACAAGGGAGTTTTCAGCTAGCCGTCAGACAGCATCATCTTTCCACTTAGGGTCATATCCACCCGAGGGATTCCTCTGGCCCTGTTCTCTCCTGTGTGCTCAAGCTGATCCCATCCACATGCTGTCCTAGGGATTGTGAGGCACTTCCCTGGAGAGGGCATCACCAGAGCTGAATTTCAGAGACCATGGTAGAGGTTAAAAGGGAGAAATGAATATAGAAGGTAGGATATAGTAGTGCCCTCACTCCAGATAAAGCAGGAGCTGCAGAGTAGTGAAAACAGGAATAGGAAAGTGCCACACAGCTAAGGCTTAGAAGTTTCTCTTGAGTGATTCATATAGACTATGATTTGGTTAATGAGTAAGGAGAACAGCAGAGTCCAGGAGTCAGGCTAGCTCAAGCTCTTTTGATACTGAGAAATGTATTGACAGGCTCCAGAGTGCATCATAGCTGAAACAACGCTTTAAACAATTCAATTCATGTAACCAGAAAATGAAGACTTAGATGGTTACTTAAGATAATTGGACTAGCCAGGTGGTTGCCACGCCGCACATCTTTAATCCCAGCACTTGGGAGGCAGAGGCAGGTGGATCTCTGTGAGTTCGAGGCCAGCCTGTTTCACAAGAGCTATTTCCAGGACAGGCTCCAAAGTCACAGAGAAACCCTGTCTCAACAAACAAACAAACAAAAACAAAACAAATAAACAAAAAAGATAACTGGACTGGACTCTAAAATATAAAAAGTGAAACTAGTAACCTGTTTTTATGGCAATTATAAAATCTTCTGCCTATATAAACAGTTATGGCAGAAAGTGTCCTGATCTATGAGAAGTATGAAAGATAAACATTTAACTGTATGGGGTTCTTGGGGATAATTTGTGTTTTACCTGTAATACATAAAATGTTTAATCATGTAAGAGAAATGGGAAATGTTTTTTTTTTACTTGTATTCATTGGAATCATTCACTTAAAAAATAGAATGTTATATTTTAACTTTTATATTGCTTGAAAGATTTTTCTGGGGCATATAAGCCATATATATGCACATACCACATGTATCATACATACCATGTATACCATATATGTGTATGTATATACATATATATGTGAAAAATAAAAATAAAAAGGAAATCATCAGTAAAGAGAAAGAAGGGAAATATCAGGGTAGTGAACAGAATACAAAAAGAGCAGAGTTAAAAAAGAAAAGCAATAGAAATAATAAAATAAAAGAGACGATTTTATCCCCCAGAAAAGAAGTCTGTGTGTTTTCTTGCCAACTCAGCATCTGGTTCCCAGTCTCTCTGACCTGCAAAAGGCTGGACCCTCTGCAGTCCACGGTTCCTTCTTCCAGTAATTCCAATAATTCTGAGTCCAACATCCTACATATCACTTCCGGATGAGCCTGTTTTCATCTCCATGAGTCTTGCTAGTGTCTAGAAAGTGCCCTTAAGCTTGTGTTTAATGTCCTCCTGGGATAAAGCCTTAGTAATTCCTTGCACAGAACATGGCACACTTGAGATGCTAGCTGAGTGTGGCCTGCTGCCACGGTTGACCCTTGACTACTCTGACAACAACTTGGGTTTAGGAGGGTCCCCATCATTTCTGAACTGGTAAGAGTTTGTCAGTGTGTTTAAACTGTGTAAACAGTGTGGTTCATGCAGAATACCTTTTCTTCCTGGAGTCTAGGGTTTGCACACTGTTAAGGAAAAGATGACACTGTAAAATCCTTTGGGAAAAGGCTGGACTTGAGCACTCTTCTAAGTGACAGCTTACTGTCTGTTACTTTTGCTTCAGGGAAAATTAACCACATCCTAGAACTTCCAAGTAGCCCTAGAAGCTTGTTTTCTTTCTTCCAGACATCTCTCCCTGTATCTCTCTCTTGATTGATTTTATTTTAATTCCTTTTGCTCATAGTCATAATCATTGCCTAAGTTTTGCGAGTTCATCCAGTAAATCACTCATTGATTCTAGAGATGGTCTCGGATGTCCCTACTGTACCTCTCCGTGTTTTCTTTATTCCTCTCCGTGGACTCCAGTTGACTCTAAACACTCCTTGGGCATGCCTGGTCCCATAGCCTTACCCAGCCTTCTCACCTGAACTCTCTCCAGCTATGCCAGGCAAAAAGTCTCCCTTCTTCAAGATCTGTGCCAAGCCCGCCCTCCACCAGTTCCCAAATGATGGGGTAGCCTTGGAGAATGTTTCTTTCTCTGAACATCATTTGGAATTTTGCCTGGCTTTCTCAGTCAAAGCCTCCTATTTATTCTAACCCTTCTGGGGATATTTAGAAGCCATCAGATGCTATCTGACCTCTTCTGGGCTCATTGATTCAAGTGTCTCACATGTCAAGTGCTAGCATGCAGCCCCTTCCAACCCCACAGCCTCAGACTGTAGGGCCTCCGGGAATGTAGCTACTCTGCAATCTCTAGACTTCTGTCCTATCCTTTCTTTCTCCATCACTCTTGACAATCTCTGGGTTATCATTTTAATACTGATAATTTGGTCACTGATTCGACTCTTCATGGTATATATAGCTAGCTGACTTCTAACTTATTCTTTGTCTCTATCCAGGCCCGATACAGTTGTGAGAGTCACAGCATAAAGCTATTGATTTCACCATGGACTGTGGTCAGCAACCTCAGGGCTTGCCCCAGTCAGGGGCTGTCATGCCAGATCAAATACAGTGGTCCAGTTCCTTAGTAGTTGTTGACAATCTTAACTGGCTAAGAGTCTCTACTCAAATGACAAAGACAGTTTCTCAGTTAATCAATTTATTACAATAGACACAAAGACAGAATAAGCAAATATATATATATATACCATATTAAATTTAATAATATATTAAAATATAAACAAAAAAGTAAAAGAATATGGTTGTCTCATATCAGCAATCCTGGGAGGCTGATGCAAAAAAATCATGAGTTCAAGGCCAGCATGAACCGCATAGCAAAATACTATCTCAAAATAAAACAAAAAATCTGCCTCACCCACCACATATAATGCAAGGTAGCATTTAGGATATAGCTCAGCGGTAGAGCATTTGCCAAGCTAATCATCTGCTAGTTCAACACCCAGGGCTGCTATGAGAAAGACATCCAAGTGCAGAACACTTTGTGTCTCTGTGGGAAAAGCTGTCCAAATGAGAGGTGTGTCTTAAATGGCCATCTGAGGTCCCTGGGATTTATAGTCTTAAAGAGGTGTATTATCTTAACTTCCAGATGTCAACCTTGGACAGACAGAAAGTTCCAGACACTAGCTCATGTTCTTAGGGTGATTCTCAACCCGCCCTTGGCTCTGTTACAGCGTGGGTTATACGGAAAAGCTCAAAATGGAATGAGAGCTATCAAAGCATAGCTACATTAATCACAATTAAAAGGCCGATATACTTAGATGCACAAAAGACCTAACCCAGCAAAAATCTGTCCCAACAGGGCCCAACAGGAAGCAGATGACTCACTTTGAAGGGGTTGAGGAGGGCTGATGAAGGGAAAACTTGGTGAGGTGTGGTCCTGGTGATGGAAATCTAACAAGAGTATATCCCAGCACCCACAGGAATATCAGAGGCAAGCTATTGTGAGGAGCTGCGGGCCGCTTTCCTGCCGCCCCAGCTCCCGGCCACCAGCTAGCTCTAGCTTATGCCCCGAAATAATTACACAGAAACTGTATTCTTTTAAACACTGCTTGGCCCATTATATCTAGCCTTTTCTCGGCTAACTCTCGCACCTGGACTAGCCCATTTCTAATAATCTGCTGTAGCCCACGAGCTGGCTTACCAGGAATGATCTTAACCTGCATCTGCCTGGAGTAGGAGAATCATGGCAATTCCTTGACTCAGCTTCTTTCTCCCAGCCTTCTGTTCTGTTTACTCCTCCCACCTATGTTTTAACCTATGAGGGCCAAGCAGTTTCTTTATTGCTTAACCAATGAAATCAACAGATTGATATATGACACTCCCACATCAGCAAGCCAGAACCCAGCCATGGCCGGTGCTGCAGAATTCAGAAGGGTAGGGCAGTCACTGATGAACATGTCCTCAGCTTGGCTGCTCATTCTCACTCTCCAGCTTGTGCCTCGGGTTTACCAAACCAGACCGAGCTGGAGGAGGAGAGAAGCTGACTGGAAATGCATTGAAATCAGTTTTTGTAGCCACATCTGGTGGTTTGATCTGGAGACCAGAGACAATCCAGGCCCCAGAGACGAAGAAGATACACTGCTTTACTTATTCGCTCTGCTATGTCAAGCCTCCCTCTCCACACCTCTGCCATCCTTCTCTAGTCTTTCCCTCTTGTCCTTCGAGCCCCGTTTCACTTCATAAACCAACAGAGGTCTTTAAACTCCCACCACCAAAGCCACTAGCTCAGTGGGATAAGTTTGTCTATGTATAATAACCATACAGAAAGGGTATTCAAAACACAATAGAAGTCTACTGCCCTTCTGTGTAGAAGTTGGCAATCAGGGATAGTGAGGTGGCTCAGCTCCACCAAAACCAGCTTCCTTCTGTGATGTGGGAGTGTCATATATCAATCTGTTGATTTCATTGATTAAGCAATAAAGAAACTGTTTGGCCCTCATAGGTTAAAACGTAGGTGGGTGGAGTAAACAGAACAGAATGCTGGGAGGAAGAGGAAGTGAGCTCAGACTCGACAGCTCAACTCTCTGGAACAGAGACACCATGCTCCCCTCTCCTGGGCGGACGCGGGGATAGCTCTGCTCTCTGAGACACACGCAATGAAGCCCCGACCCAGGATGGACATAGGCTAGAATCTCCCTGGTAAGCCACCTTGTGGG
The DNA here is from genome assembly GCF_018167655.1 of Microtus oregoni. Taxonomy (NCBI): domain Eukaryota; kingdom Metazoa; phylum Chordata; class Mammalia; order Rodentia; family Cricetidae; genus Microtus; species Microtus oregoni. The sequence goes on from NW_024543977.1 coordinate 812,200, forward strand.
CTACACAGCTAATTAGAAATGGGCTAGTCCAGGTGCGAGAATTAGCCTAGAAGAGGCTAGATAGAAATGGGCCAAGCAGTGTTTAAAAGAATACAGTTTCCGTGTAATTATTTTGGGTAAAGCTAACAGGCGGCCGGGGTGCTGGGGACGCAGCCCCGCCGCTCCTAACACTACACTTCTGTGCCTTGACTCATTGAATATGGTCACCCTATTTCTCAAAGTGTTTCAGCTATGGCCCTTGCATCTGCACGAGAGCCAGAGGCAGAGGAAGAAATGGGAATGTGCCAAGAAGCAGAGGAATTGCGTTTGGAGGCGCTTCCAGAAGACAATGCCTCTGTTGGTCTTTATTAGCAGAGCTCAGGCTAATGGTCCCTACCAATTAAACAGTGGTTGTCATTCATTTTGATTGGCTATGTGACTACATTAATATTAACAGCCCCAGTATTACAGAAATGAAGCAAATTGGAAGGGGAAGCAGGTAGCTAACTTTCCTTGGCGTGCCCTATATATGAATGAGTGTATGCACCCTACGACTTGCCTTGCTTGCTCTATCTTGCCTTTTGAAATGCTCGGCTCTTTCTCTTGTAAAAACAAACAAAACTTGAATCTACTGATTTTTTCCTAGTTGTCTTCTCATCCTACAGTTTTAGAACTCTTTCTTTGGATACTCAGCAATGCCTTGACTTCTGGTATAGGTTCATTTTTAAATGTTTTCCCAAAGTCCTTTTGTTAAAGGCTATGCTATCAAGAGGCAGGGTCTACAGAGGTGGAGCAGGAGGTGGAACATGTAGCACTGGAGCATGGTATAGGGGTTAGGTTATGTATGTTAGAGAACTACGTCCTTCAAGAGGACATTCAGACCTGAGTCCTTTCCTTTCTTTTGTTTTCCGTTGTTTCCTGGTTAGCAGGTGAGCATCCTTATTCCAGTGTGCCTGCCATAGTCTCTCTGCTATGCTGTTCTATCTCACACAGCCCCAAATCAGTGAAGTCAACAAACCACTAACCTCTGAAACAAGGAGCCCCGATAAACCACTTCTTCCTGGTGCGTTCTCTGGTATTTTGACACCGAAACAGCAGCAGAAAGCAAAGAGCAAAGTAATTTTTTTTTATTAGAACACCCCTGTCTACACACCTCTCCAGCTACTGATCCACCAATGAGTATATCCCATGGCGAGAGCAGATCATCATGACCCTATCACCTCTCACCCTTGCTGCATTGAGGATGGATTTGTTATTTTTCTTGTTGCCAGGGGCAAAGTATCTGGCAACAGCAGCTCAAGGAAAGATTCATTTACCTTAGCTCATGGTTTGCAGGATGCAGTCTCTCGCAGCAGGGAAGGCATGAAGGCGAGACCATCAAGCAACTGTTCCTATTGTGTCCGCAGTCAGGACCAAGCAGAGAGATGAATGCTAATCCTTGTTTTACTTTTCCCCTTACTCCTTTGATTCTGTCTGGAATTCCAGCCTTCGGGACAGTGCTGCCCACGTCAGGGAGGCCTTCCCATCCCAGTCACACCTGCCTGGAAATGCTCTAACACATAAGTCCGGAAGTGTGTCTCCGTAGGGATTCCAAATCTTGTCAAGTTGACAGCGAAGATCAACCATCATGAAGATTAACTTTTCAACACTAAAGAGGCACATTCATGATCCAAACTTTTGGGGCTGGAGATGGCCCTGCAGTTAAGATCTTGTGCCGCTCTTGCAGAGGACCCGGGTTCAGTTCCCAGCGCATGAACAGCAGGTCACAACTGTCTGTAACTCCAGTTCTACACTATCTAATGCCTTCTTTTGGCCTCTGCAGGCATTGCATAGTCATGATATACAGGTATACTTGCCAACAAAACATCCGTAGACATACAAAGAAATAATTAAATTAAAACAAGGCGCAAACTTGTTTTAGCAAGTATGACCACAGAAAGCTTTTCTAGAACAATGATTTCCTATAGCTGAGGATGAAATCTAACAGGAGATAAACAGGTTAACTGAAGAACCAGCTTCTGGTTCATTTAAGACTCAAAAGGACAAGAGCAGACTGTCAGGAAGGTGGAAGGTATTCTGGGAGTCACTTAGCCCAACACAGCAATGGTCATACAACCCAGGGTAACTAGGACAGTTGATCTCAGAGCATCCCTCCTGCCCCAACTGCTACTCTGCCGCTGACTGACTGGCAGCAGTGGTCCTGGTACACAGTCCTAAGCTTCTGATCTCTCTAAGGTAAAAGTCACTCAGTAAATGTCATGGAATGCAGGAACAAGAAAAATGGCCCTTCTGCCTCATTCATAAACAAGTGAACTGTAAATGCTTCTACATCTTCCCACAAGCTGTGAGCTTGCCAGTCACATGCTCTGCAGGGAAGATGAGCTTTGGTGAGGGTCTGGGTGGGACCAAGGGTGAGAGCTCACACACTTTTCTAGGATTTCCCACAGATCCCTGGGAAGCTGCTACCTAAGCCTCAGAACCTCAGCACAACGCTGTCTAAAAGGAAACTCTTGAGAACACGATACACAGCCCTTGCTACTAAATCTTTATGAGAAATGAACGGGGAAAGACCCACAGAATAGTTTTGGCAAAGCAAAAGAGTTCTCTTTTAAGGAAAACAAAATCAAGTAGGTGTTGAGTGGCTTTCCTCTCCCCAGGCCTTCCAAACACGGGTGAAATTCACCCGTGCTGTGTTGGATCCCTTCACCGCCATCGCTTCTGCCCACACTCATCTGCTTTTGCTCACTCTTTCTTTCTTTCTTCCCCTTAGAATTCATTCAGTGTCCATGCACAAACCTGCCAAGCCACATTCAGGACAGCTGGTCAACTGATACGCTTTGAGGTTTCTGAAAACAGAATAGCTGAACAGTTTGAGCCAAAGAGAGAAAGTGGAGTTTGTCCAGTCCTCTGTGCTTCATTCAGAAACCTTAGAACGATTTTCAGACTGGGAAGGTCAATTTTCTATTCAGTTTTTACCCTATTGATCTGCCCAAAGACCATTAGAATTGAGATTCAATCAAAAAATAGATGCAGGGATGGCTGTTTAGTCAATTAATGTTTAACTAGCGGTGCAGTGACAACTTCGATAATTGTTTCTTCTAGGAAGTCATCTACATCTCTGCTCCCCTCATGCAAAGATAAACAAATCACAACTCTGTTTAGATTTGGATGAAGTTCTGGAGGCTCTTGGCATCATTCAAGGTTAGTTCTTGAACTCTGTGGTTCTGTTTGAACAGAAAGAAAGGGTCATAATGTCTTATTTTTGCAGGATGGATTCGGTGCCTGAATTATTTAAGGTTTTTTTTTTTTTTTTTTTTTTTTTTTTTTTTTTTTTTAGCAAAAGGGCATTGAACGTTGCAATTCATCAATAAGTAATTATATTGACTCACAAAGCTGAGGAGATTCCAGAGATGAGCTGGAAAGTTCCAGAGAGTGGCTCAATGCAGCAGTTGCCATTCTAGCTCCTTGCATCCTCTTGGCTCATTTCAGGCCTTTGTTAACATGTCTGCCCCATGCCAGACCAGTCACCATCACTGTCCAGAAAGAGGGAGGGAGTTACTTCCAAAGGAGCTCTCAAAAGAGTACAGACAAGGAGAAATGCCCTAGCACATACAGCAAACACCGTAGCTCTCTCTAAGTCTTGGGCTCCTCATTTTTCAAAGCTTCCCATACCACATAAAACTTTGTTAAATTAAATTTTCAAATATTCCATTTTCTTAAAGGTTTATTATATATTTTAATTATGTATGCACACACCCACACCCACACCCACACACACACACACACACACGCCTGCACCTGAGTGTACATATCTGAGGAGATCAGAAGAGGGCATCAGATCCCTCAGATCTGGAGGCACAGGAAGTAGTGGCCCATCCTGCATGGGCCTCTGCACACTGAGTGCAAACTGTTGACCACAAAGCACTCTCCAGCCCCTGTACAAGTTTCTTCTATCCATCTGTCATTTGGGATGGGGGTGCAGCCATGACCCTGCAAAGGGTAAGAAAATGGTATTACTTTTTCTCCCCCACATTCTTGTGTTACCGTTTTTGGAATTGATTCCCTAATTTTTTTCTGAATAAATTGTGGACATACCTGAACCAACGAAAAGAATCCAGATTGAAAACAAAACCCGTATTTTATGGTCCCATGTACATGAGTTATCCAGAACAGGAAAAGGCATAAAAACATTTGATGAGGAGGAGGGAGAGAAGGTGCTGCCGACGTGGTGGTGAATAAGGGCTTCCTGGGACAAGAGGAAGCAGGCTTCCTCAGGGAGGCTTCTTTAGAGAATGGCAAGAATGTGCTGGAATTTGACAGGGCCAAGGTTACACTTGGTGAATATGCTAAAATTACTAGAATGTTATCTTGGTTTGCAGTCTGTGGCTCTGATAGCCACGGTGCCCTAAAGCAACTTGGGGAGATATTTCATCTTATACCTCCAGGTCATGCTGTATCCCTGAGGGAGGGCAGGGCAGGAACTCAGGCAAGAACCTCGAAGAAATGCTGCTTACTGGTTTGCTTTCTGGCTTGCCCCACAGCTCGTGTTCAGATAGCTTTGCTATACAGTCCAGATCTTCCTGCCTAGGGATGGCCCTTCTACAGCAACTAGCAATCAAGACATGCCCATAGGCCAACTGGGAAGTTTCTCAGCTGAGGTTCCCTCTTCACTCCAGTTCACAGCAGGTTGACAATTGAAATTAATTAACCACTGAAGACGTATACTTTAAAAAACTAAATAGTATGGTGTACAAATTATATATACACATATATCCATGTATATATACACAAATTATATATGCATGTATACACATGTATACATGACATACATATGATATATTTATATATACACATATATGTACATATATGTGACTTTTTTCTTCGGAGGGGCTGCTGTATAGTGCTTCATGCTGGGCAAACATTTCACCATAGCTGTTTGCTCTGCCCTGAATTATATTTGCATTTCTAAGAACCAAGAGCATGAGTACAGAAGATCCTCAGATGAACTGAGAACAGAAATGGGCAAGATGGCTTAGTGGTTAAAGACACTGATGTCAAACCTGATGATCTGAATTGGATTCCTGATCTCTCTCTCTCTCTACACACACACACACACACACACACACACACACACACACACACACGGTAAATGTAAAAACAAAACAAACCAACAGCAACAAACTTTTGAATACAGGGCTACCGTAAGACCCATCTGTACCATTCTTAGGTCTATACATTAAGAACTCATATACAAATCAGCACGGCACAGAGACACTCATACTATGTGTGATAGCCAGGGAACGTAAGCACTCACAGATGATAGATAGATAAAGGAAATGTAATACAGAATGAGATTTTCAGTGTCCACAACGAAACCCAAAATCCCGACATTTGCAAGACAGTTGGTGCAACTGAACATTATGTTAGGCAAAATAAGCCAGACTCACAAATACTGTAATGGAAAAATTAAAAATGCTGCAGAATCCCCAGCGGCAGCAGGCAGCAGAAATGCTGTAGGTCCCCAAATGGTGGTAGCTGGCCATGTGGCGGCAGGCAGCGGGCTCTGGGAGCATCCAGTACCAGGCAGACGGCTGCCAGTCCCCGAGCATGGCTCGTTCCAGGCAGGGAGACATGTGGCAGGTGGGCAAGGGACAGAGACATGGATAGGCAAAACATGCAGAGTGAGGTTGAATATTTATCCAGGGGGTTATGGAGGGGGAGAGAGAAGGGGAGAGGGGGAAGAAGAGGAGAGAGAGACAGAGAAGGGGGGAAGCAGAGAAGTGGAGAGAGAGAGGCAGAAACGAAGCTGCTTCTTCAAGAGGAAGATGGAAAAGAGAGGGAGCTCAGGCCAGAAGCTGAAGATCAGCCTGCCTCAGTGGAAGGGGGAGGGAGTGCGCATGGCTTGTCTCTTAAAGAGACACAACAGTTATTACAAATACTGCATGTTGTCTTTCAGATGCAGAACCTGGATTGTATGTATTTATGTTTACATGTGTACTTGTAGGTCCTGAAACCAGGAAGATAACAGGGATGGGGGAAAGAGATCTTAAGGGAGGTGGGAAATATAGAAGCTGATTGAATACAAGCAGCAGGAAGACTGAAAAGGGACTGAGGGAAGAGAAGGAAGCAGCTGGAGGAGAGGGAAGGGCATGGCAAAGTGGAGGGGGAGCATGAAGAACCGGATGACAGCTGTATGTAGAGACATTCTAACCCCCTACTTCCTGATTGCTCCATGGAAAGGCGAGAGAAGGAACCCTAATTTCCTGACTCACACTCTTCTATCTACATTCCGATCACAGGCTGTTATTCCCACTCTCACCCTATCAGAACATACTACAATCACTATTGCTATTAAATCACAGTCTCCTTGCTAAAGGCCAGTGTCATGTCTTCCCATATAGGGCAATTAATCCATGCCTGTGAAGAGGATGACTAGGCGAAGCTCATGCAAAGCCCGTACTGGTGGACAGTCAACATGCCTGCTACCAGCAACTTCTTGTTTGTATAAAGTCATGCCTTCTGCTGATACCTCCCCAACAGATACCGAGTCCCTCACATTTTATGACAGTTTGTTTTATTAGCTCCCCCATACCCAAGAATAAGAGCTAGCCTGTGCGTCCCAGAGATAGAAACACCAAAGAGGAATTCCAGTCTTTAATTTGGGGCAGTTAAGCGGACCCAAGTCCATCTGCGACAGCTTGAAGACCAATGCCTGAGACGCGAGATCTGATGGAAAGTAAGTCAGGTTTGCTGGGGGCTGGCAGCCAAGGAAGGTGGGGAGCGAGATGGTGTTCCCCTCGAAAGACCGTCTTAGGGAACCTGTGGGGAAGAAAGGACCACAAGCAGGAAGTAGGTGGTGTTGGACCTGAGGCTTCACCATTGGGGGCCTAAGTCTTCTCTTCTCCTTTCCCTCTTCTCTCCGACTAGAACATATTGACGGTGACCTCTACGCCTGTGTTCCTGCAGTTCTTTCCTCTTCTCTCTGACTAGAACATATCGATGGTGACCTCTACGCCTGTATCCCTGCAGTTCTTTAATTAAACATCGTCACAATAGCTGATGTGTTTTTGCATAGATGCATAGATTTATAAAACAAAGAGAGACCTTACACATTCTGGCATTATCTAAGGGTCACCTTAGATTCTGTTCGATAAACCTGAAGAAATATTTAGCAGTTAACTTCTTAATCATTTAAGCCATCTTTTAAAATTTCAAGTGTTTATGGGTGGTGATATTGGATAACCACCACCACCACTGATATAATAAACCAAACAAACCGAATTAATAAATCCAGATTTTATCTGAGCAAAGCATTTTTTGGTGGCCCCAGCAAAAGAGGAGAAAACCAGAAGGGGAAACCACAAGGAGAGGCCAATAAAGTGCCCTCAGGTGGATGGGGGTGGAGTCTGGAAGGAGGGGCCTCGACTTGGCACCCTGAGTGCAAAAGGGGTGGGGGGTGGGGGGGTTGAAACGGCTGGAGCTGGGGATTGCAAACATCCCAACCATTTTGGGTGTACAGACAGACGGGCTTTCCCCCTAAACAGGTGTGGATTAGGGTATAGTTCCGTGATAAAGCACTTTTTTAGTGCACCCAAGAGTCTGGGTACACCCTACACAGACAAGAATGAATACTTGGCCTAGGGAGGGAATCCAAACAACTCTCAAAATGGTGGTACCTGTTTCGGGCTAGTGTGCTTGATGAGCTCATGCTATATTTTTCTGGGGAATTTTTTAAAACAGGAATTTCTAATTGTTTAAGAAATAGCAAAGCTCTATTAACTCAAAGGCACACCATGCAGACTAGACTACACTCCTCACAAGCCACTCAGACAAGCACAACTACTTCCTCAGAGGCAATTCTACTCTTTCTGGCAGCAGCAGGAGGCATTTGACCTCTGGAAGGGAAGACACACGGGAGGTCAGGTCTCTTCATAAATGTAGTCTTCTGGGTAAGCAAGGGTGGCCAATGGCTAGAGATAATCATCTCTTGTTTGAATACCTGCTACCAAAGAAGCTTTAGATAAGACCTGGAAAGACCATCCCCTTGCAAGCCATCCCTGAAGATTTCTTCACAGAACAGGTTGTTTTATAGAGGTCTTAATGAGAGCCACAGAAAATAACACACAGTTATTTTTAAACTAACTGATTTGAAAGAGCAAGCACACCGTCAAGTTCAAAGCTACTGCATGCAGAAGTTCACTAAAGAGAGCATTAAAAAAATCAATGATAACAGATTTCAAGAGCACGTTGTGGTCAGAAGTGGCACATAGAAGTTACATTAGGGGAAAACGTCAAATAATACAACCAAAATAAATCAACCTAATGTATGCCTATTGTTAGGTCTCTACCCAGGGCAAGTCTCACTCAGCACTTTCCACCCTGCCCACTACTCTCCTGAACTTCCCCCTCCCCTTCCCCCAGCTTGATTTTTATATAACTCAGTCATTTTGGTCTCTTGGCCTAGCTGCCTCTCTTGGTCAGTGGCTCCTCTCTTGCTCTCCTTTTCTATCATGGTCCGGGGTAGCATGCTGGCCATGTTCAGCCTGGACTCTTCCCTCTGTCTTCTTTCTCCCTTATGTCTGCAATAAAAATCTTCTCCATACTTTAGGGCTAGTCATGTTATTTTACTGATACTTTCTGAATTATCAACTACAAGAGAAAGACTAACCATTACAGTTGTCATTAAATTCATGATGACACCCGAGTTAGCAAATCCTACCAAAGTTCCAATGCTGTTCTTCACAGAACAAGAAAAAAAAAAAACAGTCCTAAAGTTGGTCTGGAAGCTCAAAAGCCTTGAATAGTCAAAGCAGCCATCAGCAGGAAGAACAGTTCTGGAGGAACAACAACGAATTATACTATAGAGTTACAAAGGCTGCATGCCTTAAAAACAGACTCAATGGGGCTGGAGAGATGGCTCAGGGGTTAAGAGCACTGGCTGATCTTCCAGGGGACCCGGGTCCAATTCTCAGCACCCACATGGCAGTTCAGAACTGTCTGTAACTCCAGTTACAGACCTGAGAGGGTGACCTGTCACCTTCTCACACAGACATATGTGCAGACAAAACACCAATTCACATGACAAAATATATAAATAATTTAAAAATAACAAGAAAAAGAGACACACAGACCAGTGGATTAGAACAGAGGACCTGGAAATAACACTCAAAGATACAATCACCAAATTTTAGACAAAGATTCCAAAAATTTACATTAGGAAAAGACCACTTCTTCAATCAATGGTGATGGGAAAACTGGATAACCACATGCAAAAGGAGACTAGATCCCTCCTTTGCTTTGTACAAAATAAAGCAGTTCAAAATGAATGAAAGATTTTGATGTAAGACCAGACACTCTGAAGCTACTAGAGACAAATACAGGCAAACACTGAAAGATACAGGGACTGGCAAGACTTTCTGAAAAATCACGGCACCCATGAAATGGATTTGCTGCAAGCTGCCAGGGTCCTGAAAGCAGCCAATCCCAAGCAGGGACAGTGCACTACCACTCGGCAGGAAGGTGGCTGGTCTTCAGCTGGTGGGAGACCCAGAGATAGACACAGCATACAGAGTTAAGTTAGAAATTTATTAGGTGGGTTATGGAGAAAAAGGGAAAAGGGGAGAAGAGAAGAGAGAAAAAGAGAGAGAGAGAGAGGGAGAGAGGGAGGAAGGGAGGGAGGGAGAGAGAGAGGCAGAGACAGAGAAGGGGGGAAGGGGAGAGGTGGGGAGAGGCAGAAGCTGCTTCTTCTGGAGAGAGAGACAGGAAGAGAGAGAGGCTACTGCTACAAGCAGGAAGGGAGTGGGTGTGGCTTGTCTCTTAAAGAGACAGAACATTGCAGGTGCAAAAGAAAGAAAAAACGTTTGCTGTCAGTTCTTTCACTTGGCTGGCACTAGGGAGCAGAGTCTCAGGAATATTAGGAAAGTTCTCAATCACTGAGCCACAGCCCATGTCCTATTTAGTTTATTTTTTATATTGTTGTTTGAATAAGAGGCCCCTTTCATTTTTTGAATGGGACCTAACAAGTGGCTGGCCCTCCTGCCATCTTTGTTTTTGTCCAAATATTGGCTTCGCTCTTACCTTTCTGGGAATATTTTGTTTCTTATCAAGTAAGTGGAGAAGAAACTCATACTTGCCACATGTAGCACACAGAGACCAACATTCTCAAGCTGGTTTCTACAGGCCAAAGAGAAAGAATCTGATTGGTTCTGTGAAATGTGGTCTAGGTCAAACTCACTATGTACAAACATGGCTTCAGCATCAATCCTTGTTGTTAGAAGGCCTGGTGGGCAAAACCCTCAAGGCTTGTTTGAACCCTTCAAAGTAACCCAGAACGGTTGGGGATGGAGGGGTCTAGTTCTTGATAGACCATGCCATTAAAAATTCTGGGATGCTAGAGAGAACTGGGTCCATTTCTTCACTCCCCAAGCGCTAGCTACATAAGCAGAAATTATCATCAATGACAATAGCCCCAACTACTGGTGGAATAAATATGAGCTCATGAATCATGTTAGGGAACTAGACAGGGCACCATAGCATCTACTCTTGTTTGCATTTGGGGATGATGTTTAGGGACTGAAGGGTCCCAGGAATAGGGTGAAAGAAACCTTGTTCCGGTAGTTATGAGGAGGCATTCTGGGTACCTGATGCTTTTGCACCTGAAACTCTGACCCATGGCTTCCTGAAATCATTGCTATTGGTAGGTGTTATTAAATGCTAATAGAAAGTTTAAAACAGGTTCTGCTGCTCCGGGGAGCTTTATGGGTTTGCTTGAGCTCCTTGTGATGATGTTGCTAGGGTGCTTGGTGGAGACTCAGAGATGCAAATCCACATGGGGAGGAGGGATAGCAGGAGAGATGGGAGAAGCTCCCTATCCCTTACAGGCATGAGGAAGGCACCAGAATCAGGGTACCGATGTGGTTACAATTCCTTCAGCAGGTTGTTCTTTGAGCAATCCAGCCCAGACTTCTCCAACACCTTCGATGGAATGACCCATCTTAGAATAATGGCAAAGATATTTCTGCCAAAGGCACCTGAATCCACTTGGATTATAGGTCCAGCCACTTCTATCCATTTCTTTCTTTTTACAAACTGCACATGTATGTGTTTGGGGAGGCTTCTGCCGGAGTAGGTTTCCAATGACTTTTTCAAATATCTTTAGTGTTAGTTGTTCCTCCCCATACTCCCTCCTCTCTCCTGCCCTCCTGGCTCTCACCCCATTTAACCCTTCCTATTCCACTATTCCTCTTCCCTCCTTTCTACCACCTTCATTCTATCAGCCCTCCCCTCCCTTGACACTGCCTCTTCACCATGGCCCGGCACTAGCTCCCTGATTTCTAGGGTACTCCAATTGAAAACACTTATGTCAATAATCAAAGCTGGCATCCACATATGAGAGAGGGCATGCACAGTTTGATTAGCCAGATCTGGGTTACCTCACTCAGAATGATCGTTTCCATATCTTCCATTTACCTGTGAATTTCATTTTTTTTTGCATCTTGATAATATTCCTTTGTGTATATATGGCAGTTTATCAGTATCCCTTCATCAGGTGATGAACATCTGGGCTGTTCTCATTTTCTGACCATTGTGAATACACCAGCAATGAACACAGATGAACCAGTATCTCTGTAGTAGAGTGTAGAGTCCTTTGGGGATGTGCTCTGGAGTGGTGTAGCTGGATCATGAGAAACAACCATTTCTAGTTTCGGGGGGAGGGTACCTGTACAGTGATTTCCACAGTGACTGAGCCACTCTGCACTTCCACCAGCACTGAATAGGTGTTCCCCTTTCCCCATATCCATACCTGCATGTTGCGGGATATTTGCACACTATGGGAAGGTAATAAAAGCTGAATGGCCAATAGCTATGCAGAGGTATAGGCAGAACTTCCAGGCAGAAAACGAAAGTAGGAGGAGGAATCTAGGCTTGGGAGCAAGATGCGAGGAGACATGAGAAAGCTGGATTGGTGGGATGTGACAGAATTTAAGTTATAAGAGCTAGCTAAAACAAGCCTAAGCTAAGGCCAAGCTTTCATAATTCATAAGTCTCTGTGTCGTTACTTGCAAGATGGCAACCCAAAGAAAAATCTTTCTACATGAGCATTTTTTTTAAAGTCTTAGCCGCTCTGGTATGATGAAATCTCAGTCATTCTACTGTGCATTTCCATGATCACTTCTGGTCATCTTTTGAAGCCTCAGAAGTTCAGGAGCTAATGGCTTTAACAGACTTTTGGAGCTCAAAGGTGAGAGAAGCAAGAGACAGAGGGTCAAAGGGCACAGAAGGATCAAAGGCACCAAGGGACCGTTTTCAGTTGTTTACAAATTATATGAGCAGAAGGAAAGCAATTATCTGCTCCAGCTTTTATTGGTTGTGAGAAGTACATTTTGCTTAGAAAGAGGTCACTCTTTACTCTTTTATAACTTCCTCTACCCAGTCCATTAATAATCCTATAAGCAACTGTAGAGGCATTTCTATCTACAAGGTAATGTATAAGAAGATAATATTAAGCCAGGCGATAGTGATGCACACTTTTAACCTCAGGGCACTTGGGAGGCAGAGGCAGGTGAGTCTCTGTGAGTTTGAAGCTTGCCTGGTCTACAGAGAAAGTTCCAAGACAGGCTCCAAAGCCTCACAGAGAAATCCTGTCTTGATCTCACCCTCCCCCCAAGATAATATTAAAGATAACACTGTCTCTAGCTGGGTGTGATGGTATGTGTTTAATTCTAGCACCCACGCTGGGAGATTTTGAGTTTAAGGCTAACTAGAGTCCATTGTGAGAAAACATTTTCCTTGAACTCAATGGAAGTAGGATCTGAATGGAGACTGATACATACGTGTAGTTGGATTTTTCCTTAGGCTGCCAGCTCACAAATATGACACAGAGACTTATTATTAATCATGAAACCTTGACCTTAGCTTAGGCTTGTTCATAACTAGTTCTTATAACTTAAATTAACTCAGATTTTAAAATCTCTGTTCCGTTCTTTTACATGGCTTGGCTCCATACTGCCCATCCTGCTTCCTTTGCATTTGGCAGACACTCCACCTTTCTTCTCCCCAGAGTTCTTTTTTCCTGCAAGTCCCACCTATACTTTACTGACTAGCTATTGACTGTTCAGATTTTTATTACACCAATAACAGAGATACATCCTCACACAGTGTACAAATGTCCCACAACATTTCCCCCTTTTTTCTAAATAAAAAGAAAAGGTTTTAATTCATAGTAGAACTATATGCAATAAGAAAAATTATGAGGTAAAAACTACATTCACGATGTTTCAGTCCATTTTTATTTGGCATATTTAGAGAAAATGCTCTATGAGCCTTCTTATCTTGATGAATCTAAAGTTTTATACCTGAACCACTTTCTATTATAATTTGTATTACCGTCCTAAAACATATTTTTAAACCTTAAAACATTTTCTTAGATAAACAACTTAAGCTTTTATGTCTTTCAACTTCATGCATTTTACACCTCTTTTATGAGTTTTTTTCCCTGGATTTGGTAGCAAGGAAATCTGTAACTATAACTATCTAGTCTTTAACACCATCAAAGACCCAATAAGGATATAATATTACCTGAGTAAACAGGAAGTGCAGAGCAAACAACGCCTAAAACTATAGAAATGACAATCTGGCAGCCCGGAGAATAACCCCAAAGTTCTTCTGAAATGTTGGGGCATGCACCCATCTTTAAAGCCTAGAGTATCTGACAAACTTCTTTGTGAAGTGGGAATTTTGAAGGACTTGCCTAACTTATCTTGGTAAAGTTTGGTAGTCGGCTTCTGTTATCTCCTGCTTGTCCAGTTTGAACAGCATATTATCAGCAGTTGAAGCAAGGAGTTTCTTTCCCAGTGGCTAACTTTGACACAATAAAAACAAACTCCATATGGAGGTTCTTTGATACCCGTTATCCTTTTTTGAAGTAAATTGGTGCTGCTAGGAGCAGACAGGCCTCACTGTCATGAAAAGCCTTAGGTTGTTAGAAATTCTTAAATGCCATATTCTGTAGGTCTCTAAAGTGTTTAAAGACCACCTATCTATCTAAAATATATCTCTGTTTAACCTTGAAAGCATACCTAGTAAGGCTACAAATTTGATCATTATAGATGATTAACTACTAACCTGTATTTCCTATCATCCTAAATAGTTTGGAATAATAAATTTCAAGGGCTAGAAATTTACATTACATTGTTAATTGAGCTGCATAGGTATAATACCTTAAGCAAGAGGAGAAACATATATACAGTATAACAAAAATAACCTTAAATTTATATCAATACACAAAATCCATACCAATGTAAAATATTTAAGACTAGTAGTTGCAGCCAGGCAGTGGTGCTGCACACTTTTAATCCCAGCACTCAGGAAGCAGAGGCAGGCAAATCTCTGTGAGTTCAAGCCTGGTCTACAAGACCTAGTTCTAGTACAGGCTCCAAAAGAGAAACCCTGTCTCGAAAAATCAAAAAAAAAAAAAAGACTAATAGTTGCTTTTTAGTTTAAAATTAGACTTAAAATTAGATCCAATAATCTATCCTTTTTCTGTCATTTCTATATTATTTTTTCCTTCAGAAAGAGATTCCTGAATCTAATAAACTTTCCTTAGCTTTCTCCCTGACCATGACTAATAACAACTTGCCACCAAGCCCCTAAATGATGATAAACATCCGTAATCTATTAAATGACCAAAAGCCAAGAAGAGTCTACTTCATTATTTTTAAACTATTTATTTTTTATGACTGTCTATATCCATTTCCTTTTCTTTCTTCAGCTTCTAAGCACATTTTTAACCATACTACATCTGTTCAGAGGTTTTCTCTGGTGCTGACTTTTTGTTTGTTTGTTTGTTTTGGTTTTTGTTTTTCAAGGCAGGTCTGGTCCTGACCTTCTAAGTGCCCTCAGTCACACACTTGCCACCAGACCTTGCATTGCTAAAGCAGAGCCTAGGCCCTCCCACTGCAAGTCTCTGCTTAGCACGTGGCCTGGCAGCTGGCTCCTCCCACTTCTTGGTCGGTGACCTCAGACCCTCATGCCCATTGGTCCTGGTCTGAATCAGGTCTATCCACCCCAGTTCTGGGAAGTTTCTGGGTCCCTGCTGAGGTAGGTAGGCATTTCAGCCTAGTCTCCCGCCACCCCACCGAGTAGCACACACTGCCCATTGCTCAGAAACCCCATCCAAGTGCCCAGGAGCAGGCCTCTTAAAAGGGCACCAAGCCCGTTTGGAACTTCTTTTATTCAGCCTTTTCCGGTCCTACATACCAGACATTGGGTACCACAAAACTCTTAATGAAAACTGCACAATTCCATGGCAACAGGGAGCAAGGAGTGTAGAAGTAGAAGTGGGGAGTGGAAGCCCCATTTAGGAGAATATGTTCACTGTGGTTCACTCTGAGGTGTTCTCAATTCATTAAAGTCAAATGATCCATGCATGAAAGTGAGGAGTATCTTCTTGGAACTCTTCCACAATGCAGGACTTGGATAGCTCACATACGCAGACGTATATCTATATCAAACTTTTATATTCTGGTCTGCTCTGTGTCACATTACATGTCATGTGTCCATGCACAAGGCTTCAGCTTCTTCTCCCCAGAAGTAAACACGTCATAATGACTAGGTCTCCATTCTGCTATTACTTAGAGAGCCTTCAAACTCTCCTGCACAAAACACTCCACGGCACTGCTTCTTCCTGCAAGAATACATTATTACATGTTTTCAGAACATCTTAAAGGTTCCTTCTCTCCCCAGCTAGTGACAGAGTGAAACAAGAGTTGGAATACTGTTTCAGCAGGGAGTGGTTCCAAAGAAATCTTGGAATGTAGATATAATAATGAGGAAAACACCATAAATGCGTTGAACGTGATTTGAAGTTAACATGCCACACGGCTGCTGTGACAGCCCAGCCTGTTCTGCTCAGTAGGCTCTCAAGATCCAACAAGTCATCCGGTGACTCAGGCAATTCCTAAGCAGAGACAAAATGCCCTGTTCAACTTGTATTTCTGAAGCTGTTACTGGGTGGAGCCCTTTGTGAGCCAGCTGGATTATTTTTGCAAAACAACTTACAAAGAATTCAATCAAGCAAAGCAAAACAAGCTTGCAGCATTCCAGAAGGATTCTCTAATCTAAATATAAAATATGCGAGTTGTAGCCCGTAGGCAAACCACCAATGAACATGGGATTGTGATAAGCCAATTGAAAAACTGAGGCTGGCAAAATGAAACAGAATTTCATTAATTATTTAAATCAGAGCATCAAATATTTTAGAACTATGGCAGTTTGTATTGATGGAATGTGTTCCACGGGTAACCTGCTTAATAAACTCTATGTACTATTAAAACAATTAAGCAAATGATAGCCTAAGATTTATGACCTGATACTTTAAAGGTTGAAAACCCAAGGTATTTTGAAAAGAAATATTTATTTATTTAGTCATTTATTTAATGAGTGAACTATTTAGTGTGTGTGTGTGTGTGTGTGTGTGTGTGTGTGTGTGTGTGTGCGCGTGCGCGCGCACGCACGTTGGAAATGGTCTGGTCAGAGAACAACTCGTATTTTTATACTGAGGACTCACAGCCTGTGCCCCAGGAAGTCAGCTTCATCCACTCCTCCACAGTAAGCATTTAAAGGAGCCAAATTAACACTGAAAAGCAAAAAAAAAAAAAAAGGACATATAATGTGGCCATATCAGAAAGAGGGACAATGATATCTAGTAACTCCCCCAATTTTTTGTCTTTGAAGGTTCTGACATGAGGATAGAATTAAGAGACATATCTAACTAAACAACATGGTTTCAGCTCCAAGTCTCTCCACCTGCAAGGTCACCTCCCAAGTTGTTTCTCCTCTGGGTGCCACCAGGATTTATGCCAACAGGAGATTCAGGGGGAAAATCCTAACGTCCTTTCTTTCAACAGGCAGTCAAGTCTAGAGATTCTCTTTAAGTGTTCAGTTCTCCTTCCACTACGTGGATCTCAGGAGTGAAATCAGGGTCTCACATTTGACCCCAGACACTCTTACCCGCTAAGCCTTCTTGACCAGTGCTTGTGGCATTTTTAATTATGCCCCTAATTGCTATTCACTTTTCACTGACAGATATGCTTACACTGGCAATACAGATTGGGATTTCTAAAAACTAGGGGTTAAAACAAAACCATGAATGGTGACAATGAGTGTCCATTTGAAACCCGCAAGGCTTGAGAACAGAAGTGTTCCTGGTTTCAGTTTTTTAGTTTGGGAAGATTTGCATAGACAGAGATCCCTCAGAGATGGAAATCAAGTCTAAACACGAAATTGATTCTGTTTCATCTCCACCTTGGGCACCTCTCCTAAAGGTAATTTTGTATGGTATCTTCAATGAGCCCGTGTTTTGACTGTGACCCACCCGACTAGGTCAAGTGTGGAATTTTCCACTTGTGGGATCCTATTGCTCAGATAGTGTCAGATTTTTGGAGCTTTTCAAATTTCAGGTTTTGGAGCTTAAGAATGTTCAACTTGCACATAATCCTTTGTGCTCAATTCCTTTAGTGATTCAGCTGGTGTTGGAAGCTTGTGTATTAAAGTGAATTCCTGAACAGCAGGTATTGCGCAGAAAAGAAAGGGGGCTGATAAAAAACGATCCCATCAAAGGAAATTGCTCTTGTAAACTCAGATACTGTATGGATTCCTAATGACTAATCAGAGTTTGTTGATTATTTTGAAGTCACTGTATTGTAGTTGATTTTTTTTAACTCTTTGCTCTTTTTCTCTTTGGGGCCTGCCGCCCAGCTCTCAAATAAACACTCAGAGGTTTATTCTTAGTTATGAACTCCCCGCCTTAGCTTCGCTTGTTTCTAGTGAACTTTTCTTAACAATTATCCCATTTAACTTTTGCTTCTGGACTTTTATCTTTCTCTATTCCATATACCTTTCCTTACTTCTTTCTCTGCGGCTTGTTGTGCAGCTGGATGGCTGACCCCGGTTTCCTTTCTCCTCCTTTTGTTGCTCCTCCATCTTTTTTTCCCAGATTTCACCTCCTGTTTATTCTCTCTGCCTGCCAGCCCTGCCTGTCCTCTCTCCTGCCTAGCTATTGGCCATTCAACTCTATATTAGACCAATCAGGCATTTTAGACAGGCAAAGTAACACAGCTCCATAGAGTTAAACAAATGCAACATAAAAGAATGCAGCATATCTTTGTATTATTAAACAAATATTCCACAGCATAAACAAATGCAACACATCTTCAATGAATACTCCATAACACTACAGGACCACTTTTATTTTGAAAATTTAAATAACTACAGAAAGGTTAAAGAATAGCTGCAAACAGAAGTTTCTGTCCTCCCTGGTCCTGCAGCCATTCAGCCCCAAAGAAACACACAGAAGCTTCTATTAATTATAAACTATTTGGCTTATTAGTTCAGGCTTATTATTAACTATCTTTTATAACTTAAATTAACTCATAATTCTTGTCTATGTTTAGCCAAGTGGCTTGCTATTTTTTTTTCCAGTGCAGTAGCCTCGTCTTGTTTCTTCTGCTTCTGATTGATGACTGCCTCTCTCCCTTTCTTTTTCCCTGAATTCTCTTAGTCTGCTTGCCCCGCTTATATTTCCTGTGTGGCTACTGGTCAACCAGCATTTTATTAAACCAATATTTTTACAAATCTTTACAGGTATAAGAGCATTATCCCACAGCAAATAGCAAATGCACACACATTTTATTTCACTTAAATTCAAAGTTTTTAGCATTTTACCATGTTTTGCTTAATTTGCCTATGCACATATTCAGGCATGCATGCACACATACATACTATATATACATATCTGGAAATTGTATTTGTCTTATTGAATTTTCCATTCTGCATTTTGAAAAAAATTCAACTGGCTATTCACATATATGCACAAATAGAGAGAAGACAGATCATCTTAAACCAAGGCTATGTATTTCAAATCCACAACTGTTAGTACACTTAAGAAAACTGACATTAATCATAAATATTGACTTATGAATAAAATATATCGGATTTTCTCAAATGTTCTAAAAATGGCTTGTATACATATTTTATTTTTTCTAATCTTGTTTTCAACCCAGGTTTGTTTCTTGTTTTATTATTTTTCTTTAGATTCAGATTATAGCCCAATTTAAGAATATCTCTATGAATACCAGGTGGCACACACCTTTGTTCCCAGCACTGGGGAGGTAGAGGCAGGGGGATCTTTGTGAGCTCCAGGCCGGCCTGGGTTATGTAGAGAGAGCACATTTCAAAAACAAAACAAAAATTTATGAGATGGGTGTGGTGGTGCACACGTATAATTCATAGCTCTGAGGCCAGCCAGTTTAATAGGCCAGACACAGACATACACAGGGCCACACACACACACACACACACACACACATACACACACACACACACACACACACACACACACACATACACACACACACACACACACAAATATACACACATACTTCTCTGATAGTGACTTTTTTCATGAGTCTTGAACAATTGTCTCATAGTCTAGATTTTTATCTTTAACTTTGATTAAATGGATTTGGAAAATATTCTTGTGTTACTGTTACATTAGTATTGAGAATTAAATTTTAAATTTTCTTTGATATTTTTAGCATCCCTGGCAAAGAAGTATATAGACATTTTGAGTTAAAAATAAATATAATGAGCAGTATGGACCTGCTAGCAAATACATTTGTCTCTTTAGGAGATTTTGTTTTCCTGAGGACAGGGCATTTCCAGCCTTCTTAATCCCATGCAAATGCTTAGGATTCATGGTTCCTCCTTTTTATAACAGTCAACACTTATAGGCATGTTTATACAGCTTATCGTCCACACCCTAGTGAGTCTCCAAAGTCATCTGAGAATCCACAGGGTCAAAATAAATAGCAAGCGAAAAACTTTACAAATAAAGGAACATTGCAGTCACAGCACGGCAATTTTAAATACATTTTCTTAATTATTTAAATTGTTCTAACAGTGTTTGAGTTACAGGTGTTCATAATTGTTCTGGTCTGTTTGGGTGCTACATTGACTGGGTAGCTTATGAACAGCAGAAATGGCTGGCTATGAAATCCTGTGCCGCCATCCATGTCTCAAGAGGAGGACAAGTTTCTTGGTTCACAGTAGCGTTCCTCTCACTCTGTCCTCGTGTAGTCAAAGGGGCAGCAAAGAAATACATTTTTAAAAGGTTGCAATAAAGAGAAAAAGCTACACTTTCTCTCTCTTCCTATACTCAATAAGAAATATTTCAGTAATCAGAAGTGTGTGGAGTTTTTCTCACAACCAACAGTGTCCCCCAGTTCAGCTGAATTTTGACATTCCTTGGAGACGTCGTCAGACCCACAGGCTGAGGGCTGATTCCCACAGATGGTGCCCATTTTAGATGACAACAGTCTAGGCCTCTGGGCAAAGGACAGGCTATGAACTGTTCTCAGCGCCCCCACATCAGGTTTGGTTAATTTGCTACAGTGGCTCACAGAATTCAGGAAATGCTTTGCTTATGCTTTCTAGTTTATCCAAAGGATAGAGAGTCAGTCCAATGAAGAAATGCCCCAGGGATCCTACGTGTCTCTGAGTGCCCTGCTCCCACAGCTCCTCCATGTGTTCAGCGACCTGGAAACTCTTCAAAGATCAAGCTGTGTTTTTGTAATAATTATTCTCTTTGGCCCCCGATCCCTCCTGTTTGATCTTTACCTTTATTCCACTTGGCCTTTCCAGGAATCAGCACTCTTTCTGCGACTAGGGAGGAGTACCCCCCCCCCCCCCCAGTCATCTCTTTGGATAAGCTCAGGTATTTGACTCACTATGAGGAAAAAACTCACTCCTATCTCCTGTTATTTATTACTTTCCCATTGTTGTGAGAAAACACCCACAACTTAAGGAGGGTGGGGGTTTAAAGGATTTATAGTCCCTTATGGCAGGAGTCCCATGGAGTTCATGGTGGCTGGACTAGGACTTTGAGACTCTGGGCAACACTGTGACCAGGAGTCAGAGAAGGCTCCAGAAGCAGGGATGGGGCCCCGCCAAAGGCTTATCTCCACTGACGTCTTCTGTTAGCTAGGTTCCACTAGGCTGAGCTCATGCATCCTGAAACAGGGCCACCAGTAGGGACAGGGTTTCAAAATGTAAGCCTGTAGGGAACATTCCAGATCTAAACCATAATACCCAACAGCACCTTAGGGATTTAAAAACCTCTGCAATGGGAACCAGCAAGAAATCTCAAACACACATCATACCACAGTCACTGATTCCATTCATGAAGCTCTGTTCTCATGACCTAATCACCTGGCATCTCTTAATACTCTCCCTGTGGGGCTGAGCATTTCAACATACAAATGTGGAGGAGGGAAAGCCAAACATTCAGTTATAACTAAGCCTGTATGGCTAGCACAATTCCCAAAGACTTAGGTTTTATTCTCTCTCTCTTTCTCGTGTGTGTGTGTGCGTGTGCGTGTGCACAGGTGCGCACGAGCATGCTTGCACATGCATGTATGCAAGCCCTAGGTGGATGCTCTGTCTTTTGCTGATCACGCTCCATCTTTAGTTTTTTGAGACAGGGTCTCTCACAGTCCTGAAACTCAACAATTCAGCTAGGCTGGCCAGCCAAGGCACTTCTGGAATCCACCTGACTCCATCCCTCCCTTACCTTTCCAAGGCTGGAGTTCTAGGCAACTGCCTGATACATCTCTTCTTACTAGTTCTGGGGGTCCAAGCTCAGGTTCTTGTGCTCTGAGCCATTCCTCAGACTCTCCTGTAAGTTCTGTAGGGTTACCAGTGAAGCTGAGCTCCAGCTGGAGAGATTATAGTCTCTAGTCACTAATCATTTGGTCTAAACATCAATAGAAATGGGCTCTCGCGTACAGCATTGTCGTCTTCTTAAGCATTGTTTGCTGAATCGCCACCAATGTCTGAATGACCTTAATCTTCACTTTGATTGGGAGTCTCGCCATTTGCAGCATAAGATCAATCATTGATTATGTAAGTGGAAATGACTGTGAAACTAAAACAACTCAAGAGAACTATTGATTGCATTCTCTTTGAATCAGGTAGGCCAAAGCGCTCTCCTACCTGAAAATTGAAAATCGTTTTCTTTTTCTTCCCTCCCTCTTTTCCTCACTCCCTTCTTCCCCTCTCTCCCCTCTCTCTGTCTATATAGCTATACCTCTGTGTGTGTGTGCATGTGTCTATGTGTGTAGCTGTATGGCTATAAACTGTATCCATGAACAGGTATCAGTGTGGTATTTCCATATGCACATATATCCCGCAATGATCAAATGCAGCTTTCCCTTCTCCCATTCTCCCACCACACCTTCAGACCCTTCATAATCTCCAGGCTATTTTCAGGTTATTTTGTTTGTTTGTTTAGCTCCCACTGTGTGAGAAGTATACAATATCTACCTTTTTCTGTGTATTCACTTTTAAAAGCGTTTTCCAGGTCACCTTTTCTGCTGCAAATGACTGGATGATACTCCATTGTATTTATAGCCATTGTGTGTGATGCACATGTGTGAGTGTGGAAATTGGTGTGCATGCAGAGGCTAGAGAAGGACTTTAGAAGTCTTCATCTGTTGTTCTCTGCTTTATTCCCTTGAGACAGGCTCTCTTGCTGTGTATATATTTTTATATGCTCTGTCTGTTGATGGGCACCTCTGCTGCTTCTGTTCTCTACTGTGAATGAACATGGGTGGTGTGCAGGGTTCTTTCCAGCAAGTTGCTTTGAGTTGCCGTGGATATATATGCAGGCGTAGGATAGCTGGATCATATGGTAGATCTATTTTAAAATCTACCCTACTTTTCATTGTTCTTTGCAAAAGATTTTTCTATGTTCTGTGGACAAAAGTTTCCAGAAAAGAGCTTCAACCTCCACTGAAACTTCTGGAAGACCCTTAGCTGTTGGGAGCTTCAGTGGAGAGTTTAGAATGTTACATATCCAAAGAGTAAATATCTTGGACCATCCTTGGCCCTTCAATATCCATGGTACCCTCTTCTGTACCTGACCGGATCTTTCCATGAGCACTAGGTGAATCTTTTGGAGTGTACAGTAACATCCAAGGACTACAGTAGAGCCTCTCTACTGTGTTTTCATCTGCCTACCTCATGTTTCCACCAATGTAGTTGAAAAGTGTTTTGATTTATGACTTTCTTTATTCTGTTACTATGAAAGCTTCATGAAACAACTTCCACATTGGAATGTGAAATTTGGGGTAACCTAAATATGCATTCCTGGCCATGATCCCTCATATTTGGCTCCAGGATAAACTATCACCTATGAGATGAGAGTTGTGTTTTTACACACATAGTTCTTTGGGGGTAAATCCTTCCAGGGTCAGGACATTTGATGTTTAACTGAAAGCCTCTCTGTAGAGTGGCAAGTCAGTGGCCACCCTACAGCTGAAAACTTCAGCCCTTTGAGTTCAAGTTCTCGACAGCAGGAGGATTCGCAGAAGCCCTTGAAGCTTTTCATGGGACTGGTTTCTCAAACCTTTAATCGTACTTGTGCTTCCTTTCAACTTTCTCCAACCTTTCTGTCCTCTTTGAGACGGAAAGCCCAGAACCAAATCGAGGTTGTGGTCTTAAGCTTAGGGACAACTGCTGTGTACTTCACTCCTTTAGTGCCTCAGCTCCCTTGATCATCTTTAGAACCTAACAGACTTCCCAAATAACAGTGAAGATACTCAGTCATGGTTGAGCTTCTCGCTGATGGTTCACCTTCGTGGACCAAAAGGCCTCCAAGTCTTCCCCAAGTGGAGCATCATGTGGAGCTGAGAAGCCCTTTAAAATGTCAGAAAAAGAACCAGGAAGTGAAGGATGATTCATACGTGAGTTGCCTGGCATTCATGTCCCTAAGACCTAGTTACTGCAAAATTACAGCTCCAAATAGCTTCTCCTGCCTACTCCAGACTTAACTGCGCAGTCCTCGGCACCAACACTGCCCTACTACCGCACTTCCTGACTGAAAACCCCGAGAAGTGTTGCTCTGGCTTCATCTCACAGGAAGCAGATGTCTCCTTTCCAGCAGGGTTCTGAAGAAATCTGCAACCCTACGCATGAATTTGCCTTTAAAATACAAAGTGGAGCCTTGAAAGAAGGCAGCATACTTTATTTTATGGAATTAGTACATTCTTAAAATAAAATATCACCTATAAATCATGCTCTTGATCTACCCTTATTTTCTTCATGTTATTCAAAATGAAATTCCAGAGCTGTCTCCTAGGAGAACACAGCACTCAGTAAGAAAGAACCTCACATACCAAGCTATCAGCCTTTGAGCAAATACAGCTGAAGTAAGGTAATATTTTTATTTCAAACATTAACATTTGTATAAGCTAAGTGCCAGTGGAAGCAATGTGGTAGTTATTTTTACTTTTCAAAAACAAGTTCAAAATTCAAAGAAAAACTGCCTCTTCGTTTGAACTTAAGAAAAATTGGATGTGGAACTATAGCTCAGCAGTCAGATACTCTACCCAGGTTCAGTCCTCACCCCGCCCTCCAATGGTGCCAGAAAAAAGGAAACATTGAGCTGAAGGCAAATTGAAGCTGTAATAAATACCTTCCCTTAATGTAGTCTATAACGTGTGCTTGTGGTGCCCACATGGTACGTCCTGAAGTGTGAGAGGAACATTTACCCCTTAAAAAACTATACTGGACAAGAAACCAAATTAATCAATAAAAACACTCATGTCACACAAATATATTTTAAGTCATTTCCCTGCATTGTACTTTTATAAATCAGATTTTCAGTGTATACTTCCACCAAAGGAGGAATATGTATTTGATGTATTTTGAGGCTATCTGAGTCATATCTTCTGATTTCTCCTCAGATTCCACCCAAAGAAGCTGTTCTTTCTTTCCATACCACCCGTCAGCCGCATCCAACCCCCAGTTCCCGTCTAGTCTCAGCACCCCCTTACGTGGTCTCACTTTCTGTTAAAGATGTCTGAGATGTAAATTTGTGTGATGGGAGGAACCCCAGTTGGAAGAGGAAGAAGATGTCTAAAAAATCCAAAATTTTTCTTAAGAAAGGTAAGCCTCATATAATAAAAAAGCTAAAGGAAGGGAAAGTCGGAGGGGAGAGAAGGAGGGAAGGAAAGCTAAGAGTGGAGCTGCGCATCCAGGGGGAGAAACGGCCTTTAACTGGGCAGGTGTGGAGGTAGCCTTTGGAGCCGTGAAGTGGTATGAAAACAGGAAAAGAAATATGGCGGTGGTGGTCAAGCTCCACCTTGGTGGAATTTAGAATCAGCTACAGACAAACTTCTTGACCTCTTTGTGAAGCATTCATTCCTCATGAAGCTTCAACCGACATGGGAAACTTGCCCTGTGTGTGGGTGGCAACACTCCGGTAGACTCAGGGCTGGACTGACTAGGAGGGAGGGAGTGGGTGGAGTGTCAGCACTTGGGAGTCTCTCATTGCTTCCTGCCTGTGGCTACAACTCAGCCACAAGCCTCACGCTCCTAACGCCATTCTCCACCACGAAGTAAAACAGAGTTTTTTTCCTTTAGATATTTTCATCAGATATTTTGGTATAGCAATGTATATATTTGGTATGGCAATGGATGTCAAGATTAAAAAAAATATTACTGGAATTTACACGTCAGGGAACCCTGATTGCTCTTAGAGCTGATGAGTGAGGGGGACTTGATCGGGGGAGGGGGAGGGAAATGGGAGGCGGTGGCAGGGAGGAGGCAGAAATCTTTAATAAATAAATAAATTAATTAAAAAAATAAATAAATCATTTCATGTTTGATAGCCTAGTTAACTAAAAAAAAATATAGAATTCACTTTACAAAGTAATGTTGACTGCCTGAAGGATCCATCTTTACATTTGACTTGGGGACCATGAGCATTTCCTGCTGTCCATAGGCCCAGTAGGAGGGACCCTACACCCAGCAGGACCTGGCTCTGATGCTCCTCCAGCTGCTGCCTCTGCAAGGAGAGACAGCATTAAAGAATGTGCCCATATAACATCTACACCCCCTCTTCTGAAAAATGGTCCTAAGTTCCCCAGTTTGAGCCACAAATTGTTCTATAGAGACAGTGTGTGTGTGTGTGTGTGTGTGTGTGTGTGTGTGTTTGTAGACAGGGAGGTCTGTCTATCCACAGAGCAGGGTCCTGAGTGGTGAGGCCGGGCACAGAGTTCTCATCAACATGAAGGATGGCAAGAGCTCCTTTAAGGTCTGAGAAGAGGAGGGTAAGTGTGGGCAAGTGTGTCACCTGTGGTTTGTAATGACAAGGAGTAAGAGAACTACAAAATGGAGCCATCCAGAGCATCTTAAAGTTACGTCCATCTTGATAGAAGGATCAGTATCATTTATGTGGGACTTTGTTCATATTGAAATATTTAGTCATGTGGCCTTCACACCTTTATTTGTACTTAGGCCTGGAGCGCCCGTAAGCCATTTGGCTGCAGAGAGAACCGTGTGTCTCCAAAGTTTACAGTAATCATATTCAGAAGGCAGGCAGGTAAACTAGGACTGTGACCAAGCTTTGGGCAGCTCTACCCAAGTTCACCCTGTCACCTGGTGATTTGGGATTTGGGGAGGCAATTAGTATAAGAAGCATTGCTGAGGGGAGGGGCTTGTGGGGGAATTTGTGCCTTAGAAAGGAAAGGAAGAGGAGGAAGAGGAAGAAGAGAAACATGCCTTTACTCTTAGCTCAGGAGTCTGAGTCAAGAAAAACATGAATTCAAGGCCAGTTTGGTCTATAAAGAAAGATCTCACCTAGAAATAAAAAATAAAGAAAACAAAAGAAAGGGAGGAAGGAAAGAAGAGTAACGAGGAGGAAGAAAGACCCAAAGGGGCATGCTTTCTCTGTCTCCCATGATGCTCTGTGTTGCCTCAGGATCCACAGAGCGCCTGTCTGCAGGCCCTTACCACTGAGGCCCTCCCAGCAGAGAGGACCTCACCCTATGTAGCCCTTAGCTTTAGACTTTCCAGCCTCTAAAACTTTAAAAACAAACCTTTATTCTTTATCAGTAATCAAGTCTTTAGTACTCAATCCAAGAAACAGAAGACTTGTGTAGGGTAACTCTTCCGAAACACTTCACTTGCATAGGACTCCATTCGGGAAAGTCATAATCTGCAATCAAAATGACAAACCTGGCTTCAAGCCCACCTCCATTTCTTTTACCTGCTTTAACCCTTCCAAACTTCAGCAGGCTTCCTTGGGACCCTAGCTGCTGCAGCGTTCATGGAGGCGGTCATGAGGTGCATTTGTTCACGGGCCCGAAGGGAGTCCAGAAACCCCCACAACTTTCGGCTTTAACTTGCTTCACAGAACCGCTTCCTCGTTAACCAAACAGTGTAGGGTAACTGCGCTGACAGAATGTGTGGCCGATTCCAGAACCTGCTTTGTAAAGCCAACAAACCTGGGTTGTTTTCCTTTGTCTCTCCTGTCACTCAACCCTTAGTGACCAGATCACAATGGCCGTCATGTCCTCATGATAGCAAAACTAGAAGATAATGTGAAAGCACTTGTCAGACAGACACTTGTATCCAAGCTTTCTGCTGCAGGCTGACACTGAACTTTATTCCCTCTTAGACAGTTTCTCTGTTTCACTGGGATTTTGAATGCGGATGGAGTCTGTCAAGATTGAAAGTCAAATTTGTAATTACTTGGTACATTTAGGACTATTACTTCTTTAAAATGTTTTGTGTGTGTGTGTTAAGGGAAAAACAAGTTGTTTTTTTCTTTTCTACTCATACACTCAGTGCAGCACAGAAAGCTTTTGTGATCTGATGTGTGGGAGTTTCCACACCCTGAGCAGTTCTCCAGGAGTCACCGACTGAGCGCTGTATAACTCAGTTCTGACATTATTTCCCCCAGAGACAGAGCCCACAGGTTGAAGGCTCACTCCCACAACGTTCTTTATTCTTCAGGTACCAGCTGTCCTGTGGGTCATCCTTGCCCATGACCCATGGGCCTCTCAGGTTTGACTAATTGGCTCGAATGGCTCCTGGAGATGAGGGAAAAGCATTTTTCAGCTTTGAACTAGCTGCTTTTGTGTAGCTGAAACCAAAATGCCTGACTGAGTAGCGTCAGGGAAAGAAGTTTTATCTTGTTTGTAACTCCAGAGGATTCAGTCCATGGACACTTGGCCTTATGCACTCCATCAGAACACCATAGTGGTGGCTGCTTGCAGAGGAGGCTACTGTTCGCCTCATAGTGGAGAGGAAACAGAACGAGAGACTAGGAAGCAGGTACAACTTCAGAAGCATGCCAACAGTCACCTACTTCATCTGGGCAGGCCCTGCCTCCTGAAGTATTTACCACCCCCCTAAATGGTACTAACCAACTGAGGACCAAACACTAACACATGAACTGCCAGAGAAATTTCATATTCAAACTATAACCGTTTGTTGGAAAACATATTGCAAAAGATAAAGAGGAGCACCCAAAGCCAAAGACTTGGCCTGTAGGGCTGGCAACTCCATGATCTTCTCTAGGCCCACACCCTGCTAGTCCCTTGGTGTGTTCATCTGGAAGCTCCTTGAGTGTCACTGTCTAGGAGTTTCTACAGAGGTCAGTCTCCAGGGATTTAGCCTCTTTCCAAAACTGGTGTATGACGGTGAAGTGGCGCTCTAACGGCATGATCATTTGTTCTTTCCGGAGACGTGACTGCATTCTAGTGCTGTCTGTAGACCTCACGGACCCAAGTTTACCCCACTACCACCAATTCCAAAGTGATCCATACGACTTTGGATTGCCAGAGTTCTCTAGACACATAGAAGCAATAGAATGACATATATGCATATTTGTTTGCATGTTAATCAACTTACATTTAGATAGTAACAATGGCTGTCTCACACCAAGAGCCTGAGAACCTGGTAGTTCTTTAGTCTGTGAGTGAGGTGAGGCTGAAGTCCCAATCTGGCACTGAAAACCTGGGAGGTTCCTGGAGTGCCTCTGGTCCTCCGTCAGTGATGGGAGCTTGGAAATGCTGGTTCTAGTATCAGCAGCAGCAGTGACACCAGGGTAAATCAACATGGCAGTGAGAAGAAAGGCTCTGCAGGCAAGAGAGATAGCCAAGTGAGCGAAGGCACACTCTCACTCAGCGTGGGGACTTGCACATCAATGAACACTACCAGGACACTTCTCTGGATGAGGCCCCTCGTCAGGTGATTCTGATTTGTGACAAGTTGACACTGAAGCCAACCTTCACAGGACTGAAATAAAGATGCAGTTGCCACTCGCTGGGTCCCTGAGGTTTTAACAAGTTGTTTCAAGAACCAGACATTACAGCAACAGATGCTTCTGGTGCCCTTGTCACTAGGGGAGTTGAGACAGAGTTTTGTGTTGGGAACTGAAGCAAGGACTGATCCTATTTCAAGTTGTGCCACAGTTGGTTTGTTTATGTGGTCAATTTTGTTTTCATGGGTCTCTTTTGGGGAAGACTGATTTGTTTCCATGTAAACGCATGTAGATGTTTATATTGACTCGAGTCCTCATATATAAGATGTTAACCAATTACCCTAAACCAAACTACCACACACAGTGGCAGCAGCAGAGCAAGTCTAACAGAATAAGCACTCATATCTGAGGTCACAGAAAATATAGTAAAAGAGCAAAGGGAAAGAAAGTGCGCCTGCCCATTGAAAGTTCTGGAACTTCGTTTGCAGCTGTGTGGAGCACTATTTGAATTGCACTGAGTTGAGTCACTCACAGATGCACAGACACCTGCTGCTTGGTCTTCCTGGGCAGCTGACAGATACATGGAGTCCAGCCGTGGGAACACAGACTGATGGTGATGACGCTGGATTTGGACTCGGATGGTACAGTGGGGAAAGAGAAAGTGCCCGCGACGTCTACTCTTCCTTTTCTCTCTCCTTGTCCAAGGGATTATTTAATGATCTGTTTACACAGTTAGCACATACTTGACTCTAATAATAGCCCTGGACCTGAATCATCTTCCTCACTGGCTGTTACACAGAGTCCCCAGCTGTTTCCATGACTTGTGTGGCTGGCTTTTGGTGCCATCTGGAAACCTCAGAGAATGTGCAGAGTGACCAGGGATGTCAAGTTTAGCTCTCCATGACGTGAGCAGCCTTCTATTTGTCTGCATTGACCTGCCTTTAAAATATGCAGCGTAATGATGGAGGAAACGTCACTACATACAAGTGTGGTTTAACCGCACTCATATAAGACATACATTCTGTCTGAGAGCGTAGAACAAGGGTAGAGTCTGTGTATGATAAGTGTATAGGGCCTTGGTTCAATACTCATTAATAATAAAAACAATAACAGCAAGAATGTCTGTCAATATTAGTATCAATGATTGATTTGACATCATTGAGATGAACATCTGTATAAATAAAGATATACTTAGTGGACTTCTGGGAGGTAGAGATAGTTTTCATTTTTTTGGTCTGAGATTTGTTATATACGCACATTGAGTCTGTGAACATTCCTTGAACCAAAGATTTAAAATATGTGTTTTTTTCTGCATAATGTTGTTGTTTCTCAAAACTGGTTTTAAATGTTCATTATTTCAACTTGGGTTTTGCTTTGTTTCTGTGTGGCTCTGGAAATGAAGAGGCTTACACATACTTAGCATTTACTGTACCACTGAGGCACACTCCTACCCTCTAATGTTTTTTAAGAAGAAAGTTATGATAACACACCATCTATACACACCAAGACCTATTTAAGCTGTATTGAACATTGAATTAGTGTTCAGAAATGTTATAGAGGAAAAAAAAGAGAGTCCGACTGATGAGGTCCTTCTGTCTATGTGTTTGCTTTTATTGGTTAAAGAGTAAAGAAACTGACTTGGCCTGTTGATAGGGCAGAACTTAGGTAGGCGGGGAAAACTAAACTGAATGTTGGGAGAAAGAAGGGCGGAGTCAGAAAGATGCTATGTAGCCTCACCAGAGACCAGACACAGGAACTTTAGCTAGTAAGCCACAGCTATGTGGCAATACACAGATTAATAGAAATGGATTAAATTAAGATGTAAGAGTTAGCCAATAAGAAGCTAGAGCTACTGGGCCAAACAGTGATTCAATTAATACAGTTTCTGTGTGATTATTTTGGGACTAAGCAGCCGGGAACCAACAAGCCTCCTCCTTACTACACCCAACAGACATGATTATTTAACAAGAGCCTCCATTTTATGATTTTCAACTTTCTCCCACAACAGAAACATTTTCTCTATTCATAACTCTAGGGATGCTTTAACTCAGGTTTTAAAATAACTGCTCTCTTTGATCTTATTTATTTTTGTTGAAAGATAAATCCGCACTCCTCCTTTTTTTTGAAAAGTGTGGGAGAAATGGTAAAATGCTTAACGTAAAATGATGATTGAGGGGTCTGGGTGCTGCGGTGCACACCTTTTTAACCCCAGCACTTAGGAGGCAGAGGTGGGTGGAACCTCTCATTCCCTGCATATGGAATTAAAGCTCAGTATCAACTCTTTGGAAGTCAGCCTCGAGCAGCTATAAATGCATGCAATGATCATATGAATTTGATGAAGCAGTTGCACTTTAAGAATTATTCCAGAAGTGCCCTGAGAACTCTGAGGTTCTTCCCTTCTTCAGTCATCTGGCTAATCTTGATTACCAGCTTCCCTGGAGGAAGCAGTGCCTGTTGGTTTAGTGACGCATGCCTGCTGGTGTGCCTGGGAGAATGTCTCAGAGGATTAACTAAGGGTGAAGACCTTTCTCTAATGTGGGTGGTGCCATCCCACAGTCTGGGACCTGGGTGGAATACAGAGCACACAGGCGGGGCCAGAGAGCGCCATTGGTCTCTCTCTGCTCCCCAGCCTCTGCCAGGTGAAGCCTGTGCTCCTGCCTCACGATGCTCTGCAGGTGGGCCAACCATGAGCTAAACCTCTGAGGACAAGCAGAAATCTTTTAGCACAGTGACAATAAAGTAACTAACACTCTCACTCACACAACTAATCTGCTCAGTGCAGTGTGTTTAGCTCCTGGACCTGGGTGGACCATCACAGAAGACAAATGCAGTCATGGTTCTCAAGAGAGTTCATCTGCAAATGACAAGCCGTCTAGCTTACAGCTTGGTTGCCTGCTTAATGTAAAATGACAAATGAGGGGGATGGGTGCTGCGGTGCACACTTTTAACCCCAGCACTTAGGAGGCAGAGGCAGGTGGAGCTCTGAATTCAAGGCTAGCCTGGTCTATAGAGTGAGTTCCAGGACAGCCAGGACTACACAGAGAGATCCTGTCTCAAAACAAATAAAGACAGACAAATGAAGGCAATAATAAATTATTCATTAATTTTTGCCTTGTTTTCAGTGAAGAAGCACAAGTGGCTATGGGAATATAGACCTGAACCAGTCTGGAAATGCAAGACAGGAAAATGTAGAACAGCATGGAAGTTCATGATCAGAGATCAATTAAAACGGAAATCTGTAAACAAAATAGTTTACTGTTGTCACTAATGTTTCGAGGGCAAAGGAGCATGCATACATGTCCCAAATCAATGTAAAAGAATAGGTGGCATGATGTTAGAGGATCCTATTTTAGGGAAAATAATTACAATATGTATTTAAACACATATGGAAAACACAAAATAAGCATTAATGACTGCATGTGTTTGTGTGTCTGGCCGTTCTCCACACTCTAATCCTTACTTGCTTCCTGCCTTCTTAGCCACCTGTGTAGACATTTTGCAGCATTTCTTTCACCTGTGACAAGTGACTAAGTCCTCAAAGTAGAATAACTCCTGGAGCAGTGTGCAGGTCTGGGCTCACGGACGGTGGGCATGCTTCCTACACCCTCTCTTCCCCTCTATCTCCAACTGGAATCCAGACTTGATTGTGTTCTACCTTTATCCATGCAGCAATGATGGTACCCTGGGCAAGCTGGGGTCACATTAGTGACTTAGAAAGAACCTGGATCTTACCATAAGAAGTATAATTCTCACAACGACCTAGACTTGTTAACTTGGCTTTTAAAATAGAGACTGCTTTCTTGGGCAGTTTTAGTTTTAGAGAGAAATTCAGAGAGGTTGCAAACCCCCAAGTCCTTTCTTGTTTCCTCTCTTACTAATGTCTTGCAATTACATGGTACATTGCTGTAATTATGAACTAATATTTGTACAAAATATTATTAAAGTCTAATCTTTACATTTTTCTAACTTACATCTAGGTAGAGTCACTTGTGTGTTTTGTTCTTAGTTACAGACTACCTGGCCATAACATCACTACTAACAAGTCTCTATATATGTGGGTGTTGCAAATGAATGATGACATGCACCCCTTTTACAGTGTTGGAGCATAACCCCACTATTTCCAAGGCTTGCTTCCGTGGTGTGACCCCTTACCCAGCCCACTGCCCCTTACCCAGTGTTTCTCCTCCTTCACTGCCCCTTACCCAGAGTTATTCCTTCTCCACTGCCCCTTACGCAGTGTTCCTCCTCTTCCCCCCATACCCAGCATTCTTCCTCAACTGCACCTCTGCCAGACACTTGTTCAACTCTCACGAGAGTTTTGCCTTCTTCAGAACGCCAGGTTATCTGATTTGTACAGTGTCTGAATTTTCCCACCCTAGAAATTCTGTTAGTTACTTTTCTAATGCTGTGAAAAAACACCTTGGCTAGCTGGGTGGTGGTGGCACCCACCTTTAATTCCAGCACTAAGGAGGCAGAGACAGGTAGACCTCTGTGAGTTCAAGGCCAGCCTGGTCTACAGAGTAAGTTCCAGGACAGGCTCCAAAGGCTACACAGAGAAACCCTGTCTTGAGAAAAACAAAAGGAAAAACCCCCACCTTGGCTAAGGTAACTTATAGAAGGGAAGGTTGATTTGGGGCTTAAAATTCCAGCGGGACAGGAGAGCCTGTCACTATCATGGTGGGGAGCGTGGCAGCAGACAGGCAGGCATGGCCCTGGTGCAGTGGCTAAGGAAGTAGGGAGTTCACCAGGAATTCAGGAGGCTTCTGAAACCTTACATCCATCCCCAGTGACACACTCTACAACAAGGCTAAATAGCCACAAACTAGAGACTATCAAACTCTCAGGAGACTTACACAGGATGTCTGATTCAAACCTCCACAGAGAAAAACAAATTTATTGACAGAGAAAAATGAATCTGTGTGTTTTTAACACTCCATGCTCATCCTAATTAAGTGGCTGTAAACACAGAGAAAATTTAGAGGTATAAACTGAGACAGCAGGGACTGTCTCTGGCTGAGATTATGAAGGGCCCTTCATTATTTTTGCAAGATTGGTATTTTTAACTGTTACTTATATTATAGCTGGATAAATAATAAATATACAGTATTTATAAAACTATAAAAATTTGAATTAAATCCAGAGGCATCTGAAGTAATCAAGGAGTTAATAGAGGTTTATTAATATATTACACATATTATATGTAATATATATATATATATATATATATATATATATATATATATATATATATATCTGACTGCCAGGCAGTATGTAACAAAGGACAAAATACACATGTGATTCCACTTATATGCAACTTAGGAAAGGAAAGCAAAGCTAACTCTGATTTTAGAAAAACTAAATAAGAACATTAAAATATAGTGTGGAAAGCTGGAGAACTAGGATACAATCTTTCACTGGCTGCAGGTGGATTAGCTGCAAAGGCTGCTTAGGTCTGGAATTCAACCATTTAGTGTGTTCTTTTGTACAGTGGTCTTACAGTTCAACTCTTGAATATCTCCTAGAGGCTTGTGTATTGAAGATTCCCTGCTCAGCTCACAGCACTATTGGGAGGCAGTGAAACCTTGAAAGGTTGGAACCTACTGGAAGTTAGGTCACTGGGGGCATTAGGATGCCTGCCACTTCTCTCTCTTTTTCCTCTCTGCTTCCCAGTCTGCAGGAAGTAATCAACCCCCTATCATGATAATTAAATCTTCTGTGATAGCACAAAGCTAAGAAAGAGGCCTCTGCAGAGACCTTCTGTGCCTGATCCCCAGGCCTGATTAATCCCGGTGGTGCAGGCTAATGGAATGGACTGTCGGCTGCTTGTTAGTAGAAGCTGCAGGTGCTGAGAACGTTAAAAAATACACACTATGCTCCAATGTGAGACCAATAACACATCTCAGACTCCCTTACTTTATTATGAAGAGATTTGTTGGTCTGATTATTTTTAACTCTACAAGGCTGGCTAGTCATGTGTTATGTTAGCAGTTCCCCAAGGGGAATATCTGTTAAGGCTGGCATTGATATTTGTTAATGCTTATTGATTACTTTCAATGGGTCAAACACCATACTGAGTAAATTTTATTTTATTGTCTCATATGTCTTAGCTACTGTTCTTTAGCTGTATGAGACATCCTGATCAAGGCAACTTATAGAAGAAATTATTTGTTTGGGGCTCACAGTTTCAGAGGGTTAGCGTCTAAGCCCATGGTGATGGGGAAGGGGAGTAGCAGGCCGGCAGGCATGATGCTAAGCCCTACCTGACAGTTTACATCTTGAGTCACAAACACTCAAAGTGAGCTGGGGAGTGCATGGGCCTTGGAACCTCAGAGTCCTCCATAACGATATATCTTCTTCAACAAAGCCACACCTAACACCAATTTAGACATTCTCATCAATTGAGAACCAAAAATTAAACTATATGGGCTTGTGGGGGCCCTTCTCATTCAAACCACCACACTCACATAACTAATATAACATATGAGGTAGATACTAAGTTAAGCTCTTGTGGCTCCTCCCACCAACCCTATGAGCTAGTTACTATTATAAGGTTCATTTCTCAATGAGGAACCCTTCCAAGGACACATAGCAAGTGTGTGGGCAGAGCCAGGGCTTATTTAAACCTAGGTTTGTTTTCATTTCAAGCATGAACTCTTAACCACACTGCTCTGTCTAGGCGGAAATGCTGGAGGAGTCTCTTGAACATAGACTTATGAAGGGAAAGCCCCAACCACAGGAACATAAGGCTTCAAGGACTTTCTTATTATCATTTAGCTAGGGAAGTTGAGTCCTGTAGTCTTTGGTGTCATGCTTCATAGCGGGGTTAAGAAACCAGGGGCTGAACTGTATTTCACGGTCTGATTGTTGCCTCACCTCTACGCTTGTGTGATGGCATTGTGTGCTGAGTCTGCCAGCTACAGAATGTCTGTTAAGTCACCCATTGTTGCTGAAAGAAAGGAACCTTTCTCCAGAAGCATAGGTGATCCCTGTGTCCCACCCTTCTCTCAAACAAGTTTGAATTTATGAGCCTCTGGATAAGATTCCCATGACTGAAGTGATGGCTGAAATACACCATCATTTTAGGCATCCTGCAGAAAGTTGCTAAATGTATAATCTTGACACAAACTGCTTGATGAAAAGCAAGCGGTTGCCATGACATCCCAGACAGCATCTACAGCAAACATCTTCCTAATATAGTTCCTTCTAGTAAAAATAGAACGCTGAGCGATCAGTGAATTTAGGTGGGGGGGGGGGAGCTTGAAAAATGAAGGCATTTCATTACGTTTAGGACTCTTTTTAAAACCACTATTTTAATTCTTGCTGATGTACCAGCAATCGTCCTCGGGACCCACATCACTGACACTTGCCTGTTTATCTGAGGCCTGTGTTACCGATAGCTATTAATAGACGATGATTAGAACTACTTTGCAGTCAGTTTCACCAGGCTGATGTTCGCTGTCACTAAGCATGTATGTGCTGTCTTGTCAGAGTCAGAGACTGGATAAACAAGAAGAATCCAAGTCACCCAGACTATGTTCTTCATTAACATTCCTCCACAAGTGCACACAAATGCACACACACATACACACACACACACACACACACACACACACACACACACACCCTATTCTACATGGAAAGACAAGATACCTACGCAGTTGCTTCTTTAACTGCTGCGTCCTTTAGTTTCTTTCCCAAGATTCCAAGGATAAAATGTTGGGAGAGATAAGAACAATATCTAATCACCCCCAAGGAACATAGATTTCTTTACCAGCACTTGCTACCTGGTCCCTTATTTGTTTCCTCTGGAAGTCGGGGTGGGAAAGATGAAGTATTGATATGCAGAAACTGTCCTGGCATTTATAGTAGCCAGATATAAACAATATTATAAACTCTCAAACTTGGACAAGTTTCCTCTGAGACGACAACAAAATGAATCAAAGCAAAGAACAAGACAAGAACAAGGCCACCATATGGTTCACTCAATATCACATTCTCCCTCTATACTTAACTAGGTGGCTGATTATTTTCAACACTGGCAAAAGTGCCTCCATGTTTAGCCTTGTTTGTAACAGGGACTCCAACTCCTTACCCATCAAAGTTTTCCCAGCTTCTCTTTCCAACATACCACACAATTCACATTGTGTGTTTTCTCTTGAATGCAAGGGCCAGTATCAACTTGTTCCACCACAGGTGAGCTCCTGGTATGCTCTGATGGAGGAAATTGGCCCCTGCCTTAGTTTTCTATAGCTGTGATTAAGAACCAGGACCAAAACCAACTTGGGGAGGAAAGGGCTTATTTCAGTTTACAGTCTACAGTCCATCAGGAAGGAAAGGAGGTGATGGTGATTGCTATTTCCCAGCTTACTCTCCAGGCTCATGTTCATCTACTTTTCTTATACCTTTGAAGATCATCTCAAAGCATGGCCCACAGTGGGCTGGATCCTCCCAGACACAGTGTCAATTAAGAAAATGCCTCCAGGCAGTCTGACTGAGGCATTTTCTCAAGTGAGGTTCCTTTTCTCAATGACTCTACCTTGTGTCAAGTTAACAAAACAAGCAAAAAAACAAACAAAACTATACACTACAGTGTCTTCATCACTTGTAATAAATGTTTTTTATTATTCAATGTTTACTTTGCTTCTTTTCTCCAAGAAGGCAAGTTCCAGAGGGCAGGAAGCATGTCTATCCTGCTCTTGTTGGACCCTGGAGTCCAATCATTGAGGAGAAGTTGCCCGAAGAGACCACCCTCACATCAAGTTGATGTAAAAGCATGAGGATTTAATTAATTCTGTTGTGACAGGGTCTTTCAGCATCTGAGAAGCCAGAAAGACCCTGAATAGATGGTACAGGCTACTTTCAAAGCAAAAAGCCACAGAAACAAGGGGGGAGTCTGAGGGTTTTTCTTCAACTATTATGATTGGCTTATTCATAGGGCTATTACCAATAATTGGCTGGAGAGCGGTTGCCAGATCAGGTGAGGCAAGAGGAAACATTTGAGGGTTACTTTGACCTTTTCCCAGGGACTGAATCAAAACAACTGAGTCAACACCTAAGGGTTATCTTGCCCCTATTCAATAACTGAGTCTGTTTGGAGAACATTCATAAGGACTCAGGGAGATGGAAAATTCCCAACATTTCAGTACGTGCATGTGCAGTTGTTAGGTCCTTGGTTCCCAAGGGAGGGGGAGCACTATTGCTGAGAGGTCTCAGAATTATTTTAGAGTTCTACACAGTCTGTGACAGTTAAGTACTTTTCTTTATCTGGAGAAGGGTAGGTGTCTAATACTTTTTAAGTAAAAAATGGACACCTAAGAAAATTCATTACACTGCGGTCCTCACCTCTCTTTTGCACATCTAAAAAGCCAGCATTTTGGTTGTAATTTAACTCCATGTTCTTTGAAACTGCTAATACAATACAACTGGAACAGACATATAAAAGTGCCCTTTACTTAATCTTGTCTTAGCGGTGCTGCACTGTCAGGGTCTGCGCTGAATAACTGCTTGCTTGCTGCCATGTGCTCTGCGTGTTATAAACATAGTCCTGAAAAGATGAATGAAGCAGGAACTCTGTAGGAGAGCTCATAACAGGCGGCCAACCAGTGTGATGAAGCACACTCTTAGGACATAGGCTAATAAAATCAAGAAATGGGTGTCTAGCTATCTGAAGTAACCTTATTTAACTATGAATTTATTCATCTTTTAAAATATGAGGGGAGGTGTTGCTGAGTTGCTGACTCAGCAGGTAAAGGTGCTCATTACATAAGCCTGGAACTCACTTAGGTGGAAAAGAGAACCAGAACCACAGAGTTGTCATCTGACCTCCATGTGTGTGTCCCTAGTGCTGTGTGTGTGTGCATGCACACACACATACACACACACACACACACACACATAATAATATAAATGTTAAAAGAGCTCTAAACTCTATCTTAGGCTCCTATTGGAGCCACTATTTATGTCACAATCTTATCACCACAAACAGTGTGTCATCAGTATCTCTGTAAGTCAGAACCCCTAGCCCCAGATACGTTATTGATTAGCTAGAGTGCTTGAATGTATAAAGCTTTTAGCAGTTCTTCAAGAAGAAATAGACAATTTTAATCCTGTGAAACACATCTTGATCAAATGGTATTGATTAAGTTCCTGAGGGGGAGGATCCCAAGTGAAATCTCCAGCTGCCAAGGCCTTGCGATTTCTCTGTCAAGAGTCTGTACTGTAAATTATCTAATATGGAGACTTTTTTTTTGACAAGGTCTATCTGTGTAGCATACAGAGAACTCACAGAGCCCCTCCTGTCTCTGCCTCCTGGACGCCGAGATTAAATGCAGATGCCAGTAAGGCCCAGCTTGGAACCATTCTAGAAGCCCACACTTGAAGAGCCTTATATATTAAGATCCCATTTCCTATCCCTTATGAACCCATGACTTTAATTACTTAAGTGTCTGCCTCAACTGGATAAATAAAATGTTTATACAGTAATTCACGATCCCTTCAGGAATGTGAGGATTCCAGACGGGTCCTCAGCATTTCACTCAGAAAGGGAAAAGGCACACCAAAACTCATCTGAGTCAATCTTAATTCTCCCTGCCTGTATCGCAACAGCCCAGCCGATAGACTCTCCCCCAGAAGCACTTTAGAAAATCCAGAAAGTGCAGCCATAAAAAGAATGTCCCTTGGCTAGGACAAGGTTTAAACCTTGACCTGCTCCTTAATGCTTATTCTGTGACTCAGTTTCCTCCTGTGTAGCTTGCTGGTGATATGCTATCTTCCCTATGCAATAGAGGTGGGGTTGAACTGAAGGAAGAGATGAAAAGTTTCTAAAAACAGTGCCCACGACAAAACCCTCGACCAGTGGTACTCATATGTGACCTCAACCTAGAGAGTTGGTTTATTATTGAATAACTGACAGTTTGTCAGTTTCCTGAGAAGCTTTATCAGAAATGGTTTTAATGTGGTTAAAAACAAAAATCTTGTTTCCCCAGTTCGTTATTTTTTCCAGGTGTCAGATAATGCCTGATAGACTGTATCAACATGGAAAGATGGTCTACTTTGGTCTTCATTCTCATGGTCACAAGAATCTACTCAAGAAATCAATAAATGCTAGCTATTGCCAAGCTGAAAGAATCCAATATTCCAAAGGCCGAGAGGAAGGGAACACAGTTTTAGCAACATGAATTGACTCATCGTTTACATCTGAGTCATTTGGGACCGCCCAAACTCTTCCCAAAGTTAATGCCCTTCTGAGAAATGTCCCATCCAATGACACATGTGGTATTTTAGAGTCTCCGACCTCACAGCCTGACATAAAGAACAGTCTCTCTCTCTGAAAAAAAAGGACTGGGAAAAGAAAAAAAAAAGGAACAGACGATCAAAACCCAAGCCATACAGAAAAAGGGAAGTTGCTATTTCTGCCCACTATTCTGAGGCCATTCATTTCCCCATTCTCTGTTCTTTTGTCTTTTTAAGTTTAGCTCTGGAGGAGAGACTTGTCGTGTGGGGTGGCATTCAGATGGAGGGGTACACCTTCTTTTCTAGGATAGATTTTAACAGGTGGTACATCCTAACTCTGGGAGGTAAAGACTTTACAGTTCAAGTGAAGTCAGCATAGTGTAGGCTAGGACCACTGAGCAAATGCTAACCTAGGAAAAGCACGAGGGTTCTCAAAGGAGTGCCCCAGAGTGAGGAAAGCCGCATCGATTAGACTCAATCCGCGAGTCAAAATCCCTAACTTCCGCTGATCTCTCGGCGCCAGGAGAGCCAATATTGGGGTGAGTTTCTGACCCCGCGGCGTCAGACCGGGACAGGGAACACAGGGGTTCCTCAGCCCCCTATCCTTCTTGGGCTCTCTGCAGGGCCTCTACTCCCTGCATACTGCCTCTTTCTTCCTATCCCACCCAGCTTGCATCCAGAGCCCTCCCCACTTCAGCCCCCCCTGCCCTCTCTAGGCACATAACATCACCCAGCCCAGCCTGTCTGGGCACTGGGTCCGAATCCTCAGGGCAACCAAGCAGGCTGGAGTTCTATTGTTTCTATAGCCTGCCTGCACCAAGCA
The DNA here is from genome assembly GCF_018167655.1 of Microtus oregoni. Taxonomy (NCBI): domain Eukaryota; kingdom Metazoa; phylum Chordata; class Mammalia; order Rodentia; family Cricetidae; genus Microtus; species Microtus oregoni. The sequence continues at coordinate 853,344 of NW_024543977.1, forward strand.
AGGTAGGCGATTTGTTTACGAGCTACCCAACTGGGTGCCAGGAGAGCCAGCATCGGGAAGAGCCATCATTGGGCATGGAGATCTGATCTCGGCACCAGGAGAGACATCACTGGGGAGAGCCATCACTGGGAAGGTACATCAGTAAGCAAGGACACCTGATTGAGTAAAAGAAGATCCATAAGGGAGCATTTGGAAGAAGAGATGGGCAGACGCCAATGCAAGAATTCACCCAACAATCTGAAAAGCAACATGAAGCCACCAGAAACCAGCAACCTCACAACGGGAGAACATGAACACCTTAATCAAGAAGAAGTAGAAAAGATTGACTTCATGAAAGTGATTGACATCCTTAAACAGCGTGTAAAGAACACCCTTATAGAAATGGATGAGAAATATAACAGAAAGTTTGAAGAATTGAATAAATCAGTGAATGATACCCTAGAAAACCAAGGAAAAACAATCAAACAGATAATGGAAACAGTTCAAGACTTGAAAATTGAAATGGAAGCAAAGAAGAAAACACAAACAGAGGGCCAGCTGGACATGGAAAATTTAAGTAAACAAACAGAGTCTACAGAAACAAGCATAACCAACAGAATACAAGAGTTAGAAGAAAGAATCTCAGATTCTGAAGATACCATAGAGAAAATAAACACATTGATCAAAGAAAACAGCAAATCCAACAAACTCTCATCACAAAACATTCAGGAAATCTGGGACACAATAAAAAGACCAAACCTAAGAATAATAGGAGTAGAAAAAGGAGAAGTGCAGCTCAATGGTCCAGAAAATATATTTAATAAAATTATAGAAGAAAACTTTCCCAACCTAAAGAAAGATATACCTATGAAGGTTCAGAACACCAAATAGGCTGGATCAAAAACAAACATCCCCTCGCCATATAATAATCAAAACACAAAGCATACAGAATAAGGAAAGAATTTTAAGAGCTGCAAAGGAAAAAGGCCAAGTCACTTATAAAGGTAAAGCTATCAGACTTACACCTGACTTCTCCATGGAAACCATGAAAGCCAGAAGGTCCTGGATAGATGTACTGCAGAAACTGAGAGACCATGGATGCAAGCCCAGACTACTATACCCAGCCAAGCTTTCGTTCACTATAAATGGAGAAAACAAAATTTTCCAAGATAAAAACAAATTTAAACAATACGCAGCCACAAATAAAGCCTTACAGAAAGTAATAGAAGGAAAATCACTAACCAAGGAGTCCAACAATGACCACAATAACTCAGACATCTAGAGACCCTTCACCAACACAACTCAAAGAAGGGAAACACACAAACTCTACGACTAAAAAAGTGACCGGAGTTAACAACCACTGGTCATTAATATCACTTAATGTCAATGGACTCAACTCACTTATAAAAAGGCACAGGCTAAGAGATTGGATAAGAAAACAGGATCCAACATTCTGCTGTTTACAAGAAACACACCTCAACCAGAAAGACAGGCACCTAGTCAGAGTAAAGGGCCGGGAAAAGGCTTTTCAAGCAAATGGACCTAAGAAACAAGCAGGTGTGGCCATACTAATCTCTAACAAAGTTGACTTCAAACTTAAATCAATCAGAAGAGATGGAGAGGGGCATTTTATACTCATAACAGGAACAGTTCATCAGGATGAAGTCTCAATCCTGAACATCTATGCCCCTAATTTAAAAGCACCCACGTACATAAAAGAAACATTGCTAAAACTCAAGGCAGCCATCAAAACGCACACACTAATAGTAGGAGACTTCAACACTCCTCTCTCATCAACGGACAGGTCAATCAGACAGAAACCTAACAGAGAAATAAGAGAATTAATGGAGGTAATGAAGCAAATGGACTTAACAGACATCTATAGAACATTCCACCCAAATAGGAAAGAATATACCTTCTTCTCTGCAGCTCATGGAACCTTCTCGAAAATCGACCACATAGTCAGTAACAAAGCAAACATCCACAGTTACAAAGAAATATTACTAACCACCTGTGTCTTATCAGATCACCATGGATTAAAGTTAGAATTCAACAACAATGCTACCCCCAGAAAGCCTACAAATTCATGGAAACTGAACAGTCAACTACTGAACCATACCTGGATTAAGGAAGAAATAGAGAAAAAAATTAAAGCCTTCCTGGAATTCAATGAAAATAAAGAAACAACATATTCAAACTTATGGGACACTATGAAAGCAGTCCTAAGAGGAAAGTTCATAGCACTAAGTGCCCACTTAAAGAAAAGAGAGAAATCTCACATTGGAGACTTAACAGCCCACCTGAAAGCTCTAGAAAAAAAAAAAGCAGACTCACCTAGGAGGAGTAGAAGACTGGAAATAATCAAACTGAGCGCTGAAATCAACAAAATAGAAACACAGAAAACAATCCAAAGAATCAATGAAACAAAAAGCAGATTCCTGGAGAAAATCAACAAGATTGACAAACCCTTATCCAAACTAACCAAATGGCAGAGAGAGAATTTGCAAATTAATAAGATCAGAAATGAAAAGGGGGACATAACCACAGACACAGAGGAAATTCAGAGAATCATTAGATCTTACTACAATAGCCTATATGCCACAAAACTGGAAAATGCAAAGGAAATGGAAACTTTTTTAGATAAATACCATATACCAAAGTTAAACCAGGACCAGGTGAACAATCTAAATAGACCTGTTCATCGTGAAGAATTAGAAGCGGTTAGCAAAAATCTCCCTACCAAAAAAAGCCCAGGACCAGATGGTTTCAATGCGGAATTCTACCAGAACTTCCAAGAAGACCTAATACCTATACTCCTTAATGTATTTCACAATATAGAAATAGAAGAGGCATTGCCAAATTCCTTTTATGAAGCTACAGTTACTCTGATACCAAAACCGCACAAAGACTCAACCAAGAAAGAGAATTATAGGCCAATCTCACTCATAAACATCGAAGCAAAAATCCTCAACAAAATATTGGCAAACCGAATCCAAGAACACATTAGAAAAATTATCCATTATGATCAAGTAGGCTTCATTCCAGAGATGCAGGGCTGATTCAACATACAAAAATCTATCAATGTAATCCATCATATAAATAAACTGAAAGAAAAAAAACATATGATCATTTCATTAGATGCTGAAAAAGCATTTGACAAAATTCAACATCCCTTTATGATAAAAGTATTGGAGAGATTAGGGAAACAAGGGTCATACCTAAATATAATAAAAACTATATACAGCAAGCCGACAGCTAACATCAAATTAAACGGAGAGAAACTCAAAGCCATCCCACTAAAATCAGGAACACGACAAGGCTGTCCACTCTCGCTATACCTCTTCAATATAGTGCTTGAAGTTCTAGCAATAGCAATAAGACAACTTAAGGGGATCAAGGGGATTCGAATTGGAAAGGAAGAAGTGAAACTTTCGTTATTTGCAGATGATATGATAGTGTACATAAGCGACTCCCAAAACTCCACCAAAGAACTTTTACAGCTGATAAACACCTTTAGTAATGTGGCAGGATACAAGATCAACTCCAAAAAAATCAGTCGCCCTCTTATACACAAAGGATAGGGAAGCAGAGAGGGAAATCAGAGAAGCTTCACCTTTCATGATAGCCAAAAACAGCATAAAATATCTTGGGGTAACTCTAACCAAGGAAGTGAAAGATCTATTTGACAAGAACTTTAAGGCATTGAAGAAAGAAATTGAGGAGGATACCAGAAAATGGAAGGAGCTCCCTTGCTCTTGGATTCGGAGGATCAACATAGTAAAAATGACAATTCTACCAAAGGCAATTTATAGATTCAATGCAATCCCCAATCAAGGTCCCATCAAAATTCTTCACAGATCTTGAGAGGACAATAATCAACTTTATATGGAAAAACAAATAACCCAGGAAAGCCAAACAATCCTATACAATAAAGAATCTTCTGGAGGCATTACCATCCCTGACTTCAAACTCTATTACAGAGCTACAGTAATGAAAACAGTGTGGTACTGGCATAAAAACAGAGAAGTCGACCAATGAAATCGTATAGAAGACCCAAATTTTAACCCACAAACCTATGAACACCTCATTTTCGATAAAGGAGCTAAAAGTATACAATGGAAGAAAGAGCATCTTCAACAAATGGTGCTGGCATAACTGGATGTCAACCTGTAGAAGAATGAAAATAGACCCATATCTATTACCATGCACAAAAACTCAGAGACCCACATGGGAGCACTGGACTGAGCTCCCAAGGTCCCAATGAGGAGCAGAGGAGGGAGAACATGAGCAAAGAAGTCGGGACCATAAGGGGTGCACCCAGCCACTGAAACAGTGGAGCTGATCTTTTGGGAGCTCACCAAGGCCAGCTGGACTGTGACTGAAAAAGCATGAGATAAAACCGGACTCTGTGAACATGGCGAACAATGAGGGCTGATGAGAAGCCAAGGACAATGGCACGGGGTTTTGATCCTACTTTATGTGCTGGCTTTGTGGGGGCCTAGCCAGTTTGGATGTTCACCTTCCTAGATATGGACGGAAGGGGGAGGACCTTGGACTTACCACAGGGCAGGGAACCCTGACTGCTCTTTGGACTGGAGAGGGAGGGGGAGATGAGTGGAGGAGGTGGAGAAGGGTGGGAGGAGGGGGAGAAGGGTGGGAGGAGGGGGAGAAGGGTGGGAGGAGGGGGAGGGAAATGGGAGGCTGGGAGGAGGCGGAAACTTGTTTTTTTTCCTTTTCTCAATAAAAAAAAAAAAGAAAAAGAAATCCCTAACTTCCAGAAGGAGCAACAGGCAGATTTAGCCTTTTTTATATATGAGAAAATGAGAAAGGTTCATTTTAATTCACCCAGCTATATGCAACATACATTAATCTGATTTAAGATCTGTACACAGATCTCTGCGGCACACATTGAGGAAGGAGGTAAGAATAAAAACACTTGCAGAAGAGGGAGAGGAACAGTGAGTCATGAAGATGACAGACACACTAGGAGGAAGGAAAAGCGTGAAAGGGGGACAAGGCAGGGGCCAGGGACCGTCCTCAGAATGACCTCAACTGCAAGCTGATCCTGTCCTACAGACTCTTTCTATTCAGCAGTCTTTGGGGTTGTAGCTCACAAACCACCAAGTTCTGCAGCCCAACTGGCTTGTTCAACATTTTCTAATGCTTATTTACAAAGGCACAAAACTACCTAAGTTTAGAGCAGCTCCACCATCCCACTGAGAAACCTTATAGCCATTAGTGATCACTCCCCACTTCCCGTTCTCCCTCCAGACTTAGGCAACCGCTGATTCACTTTCTGTCTCCAAGGTCTTGTCTGTTCTGAGCGATATTTAAATAGATCCTGTAGATGTTGTGACTTCTTTCATTTAGCACTATTTTCCCAAGATTCATCTATGAAACACACTGACTTAGATCAGGCTTTTTCTTCTAGGCTACCACCAGCTCCCAAAACATGACAGAGACTTCTATTAGTTATGAATGCATGGGCTAGCTTAGTCTCATCTCTGGCTAGCTCTTTTAACTTAAATTAACCTTTTTCTCTTTATCTACCTTTTGCCTTCGGACTTTTTACTTCCTTACTTTCTGTATATCTTACTTTCACTGCTTCTCCTGGCTGGCAGGCAGCTGACTGGAGACTGGCTGGTGGCTCCTGGCTTCTTGCCTGGAACGCATCCCTCTCTTTTTTTTCTTCCCTCCTTTCTTCTTCTCTTGTCCTTTTCCTATTTGTTCTTTGTCAAGCTTAGGCCCCAGCCCCTTGAATCTATCCTAGCACCCTGACCCTGAGATTTAGCACTCTGGACTCCAAATCCCAGCAGGCCAGGTCCTGACCCTTCCCTGGCGGGCGTGGGGGGGGGGGGTGGTGGTGGTGGTGGTCAGGACTACTTTCCAGGGTATTTAAATGAGCTTCCAAATAAAGGAACCCAAGGTGTCCTTTTCTCCCTTTTGGTGGTTGCGCTTGTGCGGCTTTCCAGTTCCCCCTTGGGGCCGCCTGAGAGTGCAGAACTCCCATTAAACCTGGATATTTCTTAATCCAGGCTTGTTTTGATTTGGCTTGATTGGGAATTTTGTGTAGGCAGGAAGCCCTGATGATCCCTTTCCTGTCTAGCTATTGGCTGTTCAGCTTTTTATTAAACCAATCACCTTAGGCAGCCAAGGTGGGGGAAAAAAAGCAACACATCTTTACATAGTTTAACAATGCAGCAGAAACAAAAGTAACACACCTTTCCACAGTTCAAGTAGTATTTTGCTGCATAAACAAATGTAGCACATCTTTGTCTGGTTAAGATAATGTGCCACAGCACTTTTGTGTCTCCTGTGCATATACCTGGGAGACTTCTGGGTCCTCTAACTCCACACTGTCACTTTGAACAGCTGCCCAAGTCTCTGACATGGGGGCGGCCTGGGTTCCCATCCTCGCCCTAGTGGGTACAGTTCCTAAGTTCTTGGGCTCACTAATCAGCATGTGTTATTGTTCTTTGAATTTTATTGAGACATGATTTTTAACACAATACAGCTTGCCCATGAAAGTGTCCCCTCCAGCGGTCTTTAATATGTTCAAAGCCATCAACACAAGGCTCACACCGTCTCTCAGTTGCAGGAGAAACAAGTTAGCCCTCACTAACTGCCCTCCATTTCCTCGGCTTCTCGCCCCCACAGCAGAGGGTGGCAACTAATCTACGTTTTGCCTCTAGATTTCTGCTTTTGTTTTGTTTCATTACAAACTGGTCATTCAGTGACTACAAGCTGGATGTAGCTGTGGTTTTGACTGCATTTTCTTGAAGAATTGTGAAGACTTGCTCAGTGGTTACTCCACAGGCTTGTGTTTCCCTTGGTCTTCCCTTGCTCAGTGGTTACTCCACAGGCTTGTGTTTCCCTTCGTCTTAAGGTTCCTGGCCCATTCTTCAAGCCTGAGTTGTCATTTTGAACCATGAGTTCTTCCCACCTGTCTGGACAGGTTCCCTATCACACATGCAAACTGACAGAACTGTCTGCTTTCTGTGCATTTTCTTTCCACTTGGTGAGGTCACTCTCTTGACCTCTTTATTCCTGGCAAACCATCTCTTCAATCCAGAGTGTGAGCACATTCATAGATTTGACTTCTCACTTTCTCCTCAAACCCAAAGACTTGCAATTCTTCTTTTTCGTGTTGTTTTAGATGCAAACAGCCTCGGTGCATGTTCAGCTCCTTGCCACCCCTCCCCCAAACATGTGAATAAGCAACAGTGTTAGTCAATAGATCTTGCCATGAAAAGGCAGGTACCTTCAGGAAATATAAGCGTATATGTGGCAAAGCCTCCCAGATCTGAAGGCAGGCTTCCTCCTTTCCCTGGAATTCACATCTTTTTTTTTTTTTTTCTATTTCTGCCAGAGTTAGAGCTCAGACAATTGCTCTGGCAACTGTCCCCTAAGGCTCAAGCCCTCTTTCATTTCAGATGGATATCTACATTTGTAAGCAGAGCCTCACTGTGCCACCTTGAACTTGAGATCCTCCTACTTAGCCTCCAGTTTTGGGGCACTACAGCGGTGTTCTACTTTGTCCAACACATTAGACTTTAGTTGTGAATGAGATCATTATTTGAATGCTTGCAACATGCTTTGTTCATCAAGAAACTGCGTTTTACACATAACCAGAAGGGGAATTCCCGAGTCACAAGATAACTCTGTATTTCTCCCTCTGAAGAATTGCCAAATATGGACTTGGGGATGGCCCAGTGATTAATAAGGGTCTGGAAGATGGCTCAGTGGTTTGGAATGTGTATTGCTCTTGCAGAGAACTTGAATTAGGTTCCCAGCATCCATACTGAGCAATTCCTAACTGCCTGTAACTCCACCTCTAAACTCTGAGGACACCCACACTCACAAGTTCACACACCACCCCCCACCCATATCCACAAAATTAAAAATAAAGTAATTCTTAAAAAAGAATTAAAAAGATCCAGGCAGTGGTGGCACACACCTTTAATTCCAGCATTCCTGAGGCAGAGGTAGGTGGATCTCTGAGTTCAAGGTCAGCCTGGTCTATGGGGTGAGTTATAGGATAGCCAAGCCTATACAGAGAAACTCTCCCCCTCACAAACACACAAATTTACAAAAGAAGAAAAAGAAGTACCAGATACTTTTCTTTAGTTTTGAACACTGCACATCAGAAAGTATCACAGGTTATCTGGCATATAAAAGTTTCCTCAGGGAAGATTCTAAATTGAATGTGATATAATTAATTAACTAGTCATTGGTCTGTATTTAAAGTGTTAAGAGTGGTGGCGCACGCCTTTCATCCAGCACTCGGGAGGAAGAGACAAGCAGATCTCTGTGAGTTTGAGGCCCGGCTGGTGTACAGCATGAGTTCCAGGACAGCTACACAGAGAACCCTGTCTGGAAAATAACAACAAAGGATTCGCTCGCTCCTTTTAATTCTGAGTGCCTGTGAGTATTTGTCCTCCCTGGAAAGACGGAACTGATGAAAGGGTTACATACAGTTTTTTCAAAAAAAGTCCAAAAAGGGACTGGAGAGATGACTCAGAGGTTAAGAGCACTTCCTGTTTTTCGAGAGCCCAGGTTTGATTCCCAGCACCCACATGTAGGCTCACAACTGTCTGTAACTCCACTTCCAGGGGATCCTGTACCCTCCCTGGCACCAGACATGCACATGTACACAGATGTACATGTAGGCAACACACACACACAATTAAAAAAAACAAAACATTTTTCATTCTTTAAAAGTATATGCAAATGCTGTACAGTGTGACTAAACTGTGGTGTTTAAAACAGGGGTAAATTAACCACAGATCATCTTTTTAAAAATAATATAATTCATCTTAGAATTTTTTGTATTTCAAGTGTATTTGTTGAAGATGTTATTAGTAGAGAAAGGTATCAAATTTATACATAACTACATGCCTATTAACCTGCTACTAAGAATGAATGAACCTTTAATCCTAGTACTTAGGAGGCAGAGGCAGGTGGGTTTCTATGAGCTCAACTCCAGCCTGGTCTAAATAGTGAGTTCTAGAATAGCCATAGCTACATAAGAGACCCTATCTCAAAAACAAACAAGCAAGCAAACAAACAAAAAGAGTGAATGATAATAACATAATATTTATGCTTTCTTTCCCCCATTTTATAAAATATAGGATGAAAACACACAGTTTAGCTTAAGAAAAGAGGACATTCATTTATTGACATATAGAGGCTATGTATAAATTCATGTTTCTGTTTTGGTTTCAGTCTTATTACAAAGGATATGAATTGCTTCAAAATGAAAGCACTGATTGATTTCAAGAGAGAGCACAAGTTCCTCTTCAAATATTGACTTCCCCTGCATAGACTGCCAGAAAACCTATGAAGAAACTCAACAAGGGAAAGAGTTTGGTGACTCTCTTTTTGTATTAATTATTTTTGAGTTATTTTGACCAAATTCCAGGCAGAGACAACTTCGGAGAGGAAAAGCTCACTTTGGATTAGATAAAGTTCAATCCATTACAGTGGCGGAAGGCATGGATGGGAGTAATTCTGTGTGGAAGTTTGTGGCCAAGATCCTTACAATGGTGCCAACTAGGAAGCGGGGAACACAGGACAGAACCAGAGGCAGGTATGACTTTCAAAGGCTTAACCATAATCACCTGCTTGTGCCATCCAGGCCTCACCTAAAAGCTCTGCAGCTTTCAAATTAGTGCGACAAGATGAGCCCTGTCGGAGAATATCCTGATACAAACCACAGCACCTGTCTGTACACAGCTATTGTCTAGAAAATGGAGAGGTTCTGTGGGTTACATCTGTGTGATAAATTCCGGGTGGCCGTGGGTAAGAGACAGCTAACCCAGACCTGAATGGAAGAAGCAAGATGTGAGGAGAGGGCTAGAAATAAGATACACTCCTCCTCAAAGGACACTGTACACTATAAAGAAATTTATCCAATCTAGATATAACCATACTGTTATTGATACAAACACCAATAGTGACTGCTAACATTTATCCGGCTGATTAAACACCAGCAAGGAAAATAATCACATCTTAGCTGCTTTTCTGTGGCTGTAGTGAAATAGACTACCAAAAGCAACTCAAGGAAGGAAGGTACAGCCCACCCTGGAAGGGCAATCAGGCAGCAGGACCCTGAAGGAGCTTCTCTCATGGCATCTCCATCAGGGAGCAGAGAGTGGAGCAGCTCACATGGCATCTCCATCAGCAAGCGGAGAATGATGAATGTTTGTGCTCAGTTTACTTTCTTCTTTTTCTATAGTCAAGGATCCAAACCCACTTTAAGAATGGGTCTCCCCATCCCAGTTAATCTAATCAAGAGAATCCTGCCAGGTGTGCCTAGAGGCTTGTTTCCTAGGGGAATCTAGATATTGCCAAGTTCACAATCATTATAAGCAAAATATAAATATAAATAATAATATAAATATTATAGTTTGGGAAGGGCTAGGAATGTAGCTCAGAAGGTAAAGTGTTTGCCTATCCTCTGCAAGGTCCTAGGTCCAACCCTTGGCATTGAGAGAGAAAAAGAAAGACAGAAAAGCAATGGGAGTTGGATTGGCTAGTTTTGAATCAACTTGACCCAAGCTAGAGTTATCTGAGAAAAGGGAACCATGACTGAGAAAATGCCTCTATAAGACTGGCCTATAGGCAAGCCTACGGGGTATTATCTTGATTAATGATTGATATGGGGAGGCCTATCCTTGGTGCCACCCTTGGGAAGGTGGTCTTGGGTGCTACAAGAAAACATTTTGAGCAAACCATGAGCAACAAACAAGCAAGCAGCATTCCTACAGGGCCTCTTCTCCTATCTCAAGGTTTCTACTTGAATTCCTGCTCTGATTTCCCTGGATAGTGAACTATAAGACTATCAGACATTTTCTTGATTAATGATTAATGTGTGAGGGCGCAGACCACTGTTGGTGGCTGGTGTGGGAAGTTCTTCTGTTGGTTGATGAATAAAGAAGCTGCCTTCGGCCAAAAACTTAACAGAATATACCCAGGCTGGAAGAGAGATATATAGAGTAGGCAGAGTCAAGGAGAGGCCATGTAGCCCTGCTGGAGAAAGATGTCGGATGCTGAACAGAACTTTACCGTAATCCACAGCCATGTGGCGATACACAGATTAATAGAAATGGATTAACCAAAGATATAAGAGCTAGCTAGCATACGTTTAAGTGATTGGCCAAGCAGTGATTTAACTAATATAGTTTCTGTGTGATTATTTTCAGGGGTCTGTGTTGCCAGAAAACAAACAAGTGGCCTCCCACACCAGGTGGCGCTACCCCTAGGCAGGTGATCTTGAATTGTCTAAGAAAGGTGACCGGGCAACTCATATTGATCAAGCCACTCCACCGTGGCCACTGTGCCAGTTCCTGAATCCAGGTTCCTAACTGAATCCCTGTCCTGACTGTCCTCAGCAATCGTGACCTGAGAGTTGTAATCTGAAATAAACCCTTTCCTCCCAAGTCCTGTTGCTTTCTCTCAGCAACAGAAAGCCTGAGGTCAGAGCCGCATGGGATCTTAAGCAGGAAGACAAGAGAAATTTAGTCTTTATAGATGTAACAATACTGTTACTGATACTAACACCAACAATGGCTGCTAACATTTATTTCGCTGATTAAACACTAGGGAAAATGCCAATGCTTTACAGCATGTGTTTTCTGTTTTTCAAGTAATGTCACTGTAGCTAACCATAAAAGTCATATTAATTATATTAGAGTTGTCAAAGTGGAAGAGAAAAAAACGAGGTTGCTTGAGGAGGGCTTACTCTTTAATAACCAACCCGAGTGAGGCTTCATGCAGAAATGGACTGCAGCTACAAGGACTGTGTCTTAACGCTGTAGGCCAGCAGAACGCCTTTCCTTCAAAGAGCGTACGGTTATGCAGGAACAGTAGTTAGGCTACAGAAAGTAGGTTTGAATTATGTATGATTTAATTCATTTCTCTATAGCATGGTTCTGTTAGCTTACATGTGCTTACTTCTATGTGTGTGTGTATGTGTCTGTCTGTATATGTGTCTGTGTGTATGTATCTATGTGTATTGTTTGTATGTGTCTGTATATGTATGTCTATGTGTGTTTGTGTGTGTGTATCTGTGTTTGTGTGTTATAGTGAGAGGGATTTGGTAGGGAAGACTTTGGATAATAAAACAAACACAGGCCTTGAATCATAAGGGTGTGCTCATAGTTTTGAGAAGATGTAAAACTATCAAGAGGATAGTAGCTTTTAAAATTATATTATTATTATTATTATTATTATTATTATTATTATTGCTAGTATCTTTATACTGACAGGTTCTTTTGAAGGAGTAATAACCTATGGAAACTGACAATTGACAAGATACTGAATTTTTGTTTGTTTGTTTTTTGAGACAGGGTTTCTTAGTAGCTATGTAGTCAGTCCTGAAACTTGCTCTAGAGACCAGCTTGGCCTCAGACTCACAGATATCTGCCTGCTTTTGCCTCCCAAGTGCTGGAATTAAAGGTGTGCGCCACCACCACCCAACTTGAAATTTTTATGAACTTGCTTTGCAAGACACAAACTGGCTATCACTCTAGAAACTTTTTGTTTTGTTTTGTTTGAGACAGAATTTCTCTGTATAGTGCTGACTGTCCTGGAACTTGTAGACCAAGCTGACCTGAAATTCAAAGACATTCACCTGTCATGCTTCCTGAGTGCTGGGATTGAATGTGTGTGCTACCATGCCTGACTTTCCAGAGACATTTTGAAATGCTAGCAATTGCTAGAAGTGCCACTTAAGAAGAAAGGTAGTGAGTGGGTCATGGAATTGGAGGTTCCCACCTGTTTTCTGGGGACTGTTAATTCTGTGGAGTGCTTGACAAAGGATCACAGAAGCTAAGGCAGTGGGGAGGTCTTGCAGGCCATCAGATGTTGGCAAGTCACCAATATAGAAGTAGTGCAGTATTTTATTGGGAACAAGTATGGTTGTACTAGTAGGTGTTGGCTCAATACCAGCTATGTAGAATGGGCTAGAAAGAGCTATACAAAGGTGGTGAGATGGAGGCATGCACACAGGATTACAGGGGAAAACACGTCTGGAGAAGAGTTCATTTGAAAACAATCAGCAAACGTAACATCTCCCAAGAAGACTTATGTTCCATGGAAAATGAACCAGAACCTCGGAAGAGTGATAAACAGAGCTCACTTCAAAGAAGCAGATCACTTATCATAGCAGAATCAGATGAACCCACTTTAGAGGAGCCTTTGCTCTGATTGTCATAAATCAGAGCCCACAACTGTCAGCGATGGATGACTGTTTTCAGATGTTTACTGAACTCTTAGAATACATCAGTGCATTGACAGAGGGCATCGGGGAGCATTCTCCTCTGGCTGGGCATTGTGTCTGTCAAAGGGTAAGGCAGGATGAGGGTGCCCCAGGTCTGCCTCTGCTGTGTGCTCTCTGACAAGGTAATGCACTTGTTAGAATATTGGTTTAACCACCCTAATAGTGAACAAAATAACAGTGAATTGAATCAGATCCATTATTTTCCTTTTACTTTAGAAATAGGCAGTACAGGGCCCCAAGTCAGCTCAGGGGGTAAAGGCACATGCTATGCAATCCGGTTCACCTCAGAGCCATCCCTGGAACCAACTCTGGAACAAAGTTATCCCTACTCCTTCTTATTGTTCTTCCGCCCCAGGGCCAGTTGTATAGCACTTTCTCCAAACTGCTACATTCCCTGTAGTAGCGAGGTAGAGGCTCATGAGACGAGGAAGGTAAAAAGACTTATGTCTGGATAAGGTAGTAACTTGGAAGATTGTCAAAGGCCCCTCTCCAGCTTCATAGGAGAGTAAACAACTGTTGAGAGAAGAGACTGACAACCAGCCCTGCCAAGAGGACACGCTTGAATCTGTTGAGACACCAGCAAGTTGTGTATAGGGATCCATGAATAGAGCTTTCATGAATTGTCACCTGCTCACAAAACATTGCGAGTGCTAGGGTGGTCTTCTCTGTGACACAGTGACAGGACTTTTGAGTCATCCCTGCCTCTGTCACCCTTGGCCCAGACTCCTGGTAGTAAACCAAATAAAACTCATTGGGTCACTGTAGTGAGTCGGACAGGATCGCCATTACAAGATGGCGCCAACATCCTGTCTTGTTGGAAATAAACAACTCCATATTTGGCTATGCCTTTGAGAGCTGCGTGTCCCCCGCTTCCCGCATGCGCGGTGGATGAGGATCCTTGAGCCTATCCCGATGCGGTCTGGTGTCAGCTGTTGGTGGCAGCCAATCACAGGGCTACCCGTGTGCCAATTCCCTATTTAAGCAGCTGCCTAAGAGCCCTTCACCCCTTCGCTTCATGCTGTCTCTCCCCTTAGCTCCCTGCCCCTTCGCTCCCTACCCCTTTGCTTCATGCTCTCCCTGCCCTTCCCTTTCTGCCCCTCGTTTCCTGCCCCCTTTGTTTCATGCTCCCCATCAATCAAGGGTACTCCAGTAAAGCGTGATCTGAGTGGAATCCTGATGTGGTGGTTGTTCTTTCTCGCCGGTCGAGAGGTCCGCCACAGGTCACCATATTGGACTTTGGTACAATTGCTACTTTGATAAGCTGTGAATTCCCTTTTTAAGTTCTGCAAGTTGTTTCTCCCTACAAAAAGTCCCTCACAGATAATTCCCTCATGTGCCCACATTGTGGTCACATAAACACACACAGTAATAACAATACATGTTTCAAAGTAGGAAGTCTAAGCTTTATGTGGTCATCCACAGACTTGAATTTTTGTATGTCTTAATTGCATTATTGAATTCAACATCACATATCTGTACTCTTATCATATGGACTATGAGACACAGATGGTGGCAGAAGACACAAGGTTAAAGGGAGTGGTCTACAAATTACAATCACTTCTGGCCACATTCTGATGACTACAATTCAATCCCATGACACATACAGCGACAAGGGAGACTCGGAATTGTCATCCTCAGGCTGTCAGCCATGTGCCCAGCAATACCTACAGAGGTTGGAGTGTCAGAAATAGAAAGACTAAGTGGATACTGAGGCATACTTAGCAAACCCTATCACCTTTATAAAATCTTAGTTTCCACTGTTGAAATGTCAATATTTGTAGTAAGTAATCAGCCTATGAGAAAAAAAATAACAACCAAAAACACTTTAGGTACTCAGTAAAAGTTAGGTCCTCTATCCTGAATTCACACAACAACAGGTCTTTCTTATTTGCCTTACTTTTAGTACTTCCAGTTCTCCAATAATGACACTGAGACTTATTAATTATGAAAGTTTTGCCTTTAGCTTAGGCTTATTCCCAACTAGCTCTTATAACAAGCACACAGCTTAATTAACACACAGTTTCTATTAATCTACATTCTACCACATTCTTTCTATCTTTCTTCCTTTCTGTACTCTGACTTCCTCAGTGTTGGTGTCTCCTGCCATGCCAGATTCTAACCCTGAGTTCTTCGCTGCCCAAAAGTCCCACCTAACCTCTTTTGCCTAGCAGTGACCATTCAACTTTTTATTAAACCAACCATAACAATGAATCTTCACACAGTGTAACATATCCTGCAACGTTTTCCCCTTTTTGTCTACATAAAAAGGAAACTCTAACATAGTAAAGTTATATATAAAAATAATTATAGCCAGGCAGTGGTGATTGCATGCCTTTAATCAGCACTTGGGAGGTAGAGGCAGGTAGTTCTCTGTGAGTTTGAGGCCATCATGGTCTACAAAGTGAGCTCCAGGACAGCTAGAGCTGTTACAGAGAAACGTTGCCTTGAAAAACCAAAACAAACAAACAAAAACCAAAAAGAATTATCAAGCAAAAATTACATTTATAAAGTCCAGTCCATTTTATTTGTTAAATTTAGAGAAACTATTCTATTATGTACCTATCTTGATGAGTCCAAAGTTTTATACCTAAACCATTTTCTATCATAACTTGTATTACCATCCTAAAAGTATTTTTTAGATCTTAAAACATTTTCTTAGATGAACAACTTAAGTTTTATATTTCTCAACCTTATAAACTTTATATTGCTTATGTAAGTTACTTTTCTGAATTTGGTTACAAGGAAAATGGTATAACTATCTAGCCTTCAACCCCATCAGAGACCTAAGAAAGATAAAATATTACCTGAGTAAATAGGAAATGAAAAGCAAACATATAGAAATATGACATATTTAGAAATGACAGAGACAGTTGGCTGCCTGGACAGTCACCCAAGTTTCCTCTGCATTGTTGGGGCATCCATCCTCAGCCAACAGACCTAGAATATCTGACAGACTTTTCTGTGAAGCAGGGAATTTTGAAGGACTGTCCTACGTTGTCTTGGCAAAATTTGGCAGTTGCCTTCTTTGTGTTCTGCTTGTCCATATGAAAAAATATCATGTAATAATATATCATGAGGACTCCATAGCTAACAAGATTTATCATGTCTCATGCAGTCTCAGAGCTGTTCCCATGTAAAGGGATCAGCATATATGTAACCTGTCTTGTAGTTTTTCTTGGCCCTGTTCTCCTGAATATTAGGTGTCCACAAATGGATATAAGTAATATGTATTATTTTGAGCCATTGAGTTTCTGGGCAGTTAATCACAAGCTATAGATGATATACTATTGATCTTTGGTAGGTGTTTTGGTAAACTTGCCATCCATTTCCTTTCGAAATTTCCCTCCACTTAATCTGTAGAACATTTTCTTAGGTGAATCATTGCTAGTCTTCAGATAAGATGTCCTAAGGAAACTGAAGGTGTGGATTCAGCTCAGTTCTGATAGCTGAGCTGTCACGGTAAGCAGTGAGATCTCCCAGTCAGCTGTGGATAAGACTGAAGACTTTTAGGAGTGGTTTCTCTACAAGTGAGAGCAGAAGTAGTTTCCCAGATGATCATCCCCTTCAACTTGCTCCGCTTTGTTTTGTGAGTGAGAAACAGGATTTCTTTTTAGACTGCAAGACTTTGATACCCATGGTTCCTACCCTGCTGTGTTATGAGCAGCAGCTGCAGGTGCCCTGCTACAAATGCACCCATTACATGATTTCCATGGTCTTTCCCTCACATACGCAAGACGGTAACATTTGTGAAAATTACATAAGCCAAGGCAAATCAATAAAGATGACAAACTAGTTCAGAAGTGACTAACTGCTCAACTTTAATTTCTCCTCTATTCCCTACCTTGTTCTTTATGCCCAGACAGTGTTGGATGCCGTGTGGGTAGGACTGACCTAAGGTCACTCAACTAGACTGTGAAAGGACTAACCCGCGTTTTCTAGTGACAGCATAAGTGTGGGTCACAGAGTTGAAATGATCATGTCCTGGCCTGTTATTTATTAAGGCAGCCTCATGATCAGTTTGCTACAATAGTTTTACACACAGATTCCAGTCCTATGATGTAGCTGGTTACATTAGACCTGATTCTAAACGTTCTTTGCTCCCTCGCCTGTCTTTCTTCCGAACTTTCCCTATAGTCAGAAGAGGTCTTTTGACCTGTTTTCTGGTTCTATACTTCTGGGATTCTAATGAACTTGTAATAAGGAGCTAGTATTTTAAGACAAATAATATTGAGGCCTCTGAGGTGAATTAACTTTGGCCCGAAAGTATCCCTATCAAGCTCCATGTGTTATCATTAAGAGGACCTCCTTACTAAGTCATTTTTGCTTTTTCAGGTCAAACACATGCATGTGGTCTGGTGTTCTGAGGTTCCGCAGGGGCTCCCCTTTACTATTTTACTTCTGTTTGTATCTATTTTTCAACAGCCAGCCTTCCTTCTTTTTCCAGACAGCCGTGTTTAATGTCCAGAATAGAATATAGTTTCAAAGAGTTTCAAGTCTTTAGTACAAATTATCCTTTTATCTCCTTGACAAAATGTTACGAATGGAACACATTGTGTAGTACCTGTTGGAGTTGTTAGTTGAAAACAACAGTGTCCACTGTAAGTTGTTTTAAGTGTATTCAAGGGCCTGAGAACATTTGGAGAATGTCTAGGGAAAAGTCTGAATCAAGCTTTAGGAATCTCTCACTGTGGCAATGACTGCTTCTAAAAGAAAGCTGCTATTGTGTTATTGCTATTGTGCATAGGTCCCCCAAAGTGGATGCTATTGTGCATAGGTCCCTTCTATGTGGCGGAAGAAGGGCTTGTAAGGGGAGAAATGGGTATTTAAAAAGACACCAGAATGTAGGGGAGATAGCTCAGTAGGCAAAGCACTTCTAGCATTAGTGTTGAGGAATGGATTTTAGACATTCAGGAACCACATAAACGAGGGTGGGAAAGACAGCCTGTTTATAATCCACTGATCTGCAGAGGAGATAGGACCCCACTAGCTAGATTAGCTGAATTAGAATTCTGGATCCAACTGGGCGATGGTGGCACATGCCTTCAATCCCAGCACTCAGAGGCAGAGGCAGGAGGATCTCTGTGAGTTCGAGGCCAGCCTGGTCTACAGAGCTAGTTCCAGGACAGGCTCCAAAGCCACAGAGAAACCCTGTCTCAAAAAACAAACAAACAAACAACAAAAAAAGGAATTCTGTATCCAATTGCAAGGTCCTGCCTCAGTGAAGAAGTGGAGAATGATTGAGGAAGATCTCTGACATCAACTAAGTATGTTCACATGTATACGGACACATACACAGACATCCATTCACATAAGCCTGCACCCAAAGACAGGCACACATAGTTCCCGCACACATAAGAAACCAAAGATGCTGGGCAGTGACAAACATGACAAACGCCTTCTACAGTCAGTGGCTCTTGAAACTGTGTGTGCTGGTCTGTCTCTTGATCTTTTGGCATATTTTCCTTTGGTTCCAAATTCTCTGTTCTCTGGAGGTGGTGTTTTCCTGTTGTTCTCCCCAAGATTCTTGCCCGTTGCAGGGTGTCTCTTATCATGTATTCTTTTTTCTCTAAAGTACAGCCCTATAGGCAGAAGGGAACTATCTTGAAGCCTTCAATGCTTTTCTCCACATGGCTATTTCCTGCTTGAGCCCAGTCCAGAGGCTCTGTCTCATTCTGGTGTCCAGATTGAAGCGTTCTAAGAAATTAGATATGGGCAGTACCTAGGTATCGCACAAGCCCATTTATACTGTAAGCTTTCATAGATTTCTTCTTATCATGTCCTACAGCGTAAAATCATATAATTTTAAAGTTTAAAGAGATCATTAAGTTGTCATTTTATAGATGGAATAATTAGGGGTCAGGGAAACGTAATCATTTTCTCAAAGTTAATTAGTTTTGAGATTGGGAGGAGAATCCCAAGGAACTAATTCTAGCTCACACTACCAAGTTGCAACACCCATACGCCAAATGCCACAGACCATAAACATTCATGGTATGATAAGAAAACAGAAGTTAGCTCTGTGCCTTCCAAGTCCATTATTGGTGACCATACATCCTGTTTTGTTTGGGGTTCCCTAAAGTCACACCACATCTAAAATAATTATTAAGAACAATGTCTCAATATACTCTAAAAATGTACTCATGCTTGGGAGATGGCTCTGTGGATAGCGCACTTACAATGCAAGCTTGAGAATAGAGTTCAGGTCTCTAGTACCCACTGAAAAGCCTGGCAGGTATAGCAGCTGACTGGAGTCCCAGCACTCAGGAGGCAGAGACAGGGGATCCTGGCACAGGCTGATTATCTAGAGGAGGTGGAACTGACAAGCGTTGGGTTCCCTGAGATGCCTCATTTCAGTAAATAAAGTGGAGAGTGATTGAGGAAGATAGCCAGTGTCTACTTTAGAACTCCATGTGCACATATGTGTACACACATGAGTATTCACATACATGGAAATGTGCATGTATACATGCATGCATATTGCACAACACAACAAGAAAGAGTGGAAAAGAAAACCCAATGGATGTATTTATAGCACCTTAATCAGTAAAATTTATTTAAAATTCAATCATTGCTGAGGTTGGGGATGTTATAGTGCAGAGGTAGAGCACATGTTTATCATGTGTAGGCCAAGGGTTCAATCTCCAGCCTGCCATGCATGCATGGAAAAAGAAAATGAACTACTTCATTGTTCTCCAATGATAGGACAAAAAGAGTTGACCAATGCTGTAAAACCGTGATTTGTCAGAGAAAGACTTAGGCTCAATATACCAGTTTCCAAATTCCAAGTTACATCAATGGTGCCCATGAAATGAGTCTGAAGACATAACCAACATTTAGAAGGCAAACAGAAAGCAGGGCTAATCTTGTGTACAGAAGGCGGTGCTACTATATTAAATGACTCAATTGTGTGCGTGCATACATGTGAGTGTGTGTGGGCCACAGAATGGAAGTGGGAACAACCATCCCATATTTAGGTATATATAACTCTCTCAGCTGAGGTTAGGGGTAGATAATAGAAGAGGGAGAAGGGGGTTCTCAAAACTCAAGACACAGCTGTAGGTGCAGTTCACACTACCTTATGGCAAGGTACTGAATGAGTTGGCTGTCTCAATATAGCAATTAAAATGGATGAACTTTGAGACATGGTGAAGAACTTGTAATAAAACTGCCATTGTCGGGTAGTGTTAGAAGATCCAATGTCATTTCAAAGTGTGTCTGTTAGGTGTCTTTTTATTCTCAAGCATTTATTGAGTAAGGCAAGGAAGAGCGAGAGCTGCTGCAGAGACTGTCTGGTACAAGCACCATGCCTTTATGCAAGCATGTTACAATTTTTCTAAAAGATTCAAGAATAGCTGATTTGTTGAAATGCAATCAAGATATTGTAGAGGTATAGCTTAGTATACAGGTTAGGCATGTAAGTTAAAAATGACAGAAAATCATAGAGTATGTTCTCATCATTCTACAAGATATTGTAGAAGTATAGCTTAGTATACAGTTTAGGCATGTAACTTAAAAATAAATGACAGAAAATCATAGAGTATGTTCTCATCATTGCCAAAAGGTGTGTCTAACATGTACATGTGTATGATATGTACATGTGTGTGTGTGTGTGTGTGTGTGTGTGTGTGTGCATGCACAATGCACATGTCAGTGTCTTTGAACACTGGGTCCCTTAGCAGGTTGGGCTGTTTCAATAGATTGTGTCACCCAGCCTGGAGTCTCTCTGACCCCAGCTGGGGTCTGATTAATTGGCTAGAGTATCTGACAGAACTCAGGGCAATGCTTCTGTAAGCTTTCTCAGTTTTTTTAAAGGATAGAGTTGGGCAGTTACACAATGAGAAGCAGTAGGAGAGGATGGGGGTGAGTGTGCATTCCAGTGTCTCTGGTAGGAACCTCCGCTTCCCAGTGCCATTGTCCAGAGGCAGCGCAGGTGCTTAGCAAAGCTTCTGCCAAGAGTTTTAGTCAGACACAATTCGTTCCACCTGGGTCTTCCCAAAAGTCCATGTGTGGCTCAGAAAGCCCTGTTTGTGGAGAGATTCCCACCCTGAGCTTACTTAGGGGTCCCACCCTCCATCATCAGATGGAGGAGGGGTGGATGAGGGAGCAGGGAAGTAGATATCTTAATTAAGGGAGCCATTTTAGGGTTGGCAAGAGACTTGACACTGGAGGGTTCCCAGGTGTCCAAGGAGATGTCGCCAGCTTGTTCCTTGGGCAGCAGAGGAGAGAGTGCCTAAACTGGCCTTATCCTATAGCCACACTGATGAATATCTTGCATATCACCATAGAACCTTCATCTGGCGATGGATGGAGATAGAGACAGAGACTCTCATTGGAGCACTGGACTGAGCTCCCAAGGTTCATATGAAGAGCAGAAGGAGGGAGAACATGAGCAAGGAAGTCAGGACCATGAGGAGTACGTCCACCCACTGAGACGGCGGGAATGATCTAATGGGAAATCACCAAGGTCAGTTGGACTGTAACTGATGGAGCATGTGATCAAACCAGATTCTGAATGTGGCTGACGGTGGAGGCTGACTGAGAAGCCAAGGGCAATGGCGCTGGGTTTTGATTCTACTGCGTGGACGGGCTTTGTGGGAGCCTAGTCTGTTTGGATGCTCACCTTCCTGGACCTGGGAGGAGCAGGGAGGACATGGACTTCCCATAGGGTAGGGAACCCTGACTGCTCCTTGGACTGGAGAGGGAGGGGGAGGGGAGGGGAGGAAAGTGGGAGAAGGGAGGAGGTGGAAATTTTCAATAAAAAATAAACAAATTAAAAAAAGAGTTGTGTCTTGTGACATAAAAAGTATCCAACACAATGAATAAGGACCTGTTGTAAAGAAAATATGCAATGTGAGCCTATGATGAAAAGCAGAAAAATTCTTGAGCACAATGTGTATGACATATATATATATATATATATATATATATATATATATATATATATGAACTATGTATGATATTCATATATACATGAAATACATACTAGTTCCCACTGGGGTGGAAGAGGAGGAGATGGGAGGTAGAGAGGATGTTATGTAATGGAAGTGCACTTTTTCAGGAATCAGGCTTGGAAGCCAGAGCCTCATGCATTCTGACATGAACTCTACCACCAATCCACAACCCCCTTCACTTTAGAGCCTTTTTACATATTTAGGTTGCTTTCAATTCCTGTTTTCAGAAATTAAGAGCAAGTTTGAAATAACAGAAGATGAGTTCTCTTCCTCCCTTTTTCTTTTATTTTTTTAAAGATTTATTTATTATTTATTTATTTAGGGTACACTGGTGTTTTGCCTGTATATACTCTGTGTGAGGGTGTTGGATCCCCTGGAGCTAGAATTACAGACAGTTGTGAACTGCCATTGGGTGCTGGGAATTGAACCCAGGTCCACTGAAAGAACAGCCAATGCTCTTAAACTGCTGAGCCATCTCTCCAGCCCCTCCCCTTTTCTTGAGGCTTAGAAGAATAGTTGTATAATAGGTAGGCATTTTCAGCATCTACCTCCAGGCCATAGAACATGTTTCTGTCTTTCCACCCTTACAGGAGGAGCACAGAGCAGGGCTATGTTCTTTGCTTCCACTGGAGATTCCCCCAGAGGCCTTTAGGGGTAAAAAATACTTTCAAATCCACTCATTTATAGATAATTTGAGACTAGGAAAGGATTATAGAGAGTGGATAATTCTTAGTAATGTCATACGGACAACTGAGTTGTGTTAAAATCACCCGTGGCAACTGCTGATAATGTTTGTTACTCAACTTGTTTGTGTGTGTGCATACACGCACATGAGTGTGCGTGCAAGCCTGCACATGCTCTCCCTCACTCACCTATTCTTTTCTGTTAAGCTCTTTATAAACAACGCTGCGTGTTTTGCCTTCTAAATCTATCAGGCCTGGTTATTGCAAGAGACCTGACCATCATTGGGTGAAGTTAGTTAGAGGTAGGCAGAAGGGCACAGATCAAAATGCTTCTCATCCCTTCCTTTTTTAATATAAAGGAACAGAATTCAGGGAACTTGAGTGCAGGGCTCCTCCCATTCAGGCCCAAGTGACTCAAAGCTGAGCATGGAGACAAATGTTCAAACTATGTCATTTAAACCTGTGACTAACAGTCCTGACTTCTCTCAGTTCTCAGTTGAATTCATAAGATAACAAACGCCACCTCTGAGCAGATCTCAAGCTTGCTAATCAGTAGACAGCAACTCCAGCTATTTGCCATCAGGTTCCAGTCATTCTTCCAAGCCCACGCACACAGGGTCAATCCTTTCTCTGTGGCTTTTCTTACAAAATCCCAAACCAATTACAGATAGATTAGATGGGATGTCTTAGCTAATATTGATCGACAGCTTGATTGAATTGAGCATCTCCTAACAGATTTAGTAAAACCCAACTGTGGGTATATCTGGAGGGATTGTTCCTTGAGAGAATTAACTTAGGGGAAAAGACTGCTCTGCGTGTAAGTGGCACCATCCTACTGGTTGGGCTCTGATGGAATTTTTTAAAAAATTAAATACAGCAACGTCTCTTGCTTCCTGAATGTCATGTCAGCTGCTTGTATGCACCACAACCTCTCTTCTAGGGCAGACTAAGACCTCTGAAATCATGAGGTCAAGCTAGATTTTTCTCTCTTATGTTGTTGCTTCATGTTTCTTCATGTCACTGCACAGAAAAAGTCATTAACAGGCTATGGTTGTCCAAGGTTCATGTATATATTCTTTTCAAAGCTGTACAGCTTCAAAATTGTGTATTTCAGTAGTAAATTATTTTTAGTATTTTCAGTGCTGAGAAATAATGATAAATTCTTGACATATTTTAGATGACAGTTTGTCTGCTACAATTATTATATTTAAGCATATATGTTGTAACATCCTGATTGTTGCAATTTCATTCTCAAGGAAAAAAGAAAATTCAGGACGAAACAAAAACTTGTAGATTATTTAGCTTGTTAGTATTACTTGATTTAAATTTCCTAGAGTTGTGAGATCATTAAATAATAGGATTTTCACTGAGTGGTGGCACATGACTTTTATCCCAGCACTTGGGATGCAGAGGCAGGTGGATCTCTGTAAATCTGAGGTTAACATGGTCTACAGAGAGAGTTCTAGTACAGCCAGAACTGATACACAGAGAAACCTTGTCAGGAAAAACATAAAACCAAGCAAAAATAATAATAAAATAAGTTTTAAAAAATAGGATTTTCATCTGTAGCAAAGGATTAAAGTTATTCAGTTATCATTATTATTATTTTTTTTAATTCAGTTTCAGAGAACCTGAGGGTTAAACTAGGTGAGGAGCTTTCACTTTTCCTGGGAATGTCATTTCTTGCCAGTGGCGTGTCAGCCATGGTAGATGAGCCAGGGAAAAACTGTTCAGTGTCTGCACATTATGAAGTCTCTTATTTATTGATTTAGAGTGTCGGTTCTAGAGTGAGCGTCTAAGGATAAGTATATATTCGTCACACATTGTTTACTGGGAGGTTTGCCTTTGTTGCTTACATTCTGTTTGATTTGACAGCATTCAGGAGATACTTACAGTTTTCAGTGGGCTTTTTTTTTTTCAGTTGTGTCTTCCTTGGACCCTGAAGCAGAACATGGGTTTTGTTCTAGACAGTGCTGAGTCACTGAGGAGAAGCCACAAGCCATGCTTACACTGCCGAGATGAGAAAAGTTTGGGCCAGGAGTCACCATTAATATGACATGCCAGCCCTCACATCCAAGGAATACTGACAGAATTTGGTCCTTTCATGATCATGTGACAGATGAGACAGCAAGCAGAACAGTGGGAGTGTGCAGTGCATTGACAGCCTTGACATTAGCATAATGTCGTCACCAGTAGCCAGGTCTCCCCAGGTGATCTGTTTGACTAGGAAGCAAACATTGGGCCATGGATATTTTCAGATTTAATACTGAAAACTGTTATAAGGAAAAGCAAAATTATAAATTTAAGTAGGATTTCAACATGCAGCTCCTTAAATATTTGTTCCACCTGAGCATAAATAATTTGGTTTCAGAAAGCTTCAACTCTATTATAGTATTATTTTGTGAAGGTGGAGGCGGGCTTGAGACAGGGTTTTGCTTTGTATCCCAGGCTGGCCTTGAACTCACAATAATTCTCCAGCCTCTGACTTCCAAGTGCTGGAATGTCAAGGCATGAATCTACCAGAAACATACATAGAACTGCCTACAATTTACACAGTAATGTCTCTGTGTTGTGCTGAGGTATTTATAGATGAGAAATACTCATCCCTTCCTCTCAAGCACTGGGCACAATACATAACTCACATACCACAAAACACATCACTTTAAAATGTATGATACCGTGGATTTTCAAAAACATTTAACATTATTTTTGATTTACTTTATGTATATGTGTGTTTCACCTGCTTATGAAGGTCAAAGAGGGCATTAGATCCCCATGGAACTGGAGTTAAAGATGGTTGTGAATCACCAGGTCAGTATTGGGAACTGAACCTAAGAATCCCACAAGAGTAACAAGTGCTCTTAACTACTCAGCTAGCTCCCCTAAATTGTTAGACAGCACCATACTAGTATATGAACATTCTGTCAGCCCCAAGGAAGCACATTGGTAATTAGCATTAGCCTGCATTACATTACTGCCTTACCTAGTTCCTGCCTGACTACCACTATTTCCTCCCTTCCTCCCTCCCTCCCTCCCTTCCTCCTTTCTTTCCTCTTTCTTTCCTTCCTTCCTTCCTTTCTTTCTTTCCTCTTTCTTTCTTTCTTTCTTTCTTTCTTTCTTTCCTTCTTTCTTTCCAGAGCTAGGGATCAAACTTAGGGCGCTGACTTACAGATTTTCCTTTAAGAGGTACGTTTTATATAAGTGATACTATGCAATAAGTAGCATTTTGCATGTGCTTTATTTCACATAATGTGGGAGGGTTAATCTTAATGCCAGCTTGACTACATTCAAAGTCACAGGGAGACACAACTCTGACAACTCTGGTTATTTTTGTGAGGGTGTTTCCAGAGAGGCTTAACTAAGGAAGGAAGGGCTGTCAGTGGTGGGACAGGGACACTGTCACCCCAACAGTATTCCCCTAGTTTGTTGGGACCGTGACTCAGGGCTAGCCAGGATTCATGTGTTTGATGTAGAACGGTTTCAGGGCTAGGCAGTTTATGAAGCAGGATTGGACTGTAAATGAAATAAACTGTTCAGACCAGAGGACTGAGAGAGAGAGAGAGAGAGAGAGAGAGAGACAGAGACAGAGAGAGACAGAGACACAGAGAGAGACAGAGACACAGAGACAGACAGAGACAGAGAGAGACAGAGATAGAGAGACAGACAGAGACAGAGAGACAGAGAGACAGACAGGGAGAGAGACAGAGAGGTGCTCGGGTCAGACATGCCGAAAGCATTTGTACAGAGAAGAAATGCAGCAGAAAGTAAGACCTGCCCAAGTGTGGGGACCACACCTCCAGAAACGTGAGTTATTGTCTTAGCAGTGGTCTACCATTTTGATGGTTCTCAAGTTACATCTCAAAAAGCAGATAAAAATCTTTCTTCTTCTTTTCTGTCTTAACAAATGGGGTGGCTCTAGGGACGGCTTGGATGGAAAGACAATCTGATGAAATCAGAAGCCACAAGAGTTGCACAAGGGGCTTAGAATGGATCTTTCCCCTGTAACGGGGTTTCTCTGATGAGATTTTTGGAACAGTTGAGGTGAAAAGGCTTTAAGCACTGTGAATGTTGGAACTCTGGCTTCTTTGTTGATGAAAGGCTTCAACTGGATCTGGGAGTCAGGGAACCTTCCTTCTCCTGCTCCCATGAAATTTCCCTTTCTCTCTTGGCCTACCATGGATATGGCTGGAGCTATCTCATGAGCTGAGGTTCCAGACTGAACCAGAAAAAAAAAAAAATAAAGCAAGATGAATACTTCCTGGTTCCAGCCTGCAGATTCAGTATGACCAGCCTCCTTCTGTTTCCCTGCCTTCGCCACCACGATGAACTGGACTGGATGCTTTCAAAGCCAAAACCAACTCTTCTTTCCCGAATAAGTAACAAGGAAAGAAATGAACATGGCATGTTTTCAAGGTTCATTCACGTAGCATGTGTTAATACCTTGTTCCAGTTATGACTGGTTTAATATCCCATTATGTGTGATGGAACTGTGAGGAGACATGCTCAGTGTTGGGGGGCTAGGTTGGGACAGGGTCCTTTCGTGTTCTTTCTGGGGGGGGGGTCCAGGGCTTCTTATTCCTTGGAGGCAGTGTAGGCCATGAGATCCACCACCCTGTTATTGTAGCCATATTCATACTTCTACCAGGAAATGAGCTTTGTGAAGTTGTCATTGAGAGCAATGCTGGCCCCTGCATCAAAGGTGGAAAAGTGGGTGTCGCTATTAAAGTCGTAGGAGACAAGCTGGTCCTTAGAGGAGCCATGGATGCCTGTTAGCACACCCTTTGATGCCTGCTACACGACCTTCTGAGGTCATCCTAATTGGCAGCTTTCTCCAGGTGGCATGGCAGATCCAGTACAGACACACTGAAGGTGGGAATGCAGGAAGGCCATACCAGTGAGCTTCCCATTCATCTCTGAGATGCAGCCCGATGGCCATCACACCACAGGTAAAACACACACACACGCACACACACACACACACACACACAGTGCCAGAACTTAGGTATTTGGTTGTAATAGTAGAAAATTTATTAATATAGTTATCTTTTGTGGGACTGTCAAACTGCTTTCCAAAACATCTTCAAAATTTTATCTCAAAAGCAATGCACCAGTCCTACTTCTGTTATCTTTTTGTCCAGTGTTGGATTCTAGAGCTGAAGTCTTGACTGTTACAGGCAGGCACTGTACATTTGAACCCCCCCCCCACACACACACACAACCATCCATATAGCTGCCAGTGCTTCCTATTCTGCCCCTTCATCTCCCACTCTAAATCAGATCACCTTCTGATTCAAGATCCTCTGTTTCTCAAGAGCTTTATTTATTTATCTGCCCTCACCACCACACCCGGAGCCTGGCTTTTGTAGCCATCTTGGTGGGTATGAAGTATGTCTTATTGGGGCTCCAATTTGCTTTCTGAACACCCGTGATACTGAGCATCTTGAGTCTTTACTGGCTGTGTATTTATCTCCTTTGGGAAAATACGTTGTGATTACCTTCTAAAGACCGGGTTTCAAATATTTGCTACTGTCTTATATAACTTCTACATATGACATATTCTGGACACAAGTTCCTTATCAGATATATGACTCTCAAGTAAATTCATTCTCCTACTCTTGCAATTTCTTTACGTGTCCTGAACTGCAGTGCTTCAAACTTTGGTGAGGCCCAGTGTATCTATAGTTTTCTCTTGTAGTTAATGCTTTTAGTGTCATACCTAGGAAACTATTATTTGACTCACAGCCATGAGGAACTATGACAAACATTTTTTCTAAGAGTTTTTAAGGTCTTAAGCTCTTGTCTTTGGTGGAGTGAGTCTTTCTCTGTCCTGCCAATCAGCTCCCAAACAATGACATGAAGACTTATGAATGCTCGGCCTTAGCTTAGACTTGTTCCCAACTAGTTCTCATAACTTAACCCATTTACACTAACTTACACTCTGCCACGTGACTCGGTTACCTCATCTCTGTACTGCCCATCCTGCTTCTTCCATGTATGATTGGAGACTCTGCGTGCCTAGATTCATCCATCTGGCGTCTCTCCTCTAGAAGTCCTGCCTATCCTCTCCTGCCTAGTTATTGCCCATTTGGCTCTTTATTAGACCAATCATAGCAATATTACACCAGTCACTTCACACAGTGTACAAATATCCCACAACACTTTGGGATTTTAATTTTTGTGAATATTATGAGACCAGAAATCTAACTTATTTTGTTTCATGCAGATATTCAATTCTTTCTCAACTGCATTGTCCTGACATACTATTAATAGTCATTTGAGAGGCTGAAAAGACAGCTAAGTAGCTAGTATTCCAGCATGGTTCCCAGTACCAAGGTCAGGTGGGTCGCTATCAACTGTAACTCCAGTCCTAGGGAATCTGATCCCCTCTTCCGGCCTTCGCAGGCATGAACATGTGCGGCATATACATACACATAAAGTAACATAAATGTTTACAATAAAAATCAGTTGATCTTCAATGTGTGAATTCATTTTTTAACTATGAAATATATTGCATTGACCCACATTTGTCTTCAAGGAAGTAGCATGAGGATTTTGCATGACTGTAGTCTTGTGGTAAGTTTTGGAATTTAGAAGTCTGGGTCCACCATCACTTTCCGTAGCAGGCCTATAAAGAAATAACTGACAAATGAGGAAATGGATGAGTGCTTACAGTGTTTTTGAAGTCTCACTTTATTGGGGAAGGTAAGAAACACTGAGCTGGTGGTTCTTAGTGTACGTGTTAGGGGAAAATGTGTTAGGAATGTATTTTATAAATAGACCTCTGGTTTGTGCTGCCTGGAAAGCATGGGAGACTCTGTAACTGGCAGCATAGTTGGTGCTCGACAAATGCTCCTCGCTACCTTATTCAGTGTGTGCATAAACAAACACACTGGGTTTCTGATTGATAATTGCTAACATTTCCCATTTTTTCTAGTGTATTAAACAACAAGTTCTAGTTTAGAATCTTGGTTTTTTTTTTTTTTTTAGAATTTCTGCTACTTTTCTGCACATAATATTCTAGACACATGAATTCTGCTTTTCCAGAACTGAACCATTAGTTCTCTCATCCCCAGGGAGGCCTTTCTGAGGATCTATGGATCCTATTGAGACCCACAATGAATGTACAGTTTGCACAGTCTACCATGCTCACGGGAACCAAAGGAGAAAGCAGTGCCCTATGTCAAAGCTTAGGCTTCCTGTCTTTGGGCCTCTTCTTAACTGGTACACTAGACACACCTGTCTTCTGTGTACTTGGCACGCTTTGTTTTGCTTTCTTGTGCTTACCTCAACTTGTTGCCACGGATTACTTGATGACTGAATTTTCATATTTTCTTTATCTCCCTCAGGCTCTTGTTATGTTGACTAGCCCTGCTAGCCACACACTGATACTCAGCAAATATTATTTGAAAATTATCCTATTGTCAATAGCATTTTCTTGCTTATCCACTCCAGGTATTGAAAGGCTGAAGGTTGAGCTGAGAGCAACATCATTGCTTAAAGGCAGAACAATGGATCCGCAGTAAGTCAGGGGCAAAATCTAGCCTTCCTTATAATGGCAGTCATTTACTTTCTCCACAATGAATTTACCTAGCAGGTTGGAACATAGGAGCATTGACAGTACCTAGGATTTAGCAAGTCCTTGGAAGCCAAGAGTCCTAGATAGCAATTCTTTTTTATTTATTTATTTTATTTTTTAAATTCTTTATTAAAGATTTCTGCCTCCTCCCCGCCACCGCCTCCCATTTCCCTCCTAGATAGCAATTCTGACTTCATGCAGAAGGAGAGGTAAAAGCCATGATCAACTTGGCAGCTCGTAGATTAATAGAAATGAGTTAATTTGAATTATAGTAACTGTTAGAAACAAGCGTAAGCCTAAACAAGCTTTCATAGTTAATGATCTCTTCTGTTTAGAATCTAGATAGCTGTTAGCAAGCTGGGAGGCCACTGGGGATGAACCCTCTCTAGGGGACTTTAGAAATCACTTCCCCCACACCTAGAAAGGGAAGTGCTTCTTTATGATTTAAATGACCCTGTAAAAGGTGGAAGTTTTGTTGAGGAGCATTAAGACAAAGCTACTTTCTCCTGCTCAAAACATTCTGTGTCCAGCCCAGCGTGGAGGAGGCACACAGTCTAAGCTATAATATAATGGAAAGGGGGAAGGAATAGTGATTCTCTTAATATACTTCTCCTTCCCAGAATACCTCGCCCACATTGCACCGCTGCCAGTCTCTGCTAAGAGCACTGTGGCCCTGGCCTTCCTGGTTTTCTGAGCTCTTTTCAGGAAAGAGGAACTTTCCCTTCTACTCTGCCGCTTGGAGACACCAGGCATGTTTCTGTGAACACTCATGGGCTGTCTCACTTTTCTCTAAAGCTACTGCTATCAGAAGACTGCTCACAGCCTGTGCTCCAACTCAGGTTTGGCTGTCTTTTCTCAATAAGGCAAGTAGAGGGGCCGCAATAATGGAGAGCAGAAAAGGGAGATTTATTCAATGAGGCCACACTGGAAAGCCAGACAAATCCACAAATTCTGTCCTGGAATTGAGTCTCCTGACATCAGGGTAAGATTTAAAGACAAAATAAGCTAACTAAACACTAGCAAGTCCACCTTTGTCTCAGCTCAAATCCTGTAATGTCATCCCCAGAAAGTAAGTTTCTTCTCTGGGGGCCCCCAGGGCTTCAGCCATTCCTTCTCCCAGTGACAGATCCCTGGGGTGTATGTCCATTTTTTTCAACGGGCTAAGGGAACACAAATGTATGTTCAGAACACACCCATTTCTTTCCTGATGGGCAGATTACACCATCCCTTACTGGTGCAACAGTTGGCCAAACTCCATTGTTGAACCTGCTGGCCCGCCTTTTCCAGCCCTTACTTAAAGGGGCGTGCCTTTTTCTTTTTCTTCTCCTCCCTTTTCTAGCCACCTGACATGATTAGCGCTTTGCCTACCCTCTCAAACATAAATAAAAATGTCCCCAAGCTTCCTTCTGAGTCTTAAAATTCTTCAGCGAGACTCAGAATCCCCAAGGCAGGACCCAAAGTAACAAACGGAACTTACATTGCACCGGAATGGTGGCATGTACCATAAGCTACAGGCTGTTTTTCCACTACCCCGCGGGCACGCCGGCCCCACGGCCGCCGCGCCTCCGCCTCCAAATTCAGTCTGAATGTCTGGAAACTAAATTTAAGAGCGGGGTGAAGTTTAGCATATAGCAAATGCTACTGTTATAGTAAGTACCTTTGCAAAGGAAACACGGTTGTTTTTCATTTTTCTGTTGTCCCACAACACAGGTTGTGAGCCTCCCTCTTGCCTCAAAGTTTAGCAGCCGCATCTACTTTGAAAATGCCTTGAGTGGTGTGTCATTTGGCATTATGAGGAAAGCTGTTTTAAAGACTTCTGTTAGCTCATGTATTTCCCAGGTGACTTGAGTTAGGGGTGCAGGAATGTCGATTTTTGCTTAGCCTGGGAGCAAGACCACGGTGAAGACCGGACCTAAACACATGAACCCGAAGAACGGCTCAAGAAGTTGCTGAATGCCTAGGCCCTGCAAGTTCCAAAGCAGAGCTCCGTCCCTAGTCCGGAAGGTTTTGAGAAACGCGTTTTTTTCCAACCTATGCGTTTGCCCCCGCTATGCGCGTCCCGCCAACGCACCACACTGCAGACCAGCCTCCGGGTACCTGGGAGCGGGTACCAGCCGTCCCACAGGCAGCGCACATACCGCGCATGCCCCAAGCCCAACCCCGCCCCCCACCCGCCCGTGCCACGCCCACGAGGACGCCACTTAGGGGCGGGGCGGCCCCCAATTGAATGGGGCGCGCATTCCAGCGGGACCACGTGACGCGGCCGCGCGGCCTGAGGTAAACAAGCGCGGCCCCGCCTCCCAGCAACCGCGCGCTGCACTCCTGTTCGCGGGCTGGCGGCGCTCGGCTGCGCGGGCCGCTCCTCCAACCGTCCTCAGCGGCCGGCGCGGGGCACAGCCGCGGCAGCGTCGTGCGCTCAAGTCCCGGGCCGAGCGCGCGCCCTCCGGTGCCCTCTGGCCGCCCGCGCGCTGTGGCGCAGCAGGAATTGGGTCGCGGCCCGGGCTCTATTCGCGGCTCCTGACGCGGCGGCCCGCGGGGCTGAGCTCAGCGCTATTCTCGGGCTCCGGGGCGCTGCGCCCGAGGGTGTGTCCCCGACCCGGGCTCGCGGCTATAAGGGGCCGCGGGCGGCCGCGGCCATGCAGCTCTACAGCAGCGTGTGCACCCACTACCCCGCGGGCACGCCGGGCCCCACAGCCGCCGCGCCGCCCGCCGCCGCCTCCGCCTTCAAGGTCTCCTTGCAGTCAGCCGGCCCCGCGGCCGCCCCGGAGCCGGATACCGGAGAGCGCCCGGCCGCCGCGGCCACCGAGCCCCGCGAAGCCGCCAACGCCGCCGCCATGCCCGCCTTCTCCTCCGCCTGCTTCGAGCGCTCCGGGACCGCGAACGCCGCCGCCCCGCCCGGCGCGTGCTGCAAGCCGCCGCTGCCGCCGCACTTCACGTCCACAGCGCACATCGCCGTGCGGGCCCTGGGCCCCGAGCGCCTCCTGCTGCCGTCGCCCGCAGCCCCCGCGCCGCCGCGCCGCGCTTCCTCCGCCTGGCTGCTGGAGGAGCTGCTCCGGCCCGACGAAGCCGCGGCCCCGGTCGCCGCCCGCGACGCGCCCGACAGGAACTTCCGACTGAACGAGCACCGCCAGGCCCTGGCCGCCGCCCAGCACCGGGCCCCGGCCCCGGCCCCCGGCAGTCCCGAACCCGGCCCCGGGCAGTGGGGCGAGGAGCGCCGGGACGAGCGGAGCCCCCGAGGTTGGGACCGGGCGAGCGGCCGCAGCGACGCCTCCGGGAGCGACGCTCCTCGACGGCACGACCCCGAGGCCGAGGCTCAGCCCGTGCCCGCGCTCGCACGGAGCAGCGGCGAGCCGGCCCAGAACGGCGCGGGCGAAGCGGTCGGCGCGCCCCGGGCGGACCCGAGAGACGAGAAGCTCGCCCTGTACCTGGCCGAGGTGGAGAGGCAGGACAAGTACCTGCGGCAGAGGAACAAGTTCCGATTCCACATCATCCCCGATGGCAACTGCCTCTACCGAGCCGTGAGCAAGGCCGTGTACGGGGACCAGAGCCTGCACCGGGAGCTGAGGGAGCAGACTGTGCACTACATCGCCGACCACCTCGACCACTTCAGCCCCCTGATCGAGGGCGACGTGGGGGAGTTTATCATCGCTGCTGCGCAAGACGGGGCGTGGGCCGGGTACCCCGAATTGCTGGCCATGGGGCAGATGCTGAATGTGAATATCCACTTAACTACTGGAGGGAGGCTGGAGAGCCCCACCGTGTCTACCATGATCCACTATCTGGGCCCGGAGGATTCCCTAAGGCCTAGCATTTGGCTCAGTTGGCTCAGCAATGGACACTATGATGCTGTTTTTGACCACTCCTATCCTAACCCAGAGTATGACAGTTGGTGCAAGCAAACCCAGATGCAGAGAAAACGCGATGAAGAACTTGCCAAGTCCATGGCCATATCCCTGTCCAAAATGTATATCGAACAAAATGCATGCTCTTGAAAAGTCTGAGGACCTAAGGAGCCGGGGAAGTGGCGTCTGTCAGTTTTTGGGAGAGCCGCAGGAACTCTAATTAGGGTAATGGCACTTTTCAGCTTCCTAGTACATTGGCTGTAGGTGTACCGCCTCAATCAGTGTTTGAGTGTTCTCTCAGAGCCGCAGGTTGCTGGGCACCTGGACGATGTTTCCGGATAGGTTTGGGTGAGCCTACTGCTATTTATAATTTGCTGTATAAAGTGAGCGCTACCTAGTTTGCAAGCTCATGTCTCACGGTATGAATTTGTTCATTCCTGGTAGTCTATTTTCTATAAAAATGTATTTTTGCACATTTTTAGAAATGGGTGTACTTTGATCTATGACGTGTTCCAATTGCGAGTAAAGGCTTTTAAGCATAATCCAGAGAAGTGCTTTCTATGAAGTTTATCTCAGTTTGTGATTTAGTAGTTAGTTTACATTGTTTCACAATTCTTCATTATCTCAGATGGATATTTTGACACATTATGTTACCAGATGATTAGCCCATTCCACGTTGATGAAACAAGCGGATTAGTTGTTTGGGGGAAAATGTTATTTTTTTAGAACTAGTCCGCTTTGAAGACATTTAACGAAAGGATAGCTTTGGGATGATTTTTTTCCTTTAAAGGACAGTGCCAGGCCTTACTTGAACAGAAGTCTGCTGTTTGCCGTGGCAGAATGATAATTCTGTGCTCCAGGGTTTAGAGTAGGTTGTCTGCTGCTCTCGTTTGTTTTCTTTTGATTCATCAGCGTCTTAGAAAAGACATTTAACGTGTATGAAATTTTGTGGGAAGTTCAGCCTCCTGCATTACACAGCTTCTTGGTTCCAACTTAGATTTTAAAAATGAGCCTAAGTGGCTGGGCCTGACAGATGGCCGTTATTTTTAGCAGGAGGCTGCTGTCTTAATATTCTGTCATTTTAAAGTTCTTTCAAAAGGTAAAATAGAATTTACCTTGTATTATGTAAAAATGTAAACAGCTTGTATGGTTTGCTGGGTCAAACAGTGTTTCCAATCAAAGAAAAAAAGATCTATGTTGCCACTTTTAACTACCTTAGTGTATTTATTAAGTAATGAAGTTTGTACTTTTTTATTTTGTAACACTTTGTGATTTTTTTGTACAATAATGTATTTGTACAATATAGCAGGTCTCAGCTGATGGAATGAATGAATAAAATGTATACTTTTACATCTTTCTGGGTAGAGTGGTTTTTAATTTTTCTTAAATACACACTTTTTTTTCACCTGTAATAAATGCTTTCCCAAATTTTCACATGAACAGGAAAGTCTTATTTCAAAGGGTACATCTCAATGAAATATAATTAAAGGTGGAGTGACTCAAGACATTGCTTTTATTATTTCTAATTCCTATCAAATTATAGCTGTACCTAATGATTCATCAGCCCAGTTTTATTCTTTGTGACCCATTCTTTTGCCTTAAACTTTCTTGTATTAAAGACTAGCCAAAGAAGTGTCCTGAATTTACCTAATCTTTTCATCCTGGTTATGGTAATCTACTTTAAAATGTGTTAATCAGATTTAGTTGTAAAATGCATGGTTATGGTACAAATATGCCCCTTCAAAAATCAGGAGTTTGAAACTTAATTCCCACTAGGTGGGGCATTTGGGAAGAGATTAAGTCCTGAGGGCTGTGGTCTCTTTAATGAAATATGCCTCATGAAAGGGCTGGAAGTTCCAGCTTTAGGCCTTTCTGGACCTCTGCAGTTCATGAATGCCTAGAGGCCACCGTCTGTAAGGAACTGACCCTTACAAGATGAGAACAGGCGTTTTCTTGGGACATTCCCCCCCCCCCCCCCCAGAAAAGAGAGATTCTCTTGTAGATCACCCAGTTTCAAGTCAGGATCCCTGGGCCTTGGTTCCCACCGAGAAGTGTGAGGATTTTGAGTTTGTGATCAGATGAGACAGTGAGATACAGTGCAGTATTTATCCAGAGCAGTTGTCAGCTGCAAACAGTGCAGCATCAATTCAAGTGATATACTTCTTCATCTTTGCAGGTGAGTGTCCGTAGCAACCAATGCACACATACAGTGTGTTGTGTGTAAAGATGGTGCTGAAGGAGAGAGGTTTGTTTTTAGTTGTCTGGTGTGAAAAGTTTTCTTACATCCTCATTTGTTCTGTGTGGCTTAGTGCTTGCTTGTTTTGTTTTAGGAGAACTAAATGTAGATTCACTCCTTTGTATTTAATATTTCTTTTCTACTGCTGGGCTGATCTTATGTGTTGTTAGTAGTGGCAAACCTATATCAATAAGCACAATACATAAACAGCTGGAAAGGTAGGTGATAATTTGGTTTATTTATTTATTTATTTACTTTTTGAGACAGGGTTTCTCAGTGTAGTCCTGGAACTTGCTCTGCAGACCAGGCTGGTCTTGAACTAAGATCTGCCTGCCTCAGCCTCACAAATGCTGGGCTTAAAGGCGTGTGCTACCAACCTCTAGTCTTGGTTTATTCTTTTTACCTTTATTTTGGCAAGCAAATTATTAAATAGTCATTCCTTGAATTAATCTTTGCAGAGTAGCCAAGGCCCCCAACATTCTATGAAGGGAGACAAGTTGGTATCATGAGTTATACAAGTTTTCTTAGAGTTTATTTCCCTCTAAAACCTGGGGAGGATAGAATCTAAAAAATGCAACAAGTATTTTCAAGTACATTAGTGAGAAAAATCACACTATTAAACGTGAATATTTTGTTGAAGTGGCATATAGATTAAAAGCTATGATACAAATGGGGTGTGATGATACACATTTGTAAATCCTATTTGGGAGTCTGAGGCAATTGCTC
This sequence comes from Microtus oregoni, assembly GCF_018167655.1. Classification (NCBI taxonomy): domain Eukaryota; kingdom Metazoa; phylum Chordata; class Mammalia; order Rodentia; family Cricetidae; genus Microtus; species Microtus oregoni. Next base: position 890,619 of record NW_024543977.1, read on the forward strand.
TTGAACTGAAGGCTGTCTCAACTAAATAGTAAGTTTCAGGCCAGTCTGGGATCTGTAGTGAGACTACCTTAAAAGAGCAAAGGTCACCGAAAGCCCTGTGATGAAATCATTGTTAATGTGCATTTGATTACTGCCTGAAATCCAAGATAGCAGGGAAGTTTAGCGTTTGGTAGAAGCCTAATATTTGAATCTTTTGTTCACGTTCCACTCAGCTGTTTCCTCTGAGATACAGTTTACCTATTTAGATGTGTCTAATGGGATTGGGGTTAGGTCACTGTAGACAGCGACCTGTGCCCAGGGTGCTTTCATGTCTTTTCCTGACTTTGTTCACAGGGATTGGGGTTAAGTCACTGTAGACAGCGACCTGTGCCCAGGGTTCACAGGCTTCACTTTTGTTAGTGTAAAGCTTTCCTCCGAAACCACACTTTATAGAGAAGAAGTGCCTGAGGAGCCCATGACCATCAAGATTGGTCTGCTTTGGAGTGTTTGAACAGCTGTAGGATGAAAGGTTTTCTTTGTGATTTTTGTGCATGAATAAAAAAAAATCAAGATCTTGAGATAATGTCACTGCTTTAGTGAAATACGTGGTTTTCTCTTATCATGAGATAGCAAGAAAGGCGTCTGGAATGAAAAGGTGTTCTTAGAATTTTCTATGTAGGTGCTATGGTTTGGGGACTTCGCAGTTGTACTTTCTCGTCATCCAGCCTGCAAATAATGACATGAAGACTTAGTGACTATGAAAGCTTGACCTTAGCTTAGGCTTTATCTAAAACAGCTCTCAGAACTTAAATTAACCTGTCTCTGGTAATCTACCTTATGCCACATGGCTTGATTACTTATGCTCTGTAGAGTCTCTCCAGCTTCTCAGAGTCCTGCTGGCATCTCTGTCTCTCTTCCCCAGAAGTCCCACCTAGTTTCTCTTGCCTAGCTATTGGCCATGTAGCTCTTTATTAAACCAATCGGAAGGCCCCTTAGGCAGAGACGCATCTTTACAGCAGGAACAATTCGGGGACAGGACCTCCCCCAGAAAGTAGGTTAGGAACATAGTCCCCAGGCATGCGTGGCTTTATGAAAGGTGGGATCTTTGATAGCTGAGTTAGGGAATTAATGGGATATCGGGGTGGGGGTAGCTTTGTTATAAAAGCAGCCGTCCGACTTCTTGCTCTGCTCTGCAATCGATACATCAGCCTTTTGATGGAGCAAGAAGGCCCTGGTTGGAAGGAGTTGCCACGCTGCGCCTGCAGTCTCCAGGCTTCAGAACTGTGAGATAAACCCGGCCTGTGGAGCTCAGTTATAGCAGCAGAATGCTGGCTAAGACAGACATACCCGATCAGTTCAGGAATGGGTCTGTAGCATGTTCGTGTTTACCAGCTGTCATGTGCAGGTGTAGCTAGACTAAGTCAAACAGTCACTGAGAAGCCAGAATACATGTATTTCACCTCTAGTTCCTCATATATGTAAAATATAGTGGGCGTAGGCTATATTATGTTTATGTTGACTCCTAGGTTCCAACCCAATACCTAACAAAGTAGGTACTTAGTATCTGAGTAGGAGAATAAATTGTAAGGAAATAGGAGCTTTGATAAATACTTAGTAGCTGGGTATAATATTGAAAATGATTTGACTTTAAAAGAACAGAACATAGTCATTTCTAGTCATCTGGGCATTTTAAACTGAAATTGTTGGTTATAAAAACACCCAGAACTCACACATGGTATAAGCATACACTCTACCAGTGAGCTACATCTGTAGCCCCGAAGTATTAGAATTCTGTAATTAACAAACTTAGAAATTATAGAATTTATCTTTATGTCACCTTTCAAATACTTTAAGGTGTTGAGCCTATAAAGCTCATTTAAATACAGAGCTTTGATTAATCTGAGTTGATTTCGAAGATGTCGCCTGGTCCAAGAGCCTTAGTCTGGCTTGCTTTTGATGAGGATACCCCAACCAAGTCCAGATTATAGCAGTTTCTAGCTTTGCCCTTTCCTTTCTGTAGCCTGGCCTGAAAAGTCGGACACATTTCAAGCATTCTTTCAGGATGGCGTGTCCAGTAACACTGACAGCATGCTTGTGCCAGTTGATCAATGGGGCCAGGGTGAGTAGCATGGATTTGATCAAAACTGTCAGTGTGTTGCCTCCACTGTAAAGTGGGTCACTGCCAATTGTCCTCTGAGTAATAGACAGAGAGAGAAGTCACTGTTACAGTCACTCTTTGTAAAACTTGATCTGAGTATTGTTCCTTACCATTGAAATTTCTAAATAAATATGTCAGTTTGTGTATAAAAATGTAAACAAAGTAATTGCTTTAGATGGAATTCCTTAAGAATTTGTGTGCCTTTAGACAATAACTGAGAATAGCTCACTCTTCCTACATTGCCCTGCTGGACTGGGCCTGTGGCCCGGAAGCTCAGTCGGTGGCTGAAAAGCATCTGCTTCACAGGCTTTCAGCTTCCTGGGAACCTCCTGCACCAGCTTCCCTCTTCCTTGTCCCCTCTGAACATTCTGCTCTCTCAGTTGCCACTCTCTGGTCCTTACACCCCATCGTGATGTCCTACATCAGTTAGAGGCAGATTTCATTAGAATTAACTCTAAAAGAGTTAACTTTTAGTTTTTGGGTTTTGTGTGTGTATGTGTACGTGTGGTGCTTTACTTAGACAGGGAGGCTCCCCTGTGAGTTAGGTGCTTAAGCTTTAGATTTGATCCACTGGAGACAGCTAAGTGCCCCCCCCCCACTCCTTTTACCTTTTCTTTGGTAGTTGCTGATGGCATTGTGGGTTTGGCCAATGCAGAGGTCTCTGAATGCATGCAGTGTCTGATTTAAATGTCAAACGCTGGCTATACTAATCCTCAAAATTAGCAGGGATGTGTCAGACCTGGTTAATGTTTTACTTCCTTCCTAGCAGAGGTAATCATTCATGAACCCATCTGCCGCCGCCTCCTTTCTGTTTATGCATTTCTGTGTTTAGTTCACTGCTAAGCTTGGAAATAGTGCAAATTTCAGTCTTTACTCCTCCACATCGCACTGTGCAGACATGCTTGGTATACACGTACTGCTCCCTGAGAATGTCATTATTGAGACCTCTTGAACGAGGGTGAATTATGTCTATGCCAGAAGTGAACTGGTCTTCCATAGCCTTTGCTGTCCACGAGAGTAAAGCACTGTGTTCTTCTATTAACTATAATGACTGAATATGCTGAGTAGGCGCCCCACATTCACATACTGACAATCAGAATATAAACAGTGCTGATTTGAAGAAAGATAACTTGGTCCCAAAGGGTATGTGCATTTGATATTTTAGAGCAATTGAACTAGAAAATACATGCTTGTATGTGGTGACACACACACACACACACACACACACACACGCACACACCATTCAAAAATGAACCAGGTTTTTTGAACTAATTTTGAACTCGGTACCAGTAGGTTGGCAGTGTATATGTGTATATTACAGTCACCAGTAATGTGTACTTGAAACACTGATTTAAGTCCAAACTGATATTCCTCCTGAATTAGAATTCCCAGTTGGAAGACTTTGAAGAAGAGAATATGTTTGCATTTCTTAGCTTAAGGTGCCATTTAAGACCCCATACAAAGTAGGTAATTGTGAAGGTAGCTTCTACCAATGTGTCATGTGACACCCTGCAGCCAGTCTGTAAAGTAAACTCAAAGGAGGCTTTCAGTTCTCGTGACAAACAGGAAGCATTCACACTTTTGTTTCTCACAGTGAGATATGAGCAAGCCTGGTGATGTCATAGGATGAACACAGGGGAAATGCCACAGCTGAGGAAGAATGCAGCCAGGAAGTTCTCCTGTGACCATTGCTTCACTGCCATAGCCAGCTTGCCGCAAGGGGCTCACTAGTTTGAAAGGGAGTAATCTTTTAAAGTCACCTCTTACTCTAAGCCATGCTTGTTGTCTCAGTAAATCACAGCCGGCCTGAAGCAGAGACCTCAGAAAGAATTCACCTCAACTTATAGGCCAGCTGCAGGCTGAACCTTTTAGAAAGAAACTGTTTCTCGGATTCTTTTTTTTAAAATATTTATTTGTTTATTATGCATGCAATATTCTGTCTGTGTGTATATGTCTGCAGTCCAGAAGAGGGCACCAAACCCCTTTACAAATGGTTGTGAGCCACCATGTGGTTGCTGGGAATTGAACTCAGGACCTTTGGAAGAGCAGACAATGCTCTAACCTCTGAGCCATCTCTCCAGCCCCCTCTCAGATTCTTTTTAAAATCTGTTCATTTTGTTGTTAGTATTGTTGGCCAAAGCTGAATCTCTTGAAGGACAGTGATTTGCCAAGGGCTGACTTCATTGATTTAGAAGGCGGCTTGACAAGAAGAGAGAGTTATACTAGCTAGGCCAAGCTGCTGTAGCAAAAAGTAGATTTCTCTGTTTCTTAAAAGATGGAAGAGAACAGCATGGGTTGGCATGGGAGTTCTACTCTCCAGACCTGTCACCACAGTGAGGAGAGCTGGGTCACCACTACCGCTAGAATGGAGCTGTTGAGGAAGAGAAAAACTTCCCGAGCCAAGATGCTTCGTTCACCTCTGTCCTCTTTGTTGGGCATCCAGCACATTAGATTATTAGACCTGGAAATATGTGGTGGTTAGGACATTGTTCAAGAAAGGTGAATGAATTTTGGTCCAGAATAGCAGGCTTTCCAAATCTGTACTTATTAGAAATAGCTTAGAGCTATTTACATCTTAGTAAATAAAACTAAGTTATTTCACATGAGAGTAGAATTACGATGCCATGATTTAGGGTCCTTATGAACCCCAATAACACAATTGTCAGGTTTCAGGTGATGCCTCTGCAAGGCATCCCACAGTTTGGTCTGTTTTCCTATTTTCTTCTGTTCTCAATTGTTCTTGAGTGGTGTATCAGAAATATCTTGAAAAATCTGTGTCCAATGTAAGCAATGCATTTTTTTAGAAAGAACAATTTAGAAACTTTTTTTTCCTTTTTAGGATTTTTATAGACTTTGTTTAGCATATTCCTGTTTTTTTTCTCTCTGATTCCATTTCCTGATTTTCTGTGTGCTTTTCCTTTAGAATACTTGTGTGTGGTCTGTGGTCTGGTTTGTGTAAAATTAGTTTTTTGTTCACTTGTTTTCTAGTATTTGTAAATGCTCTAGTTTTTACCTTACTAATTTTACTAACTTATATATAAAGATTTAACCTTGCTTTATTCAGCTTTCCCAGAAAGGCAGGCAGCGGGCGCTGCTGTAAGCGCTGAGTGGGCAGGAAGCTATATGAAAGAGTCACACTTGATTTAACCATGGGACTAATCCTCCAAAATGAAATGTGCTAAGAATAATCATGAATGAGTTGGCATAGACAAAGGGAATAGTAACACATGGAGTCACCCGTTTTCTAGAGAGGACATGGGGCCTTCCCAGTGGAAACTGGGTAGCATATTAGCAAAACTCAGTAGAAAGTAGCTAATAAAAAGAAAATGATAACTGTCCTAAATATAATGGCTCCGCAGCATTGTGTTGCCACAGAGCAGGGTAGTGATCTCTATGAAACCTAGGGAACAGAGACAAGTAAATACATTGCTTAGTGTGCCTTGTTTTAAAAAAAAATATTTTCGAGAATTTCAACCGTCAATTCAATGAAATGTGTTCATATATAACTCACCCCATCTTTCTGCTCCAACTCCCATTTACCTCCAAACCTGCCTCCTCACAACTTCCTGTTTTTTTTTTAAATAACCCATTTTGTTGTGGAATAATCCTTCTGAACACTGAATATATGTTGCTATGATTGATTTAATAAGCAAGCTGACTAGCCAGTAGCTGAACAGGATAAAGTTAGGTGGGAACGCCAAAGTGAGAATGATGGGATGAGGAAGGGCGAAGTCAGAGGAGTGGCCAGCAGATGCAGGGAGAAGTGAGATGAGCTTGCTGTACCGAGAAAAGGTACCAAGCCACGTAGTACAGCATAGATAGGGACATAGGTTAATTTAAATGTAAGACTCAGCCAGTAATAAGCCCGAGCTATTGTCCAAGCATTTATAAATAATAAGTATTGATTATTTGGGAAATGGCTGCTGGAATGGGAAAACTCCACCTACATCCATTAATTCCATTAATGCTGCTTGGTTGTTGGCATGGCCAACTACTGGAGCAAGTATCCACTGCCAATAGCTCCTCAGTAAGTGGGCGTGAGGGCTGGAGGTCATCTACCCCATCTCTGCTGGGGTTTTGTGTCTTATTTTAGCTATCTGTTCTGTTTGGATCTTAAATGTTTCCTAAAGTCTCATGTGCTAAAGGGGTTGGTCATCAACTTATGGTGCTGTTGGGAAGTGATGGGACCTTGGGTAGTGGGCCTTATGTGGGAAGGTTAGGTCCTTGGAGCTTATTCTTGAAGAGGACATTGGAACCCTAGCCCCGTCCTACCCCACTTCCCAGCTGCTGTGATGCGAGCTCTTCTGCTCCTCCTCTCTTTAAGGCCCAGGTAATGGCATGAACCAGCCAGAGACCAAAGCCTCAGAAACTCTGAGCCAAATGAACCTTTCCTCCTGTTGACATTTTACTACAATTACTGAAAACTGGTGAGAGGAATCAAGGCCCAGCTACAATGATGTGCTGAGTCACTTAGGAAAAAGAAGAAAACGATAAACCCCTCTTTGGAAGTAGGAAGGAAAAATTCAACAAACACTGTCTGTCTGAAGGTAGGTGCTGTGTGCACTGTGGTGTAAGCTTTTGGGCTGTACACAGTAGGTATTTAATCATTAGATGTTAGACGCTTCTTTCTCACAAATCACTTTACTCACCAGGGTCTTCTTTGGAACAGTCAGCTGGGGTTCAGATTGTGGCTAAAGAACATAGCACATGTAAGGCCCCGGACTAATTAGTTAACCTCTTTGACCTTGCTTCATCTCTTGTGTGAATCTATTTCAGAGGCTGTGGTAGTATTAAATTATAGATACAATCATGTATATATCTTACGCACAGAGTATAGAATTAGCATTCAGTGGATTTTATATTTACTTCTTTAATACTTTAGAATCACAAGAATGAACCAACATATACATTTATGGGGACTAAAGAATTATCTTCCCATGTCAATCTAGATTGAGTTGAGCTGTGGAGCAAATTGACATAGACAGATTAATAAGAAAAACCAATTGCACATGTATGCATGGGAGTCCCACAGGACATGGGCCATAAAAAAGGACAAGTGACTAAAGCTTACATCCTGTCTCGAGCTGTAGGGAGAGGACTAAAGACTTAGGGATCCTTAGAGTGGTAGACACTCAGCCTGGGGAGGGAAAGAGGGGGACTTGCATGGAGAATGGAGGCTGTCTGCGAACACTGACAGATGGGACGGTTGAGCATGGTATCAACCCCCAGGGGCCTTTCCTGTGATCCAAGTTCAGTCGTCTCTTTGGTTAATAAAGTTCTTAGGGCAGGGACTCCTGAGGCTGAGCTCCTCCCAGAGGACTGGTCTTTAGACACTTGAGGGAAGTGTAGAGATGCATGTGGACCACCTCTTTTCCCAAGTACCCTCTGCTCAAAGCATGTTTTGAGACACCCTTTCCTGAGCGAGGTCCTTCACACTGAGCATAGTTTATATCTCTCAATTTTATCCTTACTCTGATTTAAGATTTTTTTCATTTTAAGCTTCTTTTGCCTTTTTTTTTCCATTTTGATGTGTGTTTGCGTGTATGTATAATCATGTTCTACATGAGTGGGCGCACAAGCATGTGGGTGAGCTTACATGGGGGGGTCTAACTAGGGTTGGTGTCAGGAATCATCTTCAATTTTCCTTTCACCTCGTTCAATACAGCGGAGTTTCTCAATAAAATCCAGAGCTTTCCAGTGCCGCTGACCTCATTATTTGGCTTGCTTTGGGTGGGGGAATCTTTTGTCTCTTCCTTTGAGCCTCAGTTCTAATGGGCATTTTCATGAGTTCTGGGGGTCTGAATTCTGATCCTCATGCTTGCACAAGTACTTAACCACTGAGCCATCGCCCAAGTCACCAGATTTTTATTCTATTATGCATGATGTGAGGGTGTCAGTGCACATACACAGTGTACACATGTACGAGGCAGGGACAACTTTGTAGATTTGGTTATGATTCTACCTTTATGTAGGTTTTGCGGCTAGAACTCTGGTTGCCAGGTGTCTTAGGGTTTCTATTGCCGTGAAGAGACACCATGACCACATCAATTCCTGTAAGGAAAACATTTAGTTGGGGTGATTCATTTATAGTTTTTGAGGTTCAGTCCAGTATCATCATCATGGTGGGGAGGATGGTAGGTTGCAGGCAGACATAGTGCTAACTTCCGTGACCAGCAGGTAACAGGAAGTGGTATGTGTCACATTGAGGGAAACTTGAGCAAGAGAGATCTCAGAGCCTATGGAGGCCCAAAAATGTGAGCCTATTTCTATGTTGACCAAAGGTCAAAGAGTTGGAACTTACCTCTGTTCCTTCAAGGTTATTGTGTTGCTGCTCAAAGGCCCCGCCTAGATTCAGATTAGAGAGTTCTGCTCTCTCAAAGTTATTGTCAACAGGTGTCTCTAATAGCCAGACCTTGTATTTTAGGTCTAAGGATCCAACTAAGTTCCAGTTCTCTTAAGGAGATAACTTTGGTTTCCACCCAGGAGGGCTGGGAAATTATTTAACTGATTGGAAAACTGAAAATTTCTATCCAGTTTGCAGGGTGTCTGGGCACAGCCTTATTCTGCAGAATCCTGAACAGAGGATAGAAGTGGAGACCCATGGGTGACCTCTGGTGGTGGCATCCCAAATGGAGTTAAAGGCCATTCATTTGGAGACAGGGTTGGACCCCGAATTGCTTTCATGGATGCTAATGTCTAGTTGTCAAGGGCTTCCCCATCCTGGGGGAACCCTAGGAACTCTGACCTCATGGACACTGAATAGAGGACCAAGAAAGGCTCACCATACTGAAATCAGGCACCTAGCAGAGAATTTAGGTGTTAAAAGGTGAAGCCTCTCTGGGCGGTGGTGGCGCACACCTTTAATCCCAGCACTCGGGAGGCAGAGGCAGGCGGATCTCTGGGAGTTCGAGACCAGCCTGGTCTACAAGAGCTAGTTCCGGGACAGGCACCAAAGCTACAGAGAAACCCTGTCTCGAAAAACCAAAAAAAAAAAAAAAAAAAAAAGTGAAGCCTCAGTTTTGTCCCAACCTGACTCTGAGCATGCTGACTGCCAGACTTCACACCCTGACCTGAGGAAGGTTTCTTTTATTGGTTTGGGTTTAAGGAAACACTCAGTGGGATCCTCAGCAAAAGTCACGCTTCTTGAGACACTCCACCACTCCAGGCTGGCGTCGCCCCCTCTGAGGACCCGCACTACGTCATGAGGTAGTTACAGCAAAACAACCAAGCAGAAAACAGCTAGTGAAAGGGAAGGAGAAAAGCAGTAGAAACAAGTACGGTGACTGAGAACAAACCTCCGAAGAAGAGATAAGCCACAAATCAACCGACAAATGACACCTGCAGGGAGAAGGTCTTGGACCCTGGGGAGTGGAATGCTATTTTTAAATCTATTCTCTAAGTTAAAAATAGCATAACTGAAGTCAAATATTCAGTAGAAATTTGGATGATAAAATGGAAGAAATCTCTCAAAGTAGAACACGGAGGCATGGAATATAAAATTAAGACCAAAAAAAGAAAGCAAAAAGATTAATCTAGGAAGTCCAACATCTGACTGCTGTGATCCTGAAATAGAACATGGCACTGGTTGACAGAAAGATTAGGAAAAAGATTTCCTAGAACTCTGTGACAGTTTCCAGATCGCAAGGTTCCTAAGTATCCACAGGGCCATCCTGGACAGCCATAGAAGTTGGATCTGTGGATTCAGATAAAAATGGGACCCCTACATTTCAAACCCTGGGGCAAGTGGCTGAAGTGAGTAACATATCAGAGTGGACCTGGCCACCGGGTCCTCCCAACATCCCACAGTCCCAATTTGGACTCCCTTCCGTCCCGCGGAGGCTCTCTTCTGTATAGTCCAGCCATTTTGGTTGCCCACCCCTTTTGTACCTTTGCCCTCTTGACTGCTGCACCTGGTTCCCCCTCTCCCCTCTGCCTCCCCTTCCTCCTTTTCTTACAATGACTCAGGCTCGTGCCCATTCTGGACTCCCCAAGATGTCTCTGCCTCTGCTCCCCCTTTATCTACAATAAACTTTCTCCTCCTCCAGACCTAGCAGCAGTCATGTTCTTCCTTTTTATTTTTTTTATTTTTTCACTCAGTATTCTTTATAAGCAGCAGACTGTCTGTGGCTAAAACAGGTAAGAAAGTCAGTGACTTTAGACTTCTGAAATTGCTGATGCGCTGTTCTGGTGAGAGAACGTGGGAGTTTACAGCATATTACCAGGGTCTCTACCAGCCCTGCAGGGGCTGCCCGGGTACAAATATCCCCTGCACAGAGTATCCCTTTCAGCTGTGATGAAGCCCCCACCCAGCAGTCTCCCGTTTACCAGAGACATTCAGCAAACAACTGCTTGCTTTCTTGTGGTGTTTACTTCTGATGTTTAGCAGAGGTATCATTGGGAGAACCCCAGCTCAGAATAGCATGTTCTCAGTTGCACCTTGAAAGAATGACCCCCAACTCCCTGTGGGGCATTGATTAGAAGATATTTACTACAGAACCCAAATTATTAAGTGCAGCTAGTGTAGTAAATATATAACCTTTCAGGTTACATAAATCCATGCTCTGAGTTCCTGAAATGATGAAATTCCCCAAGGGCATGGGATCTCATAAGTCATGCATGATTGCACATAAAAATGGGGAATGCAAGAGGACTGCATTCTTATCTTCCAGTATTGAAAACATGGATCAGGCAAGACGGCTCAGTGGGCAAAGGCTCCTGCCACCAAGCCTGAAGACCTGAGTTCAATTCCTGGGCTGAACATGGTGGAAAGAGAGAACCAACACCTGCAAGTTGTCCTGTGACCTCCACATGCACCCATGACACACACACACACACACACACACACACACACACACACACATAGGAAAACACCTATAGATAGTAAACAAATCTTGTAATGTCTAAATGTAAAAATCAAGTGTTCTAATATTTCTATAAGATACTTTAATATTACGTTTCCATCAAATTGCATTTATATTCTTAATAATACTAAATATCAACTCACATAACTATAATGTAACAGTAAGGTAAGCACATTAGTTAAAATGTGTAATCAAAACCAGAGTAAGGAGTGCGGGAGTGGACTTATGCCTGGGAATGGGAGGACTGTAGTTGGGACTGCTGGTTTTTATTTTGAGCTGTGTAAAGCTGTTGACACTAAAAAATGTGAACATGCACAACTTAATAATATAAAAATCACTGTGTAAAAATACAGGGTTCTTGCAAGCTCCACATCCCAAATCTTAGTTCAGCACCGATATTTAATGCTATGGTACAATGATGAAGACCCTGATTTTTATAATAGTGTGTAATACTTTTAATAGCATAACTGAGGCACTTGTGTGTGGTGGGAGGCAGAGCGAGGAGTAAGCTATGAACTGCCTAACTGCGAGAGTTAGGTCTCTATTGTGCAGATGACAAAGTAGGCTCAGGTATGGAAGTGCCTGAGGTATAAGAGGAGAAGGAGGAAAAGAAATAGAGTTCACAGTAGATTGCTCACTCCTTACAAGAGTAATTATATTTCTGGTAACAATTCATTAATTACCCAAGAGCTGGTGGTTGGGGAATTCCAACCCTCAGGAAACTTTACCGCCTAGAATGAGGCTCCATTACAGAAGCCATAACAAGAAGAGGGAGGTGAGCCTGAAGTGTTGAAGACGACAACTTACTGTAGAACCTGGCTTTCGAACAATGGAGTGATGACCTTTCTTGGTGTATACTTGGCTTAAAATATAACTTTGAGCCTTCTTGTACAGGGAAATATACTAGCTAGGCGCTGGTGGCACACACCTTTAATCCCAGCACTCAGGAGGCAGAGGTAGGTCTCTGTGAGTTCAAGGCCAGTCCACTCTACAAAGTTAGTTCCAGGACATCCAGGGCTACACAGGGAAACCCTGTCTCAGAAAACAAACAAAAACACCATCAAACACAAGTACCTCTTTTCATTGTTGTTTAAATGTATTACTTTTCTTACAGTCCTTGGAAGAAGCAAGTTAAAGAAGGGAGGATTTTGTTTACCTGATGTCTTCAGAGAGTAGATCCGTCGAGGTGAGGAAGACACGATGGTGGGCAGGCTTGCAGCTGGGGGCATTGTGAGGCAGATGGTTACCTCACAAATGAGACAGTCAGGAAACAGATGGGTGGGGTTAGGCAGTCAGCTACTCTCTTCCCAGCTCTAGGCTTCACCTCCAAAACAATGCCTTCCTCTGAGGACCACAAGTTCACACACACAGGGGCCTGTGAGGACATCGTGCCCTCTGTCACTGTAGGGTTGGGTGCCTCAATTCTGCTAAGAGCTGAAGAGGCCGGGGCTCGTTCAGCAGAGGGCAGCCATCACCTTGCAGCTTGGCAATAACCAGAATCTCCTGAACATTGGTTTCTTTGTCATTTAAACTGGTCTAAAGGGTTTCTCAATTCAATCTCTTTCTGTGGAAATGTCTCCTTGCCTTTGCTCATAAGGATCCATCAAGGGGAAGTCATAAACCTGATGCAGATGGCTCTGTGCACCCGGGTACACATTCAGCTCATGTGGGATCAGGGTTTTTCTTTTGGAATAATGGCACTTTTGGTGCCAGGGGTACTGAATCTAAACTTAAAAGATTATGTGTGTAATTTATTCCACCAAGTCCTAGAGGGGCAGAAAACGTAACTGGTTCTCAGAATGATGTAGTGAATGTGCTAAGAGCCTGGAATGATGGAGAGAGTTCTATTCTTGGCAGTGGTCCCTTTCCAAGGCCCAGCTGCCTTCCTGCACTGGTTTTTATGATTTACAGAGTCTAAATTCATACCAGATATCTGCAGTTATTTGCAGTCATCATACAATTATTTGCAGTTTACACACTTGTCCACATTGGTTGGTCCTGGCCCAGACTTGGACTTTGGTCCTTGCTTGGTGACGATCTTGGCCATTCATAACCTCGTCTCATTCCACTGAAGATGTGTTTTCCTCTGCAGTGAGGCTGCAGGGTGGCTGCCATCAGTCTCTGCGTTGGGAGTTGTGGAGCTCCCATGAGTGGGCTGGGTCCCTTTCTCACATCTGTGCTCCAGTCAACCCAGTGTTCAAGAGCAACCTGAGTCCAGACAGCACACTGGATTGGGAGTTAGAAAGTTCTGAATAGAGGATTGGATTTGCCCAGCTCTCTGGGCATCTACTCAAAATCTAGAAGCAAGTGAGAATGTATTGCTGCATTAAAATGGGATTTTTATCAGGTGAAATACACTTACACATTTTTCTGATAAAAATTCAACTTGCAAAGGTACATACTTTCCCTTTTTACGCTGGGGTTATTTTCTCCTGATTTGAAACACACTTAGCTCTCCATGTTGGCAGGTTTCATATCGGTGCATTAAACCAACTGTGAATCAAGACTGCTCAAAAACAAGCAAGCAAACAAATAAGTAAATAAAACGTGAGGGCTGGAGAGAGAGAGCTCAGTGGTTAAGAGCGCTCATTGCTCTCTTAGAGGACACAGTATGATTCTGAGCACCCACAAAGTGGCTCACAACAACCCCTAACTTAAATTCTAGGGAATCTGATCCCCTCTCCTAAATTCTGTAGGCACCAGGCACATACTTGGTATACACAAATAAATACATATATGTAACATATAAGGTCCTGCTCGTTAAGGATTTCTGTCCTGCCCAGTTCCTGCAGCCATTAGCCCCAAAGAAAATCACATAGAAGTCTCCATAAGTTATAAAACGGATTGACTCATTAGCTCAGGCTTCTTATTAGCTCTTGTAACTTATATTAACCCATTATTCTTATCTATGTTAACCACATGGCTCAGTACTTTTTTCAGCTGCGCAGGTCACATCCTGCTTCTTCCGTGGTCTCGGCAGGACTGAGGAATGAGCTCCCATCTTCCCAGAATTCTCCTGTTCTTATAGCCTCATCTCTACTTCCTGTCTGGTTGATCCACCTATACTTCCTGCCTGGCCAATCAGCATTTATTTAAAACATGATTGACAGAATACAGACAATTCTCCTGCACCACCACTTCCCCCTCTTTAAAAAAAAAAAAACAAAAGAAAATATCCATAGTTCATTTTTTGGGAATCTTCCCACTGATTAGGGGCACTGATAATCTTATGGGGACCTAAAGAAAATTTAGAATTATGATCAATTCCTGACTAGAATATCCTGTGAGTCTTGATCATCTCAGGCAGCAGTCTTGAACCTGATCTGTATGAAGAACTCAGACATCTGGGCCATCTGTTCCTGCTGGAGATTTCTCAGGTGGTTTTCCTTGATCAAACCTGATTTTTCTTAACTCTGAATAAATCCAGAGCCTCTTGTTTTCTGTGGAAACAAAAGCAAAACCTCTTCTTCAAGGTAACATACCTTTTGACTTCAATTTTAAAATCAAGGTATTTTCAAAATACCTACCTTGGAGTAATTCAGTAACATTTATAAGCAAATATCTTTTAGCAGCTGTTATTCCTTCCTCAGCATTCAAACAATTCAAAGAGAACATAATAACATGCAGTATCAAGATTCTCTGTGTATTTTTCATCTTTATGTGGCTTTATTTTAACCTCTATTTCTTTTATTTTTACTTTTAACTTTTGGCTTTTTGAGACAGGTTCTCTGTGTATCTTTGTCCTGGAACTCCCTCTGTAGACCAGGCTATTCTTGAACTCACAGAGACCCACCTGTCTCTGCCTCCCCAGTGCTGGGATTAAAGATGTGTGCTACCACACCTTGAACTCACAGAGATCTGTCTGTCTCTGCCTCTCAGGCATTGGGATTAAAGGTGTTTGAAGTCACAGAGGTCAGTCTACCTCTGTCTCCCAATTGTTGGGATTAAAGGTGTGTACCACCACACCCAACTACTCTCTTTCTTTTTTATTTTAAGGACTTTAACCTTTTTTAAGCCTGCATATATTTTTAAACACACAGTAAACCTTTTAGACGTTTTCTTTGTCTTTTCTATGTTTACTGTATATATCTTTCTTTTTCTGACCACATGAGTCTCTAATTTACTAAGCAATATGGGTAGGATTAAAGCCATGGCTTTGATGGCTGGATCCAGCCCATTCCTTGGCTGTCCAGGCTCATGGCAGAGGTACTGGCCAGAGCCATGTTTATTGCCACAACTCTATGGTGTTTCAAGGTCCCTGCCAGCAAGCAAGGTGCAGCAGTGTGCTCACAAACCAAATTCACATGCTCTGTAGTCAGACTGCCTGCCCGAAAAAGTCAGAGTTTGCCCTGGCAGGACGGCCCAAAAAGCCAGCATTTTAAAATGGCACAGATTTTTTTCTGCTATGACTGAAAACTGAAAAGCATGCAGTCAGATTTTCATCAACACTATTTAAGTGTTCATGGCAAGACCTCTTAAAAGAGCTGCAAGGTTTTACAGCTAAAGCTGAGACAGGAAGCCTCTTTTAGAGGAGAGCACTTGCTTGCCTCTAGCAAGCAGAGCAGACCCAAGAAATTGCTGCTACCAAGAAAACATGCTTTATTTTTTCCCAAACTTTCTCAGGCTTTCTGTGGATGCAGTTATCCGTGTGGGCACCATTCTATATGCAAAGTATTCATACACACAAAATAAATCTAAAAAATAGAGTTGTATATCAGATATATGAAGATCCATTTTCTTGTCATAATTATCTAAATGAGGCAGGCCAACAACTAGTTGCATAGAATTTATATTATGTAAGGTGTTGTAAGTAATATAAAAATGTTTTAAAATATATGGAATATATTTATATATATATATATATATATCCTATATATATATATATATATATATCCTATTTTACACAAGGACATGAACATCTCTGGACTTTAAATTTTATTTATTTTGTTTATACACATTTATGTGTGGGTGAACTTCACCCATATGTGTGGAGGTCAATGTCATACCTCCCATTTTCATGTGCTGCAATTTGAACTGAGTTTCTCATGCTGGAACAGCAACCTCTTTACCTACTAAGCCACCTCCCCAGTGTCGTTTGTAGATTTTGTTAGTCTCTGGAGTCCTGAAACCAATCTCCCATGGAAACTAAGGGATGAGTGCACCTCTATCAAATTCTTTAATTCCTTATAGTAATGTGTGCCAGACACTTCAAAGTGTAAGCTTTATTTGAAAACTGAATTGATGCTAATTAAAAATGAAGAATCAAGGTTAAAGTAGTGGTTGGGAAAAACAGGTGAAAGCAGAACATTATTGGGTACACATTGTTTATTCCTGGTTTCTTTAATTCATTAAATTAAGGGAAGAGAGAAAATGTTAATCCTGGTGTACATAATCCACTATTCTGTACATCTTGCCATATTAACACTTGCATAACATTAGATATCACATAGAGTAGATATTTGAAAAGTTATTGCAGCATGAAAAATTGCTGGTAGTTTTCTTTTGCCTGTCAAAACTTTGTGGTCTCCTTTGAACTAAACTAAAAAATTTTGAGTGTTTTACCCCTCTGTGAGAAAGCATGGTACTTGCTGTCTCCTCCCCTTTTTGGGGTGGCAGGCTTTGAAGGCAGGCATTTGGGGGAAGCAGGTGCTGGCACGTGCATGTGGGACCTGGACCTACCTGCCAGAGCACAAAGCTAGCAATCAAAGTTACCGATTTGTACTCAGGTTTCTTGTGGACAGCAGGATGCGTTGCCTCTTTGCAAGGCCTTTCTCTCCCTTAAAAAAGATGTTAGCATTAAATTGAAGATATTTTTTTAAAAAAATTCAAGTCCTTTTTTAAAATTAGTGATATTTTAAAAAAATTCTCTTTAAATAATGGTAAGGTTTACTTTTACATTAGGAGATTTTTGCAAAAGACTTATTTTTATGTATGTGAGTGTGTGCGTGTGTGTGTGTGTGTGTGTGTGTGTGTGTGATCACGTCAGGTGCTTTCAAGGTCAGAGAGATTATTGGGTTATCTGGAGTTAGAGCAACATGGCTGGGTGCTGGTGGTGTAACCCTGGTCCTCTGCAATCGCAAGAAGCACTCTTAGCTCTAGCTGTCGCTCTAACCCCAAGTCAGAAGACTCCAAATAGGAAACAAGCCATTTCTAAGTGTATCAGAGTCTGATAACTAAATTTTCCTTTGGATTTGTTCCTGGCACGCTGGCTCATCTGTATTTCCTGGGCTGATCACAGCATGAGAAGCCCTTGTGATTCTCAGCTGATATAGCAAAACTCATTAATGTCAATTTGTTCTTTAGTCTGCGCGTGTTTGCCGATTCCGTGCACTTGAGTCATTCAAGTCTATTGTAGGAGATTATATTTTGGAGATAAGGAATTAAATGATTTTTTCTAATTGCATTAAGCATTTTAAGCCCCTGGGTTTCTTTCCAGTCTAAATTAAAAATGCCTGGAAAAATGACTTTTCTTTCCCATTGCCTTTGAGAGTGAATTGAGAATGGACTTTCAGGATAAATAGATTAGTTTGAAGAACACAATGGAAATGAATCACGAAACATGCCCGTGGCCTAGTTTAGTTAGGGCGCAGTCTAAGTCTTGAAGCATGACTTGAAGAACCCACTTCCCTGCACCAAGAACACTCATGGGCCTCGCTGCTCTAAATAAACCTTGGTTAAGACGGGAGCAATTAAGTGAATCATAATCTTGAAAACAGTCTTTTTCAAAGTAATTATATATTTTTACCTGGACTCATTTACGTCTCTAAATATAAGTTGAAGTAACCATCTATGTTGCTTTTCAGTGGATTTGCTGAGGTAGAATCGTGGGTTTTGTCTGAAGTCTTTATTTCCCAGCCATTCATCCAAATGTGAGAGCTTGAGGATTCCTGGGATGAAGCCAACGCACTACTAAACCTGCCCATCACCATCTGCTTACTGTTTGTCAACCTGTCATAGACCACACCAACAACGGCACTTCCCTTCCTAGGGTTTTGAGTGATTGTTGTTAGTTGGCTGGGTGTTAGTAAATTTAGGGATAGCTATGATGGCGATTCCTAGTTGTCAACTTCATATATCTGGAATGACCTCTAATGCAGAAATGGAGGCACACTTGTGATCTGGAGCTTGAGGCAAGAAGGAACAAGCCTTTGGCCAGGATTTTGGGGCTGGATGACGCGTACCTCTAATCTAGACCTTGAGGCTAGAAGGCACACATTTAATCTAATGGAAGCCTATAGAGGACAGTGGAAGCAGGAGGGGCTTGTCCTTTGTCTCATCAGTACATCCATTCCTTCTCTGGGATCTCAGCAGAGCAGCTGGGACACTCAACTGTGTCAGACTGAGCAGCTACTAGGTTCCTGGACTTCCCATTCAAACCAGCATTGCTGGGCTGATATGGCCTTCCACTCTCAGTCAAACCTGCCACCCCACAACAGCCCCAGCTGATTCCTAGTACAATATTACTTGAGCTTTGCCTTATTAACTGTCAGACAACCAGAAATGAAAGTATGGGTTCTGCAAATTGCCTCTGAGATGTCGAGGGGGAGGAGTTTAGCTTGTCATCATTGACAAAGCAGAGCTAATGACCGACCACAGATGTGTTTCCCAATGGCATTTACCCATTAGTTGCCACCAGATGACTTCCTGGAATTCATGTTGTGTGCTAGTACAATAGTTTTGCAATGTTTTTATAAGTTACAAAATTTAAGAAAAAAAATGTTAATTAATTAATTAACTTTGTTTTAAAAACAGGGTCTCTCTGTGTACCAGTGACTGTACTGGAATCTACTCTGTAGACCAGTCTGGCCTCGAACTCCGAGATCTGCCTGTCAAGTGCTGGGATTAAAGGCATGTGCTGCCACCACCAGGCTTTAATTTTTATTTTTAATTATGTGTGTGTGTGTGTGTGTGTGTGTGTGTGTGTGTGTGCATATGTGTCTGATCTACATGTAAATGCAGAGGTCAGCAGGGGACACTGGACATTGGGTTCCCCTGGACCTGGACTCCCATGGGTCTGAGGCTGCCTTATGTGAGTGCTAGGAACTGAACTCACATCCTCTTCAAAAACACTTTGTGCTCCTAACTACTGAGCCATCTCTCTAATCACAGAAAAATGCTGTTGACTCATTCAAAAAATATTTACGCAGTGAGCAATTAAATGGGGCCAGAGATGTGGGAAGGGACCCAATCAGACTTCGTATGATGTCTGGAACTATTATAAGAAAACTATTATAAGAAAGCAGTTTTAAGCAATTGAAGCCAGAGTAAAGGAATAGAGGATTTGGTTTACTGTTTGAGATTATCTGTGGAGATGTAGCCCAGTGGCAGAGCACTGTGTCTCGCGTGCTCAGTACTCTGGATTCCAGGCTAAACATGGAAAAACAAAGAAGAAAGAATTGCTGCATTGTGTAAAGAAAAAGCTTCAGAAAGCTGAGCGTTAAGAGAGTGTGAAATAGGACAGAGGCTGACGCAGCTTTGAGCAGGGTCTCCGGAACCCATTAGGGAAAACTAGTACTCTGGTCTTAGTGGAGACCTAACAGCTACCCAAAACATAAAGAGTTGATTCAAATAGGCCAGTCCATCACCTGGCCAAGAGACCATCAGTCAGGAAGGAGGGTTCGCCTTAGGCCACACTAAAGGGCTATGAGGGATAAATATCCCTTTAATTAGATAATGTACTTTTCCCCTGGAACTTCTCTACACGCAGGGTAGTCACTCAGAGAGCTGAAGCCCTGGAGCCCTGTAATTCTGCCCACTTTTCTGAATTACACAGGAAATCATAACCTTTAGTCTATTTCTTTTCGAAGCATGCTTTCCCTAACACTTTTGGCTTTCTTTACTTCCTAAGCTCTCTTCCTCCTCCTCAGGTGGCTGCTCATACCTGTGACTTCTGTGTCTAGCTCAAGTGGATTGTGGCCTTTTGTCTTCCTGACATCTTCTTCCTCCCAGGAGCTGCTGAGATTTACAGCTTTTCC
The DNA here is from genome assembly GCF_018167655.1 of Microtus oregoni. NCBI lineage: Eukaryota > Metazoa > Chordata > Mammalia > Rodentia > Cricetidae > Microtus > Microtus oregoni. The sequence continues at coordinate 910,592 of NW_024543977.1, forward strand.
ACCCTGGAGATTTTCATTTAAACCCTACTAGAACATCTTCAAGCTTCCCTTTAGTTCACTCTTAAATTCTTTTATTAGTGAGACTAAAAACCTCAAAAGGGGCCCCAAAGCCCCTTGTAACTAGTAAATCTGACGGACTCCCCCAAATTCCAATCACATCACATTTACCTCTTGAGCCATCTCACGGTCAAAAACTTTAGGGAAAAAAAAGGGAACTTTAAAAATCTCTCTTGCCGGGCAATGGTGACACACGCCTTTAATCCTAGCACTCAGGAGGCAGAGGCAGGTGGATCTCTGTGAGTTTGAGGCCAGCGTGGTCTACAGAGTGAGTTCCAGAACAGCCATGGCTACACAGAGAAACACTGTCTTGAAAAATAAATCTTTCTTTTAAGTTTCTGGAGGAGGATTCTGAATTACAGAGCGAAACAAAGCTTCTCCACGTTGACGGCGTCAGGGTACTGTTGATAAGAGGGGACTCAAACACCATTTGTCCTGATTGTCCCTGGGTGGAGACGAATGAAACATACTTTGGAAGAGTTTGCTTTGCGTTACTGAATAATCACAGACATGAAAGTGTAAGATGTGCAAACTGTAAAGTCCCGGCAAGTGTAAGAGGAATGAGAAAGGGAAAGCTGAGTGCGGGCCTTCAGTAAACTGGAAACTCTGAGTCTCCAAAGACCGGTGAGCTTGCAGATAAGAATGCGGGAGGAGGGCGGGACAGGAAACTGGAAATATCCATTACCTTTTTCTCAGCAGCTGAAATTCTCTGCCTAGCCAGCTCCCAGGCTTGCAGGCCAGCCCAAACAGATGATCGTTCTGTTTTCCTTTTCCTGGTTCGGTTTCTGCAGGACTCGGATTCTCAGTGTTATTCAAAAGATCTTTGCTCTCAATAGCAGGTTCTGCAGCCAACTTCTGTCTCAAATCTCCAAAATCAAGGCAGACTCTTACACTGCCAAGTGCACTGGACAAAGAGCAGAAGGAGCCATTGATTCCTTAGAAGTACCTAGAGGCACGGGGTGTCTCTTTTATGCATTGAAGTCTATAGAGCCCTTTGTAAAATTCAATTGTAAGCCAGTGCTTAATCTCAAGGTGATAGAGATCTTAATATCTCATTCAAGAAACCTCGGATATGGAAATGAGATTAGTCGGAGATTCAAATAGTAAAATCCAACCTTAATTGGCTGAAGAAGGGTGGTTCCCCTGTGAATTGAAGAGGAGCCAATAGTGGGCTGGCTGTTAGAAAATGAAGACATCCCCATGAAAGTCCTTCAGCACCACACAGGGCAGGTGTGCTCAGTAAACCTGGGCCATTGCTGACTTCAAGCCACGTTTCCTAATTTGCTTTGTCGTAAAAGTCACCTGGGAGGACTTGTTAAATTTAGATTCCCAGGCCCCTCCCTAAGAGTGCATTTTGATTGGCTTAAAGAGGGTTTAAGGAGTGCCCCAGAATTCTTTAGATTTCTGAGTTTAGAAAACACCACCTGAGACGCCACTCAGACGCCGGGTGCTTCAGAGTCACGTGGGTGCTCCACCCTTAGCTTCCCAGTCTCTGTAAAGATTCTGCACCGGAGCCTGAACTCACGTGATGGGACGTGAAGATCTTAGCCTATTTTTCAAAAGCCCCGAACAAGATTTGCTGATGTCTTGTAAACTATACCCCAACTTTTGTTCTTTGTTCAAATGTCAGTAAGGGAGGAAAGGGAAGCTGATGATTGTAGTAAAATACAAATTCCCTGTCTTGTTCTGTCTTTTTGCTTTTACTCAGTAGATTTCAGGCAGGACCTGGGCAGTGTTTAAGTTTCTTAGAAAATTTGCTGCTATCTGGATTTGGGAAGCACTAGACTTTACTCACGCTGTTGCCTTCGTTTTCTCCTCACAGCTGCCCCACACGGTGTCATCGTATATTCAGTCCACAAGGGAACCACGGCTCTTTAAACGCTCAGTTAAGGATGGATTTTATTATTTGAATCTTGGTTGGTATTAGATGCATTGGGAAAGAATGTGTTACCCCAGACAAGATTGGTCTCTGGAGAAACATGGGGCGAGGAGCAGGGCGAGCAAAACAAGCGAGAGGGCCCAGGGATCTTGCCCAGTCTACTGCCCGGGTTCCAGACCTGAGTCTCCGCTGCAAGAACCAACCCACGCAGAAAAGGAACCTGTTCACGCCAGAAGTCACAGCCCCTTTGCTAATGCGGGCGTCCGGGAGGCGTCATGCTTCAGCTGCCGTTCTTGCGCACACCATCAATCCCATCAGCACCCTTATCTTATTTTCACATCTTCCTTGGTCTGTACTCCCTTTGCTATGCCTCTGGCCTTTCTAGGGTCCTCTACATGTGATTAACACATCCCTTTCAGCTTCAGACTGTTCTATGCTGTCTCCGGTTCATGACTCCCCTGAGGCTGTCTCAAGGGACTGTTTATTCTTTTTTTTTTTAAATTTATTTATTTATTAAGGATTTCTGCCTCGTCCCCACAACCGCTTCCCATTTCCCTCCCCCTCCCCCGATCAAGTCCTCCCCCCTCATCTGCTCGAAGAGCAATCAGGGTTCCCTGACCTGTGGGAAGCCCAAGGACTGCCCACCTCTATCCAGGTCTCGTAAGGTGAGCATTCAAACTGCCTAGGCTCCCACAAAGCCAGTACGTGCAGTAGGATCAAAAACCCACTGCAATTGTTCTTGAGTTCTCAGTATTCCTCATTGTCCGCTATGTTCAGCTAGTCCGGATTTATCCCATGCGGCCTTGGTGAGAAAAAGCATGGGACTGTTTATTCTTTTCTTCCCCCAAAGACTTCCTAGTCAGGAAAGAGGTCATAGGGCTAGTGACTGAAGAGATGGTCCATAAGGTAAAGGTACCTCCTTGGGGATCTGAGTCTGATTCCCTGGGACCCATACAGGAGGAGGAGAAAACCACAAGTTGCCCTCTGACCTGCACATGTATGTGCACCATGGCATGTGTGCATTCACACTCGCATCCACATACCAAAATAAGTGAAAAAATTCAGCATTTAATTTTTTTTGCTTATATTTTATGTATGAGTGGTCTACATGTATACCTGCAGGCCAGAAGAGGGAGGGCACCAGATCTCATTACAGGTGATTGCGAGTCACCATGTGGTTGCTGGGAATTGAACTCAGGACCTCTGGAAGAGCAGCCAGAGCTCTTAACCATTGAGCCATCTCTCCAGTCCCAAATTCAGCATTTTTTTTTAAAGCAGAACACTATAGGACTGGAGAGATGGGACTATAATGATAAGGAGTACTTACTGATCTTTCAAGGGACCTGGATTCGGTTCCCAGCACCCACATGGTGACTCACAACACACCTGGCTCTGGTTCTAGAGCACCTAGTGCCCTCTTCTTACCTCCATGGATACCAGTCATACTCATGGTTCAAAGACATACATGCAGGAAAACAAAAGTCTTTTAAAGACAAGAATAAGAAACAGGACACTATTGTTTTGGGCTGTTGTAAAGTCTTTTCAATGCCTCAAGCCCACAGCGGGTGTGGGGAAACTACATTTCTTCTAGTCTTTACTTGCTAATAACTCTTCTCCAAAAGCTGTATGTTGCAGGCTTGGTTCATATGTGATAGTAATGTTGGGAAGTAGTGGGACTTGAAGAAGCAAGGTTAGTGGAAGTAAGTTAGGTCACTGGGGATATTCCCTTAACGGGGCTCTTTCAGCCTACCTCCTCTTTTCTTGCTGTGTTTGGAGCATCATTGCTTCCTGTGGAACAACTCTTTAAATACTGTAAATTTGTATTACTCTCATTGGTGGATAAAGAGCTGACTGGTCTATAGCTGGGCGGGAGAAACTGGGCAGGAGAACCAACTAAGAAAATTCTAGGAAGAAGAGGGTGGAGTCAGAGAAGCAGCAAGTAGATGCAGGTTGACGCAGGATGGTTATGACATGCTGAGAAAAGGTACCAAGCCATGTGGCAAAGAGGAGATAAGAAATGTGAGTTTATTTAGAAATAAGAGTTAATTAGTAACAAGTCATTTATAATTAATATATGCCTCATTGTGTCTATTTGGGAGTTGCCGGCAGGAATGAAACTTCCACCTACAATTGCTTATGTACCATTCTCTGTACCATGATGTTTGGTCTTAGACCTGAAGCAGTTGGGCCAAGTGACCATGAAACCTTTGAAATGGCTATGGAAAGTAAATCTTTTCTCTTTTAACTCCTGGCTGCCTTAGGAGTCTGAAGGGTTTGCTTTGTGACATATCTACCTAGGTTAGGTAAACTAGGTTGTGAATGGAGATGGCTTTTAACTGGGATTGGACAAATATTACCGAAAATGTAGACGTGTGTGTGTTTGTGTGTGTGTGTGTGAGCATGTGTGTGCATGTGTATGCGTGTGTGTGCGTGTGTGTGTGTGCGTGCGTGCGTGCGTGTGTGTGTGTGTGTGTAAAACTGTGCCCTGGCTCTTCTCTCTTGGAATAAAAAAGAATATTATTTATTTTGGATTTCATAGGAGCCTACAGTTAAGAGATTTGGGATATTTTAAAGAGACATTAAAATTTTTTAAAGGTTGAAATTTTTGTAGACTTAGGACTTTTAAAAGTTGGACCATGTTTCATGTTGTGATATGAATATTAACCTAAATTCTTAGGGACAAGAAAGAAAGGAAAGGTTATAGTTTAACAGTAATGTGCTTGCGTGATAGATTGAAAGAGGTCAGTTGTGCTGGATAGTCTTTTATCAATTTGACACAAGCTAAAGTCACCCAGCATGAGGGAACCTCAGCTGAGGAACTGCCTCCATCAGGTTTGTCTGTAGCCACGTCTATGAGAAGGCATTTCCCTAGCTGGGGATGGTTATGGGAAGGTAAAGCTTATATTAGGGGTTGCCACCCTTAGGCATGGTCTTGAGGAGGTAGGCCTAGTGGAAGAAAGTTAGTCACTTGGAATAGTCCCTTGAAGGGAGTACTGGGAGCTGGCACCTTCCTGCCACTCTCCTTGTGGTCCCATGAGGGAACAGACCTCCACTGGCGCATGTTGCTGCCATGCACTCTGCAGCAACAGGGCCAAGTGACCATGGAACCAAAACCTTGAAACGGTGGTTCAAAATAAATCTTTCCTCCTGAGAAGTTGATTAGCTCAGGAATTTATTAGAGTAGTGGAAAGATAGCAAACATGACAGTCAACCTTCTTTTCCAAAATATTTTAGGAAAATAATTTAATTAAGATCTCTGAGTATGTTTTGAGTAATCACTAGTAACTGAAGCTCTTTAGCTAGAGAAATCTGTATCGTGATTGATATTTTGAGAGTTGTTTATGTCTATTCATTGGTAAGTTTTGAAAGAATTGCTCTTCACATACAGTAAATATGTTGGTTAGTTATTTTTGCACATGCATGTGCATGTTGTGTGCATATATGTTTATGTGTGTGGGTAAACATGGCTGCATGCATGTGAGGGCCCATGTTGACACTGGATATCTCTCTTAATCATATTGATAAATATTCATGTTTGTGATAAAAATATTTCTAATAATTTTAAAATACAGAAGAATTCTTTCCATTGAGTACTATTTAGGAAGTAGTACGACATTCAGTTGCCAAGATGAATTTAAATGGCGGCCTGGTGTGTGTGTGTGTGTCTATGTGTGTGGTGTTCTAACAGCAATACTTACACAAAGGAGCAGGTGATGAAAGTTACTTTGATTGAGTTATTTGGAAACTACTGGACTGTGTGTGTGTCCCCGGGAATGGTATTTTAGACCAGTTAAGTTCTCATTTTGTAGGCGCATAGCTTCCTGGGTACACACTGTAGACCACTGGCATTGCTTAAATGATTCCTCTCTCCCCCTCCCTGTTCACACTCCTCTTTCCCTCCCCCACCTTCTGCTTTTCCAACCTTTACTTTTACATCATGCCAACAGTCATAGTTAAATCCCCAACATTTTGGTCCTCAAAATACACCTGTAGGTGGAGCGGCACTATGGTCTCCAGCAAGTCCTGGGCGTTTTTCCACTTACATTAAAGCAGGTGAAAGCAATCCATGGATGAAGATGATGAAGATGATGGCATGTTGCCGTGCTGGGGGCTCATTGTGTTCATATGTTTGCCAAGTAATCTGACATAGAGGTTATTGCTCTACGACCTTGGCAAAGTCCAGGAACAAAAACATAGAATTGATTCTCCATGGTTAGCAATGGGCTCAGCGTCTGCCCCTAACACACTGATGGACGGCTACTGTGCCTGTTTTCCACACCAAGTCAGGCGGAACACTAGCTAGGTATCTGTCATTGATTTCTATTTAAATATGAGAGATAACTTTATAAAAATCTTCCACTACCACAGACTCTTTCTCAGCAAGGCAGAAGAATGTGTGCAGGGATTTGTCCTTGTCACACAGCAGGACCCTCTGATCTTGCGTGGGTGTCTGCTTCAAAGACTCTGCCTCTCGCCGCATCACCCGAACCAGAAAATACAGGTAGAAGCCATTCAGCTCTCACTGTCTTGCTTTTGGGCACGTTCACTGTGTAGATTGTTCTTGACAACTGCCCTAAACCGAGGATGTGGTATTTTGATTGAAGAGAAAATTCTAATAGCATTTTGCAAATAGCAAACTCTTTTATCATTGCTGTAGCAATGCTTGTCGTCTAAGAAAGGGCTTGGGAAGCCTTTGTGGTAAGCTGCTTTATAGTGACTTTTGCTTTTGAGATGCTCAACAGGTAAATTGTGCCGAGGCTCCTTCCTCGGGACCTGTGCAGTGGTGGGAGAAAGCAGACTCCTTTGCTACACACAAGCTGTGGCACATCTGGGTGAGCACACATATTAGTAAATGAATGGAATGTAATAGTGATCACCAACTGCTATTTGATTTACAACCCCAAGTACAGGGAGAGAAATAAATTTGTAATTTTATTGTACCTTTTAGAGTCATTGGATTTATATCGTGATTGGACAACACGGGTCAAAGAACAGCAATCTTTATTCTAACTTCAAAAACTAGCTTGCAGAGGAATATATTTATATGTTTAAAACATTTAATTTTCATTTTCATGGGCTATCGTACTTATTAACAGAGTTCATTGTGATATTCAGCAAACACATACGACATGCAGTAATCTAATCCACCCTCCCCTATTGACCTTCCCCAGACTCCTGGGATTTCTGTGCTGTATTCCAGTCAACTTCACAGGGTGTTTGTCGTTCTGTGGGTGGCTTGCTTGTTTCACTTGACACGATCTGTCCATCCTACTGCAGAGGGCAGGATTGCACTTTCTCTCCAGATTTCCATTGTGGACACACACCACATTTTCTGCATCCATCCATTCATGGGCGGGCATTGATTCCACACTTCAGCCACGAGGATAATGCTGTAACACACACGGGCATGTCCGCAGCTCTTTGGTCTGCTGCTTTTCCTTCATTTGGCACGATGTCTATGTCGGATCTTATCACTTTCCGACTGTGAGTTTTGTGAGGAGCCTTCATGTTATTGCCCACCGTGACTGCACTAATACACGTTCCTAACAGGGTTTATAGTTCTCTGTTCTCTATACTCTCACCAACAGCAGCAGCAGTAGCAATAATAATAATAATAATAATAATAATTTTAATTGAAGTTATTTTTACTGAAGTCAAATCTCATAGTTTTAATTGACATTTCCCTGATAGCTAATGTTATTAAACATTTCCCATTGTTGGTCATTTGTATATCTTCCCATGAGAACTACCTATTCAGGTCATATACCTGTTTAAAATGTTATTTTATTATTAAGTTTTTTGAACTCCTAATATTTTCTGAATATTAACCTTTGATCAAAATAATGGTGAATTAGGATGGAGCCTGTGATCTTGCAAAAAATCATGGGCTGGGCTGCAGAATGCTACAGATATCTCTAACAATGACTTCATAATTGCCTTCCATATGTCATCTTATTAGTTTTTCAAAATTCTCTGTGAGTTACTAAAATTGTCTTTGATAGCATTCCAGAAGCTGAGGCTTGCTCTTAAATTATGTTGAAATTAACTCTTATATAAGCCTCACCTGCCATTATCCAAATTCATTTTTCAGAACATTGAGTACACAAACAAAAGTATCAAGTAAAGAGCCGTGCCAAAGATGAGAGAGGCTTGCTCTGCTTTCTCTTGTTTTAATTTGGTGAGATTATTGATTCTGAGGGCTTTGTACTTCAGCACACTGGAACGTCTCCGGAGGAGGACGCCAGCTTTGCTGAAGTAAATACAGGGTTCTGTGCAGCCTAAGACTTTTGGTTGGTCAAATACAAGAAGAGTCGCTTATAATATTTTATGATGTGAAAAAAATACTTTAAAGGGACTGATTTAAAATGGAAAAGGGTTTATTTCTCGGTAATGAAATTAGGGTCACTTTTTCTTTTCTTTGATTGAGATATTCTATAGTGTTCAGGATAATAAATACCACACTGTTATCCATGCAAGGGTAGGCACTATTAAGAAATTATAATTTATAGGAATGGTGAAACCACAAACAGTAGTAGAAAAGATTCTGAAATACTGAGTAATAGCATTATTTTTCAGTTACCATTGTGTAAAACTTGAGGAAATTAACACTGAGCATGCCTTTTAATGACAACATGCTAGCTAATCATTTATTATTATTATTTTGAGACAGGGTTTCTTTGTGTAGCTTGGAGCTTGCCCTGGAACTCACTCTGTAGACCAACAGAGATCCACCTGCCTCTTCCTCCCAAGTGCCATACCTCTGGGTCGCTAGCTAATCTTTTTGTTGTGACTTTTACATTTATACACACCTCTCCAATACTATTCTTCAGGTATTAATTCAGCATGACCTCACTTAGTCGCTCACAGGGCTCAGTGGAAACTACCCCTGCAGTTAACTACGCTGGTTTATTTCTGTACTGCAAACATTGGAGTGCTTTCTAGTACCTGGAGTTTGCATATTTACTCCTGTGTTTAAACTTGCCGTATTGTGAGTTTAATTCATCTTCTGTTTGTTTTCTATTGTTGTGAGCAACATCATGACCAGAAACAACCTAAGGAAGACAGAATTTAGTTCACCTTGAAGGTGACAGCCCATCATCAGTGCAAGAACCTGAGGCAGGAACCTGAAGCAGAGCCCCCTTCTTGCTTCCACTCAGCTAGTTTTATTATACACCCTAGGGACTACTTGGCACTGCCCTCTTGCCCTCACTTCCTGGTTTTCCTGGCTCAGAAAAAATATATAGAATTAGAAGATTTCCAATTTAAAAAATTGATACATTTTAGGGTACTTAGTATATTCTTTATGATACATGTCATGATGAGGTCATAGTATTCTATGTTTGTGAAAACCCAAGAAATGGACTTGGACTTGGGTGGTAATGACTCTCTCTCTTACTGCATTCTTTTTTACTCTTTTTGTTTTTCTTTCCCCTTCCTTTGCTCCTCCCTGCTGTCTATCTTTCTCTTTCTAGCCATGATCTTGGTAATTGCTCAAGTTGGCCTCCATCTTATGTAGCCCAAGTTAGTCTTGAACTCAAGATTGTCTCAGCCTCCCGAGTAGTTGGAACTATAGATATGCCTACCATATGGCTATATCACAAGATAGAGCCATCTTGGTGAACGATCTAGATAGTGGGAGAAGACAGGGTAGGCAAAGGATAGTCCTTCTTGGTTTGCTGTGAACCCAAAACTGCAATATTGAAAATAAATAGAAGGACAAACCAACAGCAACCTAAGGCTTTCCATCTAGATGACTTTTGGTGAGGCACAGAAGTTGGCTGGGAAGTCATCAATGTGTTAACAGGGCAGCGGTAGCACTGGTCTTTGCTTAGGAACAACACATCCTCCTGCTGTGTGAGAAGAGCCAGCCAATCAGAACAAGGCAGAGGAAAGAACCCAAGAATGTTATGAGAAATCTAAAGTACAATCACTCATTTTCCTGTGGAGTTGTCCCTCCAGCTGCTCCACTGGTCTCACGGACACTTATTTAGGCAACCAAGAATGGAAAAAATATATATACTAACATATGCAGACTTCTTTTCATTATTCCCTAAAAACACAATTATTTATGTAGATTTTTATTGCATTGAATATTATAAATCATCTGGTTTATAAAGTATGGGAGGAGGTGTACAGGACATATGTAAATACATTGTCATTTTGTACAGACATGTGAGACTATGCTGGGGTTGGTGTCACAGGAAGGCTGGAGTGACCCCTGTGGATATCTGAAGGGCAACTACATGGATCTGTACTGACTGAGGCTGAGCCGCTCTGCACTAAACTTGCTATTGCTTTCTCTTAGGGATGAATCTTGATTTTGTATCTCAAGCTGGCTTTGGGACATTGTTATTTTTAAATTGAAGACTCTCTCTCTCTCTCTCTCTTTCTCTCTCTCTCTCTCTCACACACACACACACACACACACACACTCACTCATGAATGTGTTTTATGAAAGGGTAGCTGTTCAGTCTACTTTTTGTTGAAAAGCTGAGGCAAACTTATGTCTGTGTCTCTGTGTGTGTGTGCGATTTCCTGATACATATACCTGCCCTTTTGCTCTCAAAAGTCTGCCAAGCTTACTCACTCTGGTCATCAAACTTAATGTCTAACCCTTTTTGATTTGATGATATTTTTCAGTTTGGCTAATTTCACTGAGTGCTCTTTTTTGGCTCTTGGCACTGAAAACTGTGCCCTGAAAGAACATAAATAAGTAACAGTAGTGTGTAGACACCGTCATGCTTCCATGTGACTGGTTCTGCAGCCCCACTGCTCCTCATCTTGCCGGTCTTTACTGTCACAGACACAGTTATGTTAATTTAGAGACTTTCTCTTAGGTAATTTCCCATCTGTCGAGAGTTGTCTTGTCCGGCTGACACATGGTGACAGGAAAGACAGACAGCTCTGACGGAACCTGATCAACTGTTTGGTTACTTTTCGGGATGAATATCAGTTCCTCTCTGCAAAAGTTTTATTTTTGTTAGTTTTTTAAATCACAAACTTGGGGTCACTTATATCAATACAACTGAGGAGTACAGAATAAAACTAGTACGTGTTTGTTTAATAGGGAACTAAAAACTTGAATATTTTGTGTCCATTTGTTTTATGTGTAGGGGGAATATTGAGACATCTCTAGTTTCCTTTTTTAGAATATATTTTTTCTTATTGTTCCGGAATTTTGGCATATGCATATATACATACATACATATATTTTCGTCACACCTCCTCCCCAGGTCACTCTGCCAGCTCCTTTCAGATCACCCTCCTCACTGTGTCCCTTCCGAACTCATGCCTTCTGTTTTTATTCCCATTAACCACTGAGTCCAATTAGTACTGCCCGTATGGTTGTGTGTGGGACCTCCCTGCAGCAAACCGATTCTGCCTCTCTCAACACCCACCAAATGCCAGCAGCTCCTCTGCTCAGAGTGAGGCCTCTCTTCCCTCTTCCGTGTTGGAATTTTGACTGGCTCTTAATTGTTGTTGTTTTATTCTTACTGTTGCAGGTTTTGCTTGCTGTGCTGGGAAGCTGAACCTAGAGACTCCTGCATATTAAACAAGTCCTCTCTCACTGGGATGCATCCGTCCAGGCTGTGGCCCAATCATGTCTTTTGAAGACATAGCTTTACATTCTTACTTAAAAACTAATAACAATGGGGGAAATCAGTCATAAAAAAATCATTCTAAAGATCACTATTAAACAGTTAAAGAAATGCAAAAGATTTTGGCCTGACAAGAAATTCCAGGTTGTTGTTTGGATAGACTAGAAACAAATACTTGAGGAGGCATTGGGAAGACAGAGGCAGCTGTAGATTGCAGAGTGAAGCAACATGCATGGGACAGGAGCTTTACACCCAGACACAGAAGGTATTTCACAGAACGTGAGAAAAATAATAGATTATCATACTGGGAAAAGGAAAGACAAGGAAAAAAGAAGCCATAATTAATTTCTTAGGCACTCTCTGAATTTGTGACTGACAGATCAGGATGCAAAGAACAATCTACAGCGATATCATCTCTCAAAATAAAAACTTCAAGATAAAAAACTAAACCAGACTAGGAAATCAGAGGTATTTCTTGGGTCGTTATTATATACACCATAGTAAATACCTTTTCCCTCAGTGTTTAGCATTTGGTTGTGGAGGGTCCCATAGCTAACGTAGCCAGGAGAGCCGAGAGGAAACATCCCGGGTGTTTGCAGCCCCTGTTCAGGAACTGCAAGTCAGCAGCCTTGGAAGGTGGGTGAAAGCTACGGAAGACTGGCCTTCCTTTAGCGTCACGTGTTCACTCACGCTCTCTGATCCAGAGCTTGGTAATAACTGGCCAGAATGATGCTTATTTATTATTTATACAATATTCTGTCTATGTGTATGCCTGCAGGCCAGAAGAGGGCACCAGACCCCATTACAGATGGTTGTGAGCCACCATGTGGTTGCTGGGAATTGAACTCAGGACTTTTGGGAGAGCAGGCAATGCTCTTAACCTCTGAGCCATCTCTCCAGCCCCCTGGAATGATTTTAAAGAGTAAAATTTTTTGAAGGGCTTCGTTTTTATCTTGGTTAATAACTCTTTGAAAAGACAAGCTTCATAAGCAGCAGCAGGCCGTGCTTACATGTTTTCTTGCATTGCTCTGAAGCTTTTTGTTATAGCCTACCATTCTGTTTGTTCACCAGTGGGCACTATGTGCCTAGTGCGTCTGCCTCCACAATATTTCGGATCCCAGCAGAAACCTTAGAATAAAGTTACTTTTTGTTCCCTTAAAAGCATTTTTTCAGGCCGGACAGTGGTGGCCCATGCCTTTAATCTAAGCACTCGGGAGGCAGAGGCAGGCAGATCTCTGTGAGTTTGAGGCCAGCCTGGTCTACAAGAGCTAGCTCCAGGACAGGCTCCAAAGCTACAGAGAAACCCTGTCTCGAAAAACCAAAAAAAAAAAAAAATTCATAATCAAGAAAGTTATTTTTAAAAGTCCTTTTCTAAATATTTTATCTTTAGAAATGCAAAATGTAATTTTTCTGGGCATTGTGGGGTACACCTATGATCCCAGCAGTTACAAAATAAAGGAAGGAGAATCACAAGTTTAAGGCTTTCTTGGGTCATACATCAAGATTCTTTTTTTTTTTTCTTTTCAAGACAGGCTTCTTCTCTGACAGTCCTAGCTGTCCTGGTACTCACTTTGTAGACCAGGGTGGCCTTGGACATACAGAGAGTTGCCTGCCTCTGCTGCCAGCTACTGGGTTTATCACCACTGCCTGGCGGGATTCTGTCCTTAAAAATAACAAATATTCCAATATTTTTAGTTTCCAAAACACCAAAATCATGTCTGAACTTCTTAGAGTACAATGACATGTACTAAGATGTTTCCTATTTAATACATTTTTGGATTAATTGATTTAAATTACAAATGCTTATTTACACAACTATTTAGATATCTGTCTTCTCTTAAGGTCCCAGATAGCAGGCTCTTTACACCAATGTTTGGGTGCACTTGAACTAACTAGACAGCATTAGACCTCGTGATTTGCTAGATCTGGAGAAAAGCCCATCACTTCCTTCTCAAGCCGATAGGTAATTCATAGCTTCTGGTGTGGGGTCTGCAGTGGTCTAAGTGTCTGGAGGGAGATTCTTCGCACCGAACCTCCTGGATGCTAGAAAGTTGCTGTGGCTGTTGGACAGGGATAAATCCTTCAGGAATGTTCCAGTTCTAAGTCCCTAGGTCTTATATCCTCATTTAATTTCATGGTTTTTGGAAGCTGGGTGATGGAAAAGAGTTGATGTCATTTATCCCAAAAGAGCTGGGTGAAGAAAAGGCTTAAGTGCCCTGGACAAGTTGAGCAGGATGTTCAGGTGAAGGTATGCTCAAGGCAAGTACAAATTGTGGAGCTGTATTCTCTTGGAAACAAGCAGGGCTATAGGGATAAAAGAGATGAACAACTGATAAGCCGTCTAGCAATCGATGATTCCCATGGATTCGGTTCATGAATCTCTAACAGGCTCCTGGTGGTAGATAATGACTTCCTCACGTTTATAGATTCTGAGATGCAGGAGGCTAATCTGCTGCAAGTGTCCCCATAACAATGTACAGTTGTCTGGGACCCCAGCTCAGACCCTGCTTCATTTGTCTGTAAGCTCTACCATAGGTCTGTGGGGGAATTTAAGAAGACAAGGTAGACAGGAAAACAAACAAATACCTCACAAGGTAGGATGAAGATTCAGAAAGTGATAACTGGGTTTGCTGATGAAAAGAAAGACTAGTTCAGTGGAAGCTTAGAGACCATGGAGGCTAAGGAAGCTAAGGCAGTGTGTGAAGACTCACTGCTTTCTATGGTGCTAGGGATAGAACCCAGGACCTTTGCCTGCTAGACAAGAGTTCTACCATTAAGCCATATCTTCAGGGCTTACTTTTTTTTTTTTTTTTTGAGATTGGCATTTGAAGGAAAAAGTCAAGAAAATAAAATTTGAGGATTAAGGTCTTCCCTGAAACAGGCCCTCATGTGATTGGTGGTTGCTGATTCAGGCATGTACGTTAGAGTGTGCTCCCCCAGTGTTTGAATCTGATGAACCAGCAGCCTAGATGCTTGTTCTTCCTTCTCTACCCGCTGGGATACTTACAAATGATCATGGTAATCCAGCCTTCTTATACTTCCTGCCAAATATGCTTCATTATGTAACTGGGGAAGGTGTGCCTTGTCTGTTACATAAGAACAGGTTTTGCTGTCATTTCTCCAGCTGGGTTGGTGACCACTCTTTTGCTTACGCAAAAGTGTGTGTGTGTGTGTGTGTGTGTGTGTGTGTGTGTGTGTTTGATGATGCCTGGGGTGGTGAAGGTATTGCTAAGAGCATTGCTTGACTGGTTTTCCATTTTTTGACCCAGACTTTAGAGATTTTGGAGAGCTAAAATTCATTCTAAACTCATTAGTATCATAAGAACCAACTCCATTATATTTAAGGGTTGGAAGTGTTTACAGAGTTATCCAAAATCAATGAACTCTAAGACACTTATTTATGTAGGTCAATTCCTCATAGAAAAGGGGGTGTTGTTGGGGACCAGCCTCGACAAAATACCTCTTGTCAGGGTAAGGGCACAAGGATTTATTTATTTATTTTCTTTTTTTAAAAATTTATTTATTTATTAAAGATTTCTGCCTCCTCCCTGCCACCGCCTCCCATTTCCCTCCCCCTCCCACAATCAAGTCCCCCTGCCTCATCAGCTCGAAGAGCAATCAGGGTTCCCTGATCTGTGGGAAGTCCAAGGACCACCCACCTCCATCCAGGTCTAGTAAAGTGAGCATCCAAACTGCCTAGGCTCCCCCAAAGCCAGTACGTGCAGTAGGATCAAAAACCCATTGCCATTGTTCTTGAGTTCTCAGTAGTCCTCATTGTCCACTATGTTCAGCTAGTCCGGTTTTATCCCAGGCTTTTTCAGACCCAGGCCAGCTGGCCTTGGTGGGTTCCCGATAGAACATCCCCATTGTCTCAGTGTGTGGGTGCACCCCTCGCGGTCCTGAGTTCCTTGCTTGTGCTCTCTCTCCTTCTGCTCCTGATTTGGACCTTGAGATTTCAGTCTGGTGCTCTAATGTGGGTCTCTGTCTCTGTCTCCTGATGAAGGTTAATAGTCAGGAGGATTTAGAAATATAATAAAGAATATGAAGACATGAATGAAAATAATAAAACCGAGAAACATATAGGATAGTATTGGGAAGGACTTTTTCAGTAGGTACTGAAAATTCACTTGCATTTAATTTCCAATTGCTTAACACACCCTTGATCCCAAAAGGTTGGAGAAAGACAAAAGACTGCATTAACATGATACCAGAAAAGGAACGAGCCAGTTGAAGGTATGTTCATTCATAGTTAAACAGTCTGTTGTGGGAACAAAACAAATCAAGTCACACTCACACCCTAGACCAAAACACTGTAGGCAAACCACTCCCTGGGTGGAATCCCAAGTTATTTCCATTATGGGAACTGGAACTTAGTTGTTTCCTTAGACTTTTGTTTGAGGTAGGAACAGGTCTACTTCTCTATTCCTGGAGCACAAGGTCTGGCCATTAGCCACGCCTGTTGTCGGTAACCCAGAGAGAGCAGAACTCTCTGATTTACAACTTGGTGGTACCTTTGTCTGAGGTAGAGCACAATAACCTTGAAGGAACTAGTAAGCATCCCAACTCTCTGACCTTTGGTCAAGGTGGAAATAGGCCTTTTTGGGCCTCCACAGGGTATAAATTATTTTATTTCTGCTATTCACTCACTATTTTATCTTTTTATTTTGGAGTTACAGTGCCGAGAACTTAGAAGTGTCTATTATTATTTTTTTCTGTAGCATGAATAAAAATATTTTTAGCTAAATTATTACTCAAGCCCCAAATACTTAACTGGTGAATATTCACACTAAGAGTGGATGGCATACTAAATAAGCATATGTTAATATGGCTTGGATTATTTTACATAGCAATTCTTTGAGATCCATGAGAGATTGAGTCTGTGCTCCTAATGGACACCAAAATCCGTGGCTACATCAGTTCCTTATATAGAGTCATGTCACGTTCACACAGAAGCCATGAGCATCTCCCACAGACTAAGTCATTTTAGGGTTATTTATAATGCCCAGTACAGTGTAAATGTTGTGTAATTTTTTGGTTTTAAAGTGACTGGGGAATAAACACAAGAATAAAATCCTTACATATTCATCATGGAGGAATTGTTTTCCAATTATTTTGGTATTTAGTTGCCGGCATCTTCCAACAAGACCCTCAGATGCAGAAGGATGGATGTGTTACAAAGATGCCCTTCAATACATGATAGAAAAGGACATCATTGTCATTCTGTGACCTTTATGAACTGAGATAGATTTGGGAAACAATTTATGAATTGTTATTTAAAGCTTGTGACCGGCTAAGCATCCTCCCTGGGAACTAGTATGAAGCATGCACTTGAAGGCGCATTTCTTTGTTGTTGTTTTCTTTCCTTCTCTCTGTGAAGCCCTGTTGTCCTGGAACTTGCCCTGTAGACCAGGCTGGCCTCAGATTTACAGAGATCTTTCCGTCTCTGCCTCCTGAGTGCTGGGATTCATGGTGTGCATGCACTGCCAGGCCCTGTGTGCCGCACTCCTTGTCTTTCACCAGCTGATGGTGTACATGCACTGCCAGGACCTGTGTGACGTACTTGCCTTTCACCACTGGGAAAACTTAGGAGCAGACAGACACTCAGACTTGCCTTTGTGGCGTGTGCAGGTGGAATTAACTGCTATCCACATTAGAGTTTTACTTGTAGGTAATCTATAGGTCAGCGATAGCCCCATTCTCCTCTTTTAAGTCACATGAAAATTATCCCCAATGCTATAACATTTTTTTGGATTACCCCAGTTCTCAGTAATGTGTGTGTACATGTGTGTGAGTGTGTATATATGCATAAATTATATATAGTGCCACTGTACTAATAATACTTAAGTAGCATATGCATTGCCATAGCAAATTATATAAACATGATAAGTCAAATATACATTGATTTAACCTCTACCTCTACATATATTTTTATACCATATATATAGAATTTCTCCATGCCTCAGTTTCTTTTTCTGAATATTATTATTATTAATATTATTAATGTATAACAGTAAAGACATTAGAACAATGCCTGGCCCAGACTTAGTCCAAAGTTAAAGCAATATTATTTATTACCTAGAAGAGAAAATGGAATGAGTCATTTTCAATGACATCATCAGCCAAGAGTGGCAGTCAGGTGCTGGGGTTCGGTGGGATAAATGCCAGGACAGGCAGGCTGATCTGTGCAGGGAAGAAAAAGCTGGGAAGCAGTGGGTGGCTGATGCAGGGGCTCTCCTAGGATGCAGGGGGTCTCCTAGGGTGAGGCCAGGAAAGGGAGGAGCAATCTACAGATTGTTTTCCAGCAAGTCACCCCTTCCTTGGCAAGCCTTCAAGCCCAAGCCCGAGCTTGCACAGGCTCTGGAGGGTGCTACTTTCTGCCACTCAAGACTCTGGGTGCTCTCATTTTTTGCTACACTCTCAATCCGTATCCACATGTGGCAAAAATGCCCTTTTTACTCTTTAAATACAGGGACAGATCCCTTTTCAAACCAGTCTCTCTAATCAAAGCATCGTAATGCCTCCTCCAGATATATATTTAGCAATGTTGCCATGGCCACTGTTTTCAGTTTGGGTGTCTGTCACCTGACCACTGCAGCTTGGCAGAATGTGCTGGGAACATTCCATCAGCCTCACCATGCCAGGTCCGGACCATCACAAAGGATCCAAACCAGGTGGCTGAAAGAGCTGCTGCGTTGGCGCTACCAGTATTGTTTTTTCACTGTCACGTGACTGAGCCTCCAGAGAGTCCATCTGAGCCTTGGGTAAGGGAGGGCAACAAGTCACCCTACATAGCCACTTCAGGTCCTGATGTTACCTTCTCTTGACGTGACCCCTCATGAAGGAGTTGATGATCCCACGGCTCCAAAGGCTTTTCTCTGCTACACCTCACAGAAGCAGTTCCACCCAAACACACTTTCAAATGGATTTGCTCTGAGATCCCGAAGTCACTGTGACAGTTACCTCTCCCTGGAATTCATTCCCTGTTGTCTTAACCCTTGTTTTTATTCTTGACTCGAAGTGGTCTTTGCTGTTATTTAATTTCTGAAGGCTTCTGAAGTTCAACCTGTTTACCAGAAAATTTCCTAATACTTTATAGTTATGGGAAGAGTTTACTTCCATCATGAGCAGGGTTAGTCTGAACAAGAAGAGACTGTACTAGGTCAGGACGTTCCAGTGCTCTTGCTATTGAGAATTCCCATGCAATAACTTTCCATAACATTGTGAGCCCGGTCACTCCGCAGACAGGATCACGATAACGCTTTCTAGGCATCTGGCCACATTGTTTCTTGAAATTTACAGCACATTGCCTAGCAACTGTGGAGAGAGGATGTGCAAAGATAATTCCCAAAGTACTGAGATTACAAGTGTGCACCATCACAATGAGACTTTCTGTGCTTTCTTGTGTGTGTTCATGTATGAACGTATGTTCAGGTGCACACATGTGCATATTCATATGAAGGCAAAAAGATAACCTTTGCTGCCATTTCTCAGGCATTAATCACTTTTTCTGAGGCAGGTTCTCTCAGTGACCTATAAATGACCAAGTAGGCCAGCAAATTCCAGGGACCATCCTGGTTCTGCCTCTCCAGCCCTGGGCACCATGCTTCCATTTTCTTTACATAGGTTATGGGGCTCAAACTCAAGTTCTCACGCTTGCTTTGCAAGCATTTTATTTATTAAGCTATCTCCGCACCCCTCAGTGTGCTGTTACACATAATAGGTCTTCAGGTTTCTCAACTCTCTGATTCCAGGAAAATGAAATCCATTTGCTTACTTCTGCATGCTTAGCTATTCAAGTAACAGTCCTGGGTTAGAAAGTAAATGATTTAGGCAGTAATAGAGCCAAAACAACCATCATAAAAAACAAGTTTGCTTTTTAATTATATCATATATGCTCATTGAAATTGCTTTGTGCTTTTGCTTGTATTAAACTTTTTATTTTCAGACTCTTGACTGAACACATCTACTTTCAATAGGTAGCTACTAAATGTCTTCCGTCTGCACATCGCCGTGTGAAACACTTTAGATTTCAGGATATTGATCTAGTGCTACAACCTGTCCAAAAGACAAACTGATAATCATAACTAGGAAAACAATAGTCAAGTGCTGTGTTTCTCTCTTACGAACTAATTTGTCCTTAAAACAGAATGAAAAAGAGACAAAATAGCACTGGAGTTTTGACCATGTTGGAAGGAACCTCTGCCCATAGAAATCTGTAGGCCCACTGTTCTTTATAATTCCACATATAGCTAAACATACCCCATTTTCTTTAGAAATTTATCATAGTGTATGTGTGTGTACATATGTGGATATCAGATGACAATTTTCAGAAGCCAGTTATCTCCTTCTGCACATGGGTCCTAGAGATGGAACTCAGGGCACCAGGCTCCAGAGTGAGAGCCTTTACTCACTGAGCGTCTTCCTGCCCCCCTGTTATCATTTTTATTGATACTTAGGAGTTGAGGGAAGATTCAGTAGATTTATCCACCCTTATACATATTCAAGTATCCATTTTGCTTCTTTAGAAACAGCATCTTGTTATTTACACCAACTTAGAAGATTAGCTTTTCCAGTTCTACAGGCTTAGTCTAACTTCAAGAGGATGCATGCAGATAGCATAACTATTGGTTTGGCAGAAAGATGAAGCAAGAACATGGTAGGCAACACCCTTTATGCAGTCACACCTCATCTAAAAGATGAGATGAATGACTTTTCAAATCTTCTATTCTTTGAATTACTATTTATTTTATAGTTTTCGAGACAGGTTTTCATTGTTTCCTGCTGGCCTGGAATCTGCTATATAGACCACGGTGGTCTCTGTCTTCTGATTTATGTGATTAAAAGCTTGCAACACCATTCCTGATCCCACTATTTTTTTTGAGAAAGAAAAGAATCAAAGATGACAAAGGACCCCCAACCTATTGCCATTATACAAAAACTGCATGCCTTTGAGTGACTACAGGACCTGCGATGGGGACTGTCAACAGTCAACATGGCTGAATCTAGAATGACCTGAAAGATTGGCCTCTGCCTTGTGTAGGGGATTGGTTTTGTTGGATGAATGGAAAGAGCCACTCACTGTCAGTGGCATTATTTCCTGGACCAGGAATCCTGACTGGAGAAAAGTGGAGAAAGCAAGCTGAGCACTAGGGTGCACTCATTATTGCCCTCTGTTTCTAATTATGGAAACAATGCAACCAGCTCCCTCAAGTTCCTGCCACTATAACTTCTCTGCTGTAATGGGCTCTGACCTGGAGCTGTGATCCAAAATTAATTCTTCCCCATTAAGCTGCCTTATCCAGGATACTTTATCACAGAGACAGAAAGACACACAGATAGACTCTCTAGATATAAAGAGCACATAGCAATAATTATCCCTTGAACCATTAGATGTCACAAGGGACCTGTTTCAAGGTCACTTTCACCTTGAAGCAAGGGGGAGCACAGCAGATCCTCCACTTCTCTTCTGTAGCCCCAACTTTTGGGAGGTGGCTCAGGAACCTGGAGGGAACCCACACCCTGGGAGAAGAAAGACTGCTATGCATGAATGTCCCCTCCCAAACTCATCGTGAGCCATAGTTTTTGATGTGAGTTTGCAGAGGTGAGGGGCAAGGGCTATGACTTTAACATCGCCTCTCTCCAGCAGACCAGAAGCTTGACTCTTAGCTGCAGCAGTGTTGGGAGATGGGGCCCACGAAGAGGCATCTAGGTCTTGGGCTGAGCTTTCATGACTGGAGCCTTTCCGGAGTGACTCCTCCCACTTAAGGGGTTGATTGGTTACCATCAGAGTGGGAGGTATAAGGCAGGTCTGTTTTCTGCATACACCCACTTGCTCTTTCATTTTCTGCCATGCTCAAGGCTGTTAGATGTGTTGCTCAGAGATGTAGTTGGCTTCTCTGTTTCCATACTACCCACCCCCCGGTATAGTTTTCACAGATAAGGGATACTTAGGTCGTGAGGGTAGATTAATGATGTCCTCACAAGAGTGAGCTAGCTATCATAAGAACAAGCAGTTAGTTACAAACTGATTGCAGCCCCTTACAGTTTTTTCTTCTGTGGATATGATGGTCAGTCTTGATAGCCAATTTGATAAGAGTGAGAAACATTGAGGAGATTAGTGACTTCCCTTTTGGGTGTGGTTGTGAGGATGTCTCTGTAGCTAATTAACTTATGGGACAGTAACTATAGTTGCCTCTAGTGTGAGTAACACCATCCTAGAGACTGAGGGAAAAAGAGAAAGAAGGCAGAATACAACACAAGGCTTTCTCTACAATTTGGCTGCTTGTTGTACCACATCCTAGCTGACAGATGGACCGAAAGTTCGTTGACCATGATCCAAAGTCAATCCTTCCTCTTTAGCATTTGTTTAGTCCTTGGTTATGCTGATGAAAGAACTGACTAACAACAAAACCTACTTGCCATGCTGTGCTCTCCTGTACCAGTGGATAGGCACTCACAGACCAGAACTATAAGAGGAACATCCCTTCTTTACACATTTCCTAGTGTAGGTGTCTTGTTAGGGTTTCCATTGCTGTGACAAAACACCATGACCAAAAGCAACTTGGGGGAGTAAAGGGCTTATTTCATCTTGGCTCCTAAGTCATTCTTCCTCACAGAAGGAAGTCAGGACAGGAACTCAAGGCAGGAACCTGGAGGCAGGACCTGAAGCAGAGGCCATGGAGGAATGATGCCTGTTGGTTTGCTCCTCATGACTTGCTTAGACCTTCTTTATACTATCTAGAACTGCCTTCCCCAGGTGGGGAGTGGGGCACTGCCCCCAGTGGGACTGACCTTCCCACATCAATCATTAATTAAGAAAAATTCCAACGGGTTTGCCTATAGGCCAATCTTGAGGAGGTATTTTCTCAATTGAGAGTTCTTCTTCCCAAATGACTCTAGCTTGTGTCAAGTTAACAAAAGCCAAACAAAAATTAGGTGCCTTAGTTGCTTGCCTGTTGCTGTGAACAAAACCCAGCTAGAAGCAACTTAAGGTACGAGGGCCTTATTTTGGCTCACAGTTTGAGTTGACATAGTCCACCATGGCACCAGGAACTTGAGGTAGCAGTCACATTGTATCATTAATCAGGGAGCAGTGCTTAGCTCCCTTTCTTCTTTCTATTCAGCCCAGGCCCTCAGCCCACAGGTTGGTACCAGCTACATGTAGGGTGGGTCTTCCTTAACTAATCCAGTCTAGACGCACCCTCCTAGACATGTTATGAGGTTTGTTTCCTTAGTGAATATAAATCCCATTAAATTGACAATCCATATTAACCACCTCATTGGGCTATGCTATTACGGCAATAACAACACAGACCAAGACAAAGACAGAAAGTCAGATACCTATCCCTGTTTTCTGTAGCATTTGACATTCCCCACAGTGCCCAGGGCCCACAGCCAAGTGCAATGAACATATCACACTTTTCTGCATGGTTGAATTGACTAAAAGAGTTGAGACATTACCATATTTCCTAGAATTGAATTTGTGATTTCTATAATTCTAAACTCTATCAATGAATGATACCTTAGTCTGGTAGTGTAGTTCAGTGGTAGAATCCTAGAATTCACAACAGTTGGGTTAAACGCCCAGAAAAGGAAGGCAAGAGAAAAGGAATGAATGGAAAAGGAAGGAGAGAAGAAAGGAAGTCAGTCCTTCTCTGGAAGAAGTCACCTGCTGATGTAGGAGGCAAAGGACCAATGTTGTTCACTGCACTATGATGAGGATGATGTGGCCAATGAAAGGTACACATCCAACTAGGGGAAGGGAGAAGAGGGTCAAGCAGGGGTTTCTGGAAGAGGTGACTTCTAATCCAAGTAATAAAGATTTATACATGTGTTTAATAAGTGAATCTTTTTTAACCCTGAGAGAAAAACTTAGGTATCCCTTGCTTAGGGACAGGGAAAACATGGCTATTTCTTGATGTACATTACGCCATTGATTTTTCTGGTTTTCCTTATCTCAGCGACTTGGTTGTATTATACTGTGACTTAGGTTGGTGAAAACACTATGCTTATCTTATACAGTGTTATGTTCACAAATAAAGGTATTTCATTTTGTGAATGATTTAGATGTTATGTATCACAATTGTCTACCCACCACTGGACCAGGGATGTCCTTCCAGGAATAGATGCCCTCGAGGGATGCCAATGAATTTCCTATTCAATTCCAGGCAGCAAACATATCAATTGGGGGAAGACTTATACTCAGTGTGTAATGAAAGGTACCCACCACCCTCATAATTAGCATAAATCTTTGACCATTTCTTTGGAGTCTGGTGAACAGAGGAATTCAGACAGTACACTGAAGTGAGGAAGGGTGTCTTTAGGCTGCAAACAACCAACAGGAGGCTCTCTAAGAGTCTCCAGAGACGGTGGGTTCTTGATCTTCATTCAGTAAATTGGCAATCACTTGTACTTTGAAAATTCTGCCTTTTGACGTCAAAAGGAAATAATTCATTTTAACATGGACCCATTGAGTATACATTCTTGGGAGTTGGTTTGATAAATGTTAAGTTTACAATAATGAGAGACATTTCTGGCCCTCAGTGAACCCGGTCTGCTCAATAGGTGTGTGCAATGCAGAGAATGGATCTGTGTAATGTATGCACGGTTATAGCTCTGGCAACTTATTGCCAAGTCCCTGGCCATGCTGAGAAAATGAAAGAGTCAGTCAGACCTTGTTTCTCTAGTTTAGATCTACCCAGAGATTTTGCCCTTCTGTAACACTGCTTGTATGCCACCGCTCCAGATTCCAGTCATATTCGGTAAGCCTGGTGATCCACCTCATGCTTTGTGGAGTTGCCTAGCTGCTTGCAGCACAAATGAAGTCTGCAGTTGATGGCACGCTGCTCCATCTCTAAAACACCTCTGTCCTCAGAACCATAACCCCAGCTCTGCTTGCTGCTTCCTCACTGCCAGCACCCACATCTCCCCAGTAGTCTCGGGCTTTAATCTCATCTTTCATTTGTCAAGATCACTTACGAAAGTCCTGCTATTCTTAAACTTCTGTGGATTCCATCAGGATGTAGCTAAAATAAAAAGCAGAAATAGCTCTCAGAGGGGTTGCAACCTGGACAGTTTAAACTCCTGGCTGCACACTGCACAAAGGGAGTCAGCCTGCTAGAAGGGCTGAAGGTGGCAGTAGAGGAACAAGCTTGTATGCTGGTCTTGGTGTAAAGAGCTGCCAACAGGCATCAGTCAATTTCCCTCACATACATTTTGTTACTTACACTTGTTCTTCTCTTTATTCCCTTCCAATTCAGCCTTTGATGTTTCCCCTCTCTGATTCTCTTATCTTCTAAATTCCTCTCGAGTGCTTTGTGCAGCATGATGTCATTTCTAGTTTTTCCCCCTTTAAGAGCTAGTAACCATGCCACCTTTTCACCTACTTAAGCTTTACCCAAATAAATAGGATCTGAGAACTAATTCAAGAAAGGCCATTCTTGGTCATTTTTTTAATATGAATTTCATAATTCATAGAAATAGATAAGCAAAATTAACAAAGATGTGATCTTACACAATGGGCAACAGAATTTTTAGCAAACGCCTATTTTATTTATTTGTTTTTCCAAGATAGGGTTTCTCTGTGTAGCTTTGGAGCTTGTCCTGGCCCTTGCTCTGTAGACCAGGCTGGCCTTGAACTCACAGAGATCTGCCTGCCTCTACTTCCCAAGTGCTAGGATTAAAGGTGTTTGCCACCAATGCACAGCTAATTTTTTTTTGCAAATGACTATTTTTTTTAAAAAAATCTTATTTACAGAAGTTGTCCAGTTATCTGATGCAATTTTTTAAAATAAACTTTTCTTGGAACACAGCCATGGTCATTCTTTACACTTTGGTTAGCATATTTTTGTACTTTAGTGACCACTTTGAGTACCTGGGTGATTGATTCAAATTATGCAGAGGCCAAATTATCCTGTACTATCAAGTAGTTGAAATCCCTCAGTGGCTTACTTCTAAGGGTTATTGTCCATTCATTACATGATCTTTGAAAGTCAGTTTTCACAAGTAGTTTCCCTCTGGAATGTTGTCAATTTAGGAAAAAAGTAAAAGAGATAATAGAACCACCACATCACTAGCTTTTAAAACACTTATTTGTAGTTGAAGAGAAGGCTTTGTGGGCAAGTTCACTGGTTGCTTTTCCAGGGGACAAAGGTATGATTCCTGGCACCCACATAATAGCTCATAACTGGTCTATAACTCTAACTCGAGGGGAAATTGGATGCCCTCTTCTGGCCTCCACAGGTACTGCACACACGTGATGTACATATATACATGTAAGCAAAACACCCATGCACATAAAAATAAATAAATAATTTAAAAAAACATAACTTTCCTTTGAGGTAGCATATGTCTTTTTTAAACCTGTTTCATTGGGCAAGTAAGCTTCAAGGACAGATGCAGAGATTTCTGGAGGGTTGAGCCTGACTAGAATGGTTTAGGAAAACAAACAGACCAAAAAGAAATATGTTACATTACTGTGCCTGTGAAGTTTTTTTTTAAAAGTATTCACTACCAGGTAGAACAGCTAATTTTCCTCTTTCCTCACCAGAGTTTGTTGAACAATATGTGCCCCAACCAGGAGTTCAGTGTGGCAATTCTGAGGATGAAAAGGGGCCCTGGAGAGATTGCCACCCCTTCACCGTCTCTGCCTCACCACAGTCTCCTGTTCACCAAATGCTCTGATACCACTCCTTCACCATCCATGCCCTGCCATCCAGTCTCCAATTCACCAATTGCCCTGATGCCACCCCTTCACCATACCTGTCCCACCACACAGTCTCTGGGTGCTAGTTCACCAATTGCTCTGAAAGCCTCAGAATCAAGCTCACTTGTTGCTGCATTCTTGATTTCACAGATGGAATGCCTGGGTGGGGGTTTGAGTGCTGGCAGATCATTGGTGGGTGCTTTCAACTTCAGTAGTGGTTGAGGCAAGAGAATGTGGTTAAGCAAGTACAGTACCAGTAGGAGTATCAATAGATCCTGCAATTCTAGGAAGAGTCCTGGGGTTTTGAAGATGCTTCCGAGTGGCTTCCAGGGAGTTTGAATGGGGAGAGAGGTGATCATAGTGACGAGCCACTGGTCAGGCTGGGGGTAGAAGGGGTTTCCATTAAGCTTTAGTAAGATGGCTCCTTCAGTTACAGTCACTGGAGAGGGCCTCAGTTCAGAGCTGTCAGTACTATCAACTCACAGAGTGCTCCAGGGTGGGGGATCTGGGCTGAGCACCCCAATATCTACAATGCCTTTCCTATTTCAGGTATTCTGGAAGTGCAGGACTCAGGGCACCTAGGTATCCTCATCTGCTGAACCCTCATTTGCATTGAGCTAGAGAGTGGTCCTCCCCTTTCCTAATCTCATAATGGTCTTTAGCTGTCATCCTTTACCATGTTACTCAGTGGTCTTGAGTTTTACCTCCAACAATTCTTTGACAACACTGAAGCCTTGAAGACTGCCTTCCCTCTGACCTTTGTGATCCATTATGCATACATCAATTGCAATGTCCACCACCTATCTAGCTGAATTCCCTTAGTAAAAAATTCACCTCTTTCCCCACAGTAGTCACTTCTTGGTTCCTGACTGCTCAGCCCTGAAATAATCACACAGAAACTATATTCTTTAAAACACTGCTTGGCCCATTAGCTCTAGCTTCTTATTGGCTGACACTTATATCTTAATTTAACTCATTTCTAGTTATCTGTGTATTGCCATGTAGCTGTGGCTTATCGGGTAAAATTCCCAGCGTCTGTCTCTGGCGGGGCTACATGGCTTCTCTTCTGACTCTGCCTTTCTTTCTCCCAGCATTCAGTTTAGTTTTCTCCACCTAGTTATGTTCTGTCCTCTATAGGTCCAAAACAGTTTTTTTTGGTCGTTGTTCATTAATGGTAATCACAACATACAGAGGGGAATCCCACATTACCTGAGTAAGCAGGAAGTGCAGGCAAGTGAGTTCTAAAAAATGTGAGAAATGACAGAAACAGCTGACTGCCTGGACAGTCACCCAGTATTCCTCTGTAACACTGGAGCATCCATCTTTGGATTATGGGACTAGCATATCTACAGACTTTATTTTTTTTTTTTGTGAACCAGGGAATTTAAAGAGCCATTTTATCTTGTCTTGGAAAAGCACAGCAGTCAACTTTCTTGTGTCTTACTGGTCCAGTTTGGGCATTAACTGTCAGCAATTAAGGCAAGGACAATTTCTTTGCCCACATGGCTACCTTTTGACATAAAGAAAATAAATTTCATACAGAGTTTCTTTGGTGCCCATAATCTTCTCTGGAGTATGCTGATGCTGCCAGGAGCAGATATGTCTCATTGTCTTGAAAAGTCTAAGTTATCAAAACATTTTAAATGCCATATGTTGTAGGTCTTTGAAATGTTTGAAGAATACCTATCTTTATATATATCTATATCTATATCTATCTATCTATCTATATATATATATATATATATATATATATATAAAACTTAACTAAAATAATTATAAGTTTGACCATTATAGATGACTAACTGTATTTTTGTAAATCTATTTCTTAATTATACAATTACACTTTTAATTGAGCTGTATAAACACAATATTTTAAACAAGAGTAGAAATGTGCATACAGTATAATAAAATTAACCTTAAATTTATATTAATTAAAATCCATATCAACGTAAAATATTTTGAGATTAACAGATTTTTTTTGCTTAAAGTAGATGTAATATACGTTTTATTTTATTATTTCTATATATCTCTCTTTCTTTTTTAAGAAAGAGATTGACTATGACCAATAATAATTTGTAACCAACAAACCCCCTAAACAAAGACAAACATCCATAATCCATTTTTTGAGAATGTGGGTATAGATCTCTAGACTAATTCCTATTGATTGGGTGCACTGTTAATCTTTGAGGGAACCTGAGAAAAATTAAGATAATTGTTAAGTCTTGACCATAGTATTCTATGAGGCTGGATCATCTCAGTCATTCTGGATGACTAAATTGAAGCCATTATGGATACTGGATCACCTGGTCCATATGTTTTTATTGGTGTCTGGTCCTCTTGTTCTGAAAATATGTAATCATTAAAGGCAACATACTTATCTGTATTAATACAAATATAAACTGCATTTACATGAGCCAGTCAAAGATAATATTTTGCCTTATGTTTGAGCAGGTAAAATGTATATCACATGTTTTGTAATTACTTTATGTTTATTTTCCCAAATCTGTAGTCATTCTCAGTGAGTCTTCCTTAATCAAACCTGATTTTTCTTTACCTAGAATGAATTCAGAACCAAAAGCATAATTTTCCAAAGTAACTTACCTTTTTACTTCCCTTTTAAGTCAAGACATTTTAAAAATATATAAATTGGTTTAATCCAGCAGCATTTATAATCCAATATCTCTTAGCAGTTTTTACTCCTTTCTCAGAAGTCAAACAATTTAAGAACAGCATAGTAACATGCTGTATCCAGGCTCTGTATTTTTCATCTTTACTTGGCTTATTTTCTTTGATATTACTTTTCTTCTCTCTTCAAATACTTTATTTTATTATATTTAAGCTATTTATTTCTTTCTATGATGGCTGTCAATTCTATGTTTCTTACTTTTCTAAGCCTATGCACATTGGAACCCCTGTTTTAGAGGTTTTTCTATCTGGACCTCTTTTACTACATATCTTCTAGTCTTTTTGGCTGTGTGAGCAAAACCCTAAGTTGTGTGCAGCATGTGGCTGTGTTCACAGTGGCTGGGAGAAGCCTCTTTACTGTGGTCCATGTAAGAGGCTGCAGGAACCTGCCACATGGCTTAGTTCATTATGGTTGGTGTCCAGCTCCATCTCGTGGGTCCTGAGATGCATCTCTGTATTGTGGCTGGCATGAGAGACTAGGTAGCCTAGTTTGGCTCCATTTTTTCACACATAATCTTCTTAAACATTTAAACAGATGTTTCTCTGTCCCTCCCTGTCCTGCAGCTGTTTTTAACTAAAAAAAGACCTATAGCTCATGATTATTACTAATTATCTCTTACATTTAAGTTAACCCATTTCTATTAATCTACATTTTGCTATGAGGCTTGTGACTTTATGGCTTTACCGATGCTCTAGTGTATCTTGATGTTGTAATTAGAACACGGCGGGGCTGCGTCCCCAGCACCCTGGCCGCCTGGCTAGCTTATGCCCAAAATAACAACACACAAACTGTATTCATTTAAACACTGCTTGGCCCATTTCTATCTAGCCTCTTCTAGGCTAATTCTCACACCTGGACTAGCCCATTTCTAATAAGGTGTGTAGCATCCCAAGGTGCACTTACCGGGAAGATTCTAGCCTATGTACATTTTGGGTTGGAGCTTCATCGCGTGTGTCTGCCCAGGAGAGAGGAGCATGGCGTCTCTGCTCCAGAGAGCAGAGCTGTGAGTCTGAGCTCACTTCCTCTTCCTCCCAGCATTCTGTTCTGTTTACTCCTCCCACCTATGAGGCCAAGCAGTTTCTTTATTTTTTTAAAAAATATTTATTTATTTATTATGTATACAATATTCTGTCTGTGTGCATGTCTGCAGGCCGGAAGAGGGCACCAGACCTCTTTACAGATGATTGTGAGCCACCATGTGGTTGCTGGGAATTGAACTCAGGACCCTTGGAAAAGCAGGCAATGCTCTCAACCACTGAGCCATCTCTCCAGCCCCAAGCAGTTTCTTTATTACTTAACCAATGACCTCTGGTGGCTGGCTCACATCTTTCTCTCTACTCCACCCATCTTTTCCCTGTATCTCTACTTGGCTTTCCTGCCTAGCTTAATTCTGCCTGACTATAGGCCAAATCAACTTTATTATTTATCCAGTGAGAGCAATACATATTCACAGAATACAGGATTTTCCCATAGCACTCCTTTCCCAGTGCTTATCCTTGAAGCTGCTGAATGACAGTGTCTGGATTCCAGCAGACATTTACTCTTCTCCAATTCTGTTCCCTCCTGGGCAGTGTATCTCGATGTCTTTAATTATCATCTACACCTTCACAAAGCCCCAGTCTCATCCCCAAGACCTCTGCCCTGTTCACCAGTTGCCCACTTCACCCTTCTACTTCAGCCTCTCTTGTGGGCCATACAGACTCACCACAGGCAGCGCTGTGCTCCAGAAAGCAGCTGCCACAAGGTTGAACCAAGAGAAGAAATGAATGGCTGTATTTTAGACAGCCTATTATAGTACACATTCAAGAAATCCCACTTATCACAGTTGTATTGAATAGATACTCAATTTGCTTGTTATCAGTGGAGTGATAAAATACTGGTGCAAGTAACCAAAAATATGCATATGTTGATGTAAAGAGAATAGGTGGTATAGTTATTGTATTCAGTAAAGACTAGCAAGGTCTTGGATATATATTTGGCACAGCTGTCATTATAAAGAAAACCACACATTACTTCTTAGCTCTTGAATTTTAGTTTCTATGGGGAGAGAAGGTACAGACAAATAAAACAGAGACCCTATCAGATGATAGATACGATAGTGAATGGGCTAGTTTAGATAGCACGCACATGAGCAAATTATTGCTGCATAAGATAATATCTCTTCAACTCGCAACAGCACAAATGTATTATCTCACAGGAGCTCTGTGGGGAAGGAATTAGTTGCAGGTCGCCTTGGCTCCATGGGTCTGGCTCAGAGCCTCTTGTAAGTGTGCAGTATTGGCTGAGGCACCAAACAGCTCAAATCTTTATTATGTGTGAATTGGACTGATTCACAAGGTTGGCAAGTTGGTGCTGGCTGTTGGCAGGAAGCCACAGGGCCTGCCTCTCTGTGGGGACCACTGCAGAGAGAGGCTCAAATGGCCTCATGACAGCAACTTACCTAAGAGAAGGTGACTCAAGGGAACACGTGTCTTCTCCAGCCTTGGCTCCTAAATGATATGCTGGTACGTATTCGATATCTGTTGCCTTCCCAGGGCAGTTGAGGTTTCTGAGGAGGACAGAGCTTGGAAACGAGGATCACTCAAGCCATTTGGGGGCCTCACTTGCACAGGACTAAACATCCCCCCCCTTCTTTGATTAAATGGGTTCTGCTTTTTCTTTTTGAATCTTTTTGGTTTTGGGGATTGGGTTCTATGTGTCCTTTTTAGGCCAATTGATTGTGAGAGAAATGATATAGACCTTGTTCTCAGGACTAGGAGCTTACCCTTACTGCCTTAGAATGCAACATTTGCTCTGCAGGTAGCAGCCACCATTCAGGAAATCTGCCCACCTTGCTACCGCCCTACTGCAAGCAAGCCCCAGTTAGTGTCTGGGGAGATGCCAGACATCTGAATGAAGCAGATGATTCTAGCTTGGGCCTCTATTTCACTTCAACTTAAAGGGCTCAAAAGCCAGTGCCTTCCATTTCTGGACCATAATAGCTGTGAGCAAATTGCTGTGTAAATCACTAGTGTGGGGATGGATTGTTTTACAGAAGTGGATGACTACCCAGGGAAAGCTACTTTGAAAAGATGACTTGAAGCAAGGCCTGTGTGAGATGAGAAGGCAGTGCACACAGTTATCTGAAGGAAGGAGGCTGTTCAAGCAACAGAAAAAAAAAAAAACGAGAGCAATCAGATGACATTGAAGAAGGGACAGGATTTGGGAGGTTTGAAGACAGAAAAAAACAAAAACCCAAACATGACATGGTTCTTTAGAAGAATGGAGGTATACAAGTCCCAGAAACTGGCGGCAGTATCAGGGGCTGCTTGAAGTTTGTGGTCTGGCTTTAAAAAAAACCCAGCCTGTGGTCTGGCTTTAAAAAAAACCCAGCCCAAATGATGGTGTTCTATCCAACCACTTCAGATACTTGGGTATGACTGAGGAGGAAGTGGGCAAAGGAAGTTAGATTTGGGTGAAGTTGGAGTTTTGTTAGGCGATTATGACTAAAGGAAAGGTGACCTTAAAATTGAGCTTGTCTGCGAAGGAATGTTTGTAATGCTGGCCATGAGATTTGAGCTGATCACCAAGACAGTGAGGCTACATACAGAGGCAAACCAGTGGTAAGAAGATTCTTGAATCTGGGAGTTTGAATGAGATATCCTTATTGGAAATGATGGGGCTAGGTATGATCATGGTGGTGGGTGACAACGATGACATAGAACATGAGACTATTGTGGCAAAAGACAGAGACTGGCAGACTACAAAACTGAAGATGCTACCAGTGAGGATATCAAAGTTCTCAAGGATTCCGGCAGGAGTAGTGTAGGAAGGAGCTGTGGCAACAGTCCTCAGTGAATGTAACTCAGTCCCTTCGGTGACCACACTAATTAGGATCAGCATTCATCTCCTAGACATAACGTTATAGGCATGGATCTTTCAACTAGCACAGGTCACAGTTTCTTTGTCTACAAAGGTGGAAATGACCCCGTTACCTCAAGTTCTTCATATGCTCTAAAATTGTCAAGATTGTGCTAAGAGATAGGATTTGCCTTACAAGCATGGGGATCTGAGTTCCATTCCCAGAATTTGCATAAAAATGTTGGGCGTGTTGCTGCTTGTAAATCCAACGCTGGAGAGGTAGAAACGGGAGGATCACTGGGGCTTGCTCACCTACTAGTCAAACCTAATTGTTGAATCCCAGGCCAATGAGAGAGGTAGATGATGTTCTGACGATGACAATGTCGCCCTCCAGCCTCTGCGTGCACACACACGTATTTACAATTGCAGGTATGTACACACACACACACACACACACACACCATAGAAAGAATAAGTTAGCATCTTTAAAATATTTCTGTTAACTGGAGAACAAATGAGTTATTTCCAGTGCCCTGAGAATACAAAGGAATCTGTTTCAGGTTGTAATATATAAGCTTTCTAATTTTCAAGGGCATATTTTTATATCTAACTGGATAGACTAATGGCCTTTCTGGGTTAAAAGGGGTGTCCCATGAGGGAGGGATAGGCGAGACTGAGTTTTACAAGTGTATTAAGTACTAACCAGGGACTTCAGAACTGATGTTGTTAGAACTTTGAGCATCAGAGAAAGAAAACTGTGTTACTGTTGGTTTATGAAATGAGACACAGGGGCATCTTTGGTGCCAGAACTTTACTCTAATTGAATAAATACCCCTATGGTAAGAGAGGATTTTCCTGCCTCTAAATTCTCCCTTGGCCCAGCAACCATTCTCCTAGAACATTTTTTTTTTTATTATATCATGGTAATTTGGTTTCTACTCTATCATCCTATCTGGAGCTCCAGGAAAGAACGGCTGTGCTTATTCACTTTATACCCATTTTCAAAGCAAGTGCTTCATCTAAGACTCACACCATAAATATCCAATCACTGTAGGAGTGAGTGGTGGGCACACACATGGATGCAGGACCTGCTTGCTAATTTGTTCTAGCATTTACTAGAATGCTACAATGACCACTTCGTAGCTTGTGGCTACTGTACAGTTTGGGCATTTGCAGGTGTTTGTTACAGACATTTGAACTGCAAACATGGCCACAGTTTGGTAGTGTGACTGTTATCTGCCAAATGTCATTTGTTATTGTTCTAGTTGGCTTTCTGTTTCTATAATAAACACCAAGGCCAACAGCAATTTAGGGAGGACAGGGTTTATTTGATCTTACACTGCAGGTCACAATACATCATTGAGGGCTGTCAGGGCATGAACTCAAGGCGGGAACTTAGAGAAATAACATGAAGGAATGCTGCCTACTGGCTCTTTGCTTCAGCTTTTTTTGTTTTTAAGAAATAGGGGTTAAACTTTCGCTTGTATATAACAGTTGCTAATTTGGTTGCATATAGTCTTTCATTTATTCTTTTTATTTTTCATTTTATTTTATGGGTTTGGTGTTTGTCTGCATGTATGTAGGACTGTATTCCATGTGTGCAGTCCTCAGAGAGGCCAGAAGAGGGCACTGGATCCCCCTGAACTGGAGTTACTGAGAGTTGTGAGCTGTCTTGTAGGTCCTGGGAATTGAGCTTAGGTCCTCTGGAAGAGCAGCCACTGCTCTTAACTGTTGATTCATCTCCCCAGCCCCTCAGCTAGCTGTCTTATACAGCCTAGACTGGCCTACCTAACAGCGTTGCCACCCAAAGTGGGCCGGGCCCTCCTGCATCAACCACCAATTAAGCAATATCTCAAGCACATGCCCAATCTTATCTGGGAAATTGCCCAACGGAGTCTCTTGGATGACTTTGGGCTCTGTGAAGCTGATAGATGAACGAGTACAGTTTTAGGGTTGGGTGTGAAGATGTCCACCTCAGGTTGAGTGGTTCTTTAGCTGAAAGGTAATGTAGGAAATGGTGGGGATGTAGGAATTCAGGCCTAACTGCAGTAATAGGTCAACGAGGCATCTGCTCAGATATCTGGTTCTCCTGTCCTTGCTATTCTTCCTCCCTACCATGAACTGAGTAGCTTCTGTGACATGCTTCTATTTCCATAACATTCTGTCTCACCAGGGCTCCAGAATCTATGAAGCCAAGGAACAAGGATGGAGAACTTTGAAATCATGTGATAAAATAAATCCTTCACCCTTAAGTTGCTTATGTTGTTTTTGTCAAAGCAACGAAAACCCTATTGCCATCCTATCCTTTCTCTGTGAGTCTCCCCTGTATTAGGCCTGCACAGCAACATTTCTGCTTGT
Source organism: Microtus oregoni (assembly GCF_018167655.1). NCBI lineage: Eukaryota > Metazoa > Chordata > Mammalia > Rodentia > Cricetidae > Microtus > Microtus oregoni. The sequence continues at coordinate 945,715 of NW_024543977.1, forward strand.
GGACCTAGTACCTAGGCATTATGGGAAGTAGGGGCTCCAAAGCTCCAAAAGCTCTAAAAAGAATTATGAGCAATGAGCCCACTCAGAAGCTGCCCTTTAGGGGTCTGGACTTCTGTATGTCTTCCACCTGACTATAGTGTGTCTGGGCAGTGTAAGTGGTGTGGCCTTGTCAATTCCTTGTCTCCAGCTGAAGGTAACAGTGAACCAGCCAGTTTGGCTCTGAATTCATCCCATGGCCCTCTTGTGTAAATTTAGAGGGTGGTTTTGCTTTTCAAGAAGCCTTCCTTATGACAATTCCAGGCTATTCTAGATGTCAGAGGGGCAAAGTAGCTGTCACCACATGGGGGGCTGAAGCTTACTCTGGGGCTGACATCATTCATGGTCTCATTTTTCGTGTGTTTCCTTTGTAGGGGCTGAAGGAATGCAGGCTTGTTCCCTTTCTTCAGGGGCTTCTGCTCCCATCTGTGAATCTGAGAAGGTCCTTACGGGTCTTTTCCAGCCTTGACATTGCTAACCTCTGAGGACTTTTCCTTTCAGGGCGAACAGTGGATTCCAGTACAGTTTGTTCTTCCAGCAGAGTCTGCCCTGCCCAGCCACTCCTGTGTCTTGAAATAATGTTTTGGTTGTAATCTTCCCCAGTCCCCACCTCTGCGCTACAGTTTTTATCTTTCTCATCATTGTTTTCTCATTCATATCTAATCTAGGTTATTTTACAAGTGTTTTGGAAAAACAAGATCAATTTGGCAAATACTTTATTCATTTATTAATCTGATACCAGGGACAAGGATTCTGAACCCCAGAATCACACAGCTTGGCATAAATGGCAGAACTGTGGTGACAGCATTATGGTTTTTGTTTTTATTTTTTAATTTAATTTTTTAAAAAGAAAAAAATCTATCCTTTTCTCATTTTACATACTAATCCTAGTTCCCACTCCATTCCCTCTCCTCATCCCATCTCCTACACCTTTCCCCACCCCACCTCCTATTCACTCCTCAGAGAGGGTAAGGCACATTGATTTGAGGCAGGTCCGAGGCCCTCCTTACTATATCTAGGCTGAGCAAAGTATCCATCCAAAGAGGATGGGTCCCAAAAAGCCAGTAAAAGCAGTAGGGATAAATCCTGATGCCATTGCTAGTGTCCCCACAGTCTGCCCCAGTCATACAACTGTCTCCCATATTCAGAGGGTCTAATTTGGTTCTATGCTGGTTCCTTCCCTGTCTGGCAAGTGTTGGTGAGCTCCCATTAGCTCAGGTAGACCGTTTCAGTGGGTGTACCCATCATGGTCTTGACCTCTCTGTTCATATTCTCACTCCTCCCACTCTTCGACTGAACATTGGGAGCTTAGCTCAGTGCTCCTCTGTTTCCATCAGTTGCTGGATGAAGGTTCTATGGTAATATTTAAGATAGTCATCAATCTGACTACAGGGCAAGGCCAATTCAGACACCCTCTCCACTCTTGCTTAGGGTCTTAGCTGGGTTCATCCTTGTGGATTGCTGTGCAAGTTTTTTTTTTTTTTGCTAGCCCCATAATGGCTCCTTCAATCAAGATATCTCTTTCCTTGCTCTCCCTTGCTGTCCTTTCCCCATCTCGCCTGAACCGCTCCCTTAAGTTCTTTCCCCCCTCCCCTTCTCTCCTTCTCCTCTACCACCATCCCTTCTCCACCCCCACCCCCATGGTCCCAATTTTGTTGGGAAATCTTGTCTATTTCCCCTTCCTAGGAAGAGCTACATATGTTTCTTTTAGGGTCCATCTTGTTACTTAGCTTCTCTAGGTTCGTGGACTATAGGCTCATTATCCTTTGCTTTGCAGCTAGAATCCACTTATGAGTGAGTACATACCATGTTCACTTTTCTGTGTCTGGGTTACCTCACTCAGAATGTTTTTTTTCTAGTTCCATCCATTTCCATGCAAATTTCAATATGCCATTTTTTTTTAAACCACTGAATAGTAAGTACTCCATTGTGTAAATGTACCACTTTTTTCCCCCATTCTTCGACTGAGGGGCATCTAGGTTGTTTCCAGGTTCTGGCTATGACAAATAATGCTGCTATGAATATAGTTGAACAAATGTCCTTGTAGGATGATTGAGCATCCTTTGGGTATATGCCCAAGAGTGGTATTGCTGGGTCCTGAGGTAGGTTGATTCCCAGTTTTCTGGGAGACCTCCATACTGGTTTCCAGACTGGTTGTACAAGTTTGTACTCCCATCAGCAATGGAAGAGTGTTCCCTTTACTCTGCATCCTCTCTAGCATAAGCTGTCAATGATGTTTTTGATCTTAGCCATTCTGACTGTTGTTAGATGGTATCACAGAGTCGTTTTGATTTGCATTTCCTTGATGGCTAAGGATGTGGAACATTTTTTTAAGGTGACACCATCATGTTAAGGGCTGCAGGTGCTCATGTGTTGTGCCTCTCTTCCACCATGAGAAATTTGTTTTTTATGCAGAGGGAGGAACTATAGCCCTCCTCCCCAACCCAATAGTCACCTCTCAGGTCCCAGAACAAAGGACAGGTTATGAAGGGAAGATCATAAACGTTTATTTAATAGAAGTTTCCTGCAACACTGGACCCTTCAGAGGAAGTGGCAAAGGCGGAAATACTCAAGCTTTGTGTCTTGTATGGTAGGTTTGGCGAAGAAAGATGTGTTACTGAGCAAAGAGCATCTGATTGAATAGCAATGAACTTGAAGGGCGTGACAAGGTCTGCCGGTGAAGATTATTCTCTTTCTTTGTGTCTGTAAAGATAAGGATGAACAGTGGGCACCTCCCGCACGGGGCATTTTACTGTATGCACCAGCGGAGGACAAGGGAGGGCCAGAAAGCCTTCTGCAAATGCTGTATCACACACCCTTCAGGTTAAAATATTCAACATGGCAGTGTGGTGTAATTTGGGTAGCATGTCCTGGACTCCATGAATCCATTTCTTAACAGATGTAAGGGTAGTATGAGTATCTATAAAGATTTGATGATGGCGCTCCTTTTCCCCCACCCTCTCCATGGTTTGTTTTTTTTTTTTTTTTGAACAAAAATAATTTGTACCTTCTGTTTACTGTAATTCTGTCTTTGAGTTTTTCAGAAGAATTTCTGTCTTTCTGTGACTATTCTGTTTCAACAATGCGGAAAACTTTTAGTGAAAATAACGGTGTGTGAAATTCCTTGGTACTTAGATTTGGAAAACAAGCAAGTTGAGAGGGTGGGTGTGGTTTGAGCTTGGGCCACACACAAGGTGCCATGGCTCCCTCTAGAGGCGAAAGCTATGGCAGCACTTTGCGCGGGGGTTGCTTGCCTCATTTACCCAGAGCAAAATTTTAACTCTACTTTCGCTTCAAGGGGACAAACATTATTGGAAATAAGCAAATGTTTTCTCCAGGAAAGAGCTGAATCCTGGGTGTGGTCTGGGAAATGGAAATTTCCGAGGTTTTCACAATGACTTTTGTTTTGTGACCTGATAAGAACTTTAGACACCAGGTTCCCAGGGACCTCACTGTGATCTCAGAGCTGACAGGCCAATCGCAGGGATGTTTGGGACACTCTAATTTCTGTTTCTATATCTTTAAGCTTTGGAGCTCTGGTAACTTTGAGTGTGTGTGTGTGTGTGCGCGCACGCGCACATGTGTGTGTGCATACACATAAATACTAATAACTTATGTGTACACATATATGCACATACCTGAAATACTTTCTTTTTGAAAAATATTTTCTGAATAGTATTTTAAGATCACAGCAAAACTGAGTGGCAGAGACTGAGATATCCAATTTATCTCATAGTTCTTTCACTTTATGCAGCCTACGCCGCGGGCGGGGGGGGGGGGGCGCGGGCGTGTTGTTACAACCAAGGAACGAATATTGACATGTTATTGCACCTGAAACCAGTAGATTACAACAGAGCTTGCTGAGAGAGACAGAGACAGAGATAGGTAGATGATAGATAGATAGAGAGACAGACAGACAGACATATAGAATCTCTGTGAGTATATGCACACACGTATGTACAGGTAGATGCCACTAGATTCCCTGGAGCTGCTCCTATAGGTATTTACCAGATGCCTGGCTTGTTATATGGATGCTGAACTTGAACTCTACTCTTTGTGATTGCACAGCGATCACGCTTAACTGCTGAGCAATCCTTCTAGACCCTGGAGGATCCTCTTCAAATTGTATATTACATATAATATATCATACGTAATATATTGTATATATTATATTGTATTTGGACAAGTTCTTAATGGCATATGCATTGCTACTGTACTGCGCTGAGTAATTCCTTAAAAACTCTCTGTGCTCAGCCTCTTCATTTCCAACTGGTGGGCACCGAACTTTACCCTGTTTCCCCCTGATCTCTGCTGGGCACTGATATGTACCCCGTTTTCCCCTGATCTCTGGTGGGCACTGATCTTTCCCTGTTTTCCCCTGATCTCTGGTGGGCACTGATCTTTTCCCTGGCTCCACAGTTTTCTCTCTCCACTTTTCAGCTAGAAAAGTGATCAGCCTCTTGGACTGGCTTATTTCACTTAGTAAGATACGTTTACTTCTTATATTTAAAATGGTTTCAAGGGTGTTTTTCTTTTTTTGCTTTAGTGCTGAATATTATTTCATTCCTTGGTTATACCATAGCCTATCTACTCACCCACAGAAGAACATCTGGTTACTTTCAAGTTTTAATGATTATACATTAAAAAATTCTGTGTGCAGCTTTTGTGCAGATATTTGTTTTACTCTTCTCTGTAAATGCTAAGGAAGATGCTTGCTTGCTGGAGGATTTATTAAGAATTGGTTCTTTTTTGTTTGCTTGTTTGATTTTTATTGTTATTGTTATTTTTATTTTTTTCAAGCAAGGTTTGTTTAGCCCTGGCTGCCTGGGAACTCACTCCATATACCAGGCTGTCTTTGAACTCATATAGATCCACCTGCCTTTGCCTTCCAAGTACTGGGATTAAAGGCATGGGCACCACTACCACCAGACTGCTTTAGTTTTGTAAGAAACTGCCAACTGCCTTTCAAAGGGGCTTGACATTTGCATTCTACCAGCTACCGGGGTGAGCTCTTTGCTTTTCACCAATGTGTTGGTTGGTTTTATGTCAATTTGACACATGTTCTAGTTAACTGAAGGGAGGGAATCTCAACTGAGATATTACCTTCCTAAAATCTTGCTGTAGGCAAGCCAGAAGGGTGTTTTCTTATTTGGTGATTGATGTGGAATGGCCCAGTCCACTGGGGTGGTACCAACCCTAGCCTGGGAGTTCTGGGTGCTATAAGAAAGCATGAGCAAGTTATGAGGAGGAAGCCAGAAAGAGAAAGTCAGTAAGCAACACTCCTCCATGGCTCCACTGTGGTCACAAAATGGACAGCCAAGATTGCAAGCATGTCTAGGGTAGTCTGCATCAGCTCCTGCCTCCACCTTCCCAGCCAGTACCCAGCTTGAGTTCCTGCCTTGCCTTCCCTCTATGTACCATGGTTCAGGATATGTAAGCCAAAGAAACCCTGTCCTCCCCAGGTTGTGATTGGTCATAGTGGCCCATGCAGTAGTAGAAACCCTGACTAAAAGAACCAGCATCTCTGATATTTGGTACTGTCTGTGGTCTGAGTTTTGGCCCTTTAAAGCAGATGTGCATCAGGATCATATCATATTTTACATTCTTGGTAGTTAGGATGTGGTTTATGTTTTTTCTTATTTTTCTAGGAAGTTTTATTGTTCATAGTGTTACTTTTGTCATCTATCATTAGTGAGTTATTATCCAGAAAAAAATTAAAGCAACCTCATTTGGATGTGAATAGTCTTAGAACAATGTGTTCATTATTAAAGAATATTTTAATTAGGTAAATCATTATTTTAGGCAGCCTGTCTTTTTTAAAATTAATTTTTTATTCTTTGAGAGTTTCATACATGTTTATAATGAATTTAGTCATTTTCACCACCATTATCCTTTCTTGTTGCCCCCTCTCTCACTAAAACCCTTTTTCTAGCAAGACCCAGTCCTACTTTCATTGTGTATGTCTGTGTGTATCTATGCATGAGTGTATCTACGTGTGTATCTGTGTGTGTTCATGGGTGTGTCTCTCTGTGTGTGTTTGTGTGTCTGAGTGTATGTGTGTGTCTGTGTGTACCTATGCATGCATGTATCTATGTACATCTCTGTGTGTGTCTGTGTGCATCTATGTGTATCTATGTGTGTGTTTGTGTGTGTCTGTGTGTTTGTGTGTGTATGTGTGTGATTTATGTGTCTGTATCTATGCATGCATGCATCTATGTGTGTGTTTTGTGTCTATGTGTGTGTTCATGTGTGTGTATTTATGTGTGTGACTGTGTGTGTTTGTGTGTGTCTATGTGTGCATCTCTGTGTATCTATGTGTGTGTTTGTGTGTGTGTCTGTGTGTTTGTGTGTGTATGTGTGTGATTTATGTGTCTGTATCTATGCATGCATGCATCTATGTGTGTGTTTTGTGTCTATGTGTATGTTCGTGTGTGTGTATTTATGTGTGTGACTGTGTGTGTTTGTGTGTGTCTATGTGTGCATCTCTGTGTATCTATGTGTGTGTCTCTGTGTGTGTCTGTGTGTCTGTGTGTGTCTATGTGTGTGTGTGTGTTCCACTGAGTTTAATTAAGGATGCTTGCATGAGTGTGAGTGGGACGTTATTTATCACAACTTGAGCAACTCTAAAGAAAGTGACACCTCATTCCCCAGCTGCCATTGCTATCAGTGGTCCTTTGGGAGGAGGGTGACCTTGTGATCTCATCCTTTTTCCAGATGAAATGTGAACAGGGCCCTGTTGTGGAGCTCTTTGGAAATACTTTTCTCACCATGTTAGTCTATTACCACCGAGCTTTCATTTGCTCTTCCGAGTTCTCTAGGCTTTAAAAGCAGGACACTGTTTGCTCACTTCTGTGCTCCCTCCAGCAGTTCCATGTGCTTCATGCCAGGGAAGAGTATAATAAATGTTTTTGTAATTTGCCTTTTTATTGATTTTATTGAACTATACATTTTTTTCTCTGCTCCCCTCCCTGCCTCTCCCCTCCCCTTCAACCCTCTCCTATGGTCCTCATGCTCCCAATTTACTCAGGAGATCTTGTCTTTTTCTACTTCCCATGAGGATTAGATCCACATATGTTTCTCTTAGGGTCCTCTTTGTTGTCTAGGTTCTCTGGGATTGTGAATTGTAGGATGGTTTTCTTTGCTTTATGCTTAAAAACTATTTATGAGTGAGTACATATGATATTTGTCTTTCTGGGTCTGGGTTACCTCACTCAAAATGATGTTTTCTAGCTCCATCCATTTTCCTGCAAAATTCAAGATGTCGTTATTTTTTTCTGCTGTGCACTACTCCCTTATGTAAATGTACAACATTTTCCTTATCCAGTCTTCGATCAAGGGGCATTTAGGTTATTTCCAGGTTCTGGCTATGACAAATAATGCTGCTATGAACATAGTTAAGCACATGACCTTGTGGTATGGTTGAGCATCCTTTGGGTATATATCCAAAAGTGGCATTGCTGGGTCTTGAGGAAGGTTGTTTCCTAATCTCCTGAGAAATCACTACAGTGATATCCAAAGGGGCTGAACCAATTTGCACTCCACCAGCAATGGAGGAGTGTTCCCTTTACCCCACATCCTCTCCAGCATAAGTTGCCATCAGTGTTTTTGATCTTGGCCATTCTTACAGGTGTAAGATGGAATATCAAAGTTGTTTTGATTTGCATTTCTCTGATGGCTAAGGATGTTGAGTATTTCCTTATGTGTCTTTCAGCCATTTTAGAGTCCTCTGTTGAGTGTTTTCTGTTTAGGTCTGTATGCAATTTTTTTTATTGGATTATTTGTTCTTTTAATGACCAGTTTCTTGAGTTTTTTGTATATTTTGGAGATCAGACCTCTGTCTGATATGGGATTGGTGAAGATCTTTTCCCTTTCTATAGGCTGTTGTTTTGATGTAGGAGGGTCATCTGTCTATGTATTACTTTCATTGGTTAATAAAGAGACTGCCTTGGCCTTTTAATAGGGCAGTAAATTAGGTGGGTAGAGTAGACAGAACAAAATGCTGGGAAGAAGGGAAGTGAAGCAGACACCATGGAGGCAGCTGCCAGGTCAGACATGCTGAATCTTTCCCGGTAAGCCACCAACTCATGGTGCTACACAGATTATTAGAAATAGGTTAATCAAGATGTGAGGATTAGCCGATAAGAGGCTAGATATAATGGGCCAGGCAGTGTTTAAATGAATAGTTTCATGTTATTATTTCCGGGGCAAAGCTAGCCATGTGGGAACCGGGTGGTGGGAAGCATCCCACCGCTACTATCACTACATTGTTTTGTCTTGTTGACCATGTCCTTTGCTTTACAGTTTCAGGAGGTCCCATTTATTAATTGTTGCTCTCAGTGTCTGTGTTACTGGGGTTATATTTAGGAAGTGATCTCCTGTGTCAATGCATTCAAGTGTACTTCCCACTTTCTCTTCTATGAGATTCAGTGTGGCTGGCTTTATTTTAAGGTCTTTGATCCATTTGACTTGAGTTTTGTGCATGGTGATAGATATGGACCTATTTTCATTCTTCTACATGTTGATATCCAGCTATTCCAGCACCATTTGTTAAATATGCTTTCTTTTTTCCATTTTATATCTTTTGCTTCTTTGTCAAAAATCACGAGTATGAAAGTGTGTGGATTAATATCTGGGTCTTCAATTTGGTTCCATTGGTCCTCCTATCTGTTTTTATGCCAATACCAGGCTGTTTTCAGTACTGTAGCTCTGTAGTAGAGTTTGAAGTCAGAAACTGTGGTGCCTCCAGAAGTTCCTTTATTGTACAGAATTGTTTTGGCTTTCCTGGGTTTTTGTTTTTCCATATGATATGGAGTAATGTTCTTTCAAGGTCTGTGAAGAATTTTGCTGGGACTTTGATGGGTATTGCATTGAATCTGCAGATTGCTTTGGTAAGATCACCATTTTTTACTATGTTAATTTTACCTACCCAAGAGTATGGGAGATCTTTCTAATTTCTGATGTCTTCTTCAATTTCTTTCTTCAAAGATCTAAAGTCCTTTTTATACAAGTCTTCCACTTGTTTGGTTAGAATTACTCTGAGATTTTTATACTATTTGTGGCTATTGTTAAGGGTGATGTTTCTCTGATTCTTTCTTAGCCCATTTATTATCTGTATAAAGTAGGGCTACTGATTTTTTTTTTTACTTAATCTTGTATCCTGCTATATTACTGAAAGTGTGTATGAGTTGTAGAAGATCCTTGGTAGAATTTTTGGGGTTGCTTATGTAAACGATCATATCATCAGCAAATAGCAAGAATTTGACTTCTCCAATTTGTATCCCATTGATCTCCTTTTGGTGTCTCATTGCTCTAGCTAGGACCCCAAGAACTGTATCAAATTGATAAGGGAAGAGTGGATAACCTTGTCTTGTTTCTGATTTCGGTGTAATTGCTATGAGTTTCTCTCCATTTAGTTTGATGTTACCTGTTGTCTTGCTGTATATTGCCTTTATTATGTTTAGGTATGTTCCTTGTATCCCTGCTCTTTCCAAGACCTTTATCATGAAGGGATGTGTATTTTGTCGAAGGCTTTTTCAGCATATAATGAGATGATCAATCATGTGAGTTTTTTCTTTCAGTTTGTTTATATGGTGGATTACAATGACAGATTTTCATATGCTAAAACTGCCCTGCATCTCTGGGATGAAGCCAACTTGATCATGGTGGTTAATTTTTCTGATGTGTTCTTGGATTTGATTTACCAGTATTTTATTGAATATTTTTGGATCAATGTTCATGAGTGAGTTTGGTCTGTAATTCTCTTTCTTAGTAATATCTTTCTGTGGTTTGGGCATCAGGGTAATTGTAGCCTTGTACAAAGAGTTTGACAATGTTCTTTCTGTTTCTATTGTATGGAATAATTTGAGGAGTATTGGTATTAGTTCTTCTTTGAAAATCTTGTACAATTCTGAGCTGAAACCATCTGGTCATGGGCTTTTATTTGTTGGGAAACTTTTGATGACTGTTTCTATTTCTTTAGCAGTTATAGGTCTATTTAATTTGCTTATCTCGTCTTGATTCAATTTTGTTAAGTGATATTAATCCAGAAAGTTGTTCATTTCCTTTAAGTTTTCCAATTTTATGAAGTACAGGTTTTTGAAATATGACCTGATGATTCTCTGGGTTTTTTCCTTGTCTGTTGTTGTGTCCCCCTTTTCATTTCTGATTTTGTTATTTTATATATTCTCTCTCTGCCTTTTTGGATAAAGGTTTGTCTATTTTGTTGATTTTATCAAAGAACCAACTGTTTGTCTCATTGATTCTTTGTATTGTTTTCTTTATTTCTATTTTGTTGATTTCAGCTCTCAGTTTAATTATTTCCTGCTATCTAGTTATCCTGGGTGAGTTTGCTTCTTTATGTTCTAAAGTTTTCAAATGTTCTGTTAATTCACTAGTGTGGGATTTTTCCAGCTTCTTTATGTAGGCATTTAGTGCCTTTCCTCTTTTATTGTGTCCCATAAATTTGGATATGTTGTGTGGTCATTTTCACTGACTTGAATATCATAAATGTTTAACGGATGCCCTGGAGTTTTAGAAAAAGTCCTGTGATAGAAGTAATTCAGCTAGATGTTGACTCTGTTGCTGCTTGATAAGAGATCAAGTACCTTGCTCAGGATCATGAAGCTAATAGCTGGCAGGACCTGGGTTCTGATCGGATCTGGTATAGAGATCCCCACACCACAGCTGACATCACTTCTTGGCAGGATCAGTCTGATTTTTACACAGCCCTCTCTATCTCCTCTACATAGGTCTGTTGTTGTTGGTGATGGGTGTCCCACTCCTGCTTGCTTAGATGGTGCAGGCACCAGCATGCTCATTCCCTGGCAAGAGTTACTATACAAGAGAGAGCAGTGGACCTGAGGAGTAATTTTGGGAAGTGAAGCAGCCTCTCTCTCTCTCTCTCTCTCTCTCTCTCTCTCTCTCTCTCTCCAAAATCGAGAAGCCAGTTTCTTTCTCCACTCTTTGACATGAGTCAAAGTACAAGCCAGGTAGTTTTGGACTGCCAAAATAGGAGCAGTGGGTTGCCACTATGGTTTAATAATTTTAGTTATCAGGCAGGTAGACACATTAAGGCATGAGTTGGCAAGCAGTTGGCTGACACCAGCCCTTAACCCCTCCACCCCTCGCAACAGTGAGGGATGAACTATTTACTGTGTAAATCATTTTGAGAGTTTTAAAGTTTTCTGGTTGTTAAGTGGAAACTTTCACGGAAAGAGTTGAGGATGAGCAGATCATATTCCTTTCTCAAAGATAATTGGTTAGAGCATTGGTCAAGTGTATCTGTTAGACTCACAGAGAACTAATTAGGTCCCAGCTTTTAAGGGTCATGTGATAGCTGGTTCACACTGTATTTACAGCTCTGCAGTCAAATGAAATCTAAATGTCAGGGGCCTGAGCATGAATATAAAAATATCAGCACTGCAGCTACCACAGCTCTAATCAAATCATGGCTCCCTCAGGGAGAATCAATACTTTTCTCTTAAGCCAAACCCAGATTCCTAAATGCACTTTCCAGTGGCAAATAGTTAGTAACAAAGAAAATATTTTAAGAAATTTCAAAACATGTATTTCAAAAAATATGAAAAGGAAGGAAATTTTAGATATGTGATTTAAATCTCCATTATAATGGTAGGGAAAATCACCCCTTAAGTTCTTCCCTTTTTAGGCTCTTACTCTTTCTCCAGGTTGTACCCAATAAAATAACTGTTAGCATGTTGTTGGTGGTGACAAAGACAGACAATAGTGGATAAAAGTATTACTTTGAAGGGGATTTTCTTGGAGACTTCACAGCCCTAAACTTTACACTAGAAGGGCAGAGCTTCCACAAAATGACTTCATAATATCGGGTATTGGCTCTTCATGCTTTGCGAATGTCTGAGACCTTCAAATGTTCTTATTTTCTTGTTTGTTCTTGATTTTAACAGCATCTAAAGGCTTATTACTTTCTTTTATATATTTCAATCCTTGACACTTATCTTGAACAAATTATAAGATACTTGTCCAAGTTAAGAAGTCATTTCTTGCTTTTACTTTGTGCCAAGAGTAGAGGCCCCAGTCTTCTGTTGTGACTGACATTGTATGGTGAGAGCTCCGCCTCCCAGCAAGTTTCTCTAAGGAGGAATGCTGGGATTCTCAAGGCTCCTGCCTTATAAGTTGGGCAACGCTTGCCTCTAAGAGACATAAATAATCACAACAGCCAGAAAATAAAGCAGGCAATCTCCAGAAATGCCTGGATACATTAGGATGAAAAACAGTTGAAGGCTCCGACTCTTCAGACTCCATTGAATACTGTTTGCAGTCATCCGGTAAAATTTTAATTTATTTTATTATTGCATTCTTATGACAAATTGTAACATAAATCATTTTCTCCATTAATCTCCTCTCCTTCATAAAAATGGCACACATGATGATGACCTACATTAAAGTAATGGTCACCGGGTGTGGTATTACAGTGATAATCTATAAATAATACAAAAGTTTGTAGAAAATTAAAGTATAAAGTATATGATGATAGAAAAAGATAAGTCTTTCAACATTTTTTCCCCCTCACTATTTTACGGAACTGGTGTTTGAGCCATCTGAGCCACCTAGTGGTATATACATGAAAAATGATTTCTCATGCTGAAAAATAGTAGGAATCCAATAGTTTCCAATTTAAAGGAAGCATAACTACTATGTATGTTCAATTTACGAATGAATATTTATTTGCTAGTATAAGTTCAGCATTAGGAAATAAGTTACAAAAACGTTTCTTTGTTCCTTCCAGCAAAGAGGCCACATAACCAAGAAAATCAAAATAAAAAAGAAATTATAATTGAAGGAGATGCTTTCAATGTGCAAAGTGAAGAAATAGCTGTAAACTCTTTTAAAAGACATTTGTTTTTTTTTTTTTGAGGAGGTGTTTGGGGGTGGGTGCCACACAGTGAGCAAGTGGAGGTCAGAGGACACCTCATGGGAGTCGGTTTTCTCCTTCTACCAATTGTATCCAGGGATCGAACTCAAGTCTTCAGGTTTGGTGATGGGCACCATGAACCATCTCACCATCGCCAGCTATAAAACTTTGAATGAGCTGAAATAATTACCACATGTTACAACATAGTTCTTTCTGAATGCCGTCTTTGGCATAATCCTGGGAATGGTTGTATTTTCCAAATCTGCCTTTATCAGTCCCATGTCTTATTCAAGAGACAAAAAGGAACCACCAATTCATTCAATGGTCCATTAGAACTACTCCCTAACTAGATTATACTGTTCACGGGGACCTGTAGATGAAGCAAAGCTCCACACTGGCTCCGTTCTGGCACAGTAACCTCCAGCACAGCTAAATCACGAAGCACTGTTAACTTCACATGTCAGGATCCACACACATCTCTGCCTTGTTAACTTCACGTGTCAGGATCCACGCACATCTCTGCCTTGTTAACTTCACGTGTCAGGATCCACGCACATCTCTGCCTTGTTAACTTCACGTGTCAGGATCCACGCACATCTCTGCCTTGTTAACTTTTAGGGAGCTTTTATTTGTTGCTCCAAGAATGTCAGGTTCTGTGGTTTCCTGCTTTCTTAAATTGCCATATGTCTCTAAATAGGTTTTCTGGAAGTCAGGATTAGCACAAAAATATGGTGAATTTGTCTCCTGTGAATCCACCAACCATGCTTCTTATAGTTTTGTAAACTGGTCATGAAAGTGGTTATTCCTTTTGATGCTGCTGCTCTCCTGAACTCTGACCTTTCCCTAGCTCGTCTGTGGCTTTGCTGGGTCAGCAGCAGTTAAGGAGTTTTCACAGGTGTTCCTGAAGCAGCTGCTTTCTCGACAAGCTGCAGGCAGTGCCAGCCAGAGAGACGCAAATCCTTACAAAAACAGCACTTCAACAAGGCGGGGGTGATGGTGCCTTCTAACCTTTGAAGTGAAGCCAGGGGTGTTCAGTCACTTGGCTGAGCTGGAGGCTCACCTGAGCAGAATAACAACACAAGAAGCTCTAAAACCTAAGCTCCTCTCATATCAAGCCTGCAGACTTGTGGGGACCCAAGCATCAGGGGGAAAACGCCTGTGGACATAGGATGCATGTCTAGTTTGTCTTCTTTAAAAAGGCGCAGAGTGGAAACACCATTGCTTCCTCCACAGAATGCATGGTTGTGGGAAGAAGACACTTTCTTCCTAGGCTGAACCAATCTGACAATTTTCTTCAGCATTTTGAACTTGGGAGAAAAGAAGTTTGAGGTTAAACCTTCGAGGTGTGACTGGAGACAGCTCAGGCTCTGTGGAAGCAAAGATTGCAAGATAGAAGCCAAGAGCAGAACAAGATGGAGACTCGGAAAGAAGGAGCCTCAAGTGAGATTCTCACAAATGAACTAAACTCAGATGGTTTGAATTGAAGTCTATCCCTTGCAACCTAAAGAGTCCTGATTAATACCAGGTAGATGCTGTTTGAACACGGCCAAGGGACTTGAATGCTCTGGAAGGCTCGGGAAAGGATCAAGTTCCTGAGTTCTGAGCATCCGGAAGATAGTGACTAAGAGCACCCATCAACACTCCACCTTGATCAAACCGAGGAAAGTGACCTTATGAAATCCTACAATCCCAAGAGAAGGTGCAACCATCTGGGTTTCCCATTAACTCTGAAATGCTCATTTTACGTCACATGTCAATTTTAAGAAGCCTTTCCACTGTGAGCATTTATGTGACTGTGTCATGGGAAGTGGGAAGAACTGGGATGCCCAGTAACATCTGTGGGGTTAGCAGTGGTACCTGCTAGAAAATGGCCCCGTTTGGGCAAAACTGCTGAAAATACCCTCTCCTGGAGCCTTTAATCCTCTGCAGCATATTCGGTATCAAGATGACCTGTCCATTCCCATCCCTAACGTCAGCATAGTCATAGGTCATCAGTTCAAAATAAAAATTAGCAGGGCTTGTCTTGTTCTGGTTAGGTTATATTGTAGTGTTAGATGTCAGCCGGAGGTAGGTTGAATCTGATTTTGATTTCCTATTCCCAAGGGGAGAGAGAGAGAGAGAGAGAGAGAGAGAGAGAGAGAGAGAGAGATTGAGCGCTTGTATACTTTCGTCTTTTCAGCTTGTGTTGTGTGCTCGGGGTTTCTAAACTTATGTATCTAACTTTCCCTTGAACTCAGGCCCGCGTGTGTAATTATGTTTTGGATAGCCTTGGAACATCATGTGGAAATCCTGAGCTCATTGTCCCAACAACTAACTCCTTCCTGAATTCCTCAGGATCCCTGTGTCAGAGAGTGACTTCACCACGCTAGGCTTGCAACCTGTCAAACACGGGCGGCTGCCCTCTGATCTCCTGTCTTCCTAGTCACGGTGCTCTGTCCCCATTGTCACTGTTATTTCTGAAGCACATCTCTTTCTTCCCCATGATCACACAATTTGTTATGATCTTTATGATTTCCTTGTGGGGCTTGTTGTAACAGCTACTTAGTTCCTCCCCAGCTGCTAGTTAGTCGTCTCTTCTTCGCGTCTTTCTCACCTTTAAAATGATATAATTTAGGTGATGAAGAGGTGGCTCAGTACATGGTGCTCTAGGAGAGAACCTGTGCTCAGTTCCCAATACTCATACGGTGGCGCATCACCAACTGTAACTCTAGTTCCAGGGAATCTGACATCCTCTTCTGGCCTCTGTGGGTACCAGGCATGTATGCGGTGTGCAGTTATACATGTAGGCAAAACACTCACATACCTAAATAAAAATAAATGCACCTTTAAAATTTATATTATTAAAACTTTTTTTTTTTTTGGATTTTTCCTGACAGGGTTTCTCTGTAGGTTCTGAAGCTGTCCTGGAACATACTCTGTAGACCAGGCTGGCCTCAAATTCACAGAGATCCGCCTGTCTCTGCCTCCCAAGTGCTGGGATTAAGGGTGTGAGTCACCACCGCCCAATTTATCTTTCCTGACTCCTCCATTGGGAAGGAGATTTTTAGACATGCTCCTTTTGTCACCCCCTCTCTCCCGAACCTTTAGTGCTTCTCTTTCTGCCGTCTGGCACTCCGGACAAGTCAGCTGTCCTCCACCTTGCCTCAGGGGCAGGTGTCTTCTGTGGCCCTGGCATCGTTCAGGCTGGCCTCACACCTTAGTCCCCTCTGTACTTAAGCACTGCCCCACAGGCCTCATACCGTCTTGGCACCATGTATTTATCTCCATTACTTCCCCAAACACTGTAGACACCTTGTAGCTCAAAGGCTGCACCTGGGCTTTCAGTAAACAATCAAATACACCCCCCTCCGCTAGTCTCCACTGATCACAAGGCTCAGAGCTCCCAGCCTGGGCAGCCTCCATTCTGAAACAAATGAGAAAGATGAAGAGATCAGTGTGGATGTGGAGAAAAGGTGCTGCAGAGGAGGGGCCTCCTGCCACCCCAAGCCCATTCTGGCACAGCAGATGGCTTGGTGAGAGAAAGGAACATGGCAGCGACCTAGCACAAGCTCCCGTGGGAAGGAGGGAAGCAACCACTTCATTCTGAAGGCATCTAGCCTGGGTGGAGACTTCCCTCGGTTGTCAGCCTTTAGGCAGCTGTAACAAAGGTTGGCACGTATCTGTGTAAATAACCTTGACAGCCTTTCATAATCAAAGAGCTGGAAAAGGTCTCTCTCCAGGAGAAAAAGAGAAGAGCAGCGTGGGTGTGTGTGAGGACCCAACAGACAGCGGATGCTGTTAGGATGTTTGCATTTCCACCTGAAATGTAGCTGCTTTCAGGCACTTCCTGAGTTTTGTCTATTTAATCTCTTTATCCTTCAATGTACAGCAGTCAGCTAACAAAACAGCATTTGACTTTTTGTAGGTCAAGTAAGTTAGTCTTGAGGACTATTCTGTTCCTGTTCTCTGGGAGCTTCATACCTAACTGAACTACCCACTGGGGATACCCTGCCTTTTATCCTCCACAGAGGTGGGGGGCGGGCACAAGCAAAGGTCATCCTGTCCTGATCAGGAGTTTAAAGCAACATGTCTTTGGTACCAAGTCAGATGTTGCTAAAACAAAAATCCTATTAAAAGATATCAAGTTCACAATGTCTAATTTGAAAGGGGAAGGAGTGAGGAGCTGAGGGAGGTGAGGAAGATTCTGTAGTGACACCAAATCTCTTCCAACTGAGTCACCTTCTTGTATTGCCATGGTTTCCATTTTCTTCTTTCTTTGAGACAGGGTTTCACTATGTAGACTTGACTGATCTGGAACTCGCTATGTAGACCAGGCTAGCCTCAAACTCACAGACACTCACTTGCCTCTGTCTCGTTAGTGCTGGGAGTCAAGGCACAGGACCCCATGCCCCTCAGCCCTCTTTCTGCCTCTCACTGCACTGTGCTAGGTACAGTGGGAGATGCTCTTCTTCAGCTGGAATTAAAAGGAGCCCTGCTGTTGTGTAGCTGTTTCCTCTAAATCAAATATTCCTTCCAGAAGGCAAGATGGGGAGATTCATAAGCTTCAGGAAGAAAATCAAATGTGTAAGGCTCAGTGAACTCTGAAATATCCAAGATTTGCATGCACATGTGCACATACACACAACACATGTACCTCACATACACATGCTACACACACACCACACACACATGCCACACATACACGCCATACACACATTGCCACATATACACCATACACATGCCACATACATACGCATACACACATATGATGTGGGATTCTCCTCTGTATGCTGTGAATACCATTGGTTAATAAAGAAGCTGTCTTGGACCTGCCCAAGGCAGCATAGAGGTAGGCAGGGAAAACTAAACTGAATGCTAGGAGAAAGAAGGTGAAGTCACTAGATACCATGAGGGGAAAGATGGGAGCTGTCAGTTGGAACCTTGCCAGTAGGCCACAAACCTCATGGTAAAATATAAAATAATGGAAATGGGTTAATTCTAGATGTAAGAGCTAGCTATCAATATGCTTAAGCTATTGGCCAAACAGTATTGTCCCTTAAGAGAGGTATTCCTGATTCAGCAATAGCAAAAAAAAAAGCATGGTTTCAAAAAGGTGGCTTGTGGCTTGCTGGTCTGTGCTGCCAGCACAAACTCTGGCTCTTTCAAGGGGCCAAGCACTTGAATGGGGTTTGTGGGTAGCATGCTACAAATCACTTGGTGGCAGCATGAGCCAACTGGTTACCAAAATTGAGGTAGTGAGTGTGGCTCCCACAGTCTCAGAGGCACTGAATGGATCTCTGCCATGTTGGACTGGACTGAGCAAGCAGGCAGAGCCCTGTTGGCCCTAGCCATACCTGCTTAGCATTTTAAGAAGTAGTCCTGGTCAAAAAAGGATTATAGATACACAATAAAGATAGATTCAGATGAGAAAGACCTCTAAATGGATCACAGTATGTTTTAAAAATGTATGTAGGCTTGGGAGAGAGAAGAAGAAAAATAAAAATACAGTAAATGTAATATAAAAGAGTAGAAAAAGTAATAGAGTAAAAAATAAACCATGTAAAGATGGAATATACACAGAGAATCTGGATTATGTATATTACTGTATTTTCTTTGAGTTTTTTGACGTGAAGGAGCTAAGTACAGAGAGACATTTCATTGTATGGGCTGCTAAGCTAAACCAACCTATATATTTTAAAGGTTCAGAATTTGGGTCTAAGGATTTGTTGCTTTGGAAAAGGTGTTCTTTTGTTTCCACAGAGCTGTGGAATTCTTCCAGACTAATGTGGTTTGATGGGCCAAGATCCCCCCAAAAGGTCACTGTGAATACCCCCAAAAATAGTTCTCTCAACAAAAAGCAGGAAGTAGTTTGGAAAGAACTATGACCATATTTCCAAAGAATGTTTATAAATGTTTGTTTACATTTAAAAGGGGATATGCTATAGAGATTTGCATTGGTATGGATCTTGGTCTATTGATACAAATTTAAGGTCAATCTTGTTATATTTATATTTCTGCTCTTGATTAAGGTATTGTGTTTGTGTAGCTCATTTAAAAATATAATTTATAATTAAGAAATATAGATTAATATACAGTCATCAATAATAGTCAAGCTTATTGTCATGTTAGTTAGGTTTTCTAGATATATAGTGATATATTTCAGTTAGATAGGTATTCTTCAGAAATATTCAGAATATGGCACTTAAAATGTTTTAAGAGCTTAGGACTTTTCATGACAGTGTGAGACATATATGCTCCTGGAAGAACCAATCTACTTCAAGAGGATGATGAACATCAAAGAGGCTCCTCATGGAGTTGGTTATACATCTGGCAAGAAACTGTTCTTGCCTAACTGTTTGATATTATGTTGTATGAACTGGACATGCAGGACCCTTAGAGAAAATGATTGCTGAAGCTGCCTAAAGAAGGTGAGACAGTTCTTTGGGGT
This sequence comes from Microtus oregoni, assembly GCF_018167655.1. NCBI lineage: Eukaryota > Metazoa > Chordata > Mammalia > Rodentia > Cricetidae > Microtus > Microtus oregoni. Next base: position 965,070 of record NW_024543977.1, read on the forward strand.
TTCTGCTTCATGAAAGAGGACATTCTGTCTCCTTTCATCGCCTGATGAAGGTTAATATTCCTGAGGATGCCTATGTGTTTGTCTTTGGATTCACCTTATTTAGCTTCTCTAGGAACATGAATTATAGGCTCAATGTCCTTTATTTATGGCTAGAAACCAAATATGAGTGAGTACATCCCATGTTCCTCTTTTTGGGTCTGGCTTACCTCACTCAGGATAGTGTTTTCTATTTCCATCCATTAATGAGGAATACTGAGAATTCAAGAACAATTGCAGTGGGTTTTTGATCCTACTGCACGTACTGGCTTTGTGGGAGTCTAGGCAGTTTGAATGCTCACCTTACGAGACCTGGATAGAGGTGGGCAGTCCTTGGGCTTCCCACAGGTCAGGGAACCCTGATTGCTCTTCGAGCAGATGAGGGGGGGGACTTGATCGGGGGAGGGGGAGGGAAATGGGAAGCGGTTGTGGGGACGAGGCAGAAATCCTTAATAAATAAATAAATTTAAAAAATAAAAAAAAAGAGGACATTCTGCAGGACACAGGAGAAAGTGACTGATAAACTGCCAATATAGGTAGAATTATCTTTGAAATTTCCTGCTTCATGGAAAAGTATGCCTATACTATGGACCTATAGGCTAAAGATGAGTGCCCACCACATTACAGAAGAACTTTAGGTGACTGTACAGGTAGTGAGATGTCTCTGTCAATTCTAGAGTTTTGGAAGTTGCTTACAATGCATTTCCTGTTTACTTAAGTAATATTATATCCTTCTGGAGTCTTTGATGGAGTTGAAGAACAGACAGTTATAATTATAGCTTTCCTTAGTTATGATAAAAGATAAAGTAGATATAAATATTGTAACTATAACTTTTGCTTGATACCTGTTTTGTTATATGTAATTTTTCTGTGTTAAAGTTAAAACCTTCCCTTTTATTTAAACAGAAAAGAGAAGGTGACGTAGGATTCCCCTCTGTATGCTGTGAACACCATTGGTTAATAAAGAAGCTGTCTTGGGTCTGCCCAAGGCAGAATAGAGGTAGGCAGGGAAAACTAAACTGAATGCTAGGAGAAAGATGCCATTTAGCTGCCAGAGGTGAAAGAATTGAGCAGTCAGTTGGAACCTTGCTGGTAGGCCACAAACCTCATGGTAAAATATAAAATAATGGAAATGGGTTAATTCTAGATGTAAGAGCTAGCTATCAATATGCTTAAGCTATTGGCCAAACAGTACTGCAATTAATATAGTTTTTATGTGGTTATTTCAGGTCAGGGAAGCTGGGAACTAACCAGCGGCTTCTGTCAACACACACACACACACCACATATCACGCACATCATACACATACAATACACACATACATATACCATCACACACACCACACACATACACAGCAATACAAGCCATACATATACCACATATATGCCACGCACACACCACACACACACATACCATACAGACACACACACCACACAGACACACACACCACACACACACCACACAGACACACACACCACACACACACCACACACACACCACACAGACACACACACCACACACACATACCACACAGACACACACCACACACACACACACCACACAGACACACACACCACACACACACCACACAGACACACACACCACACACACACCACACAGACACACACACCACACAGACACACACACCACACACATACCACACAGACACACACACCACACACACACCACACACATACCACACAGACACACACACCACACACACACCACACACATACCACACACACACCACACACATACCACACACACACCACACACACACACACACCACACACACCACACAGACACACACACCACACACACACACACCACACAGACACACACACCACACAGACACACACGCGCACGCACACACGCGCACACACACACACGCGCACACACGCACACACACACGCACGCACACACACACGCACGCACACACACACGCACACACACACACCACACACACACCACACAGACACACACACCACACACACACCACACAGACACACACACCACACACATGCCACACAGACACACACACCACACACACACACACACACAAACACACACCACACACACACACATGCCACAGCTCTGTCTCTGGGACTGCAGCTGCCTCTAAGTCATCTGTGCTCATGTAAGCAGCTCCCTGAACCTCACCGGTTTACTAAACTAGACTTGGCTGGAATTGTTTGTCTGTTGTTGGTGCCCATCTTGGGTAAATAGGTATTTGTTCATTTCTTTCCAGGAAAAGTTATATAACATCTGCCCTCAGGGAAATTAGAGTCCAGCTGGATGGGACGGGGGAAAACACATCAGCACAGGTTTAAGAGGCTCTAATCAACTTAGAGCCATTTGCTGATGACGGGGGAAGTACAGGAAAAGCCTATTATAACTTGATAAATGAAGACCTAAAGTTTTTCAATACCGTAAATATAGTCAGCATTACTGCAGGATAAATAAAACCACAGTGAGCTGGTTGACCCACGTTGTAGCTCTGACTACATTATTCGAATCCTTCCTGGTCCCGGATATAATCTGTACTTGCTGTAGTTTGGATTTGGAATGTCTGTCAAAGGCCCATGTGTTAAAAATTTGGTCTGTAGTTTCATCCCCAGCTGTGGGTGTATGATTTTGGTCTGACCTAATGTGTTTCCCTCAGCATAAGCCCACAGTAATAAGGCCAACTGATCATAAACGGAGTCCTTCAATATGGAGAATGAAATCAACCCTTTCTTTTTATAGGTTCATTGTCTCAAGTGCTTTATTATAGTGAGGGAGAGTAGGTTAACACAACACTTCTTTATGTCAGCTGTGTCTTCTGGCTAATATCATCCAAGATGGACTTCTAAGGTGTGTGCGTGTGTGTGTGCGTGCGTGTGTATGTGTGTGTGTGTGTGAGAGAGAGAGAGAGAGAGAGAGAGAGAGAGAGAGAGAGAGAGAGAGAGCCTTCAGAAATCCTTGGCTTTCCCTGCCTCATGCAGCTTTCTTTGCTTTATTTCTTTCTACAGGATTTTCTTGCTGTTCCTTCTCCCCACCTCATCTCACCGCATGCCTCTCTCCTGTAGTAAATACGATCATTGCCTGCCCTGTCCCGTTTGAGGACAGTTGGCTGCAGGAGAGGAAGAGGGCTGTGTTAAAGTTGCATTTATTTGATAGCAGGCTGAGATTCCTTGGGATTTGACTGTACTTTTAGAATTCTTCTCAGAGGAGAGAGAATTAAGATTTAACTGTACAAGGTAGATCTGTGTTATTTAAGGTTTACCGAATGGAATATTTACTGTAACCACACACTTCTGGAAGCAATTCATGTGTGTCACCTCCTTTAATTCTCACGGCAGCCCGATGGGCCTTTTATTACTTGAATCTCCTCATTAGAGATGTGAACTTTCAGTGATTGAAAGAGAATCAGCCCAGGAGCTGTAGCTGCTAAGTGGCAAAGTTAGGGGCATGAACTCAGCCAAGCCCCTTTTAGGGTTCCTGACCTTAGCCATGTGGTACTTGGAGATAAATGGATATGGGTCACCAATTCTTTGAAAATCTTGTTTATAAATGAGTTCAAATTCACAGCTGGACTAAAATAATAAAATCTTAATGACTCACTTAGTTTAAATGAAAAGAATGTAATTAGGGTAGGAAACCCTGGGAGACACTTGAAATTTTGATTTGTTACTTATGAGGAATTGTGATTTGATTTTCAATTCTCACTGGCTCTTTTCTTGCTTGCCTCCCTCCCCATAAAATTTTCCTAATTTTTATTTGGTTTTGTTTTTGGCTATTGTTCATTTTTTTCTCTTTCTCTTTTGATTTTACTTCATATTTTTTTCATTTTATTTTTTAATTAACTTACAAAGTGGCAGGTGTTTTCTGACTTACTTGGCCTGGTTGATCCCACTCTCTCTCTGCTCTCCATGATTTCTGTGCTCTGCATTTCCACTTCGAGCTTTCCACCCTCTATTTTAGTTCCTTCCCTTTCCTGTCTCCATTTTGAGAAAGCTACAAAAGTTTTTAAAAAGACAAGACAGCCAGCATTTATTTAAAACCCCAGTACTTCCTTGAAATCTCCACTTCAAATCTTTAATGCCACCATGAAACTCAAAGTGAGCTAACATTTCCCACATGGATTCTGATGATGATGATGATGGTGAGGATAGCAGGAAATACTTAGTCAGCTTGTCACTATTCTAAGTAATTTGCATAGACTGAGTCACTTTTCCTTAGAAGAATTATTATCCTTACTCAACAAATGAAGAAACTACACTGTGGAGAGACTAATAGTCATTGTGGCCAGTAGAAGTTTTGCACCTGGCCCATACTCTGTATTTCTACATGTTGTTTTCTGATTTACTCAGGTTCAAAATGATATACGTCAACTTTTTTGATTTTTTTGGTTCAATTCACATAACTTATTCTCTTTAGAATTGTTTCTGACATCTGTGGCAGCCTGTATCCATCCACACAGGCACAGATCACCCGTTCAGGAAGGAGTCAGAGACAGGGACAAGGAAGCGAGACAGAGCAACTCAGTTGTCCACAGCACTGGGGAGTGGACACTCACCTCTATTCCATTCCACTGGTCATCTGAAGGACTTCTTTGTCCTTGTCACCTTCTCATCTTCATGTGCTCCTGTAGCCTGCCTTCTAAAATCAAACCCACCTTGAATGATAAATTCTCTAATAATTTAGTTGGAACTAGAGAAATTGGAAAAAAAAAAAACTAAGACAGGCCAAAGGAACCAACGGAAAGAAATATAGAGACCCACAGCCAAACATTAGGTGGAGCTTGCAGAATCCTGTGGAAGATGGGGAGTAAGAATTGGAGGAGCCAGAAGGGTAAAGGACACCATAAGAAAGCCCGCAGACTCCACTAACCTAGTTCACAGGGCCTCACAGGGACTGAGCTGACAAGAGAGCCTGCATGAATGACCTAGGCCCTTCTTATAAGACTCCTAATGTAGGAGCAAGGGCTGTCTCTGACTCTTTTGTTGGCTTTTTGGATCCAACTCATACTGGGTCACCTTACCTATCCTTAATATATGGGGAGGAGCTCAGTCTAACTGCAACTTTATATACCCTGTTGATTGATGTCCATGGGAGGCCTGCAGTCTAACTGCAACTTTGTATACCCTGTTGATTGATATCCATGGGAGGCCTGCCCTTTTCTGAAATGCAGGAGGAGTGGATGGGGCAGGTAGAGGGGAGGGAGGAGAGGGGAAACTGAGGTCAGAAAAAAAAGATAATAAATCATTGAAAAAAATAAAAAAGGCCGAAGAGTTCTAGAGAAAGAAGGAATTTGCTTGTGACTACATTAAAAATGGATGTCAAGAAATCTTCCATAATGCAGTTTAAAAATAATCCTTAGTCCTTGTGAGTTTTAGAGCAGAAAATGCAATTTCACTTTTATTTTTTATTTTAAAAATTATATGTGTATGTGTGTTTGCATGTGTGTGTTTGTGTGTGTATGTGTGTGAGTGTGTGTATGTATGTGTGTGTGTGAGTGTGTGTGTATGTATGTGTGTGAGTGTAGGTGTATGTGTGAGTGTATGTGTATGTATGTGAGTGTATGTGTGTGTGTGTGAGTGTATTGCACATGGAGGCCAGAAGATGGCATCATGCCCCTTGGAGCTGATGTGGATGCTGGGAACTGAATTTCAGTTGTTGGGAAGAGCAGTAGACACTCTTAATCACTGAGTCATCTCTCACTATTTTCACTTTTAAAAAGTTATGATCATTTGTGATTAGTGATGAGGTATACTCAACCAGATTTGAGGGATGGGGACAAATAAGCACTGGAAAATGTTCCTGAGCCCCTGTGAGAACCTTTTCAGGATTGTAATACTATGAAGGAACTAATTTATCTGTCTGCCTCAACTGCTGGAAAATCATATGATACAAACAAGGAAGTCCTGGAGCTATGTAATCTCCTTTTGAAAACAAAAATTTTTCTTTCCTAGAAATTGCAAAGGGGAGAGAAAAAAAAAGCCAGAACTTGAACTTGGTAGGTTAAAGGACCTGCAAGAGCAAGCCAGCTGAAACTTTGTAAACATTTAGCATAAAACTCATTTTTAATCTCATAAACTTAATTCTCCCCCCAGCATATGGGCTGCATAAAAAGGAAATAAAACTTTAGTAAATTGAGCCTTACTTGTGCTTTATAAAAAAGAAATTGAATTGCTTTAATGGCAGCTGCAGCTGGCTTTCAGCTTCAAACAACCAGTGTAAATCTCGTTTTTTAGTGCTTGATTTAGCAACACTCAGCTGCAAACAGGCTTTGGAAACAGTCCTGAATGCAGGGTTTCCCATGAAGGCACTTATGTGACCTTTGTGCGGTATGCCTTTAAAATATGTGGAGATTAGCAGAAAGCCTGATTGGGATATCTTACAATTATCCTTTATTCTATATTTAAATCTGCAGAGAGTTCAATATTCATTATACACAGAGCTAGCACAAGTGACTTTGAACAGGCCATGAATATAAATGTATGTGTAATAGCCATTAAAAGCAGAAAAGGAGAATGCTAATAATGAGTCAAGAAGCAGTAGTGGCAATGGACACACTGTTGGCTACCTCAAAGGGATCATCAGAGTTTATTTTTGGCCTCCCCCTTCTCAGAGCCTTATTCCACACTCCCACACCCTGACCAGCCCCAAGAAAGTTCCTTCAGATTCTAAAATTCCCAACTTGCAACTTTGATTAAAAACAGGGAGAAAATTCCAATGAACATGATGAAATGAATGCCCAGCTGCTCTTGAAGGGATGCAGAAGTGACAGGATATCTTGGGATTTGTCTGAAATACTCAGTGACCTACACTTGGTGGGCATTTTATGTTTTGGTGGCAGCCATTTTTCCAGCTACTAGATATCCACCAACAGACAAAAATGAGAACTGGACACTTAAGATGTTCTTGTAAAAGGGATCTCTTAAAAAAATCTGGCCAAGGGGTTGGGGAGATGGCTCAGGGGCTAAGAGTGCTGACATCTCTTCCAGAAGACCTGGCATGGATTTCTAGGAGCCACATGGACATTTACAATGGTCTGTAACTCCTATTCCAGGTATCTGATGCCCTCTTGTGGTCTCTGTGGGCACTACACACACAAGGTGCATATGCTCATGCAGGAAAACACTTACACTCTAAAAAAAATAAAATTAAAGATTCTGACCAGGATTTTTAGGATTACTTCAGGAAAAAAAATCAAATTAGAAAATGGGCATTTTACTCTTTCCATAAACATCTTCTAATATTTCAATCTTATTTTAGCTATTAATCAACCATACTCCCTTATGGTATTAATTCATAAATGTTAATATACTCTATTTCCCACGGGTATTTCCAGTTGTGAAAGAGACACTTGAAAGTGGAGAAGTCACAGGGCTCCTAATTTTGGCTGTTTGTGTGCTGGCTTCTGGGCCAATCTGGGCAGAGGGCATCTTGCTCCCAGGCTGGCTGGAATTTACAGAAGTTCATTCCCACACACTCTCATCCTTTCTCCCCCATCTGTTTGTTCCACTGCCAACAATTGGAGCTATTATGCAAATGGAGACTACATGAAATTTGAAAACAAGCCTGCTGCCCAGCGTGGCAGGAGAGTCACAGTGACTCTCTCCTCACGGCTCTGCTCTTCTATTTGATGGCCTTTGGGAAGTCATGTAAGCTCCCTGGGCTTCTGCTGGGCCTCACATTTCTCACTGTTGCAGGACCAAGTAAAATCCCAAGAAAAAAAATTCTGAAAATGTTAAAGTATGATGCAGTTGCAGCTCTCTTAAATTATACACAGTGACAATGGATCCATATATTATATATGTATACATATTATGTGTACACACTGATAATATCTGTGTGGGGTGGAATGCCCTTGTGGTGACAAAGGAGGACGTTGGTGTCCTAACCTATGACACTCTGCCACATTCCCTTGAGTCAGGTTATCTCACTGAACCTAGGTCCTGGTTGACAGTGAGCAAGCTACAGAGATTCTCCTGTCTCTGACAGCCTCCCTCAGTCTTAGTGCTGGAGTTACAGGGATATGTGTAACTATACATGGGTGTTGGAAATCTGAACTCAGATCTTCATGAACACTCATCAAGAGCTCTTACCCACTGAGCCTTCTCCCAGATGATGATCTTCTTATTCCTAGGGGAATGTGGCTGCTGGCACTCCGATTCAGAGAAATAATGGGAGTGAGTTACAGGCTAGCCACATGACATTCTGGAGCTTAGAGATTAGACCACTGATTGTAAGACTACTGACTGTAGAAGTTAAGGCCAGATGTTTAGGGGGAAAGACCAGCTCGTGCAGCTGTTGTCTGTGCCAAACCTCGCCTCAGTCAGCAAGGCAAGGATTGAATGTCTTTTAAAATATTGGAATCAATTGCCCAAGGTCTTATCTGCTTTTATTTGGAAGTCCATTTTTTTTGGTTTTATATTATAGGTGTGTGTGTGTGTGTGTGTGTGTGTGTGTATGTGTGTGTGTATGCAAAGCAGTGTGTGTAACCCAGAGCTGTGTACACAGGGGCATGTGCTCTACCATAGAGCTACATCCCAGGTTCCTAAAGTACATTTAAAATAAAAACTATCATGCATATAGCTTACAAAGTGAAAATATTAGTAAATTTTTTAATACAGAATGTAGCACTCTCCTGATTTGTCTTTTCTCATCTCTTGCCCTAAGCTTCAGGACAACCACTTTCAACACCCAAATTCCTTTTGGCATTTGCAGATCTCCAATATTCTAAAGCTATGCAGCTGCGCTCTTGATCCTCCCATTGTAGACGATGAGTGCTAGACTCTTACCATGAAGTTAGCTTTCTACATTGTTTCCAGTGGATTTTGCCTTTCTCATCTTTCCAGTGTAGTTCCCTTACAAGTTTTATTTATCTAAACATATATATATGTTTGTGTGTATATGCATGTATGTGTTGGGGGGATGCTTTCCAGTGCCTGCACATTTAGATGCTAGAGGTCAACTTAGGGTATTTTCCTCTATGGTTCTCCAATCTACATTTTGAGACAGGGGTTCTCACTAAATGCAGAGCTATTGCCTGTATTGGCTGCTTAGCAAGCCCCTAGGATCTGTCTGCCTGATTCTCCACCCTCATACCCTAGCCCTGAGGTTAGATGTGACTGACATTTACGTAGGTGCTGGGGATCTAGTTCAGTTTCTCATGCTCTTACAGCAAGCCCTCAACCCACTGAGTATCCCTTCAGTCCTGGTGACAACTCTGGTTAAATAGATTTGATAGTGTGAAAATGTCCTGAGGCATGATGTGCATGGCTGCTGCAATCCTGATGTCAGAGGAGCTGTGATTACTGGTATTAGACCCTCCCAAAGCTGGATCTTCTAACATCCCCTTGCTGAAGGGGAAGGGAGCTCTCAAGGACCAAGGGGTCCCTCCCCTCCCTGAGCTTGTGGAAACTGTCGGAATTGCTCGTGGGGTAACTGTTTCCTCTTGTAGCCGCCTATAAGTTGGACACATTCCTGTAACTAGTTTCTCACTCATGTTCTCCTGGTAACCCAAACTGAACTCACAGCTTAATAGATCTACACCTGGAAGGAGCCATTTTGTTTTGGGTTTGTCATCTGCTTATGGTGAATAAAGGCATTTTCTCAGAGAAAGTCATGCAGATGATTACTCTGACATTCGTAGAATTAGGACATTGAACTTCCTGGCTTTTTGCTCCTAATTTCCTTTTTGTTTCAGTTGTCCTCTTTAGCTTTGGCCTAGATCTTGGGTGATTTTAGACACTTATGTTGTTTTTCAATTTAGTCACAATGCTTTTAATGGTCAAGAAGAATGTTTGTTCTCTATCTGCTCCTCTTGAGGAGGATTCTGTTCTTGTTTCACGAGCAGATCTTTCCTTGTGCTTCAGAAATACTGGTTGTAATGTTGGTTTTTAAAGTATTCATGCTCTCCCTCCATCCTGTTTGTTCAGAATTTTAGTTGTCACACAGAGGGAATCATACTTTTGGTAGCCCCAGCTGCCTGCCCATGATTAAGATGATAACGCAAGAATGCTAACTATCGTTTCTATAAGTATATATATTTTAGAGACTTTTGCTTTACTGTGAAATTATTTCCCCTGTGGTGTTTGGGGTGATCAATGTTAGGATCTTAATGTCTTTCTTTTTCTCTCGGATACTATTTTACAAGATTTAATATGTTTTTTTTTCTGTTTTACTGAACTCTCAACATCTACATAGTGACTCATAGTGCATGTTATCGTAATGTGGTACCTTTGAGTGACTTTCTTGTTGATTAAGACATCTGTGAATCTTGTTTCATTTGTCTTTTTCTGACATCAGATTCTGCTGGAATCATATTTTCTGAAAGAGGCTTTTCCACTGCAGATAAGACAAATGATGCTATCTTTAAAACAAAAGATGTATTTTCCAGTAGCCTTACTTAGAAGCGTAGGATTGCCATCAGCTGCTCTTCTTCTCCCAGCAGCAGCTCTTTGGAAAACATGGACCCCACTTGTTCTGTCATTCCCCTGCCCTTATTTGCCTTACCTCCTGGCCAGCAGAGACAGGATACCAATCAATGAAATGACTGTGTGCCAACTGCCAACCACTGCTAATGGCATAACCCACAACAGCAGTACCACAGATACCATGGGGATTAGCAGAGTAGAGGGAAGGGCCTCATCTCCATCTGCCAAGCCATTCTCATCTTAAGCTTTGGGTTTTCTGGATTTCTGGTGCTCACTTATTTTTTTGAGGGTAATAATGACACTAATTCTTACAAAGATTGTGCTAGTTAATTTTATATCAACTTAACACCACTAGACTCATTTTGGAAGAGGGAACCTCAGTTGAGAAAATGTCCAATCAGATTGGCCTGTGGTCAAGCCTGGGGGACATTTTCTTGATTTATTATGTAGGAGAGCCCAGTGTAGATGGAAGTTTCTGTCCTCCGGATCCACAACCCTTCAGTCCCAAATAAACACACAGAAGCTTATATTACATGTAAACTGTTTGGCCTATTAGCTCAGGCTTATTACTAACCAGCTCTTACAACTTAAATTTTAATCCTAGTCATGCTTCTAGCAGATTAAAGACTCATGTAGTCAAAAAAGAGAGACATACAGTAAAGACATATTCAGACATAAAACACCTTTAAACAGTTAATAGCATGTTTAAAAATATACATAGGCTTGAGAGAAAAAATAGAGTAGAGAAAGTACTTTAAAAAAATAGAGTAGTTGGGTGTGGTGGCACACACTTTTAATCCTAGCACTTGGGAGGCAGGGGCGAATGAATCTCTGTGAGTTTTAGGCTAGCCTGGTCTTCAGAGTGAGTTCCAGGATAGCTAAAGATACACAGAGAAACCCTGTCTCAAAAAACCAAAAATTAAAAAATAAAAATAAAAGAAGTAGAGTTTTTAAAAAGCCACATAAAGATAGAACATACACAGAGAGTTTGGACACTGTATCTTATTGTGCTGTCTTTGAACTGTTTGTCTGCTGACCAACAGCTGCTAAAAGACATTTGATTATAAATGCTATTCATTCTTGGTTAAAAGAAATAAGGCTTGATTGAAATAGACCTCTTGAAAAATTCCCAATGGAAACAGACAACCCAGATGATCCAACATTTCAGAGTACCTCTGTTATAGTTTCTTATGAGTTCTGCATCTAGAACAGGTTTAAGATTGTTTGTTGAGTTGATCAAGGCTCACAGAATACTCTAGGTAGGACTTAGCTATAATACTAAATTTTCTTTGGGTCCCTATAAGATTACCATTGCTCCCAATCAGCAGGAAGTTGCCTAGAAAATTATGCCCACAATCCCCCAAATTGGATTATGGATGTTTGTTTTTATTTAGCATGTTGGTTGCAAGTTGTTAAGGATAATGGTCAGAAAAAAAAGATAAACAAAGGGTACTAAATTTAAGGTTTTTTTCTTTTAAAAAGGGAAATACTGTGGGATAATGCTCTTGCACACTGTAAAGATTTGTCACTCATTTTGGTTTAATAAAATACTGATTGGCCAGTAACAAGATAGGAAGTATAGGCAGGGCAAGTAGACTAGGAGAATTCTGGAAAGAGGAAAGGCAGAGTCAGTCACCAGCCAGACACAGAGGAAGCTAGATGAGAATGCTTTACTGAGAAAAGTGTCCAAGTCATGTGGCTAAAGATAGATAAGAATTATGAGTTAATTTAAATTTTAAGAGCTAGTTAATAATGAGCCTGAGCTAATAGGCCAAACAGTTTATTAATTAATATAAGCTTCTGTGTGTTTACTTGGGAACTGAACGATTGTGGGACCAGGTGACATGGCATTTTTAACTATGAGCACATACACATGTTTGGAGAGGATGTGGGGTAAAGGAGAACACTCACTCATTGCTGGAGGGAGTGTAAACTGGTATAGTCACTTGGGAAATTAATATGACGATTTCTCCGAAAATTAAGAAACAATCTACTTCAAGACCTAGCAATATCATTTTTGGGTATATTACCAAAGGATACTCAATCATACCACAGGACATGTGCTAAACCATGGTTATAGCAACATTTGTAATAACCAGAACCTGGAAACAACTTAGATGCCCCTTAACCAAAGAAAATGTGATACATTTACACCACAGAATACTATACAGTGGAAAAAATAATGATATCTTAAAATTTGCAGGCAAATGGATGGGTCTAGAAAATAAAACTATATTGAGTGAGGTGACCCAGATCCAGAAAGACAAATATAATTCATACTTACTCATAAGTAGCTTTTAGACATAAAGCAAAGAAAAACCAGCCTACAATTCACAGTACCAGAGAACCTAGACAACAAAGAGGACCCTAAGAGAGATATACATGGGTGTACATAGGAAAGAGAAAAAGATAAGATCTCCTGAGTGAGTCATGGAAGAGAGTATTAGGGGAGAGGGGTGGAAATGAGGGGAGTGGAGAAAAATGTATAGCTTAATAAAAACAATAAAAACACTGCTCTTTTTACACTGCTGCATTTTCTTGTACCTTACTGAATTGACAGCTATACATGTTGTTCACTAGAAGAAGGGGAGTATTCTATTGGGAATGGTATCAGTCTGGGTTCTTCACAGGAACAGAAATGATCAAATGAAAATAGTGTGTATATAAGGTTTCTTAGAGGGACTTACAGTCTGTGGTCCAAGTAGTCAAGCAGTGGCTGCCTCCCTACAGAAAGGCCAAGGAGCAGGTTGTTTAGTTCCCCAGACTAGATGTCCCGGCAGTCCCAATCCAGTCCTGGAGTCCCAGAGATCTGCTGGTCTTCAGTCTACACTGCAATTTCAAAGAAGCCATCCTACTGCCAGCACAGGAAGCCTCAGCAACAGGAGAGATGAACCTGCCAGCAAGAATGAGGGCAAGTAGGCAAAAAGCCAAAGCTTCCTTCTTCCACCTCATTCTGTGTGGGTTGTCACCATGGAGTGTGGCCCAGATTTAGGGTGGGTCACCATACCTTAAGTGATCTAACCAATAAAATCCCTCAAGATTATCCATCACAAGAACTAACTTCTTGATTATTATTGATGTACAGAAGTGGATGTTCTCTGAAATCTGTGGAGGCAGGAGTAGAGTTGGATAAAAAGATAGAAGGTTGGAGATGTGGTTCAGTGTTTGCATACCATGTGCAGGGCTCTGGTATCTAATCCTAGTACAGAGAAAGGAAGAGTGGGTGAGGAGAGAGAGAAAAGGGGGAGTGGAGTGGAGAAGGGAAATGAAAGAAATGGACAAGTGGTGTCCAAGGTGTTAGTAAGAAGGGTGGATGTGTGCATACCTAATATTGTGCTATTAATTTTGTTGACCTTTAGGAGTGACAGCAGGGAAGTAGATAGTTTATAGTGTCTTTTAAAGGAGAAAGTACGTAACATTTTTAGATTTGAAAACATCAGAGCCTCTGGGGAGGTACATTTCCTTTTCCTTAAGGAGAAAAAGCCCACAATGAACTGTTTAATTATGTGACTTCACATTGAAAGGGTACTGGGATAAATAACCCTGGACTTCATAGCCAGCTATGCTATCTACCCCCTTCCTCTTTCTCCAAGGTCTGCTTGTAGCTGATCTTCCCATTATTTCAGGTTTCAGCACAGCAGGCTGTAATCTGGGTTTCCTAGGCAACCTCAGTAGTTAAAATCAAAGTGATGACAACAGTACCCAGTGATATTTCTCTCCTCTCCTCAGACAAACTCTTCTAGGATCTCCAATTTCTGTTTGACATACTCCTAAAATATCTCAGGGGCACTCAGTGGAAGCATGATGGGTTTCTAGTCTAGCGCACACCTCCTAGGTTCCTCACAGAAACCTCCCCTTACCAGCTGAACCTCCCAGTTGGTTACCTAATACACTGCTCTCTGATACACAGGAGGCATCACACAGGTGACCTGTGCCCGTGTCCCTCTCTATTCTAGCACAGAGACATGCCACCTTTCAGTCAAACCACATGGACACTACTGGGTTCTCACACTTCAAAGGAGCTATAACAGATACACAGAAGCCCTGATGTGGTCTTTGCCAAGGTGAGGATCACCTTTCCCCTGTGGCCCTGCATCCCGCATCATCACTGTCATGTAGGCAGAACACCATTGACTTGGGCTCTCAACAACCACATGCTCACAGGACCCCAGGAAGCAGAATATACGAGACAGTGTGTTCAATACCATCCTTCCTTGCCAACTGTCAAGTGAAGAAGAATCACAACCTTGAAAAGAGCTAGTGAACCTGAATCCTGATCTCTGGTTTTGCTCCTGTGTGTAAAAGGCCTCTAGAACGCAATTCCTGGGGCCTTCCAGATCCCATGAGAATATCTGGATCCTAAGATGAATAGCTGTAACCCCTTCTGCTCTTCTTAGAAAGTGACTCAGAATCACGCACTCAATCTGAATCATCTCAGTAGGCCTGTGGCCATCTGCTCAGATTTGGTAAGGAAAGACACAAATTGTGGTTTCAGGCATATGGCTTTTGCTATTAAGCCTTATTGTCTTTTCTTAATGATGGAAATGGCACTTTGTTTAAGATTAAGGAGTTATGGATGCCATGTAACTGAACACACAGTGAAATACTGTCTGGAGCTTTATTTCTCCTTTGATGCCCAGCTAATGAAACTGATACAAGATGAAGAATATACATTGCATGCAGAAAACTGTGGCCACAGACAAAATACAAAGTATTTCTGAGCTAATCTCTTCTCTTCTCTTCTCTTCTTTTCTTCCTTTCTCTCTCTTTCCTTCCTTCCTTCCTTCCTTCCTTTCTTCCTTCCTTCCTTCCTTTCTTCTTTGGATTTGGAGTAACAGAAAGTTGTCCAAGAAAAATGCCCAGCTAGTGGTTTTTCTCCCACCAAGTGGAGTGCTGTTAACAATTTTCCCATGTTGTCTTGGACAGAAAAGTGATCAAGAATTTGGTATCCTCAATCTGCCCAGCTCTCTGGGTGTGCTGCTTTGATCTTATTGCATTTCTTGGGTATCATGGGCATGAGACATTGGGAACAGGGAGGAGTGGCTCTTCCCATGTGAATGATTTCCAGTGAGCGTACAATAGCAGGCAGAAGTAAAAGCGGATCTCAGAAGCATGCTGCTCTAATCTGTTCTCCACTTCCAGACAGGACTCCCCCATAGTCACCTAAGGCATTGTGATATGTCCCAAAGATGTCTCTTGGTTCCACGTTTTTGTCTCTTGGACATTATTATTATTTGAGAAACACTTTTCATGTTCTTAGTTCTAGCCTCTGATTGCACATGGACTGGGATGCAAAAGAAAGTATATAGTGTCAGAAAGACCTGAATGTAAAGCCTGGTTTTATTGCTTACCAAATCTGAATTCTTTTTCCTTCAGTTCTGAACTGGAACTATAAGACCTATTCGTCCCCCCAGTATTTTATGCATTAAATGAAATAATAGGTACATACCTATATGTTCAATAATTCTTCTTGCCCTTTGTGTTATTTTCACAAATTACTCAAATCTGAGTCATTTTTTTATATTAATACTGCTGGTTTTATGGCAGGTGACAGTGACATCAGCCAACAAAGAATTTGTGATAATGGAAAAATTCTGCAGAACCTGAGTTCCAGTCCAGGTGGACTGAGATTCAGGGGGTGGAATTATCTGCAACTTAATCTAACTTTGGTGAAAAAGACAGATGAGTCACAGTATACAAATGGCTCAAGATAATGTCAAATAAAAATGTTCTGGTTCTTAACTCAAGCTGATTTAATAATATTTGTACAACAACATTAAATTCTAAGTATCTTCCAGCAAATTGGACTTTACCCAGAAATTCCCTCTCAGGGGTAAGTAAGGTTGTTCTCCCTGGAGGCAAACTCTGAGCGATTGCTTTGTGGGCACCCAGCTTTGAGATGCAGCTTCAGGGCAGTTGATTGTGCCACCTTCCAGTTCTCAAACGCTCCTCCTCCTCTCTCCTCTGATGGAGATTTCATTGGTCTTTCTGATACTCTAAGGTGTCTGAGAGGACCATCGATGAAGCCAGAGTAAGGGATTACTACTTTGACTGATAGTTGCTTATCTGATTTCCTAGCTGGGCCTGGGCTCCTGAGGAGAATGGTACCAGGGAAGAACGAGTCACATTGGAGCCCATAGAGGGGTCTTTTAAATATTTGACTTAATTTATACACACATATGTGGTTTGAGGCTGCTTGTTCATTCCCAGTCACCCAGACCTGAAATAATCACACCGAAACTATATTAATTAAAATGCTGCTCAGACTATTAGCTGAGACTTCTTATTAACTAACTCTTACATTTTCTATTAAACCATTTATATTATCCTGTGTATCACCACAAGGCTGTGACTTAATAGTAAGGTTTTAGCTGATGGCTTGCATCTTTCTCCTTTGGCAACAACTCAGCGTCTCTCTGGCTTTGCCTTCTTTTCTCCTCTTCTCTGCTTGGAATTCTCACCTTGCTCTATTCTTCGCTGCCATAGGCCCAAAGCAGCTTCTTCTTCTTTTTTTGTCTTTCTATAATTACTAATTTTTATATTGAGAATATGGACTATTTACTGAACTGTAAATTAACTTATATATACCATATATAATATATACATATGTATTGATATTTACAATTACAAAGACAAGGCATGTGTTTATAGGTATGTATACACACTTTGACAAAATGATATGACTTTGATAGTCATATCATATACAAATTCAGCAACTTAATTTTAATGACTAATATTTTAAATAACTTATATTGTAATTTACCCTATTGATCCACTATAATGTGTTTCCTACAGTTCTTCACATTATCAGAATTGCTGTTATTTCTATTTTTGTCTTCTTTTTTAATTTTATTAAAAATTTCTACCTCTTCCCCTCTTCCCATTTCCCTCCCCTTTCCCCCACCTCTCCCCCTCCCTCTCCAGTCCAAAGAGCAGTCAGGGTTCCCTGCCCTGTGGGAAGTCCAAGGTCCTCCCCCCCTTCATCCAGGTCTAGGAAGGTGAGCATCCAAACAGACTAGGTTCCCACAAAGCCAGTACATGGAATAGAATCAAAACCCAGTGCCACTGTCCTTGGCTTCTCAGCAGCCCTCATTGACTGGCATGTTCAGAGAGTCCGATTTTATCACATGCTCCATCAGTCACAGTCCAGCTGGCCTTGGTGAGCTCCCATTAGATCAGCCCCACCGTCTCAGTGGGTAGACGCACCCCTCAAAGTCTTGACTTTCTCGCTCATGTTCTCCCTCCTTCTGCTCCTCATTTGGACCTTGGGAGCTCAGTCTAGCCAAAGCAGCTTCTTTATTAACCAATGGTAATAAAACATATTCATAGTGTACAGAGGGGAATCCCACATATAATGTGTTTTGATCAAATTCACCTACTCATTTCTTCTCCTAACCCCACCTCCTGCCCTCTCTCCATCTCCCTCTCCCCTATTTCTTCTCTCTTTCCCTCCCTCCCTGCTTCCTTCCTTCCCCTCTACCCTTTTTGTTCCCCTCCCTCCCCCATCCCCAAATCCGCTGAGTCTATTGTGAGACCATCCCTCTGAGCATGAGTAGACCTTCAGAGCCTCCACATCCCTGGAGAAATCTGTCTTCCATTGGGCAGTGTCCACTGCCAGAAGCCCCTCAACTTCTGGTGGAACTTCACGAGCTCTCCCCATACATACTGGATTTTGACTGTTTATCTTGTGTAGGTCTCATGCTTACAGTCTCTACTACAGTGAGTTGGTGCACTATACTGTTATCCATGGCAGCAAATTCTGTTTGGCTGCACATCTACTCCCTTGAATCTTACAACCTTTCTGGCCTCTCTTCTGTGATGATCCCTGTGCCGTAGGGTCTTCAGAAAAAATCAGGTAATTCGGATGCATGAAAAAGCTGCTAGTGAGGGGTAATCCCTGCTTGAACTTCCAGTACACAGTGCCTATGTTCCCATCAGTTTGGTGAGAATTTCTCTCTCTCTCTCTCTCTCTCTCTCTCTCTCTCTCTCTCTCTCTTTCCCGAGAAGTTCTTGCTTTCCTTCATTCCTGAAGAATTTTTTTTTGATCTAAGATCATAAATCCCCAAATTCTTCTCTTGAAGCCGTTGAAAACAAAATGTTATCATGCTATCCAAGTTTCCGTGGTATCTGATAGAAAGTCTGCTATCATCTGGATTATTTTCTGCTATCTTTTTCTTTTCAGAGAAAAGACTTATTTTCAGAACTCTCAGGTAATCATGCTATATTCTTGCCTACTCAGCTTCTCAAATTTGAAGTTTATGTTGCCTTTCAAATTCTTCCAGTACTCTTTAGCCCTTACCTTCCCCCTCTTCCTCTGAAACACTGATGTCATTATCTGTGCTTTTTTATTTATCCTCCTGGTTTTTGGAGCTATAGCATAATTAATCAAAACACCCAGAGACAGAAATTGGGGTTCGACCTGAAGGTCAGAAAAACAAACAGCTGACCACTGGCTTTTATCCTCTACCTTAGTTCAAAATGGTTATCTTGCCTCCAGGAATCCTCAGAATGAGACTGTGTCTGAGAGCTGTCTCCTTCCATGTTATATTCCTCTTGAAGGCTTGGATTAAAGGTGTGCATCACCACTGCCTGGTGTGTAAGGCTGACCAGTGGGGCTGTTTTACTCTCTGATCTTCAGGAAAGCGTTATTAATTAAAATACAAATGCAATATCACTACCCAGGGCTTCATTTATTGGCTCTGCTCTACAGACTGGGCAGTGTCTACAGTTCTGTCTTCCCGTTTGCCAGTTGTGTGTCCCTTCCCTGTGATGATGAGCCAACCCCCACTTGCCTTTTGCTTTGCTTGTATTTTTCAGCTTCAGAGTTTTCATTTGACTTCTTGCATCATCTAGCTTGTTTATGGAATCTTTGTTTTTCTTGTTAAAGTTTTCTGTATTTTTAATTGGATTTATGTGTTTAAAATCTGTTTTTTTGAGGCACTTTTATTTTGGGTGCTTTAAAATCTGCCAATAGCCGGGTGTGGTGACGCTTAAGTACCAGTAATCCCGACATCTGGCTCATGTGTTGGCTCTTATTATTTGTATTTGGCTTTCAGTTTGAGACCTGCTTGCTGTTTGGTGAACTAGCCTTTTTTTTTTTTTTTTCCTGGAATTTGGATGTTTGGATTGTGTTAGAAAGCCGAGTGTTTGATTGAACTCTTCCATTTTAACTGGCTGTTTTTGACACTGTGCTGACAGAGAGGGAGAGCTTGCTGGACTAAAATACCAGGTGGAGTTGGCTTTTTTGCTTCTGTTGACACCTTCAAAAGGCACTCCTTGTTCTAGTAGGACAGGGAGAAAGTTGCAGTTGTGATGGTGCAGTGAGGTCAGCTTCTTTCCCACCCAGTCCTGGTGAAATCCCTAAGTCTCCCTCTCCTTGGCATCTTCTGATGTTACTGTTAGCTCACCACAGGGCATTCCTATATTCGGTTTTTTTGTGTGTTTGTGTGTGTGTGTGTGTGTGTGTGTGTGATTTTTAATTTTTTGACACAAAGTCTTGTTATATAGTCTTGATATCGAAATCCTCTTGACCCAGTCTACCAAGTGGTAAAATAGTAAGCCACATCTGAAAAGTCATCTTTATATATAGGAAACTGAAATCCTTCCTTGGTGAACTTCCTAGTTTGCACTTATAGCTTCTTCCCGGGGAACTAATTTTTTCATTATTCCCTCATGGAGACATTTCTCTTATGCTTTTCTTCCTCCATGACAAATTATCACAGCTAAAAGTATATTTTCTTCTAGCTTTCTTCTTTTTTTTCTGTTCTGCCTACTGTTTACCAGAACTCGCTTTCTGTGTGCCTCAATTCTCAGGCACCTACTATGTGCCTCAATTCTCAGGCACCTTCTGTGTGCCTCAATTCTCAGGCACCTACTGTGTGCCTTAATTCTCAGTCTTTACTCTTGGACACTTGTATTTTGTTTACTTTCCTCACAGAATTTCACTTTTCAAAGACAGCCTAAATAGGATTAGGTCACAGTGCGGAAAAGCAGGTCTGTGTACCTTGAGCTAAAGGTTCTTCCTGTGCGCCCTGCCCTGTTCCCTCCACCCCATGTGCATGTGTGTGTCTCAAGTTTACTGAGAAGAGGTCAATAAGGAACTAGCTGAAGAGCTGATTTTTAATACTAAAATCCATTTCCTCCAAGGAAAGGAAATGCAAAAGGGTTTAGATCCTATTTCTCTGTCTCAGCCACTTGGTTGGCGTGATGGCCATTAGAAGCTATAAATAGGTCAACTTTGCTAGAAGCATCTTAGAGAAACATCAGGAAACGACTGCTTTATTTATGGTGTTTCGGAAATTAGCATGCCAGCAACAGAGTTTCACCTCTAATTTTCTTTGGCAAATATTCTGCTATGGAAATTGTTACCCCTTTATCAGCCTCTCAGAGGTGTTCTTTGAATTAATGCCCTTCTCCCCTGCTCCATATACTCTTAGACTTTCTGGATGACAAAATGGGATTTAAGTGATTGATTAACAAGTTCTGTTAATGATTTTGATTAGCTCTATTTGTTTTGCATGTAATTATCTTCTCTCGGTAATTAGAATTTAGTCACAGTATTCATACTTGATATAATTTTGGATAAAGATTTCCATAATTAAATTCAGATATATTTATAATTTCCAAGCAATTATAGAACAATTTATCAAAACCTACAGCAATTCAGTATTCTGACAGGAAAAATGATTTGTTTTAAAATCAGAAGTAGCTGTGACTCATATATGATAACTGATAACACAAATTGATTATGCTTTTAAAAATCATGTTTTCTGACAAACTATTTGCAAGAAGATAAAATGGATATTAATATTGGAACAGTAACCTTTTCTTCAGCGAGACTTGAATGGGCTGGCCTTTTGAAATACTGTATTAGATTCGTCTATTTTTGAATCCGTTACACCATATCTGGTGTCTGGAGAAAAGAGCCTGGTTATTCTTATCTGCCTCTGTTCATGGTCCTCCAGAAAACATTGTATTTCTGAGCTACAGCAGCCAGAGTCTGGCTGGGAAGGCTGCCTTTATCCCCTTAGGGGAAATGAACTGGTTATCTGGATTTATTCAGGTTAACTGCAGAGCCAGGGCTGAGCAGGGCTTTAGCTGGCCCATCCTTGATTTTTCGAGCAGCCACAGAACTCCCAGGTCCTCTTAAGAAAGGTAGAAGCGTCAGGTGCTCAGCCTAGGATGGTTTGTGGGAAGTGTGGTTCCTGCCCTGCAGGGCCAATTAAGCCAATGGATAGAAACAACTTTTGACGTTCTGTCGGAGGAGTTCTTCAGTACATTATCCTATAAACTGTTCTCTCTAGCGTCTTCAGGATCATCCTAATTGGCTATGCCCTTCTTTTAGTTGGAAAGCCTTTGAAAGAATTGAACCACACATTCCTTTACTCATACTTGCCTATTAGTGACATTCCCTTTGGACTTTGATTAAAGCAGCCACACTAAAATTTTTATACGGTTTTATAGTGGATATTGAGTGATCCAAACAAACTCTCACTGTGAGCCAGAGAGACCCAGGGAGAACTGCACAGGAGTCCTACAAGGGCTTATGTTTTATCTGTCCCTGGCTCTGGTGAGTGGCATCTTATAATCAGGAGAAGAAAGCTGCCACCAGGGGGCCCATCAAAGTCAGCCCTAAAATTGCTGTCTCAACACTTTCTCTCCGCGTGTGTGTGTGTGTGTGTGTGTGTGTGTGTGTGTGTGTTTATGTGTGTGTATGTGGGGGCGAACATTTGGGTCTCAGTCACTAGAACAGGGAATGTTCCTTTTCTCATTTACTTAGCCAAAACAAGGAAAAGCAGAGCGGGAGCTGGGGGAAGTGAATGGACTTTTCTTTATATCCTATTTCTAAATTTTGAACTTCAAAAACTGAAAGAGGAAATCAGCTCTTAGTTACTCCTTAGGCTTCAGCTCAGCAGAGTCTCTGCTGACTTGATCTCCAGAGTGGGATAAATTGAGCAGCCGCACTGTCCTGTGGAGCTCTGTGAGCCTGCAGCTAGGAGCCCTGCTCGGTGGTGTCTGTGTGGATATGTGGCTTCTTTTATCTTAAATTAAGCTTCTCAACATGGAATTATCCATCCCACACACCAAAGCCAGGTAAATGGTGGATTCCCAGGGCAAAGACAAACCCTTCTCCTGTGCCTGCTCTGTCACCACCACACAAATGGGAAATTCTTGCTTGGCTCTCTGTTCTTGGAGTTTGGTGACACGATATATCATTTTTAGCTTTAGTGATACTGTCACAGTAATCTGAGGAAATGTTTGTTGCCTGTTCCCTTTCCTTTCTTCCACAAATTGGTTAGAGCATTGGCTACTTTTTCTGACCCTTGTGGCAAAATACCTGACAGACACAACTTAAGGGAGAAAGAGTTTTATTTATTTATATTTATTTGATTGATTGACATTATTTTTTCTTTCTCATCATTTCATGAGGTTCAGGCCACATGACAGGGAAGAGATGGTGGCCAAACAATTCTTCTGTCCTGGTTTTGGTGGATCTTTTGGTTCTCATCTTTTTGAAGGCAAGAATTAAATCTAAAGACATTGTCTGAGCAGCAGTTCATTTAGTGAAACTAAAGGAAGCAAATATTACAAAGGACTGGTGTGGAACCCAAGCACAGGTCAGCCCAGTGGAGTCTATGCTGTAGATTTTAAAGAAGATTTCATGAATATCGATGAGGACTGTGGCATGTTCTTGCGGTAAGGGGAATTCCCTCCCCAATCATGATGGACTAGATTTTCTTTTTTTGGATATTTCTACCCATGAGCCCCCAGAAAACATTTATAAGAGGAGGAGAAGGGTCAAGACAATAGTACAAGTGGTATAATGAGGTCAAGTCTGTTAATGAGTATGGCAGAAAAATGCCCTGGTAACTTAGCTTCTGATATGTTGAGGTCACCCTAGCTGCAGCCTCAGGCATGTTTAATAACAAAGCAACACTCTGACCATCAGAACAAGACAGCTACTAAGATGCATCAGCAGTTTTCCTCAGTCTGACTCCTTTCTACCTGCTGGCATTGGGGTCATATAAGGTGGAAGCTCCCCACACATGGGCAGACCAGCAATCAGAGAACTGGACCAGAATCAGGACAGGGGTTATAACCCTCAATGGCCCACCCCTAGTGATGGCCTCTACTGGGATCCTGGTAGGTCAAGTGATGACGTTCACTCTTTTCATTCTGATGAGGGAGGTTGGCATACCATTTAATTTCACTAAGATTATTTTTCAGTTGAAAATGCAGATATTAGTAACCACCTCCCAGGATTTTAAAGAGGATTAAGTGAAATAATGATCCTAAAATGTTGAACATATTATCTCATAGCAAATGTCCTGCTGTTAAACTGTGATAATTGTTATTAAAAGCTAGACAACTCATCTCTGTTGGGGAGTATGAACTGGTAAAACCATTCAGAATAAACATTTGATTTAATAATTCTCCTTCCAGAAATTTCTTTTGAGGAAACAGGACATAAGGATATATTTACAAGGAATGGAATTTTTATAGTGTCAAAAATGGAAACAATTTAATATTTCTCAGTGAGGGAATGATTGAAATGATGGGTTGTATAGATTTGTGCTCTTCTCGCCTCTTTTTGCAGTGAATTAATGCAGTGGTTAATACAGAGAGTAGTGTCTGGTTACAATGTCAAAAATCAGTCAGTGTGAGTGCTCTGCTATGGATGAATCATGGTTTAAATTTTTTCTATAGTTAATAATTTAGCCCATATTGCAAACCTCTTGGCATTTATTTCTGACATTTCTTTGTCTTGATCCATATAATAAATGAACCATATGACTCTTCCTGATCTAGGTGAGATAAACTCAGCCCCTTGGGAAACCTCTGCAGGAGGGCCTGTGGCAGGATCTCCTCTGGAAGCCTCTGAAAGCCTCTGAAAGCCAGGACACCAGCCACTAAGTATTAATTTCAGTTGAAGACAAACTTAAGTAGCAAGTTCTAAACAGTCTCTGGAAAATGGTAACATTCAACTTTTCCTTGGCATTCAAGTCTGTCCAGCTCACCATCTGAGTCCAGGTCTTGCTGTTCTGAAGGGTATTAGGATAGATTTCCTAGGGGAAGGTTGTATCTCATTAAGTCCAGAGGCACAGCTAGACGCGAGTCTTCCTCAGCTCATGGCAGGCCCACCCAAGGAGTGCGACTTACTGAAGGACAGCAGTGGTGGAAATGATTATGTCACTCAGCAAACCAGAAGCCGCTGCTACCATATAAATCCAATTTAAATGTCATTAACAGGGAGCTAAAGGAAGGAGGAAATGGATGCTAACTCTCAGCTGGAAGGATAGCCATCATTTCAGATTGACTTAGAAATGGAAGTGAACCTAAAGAACACAAGTTCAGCCTTTGTTTGAAAGGTTGGAAATTAGCTGGTGAAGGCTGTCTGGCTTTCTTTGTAACCATACCCCTGATAATTAGCAAAGGTTGTCAAGGAACAGAGACTCGGATCCAGGTAGCATTTCCACACTGTACATGAGAGATGGTGGAGTTCTTGTACAGGGGTTTGAATCTGGGAGTTTGGAACATCAGCTCCTACCTACCAAGCTCCTGTGTAACAGGGGCTGCCCTTCATGTCCTTCCTAGTTTCCTGAGTTTTCACCTGCAAAATGAAAGTGGTATAACACTATTCCTTTTATCTTTTTTTTATCCTAGTTAAGAGGTTTTATTTTATTTTATTTTTAAATTTTTTTTATTGAGAAAAGGAGAAAAAAAACATAAACAAAAAACAAGTTTCCACCTCCTCCCAGCCTCCCATTCCCCCCCCTCCTCCCCCCTTCTCCCCCTCCTCCCACCCTTCTCCCCCTCCCCCCATTCCTCTCCCTCTCCCTCTCCAGTCCACAGAGCAGTCCCGGTTCCCTGCTCTGTGGTAAGTCCTAGGTCCTCCCCCCTCCGTCCATATCTAGGAAGGTGAACATCCAAACTGGCTAGGCTCCCACAAAGCCAGCACATTAAGTAGGATCAAAACCCCGTGCCATTGTCCTTGGCGTCTCATCAGCCCTCATTGTTCACCATGTTCAGAGAGTCCGGTTTTATCCCATGCTTTTTTGGTCACAGTCCAGCTGGCCTTGGTGAGCTCCCAGTAGGGGTGGGATGGGGGTAAGGCGAGATGGGGAGAGAAAAGGTAGAAGGGAAGGAGGGGGGACTTGGGGAAACAGGAGGATTGGGATAAAGGAAGGGTGGATAGGGGAGCACGGAACCACAATTCTTAGTTAAGGGAGCCACTTTAGGGTGGGCAAGAGACTTGACCCTAGAGGGGCTCCCAAGTGCCCAAGATGAGGTTCCCAGTTAGTTCCTTGGGCAGCTGAGGATAGGGAACCTGAAATGACCCTATCCTAGAGCAATACTGACGAATATCTTGCATATTCCTTTTATCTTTAACATCTTCATGCATTTTGTGGGAGTTGCTACCTCTATGTTCAAACAGGTAGACTTGATAGATGATCATAGATGTGTTTGGCAGACATCTAGCATTCTAAAGAAATGGGCAGTGGGGCCATGGGTTGTTCAAAGGATGAGGATGAGCACTGGAGCAGGTGGCACTTAGTTTGACTATCTTGAGTCCTTTCTGAAATTCACACACTGAAACTTCTAATTATCTGTATTTGTTTCTTGTCTTGTTGCCATGGCAAAATACCTGACAAGAAGCAGTTTATTTTGAGAAGCTAAGGGGAGAAGGTCTTACTTTGTCTTGCAGTTCAAGGGACTGAAATCTGTCATGGTGGGAAAGGTACGGCAACAGGAGGCAAAGGCATCTGGTCACATTGCGTCTACAGTCACTAGCTTAGTTACTTTTTTACCACTGTGAAGAGACAACATCCCTAAGGCAAATTTCAAAAGAAAGCATTTCATTTGGGGATCACATTTCCAGAAAGTAGTAGAGTCGATGACCATCACAGCAGGGAACACAGCAGCAGGCAGGCAGGCATGGTGCTAGAGTAGTAGGGAGAACTTACACATTTATCTATAAGTATGCAGCAGAGAGAGATACCTGGTAATGATGTGGGCTTTTGAAACCTCAAAGTCCACCCTTAGTGACACATTTACTCCAACAAGGCCATGCCTCCTAATCCTTCTCAAGCAGTTCCACAAATTACAACCAAACATTCAAACAAACATACCCAAGGGGGTTATTCTTATTCAAACCAACACAGCCAGAAAGCAGAGAGTGGACAAGAAATGAAGTTAGGCTACAAAACCTCAAGGACTACACCCAGTGATCCATTTCCGCCAGTGAGGAATATCCTCCTAAAGTTTCTACAACCTTCCTAAATGGGAGTCCAAGGCCAGCTGTGGGCCAAGTATTCAAGCACATGAGCCTAGGAGGACATTTGATATCCAAATGACCAGAGTTATTGTTAGGAGTTTAGAGGCTGGATAGAAGGCTTAGCAGTTAATGGCACTTCCTGCTTTTGTTCATAGCCTGGATTTGATTCTCAGCACATACATGGGGGCTCACAACTGCTGGGAACTCTATTTCAGGTCATCTAACACCCTCTTCTGGCCTCTAACGGCTGCGGCATACACATAGTTCCTATAAACTCACTCAAACACAGACATAGGTCGATAATTAAAAACAAAGCAAAACAATAAAAGGTGGTGGTGGCTGGGATGAGAAATTCCCCCATATGCTCAGGCATTTGAGCAGTTAGTTACCAGCTGTTGCTGCTGTTTGGAGAAGTTATGGGATGCACAGCCTCGCTGGGTAAATACGGCTAGACTCGCACTGCTTCCAGTTCACCCTGTCTACATTGACTTGTGGTAGACATTTGACCTCATAGCTGCCTGCTGCCATCCCTACAGCTTGCTCTTATGTCTTCCTACCGTGATGGACTCTTACCCATCTGACTCTCACTTTTTCACATCTCCTTTGTTGTGTGCCTTAATGCACCAATAGAAAATAGTAACCGACACAGAGGTACTGCTTCAAAAGAGGTGGGGCACTAATAACAGGGATTTGGAGATAGCAGAGGACTGGAGATATCCAGGCACCTTGGCCATTTGACTTTTCTACCATGTGAAGATATGCATTGAAGGAATTATCTAGGAAGTAGAAATCAGATCTTCACCGGACACTGAACCTGCTGGTGCCAAATCTTGGACCTTGTAGCCTCTAGAATTGAGGGATAAATTTATATTATTATTAAGATAATTATCTAAAACATTTGACTTTAGCAACACTAGTGAACAAGACAGGAAGGACTAGAAAGGGCACATTGGGAAGGGCACCTAAAGCAAGACAGATAGTGAAACATGGGTAAAATGAAAATAGAGAGGGAAACATTGAGGGCAGAATTCTTTAAGGAGTGATGAAAGTGGGAGGATGGGGGAAGAGAGGGACAGGAGCAGGAGGGCTAATAAAAATAAAAAAGCAATACAGGATCCCCCAAGTTACCTTGCAATCAAATTTTAAAAAAAGAATTAAAGACAAAGGATTAAGAGATAGTCAACATGGCTAGAAAATGCTGCTGCCAGAAGCTGTGCTTATTAAACAGATATCTAATCCCAGGTTGGGATAGGTTCATATCAGTTGTTGATCAAGGAGGATCCAGAGCCCCTTCTAAAAAATATGAGCTCTTCTCATTCTACACCAGAACTAAACTATAAGACCATGTTACAGTTTGTTTTTAAGATATAGAGAAATCAAGTTTGAACTGAATTGAACGCTTCCACCTTGCTGGCTAGCATTCACAGAACTAGAACAGGGTAGGCAGGATGCTAGGGTATAAAAGGCATCAATGATCTTATCCAGGCATTTATTTCTATGAACTATGATATCAATTTGCCAAGCAAGATGTATCTACCTGTGCAATAGTGGCATGAACTGTCTGGGAAATATAACCAACTACCTTCTGGTTGTATTTGGGATCCAATCTGCAAGAGGAAATCCATGTTTGATACTATAAAACATATGGCTGAGGAGGTCTTAGACCCCGGAGTATACTTAAGATTATTGTTAGCTAAATTAATAGCATCAAGTTATCCTGCAAATATGTGTGTTTATATTCACAGACAAATGCTGCTCCCAGTCTTAGTCAAAGAAGGAAACATCTCTTTGCCGTAAATGGTCAGTGATGCCGAAAATGCAGGGCAGCTCAAGATGCTGAGAATGGGAGATGTTTGAATGCTTACTCTAATAAGACATTTATAGCTTCCCACCAAGGTTCAAGAGACATTGGGGAGGGGGCAGATAGAATGTAAGAGTCAAAAAACAGAGTAAAGAGCTGAGAAGCACCACTCTCTGGGTATGACACGGCTATTGTAACCATAATGGACAGTAGCTGTGGATACCTACATTGGGCTTATCTAAAGTTAATCATGGGTAGAGGAAGAACCCATGAGTCTCTACTTTCCCTGCTGAACTAGTGACTACTTTGTAGATTCAGGGAGAAGGGAGCCAATATCTTTAGTTGTATGTCTACTGAAAAGCTCACAGGCACCAATGGACACTTTCAAACTGATGGTTACCCAGATAACCCTGGTTAAACTCAGTGAGTCCCAAAACAATAGGAAAATTCATGATTGTGAATGTCTTAGTTTTCTGTTGATGTGATAGGACACCATGACCAAGGAAACTTACGAAATGAAACATTTAATTGGGTGCTTGCATACAGTTTCAGAGGGTTAGTCTATAATCACCATGGTAGAAGCATGGCAGCAGATCCATATGTTACAGGAGGCAGAGTGAGACTGGTCTTGGCACAGGCTTTTGAAACCTCAAAGCCCATTTCCAGTGATCACCTTCTCCAACAAGGTCACACTCACTCCAATTAAGCTGCAGCTAATCATTCCAAAACAGTTCCACTATCTGGGGACTAAGCATTCAAACATATAAGCCTATAGAAGCCATTCCCATTCAAACCAGCACAGTGGGGAAAAGCTGTAGAAGGAGGAGGGGGAAATGGAATGGAGATAGGAGAAAATGTGGGGTGAATATAGTTAGGACATTTTAAACTATTAGTTTTAAATGTTTTGCATTGGTTTTACATTTGTATATTGTATGCAAATTCTGTATATTGATACAAATTTGAGATTAATTTTGTTAAAACATATTGTATATACATTTCTAATCTTGTACAAGGTATTGTACCTATACAACTCATTTAACAATGTAATACAAATTTCTAGTCCTTGAAGATTTTTATTATCAACTGTTTAGAATAATAAAGAAATATAAGCTAGTAGTTAATTACCTAGTGTAATTGAGCTTTTAGTCACATTAGGTGTATTTTCAAGGTCAAACAAAGATATAATTTAGATAGATAGGTCACCTTCAAATACTTCAGAGATCTACAGAATATGGCATTTTAGATATTTTAATAATAACCTAGTTTCTTCGTTTTTATGACAATGATTAATGTCTGCTCCTGGCAGCACCAATCTACTGAAGAAAAGATAATGGGCATTGAAGAAACTCCACATGGAGTTTACTTTCATTGTGGCAAAAGAAAATGCCCCTGTCTCAACTGCTTACATTGTACTATCCTAATTAGACAAGTAGGACACAAAATATCCTGCTTCATAGAAAAGTCTGTCAAATATGCTACGCCTGTAGGCTGAAGATGGATGCCCCAACATTGCATAGGAACTTTGGGTGACTGTCCAGACAGCCAACTATTTCTGTCATTACTCACATTTTTAGAAGTCGCTTGCTTGCATTTCCTACTTACTCAGCTTCTTGGGTCTCTGAGGCAGTTGAAGATTGGATAGTTATAGTTTACCAGACACAGAAAGCAAGTTACAATAGAAAGTAAATTAGGTATTAAACTTTGGACTCACCAAGATAGGATAGATATGAAATATATTCTCTGAATTTGTCAAATGCAAATGGACTAGAAATTGATGATGTATTTATTGCCTGTATATATTATATATAGTTTTCTTATACTACTTATAGCATTTTTTTAGACAAAAAGGGGAAATGTAGTGGCATTTCACTTTTATTTTAATAAATAAAGACTGCCTGAAGATCTGAAAGTAAAGAATTTCCACTGGTCAGTCTTATAGACCAGGTTATGGTAACACACACCTTTAATTCCAGTAGTCACAATGACACGCACCTTTAATCCTGGTAGCCACATTAGTTGCCATAGAAATCAGGTGATGTATGCCTTTAATCTCAGTGGTATGTGCTTTTAATCCCAGCCCTAGAGAGAAAAATAAGATGGGGTAAGACAGCTCTCCCACAGGTATTCTGAGATTCCAGGATGCAGGATTGCCATTTCAGACTGAGGTTGAAGTAAGAGCCAGTGGCTGGATGCTTTACTTTTTAGATCTTTAGGTTGAACCCCAATTTCTCTCTGAGTTTTTATTAATTGTGCTTTGTTTTCTCATGCTTAAGCTTTATGTTCTTTCTTCTTAATTAAAAAAATATATTTCTTGTGTGTGAGTGTTTTGTCTACATATCTGTGCCTGGTGTCTGAATTCAGAAAGAGCATTGAATCCCATGGAATGGAAGTCACAGGTGGTTGTGAGTTACTACTTCCATGTTGGAAGCACCAAGTCCGGGTCTCCTGCAAGAGCAGCAAGTCTCTTTCCCACTGAGCACTCTCCAGCCCTTCTTCCCTGTTGCCTTCCTTGTCCTCTCTCTTCTTCTATGTGATGGTTTGCTATCAAATGTGTTAGAAACTTACAGATTTTTCATTATCATTCCTTCTGTATGTTTCAATTAAAGAAAATCCTATGGTTTGCTTGAGTCACTGGAGAAATGAAAGGTATCATTTAAAGCTGAACATGCTCAAATTTTGCATAAATTTAAAGTGGACCCCCTTCTCTGATAAAAGACAGAAACAAGGCCATAGACTAACACCTACTGTTAGAAAAATTCATCAAGCTCTATTCCAAGAATGCTTCCAATTAGCTCATGTCCTTTCTGGTTTTAAAGGACAAAGCTCTAAATGAGGAACAATACCTTCCTTATGAATCAGAATGTTAATTGCTGCCATTTTTACATGCTGCAGAAGTGTCTCTGTGAGGTATGATACACACTTCTACAAGATGCCTGCATGAATTGTACCATCTTTACTTTGCATCAGTAATACATTAAATAGATGATGGTCATTTTACTTATTTTATAAAAGCATTATGAAACTATGAACATTTTCTTGAATGTCTGCAAACCTTTTAAGCTGTATTTTACTATCAAACTATATATTGGGATATTGTAAGGACGGTGACTAAGAACCCTTGGAATTTTCTGCTGCCTTTTAATTTTACCAACGAGGGAAGATATTTATTTTATTTAGATAGAAATGTCTGTTGCTGGGAGTTTATATGTAACCAAAGCTTTCCCCATAGTACCAGGTTCAAGAGTTTATCTTCCTAGTAGTCTTATTTAGTTTCTTAAAAATATTACATCCCCATGTTCCTTTTGTTACTGTGTCTTAGAAATTACCACAGTTGTTGAGTAAGTTATGATAGCTCTCACCAAGAGTTGGAGCAAAATGTTACAAAAATGCTGTATATGTGCTATGAAATAGCCACAAACCCATGGGGGCGAAAGAATTAAGAGTAGTTATGAGACATGGTCCTCTCACTAGTCAGAGCTCCGTTCAGTT
Organism: Microtus oregoni; assembly: GCF_018167655.1. Lineage (NCBI taxonomy): Eukaryota > Metazoa > Chordata > Mammalia > Rodentia > Cricetidae > Microtus > Microtus oregoni. The sequence goes on from NW_024543977.1 coordinate 997,099, forward strand.
TCTGTTGTATGGGGTTTCAGGGTTAACATTAGTGTATATCCTGGAAGTAAAATAAAAACAGACCAAACCCATGGTATAAGCCAGGCGCAATGGTGCACATCTTCAGTCTCAGACCCCAGGAAGATAAAGCAGGACTATAACAAGTTGAAGGGTAGTCCTAGACCAGTGAAACTTTGCTTCAAAATAAACAAAACAAAAACTGAAACAAAACCCAAAAAGATAAGGAAGGGAAGAAGAAAGTAGGAAAGGAAGTAGGGGCAGAAAGGAAGAAAAAGAAACAAAGAAAGGAAGGAACAAAGGAACAAAGCAAGGTGGAAGAAAGAGAAAACCTGTGTGAACCAGAAGTACCGTGACACAGGCTGAGGAGGGCTTGCACACACAGACAGAACTATTAGAGATAATGCTATGTGAGACAGGCCGGGCATTGAAAGATAAATGCTGTATGAACTCATATTTGTAAATCTCCAAATGTCAGTCCCATGGAAAGAGAACCGGCGGGGAAAGAGGGTTGAGGTGAAGAACCTCATTTCCTAAAGGGTGCAATGTTTCATTTCTGCAGTAGAATTGCAGTGTGGTGATCTGTTGTACTACTGTGAATAATAACACAGATTTCATAATTGCTGACATATTTTTAATTGTTTCACCATATACACAAAAAGATAAATTGATGAGCTGGATAAATTCATGAACTTGATTGAATTTTTATATAATGTTACAGGGTTTGGAACATTATATTGTACCCCACAAGCATATATAATTACTGCTTATTAATAAAAATCCTTTTTAAAGAGGGGCTAGCAAGATGACTCAGAAGTTAAGAGCGCTTGCTGCTCTTACAGAGGACGTAACGTAAGTTCAGTTTCTAGCATCCACGTGGCGATTTATAAATGTCTGTACCTCCAGTTCCAAGGGATCTGACACCCTCCTCTTGTCTCCATGGACACTGCACACATGTGATTCTTATACATATATGCAGGCAAAACCCTCACACACATTAAATATATAAATAAGTTATTGTACTCTCAAAATATTTTTCAAAGTGGTCAAACTGTCTAAACCACTTGTGGACATTTCGGGTAGTGCCTTCCATCACTCCCACAAGCAATCTCTTAGTTGACTGTAATGAATCACTGCCCTAAAGCTGGGATTACTGAGTCTGCATGTCTTTCTCTCTGCACATACATTTTCATGATGAGCTCAATGAGAATTATACAGTTGCCACATGAGTATGGGGTTAAAAATGGGAATTAATGGCATTTGTCTGGACGAGGTGGATGTATCCGTTTTGTAAAGGGGTGTTCTCACTAATGGGACCACATTATTTGGATATGCTTACTAGGCACTCAGCATCACTCCAGTGACTTCAGGGCCTCATCTTGCTCTGAATTTTCAAACTGGCCAGTTTCTTTAATGACCGATGCATCCTTTACTTAGACATGCCGATGCATTTAATCATTTCATGGTGAAATCCAACTGGCCTGGGAGCCATTCGATCTCTTTAAAATGATGATAATCATTCATCAATAATTTATGTGCCTCTTCCATTTGATAGACTCTGAATCCTACATGGAGCATGCAGCCGTAAGACAAACAAGTTATATAGGGTCTGCGGGGTGAAATCACAATAAAACAAGCAAGTGCAGCAGTAGGTGAGAGTATTCCAGAGTGAAAAGAGCAAGCAGCACTGGCCACATCATCTCTAGCCCAGGAGATCTTCCAGATGACAGCAATACAAATTTGAGAATATGAAAGAGGGAGCAAGGAAGGGTAGACACAAATAGGGTATTCTTGGTGGTGGAAACTTCCAGAGGAGAGAGATGGCTCTGCCTTCAAGGAACCGAAGAATTTGGTGAGAGCTGTGATAGGAAGTGCAGGTGATAATGCCTGGTGAGCTTAGTGGGGGAAGGACCAGATCGTGGAGGCTCTTACCATGCCTTCTTGATAAACTGGGCTCTTCCCTATAAGACATGGGGAAGATTTTGATGATTTTAAACTAATGATTTGCTTTTTGTTTGTTTTTTTATGGTGTTGGGGCTGGAGCCCAGGGATTTATACATGTTCAGCATGGGTTATACATCTTACTGAGGTTCACCCCAGTGTCAATGACTAGTTTGCAGTTCACTAAGATCATGCTGACTTGGAGAAGGGATTCAAGAGAGTTACAAAGGGATTATAAAGAGTAAAGAACCATGACATTTCAAACAAAAGTGGGTAACAGCATATAAGATGAAGGAAAATGTTTTGAGATGTATTTATGAGAAAGAATAGACAGAACTTGATGTTTGGATTAGAGGGTGAAGTGGAGATGATTTGGAGTAGAAAATGATTTCAGGCCTGGAGAGACTGCTCAATGGGTAAAGCACCTGCAGAAGACTGAGATCCAGACTTGAGTCACCAGTATCTGTGTAGAAGTAGGCATGGCTACCTGCCTATAATCTCAGAACTCAGGGGACAGAGGAGCTCTGGAGCAAGCTGGCTACCAAGACTCTCTGAATTCATGTGAAAAACCCTCAAGGTACAAAGGTGGAGATTGTTTGAGGAAGACACTCAGCAATGAACTTCAGCTTACACACACACACACATACACACACACACACACACACACACACACACACACATACACACACACACACACACACACTTCCACCAAACAGGAGCCCCTTGTAGATCAGAGCAGCCTTGCCTGGCAGCTCTACTGAAGGAGACTCAGGGAGAAGAACCTCATGGGCTGTTGGTGAAATGCCCAGTTCTGAGCTAATCATGAACATGGTCAGAGGATAGGGAATTGACCCACTTATATTGCTGGCCAACAGCTGTGCTAGCATTTTGCACTGTGATATGATAGCTGAGGAGTGGTTATTTGAGCTGATGGTTTTAGAGGTTTCAGGGCCTATGGTGAGGGCTCATGAAATATTGGGGAGTGGCTGATAGTAAAGACGCTTACCTCATGGGTAGGTAGGAAGGAAAACACAAGAGGAAAAATGTAAGGCTTCACTCCATGCAAAACCACTCACCCGTGGCTTTTTTCCCACTAGGCTTTACCCCTTACAGATGTCACTATTTGTCAATAGTGACAGGTCAGAGACCAAGTCTTTCACACACGATGCTTTGTGGGACACTGCCGATCCAAATACTACCAGCTGCCCTCGATTTTACCCTCAAATAGATCGGATGCTTGCCCAGCTCCCAGGCAGGTAGAGGTGGGCAGGGCTCTAAACCTGTGGATTTCCAGGTAATGAGAGTCTCTTTGATGTTCACCATGAATCCTCAGACCCTCCGCTGATCATCTGAGCCCATGAGGTGACTTAGGGAGGTAGGAAGTCATTTCAGAAAGGTTAACAATGTGGTTGGAAAGTTGGAACTTTGGACCACAGGGTATCAGCCTGGATTCCAGGAAGAGGACGAAAGAGTTTCTAGATACTGGGTTCAGCTATATGAACAGTAAGTCACTCATATGCAAGAAATTTCTAATAAAATCCTGGATACCAAAGTAGGGTGAGATTTCTAGTGGAGAGTCCTCTGGATATTGTCACATTTAGATGCATAGATGATGAAAGACCTCCCAATCCTCACCCCATGCTTCTCTGGTTCTAATTTGTAAACTTTGCTACAGCAGAACCATTATGATGGTCATATTATGACATTTGCTCAGGGTGTTCAATCGCAGTTTCTGACTTGAGGGTAGTTATTAGAATCCCTGAATTTGTAGCCAACAAGTCTGACTTGAGAGGGATCCTAGAATCCGCTTCCACGCAAACTCAGCCTGAAAGGAGAGCAGATTTGTGGATTCTGCTCTCTTAGACTTCTCAGTTGGAATTAGAAAACTGGCATTCCTGGGAACTGTGCTCTTAACTTTGCTTGTCCAGTTCCAGGTTCACTGATGGGTTAAAGGAGATGATTTCCAAAGTTAAAAAGGCTGGGTAGAAAAAGATAAAACAGAAAACTAAACCAAGATAGACATCAGACACCTATATTAAAGTTTTGCTCTTATCTAGACATATTTGCAGAAATGATTATACATAGGCAGAATGGTATATTTCTTTGTCTTTTATTCATGGTGATGGATATGGGACCTATGGCCTCAGCACATGACAGCCAAGCACTGTGATATAGAACTGCTTCTCCAACGCCGTACATTGTGTTTCTTCTCTACCTGCTGGTCGTCCTTGAAAGAAAGCAAATTGGGCTACTACTAATTATTGAGAAGGACTCATTTACATGAATTAGGGATTCAACTCAGAGCATTGCACACGCCAGTCAAACACTGCCTCTCTGGACTAGATCATCCAGACCCATAATGTTTACTTTTGAACGGCCTTTGATAACTCTTAACTGTATGTCCACATGTCTCTGTGTATGGGTATGTGAGGACAAGGGCCTGTAGAGGAGAGAAGTATTGCATCCCTCTGAAGCTGGAGCTGTGAGCTGCCCAACATGGGTGCTAGGAATTGCAGTACATTCTTAACCACTGAGACATTGCTCCAGCTTCCTAAACAACCTTTAATTTTATCCCAAATTGCAGAGCTTCAGAAAGGTTCATAGAAAAGTGCCAGGTATCAGGTCAGGTAGGGCAATGAGATAAACAACTGAGCCTGTCACCTTTGGAGTAGTATAAGCTGGAGACCAACACGATGGAGGTGTGCAGACTGTACCTCCTCATTTCCCAGGAGTACCACCTGGTGGCGGGGTGGGGCTTAGGGTGGGTCAGGTAGATCACCAAAGCTGACAACTCTCTCTCTGCTGAAAGACCAGTGAACAAAAGTCTTTTGAGTTTTATAGAGAACGAATCGCTTAAGTTAAACACTGAGTGAGACTAGAGAAAACTTTGAGTCTCTCTCACCCTTCACGTAGTAAGGTGGTATTGGCTGAGTGCCAGATCTGCACCCCAGGGTTCCTTCCTCTGCAAAGACTTCCCTTTGGAAACCTAGGCTAGGAATATGATTCTGTAGGAGAACATGTCTATCCAGGAGAGGACTTGAGTGCCCAAGAATAGCTGACACCAGAAAACACATTATATTAGCATGTGTGGGGCAGAGGGTAGCTGCCACTTACCTTTGTGAGGCCTTACCAGCTAAAGACTTTGATACACAGTAAGTTCTCCCTACATTGTTATTTCTATTGAAGGACACATTGGTGGGGGGTAGAACTCCTGTGACACCCCACAGGCTGTTCTATTGGCTCTACTATAAGTTACACCAGTCAGCCAGTTAGCCAGTGCTCCAGCGGCTTGAACACTCAAGAGAGAACTGTGAGATGTAGTAGAAAGTTGATAAATGACAGGGAAAAGAAGAGAAAAAGAAGACCAGAGAAACAAATGATCTTGAGACGTTTAGAAAGCTGTCTGCAGGACACCCTTGCTTTATAACCCATGCTCTTGTCAGAGCAAAGCAGATTAGAATATTGAAACCTTCTGCCATTTGGCCTTTGGGCTCATTGACAATGTCACAGTCACAGTATGCTGTGTTGGCCTTGGTCAGCTGAAGATATATCCTCCCATCTGCCTGTGGCATCCTCTGGTCTAAGCAGAGGCTCTACCCATGCTGCTCTCCCATCTGTGCTGCATGTTTGTGCATTTGCTTAAACCAGTTCTAGAATCCACAGGCTCATGTTACAATGCGAGGAAGCCACAGTGCTCAACCTTAACTCTGAATGACAGCATTAAAGAGATAATACCTTTAAGCAAGAAAAACCTTCTAGATTAAATGTTTTTTGAAGGTATATATTTTCATCTTTTTACAAATTATCGCCAGGAGGTTAGTTCTTTGTAGCCATGTGAGCAGTGCAATGGAGTGCAGTTTTTCCTCTAATGAATTTGTTTTTAAAGAAACAAAGGTTGTATTCAAATGTCTTGAAGAAGTTTCCTGACAATCCAAGTTATTTAAAACTCACCTATTAAACATCTGAAGAAAAGGTCTATTAAAGATTTTGTTGTTGTTGTTGTTTTTAGAGACAGGGCTTCTTTGTGGTTTTGAGTCTGTCCTGGAACAAGCTCTTGTAGACCAGGCTGGTCTCAAACTCACAGAGATCCTCCCTCCTCTGCCTCCCAAATGCTGGCATTCAAGGCATTGAATCCACCACCGCCCATTCTGTTACAGATTTTTAAAACTGATTAAAAGCTCATTTGGAAGGATGGAAGGGATTATCACACAATAATCTCATTGTAGTATATCTCTACAAGTGTCCAGTGTTATAAGCAATTTGCTTCATAAATGGACAGGCTGACAAGCATTCGCTTCTGTATATAAACATGAGTCTATCTTCGATCATATGATATTTTCATTAGCAGAAGACATGAAGTTGGCGAAGCATTATTGCTTTCCAGCACACAAAACAATTATGCTACAAAATCAATCAAGTGAAGATCGTCATAATAGCCCAACAGCTATGACAGGAAAAAGGAATAGATACAGCTACCCTCCAGTGCACAGCGAAGTGGTGAACGTTTTGTTAAATATCCCTAGGGTCAATTAAACAGGCATATGATCAGATTGGTGGCTGTCAAGCCTCAGTGGGAGCCAATGGGAATTTACCAAAAATGAAAAGGAATGAATTGAAGAAAACAGCATTAGATTTATGGAGGAAGGCAAACACATCATTGAGCCAAGAATTATCTTGCTGGGCATCCTTTAAAAGTGAGTGGTAATCAGAGAGCCGGTGGTTCTTCCACAGTCAAGGCAATTTGAGTATTTCTCCTGCAATATTTCAAGCCATCAGTGCAAGGGAATTAAATTAGTCAGATTTAGTCTGTACCGCATGAGAGCACAGTTCTGAAAATTGTAGTCATTATTAATTTTGTTCTAGAAGCAGCCTTGCATGAAACATCGAAGTGATTTTTCTTTTCTTTTTGCATTTAAACTACAGACAAACATCACAGATTGCTACAAATGGATGCTAGTGAAAGGCAGGAGATAGTTCAGCCATTTCTTTTAAAGTCAGATATTCAATTGTGAAGGATGTTTGAACAATCTAATGACAGATATTCATTAGGTTGGTGCAGTCAAGACAAGCTACCACTGCACATAGCTGATACTAATCTTGTTTTTTGTAGTCATGATTGGCTTGCTAAGGAAAATCTGCACCCCATGAAGCTCTGACTTTGTCCAAAACAGCACCAACTTGGAATGCCATTGGTTTGCTCAGCAGCTTCCAAACCCACAAAACAACTAGGTCAGATCAATCTCAGTGATTCTTTTGCCTCGGTAAATGGATGCACTCTTTTTAAAGCAAGGGGCAGTGTTCCAACACAATTATTCCTAATGGACCAGACTGAGACATTTACCTCCCAGGAGGTTGCCAATCAATATGTGGGAGGTGTGTCAGAATAAATATTCAGCTACTCTTCAGAGATGTATTTCCCCACAAAACATTGGTGGCCTATAGACCGTATGTAGCTAGATTTGTTATAGAAGAAGGGGAAAATTATCTCAATCTAGCCCAAAACTTGTATGTGTGTTTTTACCCTCTCCCCAGTTCTTTGCAAAGGCATGGATTGCATATGCCAGATGTCCTGAGGCAATAGCCTTGTTTTATGTGTTTATAATAAATTTTATTAAGGGAGACGTTCCAAGTGACAGATGTCACCAATGAATATTCTCACCAGTGCAATGAAGAAACGGCTCTGAAATACACCATTGTAGAACAATTGTAAATGAAAGGCCAATCCTGTTAAAATTTGACAAGACACGATACTTTTGTTATTTAGGGAGAGATGGAATTTCTCAGGTAGCAGGACATATACTTCCTTTCACTTCATATCCAAACCTCTTTGAACATAAGATAGTGCTCGGTCCTAATAATTTTTCAAGAGATGCTCAGAATGACTGTGGTGAGACATTTTCTGAGGAGGAGTAAACAAGTATCTACTTAGACAGTTTCCCAATGATAGATCAAAGTAACGCTCTCACCAGGGTTCAACTTGGGAACCAGTAGATGTATTGGGTTGCTTTCTTTACTGAAAGTGTAGGTGAGGAGCTAGCGCTGCATCTCCGGAAAGTCTTCCTCAGTGTGGGTAACGCCCCTCGACAACTGCACGCTGAAAGCTCCCTGCATGACACACAGGTAGCCCAGTATGTTGGAGACTGTCCTCCAGGAGGCTCAGCCACTGTAAAAAGTCTCGTTCTCCCCAACAACCCCTACTGTTTACATAACCTTGTGGTGGAAGATAATATCTTATGAATCCTGTAACGTTCAGGAACTTCATAAGACTTTTGAACTGTTTACTTCCTAAGACCTTGATGAGCTGCCATCCGGGACAGAATGCTTTGATTCTGAGGACACGCTAAACCACAGTGACCATGACCCACTGCTTTCATGGGGTTGTTTTGATTGACAGAAGGCAAAATTTGGAGTATTTGACACAAGTCATGAGAAACAGTAACAAGTCTTAGATATGCTTCTAAGAATATACAAGCTTTTAGTGAAAAATTGGAAATTAATTCTTTCTCCCTAAAACATTATGTCCCTTGTAGGTGAAAAATATTAGAGTAGATGTTCTCAGTCACCCTGTGATAGCTTCTCTATCACCTGTGTGGCTTAGGCTATGGGTGGTGACATCTCTTTTTCATCAACTATGGATGCCCAATTAATAGGAGGTCTAACACTGACAGAATCCTCTAGAAATTCAGTCATTACATCTTGCTAAACACAGAGCCAATGATAAGACTTACTCCATTAGATTAAGTTAGAAGACAGGCTCTCTAAGGACATGAAGATGCCGTTGGGAACATTTATTTAGGTTATCTCCAACACCCTCCACACATCCATGTTTAAAGACACCTTTGAGGCACCTAAGGTTCATGTACTTTTTTCTCCATTGTTTAGTTTGGAAATGTCAGCACATCATTTTATCTTTGTTTCAGTAGCCACTATTTGTCTACATCAAGTAGGAATATCTTTCTCTTGGCATCTTCTCATTGTGTCTTAATGCTTTTTACTGAAGATGTGTCCCCAGTACTCTGATTTGGATAAAAATGCTTTTGTTAAGGATTCACGTGTTAGAAGCTTAGTGCACATGTGTTAATATTAAGAAAAGAGGAGGGATTTAGGGAGAGTACCCTGGGTCACTGGGGATACTCTTCTAGGGGTAAGAGTAGCTTTTGTAAAGTTAGTGACTTTGATAAGTGAGCTATCCTAACTTCTCATCTCTCTCTGCTTCGTGTCCCGACACATGATCTCCAGCTCACATCCATTCCTTCCTTGATGCCATCAGCTATGACTAGACACAGCCAAGGGAAGTCCTTGTTAGAACCTGCATCTCATTGTTTGGACTTCTGGCTTGCAAACTATGAACTAAATCAATTTTCCTTACAAGTTACCTAGCATCTGGAATTTTGTTTCAGTAACAGGAAATAGAACAATAAACCTAACATCCTAGATATGGCCAATTCCATATCCTCATGAGAGTCATTTCCAAATTCCCAACTCTTTTCCTTTTCAGGTACCCATACAGATGGTGCAAGTGTTCTTATATTTTTCAGGGATAGCTATTTCTTTTGCCTTTTAGTGTTAAACACATTGAACGGAACACAACAGCCAAGTCTGATTATTCACTGGTATTCAGGGATAATATGGAGACAAATAGTACTGGAAATATCTCCTTTGTGAAGACATAGCTTTTCAGATGGCATCTGATAAAGTGCTCCAAATTTATCATAGCGTGATAGTGACAGAACCGGTCCATTTTCCTAGTCTCTTCATCCTTTCATGAAGTCGCGAGGACACAATAAGTACATTTATCATGGAGTGATTAAAAAGGTTCATATTGACATTTCAAGAGAGGGTGAGTACAAGAATTCTTTGTTAGAGACGCTGAAGATCAGTGAATAGATCAGCTAGGCCCAAGGAGCTACAAGAATGATATTTTCCTATCTCTGAAGTTGGACAATCAGAAAATTAGAGAGTATTTTTTTACACTTTAGTTATAATTTTGTTCATCATATTTTATAAACAAACAATTTAAAAGCTTTGTGATCAATTTCTTTATATAGGGAAGAAAGCAGTAAATTTTGCTATTGTTTTATTTTAAATGGAAGCATTCTATTTTTTTATTATTTTTATTTTTTTTAAATGGAAGCATTCTATTTTTTATTTTTTTTAAATGGAAGCATTCTAAAAGCTATGTATCAATAGTTTAATAAAATTGTACTTACTTAACCTCTTCTGTTATTAATAATTTACTAATTATTCTCATTTCTCTAATTTTATCCTAAAATATTTTAAAATACTTATTGTTTCATACCTAATACTTCAGGATGTACTTCTAATTTATAAGATCTTTCTTTCACTGTATCTAACTTTTTCTTCGATTTTGAGAATTTCAGCACGTATACAACAAAATATCATATCTAGTCCCAATTTCCCAAAATTCCCTCAAGTGTATTCTCTTCTAATGTCATATCTTTTTGTTTTGTTTTAATAAGTCACTATGTCCAGTTAGTGCAGTTGATATGTACACAGATGTGGGATCAAACTCTGGGACATGGGAGTCTATGAATAGCTACAACCACAAACAAACAAACAAACAAAAACACAACAAATGAATGGAATGAATCACCCTCTTCCAGCAAATGCACTGTCAAGAACTCCTTTGCAAAGGCTTGAAGAGCACCATCTAGGCAAGGATTTTGTTGACTTTTTAAAAGATTTATTAATTTATTATATATAGTGTTCTGCCTGCATGTATGCCTGTACACCAGAAGAGGGCACCAGATCTCATTATAGATGGCTGTGAACCTCTATGTGGTTGCTGGGAATTGAACTCAGAACCTCTGGAAGAGAAGCCGATGTTCTTAGCATCTGAGACATGTCTCCAACTTCCTAAACTTATTATTTATTTATTTATTTATTTATTTTAGATTTTAGGCAAGGATTTGGCTGTCTTGATTGCATACAGGTCTTGTGTAGGTAACCACAGCCAGTATGAGGTCATGATTAAGTTGATTTCAAAATATAACTTAAAAATAACTTGAGCAGAATTGTCCTGCATTGATAGACAGCATTGCTTCCCAAAGACATGCTTATTAAGTGGAAATCACATACAAGGCTTGGGATACCTTCCGAGGAGTTACTGGTCAAGAAGGCCCTGGAGGTCTCTACAAAAAAGTATCAGCCCTTATTTTTGGTTTCCAAGCATAACTACATGATAAAGACCCTATTGCTAAAGATACCACACACTTCGGCTGCAGTTTTAGAGAAACTGCCCAAAAGGTGCTTTGAGAATGCCTAGAGGAGAAAAGACATCAGAGGTATTACTGATGCGAACCTGCACACTGCTGGCAAACTGTGTGTACTTGTGCAGTAGTGGTGTGACTGCTGGGGCGAGCTGGCTGCCTTCCGACTGCGGCTGAGCCCCCTCCACAATAGGGAATCTCATGCCTGATACTGTACTCGTGGCCAAAAGCGATAGCTGGAGAGGTTGTATGCCCTAGGGTAGAGCCTGCTGTTGTTATTTTGCTAAGTAGTCATGTTGTCAAATTTTCTTCTAAATATTTATGCTTATATCTACTGACTGTCTCTCAGCTTGACCCGAGTAGCTTCCTTACGCAGTGGGTAGCAGTAAATAGAAAGGTGTAAATGACCCAATATTGAATATAAAATTCTGAGTGCTCAGCCAGGCATGATGGTGCACTGCCTATAACCACAGCACTCAAGAGATAGAGGCAGGCAGATCTCTGAGTTCAAGGTCAGTCTGGTCTACTGAGTGAATTCCAGGACAATCACAGAAAACAAAACAAAGAGTGTGGATTCTCAGTCCTAAACAAGACATCTCTACTAAAGCTTTCCCACCAAGGTTCAAATGTCATGACAAAGCAGGGGACCCAGAGAATGTGAGGCCAGAAGACGGGTGGAGAGCTGTGAAGTGCAGTCTTCTGAGCATGCCACAGCAGTTCCCACTGTCTATAATTTTATCTTTTTATAAAATGAAGATGAAGTTTTTGAAGAAATGGTTTTAATATAGATTTATTCATGGGTATTAATGGAGCTAGAAAGGAGAGGGCCGCGCAACACTCTCAAGAGAGAGAACTGTTCTATGCATCTTTCTTTTATGGAAGGTTAAGCACCAGCTGATATCACAAGGAGTTCAGTTAATAATGTTTACAGTTTATTTAAGTCAAGACAATATTTAAATTCCCCATATTATGTTTTTTAAGGGTGTGTGTGTGTGTTTTAAATCAGCTTCACAAAGTTTTCATGCTGTGATTAACTAAGAAGTTAGGTCTTTTATTATTAAAACCGTATTCCCGCTCCAACCCCCACTTCTTGTCATTCATGCCATTACCATACTAGGGAAATTAGGTCATTAATCTACAGACTGCTACGTTTCACTCTCGGCCAATATGATGTTGACTGGCTGGTTATCAGTCCACCATAATTCCTGTAGCTGTAAGTTTGCTCACAAGATTACCTGGATTGTGGCTGAACTGCTTCAGACCAGCTCGGTTCCCAGGTGGTATATCTATCTCTTCACAGTTGCACAGAGTGAAACTTGAAGACTGGGCTGTGTGTTCAGGTTGTGGTAGTTTACGCCCCTACTCTGAAGTTTGCTTTCCATCTTTCCCAAGGGAGTTCCTTTGCTTTATGCTTAGTTACCGGCAAAAGACTTATTTTCCATGACTAACAGACTTGAAAGTTCTTGGCTCCTGCACCCAGAAATGCTTCTGCATGCTACTCCTCATTGCTAGCTATGCTCACAGCTCATGCTCTCATAACCCCTTTTCAGTGTTCTTTACTGTTTCCAGTGTTCTTACACGACCTACCAGCTTTTTATTCTCTTGTTTACTAGGTGGACTTGTCCTTGTCTTAGCTGTAGACCTTCACAGTAAAGTTCAGAACACATTTCAAATTACTTCCTGCTGCAACATTGCACACTTGGAATTGGCAGCATCCACCTACCTGGTTTTGGTGCCTTGAAGAACAAAGTAGGTTATCTGGGTCAACTTCATTGATTGGCCAGTGACATAGTTACACACCTACAACCTTGTGGCTAATAAATCCTTAATATTTACTACTTGGTTATATTTTCATCTTGAAAGTCCCACTTCTTATGAGACAAATATCTTATGTTCTTATGTAACCTACCAAATACCATTTTTAAGTGCAAATGAGTCTTTTGCCCAGAAGCTGTTTTGGTGGGAGACATAAAACTATTCAGAAAAAGTATTTTAGATAACACACAATGGTTTTGGCAAAAATTAAACTGGACAATATTTTTAATTAAGTCTATACATTTCCATGAATTCTTTTCTACCCCTCTGTGAGAAGGCATTGTGAGAAATTGTAAAAACGGACATCATTCCCTGAGTGCTGCCTAAGTGCCAACCACTGCCTCAGACTACCCAGTCCCAGGCTTCCATGTAGGATATAAATTCTGAAGATCACAGTAGTCAAAATATCTGTGAAATGATGGTCCGTAGACATGATCTCTTTCACTTGGTCCTGAGAAGCCAGAGAGCCTCCACCTCTGCAATTTCTACACTGCAGCAAGGTTTCTCAAGCTAAACGCTGTCATTTTGGTGTCTAAACTTGATGCAATTGCTTATAATGAGCCTGAGCTTTTTATGTGACACATTAATGGTATCACCAGAAAGCAGAGGAACCAGTACTCACCAGGACTGAAAAATTCAAAAACGAATATAAATAAACAGGAGTAGGAACAAGGTAGGTGTCATGGGGACATGATTCTCTTGACCAAGATCATTACACAGAGAGAAAGCAACTGAGGTAAATAATTCCATACCCAGAATGGACTTCCACCATGTAGTAACATATAGTAATTGATTAATTAGAATTTTCTGACTGTTTTTGGTAATAAGGACTAACTGATTGCAGCCAAATTTATTTATATACAATTTCTTTTAAGAATATTTTAAAGAACCTATTTTTATTTCCAATTTTGTTTATAATCTGGGGTTCTGTGTGTGAGGACAGTGCCTGCAATATCCAAAAGAGGGTGTCAGATCCCTTGAATCTGGAGTCATTGTGAACTGCCACAAATTGGATACTGAGAACTGAACTCTGGTCTTCTGTAAGGGTCTTACATGCTCTTAACTACCGAGCCATCTCTCCAGTCCCTGTACACATTTCTAAATCCAAAGGTTCTATTCTGGTACTATGAAGGTCAGCTTCTGAAACAGATGGCCTAGACCTTCTGGGTGTTGTAATGAAGCAGAGATGATGCTAATGTTTCTCACAAACCACCTCCCAGGTAGGGAGAACAGTTTTTCAAGAACCAACTGCTCTGCTGCAATAAACAGTGGGCTTGAAGACCCACATTCCTGAGCAGCAAAGTCACAATAAACGATGTGATTTACACATATCTTCCTTACCTGACCACTGAAAACAGAGCCTTACCACTGGAACTTCTGTCGTCTTCAAAGCAGGGTTTGATTGTATTTTTGTTATGTGATTTTTGCCTTTCTGCAAAAAACGTCAAACGTACGTTTCACTGACACATATAGCAAATAATTTAAGTCAGCTCTTTCTCTCTATTCCCCCTATCTCCCACAGTATAGAGAGAGGAGCAGCCTTGGGGGCTTGGGCATCATAGCACCTCACCGCTTAGCTGTACTCCTACAAGTGAGCTCTCTATAGCTATTAAAGTAGTGGGAATTTAAGCTGAAAAGGTTCGACAAAACTTCTGAAATTTGTCCAATTTTCTGCTTACATCAGTGCGGGGGCTCAGCTGTGTGTGGAGTTAACAGTTCATGCCCGAGCTTCACTGAGAGGAACTTCAGGGATCATGTAGTTTATGTTCTGTCTGGAAGCAAGACCAGCAGGAATTCCATTTCTCAGGGGCTGGCAATGGAGCATCCTTCAAAACAGACTAAGGAGATGCTTTGAATTTTATTTTCACTGTGGTTGTTCCTTCTATGTTTGTGTTACTTGAGGCATCTATGCTGCCATTTAAAAACCATACAATTTTCTGTGTCACGATTCTGAAGATGATTTTTAGATTTGTTTCTGCTGTCTTTTTCTGCAGGGCTCCCTTTAAAGTATGCCTACAAGAAGAACAAAAATTAGGAGCTTGAGAAATGGGCAGTCTCTCTCTCTCTCTCTCTCTCTCTCTCTCTCTCTCTCTCTCTGTGTGTGTGTGTGTGTGTGTTCGTGTGTGTGTGGATAGAAAATCAGGAGTTTTGAGGTTGCTTTCTTTATTGCTCTTTGGAAATCATCAGTAACTTTTCTTTGCCCTCCTTTCTCCATCTTCTTTTGGAGTAGTTCAGTCATTTTATACAATTTCATTTCAATAAAAGGCCATGTAAAAGTTTCCTATGCAGAGGAATCTGGGTAATGTCATAGGCAGGTTTCCTTGGGGCCTTGGAGGAGGGTATCAGAATTAGCAGGGTTTTAAATTTTGCCCAGTTTAGCTGCCTAGGAAGGGAAAGGCAGGATTTGAGGAAGCTACACTGTTGGACATCATGAGGCCTGGGCTTGAGGTCCAGTGTAATTTCTTTCTTTTGTTTTTTGTTTTTATTATTTATTTATTAAAGATTTCTGCCTCCTCCCCACCACCGCCTCCCATTTCCCTCCCCCTCCCCAGATCAAGTCCCCCTCCCTCGTCAGCCCAAAGAGCAATCAGGGTTCCCTGCCCTGTGGGAAGTCCAAGGACCACCCACCTCCATCCAGGTCTAGTAAGGTGAGCATCCAAACTGCCTAGGCTCTCAGAAAGCCAGTACGTGCAGTAGGATCAAAAACCCATTGCCATTGTTCTTGAGTTCTCAGTAGTCCTCATTGTCTGCTATGTTCAGCGAGTCCGGTTTTATCCCAGGCTTTTTCAGACCCAGGCCAGCTGGCCTTGGTGAGTTCCCAATAGAACATCCCCATTGTCTCAGTGTGTGGGTGCACCCCTTGCGGTGAGTTCCTTGCTCGTGCTCTCTCTCCATCTGCTCCTGATTTGGACCTTGAGATTTCTGTCCAGTGCTCCAATGTGGGTCTCTGCCTCTGTCTCCTTTCATCGCCTGATGAAGGTTAATATTCAGGAGGATGCCTATATGTTTTTCTTTGGGTTCACCTTCTTATTTAGCTTCTCTAGGATCGCGAATTATAGGCTCAATGTCCTTAATTTATGGTTAAAAACCAAATATGAGTGAGTACATCCCATGTCCAACTTTAAGATACCATCTTACACCTGCCAGAGTGGCTAAAATAAAAAACACCAATGATAGCCTTTGCTGGAGAGGATGTGGAGAAAGGAGTACACTCATCCATTGCTGGTGGGAATGCAAACTTGTGCAACCACTTTGGAAAGCAGTGTGGCGGTTTCTCAGGAAATTCGGGATCAACCTACCCCTGGACCCAGCAATACCACTCTTGGGAATATACCCAAGAGATGCCCTATCATACAACAAAAGTATATGCTCAACTATGTTCATAGCAGCATTGTTTGTAATAGCCAAACCTGGAAACAACCGAGATGCCCTTCAATGGATGAATGGATGAAGAAAGTATGGAATATATACACATTAGAGTACTACTCAGCAGTAAAAAACAATGACTTCTTGAATTTTGCATACAAATGGATGGAAATAGAAAACACTATTCTGAGTGAAGTAAGCCAGACCCAGTGTAATTTCTTAAGCCTAACTTGAGTTTGGTGAGGCCTAGTGTAACTTCCTCAGCCTAGTTCAAGTTTAGAGACCTGTCTCTGGCTACCTGCCTTTGCCCAGACACCACTAACGTGGCAGAATATTATTGGCTCTTGCTCCTTGCTCTGCCTTGGCCCATCCTAGGCTTCTCTAGCCCCATCACAACCCTGTATAAGTCCATGCTTGTTACCATTAAACAAATTCCTGCTTTGACAGACTCCAGAGTCAGTGGGTGTGTTTCTCCCCAGTGCCTAGTGGGCAGGGTTGAATCATGACACTCACTGCCCCTTCAGCCCCAGGGAGAGTCTGGTGGGTCCAACTCTGACCCTGCTTTTTTTTTTTTTTTGCCAGAGAACCTGGCAATACACACAGGCAGGGTCTTTCCTATAGAAAACAGTTAGCGTTGCATTTTGTCATAATTGCTGACTGTTTTGTTGTAAATATTTCCCCACAGAATCTTCCTTTCAGTTTCCTCTTTATTTTTTGGTAGGAAGTGCTGGAGTCTAGGGAGATGTACTGCCGAGTGTCTGTGCTTACTTGCTTCCCTAGGGACTCATGACTCATCTCACCCCCACCTCGACCAGTGAGGCATGGGAAGGATTTGGCTTGATCAATAATGTGTCTAGAGTGACAGACAACAGTATGGCAACTCAGCTCCCCAGGGCAAAGGGCCTCGCAACAGCTGTCTATATACAGAGTTGGATAGAGGCATAGCAACTGCAGAGGAGCCTCCGCCAAGGTCTTTTTCACCTCACTTCTTTTATGCCTTCCCAAGTGGTTCAGAACTGGAGACTGGAGAATGGCCTCACAAGGCCATCCCTGAGATTTAGATGGAGGGGGTGTAAAGTGCAGGTCTGTATTCGGGGAGGCTCCTGTGTCCTATCAGCCCCCTTCACCCCAATCTTCTCATTTCACTCCCTTTGTTCAAATAAAACCCAAGAAAGTGATGGGATTGCTAATACCTCGGAGAATAGAGTAAAAGAAACAAAATCTTCTTTTGCCATGTCATACTTTCCAATGGTTTCAACCCTGGTTTTCTTCCTGTTCTTTTATGGATACCTACTCCCTGGAACGAGTTCTAAAGTGTTCTGGGGTCTTGAGTAGCCCTAGCATTCCAGGGCTGGGAGCAGCTATTACCTGCTCAGGCAGTTAGAAACACAGCCTCTGAAAATGAGAATATAATTTATTAGTGTGTGTTCAATGATTCAGAAAGATCCATATGTGCTTTTGTTTCAAGCTCTCTAATGAGAATGTGTCAACTTCAGTTAAATTCTTCTGTTGCTGTGCTTGCTTGTGACTGAGCCGGAGTGGCTGCAGCCCCGAGAGGGGCTTTGACTGCAGGGATAGACTCCCTTCGCAGAGATACTTTCTCATCCTGAAGGATTTCTGGGTTAGGGACAGAGTCCTCTTCGATGGCCAGAAACCAGGGTACCATTTCTAGAAGGGATATGACAACACTCTAGCATTGTTATCCACCACTGGTTTGGGAATGAAAAGAAAAGGGTTTGTGGCGGTGTCTTGCAGCATGTGTGATTTACAGGCGTGCAGGACAGGCTGAAGCCAGAGGCCAATGCAGGACAAGATGTGTCTTATTGTCTAACAGCTCCCAAAGGAAGTAGCATTCCTTATAGTTCTCTGCTGAAGTGAAGGTCAAGGCTTCTGGTATGGAGACAGTTCATGTCCCGGGGGTGGGGGTGAGGCAGAATATTATAATACAGTCACAGATCTGTGCTGTCCTCGTAGATGGAGCCACACGTGAACAGGCTAGGATCAGTATTAATGTTCCATGGAAAGAAAATGATTCCCATCTGAAACCAGCAAGCATTGTGCTTTTGTATGAATGAGGAGCCTAAGGATATGAGAGAGGATTTAGTTTGATGCAAACAGCCTTTTTTTTTTTCTAACTATACTGTAGCTGCCTTAAGGGTGAGAAATACATACGGAACTCCACATAGCAGGAACAGAGTGAATCTTTCTTTTTTTAGGTAGCTGAATATGCCCTTGATGGGGACAGTTTGTGTCTTAATGTGGGAGTGGTGACTGATGGAGGAGTTCAGAGAAAGTAAGGTCAAGTGGCCACTCAGCACCCTGAGAATTTCTTTAGACGCCATTATACTTTGAATGGAAAGCCAAGATCTTTTGCCTAAGGCTCTGGGCTGAGATTTTCATGTTGATTTCTTCATGGGCAATTTGCATTTTAAAATTTGCATTTTAGGGACACACAGACACACGTGCACACACACACACGCACAGACACACACAGAGACACAAACATGCACACGTACGCACAGACACACACACATACAGATACACACACACACACAGACACACACACTTTATTTTCCTACTTGTTGGGTCCCTGTACCACATCTGTCAGTCTCCTAGGAAGATTTTGCAGCCATTTTCTGCCCTTATGGAGATAACAAGAATCTTTGAGTCGTTTTTGGAAAATAACATGATCCTGTGGCCTAGATCTAGAATTTTGTTTCTAGTTTCCTTCCTGTTTTCTCCCTGTCTTTGAAGTGTGCTGAATTTTGATGGCAAGTTCCCAGTGTTTGTGTGTTTGCTGTTTAGTAACAACCCAAGGAAGTCTGGAGACCACTGACAAGTTTTTTTTTCTTTTTTTTTTGACAAAGTTTCTCTGTGTATCTCTGATCGGCTCTGTAGACCAGGCTGGTCTTCAACTCAGATCCACCTGCCTCTGCCTCTGAGAGTTGAGAGTTGAGATTAAAGGTGGGCACTACCATGCCCTGCTAAATTACTAGCATTTTGATAAAATGCCATCTACCTACATCTTTATGTCCTAATCCAATGACAAGCTGTTTGTAGAAAATCCAAAGTGTGCCAAGTATAATGCTAAGAGTGTTATCTTTAATTTTTTTTTCTGGTAAACCATCTTCCCTTTGGCGCTATTAACCGCCAGTCTAAGGATTATGATGACGGTATTAGTTACACAAGTTCTGGACCCCAGCTGCTTCTCGTCTTAAAGCTCTATTTCTGTTTTATATCAGAAACTCGGGCAGTTTCCTGCTGGCTTCAGGAGCTGATTAGTGCGTGTTCCTGACACTGATTGTGTTCCCGCCACAGCAGTGACATCGTCCTCCTGATCTGTAGTTGCTTTTAGTCCATTTCGGTCTAAGCTGGTTCTGTTCTCAGCAGCGCATCAGAGGGGGCCGCTGCCGGTTGACAGGCATCACCAGGGCTTTTGTGTCAAGCTGCTTGATGGCATGGGGTATGCTCCGGCTTCAGAGGACCGGGATTTGGGCTTCCTTTTGACCGCTGTGAAGGAATGATAGTGAGAGTTAACTAATTCGTGTTCTGAAGAGTTGTTTGCTTCCAACCCTGAAAGGTATGTGGATCCAAGCTGGCGTCATTTGGAATCCATACACTGAAATCTCCAGGAGCCACCCAAAGTGTGTTAGCTTTCAGCACACAGAATTGTACTGTTCTAATGTGGAATTAGTCAACAATCATTTGAATTTTGAAAATGTTTGCCACAGTACTGTCAAATAAAAGAACATGTGTACAAAATGTATGAAATAAGAATTTTAAAATATGGGTAGAGCACACCAACAATTTAGAAAACAATTACAACATTTAAAAGCTTAGATTTCCAAAAATGATCCTGAGTTTTCCCATAACAAAGTCCTTGGGACTAGCCTTCCAAATTATCCCCTGTAAGATAGACGCTAGCAGCTGTGGGAGACCGTGGAACCTCTCTTTCTTTCTGGAAGGTCAGAGCAACCACCAGTGCTTTCCAGAATCTGAGACCACTGCGGTAAGAAACCTGTTTTCCTTCAGTTCTCTGTTTCTCAGAAATACTTGACCAAGGAGGACTTGCTGACTTTTCTTTTTCTTTAGGACCTCCTGGGTGGTTAAAATAGTTCCTTTTCATGTGGAGTCTTCTGCTGGAGGCTGAGAATTCCGATCCTGTAGTTGGTTTTTCTGCAGGGCAGAACTTTCATCATGTACATCTATAGTTTTAGCAAACACGTTTATGATGGTTTGCATGTGTTCACCCTCATCCAGTCCAGTGTGTAAGCTAGTTCCCCTTTTCTGTGGTTCCTGCTTTCAAACTTCTGCTACCTTTAATCAGCTGTGGTCTAAAGCCATCCAGTGGAAGAACCCAGAAACAAGCAATTCATATATCTTAACGTGTGTGCAGTTGTGAGTGGTATTAGGGTCTTTATTCACCCTCTCTAGGGATGTCCAGGGTGTCCATGAGGGACCACCCACCTTCAACCATTCAGTACTACTTATTGGCCTGGCTCTTATCACTCTCATTCTATTTAATAGCAACCCTAGGGTGCAGTAGTAGTGATCTGGGCAGATATGCAACACAGAGCTCATAAAAAATGCTTCCTTGAAGTGAAAAAGCGAGAATTCTTGACTGAAGAAAAACCCCACCCAGTGGGGTTGTTAAGGTCTACGCGAGGATGAATCTTCTATCTGTGAAATGGTGTAGAGGGAAAAAAAAATAGCCATCTGTGCTGTCACAGTTCAAGTTCAGCAACAGTACATGGCCAAGTATTAGTGGAAAAGACACTGAGTTACAGGATTACAGGATTTAGTATTATTGTCATTTCAGGAATCCCCCTGAGACACTTCTATTGGATTCCAACAGAGATAAAAAAGAGAATACTGATTTGGGTGAGCTTTACACTCCATGGAGTTGGGGAGAGGGATCCTAGGTAAACCATCTTTCCTCTTACCAAACACAAGGACCCTGTAGAGGGCATGGGGGTGGGGATGGGGGAGTAGACAGAGTCTTGATAAGTAGCTTAGACTGGCCTGAACTTTCTGCATAGTCTAGGCTGGAGCTGATCTTATGACTCTTTTGTCTCAGCCTGTTGAGTGCTGGGATTATAAGCAAACATTTCTGGATTCATAAAAAATTTAGTATTTCTCTCTGTCTCTCTCTCTCTCTAACAAAAGTCACATCTATACTTTCTTCTTAAATGTGAAAATTTTGTGCTCACATGGTCAATTTCTTTGTCTTGATTTCTTTAGGTCTATTAAATAAGAAATAACTTTGTGTTTGTTGCAGCCTATTATAGTTCTCTCTCTCTTTGTGTTTTCACATGTGTGTGAAGGTACATGTATGTGCATGTACTTGGAAAGCGGAGGTCAACCTTGGACGTCAGACCTCAGGCACCATCCTCCTTGGTCTCACACTTTATATCCTAGTCCAGAGATCATTGATTATGGTCGGCAATCTGACCAGAAAGCGCCAGGAATCTGGCTGTCCCCACTTCCAAGTGCTGAGATTACAAGTGTGTAGCACCACACTGGGCTTTTTTATGTAGGTTCTGAAGCTAGAACTTGGGTCTTCATGTTTGCCAGGTAATTACTTAACTGACTGAGTCATTTCCTCAGCACACATTACTTTTTAAAAAACAAGACAATTACATTTCGTGTCCTTATAGCTTTCCCATACTTTGCTGAATTGTTCTTTGAACCATCGCAATTAGACTATGGATGTTTAAACCTACTCCAAGAGGCACCCATGTCTGTTTTCATTAGGACTTCGACTTCTGTAGCAAGCATCTACATGGAAAAGGTGACAAGACAGAGAATAGGGGCCTCTACTTGTGTACAGGCAGAATTTTAAAAGCGGGTGTATACCTTTCCATGTGCCTAGAGTCTTCAAGCAGATCAGAATTCCATGTGTGGATGCTCTCATCTTCGCTTCTTACCAGCTTTCCTCTAGGGCTTTGCCCAGTGCTCAGTAGTAGTCAGCCTGTGTTGTGCTGCCTCTGAAGAGTGTTCTCCAACCTGGAGTACCACACAGACTCCCTGTGGAGCTGGCAAAGGGAGGAAGTTTTCATGGGGCCTCTTGGGATCCCATTCAGCTTAATGTACTTGGGAAAGAATTTGCTTGTCAGGGAACAATGGAACAGAAAGAAGAGTCCTCATGAAATTGGGGGTCTAAAAATAGTTGCTTTTAATCACTTCTTAAAATAGCAACACTCTATCTTATCAACGAACCCATATAAGTTGGGGAGCTGACATTTGGTCTATCTTCTGATACATTTATAGTCTATATAGCTGTTACCATTTGAAAAAGAACAAATTAAGCATAAAAAATTAACTAGAGAAAATATATTTCCTCACAAGACCCTTCTATAATCCCTAGTATTATTTTTGTTTTAGTGAAAATATTTTGGTTTTCAGGTAGCTCTTGATCAGGAGACAGACGGTAATGGCCATGTTATCTTGGCTTATCAGAGTCAAGTCTTGTGAAACGCTCATTAACATTCTTATCATAGTGCTATCTATGCCTGAGCCTGATTGCCGCCATTTTTACATAGTCAAGTTTATTAGTCAGTCTATCTTCACCTAGATTGTGTAACTGGAAGAGAATATAAATTTGCCAGCGTCAAAGTTACTGAAACTTGGAATCAATCAACATGTAGTATTACATGGCAGTGTAAAAGAGAGACTTGTTAGCACTGGCATTCTTGTTGCTTAAGTCTGAGTTTTGATTGTTAGTTTGGTGTTGGGATGTGTGAAACACCCCTGTGGGTGTGTATGTAAACATGCTTCTATGGATAATTAGACGATGGGAGCTCTTCCTACTGAATGAGTGAAATAGAGTGGCATTCTTGGCGTGGCAAAGATAGCAGATAAGCCTACCAGGGTAAAGTACGCCACAGAGGGCATGTCCTTTCACGTTGGCTCTTTTCGATACCCCTGCTTTTTCCTGTTCCCAACATCTAAAAGTGCAAAACCTGCGTTGTCACATGCACACACCACATAGAACCAGGTAACTATGGACCCATCGCTCTGGGACCCATTGCTCTTAACTAAATCGCGTCTGCATTTAGTTGTTCCAACAAGTCAGGGTGTCACAACAATGACAAATACTCAGGTGCAGGGCTGAAACTCAGTCTGCGGACATTTGTTAGAGTTCTTGAGATCAGCACTGTGGAAGGGAGGAGCAGTAGCCGTTGGACAGATGGCAACATTGGGTAAGGTATAGTTTGTTATATCTATATAATGTACTTTCAGTAGTTGTTCCGGGATAAGCTCAGATGCTGCAATGGTCCCGTCACAGCATTCTGGTTGCAACTATCATGTTCTCCATAGACTATAGACTGGACAGCAGATTGGTCATTGCTGGAAATATATGACCTTGAGTCAGGGTCAACAGCTGAGGCAATTCTAAAGGTTTTGTGATCTGAGAGTCTTCTGTCAGCAGAGCATCACACAGCAGGGGACAAGAACATATGACTAAGACCTCACCATAGAACTTTTCATTGGCAAGCTAACAGATTGGACGTGCAGAGGCACAGTCTTGTCAGTGCAACATGTCCCACTTTGGAAGAAAGGTCAGTAGCAAGTGTTGTTTTACACAACGTGGGGACAGGCATGGCATGGCTTTAATATTAACTTGCCTGGAATGTTAGAGAAGACACTTTCGAACTTGATGAATTTGGCCATTAGGGCTTCAATTTGGCTTTAGCATTCTGTTGCACTGATACTGAACACCTTCCTCAGTAGGATTCTCTTTCTTCCTATCCTGCACCATCTCCTGCTTTCATGACCACAAAACCCCACTTCGGCCTCTCACACCATCTCTCCCTTTCCCTTTAGAAACTTCCCAATCCTTTAGAAACTTCTAACACTGTTTTATTTTAAATAATAGTTTAGAATAGGAACATAATTTTAAAATTTACTGTATTTCATTTTACCCTTGCCAATAAAGTTCTGAGAACAGAGAATGCTGTCGAGTTTCCCCTTCATTCCTATAAAGGCCGTCAAGTGCTGGACTTGGGTACAAATCTTGTGGCCTGGAATTTGGACTTGACTGAGGCTTTCTTGATGTGCCTACCGGGTGAGCAGTTAACTCTTTTGTATCAGTTTCTTCACCTGTAAAGACAAATAAAAGCAGTAATCTTCAGGTGGTTATGAGAGTCAAAATGAGTTACTAATGACATGTTTAGAACCACACTTGGAAAATGTCAAGCTCCAAATAAACATTTTTATTTGTTTGTTTGTTATGAGAATCCTAGAACTCGCTGTGTAGGCTGGCCTCAAACTCACCAGATCCATCTGCCTTTGCCTCCTGAGTGCTTGGGTTAAAGACATGCACCACTATGCTCAGCTTTTTAAACATTTTTTCCTTCCTAAAAAATAGCTAAGTTAGCACAGGATCCAAGTTTATGGCAGTGGCATCAGAGGAAGGAACTCACACTGTTAAGCAGAAGCTGAACTAAGGCAGTTTTTTTTTTCAAAAAAAAAAAATCTTCACAAAGTCCCATGATGCACAGCTCCTGCTCCTCTTGTAGATGTGTGCAGAGTTTGAACTACCTGTCAGCACCAGCTGCCATCCAAATCCAAGTCAGCTTGGTGTTGCTGTCTTCATCCCATTTCTGTTTGACTCTCATCCCCGTCCCTGCTGCTGTGGTCTCCTCTCAAAGTTGCATGCTGATTTTCCATTTTCCAATGAGACAGAAAATACCTATATTCTCAGAAGTGAGACATATCAGAATTCCATGAGAGCTTCCCTCTGAAAAACCTTCATTTCGTTTCTGCTAGTACCTAAAATAGAGCACGAAAAAATGAGCAGACAATATCATTTACATGATAATTTCCCAGGATATGAACTTTGTTCCTAAAATAATACCTTTTATAGAAAGTGAAAATCAGTCTGCTTTTGTTATAGTCTTGACTGTAAAAATTACTCTTTACAGATGTTATTTGTGCTTAAATTACTCATGAGCAAATATTTCTATGCAGTAGCTAGTCCCAAACAGGGAAAGTTAATTCACAATAAGTCAAATTTGGATGGTGAAATAGTTTGGTCAGAGATTAGCATTAGCTACAAATTGCCATCTGTGCAAGTTTGTTAAAGATGTCAAGTGTAATTAATTCAATGGACCCACAGTTTGATAGCCTCCATTAATGGAATATGCAGAATACATACTTGTGTGCTGATTTGCAAATTAAACCTGCTCCATAATGATAGCCTTTGTGGAAGTAGCTGTTTCTTTCTTTTGTGCAAACCTCAGAAAATCTATTAGGAGAAGGAGACATGACCTTTTAACACACATTAGCTTAATTTATCCTCAGTACATTTCTATACGGGGATGGTTATTAGTTCCCTTAGTAAAGACTCTGGAAATTTTTGCGCTAGACACCATGAGGTATGAGAAAGAAAGAACTTTCCTTGCTCTTTTGTGTAAAGACTCTGTGGATGTATATGTGCAGACCATATCTTCCTCTGTATGCTCTGGTGTGTGCAGAGGGTGGAGAATAGAGAAGATAAATAGAAGTGTTGGAACAAATTTACTGCCTGCATTTTCCCGTAGTGGTCAGAACCCTTAGAGGCAGTGTGTTGTTTGGTCTTGTTCATATTTAATAAGGGAGGAATACTAACTTGAGTCAAGCAACAAGGAGCAGAAAGAATTGGAGATGGGTGCATGTGAACAATATCAGAAATGGAATCCCAGAGAAACTTCAATGCTGCTCTAAGTCACACTCATAGTTGGAGGGAATAGAAATTAGTGCAATTATTTTGGAAAACAATAGTGTCCAATAAGATTAGAGCTTCACACAGCTAATGAAGTAGAAATCCCGTCCCCAGGCATACTCCTAACGAAGTGAAGCATTTGTGTATTTGGAGGCCAATATAAAAGCATTCTAAATGAAATTTTGACAACGGTCTTAAATTAGAAGTGAATAAACCATCATCTACCAATAGTGAAAGAGCCATAACATTAATGGATGGATAAATTGTGGTGGGTTAGTTTGGTGAGATTCTTATAGTAATGTAAAAATGTCCTTTTCATGAACCTCAGAAATGAGGCATGAGTTAAATGAAGTAAGGCACAAAAGAATGCACACAATGTACTTTTAATTATAATTAAGCTGAAAAAAACTGGAGAGACTGTACTCCATAGGTGACGACACTTCAAATAGAAACTACACAAGGTAGAGCAAGGCCACGGTGAAAACCTGGGTCGTGGCTTGGTCGAGACGAAGAGTTCTCCATATTCCAATTATAACTTCAGTATTGGTTACAATCATATTTGCTTATACTCGTCCATTTCTCTGTGCGTTTGAGTGATTTGCATTTTCCTGTTTGTACTGTCCAATTTTGAAAAAATCCACCCACCTGAACAAGAATCATGTTGGTATGATTTTTGATTCCAAAATAAAGCAGAGAATTACTACCCAGCCTCTGTGCTTTGAACATAAAGCCAATGTCATGCTGACATATTAACAGCCTTCCAGGTGCTATTGACAAGCACTATTTAATGTTCAATAATACAGGAACTTATCCAAGTGCTTGCTACAATCTAGAAAGTATGCTCATGGTCTGGCACATGGCCCTTTAGTCCACCCCCGTACAGCCCTATAGGGCAAGCATCACTTATACATTTGTAAGGGAAGGCAGCATTCATTCCTGAGTGATCCCAAGTTAAACCTTGCTCTGATTGCGTGAGTGGCAGAGGCAGCTTCCAGCATGACCCAGATGAACTGTCCAGTAAGATTACTGCTTCACCATCCAGTTTTACCCTTTAGTTACTAATCAGACATGGCCACTAACAGCAAAATGTTGAACATGCCAGATGCTACCATGCAGAAGAGTCTCTATAGTGTGGAATTCATTTATTATTAAGATATTTGTGGGACAATTCCTATTGGGCTTTCTGACTACAAAAAGGTAAAGAAAAGCCCTTCCCTCATGGAGCGTCTGACCTGAAGGAGGTAAATATATAAACACAATAAGTAGCTTAGGAGTGTCAGGAAGAGGAAGAGGACAGAGGTTTGAGACTGGATTAGCGTTCAAACTACCAGGATCCCAGTTTTTCCATTACTGTCCTGGAAGGTATAATTCTTCTTGGTACCCCTCTTCCCTCTTCTTTTCTTCTCTGCTCCATCTTTGTCCTCTTCCTCCAGACTCTCTACCTAGAACATACCTCTAGTGCTTGGTCCATGCACATCAGCTATATGTCTACAGATGCTTCCACAAGGAAGTAATCATACCTTTTTTTTATATCCTCCCAAATTGTATTTAGGTCTCTTTTTGAGTCCATAGCAGAGTTGGGCTTGTGTTATAATTATTTATGTGTTTGCTTTATCTTCTCTGCTAGAGTGCAAACTCTTCCAGCCCAAAGACCATAATTGCTTTTAGTTTATGCTCATCACAAAGGGTAGGAATGCACTCAGAGCACACCACCCTGCTGAGTACAGCTCTGCAAATGGGCTGAGCTGAGAGGTATTTGGAAGCATTCTGCCAAACCTTTGGTGATAGGATGAATCTTTAGAGCAAGGGCAGTTGGTGTGGGATTCCCCTCTGTATGCTGTGAATGCCATTGGTTAATAAGGAAACTGTCTTGGGCCTGCACAGGAAATAGAGGTAGGCAGGGAAAACTGAATGCTTGGAGGAAGAAGGCAGAGTCAGAGAGAAGCCATGTAGCCCCACTGGGGCTGGATGGAACTTTACATGGTAAGCCATAGCCACGTGGTGATGTACAGAGTAGTAGAGATGGGTTAAATTAAGATCTAAGAGTTAGTAAATAAGAAGCTAGAGCTAATGGGCCAAGCAGTGATTTTTGGGTCTGTGCTATTGAGCCACCAGGTACCAACAAAAGGTCTATTACAGCAAATTGGTGTGCCAACGTGGGTAACTATATCCACATAAAAACCTGAGAGAGCTTGGAAAGGAATATTAGACACTAAAAAATTAAACTTAGCAGCATTTATTTTCCTGAATGGGTTTTGCTTGCTGGTGGCATGCTGTGGCTCCTTTAAGAGAGGTTTTCCTGGTTCTGCAGTAGCAGAAAGAAAAGCTGCACTGTTTAAAACTGTGACTTCCTGGGCTGTGCTGCCAGTGCAAAATCTGACTAGGTCTGGCTGTGGAACATTTAAATGGGATTTAAAAGCAGAGTGCTACAACCTGCTTAATGGCGTGACATAGACCCACTCTACACCTGGAACTGGGGCAATATGCGTGGCTTGCAGAGGTGGTGAATGGACTTCCACCATGTTGGACTGGACAGAGCAAGCAGGCAAGGCTGTATTTGCTCTAGCAATACTGCAGCTTAAGTCTTTAAAAATTGCTTAGCATTTTAAGAAGCACTTCTGGTCAGAAAATAATTATAGAAATGCCATAAAGACAAATCCAGATAAAAAAGACCCCTAAATGGGCCACAGTGTTGGTTATATGTATGTAGGCTTGGGAGAAAAATGAAAAAGAATATAGACAGTTACAGACAGTCATAAATTAAAAGGAGTAAAAAAATGACAAGCCACATAAAGATAAAATATGCACAGAGAGTCTGGATTATGTATATTGTTGTGTTTTCTTTGAATTTTTTTGACTGTGAAGGACCTTAGTAGAGAGAGATATTTCATTGTATGAGCTGCTAAGCTAAACCAGCATGTGTATTTATAAAGGTATCTTGACTTCAGAATTTGGGTCTATTGCTTTGGAAAAGAGATTCTTCTTGTGTTTCCACAAAGGATGAGAACCTGAGGAATTCTTCCAGACTAATGTGGTTTGATGGACCAAGATCTCCCACCTGAAAGGTCACCTTGAATGTCCCTCAAAAAATTACTTTGCCCAATAAACAGCAGGAAGCAGTTTGGAAAGAACTATGCCCATATTCTTAAATATTCTTTATAAATATTTCTTTACATTTAAAGGGGGATATGCTATAGAGATTTGCATTGGTATGGATCTTGCTTTATTGATAGAAATTTAAGGTCAATTTTGTTTTACTGTGTATATGTATTTCTGTTCTTGATTAAGGTATTTTGTTTGTGCAGCTCATTTAAAAATGCAATGTATAATTAAGAAATATAAGTTAATAGACAGTTATATATAATAGTCAAGCTTGTAGTCATGTTAATTAGGTTTTCTAGATATATAGAGATGTATTTCAGTTAGTTATTCTTCAGATCTTTCAGAGACCTTCAGAATATGGCATTTAACTTAGGACTTTTCACAACAATGAAACACATCTGCTCTAGGCAGCACCAATCTACTTCAAGAAGAAGATGGGTATTGAAGAGGCTCCTTCTGGAGGTGGTTAGTCATTTGGGCTAGAAACTGCTCTTGCCTGGACTGTTTGATATTATGTTGCATGAACTGGACATGAAGGGCCCACTGAGAAATGACTGCTGAAGCTGCCTAAAGAAGATGAGATGATCTTTGGGGTTCCTGCTTCATAAAAGAGTCTGCCATCCATTCTGCAGGACACAGAAGAAAGTGACTGACAAACTGCCAATTTAGACAGAATTGTCTTTGAAATTTTCTACCTCATAGAAAAGTCTGCTGAATACTATGGGCCTGTAGGTTGAAGATGGATGTCCAATGGTACAGAAGAACTTTGGATGACTGTCTAGGCAACAAAATGTCTCTGTTACTTCTAGAGTTTTGGAAGTTGCTTACAGTGCACTTGCTGTTTACTTAGATAATATTATAACCTTCTGAAGTCTTTGATGGAGTTGGAGAATTTATAGTTATAATTATACTTAGTTATGATAAAAGATAAAGTAGATATAAATATTATAACTGTAATACTTGCTTGATACCTGTTTTGTTATATGAAATTTTACTACATTAAATTTAAAAATGTTCCTTTTTATTTAAACAGAAAAGAGGAGGTGATGTGGGAATCCCCTCTGTATGCTATGAATACCATTGATTAATAAAGAAACTATCTTGGGCCTGCACAGGGAATAGAGGTAGGCAGGAAAAACTAAACTGAATGCTGGGAGGAAGAAGGCAGAGTCAGAGAGAAGCCATGTAGCCTGACTGGAGCCTGACAGAATTTTATCTGGTAAGCTACAGCCACATGGTAATACACAGATTAATGGAGATGGGTTAAATTAAGATCTAAGAGTTAGAAAATAAGAAGCTAGAGATAATGGGCCAAGCAGTGATTTAATTAATACAGTTTCTGTGTGATTATTTTGGGGCTGGGCAGCCAGGCAGTAAGAAGCAGACTTACAACAAGAAGCAGTATTATGACCTTTACAACCCAATAGAGAAAATGCAGTTTAGTTCTTAATGCTCACAATTATTTCATGTTTGCTTAGTGATCTTAAAGAACATCATTAAAATTCTTCCAATATCTTCAATTGGTAATTTCCTTTGTTTTGGTTTCTTGGTAGATGGCTTGGTATTTCTTTAGGGCAGCCTTTTTTCTATTGGAAAATTTTCTAGCCACTATAAAATAGTGCAAAACTGAATGAAAATCTGAAAGTTTGATGACTTTTAGAAACCTCTCCTTGAAAGTACTTTTTTTGCTTATTTATTATTTTATTTTATTTTTTATTACTTTAAAGGTTAATAATAAATGACCCCCAGAGAGATCAATTATGTAGCAAGTCAGAAGCTTAATTTAAAATTCTCTAGTTAACCACCTCTGAGGTGTACATCCACACATGTGGGAAACAGAAAAGATGGGGTTTTAATGAAGGTCAATGGCAGACTAGCTTTACCCTAAATTCTTTTTTCCTCTGTGGTGCCCAAGACAGCTAACACACTTTCCCTGCGGCCAC
The DNA here is from genome assembly GCF_018167655.1 of Microtus oregoni. Lineage (NCBI taxonomy): Eukaryota > Metazoa > Chordata > Mammalia > Rodentia > Cricetidae > Microtus > Microtus oregoni. Next base: position 1,028,199 of record NW_024543977.1, read on the forward strand.
AGGAGTTTCCTCTGAGGTTTGTTTTTGGTTTTCCCATCTCTTCAGTCTCCTCATCTATAGAGCTGCTGCTGAAGCTGTTTCTGGAGACAGCTGGTATACTTGTTCATAGGAAGGACCACAGCAGAGTACAGTCTCTGCAGTCCCAGGCTCTGGGCATCAAATGGATCAAGAGAGGTTTTCAGAAACCTCACTCTGGTAGCTGTCCTTGCATAAGCAATGTCTTATCCTTTGTACACATCCCCACTGCTCCTTCTGTTTTGATCCAACAACAAAAATGTTTTGAGCCTGCTCATTCTAATATATCTATTTTTAAATGTCCACAAGTAATAACAGAAGAGCACCAATTTAAGAAAATCAGCACCATTAAGATTGGTTTCCTTCCCCACCTCCCCTTTATTCTGACACCACAGAGGATCATCTTGCAAAACCCCACTGTGACAGCTAATCTTGCCTGTCAACCTGGTTAATTGAGAATCCCTAGATTAGTGAGACACATTTCTGGCCATGTTTGTGAGACACTTAGATCATAAGATTGCTGATCCCGTGACAGGATTTATTCCTGGATGAATTCCTGTTATGGCAGTGTTTTTGGGAAATGGTTAACAGAAGGATCTGGGACTTCCCTGGAGGAAGAAAGCCTCTGGAATAATGTCTTTAGAGGCAGTAGCTTTTCCTGCCTCCTTCCCAAGTGTGGGTTCACCATAGAGTGGCATATTCCTTTTTATATACTCCTTTGCTGTGATTGTCTGCTAAGGTATTGAGGACAAGCATCCCAGGTCAGGCGTCCAAGAGAGCAAAAATAAGTCTTTCTCCTACAAGTATGTATACTACAATTCCAGGACAAGTGATGGAAAAGTAATTAATCTCCCCACCTAGTTGGTACCTAGGTTGACTCAGCCATAGCATGCTGGTTTCTTTTTTCCTCTGCTGCTGAATCTAACACCTTTCTCTCTTTTTTATTGATTTTTATTGAACTCTACATTTTCCTCTACTCCCCTCCCTGCCTCTCCCTTCCCCACTTCAACCCTCCCCCAAGGTCCCCATGCTCCCAATTTACTAAGGAGATCTTGTCTTTTTTTTACTTTCTACTTCCTACGTAGATTAGATCTATGGAAGTCTCTCTTAGTGTCCTCATTGTTGTCTAGGTTCTCTGGGATTGTAGCTTGTAGGCTGGTTTTCTTTGCTTTATGTTTAAAAACTACCTATGAGTGAGTACATGTGATAATTCTCTTTCTGTATCTGAGTTACCTCACTCAAAATAATGTTTTCTAGCTCCATCCATTCTCCTGCAAAATTCAAGATGCTGTTATTTTTTTCTGCTGTGTAGTACTCCATTGTATAAATGTACCACATTTTCCTTATCCATTCTTCTATCAGGGGGCATTTAGGTTGTTTCCAGGTTCTGGCTATGACAAACAAAGCTGCTATGAACATAGTTGAGCACATGTCCTATGGCACGATTGAGCATCCTTTGGATATATACCCAAAAGCGGTATTACTGGTCTTGAGGAAGGTTGTTTCCTAATTTTCTGAGAAATCGCCACACTGACATCCAAAGTGGTTGCATCAGCTTGCATTCCCACCAGCAATGCAGGAGTGTTCCCTTTTCCCTACAACGTCTCCAGCATAAGTTGTCATCAGTGTTTTTGATCTTGGCCATTATTACTGGTAATACCATTTTCTATGTGTGTTCTTGCTTCTCTTTCCCTGGGTTGGTGCTGGGTTCCTGTGTAGGTGTCACAAACAATGTGTCTAAGGAAGGGAATCTAGTAAGGGCCCACGAGTCATTGTTTTATGTGACACTTTCATACCTCTCCCCCGGCCAGGAGAACTGCTGTGTAGTCAAGAACGCTCTGTGGAGTTGAGTGCTTGTCTCTGGTTTAGCTACCTATGGCCAGGACAACAGTTCAGGGCAGAAGGGTTGGGTATGAAAATGGCCATGGTGTAATAGCTACCTCCAGGAGATTTGCATGGCAGTTGACTTGTTCTCTCCAGACAGCTATTCATCTTTGGGCCATCACTAGGCTTTAATTGAAAATCTTGTTTTCTTTCTTTTTTACATGACTCTCCATTTCAAGCATTCTCCATCCCCCCAGTTACAGGGAGATGATTTATACACTAAACACTGAAGAGTCCCCACTACCTCGACTACAGTTGCAAGGAAAACAGCATGTATTTAGCCCACTCTTAGTAAAGGAAAGCAATATAGAATTTGGGGACTTATTACCGCTCCTCTTCTCTGTCTTTTTGACTGGACTTGGAGAACTCAGCCAGTTCTTCACTGTGGATCTCTGCCTCTGCTTCCATCAATTGTTGGATGAAGGTTCTATGATGACAGTTAAGGTAGTCATCAATCTGACTACAGGGCAAGGCCAGTTCAGGCACCCTCTCCACTCTTGCTTAGGGTCTTAGCTGGTGTCATCCTTGTAGAATCCTGGGAATTTCTCTAGTACTAGGTGTCTTGCTAGCCCCATAATGACTCCCTCAATCAGGGTACCTTTTTCCTTGCCCTTCCTCCGTGTCCTTCCCCCATCTTGACCTTCCTGTTCCTTCATGTTCTCATTCCCTCTCCCCTGCTCCTCTCTTTTTACCCCTCCTTCCCCTGCTATCCCCATGCTCCCAATTTTCTCAGGAAATCTTGTCTATTTCCCCTTTCTAGGGGGATTCATGTCAGGTTCCCCTTGTTACCTAGCTTCTCTGGATTTGTGGACTATAGGTTGGTTATCCTTGGCTTTGGGTCTATTATTCACTTATGAGTAAGTACATTCCATTTTTGTCTTTCTGGGTCTGCCTCACTAAGGATTTTTTTTCTAGTTCCATCCATTTACATGTAAATTTCAAGATGTCTTTTTTCCCCACTGATTAGTACTCCATTGTGTAAATGTACCACATTTTCTTCTGGGATGAGTTCCTAAAGTCCAGTTGAAGAGAGGGAGGAGCAATAATATGACCAAAGGGGTCAAGATCATGATGGGGATACCCACTGAAACAGCTTACTTGAGCAAATGGGAGCTCACTGACTCCATACTGATAGGAAAACCAGTATAGGAGCAAACTAGGCCCTCTGAATATGGGCGACAGTTGTGTGGCTGGTGCAGGCTGTGGGGCCACTGGCATTGGGACCAGCATCTATTCCTACTGTTTGAACTGGGTTTTTGGATTCATTCTCTTAGGAGGGATACCTTTCTCAGCCTAGATATAGTGGGGAGGACCTTGGTCCTGCCTCAAGGCGCTGTGCTAGACTTTGTTGACTCCCTATGGAAAGCCTTACTCCCTCTGAGGAGTGGATGGGGGGTGGCATGGGGGGAATGTGGAGGGAGCATGAGGAGGGAGGCAATGAGAACTAGGATTGGTATATAAAATAAGAAAAGATAAATTAATTAAAAAACCTTTGGGACTAATTATCACATCTGAATGGGTCCTCTCTTCTTGTCAAATTCTTCTCAGAAGCCTTAGGGATGATGGTCCCTTTGACCTCTCTTCTACCTGGGAAAATTTCGTTACAGAATCAACTCAACTAGAATTTAAAAAAGAGAATTGCCCCAGGTTCCTTCATTATAGAGCCTCCAGGTATTTTGTTCAGCATGTTATACCTTGGTTGGCATGCTTTAGACGATAAAGTTGTGCTTTGGCCTCTGCAACCCTGCTGCTCAATTAGAACAAAGCTCTACCATCAAGCTGTTAGAATTTACATTGGCTCACCATTTCAGAGGGTTCAAGACTGCCTTGGTAGAGAGGGCAGCATGGAGCAACTCCATTCATGACAGGGGAAGAACGTGGTAGACATTGTTCACATCACAACAGACCTGAAAGCAGAGAGCAAGGTTGGAACCTGGAGCCAAGCTATCATCTTTGAAGGCCTGCCCCTAACTGTTCAGGTTACAAGTCAGTCCTTCTGCCCTATGAAATCCACAGCCTCTCCAAACTGTATCACCAGCTGAGGCACATAACTTATTTGTGGTATTTCAGAAGCAAACTACAACACATAGTAATTGGTAGTTTGAGACTCAGACGCTAGAGGAACTGCCATTTATGGCTTTTACACGTATAGGAGCTACAATTACATTTTGTGATTGAGAATCTGAGATTCACAGGAGTTGTGACCTGCGTGGAAGTCCAAATTCAGTAGTTACCCATAAGGGGGTTCCCACCAAGACTCCATGGCCCCCACATCGGCCTTTTCTGCAGATTTATTGTCATGGCAGTGAAGACAGCTGAGAAGGAAGGAAATAGCAGTGTTTCAGGGACCTATGGTCTTGCATACTGAGAGACACTTGGAAAACTGGGAGCCCCAGGCTTTCTAGAATGTCACATGTCACCCTTTGTCGCTCAGCTGCTGAATTGTCTAAGAAGTAAGAGGCAAATTACTAAACTAAAGTTAAATACTTGCTAAAAAAAACCTTACCATATACTCATATTATTGCTCTTCTTTTTAAAGAGCAGGTTCTTAGGGGCTGGGGGATTAACACAGTGCCAGAGTATTGGTTTAGCCTGCACAGAAACCCAGGGTTTCTCCCCTAGCAAAACAAACAAAAATCAATTATTTTCAAGTCAGTATCTACTTGATGGATTTCATGAGAAAGAACCAGACCTTGACAAAATATAGTGAAGAGCCAGCAGAATGTTGCAGAGTGTGGAACAGAAGCAGCTAATTTTGAAGTTTTGTTATCATCTGCAAAACTAGGGGAGTGTTTACAGGAAGCATTGCTTAGTGTGTAAAAATAAGTTTTTAAATAATTAAGACAAATGCTAAAAACAACTAGGCAATAAACCCATTTTAATATTTTACTGTAGTAGTTTCCTAATGGGACTCATGTGCAGACTATGCCCTAATTTGGATCTTCAGAATCTCTGAGCTCACCTTGCAGATCACTTATCAAAATTAAATGGTAAGTTCTTCTAAGCACACTAATTTTTCAGAGGCTGCAAAGAGAATGATAACCAGAAAAGTCAACAGTTTGCCTCTGAATGAATCCTCCCCTGAACAAACTGTCACTTGGGTATTTGTTGGAATAGTTATGAGATATAAAATTTTTATTAGGAGTAGGGGTATGGGATGACCTAGTGAAAAATTCGGAATGGATATCAAGAAAATAAGGGTTTTAGTTTTTTACTGTGGGATGTGGTCCTCTTGGGGAAGAGGTAAAAGCTCCAAGTAGTTAAATATTGATTAGGTTGCAGCAGGACTGTGAGGATGGTGACTCAGCAAGAAGCGCCCGGTGCTTCCGAAGGCTGTTTAAGCACATTATCAAGCCTGCTTCTAACATAGTCTCTCAGAGCCTGGACAGGTGAAGCATTACTGTCTGCCATTAAACACCGAATTTTAATTCCACCACAACTAATTATGCCCCCGGTAATATTTCTCTTAAAATATACTTAAAATATAAAGTGTCTGCTCAGAAGGAAGGGCTTTTTCTCTTAATGTACCATGATCTTATTTGTGTGTGGCTGCAATGCTGAATGCAGGAAAGGAACTGTCTGTTGTGTTCTCTTGACAAGAGGTTTGTCACTTAGACACAAATGCCACCCGGTAGATATCAACTCAGGGACTCCTATCAGTGTACTTGGGTATGTTCTGGGTTAGTGTGCTTATGTGTTTCCCATGCAGCTCTGAGGTATGGCTAAGCAGGTAAATGCACATCAGAATCAGAAGACTCATACCCCTCTTTTATTTGCAGACCAGGTTTCCTTTGGTTGTCTTGTGGTAGCTCCAAGATCAGTGGTGTTAACCACAGGACCAGCTCCACACCCAGGGAGCCTGTGGCTTCACTGGCATGTCTGCAACTGTGAAGGAATGCCCCTCGTGCTTCTAGAACAATATCTGTACTTTTTGTAAACACATTTTATTGCTTTACCATGGGGGAAAGTTTTAATTTTCAATCTAGTATTCAATTACCTTGATGAGGATCATTGGATACAGGTTTAAGAGATGATAATCTTAATAAAATTCAGTATTGAGCAAGACACATCTTAGAATGGAATTTTTGTTTGAAAGGTCTTCAGTAGAGAAGCTGACTGAAATCACAGTTCTTGCTATGGTTTGGAAAAGTGTTCCCCAAGTCCGCTTGTTAAAGGTTGCTCTTCAGCTTCAGATACCATTGCGCAATGATAGAACCTTTACGAGGTGGGGGCCTCATGGGAGATCTTATGTCACTGGGGTGCACCACAATGGGGGCTTATGGGAGTCTATTTGCTTTCTTCTTCTTTCCGTTCACATCTTAGCTGCCATAGTTGAGCAATTTGACTGCCTCATGCATTCTCCACCATGATGTGCTATCTTTCCATAGGTTAAGGTAATAGAGCTGACCACCCAAGGACTGAATCCTCCAAAATCAGGACCCATCTCTCTCTCTCCATGGACTGACCCACCCCTCTATGAATTGATGCTCCCAGATAAACCATGGCCCATCCCTCTATGAGCTAATGCCTCCAGATAAACCATGGCCCATTCCTCCAAGAGATGAAGCTCAGGATAAACGATGATCCATCCCTCCAGGAGTTGATTCTCTCAGATAAACCATGACCCATCCCTCCAGGAGTTGATTCTCTCAGATAAACCATGACCCATCCCTCCATGAGCTGATTCTCTCAGATAAGCCATGACCCATCCCTCCAGGAGCTGATTCTCTCAGATAAACCATGGCCCATCCCTCCAGGAGCTGATTCTCTCAGATAAACCATGGCCCATCCCTCCAGGAGCTGATTCCCTCAGATAAACCATGATCCATCTCTCCATGAGCTGATTCTCTCAGATAAACCATGATCCATCTCTCCATGAGCTGATTCTCTCAGATAAGCCATGATCCATCTCTCCATGAGCTGATTCTCTCAAATAAACCATGGCCCATCTCTCCATGAGCTGATGCTCCAGATAAACCATGACCCATCCCTCCAGGAGCTGACTCTCTCAAGTATTTGTTATAGTAACAGGAAGCCAAGAAGCATCTACTCTACGCATTCATCTTTTCTGGGACTTTTTTCATTGTAGGGAACAAATTTGGGATTTTTAAAATTTGTTTGTTTGGTCTAAACCAATTCAATTCTATTTGAAAAGACTCAAATTTGGAAGCCCACACAAAATAAATGATAACCTAAGAACAATTGGGTTAAAGTTATTTTTAAATTATTTTTGCACAATATCAGTAATTGATAGTGAAAGGAGTAAAATTCAAACATTTCTCAAGGCAATAGGCCTGGCTGATAAGTTCTGTAAAACCCTTAGTAGTAGATGATTACTGTTACTGAAGAGAATTTAAATCAAACAGAACTCTTTCATTTACTTTATGTAACTAGCAGAACCCTAAATATAGGTATGGCAAGAAAGAAAAATTATAATTCCATTAGAAAGTATAGATGCAAATACATAAATAAAATATTAATAAATCAATCCTAGCGATATATTAAAAATACATGGTAAGCAAATCAGTTTTATCTTATGATCTGAAAGGTGATTTGGTATTTTGCTTCTTATTGATGGAATTTACTGCATTAACAAATGAGAAGATAGATCAAGCTGAATCTTCTATCATACTTATTAAAACACTCTTTACAGACCCAGAATAGAGGAGAACTGACTCATACTCTCACAGTCGATCTGAATGTGAGACAATAAAACCATTTCCAATGTAACTACTCAAAAGGAAAGAAGGGCGTCTCACTGTCGCTAGGAAATGGCTCAAAGTATTGGAATAAATCAAGAAACCATTGCATAAATAACCAGAAAAACTATTAGAACTTGCAAGGGAATTAACAACTGTCATGGGGTCCCTGATCACACAGAACAGATCGCAATCACGGCTACCAGTTAGAGAGGAAGCAGATTAAAAGACATTATTTGAAAGTAGCAACTGTGCTTTAAACACTAATATGAAACGAATAACGAATAAACTAAAACGATTACAGGATGTCAGTCCAGGTGTGTGTAGGTGGTAGGCATGTGCATGTGTGGTGCACATGCATGCATGTGTGACTGTGAGTGTGCGTATGTATGTGTGTGTGTGTGTGTGTGTGAGAGAGAGAGACAGAGAGAGAGAGAGAGATTGGGGTGTACATACAGTCAGTTATCCTTAACTGTGGGTGCCACATTTAAGATAGGTTAAGCTAACTGTGGGTTGAGAATTTTTTTTTGTTTTTTTCTTTTTTTTTTATTGAGAAAAGGAAAAAAAAAGTTTCCCCCTCCTCCCATTCCCCTCCCCCTCCTCCCACCCTTTTCCCCCTCCCCCCACTCCTTTCCCCCTCCCTCTCCAGTCCAAAGTGCAGTCAGGGTTCCCTGCCCTGTGGAAAGTCCAAGGTCCTCCCTCCTCCGTCCATGTCTAGGAAGGTGAACATCCAACCTGGCTAGGCTCCCACAAAGCCAGAACATGAAGTAGGATCAAAACCCCGTGCCATTGTCCTTGGCTTCTCATCAGCCCTCATTGTTCGCCATGTTCAGAGAGTCCAGTTTTATCCCATGCTTTTTCAGTCATAGTCCAGCTGGCCTTGGTGAGCTCCCAGTAGATCAGCCCCACTGTCTCAGTGGGTAGGTGCACCCCTCGTGGTCCTGACTTCCTTGCTCATGTTCTCCCTCCTTCTGCTCCTCATTGGGACCTTGGGAGCTCAGTCCAGTGCTCCAGTGTGGATCTCTGTCTCTATCTCCATCCATCACCAGATGAAGGTTCTATGGTGATATACAAGATATTCGTCAGTATTGCTATAGGATAGGGTCGTTTCAGGTTCCCTATCCTCATCTGCCCAAGGAACTAACTGGGGACATCGCCTTGGGCTCCTGGGAGCCACTCATATGACAAAAGCATTTGTTCAACTATGTTCATAGCAGTATTATTTGTAATAGCCAGATCCTGGAAACAACCTAGATGTCCTTCAATGGAAGAATGGATGAAGAAAGTGTGGAATATATACACAGTAGAGTACTATGCTGTGGTAAAAAACAATGACTTCTCGAATTTTGCATGCAAATGGATGGAAATAGAAAACACTATCCTGAGTGAGGTAACCCAGACCCAAAAAGATGAACATGGGATGTACTCACTCATAATTGGTTTCTAGCCATAAATAAGGGTCACAGAGTCTACAATTGGTGAACCTAAAGAAGCTAAATAAGAAGGTGAACCCAAGGAAAAACATATAGTTATCCTCTTGCCTATGGGAAGTAGACAAAATTGCCGGGGAGAAAATTGGGATCTTGGGGGTGGGGTGGGTTGGGGGTAAGGGGAGTTGGGGAGAGAAAAGTGAGAAGGGGAGGATGGGGGGAACTTGGGAAAACAAGATGATTGGGATAAAGGAAGGCTGGATAGGGGAGCACGGAAGCACAATTCTTAGTTAAGGGAGCCACCTTAAGGCTGGCAAGAGACTTGAACCTAGAGAATTTTTTTTATACTGAATATATACACACTTTGTTTATTAGCAATACAAAATAGTGATATAACTAGCATTTATGTAGTAGTGGGTATTTTAAATAATCTAAAGTATATTTACAGTAGATGTGATAATGTGCATAGATAATATTATCTAATAGTGTTGAGCATCTATAGATTTTGGTCTTAGAATCACCGAGGCAGGTGGGAGAGCTTCTCTTGCCTGCCCCCAGCTGGAACACTTGGGAGAGCAGGCACTGTACCTCTCCTGGGCAGCGCAATAGAGTCAAGCCCATTGGCAGAGGTGTGGGTGAGACAGCGCTGAAATTGTGAGCATGGAAGAGCTTCCCGCACTACTTATCTGTCGTGTGGTGGCATGGGTGAGTGAGAGATGACCCCCTGCTTCATCGATGCCTGAGGCAGGTGGGAGAGCTGGTCCTGAGGTTGTAAGAGTGGGAGAGCTGGTCCTGTCCCTCATCTGCTGTAGCATTCACGGGAGTGGTCCCTACACCACGGCGCCCACGGCACCCTGGCAACACAACAGAGCTGGCCCTGAATGTGTACCTGTGGGAGATCCGACCTGAGGATGTGAAAACAGAACTGGCCCCGCCCTTGCTCATCCCTGCAAAGGGTGAACTCACCAGGGCAACGCTGGAGAGCTCACCCTCGTGGTGAGGACAAGGAGAGCTTGTGGGCTGACCAACCCTGCAACTACCCAGACCCCGAACCAGGGGTATATGTTGGTCCACCCCATCTGTGATCCGCTGGAGCATGTAAAGGAACTGGTACTTCAGACTGAAAGCTGCAGGATCTCCATAACACAGGGCAACATCAGGATAACCAAGAGGGGTTCCAGTGAAGGCCCAGCATTAACAGTGTGGTAGAAACCAGAGGCCTCAAACCAGGCCAATGACTCTTTGAATTGAACACATTCATTTAAAGTATGAACACATTCAAGTACAGATATAGGACAAAAGGTTTACTGTGGGTCTCACTGTGTCACACTACAGCTTCAATAACAAGATTCTCCCTCCTCACACTCTTTTCTTTTCTTCTCTCTCTTTCTCTCTCTCTCTTTCCTCCCTCCCTCCCTCCCTCCTTTCTTTCTTTCTTTCTTTCTTTCTTTCTTTCTTTCTTTTTTCTCCTAAATTTTGTTGGGCCGAGGGTGGATACTTAGGGAAAGGAAACGAATGGGATTGAGATGCATGGAGTGAAAGGCACAAAGATTTTTTTTTAAAAGGTTAAGAAAAAAGAATCAGCCCTCTACATATTAAGGTGTGTGTGTGTGTGTGTGTGTGTGTGTGTGTGTGTGTGTGCTGTTCTCTGGATGGGCATATTCAATATGATTAAGATGTTAAATTTAACTCAAGTTTATTGATCATTTCAAAATGATTGTAAGCAACATTTTACTATCTTAATAAAAGTTTCCATCAGAATTTTAGCTAGAAAGAGCATAGAAGATAAGCAATAATGGTATAAACATTGATGATAAAGAAGAGAATAAGAGAAACACACATTGAATCTACAATAAAATATTAATAAAAGGAGGTGACATTGGCACAGAAGAGCCCATGAAACTCGAGGAGTCCTGCAGCCTTTGCCTCTGCACAGGGGAATCTGTGTTTGCTACAGGTGGTCTTTCTTGTTGGAGGCGAAGGATACACAATTAAGTAAATGTTTTCTGGGCAGTTTTCCATGCTTTTGCATGGAATGTGTCTGAAGTCACTGTGGAGCTTGAAATCATGGTCACATCAATCTACAGTCAAGAGCAGAGAGCAGCGGATTAGCCCCATGCATGCTTTCTCCACGATAATGCTTCAGAACACAAACCCAGGGATTGGTGCATCCTGCTTTTCGGCTGGATCTTCACACATCAGTTAACCTAATCAAGGCATGTCTCCAGGTATTTCTAGACTGTGTCACATCAACAACGACAACCAACCATCCCAGCAATATTTCATAGCACAGGAAGAGGAAGTGAGGCAAATCTTCAACAAAATGTAGCCTTGAAAATAACAGTGATAGAAAACCACATAGCCACAAAACCCATAGCTAAAATACTCCATTTGTAAGTCTCTCTGCACATAAATGCATGGAAATAGCTATGTGCACACACAGATGTAAACTCACAGGAAAGAATTTACAGGATTCAGCAAGCATAGCCAATAGAGGCTGTCATAAGTATATGAGAGAAGAGAAGAAATCTGGTAGTTTCTAAAAGCATTTTTATTTTATTTCACTTTTTACAAAGAGCATGAACTCACATTATCCTATTGTATAAACTCACACAGAATAGAGCATCTCAGTTGTACATAATTGTAATCAGATGCTTCCTGGACCAAATAACTGACTGAGAGGCTGAAAATAAATTATAAGTGCTCGGCTGGTAGTTCAGGCTTGTTACCAGCTAACTCTTACACTTAAATTAACTCATGTTTCTATTTATGTTTGCTACGTGGCTCATGGCTTGTTACCTCACTTTTTACACGCCCTGCTTGTTCAATGGCTGTTCTGCTTCTCCACCAGTCTCCTTCCCGTCATCCTTAGTTTAGTTGCCTGCCTATACTGCCTGCCTGGCTACTAATAAATCAGCGTTTTATTAAAGCAATTCAAGTGACAAATCTTCACAGTGTACAGAGGGTTATTCCACAGCACGTAATAGTCCCAAATGGCCATGGACTGACACCTCCTCCTCTCTATCTTTAGTCAGTAAAATACTGCTGACTACCTGAGAGGTGAAGTCACAAGCATCGTCCTCTGCAGTTACACTGTTCAGCTGAGTCTGGTGTACAAGGAAACCCCAGAGAGGAATGGCAGAGGCTGCCTGGAGAAGACGCTCACCAAGCATGTATTTCACTGCAGACTTGTATCTGCAGTGTATCAAAAAAGGTAAATAAGGAATTCATAAAAAATAAGTCAGAAAATTAAATACAAAACAAAAAGCAGAAACATATCTGGGAAGGGAGAGGACGGTGCAACCCAGTTCTCAGAAGAAACCACAAGTGTTGTCAAAACTGAACATTTTCAGAGCTCTGGAAATCCACCAGCGGTTTCTATGGCTCTAAGGAACCATCTCCCCACAAAAAGCAGCTGCGTTTTGGAAACAACAGTAAGCTTTGTGACATTTTAACTTGCCCCACCCCTTCACCCCAGCTCCACAGTAGCCTTGAAAACTAACAGCCTTGTAACCATGGTAACTGAGAACCAGCAGCCTGGCATCTACTAGACAGGGTACAGAACCAAGCTGGAGCAGCTCCCAAACCTCTGTCCCCAGGGAATCAAAACAATTTGACCTGTCTGACCGCTCATGCCCAAGCTCCATTCTCAGGGATTGTCTCTATTTGACCTGACTCGGAGTCTGCTCCGTGTGTTCAGCTTGTCTCAAGGGTGTTTGTCAACAATGATCAGTTGAACTTGCTTAACACTGTTGCTACCTGGAGTGGGTACACAAGTTGAAGCACACAGAGGGCTGGTTAAAAGACTTCAAGGAAATTCACAAGATGAACTCACAGGCAGCTTGGAAAGTTCTTATATATATTCTTGAGCACCTAGAAGGCCGTGTGTGTATAGCATAGTTGTGCAATGCTCAGTGAAGACCCGAGAAGACCTCATACCACCACCTCTGATTTACCCTGAGGCCCTGTAGAAATAGGAAGTGAGGTCTAAGACACAGCATAACCTTCTGAAGCTCTGGAGATATGCTGCAGCAAGGCTGGGTGGCTCGTTGGCCCACTACTTAAGATATCCATCCCCTCATTAAGACACTCAGCACAGACATTAGTGACTGCATCATAACAAACACAGGCCTTACAGAACTAGGCCCCAAAGCTGCCAAGTAAACAGTTACTAATAGCAAAGGCACAAGCTGTGTGGGATGGGGTGGTTTGCTTTTCTGAATGGTCCCATGACATGTTTGAAACATCAGATTTTCAGCAATAACTATAAATGAAAACAGAAACAAAAAAGTATGGCTTTTGTACATGAAGACAAGAGCAAAAAATAGTAATAGATACTGTTGTATAGTTCATTTGTCAACTTGCCACAAGCTAGAGTCATCTGGGAAGAAGGGATCTCAGTCAGGAAAATGTCTCCATAAAACTGACCTATAGGTAAGTCTGTAAAGCATATTCTACATTTATGATTGATATGGGAGGGTCCAGCTCACTTTGGGTAGTGCCATGGACTGGTGTTTCTAGGTGTTATAAGAAAGTGGGCTGAGCAAACTATGGGGAGCAAGCTAGTGAGCAGCATTCCTCCAAGGTTTCATCTTCAGTTCCCACTTTCAGATTCTTTCCCTGTTTGAGTTCCTGCCCTGACTTCCAACAGCAATAGATTGTTAGCTGGATGTAAAAGATGAAACAAACCCTTTTCTCTCCAAGTTGCTTTTGGTCATGACATTTTATCACAGCAATAGAAATCCCACTAAGACCATAGCTAAGAAAGCCCAGATGTTATACATAATATACAAAAATTAAAGTCATCTATTAAATATGTTTGCAAGATTAAAGGAAATTATGCCTAAAGAATTTAAGAAGCTAAATATGCTGGCACAAACCTGAAACCACAACACTCAGAAGGCAGAAGAAGGAGGATGACAACTTTGAGGCTAACAGGCTATATAGTAAGTCTAAGACCAGCCTGGGTCACATACAGAGTTCTTTTCACAGAGCTAAAATCCAATGGCTCAGGTGTGGCTACGTGGTAGATCACACTTGCCTAGCATGGGAAGGGCCTTGAGTTAGACCAGGTACTGTATAACAATTAAAGAAGAAGAAAGTGGAGAATTTAAGGAATGAATGGGAATGATATTACAGCAAATATATAAGATCTCTAGATAGAAGCTATAATTAATAATAGAAAGTCTGGAACTGAAAAGTAAAAAAAATAATAATAATTCAGTGGATTGGGTCATCAGAAAAATCTGAGCTTTCAAATGAAAATCAGTGAGCCAAAAATCAAATCAACTGGAATTCTCCAGTCTTATGAAAAGAAGAGAACAGAATGGACTCAAATTAACAGGTACTAACTAAACATTGACATACCAAGGCTTGGATGAGATACAATACAGCCTCAGAAAGATGTTAGAAAGAGCTAGGATGAAAAATATCTAAAAAACAAACAAATAAAGAAAAACAGTGAATAAAAAATAAAAAATAATGAAAATATTAATTGATATTTATGACAAACTTAGGAAATTTCAAATAGGACAAACTCAGAGATCCAAACACAAGATTTTGTAGTTATAATTCAGAGAAAAAATTAAAAGCATGAAGAGAACACATCCATGCCCCAGAACATACAATGGGATCCCATTAACATTAATAGTGGGTTTCATATCTCAGATTATGGCTTGTAGATTGCACTGGGATGCTGCTTTACTCAAATACTGAAAAGCATTGTCAACATGAAGTTTTAAATCAAGAAAATCTATCCTACAAAAATCAAGTCAAAATCAAAACATTTCCAGATAGACAAAATTTGAAGAATCTGTCACAGCTGTACTTGCCTTAGAGATGTTCTCATACTGAAATGAACACACATTAGACACATTTATATAGAAATATAAAGCACCAATAAAGGTATTTATATAGGACGGTATGAAAGCCAATATGGACAGAGCCTTGTTTGTGCATGTTTTCAATGACTACATAGTGTTTGGGAAATTGTTGATGGACTTAAAATATATAGAAACACAATTTGTTTTGTGACAGTCGGATGAAAGGAGAGGCAGTGGAGCTGTGTTGGCTGGGTTTTCTTGTACTTTTCAAATAAGTTAATATTAATAAAAACAAGTTTTTAAGGTGTCAATTGCAATCTTTAGAGACAACTCTAAAATAATAACAAAATTAAAGCAATAATAATAAGCTAGAGTTGTCATATAACCTAATATTTTTTCTTCTAGGTACATAACACCTAAAGGAGCTTAAAAGTGTTCATAAAAAGCTATGTACAAATGTAGAGAATGCACAAAAGAGAAAATAACATAAATGACCACAATAATGAATAAAGAAGACTGCAGTATGTCCTCATAATTGAATACTATTCAATGATAAAAAGAATACTAATTGTTGACTGAGATTTCTTTGCCTCCCAGTCCTGCAGTCATTCAGTCCCAAAGAAACACACAGAGGTCTACATTAATTATAAACTGGTTGGCCTATTAGCTCAGGCTTCTTTTTAACTTATTCTTACACCTTAAATTGGCCCATTATTCTTGTCTATGTTAGCTGTGGGGCTTGGTACCTTTATCAGTGAGGCATTCTGATCTTGTTTCTTCTTCATCTAGGTGACAATTGCAGATTGAGCTTTCTTCTTCCCAGAAATTTACTGTTTTCATTGCCCTGCCTCTACTTCCTGCCCGGCCACCTTGCCTATACTTTCTGTCTGGCTACTGGCCAATCAGAATTTTATTAAAATACAAGTGACAAATCTTTATAAAGTACAAGACCATTGTCTCACAACCCCCCCTTTTTTTAAACAAGATTTCTGATTCTAATCTCTTTTGTTTAGCTTTCTTCCTGGCCAACTTGTAATCAATACCTTAAAACAAAGAAAAATATCCATTGTCAATTTTTTGGAAATGTGGGCATAGTTTTCTAAGCTTCTTCCTGGTGATTGAGAGTGCTGATAATTTTATGGGGACCAAAAGAAAATTTAGAATTATGATCAAGTGTTGACTAGAGTATCCTGTGCAGCTTGGTTATCTCAGGCAGCAGTCTTGAATCTGTTCTGGATGTAGAACTGAGACATCTGGATCATTTGCTCCTATCAGAGATGTCTCAAGGGGTCTTCCTTGATCTAACCTGATTTTTCTTAATCCAGAATGAATCTACAGCCTCTCATTTCCCGTAGAAACAAAAGCAAAATCTCTTCTTTAAAGTAACATTTCTTTTGACTTAAATTTTGAAGTCAAAGCATCTTTAAAATATATATGTTGTATTATTCCAGCAACATTTGTAATCAAATGCCTTTTAGCAGCTGTTGCTCTTTCCTCAGCAGTCATACTATTCAAAGACAACACAATAATATACAGTATCCAGACTCTCTGTATGTTTTCCATCTTTACATGACTTTATTTTAAACTTTATTTTTTTTATTTTTAATTTTTGGTTTTTTGAGACAAGGCTTCTCTGTGTATCTTTGTCTGTCCCAGAACTCATTCTGTAGACCAGGTTGTCCTTGAACTCACAGAGATCTACCTGCCTCTTCCTCCCAAGTTTTGGGATTAAAGGTGTGTGCCACCACACCCAACTACTTTGTTTCTTTTTCATGTTAAAGACATTGGCCTTTTTCTTTTCTCTCCCAAGCCTACGTATATTTTTAAACACACTGAAAACCATTTAGAGGTTTTCTTCATCTTTGAATCTATCTTTACTGTATATCTCTTTTTTTTTCCTGATCCCATAAAACTTTAATTTGCTAAGCGATATGGCTAGGATTAAAGCTGTGGCTTTGATGGCTGGATCCAGCCATTCCTTAGCTTTCTGAGAATCCAGCCTCATGGTGGAGGTACCAGCTGGAGCCACGTTTAGAGCCACAACTCTATGAAGTTTCAAGGTCCCTGCCACTACCAAGAAGCATGCTATTGGCTATTCATAAACACCATTTAAGTGTTTAATGGTGCTACTTCTTACAAGAGCTGCAAGGTTTTCACAGATAAAGGTGAATCAGGAAGCCTCTCTTAAATGAGACATGCTTCTCTCTAGCAAACAGAGCCCACTTGAGAAAATGCTGCTACCAAGAAGTCGTACTTAACTCTGTACTTTTATATCTAGAATTAATTCCAAAGCTCTCTCAGGTTTTATGTGGATTTATTTGTCCACGTTGGCACCATTTGTTGACCATGGTTTCTGTTCTGAAATTAGGTAATGGTAAAGATGCATCATCTAACACACTAAAACCCAACATATCTACACTTTAGTGGGGTGATGTTTACAGTGCATGAGTTATATCTCAACAAAGCTGTGCTTCAAACAAGAAATGGGCAAAAGGTTTCATAGGTGCTTTATAAAAGAGCACATATAAATGGCAATACACTTATGAAAACATGCTGTATGCCATTAGTCATGAGAAAATGAAAACCACCATACACCCACCAGGATGGCTAAAATTAACAAGATTGACAATACCCACTTTGGTAACTTCATGAACCAACTCATATGAGGCTGGTGGGAGTTTAACATGGTACAGACACTCAGAAGAAAAGTTAGCAATGTATCCTAAAGCCAAAATGTTTCCTGCCTCGAGATCCAGCAGTTTTACTCCAAAGTATATATCCAACAGGAATGAGTTATATGTGCAAAAATAATCATTATAGGTTCAATAATAACAGTAAGAACAAGACTCAAAACTTATTCCCACCAACAGAATGGAAAATATATACATGTAGTATATTCATGCTCTTGAGTTCAGTTATGAAATGTGAATATATTTAAAAGGTTCTCAAGATAAATATTTAAGATTAATCCACTATAGATATATGTTTAAAATTTGAAAAATATATTGGTTAAAAGATTGGGTATTAACATTGAGATGGTGGTAGTTGTAAGGGCTGATGGGAAGCATCCAAGTTTGCAATGAAAGCTTTGATAAAATATTGACCCAAACAAAACAAAACAAACAAACAAAAAAACTGGCCACAGCCAACTTAAGAAGGAAAAAATTGATTTGACTCAAGGGCAGACAAGGTAGAAACTCCTGATAGAAACATGGTGAAAATAACTGAAACAGAGGCCACGGGAGGACTTTTCTTTCTGGTTTGGTTTCTCTTGCTTACTCAGCTACCTTTGAAAGATATAGCCCAGTCCCACCTGCCTGGGTATGGTACCACCCAGAGTGGGTTGGACCCTTCTAAATCAAGTAGCAATGAAGAAAATGCCAAGCAGACATTCTCACAAGCAAATCCAAAGGAGGTAGTTCCTCAATTGAGGTTCTCACTTCCCAGGTAACTTCCTAGTTTGTATTCAGTCGACAAAACTGACCATCACATGTTGCTAGCCTGTGCTCTGGATCCATGAAAGCAAATATCATTAAATAAGTTCATGATCATCCAATTCTAAATGTTCATGAAACCTCATTATGGTCATTTATGGGAACCATATTTCATGTTGAATTGTGACTTTTCTAATTTTCAGCTTGCCTAGCTATCATTTCATTAGCAATTTTTACTTAATTGCATTTGGGTCTGAAAGTGTGGTCCATGTGGAATCTATTCTCAGAAGTCTAATGTATATGTGTCTATGGATCGGTGTGACCAGTCTTTATTCATTAATATTTGTCTGAGCTTAAAGTTAGTATTAGTTATGTAATTCTTGCAGGTAGTGCTTTGTCCATGAGACCATGCTTGTTAAATGTGAGCTTTGATATTTTTATCCTTCATTGTTGTTCATTTGCCAGATCTCTGTATGATTGAAAGATACTTGGAACCTGACACTGCGATGATGGGTTTATTAATTTATACTTAGAGTTTCCCAATTTTCACTTGAAGTCAAGTACTGCTGATATGCTGCACTCAAGTATTCCTCCTTCAAAATAATGCTCATGAATCCTATGGCTGTTTTGTTGCTCATATTGATGTAATAATACTCATTTTTTTCATTGGCCCATCCCTTTTATTGAGTGTGAAAGACAATTTCAAATTTGCAAAAGAGTTGTAAAGACAGCACATTGGTTTTGATGACCTCTTCCCCAGAGTCCTCCTGGAGAAGATTCCACATCCACCTTTACCTTCTCCTCTTTCTGTTTCACTCTGTGGGGTGCCTTTCTGGACAAGAGGGAAGCAGGATGGAAGAATACAGGAAAAACGGGAAGAGATTCAGATTTCTTTTTACTTTTAATTATTATATTTCCTTTTCTTTTCCTTCCTTCCTTCCTTCTTTTCTTTTCTTTTTCTTTTTTGCTACAAAGCCCAGGCTGATCTTAAATTCTTGAGTCTCCTGCGTTAGCCTCCTCCTAACTGCTGAGATTACAGACATGATCACCATACCTGCTTTATATGTATAATTCATGAGGTTTGCTTAGACTAGTGTTTATCTTTAAGTGTAGTTAGTACCCCACATTAAGGCTTTTTAATATACAGCATTTTATTTACCCCTTCTATATTAGGTTTCTTTTTTTTTCTTTGTTCAATTCTCCCCCCAACCACCACATAGTTAGATTCTCATGGTGTAGCCCCAACTGGTCTTCAGCTCATAGACATCCGCCTACCTCTGTCTCCCAAGTACTGGTATTAAAGACGTGCACCATCATGCCCAATCTTGGACTACTTTATCCAAAAATTCCTTTTCCTTCCTTGCCTTCTCCAGATGACAGCTTTGGAAATTAAATGCTCATTTACCTATTGAGCTTTACCCACGGCTCAGTTTTGTCCTCTTAGAAAATAAAAGTGACAAGAACCACGTGTAGTGGTTAATTTTTCATCACTGTGATTGAAATCCCTAGAAGACCATCTTAAAGGAGGAACTCATGTGTTCAGAGGATTTAGCCCATCACTGTGGGGAGAGAATAAGGAAGCACAGTAGTTAACATTATGGTGTCCAGGAAGTGCAGTGAAGAGGGGTACATAAAACAGCCAGGGCAAGAACACAGTGATTTACTTTCCCCCAAAGTATATGTCCCCAGTAACTTACTTTACCCAAAGAAATCTTTGCCTTTAATGCCTCCTAGTGATACCTCGTGTTACCAAATACTAGTTCGTTCCCTGGGTCAAAGCCTCTGTAATCTAAAATTCTTTGGAAATCCCCAACATTTCTGCAGGAATGGCTTGCTCATCTCTCAGGCAATTCTCAGTCTAATCAAGTTGACAGTCAAGATTAATGCTCACAGCAGGGTTTGACACATTGACAAGATACTTGTGGATAGAGTTAACACCAGGTGTGGGTTGATGTAAGCCTGCAGAAAAGGAGTGCAGATAAACATTGAAGCTGGTGTATACTTGTTTGCTCTGGGAAAATCACCACCTGCATGATGGGAGATGTGTGTCAGCCCTCCCGATTAGAATACTGTAAGAGACTGGAAAGTGTGGAATGCTGTACCTCTGTGTGTTAAAGTAACCCAGACTCCTTGACTGCTCTGTCTGTAGAAGTCTGATATGTGTGACAGGGCTGAAGGAAGGGTGTGTTGGGTGAATGCTGACATCTACAATGCAATAAAGATGCTATGGCTCATGTATGTGCTTTGTATTCTTGAGTTAAGGAGATGTGGCACAATTAAAGGCCAAATGAATTTCCTAAATGTGAGTGCCTACTCTGGTTCACAACTGAGTCATGCTCCTTTTTGGTGCTTCACTTTTCTTTTCTTTCTTTTTTTTTTTTAATGAGGAATGTTCATCTTTCACTTAGGCTTATCCCATTAGCTTTTTTGCCTCGGGACTTTTTACCTTTCATTCTGTATGTCCTGCTTTCCTGCTTCCTCTGTGTCTTACTGGCTGGCCTCTGGCATCTCTCTGTCATCTCTTTATCTTTCCTCTGGAACCCAAATTCCTATACCTCCTAACCTCACTATTGGCTGTTGAGCTTTTAATTAAACCATTCAGGTGCCTTAGGCAGGCACGGTAAATCAGCAACACAGCTTTACATAATTGAACAGATGCAGCATATCTTTGCATAGTTAAACAAATGTTTTGCGAGCTTCCCTCTTTTTGTCTAAATGAAGAGAAAGGTTTTAGTTTAACATAGTAAGACTATATACAATTAGAATAATTATCAAGTAAGAACTACCTTTACAACATTCAGTCCATCTGTATTTGGCAAATTCAGAGAAAATACTCCATTATCTATTCTATCTTGGTGAGTCCAAAGTTGTGTATCTAATTTGCTTCCTTTTTTATTGGGCTACATACTTTTCTCCACTCCCCTCCCTTCCTCCCCCATCCCTTCTATCTTCTCCCATGATTCCCATGCCCCCAACTTACTCAGGAGATCCTGTCTTTTTCTACTTCTCATGTAGATTAGATCCATGTGTATCCCTTAGGGTCCTCTTTGTTGTCTAGGTTCTCTGGGGTTGTGGATTGTAGGCTGGTTTTTCTTTGCTTTTTGTCTAAAAGCCATTTATGAGTGAGTACATGTTATATTTGTCTTCCTGGGTCTGGGTTACCTCACTCAATATGATGTTTCCTGCAAATTTCAAGATGTCATTATTTTATGCTGTGTGGTATTTCATTGTGTAAATGTACCACATTTTATTTATCTGTTCTTCAGTTGAGAGTTCAGGCTATGACAAACAGTGCTGCTATGAACATAGTTGGGCACATGCCCTTGTGGTATGAATGAGCATCCTTTGGGTATATACTTAAAAGTGGTATTGTTAGTCTTGAGGTATATTGTTTCCTAATTTTCTGAGAAATAATCATACTGATTTCCAAAGAAGCTGTATCAGTTTACACTCCCCCAAGCAATGCAGAAGTGTTCCCTCTATCTCCACATCCTCTCCCCTCACCAGCAATGCAGGAGTGTTCCCTCTACCCCCACATCCTCTCCTCCCACCAGCAATGCAGGAGTGTTCCCTCTACCACAATCCTCTCCTCCCACCAGCAATGCAGAAGTATTCCCTCTACCCCACATCCTCTCCTCCCACCAGCAGTGCAGGAGTATTCCCTCTACCCCAATCCTCTCCCCCCACCAGCAATGGAGGAGTGTTTCGTCTACCCACATCCTCTCTTTCCACCAGCAATGCAGAAGTATTCCCTCTACCCCAATCCTCTCCCTCCACCAGCAGTAAAGGAGTGCTCCCTCTACCCCAATCCTCTCCTTCCACCAGCAGTGCAGGAGTGCTCCTACTACCCCACATCCTCTCCTCCCACCAGCAATGCAGGAATGTTCCCTCTACCTCACATCCTCTCTAGCATAAACTGCTTCACTCTTTTGACCTGTAAGAATCTTTTCATGAAAAATTGTAGACCTTGCACATCGCTGCTGTTAATATAACATTTATTTTATTGACAGTTTTTGGATGTTGTCAGTAGGAGGGTTATTTAATGTCTTTGCTCTAGTCCATCACTCTAAAGAAGCCAGAATCCTTAATAAATTCAGAGCTGAGCAGTGCCAGACGGTTAGCAGTGATAGCCAAGGCAAATGATATAACCCGCAGTTGGAAAGAGGCTGGAGAAATCTGCCCTTTCCTCTTCTCTCATAGGTATGATCACGGAGAACATCAAAATGAGTTCTTTTTAAATTGATTTTATCAAACTATACATTTTTGTCTGCTCTCATCCTTTCCTCTCCCCTCCCCTTCAACCCTCTGCCATGGTCCCCATGCTTCCAATTTATTCAGGAAAATGGGTTCTTCCTGAGAAGAGTCAGCACTGTGCACTCTCCCACTGCATCTCAACTTCTCTCTGTTTCTTTCTTCCTTGAGATTACAGAAACAGTTTAACAAACTAAACATGATGTCTAAAGATGCTTTATGGAGAACACCATTGCATAATCTGCCATACAGTTTAACACTCTGGTGTCTATAAGAGCAAGGCAGTTGTATGAGTAAATTTAGAATCTTAGTTTACACAAGGAAATGGTGGAGCCTGTGGGGAAGAAATGAATGAAGTGTACTGGACCCCACTATGACCCGGTAGGGACTTTGGGGCAGTGAACTGGTAAAGTGTACTGGATCCCACTATGACCTGGTAGGGACTTTGGGGGAGTGAACTGGTAAAGTGTGACCCACTATGAACTGGTAGGGACTTTGGGGCAGTGAGTTGGTAAAGTGTACTGGATCCCACTATGACCCGGTAGGGACTTTGAGGGAGTGAAGTGGTAAAGTGTACTGGATCCCACTATGACCCGGTAGGGACTTTGAGGGAGTGAGTGGTAAAGTGTACTGGATCCCACTATGACCCGGTAGGGACTTTGGGGCAGTGAGTTGGTAAAGTGTACTGGATCCCACTATGACCCGGTAGGGACTTTGAGGGAGTGAAGTGGTAAAGTGTACTGGATCCCACTATGACCCGGTAGGGACTTTGAGGGAGTGAAGTGGTAAAGTGTACTAGGTCACGCTAGGGAACGGTGGGGACTATGAAGAGGAAGAACTGTTGTAGGGCAGCCGCTCTTACCACGCTCTAGCCAGTTGCTGCCATGAAGAATGTATGTCCAGAACAGCTAGACAGTCTTTCTGATTTTCCTCCAAAACACAGAAAGAAGTGTTGATCTCAGTTAGATCTTACACCTATTTCAAATTTGTTTGAAAAGTACATAGGATATGAACAAACCTTTGCAGACTCTCTCCCCTCCTGCTCCTGCACACCACTTTACAAGCTGTGTGTGATATTCTCCTTATTCTTTTGTCTCTAATTAAATATAACAGTCCCCAGATTTGAATTCTCACCCAAATGTCATTGTTTTTAGCTACTTAGCCACACTAACATTATATTTAATTCAATAGTAAGAATTTTAGTTCAGTAAGGGTGACATTCAATTAAGAGGCAATCATTTGTCTGAGAGTTCGTCTTTTGTGGAGGATTTAGTAGTCTTTATTCTGTGAAAAATGATAGTAAAATATGATGCATCTTTAGAAGCTTATTGGAAAGTAGAATAGTGAATAACAAGGAATAATAAAACATGTTTAAGATAATAGCACACAGAAAGAGCCTTAGAGGATAGACAGATCCAGTGACTCTGACTCTGAGAAGTTGGTGAATGTATAGTCCCTGAACACAGCTGAATCTCACTTCTTTTTTGGTTTAGAAACTGAATCTATTAGACCTTTTCTACAGCATGTTGTGGGGATGATGAGCGTGTACAATAAGTCGGGCCTTGGTGCCAGCTGTTAAATGAAAATAGTTATGCAGGGCCCCTTTTCCAGGCCAGCTATTGAGGGAACCTCTGACTCCAGCATCCGGCTAAAAGTAAGATGGGGAAGGACACAACTGGGTAAATGTTGTAGGTGTTGAAGATGTGTCCTAAAAGATGAGGCAAAACATGGAACGTGGCTCAGTGGGTAAAGTGCTCACTGTGAAAACATGAGGACCCGAGTTTGGATTCCTAGAAACCACGTAAAACCTGGGCACAGTGGTGTATGACTCTAAGCACTGCGCTGGGGAGCAGGGAAGGCAAGTCTCTGGGGCTCATGGTCAGTCTGTCTAGACAAATTGGTGAGCTCCAAGTTCAGTGAGAGACCTTGTCTCAAAAATAAGGTGGAGAATTATTGAGAAAGATGCCCAACCTCAACCTCTGGCTTCCACATGTACATTCACGGATGCATGTATACACACACGTGCACACACACATACACACACGTACACACACACAAACACACATACTGGGAAATAGCACAAGACTGATAATAGTTTGCTTTGTAATTCAAAGGAAGGGAGCTCTGCCTATCAAATTTGAAAGTTATGGAGAGTGTTCTTGAAAATAGGAAATGATTGAGTTTCATTTCTCAAAGTATTAATGGATGAATAGAAGTGCCCCATGTATGTAGCATGTTATACGTGCTAGTACATGGAGCACTGAAATAACAGTGCTTAAAAAACTGTATTCATTTCCTAGTGTTGCTATAATAAAGTACCAGAAACTGTGTTCTGTAAAACAGAAATTCACTCTCTCGTAGCTCCAAAGCAAGAAGCATGCAAACTGTCACCAGTTACTTGTCACTCCTGCAGGCTGTGGGGACGAAGCCTTCCTTGCCACCGTTCTTGCCTTACACCCTCATCACCCCCGTCTCTGGCCTGCTTTCATGTGAACTCCTCCTCCCCAAGATCCTTCTTCCCTTAGAGGGAGGGCTGCCATTTTGCTCACAGTCCCCCTGATTCAGGGTGGCCTCCTGTTCACTCAGTTGTCCCCACAGGTGTGATTTTCATGTTTCATGTTCACACTTTCCACAGCGCCCAGGGTAAGCACAGATATGTTTTTGGGGATGGATTATAATGGAACTGACAATGGACACAGCTTGCACAACTTGATAAAAAGTGAAATAAAAGCTGTGCTTTCAACAGGCTGTGTTCTGTGAAAGCTGGAACACAGCTCAAGAAGGAGCCTGCGGAGAACATATGGAACAATGGTCACAGAGCCTAAAGATTTCTCCAGAGTGCCTCATCTTTCACATGAAAAAGTCTCTTTATTTTGTAGAAGTCTAATTTAGAAACACACTGTCAGCTTTTTCCTTTTGTTATATAAAATTGTCTTATTGCCAATAAGATAATTTCTGAGTCCAAAATTTTAATATTCATCAGGATTACTTTATGATTTTCATATTTTAATTTCTATGGAAGTCATAATTCAGAATGTTAACTAATACTTTTTAAACAAAAAACCACTATTTAACTGTCTCATTATTTATATGCCAAATATTATATATATATATATATATATGTATGTGTATATGCGTGTGTGTGTGTGTGTGTGTGTGTGTGTGTGAATCTGTGTCATATGCGTACAAATGCCAGGAGGGGCATATGTTTATCTAGTGTCTCTGGCATTCAGCCAACCTCTTACCTTTGATTCTCTGTTTTTCTGTTTCTTTTTATTTTCCTATATCTCCCCCTCCCACCTTTTTTGGCCAATTTTTTTTTGGTAATTTCAGAATAATGTCACATAAAGGCTTATCATTGTTTTAATCTTTGTGGAAAATTCTAGGGAAGCTACTACCATTGATGTCTTTTTGTTGACTATATTACTTTTTATTCTTTAAACAAATCTTTTTTAATTAAATCTTTTGGGGTTTCACATCATGAACCCCAGTTCTGTTCACCTCCCAGTCCCCCCATATGTTCCCTCATTTCTGTTGCATCCTCCCATGAAAGAAAACAAAACTAAGCAAGCAAGCAAATAAACAAAAGCAACAACAACAACAACAAACACCCAATAAACCAAAATAGAATAAAACCACACCTGAAACAGAAAAATCTCGGTTTCTCCTCTTTTGCCTCTCCATCACCTCTTCATCAGTCCTGATGGCACTGGAGGGTTCGGTGTGTCATATAGTGTACCTGTTCATCCCATCAGCTTGACTGGCAACTGTTCATCGCCATGTTTGGTCTGGTTCAAGGTCTCTGGTTTTCGGTACACCATCCTCACTGGATCCTCACTGGAGTATCCTATGTCTTGGAAATCTTGCAGGTATTGTTGTGCAGTCCCTTCACAAGCCCCAGCTACCAAACAGGGTAGATACTAGGGTGGGTCAACCCAAAGCCAGTTTAGCCAGGCAGGTCAGATCGAGCCACTGGAACTACCCACCTTGGGTGCTGTGGCAGAGTCAGCTCCCCTACATGCAAGCCATCAGGGTAGGTTCATCCTCACTTGTGGTGAGGAGTGGGGGTCCTCTCTCACAAGTGCAGGGTCCACCTCTCTTGCTGTAGTGGCCATCAAGTGCTGTAGTGGCTACAGACATGGTGACGTCTGGTCCCAAGGTGCCGCTGAGGTCCATGTCAGTGTCCTTGGCCCTACTGCAGCCAGGGTCTGAGGTGATGTCCGATGCCCTTGCTACCATCAAAAACCACAAAGACACTTAAGATCAAGGGCCAAATTGGTGTCTAGGGGTCAGACTGTCACTGGGGGCAGTGATGACATCCAGACCCAGTAGCTGCTAAGGACCATGTTGGGGTTCGTAGTCCTATCATGGCTGGGGGTCTGTCCTGAGGCCTTGGTGGTGTCCTGTGACCACATGGCTGCCAGAACCATTCCCACCTGAATGGCGGTTCTTCCACCCAGAGACAGGATGTCCGAGTCTAAGCTGTTGCCAAGTCCGTGTTCGGGTCCATAGTTCAGCTGCAGATGGGGTCTGTATTGATGTCTGTGGAGAGTGTCACTTCAGGAGGCCTCAGGAATTATGTGAGATGAAATCAGAAGGCTATATCGAGCCAATCGCAGCCTTCACTGCTCTGGGAAAGCTGAACTTGTCTCTTGCTGGCCAGTTTTTTTTTTTTTTTTTTTTTTTTTTTTTTTTTTTTTTTTTTAATTTTGTAAAATTTAATATTACCTTCATAGAGTTTTTTTTTTTTTATTTTAATTTATTTATTTATTAAGAATTTCTGCCTCGTCCCCACAACCGCTTCCCGTTTCCCTCCCCCTCCCCCGATCAAGTCCCCCCCCCCCCTCATCTGCTCGAAGAGCAATCAGGGTTCCCTGACCTGTGGGAAGCCCAAGGACTGTCCACCTCTATCCAGGTCTCCTAAGGTGAGCATTCAAACTGCCTAGGCTCCCACAAAGCCAGTACGTGCAGTAGGATCAAAAACCCACTGCAATTGTTCTTGAGTTCTCAGTATTCCTCATTGTCCGCTATATTCAGCTAGTCTGGATTTATCCCATGCTTTTTCAGACCTAGGCCAGCTGGCCTTGGTGAGATCCCAATAGAACATCCCCATTGTCTTAGTGTGTGGGTGCACCCCTCGTGGTCCTGAGTTCCTTGCTCGTTGCTGGCCAGTTTTTATTCTTTTTATTAGATTCTTTATACTACAGCAAGAGTATAGCTTTCTATTCCTTAGTTTACTGAAATATATTTTTGCTGCTGTTGTTGGTAAAGTGTGGATGTGGAATTTTATCAAATAAAGTTGTGGTGGTCATCCGTACATTTGATTTTTTTCTTACTAAGCACAGTTGAATAGTGAATTATGTAAGTGGATTGTTAATTAGCCTCACTCATTTTGGAAATAAGTGAAGTTTGGATTGATGTGACATTGGGTTTAGCACAAATTTTTCTATGGGAGTCTACAGTTGTAGTTATGAGCAATATTAGTTCTTTATTTGTTCAAGCGTACTTCTTGTTCTTAACTTTAACTTATTAATATTAATAAATAAAGCAATAAAAATTTTAAATTAACTAGAGTACATTTCAATTGTCCCTTCTCTTCTCAGCAGACAGGTAATGGGTGAATTTTCAAACTTTCCATGACTAGAGAGAGATTTTGTTTCAAACTATGTAAATATACAGCTTTTCTCTTTCCCTTGCAACTGTTGTTAGTAATTTAGTTTATTTCTTGCTATATTGTTTATCACAATGCAGTTGTTGGGCTTCTGAGTCAATTCTGGTATTTTCACACTGATTTTATGCAGGACCAGCACCTTCACAAGCTCCAGCAGGACTCAGATGGGGTAGAAACACTTTCTACTTTACACCGTGTTTTTGCTGCCTGGATTTGTTTAATGAATCACATTTATTTCATCTTTTTCTCTAGTGATTTGAAAGTTACATAGTCAATTTGATTTTCTTTACCTTAGCGAACAGTTTAAACTTAAATATCTGTTTCATTTTCAAGAAAAAAAATCCATGTGCTCCACATTGTCTCTCTGTTCTTGCAAAAACAAAAGTCACTGTGTGCTATGCCTTCTTTCTCCAGCATCTTCCTCCTTTTCCTTTAGCTGCTTTGTATGGGAATTTGCAACTGTGGTCTTTAGATTTTCATGTAAGGAGCTCCATTACTTTTGAAATTCTCTTCATTTATTTCTCATTTCTCAGAGTATATAACTGTTTTATTCTTTACAGTCAGAATAAATCATTATGTTAAGATTCACTGTCTTTGATGCCATCCAGTAATATGGAATATTACTCTAATCGTAAATGTTTAATTGTTACACATAAAACTGAAGCCCTCTCTTATCATCAGTTGTCATCCTAATGTCTCCTGAAGAGGCTATTACTACTATGAGTTTGGCACAAATTATTACATAACTTCCCTTTAAGGGACTGACCAGTTTTAATGTGTTGCAGTACTTTAATGGCAATATAAATTGGCCTTCATCCTTTTAAATAGATGTATACCATAGTATAAATATATCATAAGTTATTCAATAAGTTCTTATTTTTATGCATGTAAGGCATCACTGTTGAAAATATTACAAACATTTCATGTCCCTTTTCTTGTACACAGGCAAGTATTTCTTTGGGTTCTATATTAATTGTATATCTTTATTTCAGTGTGTATGCAGTAGTATATGTTTTATAAACATAAAAGGATTTAATAAAGAAATAAAACTTTTATAAAACAAAAAGTGTTGGAGATGTGGGAGCCAGAATGTTCTGCTGGAATTTCATCTTCTATTTTAACCCAGGAGCGAGTGGCTGCTACAGTCTCTGCTGGAAGAGTTACAGCTTATACCACTACCCCTCTCTAGAGATCAGGTGACTGGATGTTGCATAGCAATGTTTGGCTCCTGTAAACTCCCTGTCCGGTGAAAGCTTCTCGTTTTCCTGCACTGTTGCAAAGGAAGGTGTGTGCCTCCTTTCCATCTTCAGAAAAAGCTCATGTTTATGTCCAGACACCTCGCAGCAAGAAAGTCTAAGGAATGCAGTTTTAACCTCCCAGTATTTTCAAGGAGATAAATAACTTGAAGTTGAGAGAGTCAGATTACCTATCGAAGAATACCTTTCTGGACTCAGTGTCCACGGCCCCGCTTTTGTGCACACAAAACCTACTAGAAAGTCATGGCAACAACTTACTTCCACCTCAGCTATGCAACATCCCCAATATCTCCCAAAGAAAAATCCTAAGTCCCTTCAAATGCTGTGTCCATACCTGCCAAGACTCACTCCTTTTCTAAGCTAGCTGCAAGCTTATCTTGATGTCCTGTAACTCTAAAAGTAAAATAATATAAAACAACTTCCACCTTATATAAACAATGAAAATTGAAAGAGAAAATTCATCCATTCAAATATGTCCAAGTAGAGTTTAAAAATAAGTGTAACTATTTTCATAATCCTACTCTTGTAAAAAACTATAAAACCATAGTTCCCTTTGCACATCATCAATCTTGTGAATGGTTTCTTCAATACTCACAATTCATTGTGTGGCTGAGCACAGTGGATTCACATCTTGGTAAAAGCAAAGTGTTAAGAAGCACAGCAGAGACATAAGGGAGTGGAGCTTTGGAGCTCTTTCCCTATGGTGGGATGTCATGCTCAGCCTTAACGCAAAAGGCTGAGGCTTCAGCTTGTTCCAAGTCAATGTGCCAGACTTTGTTGACTTCCCATGGAAGCCCTTACCCATTGGGAAGAGTGAATGGGGAGTGTGTGGGGGTGGGGGAGGCAGGGAGGGTTGGAAAAGGGCTGGGGTAAGAACTGTGGATACAATGTAAAATGAAATTAAAAAAATAAATTAAAATTAAAAGAATAAAATAAAATTCACCTGGGGTAAAAAAAGAGAGTGTGGAGATTCATTACCTGCAGCAGGTAAGGACAGTGTAGAAGTTATTTCCAGAGCAAGACTCTGCTCAAACAAGGAAAGGATAAGGATTTTATTCTGGAAGATTATACGTATTTCTATAGGAGTCACTTCATTCCTGAGTGTACTAGGTTAAGGAGTACACTTGTGAGCACGCTCAATTTAAAGTCAATTGAAGAAGAAAAGATAATAGACATATCTGGGGACATGCTTACCTCAACGTCATGAGCTCATGTTTAAAAGGTTAAAATGACAGACAGGAATTCCTCAGGATATATTTAGTTTACATCCTAAAGTTTTAGCAGAAAATCAAGGCAAGGGCACCTTGTGCTGGTGACCACGTCAGAGGAGCAATTGATGGCAATTGATTTGAGGGTATCAACCCACTAGGAGGTTAATCCCTGATGGGTCAATCTTGGATAGGCAAGGCCATGAGACCACAGACTTCAGAATGTCTTTTGCTTCTTCTGTGCTTTTACATGTTTGCTGCTGCCATCTTTCTCTGGTATCTGGCATGGTGCAAATGGGTATGGGGAGATCCCCACTGCCTGTAATATAGTATGTTTACCTCATGGAAATATCCCATTCTTGATATGGGAGAGTCTTCTGTTTTGTGTTGATTTCCTTGGTTAAATAAAGAAACCGCCTTGGCCCTTTAATAGGACAGAAAATTAGGTAGACGGAGTAACCAGAACAGGATGCTGGGAAGAAGGCAGTGAGGTCAGTCGCCATAGCTCTCCTCTCCGAGATGGAAGCAGGCTAGACTCCTTCCTGGTAAGCCACGACCCCGTGGTGCTACACACATTAATAGAAATGGGTTAAGCAAGATATGAGAGTTAGGCAAAGGATAGAGCTTATGGGCCAGGCAGTGTTTAAAAGAATACAATTTGTCTGTTATTATTTCCGGGGCTAAGCTAGCCATGAGGGAGCTGGGTGGGAACGCAGCCCACCGCTCCATCTACACATTCTACTGGACATTTTTGCCTGTGGATTATTATGAAGATGATTTCTTCTTAAACTGATTATAATAATGATGATGTTAGTTTAATAATGATGATGATGATAATAATAATGATGTTTGATGTTTATAAGTATATAAGCAAGGAAGGGTCACACAGCTAGAACCCATGAGTTTTCACCAAGGAGTGTGGTTGAGTGAGGAACTCGTTAAAATCAGGGAACAAGAACAAAGCAGCCCGGTTATCATTAGCTGAGGTGCTTTTCTTGCTAGGACTAGTTGATGATCAAAAGTGATGATTAATTCCTTTTTCCCATTTTTTTTGCCCACAGTCCCTGATACAAAAAAGCTATTGGTGAGTAGGTATGTACCCTGAAGATTTAAAGTAGAGCTGACTCATTGTTTTCATATATAAAAGTTGAGACTTATAATTCTTTTAAGATTTCTTATAAGGTTACATTTTGAGATAAGTAATAAAGTGATTGGTCCTTTGGTTTTTATTTAATGATTCTTAACTTCATTTAAATACATAGTGCTTTAAACAAATATACAAATAAACACATGAAAAGAATAAATGAACAGTATGTAGCTTGAGCTAATATTCCCAACCTTGTATGGTAGAAGTACAGACTTTGGGGATTTTGTGTATCACATTTAGCAAAATATAATTAACTAAATGACTGCCACATCTGCCACTTTTCAGTCAAGGCTACAGATCTGGCTATCCTGTCTCTAACTCCCAGTCGTCATTCTCACGTATACCGCTCATCCAGACCTTCCCACTGCCTCTGATTCTGAACTTGCGAGCTATTGGACTTCACTGTAAGCAATATCTAAGTATATTAACTATTTCTCTTAGTCCTTATAATTTTAGAGAACTAGTCTTTTCCTTCTGGGCTTTAAATGGAACAGTTCACATAACATGAAAACCAGCAATGAAAATAGATATTAGCCTTAAGATTTTAAGCCTGAAAGTAACAAATATTGACCCAGTAAGAACTACAAAAAGGAAATTAAAATGAAGTTTTTAAATTCTTTTTTTTCCTAGACAGGTTTTTCTCTGTGTAACAGCTCTGACTGTCCTAGAACTCACTCTGTAGACCTGGTTGGCCTCCAACTCACAGAGATCCACCTGCCTCTGCCTCCCAAATGCTGGGATTAAAGGTGTGCACCACCATACCTGGCTCATGTATTTTCTTGATTTTATACAAATTTGAGAATATGTGAAAATTTCAATATTATATCTTTTTTTGTTACAAGAATTGATTAATTGATTAAGTTTGAGGATTATTCAAAAGAAAATGAAATGTGATAATTTTACAGGAAAGAAATTTAGAGTCAAGCACATCTTAAAATAAACCTTGATACAATTGCTTGTTTTATGCATTCAATCAGTATTTCCATATATTCAGAACTTTTTATGGACAATAAGACAATACACTAACAAATTATTTCTAAATTTAATACTTTGGAGACCCAGATAAATATGCAAAATGTATTTTAAGAATCTAAAGAAGGCAGCAATGCCCTAAGTGCCAAGTTTGTGCTCTTACTTCTAAAGACTTCATGGGAAGGGGAAGGTATGACTCAAGAATGCTAAACAACTACATGAATAACATCAATCTAATTCAGTTTTTTCTTTGTAAATGTTAGAAATAGATGAATAAATAGAAAGACTTTTGCTAAAATCATTTAAAAATTTAAAAATATTTAAACATTTTATCAAAGATGGTTAACTAAAACTAAAGTTTTATTCAAGAACATCAGACTTGCCTTATTTTTGGACAAAGGGTTTGCCATATTTTATCTTAAGTATTGTATTTACATGGTCCTTTCTTTGTAACTGCAAAACCCAGCTTGCCAGTAAAAGTATACCTTGTATATGCTGTTAATCTGTAACAAGTTGCTTGGGTATGAATGTACATGAGTTCTTGAGATAATATGATTTTCACCTATAGTACATAAAATATTTAAATTTGTTAAGGAATATGGGTAAAAGTTGGTTTTTACTTGTATTTATTGTAATCATTCACTTGGAAAACACAGTGTGATCACATTGTAATTTTTATACTGCCTGAAAGATTTTGCTGGGGTGTATAAGTTTTAAGGGAAAGAATCAAGATAGAGTTGAAATGAGTTAGAAGGAACACACAGAGAATTAGTTAGAAGGAAAACATCAAGAATGAGAGAGTGGGGCACTGGGTCTGAATCCTCGGGGCACCCAAGCGGGCGGGAGTTCCTTTGTTTCTATGGCCTGCCTGCACCAAGCAGGGTAGGTGCTTTGTTTGCGAGCTGCACAACCAGCACGGAGACCTGATCTCTCGGAGCCAGGAGAGCCAACATTGGGGTGAATTTCTGACCCCGTGGCGCCAGCCCGGGACAGGGAACTCAGAGGTTCCTCAACCCCCTATCCTTCTTGGGCTCTCTGCAGGGCCTCTACTCCCTGCATACTGCCTCTTTCTTCCTATCCCACCCAGCTTGCATCCGGAGCCCTCCCCACTTTGGCCCCACTGCCCTCTTTCGACACATAACATCACCCAGCCCAGCCTGTCTGGGCACTGGGTCCGAATCCTCGGGGCACCCAAGCGGGCAGGAGTTCCTTTGTTTCTATGGCCTGCCTGCACCAAGCAGGGTAGGTGCTTTGTTTACGAGCTACCCAACCAGCATGGAGACCTGATCTAGGTGCCAGGAGAGCCAGTATTGGGGAGAGCCATCATTGGGTACGGAGATCTGATCTCGGCACCAGGAGAGACATCACTGGGGAGAGCCATCACTGGAAAGGTATATCAGTAAGCAAGGAGACGTGATCCAGTAAAAGAAGATCCATAAGGGAGCATTTGGAAGAAGATATGGGCAGATGCCAATGCAAGAATTCACCCAACAAGCTGAAAAGGAACATGAAGCCACCAGAAACCAGAGACCTCACAATGGGAGGACATGAACACCTTAATCAAGAAGAAGTAGAAAAGATTGACTTCGTGAAAGTGATTGACGCCCTTAAACAGCATGTAAAAAACGCCCTTATAGAAATGGATGAGAAATATAACAGAAAGTTTGAAGAACTGAATAAATCAGTGAATGATACCCTAGAAAACCAAGGAAAAACAATCAAACAGGAAATGGAAACAGTTCAAGACTTGAAAACTGAAATGGATGCAATGAAGAAAACACAAACAGAGGGCCGGCTGGACATGGAAAATTTAAGTAAACAAACAGAGTCTACAGAAACAAGCATAACCAACAGAATACAAGAGTTAGAAGAAAGAATCTCAGATTCTGAAGATACCATAGAGAAAATAAACACACTGATCAAAGAAAACAGCAAGTCCAACAAACTCTCATCACAAAACATTCAGGAAATCTGGGACACAATAAAAAGACCAAACCTAAGAATAGTAGAAGTAGAACAAGGAGAAGAAGTGCAGCTCAATGGTCCAGAAAATATATTTAATAAAATTATAGAAGAAAACTTTCCCAACCTAAAGAAAGATATACCTATGAAGGTTCAAGAAGCATACAGAACACGGAATAGGCTGGATCAAAAAAAAAAAAACATCCCCTCGCTATATAATAATCAAAACACAAAGCATACAGAATAAGAAAAGAATTTTAAGAGCTGCAAAGGAAAAAGGCCAAGTCACTTGTAAAGATAAACCTATCAGACTTACACTTGACTTCTCCATGGAAACCATGAAAGCCAGAAGGTCCTGGATAGATGTACTACAGAAACTGAGAGACCATGGATGCAAGCCCAGACTACTATACCCAGCCAAGCTTTCGTTCACTATAAATGGAGAAAATAAAATTTTCCAGGATAAAAACAAATTTAAACAATACGCAGCCACAAATCCAGCCTTACAGAAAGTAACAGAAGGTAAATCACTAACCAAGGAGTCCAACAATGACCACAATAACTGAGACATCTAGAGACCCTTCACCAACACAACTCAAAGAAGGGAAACACACAAACACTACGACTAAAAAAGTGACCGGAGTTAACAACCACTGGTCATTAATATCACATAATGTCAATGGACTCAACTCACCTATAAAAAGGCACAGGCTAAGAGATTGGATAAGAAAACAGGATCCAACATTCTGCTGTTTACAAGAAACACACCTCAACCACAAAGACAGGCACCTACTCAGAGTAATGGGCTGGGAAAAGGCTTATCAAGCAAATGGACCTAAGAAACAAGCAGGTGTGGCCATACTAATCTCTAACAAAGTTGACTTCAAACTTAAATCAATCAGAAGAGATGGAGAGGGGCATTTTATACTCATAACAGGAACAGTTCATCAGGATGAAGTCTCAATCCTGAACATCTATGCCCCTAATATAAAAGCACCCACGTACATAAAAGAAACATTGCTAAAACTCAAGGCAGCCATCAAACTGCACACACAAATAGTAGGAGACTTCAACACTCCTCTCTCACCAATGGACAGGTCAATCAGACAGAAACCTAACAGAGAAATAAGAGAATTAATGGAGGTAATGAAGCAAATGGGCTTAACAGACATCTATAGAACATTCCACCCAAATAGGAAAGAATATACCTTCTTCTCTGCAGCTCATGGAACCTTCTCGAAAATCGACCACATAGTCGGTAACAAAGCAAACATCCACAGTAACAAAAAAATATTAGTAACCACCTGTGTCTTATTAGATCACCATGGATTAAAGTTAGAATTCAACAACAATGCTACCCCCAGAAAGCCTACAAATTCATGGAAACTGAACAGTCAACTACTGAACCATACCTGGATTAAGGAAGAAATAAAGAAAGAAATTAAAGTCTTCCTGGAATTCAATGAAAATAAAGAAACAACATACTCGAACTTATGGGACACTATGAAAGCAGTCCTAAGAGGAAAGTTCATAGCACTAAGTGCCCACTTAAAGAAAACAGAGAAAGCTCACATTGGAGACTTAACAGCCCACCTGAAAGCTCTAGAAAAAAAAGAAGCAGACTCACTAGGAGGAGTAGAAGACTGGAAATAATCAAACTGAGGGTGGAAATCAACAAAATAGAAACACAGAAAACAATCCAAAGAATCAATGAAACAAAAAGCTGGTTCCTGGAGAAAATCAACAAGATTGACAAACCCCTATCCAAACTAATCAAACGGC
The DNA here is from genome assembly GCF_018167655.1 of Microtus oregoni. Lineage (NCBI taxonomy): Eukaryota > Metazoa > Chordata > Mammalia > Rodentia > Cricetidae > Microtus > Microtus oregoni. Next base: position 1,064,732 of record NW_024543977.1, read on the forward strand.
AGAGAGAGAATATGCAATTTAATAAGAGCAGAAATGAAAGGGGGGACATAACCACAGACACAGAGGAAATTCAGAGAATCATTAGATCTTACTACAAAAGCCTATATGCCACAAAACTGGAAAATGTAAAGGAAATGGACACTTTTTTAGATAAATACCATATACCAAAGTTAAACCAGGACCAGGTGAACAATCTAAATAGACCTGTTAGTCGCGAAGAATTAGAAGCTGTTATCAAAAACCTCCCTACCAAAAAAAGCCCAGGACCAGATGGTTTCAATGCGGAATTCTACCAGAACTTCCAAGAAGACCTAATACCTATACTCCTTAATGTATTTCACAATATAGAAACAGAAGAGGCATTGCCAAATTCCTTTTATAAAGCTACAGTCACTCTGATATCAAAACCGCACAAAGACTCAACCAAGAAAGAGAATTATAGGACAATCTCACTCATGAACATTGACGCAAAAATCCTCAACAAAATACTGGCAAAACGAATCCAAGGACACATTAGAAAATTTATCCATTATGATCAAGTAGGCTTCATCCCAGAGATGCAGGGCTGGTTCAATATATGAAAATCTATCAATGTAATCCATCATATAAATAAACTGAACGAAAAAAACCATATGATCATTTCATTAGATGCTGAAAAAGCATTTGACAAAATTCAAAATCACTTTATGATAAAAGTCTTGGAGAGATTAGGGATACAAGGGTCATACCTAAATATAATAAAAGCTATATACAGCAAGCTGACAGCTAACATCAAATTAAATGGAGAGAAACTCAAAGCCATCCCACTAAACTCAGGAACACGACAAGGCTGTCCACTCTTGCCATACCTCTTCAATATAGTGCTTGAAGTTCTAGAAATAGCAATAAGACAACATAATGGGATCAAGGGGATTCGAATTGGAAAGGAAGAAGTGAAACTTTCGTTATTTGCAGATGATATGATAGTGTACTTAAGCGACCCCCAAAACTCCACCAAAGAACTTTACTGCTGATAAACACCTTTAGTAATGTGGCAGGATACAAGATCAACTCCAAAAAATCAGTCACCCTCTTATACACAAAGAATATGGAAGCAGAGAGGGAAATCAGAGAAGCTTCACCATTCACGATAGTCACAAACAGCATAAAATATCTTGGGGTAAACCTAACCAAGGAAGTGAAAGTTCTATTTGACAAGAACATTAAGGCATTGAAGAAAGAAATTGAGGAGGATACCAGAAAATGGAAGGACCTCCCTTGCTCTTGGATTGGGAGGATCAACATAGTAAAAATGGCAATTCTACTAAAGGCAGTTTATAGATTCAATGCAATCCCCATCAAGGTCCCATCAAAATTCTTCACAGATCTTGAGAGGACAATAATCAACTTTATATGGAAAAACAAAAAACCCAGGATAGCCAAAACAATCCTATATAATAAAGGATCTTCTGGAGGCATTACCATCCCTGACTTCAAACTCTATTACAGAGCTACAGTGATGAAAACAGTGTGGTACTGGCATAAAAACAGAGAAGTCGACCAATGGAATCATATAGAAGACCCGGATTTTATCCCACAAACCTATGAACACCTCATTTTTAATAAAGGAGCTAAAAGTATACAATGGAAGAAAGAAAGCATCTTCAACAAATGGTGCTGGCACAACTGGATGTCAACCTGTAGAAGAATGAAAATAGACCCATATCTATCACTGTGAACAAAACTCAAGTCCAAATGGATTAAAGACCTCAATATTAGCCCGAACACACTGAACCTGATAGAAGAGAAAGTGGGAAGTACCCTACAACAGATGGGCACAGGAGATCGCTTCCTATGTGTAACCCCAGCAGCACAGACATTAAAGGCAACATTGAATAAATGGGACCTACTTAAACTGAGAAACTTCTGCAAAGCAAAGGACACTGTAACTAAGACAAAGAGGCAACCTACTAACTGGGAGAAGATCTTCACCAACCCCGCAACAGACAAAGGTCTGATCTCCAAAATATATAGAGAACTCAAGAAACTAGACTTTAAAATGCTAATTAACCCAATTAAAAAATGGGACACTGAGCTGAACAGAGAATTCTCAACAGAAGAAGTTCAAATGGCCAAAAGACACTTAAGGTCGTGCTCAACTTCCTTAGCAATCAGGGAAATGCAAATCAAAACAACTTTGAGATATCATCTTACACCTGTCAGAATGGCTAAAATAAAAAACTCCAATGATAGCCTTTGCTGGAGAAGCAGTAGAGGAAGGGGTACACTCACCCATTGCTGGTATTAATGCAATCTTGTACAACCACTTTGGAAATCAGTGTTTCGGTTTCTCAGGAAATTCGGGATCAACCTACCCCTGGACACAACAATACCACTCCTGGGAATATACCCAAGAGATGCCCTATCATATGACAAGAGCATTTGTTCAACTATGTTCATAGCAGTATTATTTGTAATAGCCAGAACCAGGAAACAACCTAGATGCCCTTCAGTGGAAGAATGGATGAAGAAAGTGTGGAATATATACACATTAGAGTACTACGCTGTGGTAAAAAACAATGACTTCTCGAATTTTTCATGCAAATGGATGGAAAAAGAAAACACTATACTGAGTGAGGTAACCCAGACCCAAAAAGATGAACATGGGATGTACTCACTCATAATTGGTTTCTAGCCATAAATAAGGGTCACAGAGTGTACAATTGGTGAACCTGAAGAAGCTAAGTAAGAAGGTGAACCCAAGGAAAAACATATAGTTATCCTCTTGGCTATGGGAAGAAGACAAAATTGCCGGGGAGAAAATTGGGATCTTGGGGGTTGTGTGGAATAGGGGTAAGGGGAGATGGGGAGAGAAAAGTTAGAAGGGAAGGAGGCGGGGCCTTGGGGAAATAGGAGGATTGGGATAAAGGAAGGTTAGACAAGGGAGCACGGAACCACAATTCTTAGTTAAGGGAGCCACTTTACGGTTGGCAAGAGACTTGAACCTAGAGTGGCTCCCAGGAGCCCAAGGCGATGTCCCCAGTTAGTTCCTTGGGCAGCTGAGGATAGGGAACCTGAAATGACCCTATCCTATAGCAATACTGACGAATATCTTGCATATCGCCATAGAACCTTCATCTGGTGATGGATGGAGATAGAGACAGAGACCCACACTGGAGCACTGGACTGAGCTCCCAAGGTCCCAATGAGGAGCAGAAAGAGGGAGAACATGAGCAAAGAAGTCGGGATCACGAGGGGTGCACCCACCCACTGAGACAGTGGAGCTGATCTATTGGGAGCTCACCAAGGCCAGCTGGACTGTGACTGAAAAAGCATGGGATAAAACTGGACTCTCTGAACATGGCCAACAATGAGGGCTGCTGAGAAGCCAAGGACAATGGCACTGGGTTTTGATCCTACTTAATGTACTGGCTTTGTGGGAGCCTAGCCAGTTTGGATGTTCACCTTCCTAGATATGGACGGAGGTGGGAGGACCTAGGACTTACCACAGGGCAGGGAACCCTGACTGCTCTTTGGACTGGAGAGGGTGGGGGAGAGGAGTGGGGGGAGAGGGAGAAGGGTGGGAGGAGGGAGAGAAGGGTGGGAGGAGGGGGAGGGAAATGGGAGGCTGGGTTGAGGTGGAAACTTGTTTTTTTTTCCTTTTTTCAATAAAAAAATTTTTTTCAAAAAAAATTTCTTTACCAAAAAAAAAAAAAAAGAATGAGAGAGAAGAAAAGCATCAAGAATGACAGTTAGAAGGAAAACATCAAGAGAGACAGAAGGGTCACCGACCTGCTGATTCCCTTAGAGCCCTGTGTTGCTGGAGGCTGGCCCCCAAGCAGTGAAAATCTCGAAGGTCCAATAATATTTTATTTGTTCCAGAAGGTGCCTGGCCTGTTTAGTAGCTAATAAATGCTCAGACTTCTGCTGTTGCAGTAATCCAAGCCTTCACTCCACACACTGCTGTGATATTTTGCAGGCTGATCATGGTGTAGACCTCTGAAAACATGAGCTGAGGTAAACCCCTCCCTCTTTTAAATTGTCCTTTCAGGTGTTTTGTCACAGCAGTAGGAATTATGAAGAAAGCAGACATAAAGTGCACATGAAGTGATTGCTCCACCTTCTCCTCCAGTAACAAACATCAGACCCATTTTGCATCAAAAACTGACACACACATACATGTGTGCACAGGTCTATATTCTCTGCAATAGTTTTTGTATAATTTTTGTTAGTGTTTGCACTAATAGGGGCATTAATGTACACTTGTGATGGTTTGTGTTTCTTGCCCTGATGGGATCTAGAATTACCTAGGAGATGAGCCCCTAAAAGCACCCTTGAGGGACTTTCTAGACAAACATCAGCTTTTGACAATGTCTATGAGGAATTCCCTTGTTCTTTTGGCTGGAAGCCCAGCCTTTAATGGTTGAGTCATCCCTATAGCCCCAGGAATCTCTTGTTTAGGTTAACTGATGTGGGAATTAGTCTTAACAGTACCATTCCCTGAGCGGAGATCCGGGGCCTTTTAAAGTGGAGAAAACTGATGAACACCAGCACTTGTCTTCCTCTGCTTACTTCTTTGGGGTTAGGAGCGGAAGAACAGGGTCGTCTTATGGAGCCCTGACTGACCCAGAATTTGCTATATAAACCAGGCTGGTTTCAAATCACAGAGATGCTCCTGCTTCTGCCTTTTAAGTACTAGAACTAAAGGAGGATACCAGTGCCTCGTGTTTCTTTTTCCCTCTCTCTTTTCTCCCTCACTCTTTCTCTCACATCTCTCACTACTTCCTTCTTCCCATCTCTCCTTAAAGTGTATACACTGTGGCCAACTGTTTCAAGCTCCTACTGTGTTAATTTCCCTGCCATATTGGACTATACTGCTGCACTGTGAACAGAAACAAACCCTTTCTCTCCTGAATTGCTTTTGTTGGCTATTTTTATGACAACTGGAAAAGAATTGAAGACAACAACTATCCCCTTTTCTTTAACAATTCATTGGCTCAGTTATTCCAGTCAGATCATCCTCATCTTTGGAATAGTGGTGAAGTTCCAGCTCCGTGGTATCCAGCAGGATTTACCTTCATCCACAAGAGGCAAGCAAAACAGGGAGTTCCCTTAATGTCCAACTGAGTTGGAAAATAGGATCGCTTTCACATATTAGTGCCGAATTGTTTTAAAAATGATTTTTATTTTATTTATCTATTTAGAGGAGGGAATGGAAGTGTAAAGTGTTCATGGGTGTAGTTTTGTATATTAGTAGTCCTTAAATAAACATGCTTGATGAAGGTTTTAAAAGGAATACAGCCACATATAACACATACTGAAATGTCTTTTACTTTTGTCTTCAAATAAATGATAATGATCCTAATGATGATATCTTTTTAAAGTATTTATTTAAAATTATTTATGCATATGAGTGTTTACCACATGTAGGTATGTGCACCACGTGCATGTCTGGCCCCCCAGGGGGCCAGAAAAGGGGGACAGATCTCTTAGAACTAGAATTTTACACAGTTATGTACTGCCATGTGGAAGCTGGCATCTGAACCCAGGACCTCTGTAAGAGCAACAAGAGCTTTTAGCCACTGAATCTAGCCCCCACCATGGGAATACATGCTCAGATAGATGCACACACACATACACTCTCACATATTCTCTCTCTCCCTCCCCCCTCTCTCATACACACACTTACATATTCTCTCATACACACACACACACACACATTCTCTCTCACACACACACATTCTCACACACATTTCTCTCTCTCTCTCTCTCTTTCTCTCTCTCTCTCTCTCTCTCTCTCTCTCTCTCTCACACACACACACACACACACACACCCTAGAAGCTGCACTGTTTAGGCTAGAGGGACTTACTCAGTTTGCAGTAGGTCTAAGTTTCTTAGTCACTGAACCATTGCACCATCAATTTTCATTTATTTTTATTTCACTTGGAGGTGGATTGGCTCCAAGCTCACCAAGTCACACATTTAAAATAATTAAAAATTTCATATTACAAGAGAAAAATACTCTTTCCTCCACCTTGAACTGTGCCCTTTTCTACACTCACTGATCACCCTAATACTGAAAAATAATAAGCCAGAGAGCATTTTACATCTAAGCTGCTTGCCTTAGACATCCAAGATGCAGCTTAGGAGTATATCCGGGCTACTGTGCCTGGGGTCCAGCTCTTAGGAGGGGGCCCTGAACTAACTTAAGTGCTTACAAATAATGCTTGCATATTTATAATAATGTAAAAGGGTGTCATGTATTCATGTCTGCATATAAACAGGATATAAACAGGTAAATAGAACAGTAAAGTCAGGTGAATGGCAAGATAAGCTTGATACTAAAGGACCACACTTAAAGACAGTAGGTGAGAGACACCACTGGTTTTCATGAGATCAAAGGAGCCTGTGGATTCTTCCCTGCAGACTGTTCCTCCTATATACCTTCACTTCCATATTCATACATTACTCCTGCAGATGGGCTGAACCCATATATTTATTTCTTGAATTCTAATTGATGGAGATTCCAGAATTCTATGCATAAATAGTGAAAGTGTAGACATTTTATAGAGGTGGAAAACTCATGGCTAGAAATATTTTACTCTTAACATTAAATAGAATAATTGACAATGTCAGAAAATTCCTTTCTTCTACCCCAAGGCCCACGCTGCATTGCTCTTAGAGCACAAAGAGTGTCTGGAGAGAATGCGTTCTGATGATCTGATGGGACCCTAGAGAGACACAGGCTCCTGAGCTAAACAAAGTGCCCAGGCTCACAGCCAGTCAACGGCAGGGCCAGAGTCTCCAATTTCTCTTCCTTTAACCCTGACATTAATGAAGTGTATTCCAAATGATCAGTAATGATCATAAACGTGATACATGAGTTTGGAACATGCTTTCTAAACATTTATATTTAAGAGTCACATTCCAGGCCTCCTAAGGATTCACTTTGAACAAAACAATTAAGTCACACAGCAAAGGTCTTAACTAGCATAAACTTGAGTAGAGTTGAATATATTCACTTTTTAAAAGGCGTTCTTGCTGTGATTTCCCAGTAACATATTATATAATAGTGTAAGGTCAAACATCCAAGTGTTCACTCTATTGTATCCTAATCTGATTCTCTGGGTACAATAAAATGTTTCATCAGAAACATTTAAGAGTTTACTGTAGGCTGCCTTTTTGTCTTATTGACTGTGTTCTTTGCTTTACAGAAGCTTCTCAGCTTCAGGAGGTACCATTTATTCATTGTTGCTCTCAGTGTCTGTGCTGCTGGGGTTATATTTAGAAAGTGGTCTCCTGTGCTCATGCACTGAATTCTACTTCCCACTTTCTCTTCTATCAGGTTCAGTGTGGTCAGATTTATACTAAGATCTTTAATCCATTTGGACTTGAGTTTTGTGCATGGGGATAGATAAGGATCTTTTTTCGTTCTTCTACATGTTGATATCCACTTTTGCTAGCACCATTTGTTGAAGATACGTTTTTTTCCATTGTATAATTTTAGCTTCTTTGTCAAAAATCAGGTGTTCATAGGTGTGTGGATTAATATCTGGGTCTTCGATTTGATTCCATTGGTCAACCTCTCTGTTTTTATGCCATTACCAAGCTGTTTTCATTACTGTAGCTCTGTAATAGAGCTTGATTTCAGGAATGGTGATGCCTCCAGAAATTCCTTTGTTGTACAGGATTGTTTTGGCTATTCTGGGTTTTTTTTTTTTTGTATTTCCATATGAAGCTGATTATTGTTCTTTAAAGGTCTGTGAAGAATTGTGTTGGGATTTTGATGGATATTGCATTGAATCTATAGATTGTTTTGGTAGAATTGCCATTTTTACTATGTTGGTCCTACATATGCAAGAGCATGGGAGATCTTTCCATTTTCTGGTATCTTCTTCAATTTCTTTCTTCAAAAACTTAAAGTTCATGTCAAATAGGTCTTTCATTTTCTTTGGTTAGTATCCTCACCAACCCCACATCAGACAAAGGACTGATCTCCAAAATATATAAAGAACTCAAGAAATTCGACATCAAAATTCTAAATAACCCAATTAAAAATGGGGTATGAAACTAAACAGAAAATTCTCAACAGAAGAATATCAAATGTCAAAAAGATACTTAAGGAAATGTTCAACTTCCTTAGCCAACAGGGAAATGTAAAATAAATCAAAGCAACTCTGAAATACCATCTTAATACTAAAAGGACTAAGATAAAAAACACCAATGACAGCTTATGCTGGAGAGGATGGGGAGTAAAAGGAACATTCATCTGTTGTTGGCGGGAATGCAAACTTGTACTACCACTTTGGAAATCAGTGTGGCAGTTTCTCAGAAAATTGGGAATCACCCTACTTCAGGGTCCAACAAACCACTTTTGGGAATATACCCAAAAGATGCTCTGCTGCAGGAGGACCTTCTGCTCCTTCAGCCAATAGCCGCTGAAATACCAGCCCACTGGGGCGTAGTCTATTAATCTTTAAAAAAGAGCAGCAAGCCTCGGCTCTCTCTCTTGGTTCTGGCGCTTGGTTCCGGCTCCTGCTCCAGCCACTAGGCTCCTTTCCTGACGGTTGGTGTTTTGTAAGTTTACCACCCAAAATAAACACACCTTTAAATCCTAACTGGTGTGGGATTGTTTCGTGCATTAACGCACAACCATACTACAAAAGCATTTGTTCAGCTATGTTTGTAGCAGCATTATTTGAAATAGCCAGAACCTGGAAACAACCTAGAAGTCAGTCAACCAAAGAATGGATAAAGAAAATGTGGCACATTTACACATTAGAGTATTACTGCAATAAAAAAAACAATGACATCTTGAATTTTGTATGCAAATGAATGGAATTAGAAAGCACTATCCTGAGTGAGGTAACCCAGACCCAAAAGGATGAATATGGTATGTACTCATTCATAAGTGGATACTAGCTATAAACAAAGGACACTGAGCCTGTAGTTCATGATCCTAGAGAAGTTAAGTAATAAGGTGAACCCTAAGAAAAACATATATAGATCCACCTGGAAAGTAGAAACAGATAAGATTGCCTGACAAAATTGGAAGCATGGGGGTAGGGGAAGAAGAGAGGATGGAAGAGAAGAGGAGGGGAGAAGGGGAGAGGCAACTGATGGAAACAGACAGAGACCCACATTGGAGCATTGGACTGAGCCCCCAAATTCTAGTTGAAGAGTAGGAGGAATGAGAATATGAGCAAAGAGGTCAAGACCATGATGGGTACACCCACTGAAACAGTCTGCCTGAGCTAATAGGAGCTCACAAACTCCAGCCGGACTGGGAAGGAATAAGCATAGAATCAAATTAGTCCCTCTGGTTATGGTTGACAGTGGCATGGCTGGGGCAGACTGAGGGACCATTGGCAATGGCACTAGGATTTATCCCTACTGCATGTACTGGCTTTTTGGGATCCTATTCTCTTTGGATGGATACCTTGCTCAGCCTATATATAGTATAGAGGGCCTTCAACCTTCCCCAAAGCAATGTGTCTTACCCTCTCTGAGGATTGGATGGGGATTGGGGGGTATGTGAAGGAAATGGGAGGAGGGGAGGGAATGGGAACTTAAATTGGTATGTACAATGAAAATAAAGGTAGTTTGCTTTCTTTTTTAAAAAAAAGTAAACAAAATAGTTTACTATAGTTTCTCTGAAAAACAATGGCTCAAATGGGGAGATGGCTCAATTCATAACAAGCATTAGGACCTTTGTCCTAATGGAAAAAAAGCCAGGTATGGTGGTCCTTGCCTATCCTGGTACTGGAGGGGTAGGACCAGGATCCCTGGGGCCAACAAGTCCAACCTTGTAAACTCCACAGCAAGGGAGAGTTTCTGTCTCAAAAGAAAACAAGATGAGCAGCACTTGAAGAAGAACATCTGAGTCTCCACACACATGCATATGCATCCAAAACATGTATACATACACATATACAAACATTCAAACATGTATACATACACATATACAAACATTCAAACATGTATACATACACATATACAAACATTCAAATACACACAGAATTGGAATCTATAATAATCTTGAAAGCAAGATAATTGCCACATCTATAAGGGTGGATCATTTTGTATTATGTATTATGTTTGAAATGATTAGGATGTTGAAAGTAAAAACATTTTCTTGAAGGTATATTATCCCATTTCCTTACCTGTATCTCTCCACGTTCATCTATTGTGCTTAGGTAGGAAAATGACAATACCTTACTTGTACACTAAATTACCACATAAAGATAAATATTGGTGGTAACGACTTTTGTGTTTGTAGCAAAACCAAAAGCTGGGTCTGGAAACAAATTTCTACATACATATTGATAGTCATAGGAGGTCAGAGTTGGTGCTGACATGCAGAAACAATCACACTGTGCTGGGAGCCAGAGACATGAGGAACTTTGGGCTTTTAAAAAGATACGTTATTCCATAGAGTGGGGAGTACTGTCCAAGAGAATTTCCCTCATCAACAGGACTGCTTTGACATCCGCAAATGCAATCCAGATGACATTTTTTGCTACAGGATACCTGGAGAGTGGCTAGTACTAACTGGATTTTCATCTTCACAAATTCGAGTTAAAATTCCATGAGGACTCGATCTTTTATTGATGTATAGAGCTCACCGGAGGGTCCAAACTTTTGACATTACCATATGACCTTGTCATCTACAAATGTGGCAAGTTCCTGTTATCCCTGGGTCACAAGTCAGACCTTCCTGTTAGAACATGACACCGTGAACCACTGTACAGAGGTGAGGTTGCAATCAGCCGTAATAGAGTACAGACTGTCTGCCTGCAAACAAAGAATAATAGGATGGGAGAAGGCTTAAAGTCCTGCGGTGACACTGGGAAGGTTAGAAACACAGCTGGTGCTTTAGACTGGGGTTAAAGAGAAGGAGATCAGAATGTGTGTGAAATAAATATTCATTTATAAAGGGAATGGATATTTTAGAAATGCCATATCAAGCAGCTTTAATTTTCTTCAAGTAGCAATTTATGGAGTACCTACCAAATAGAAAGAATGAACGATGGGCAGGGTGCTTGGTAGATGGGAAAGGAGAGTGGAATTGGTTTGGAATGACAGTCTAGGGACTGACCAATACAGTGGCAAGATTTAGGCTAGAGCTGGGATTGGAGGCTGTGGCTCTAGAAAAAAAGCCAAACTACAGATCTAGAAATTTCTCTGAGTATGAAAGGTGAATTTCAGAGAAGGTGAATCCTAGCAAGTTCAGAGAGGGGTTCCAATGCAGTCACAGCAAATGCCTGGTGCAAGCCAACAGGGGACTGGTGTGGGAGAAGCTCAGGTAATCAATGAACTTCAGTCAAAGACTCAGAGAAGTAAATTATGTTCAAGAATAGAATAAACTGGAGGTGAAGACCCCAAAGGCACAAAAGTGACCCCAAGACCCAGAGAGAGGCCATGGGAAAAACAAACAAACAAATAAACAAACAAATATGTGGTCATGAGAATAAGGTACTGTAGAGAACATCTATATTCATGACAAGCACTATGGCAAGATTTGGGAAAGGGAACAGATGTTATCAATAAATGGAAGGAACTAGGCGGATGTAAAAGGGAATGCGAAGGAGAGGAAAGAGCAGTTATAGTTAAGAAGGCACAAACGTTAAAACGAATGCTTGTGTGTTTGTGTGTTGGGGTGGTTATATTTGTGTGGCGTATGTATATGGTGTATGAATACATGTACACACACATATCAGAGGAGGCTATTGGGTGTCCTTTTTATCATTCCTTGCTTTATTCTCTTGAGATATGGCCTCTCATTGAAGCTAGAGGTAAGCTGATGAGCACCAGAGATCTTCTTGTCGCTACCTAACCCCCTTCCACAGCACTGGGGTTGTGGTACACATGTAGCTAAGCCCTGCTTCTTAATGTGGGTGCAGGGGATTTGAACTCAGATCCTCATGCTTGTGCAGCAAGTGCTTTTACCTAGTAATCTGTCAGTCTAGGTCCCGGGAGTGTTTCTGTTGTTGGTGGTGGTTTTGTTTGTTTGCTTGTTTTATAGAGGACAGAAATAATGTCAGCTCTACCTCCTTATCCCAAATAACACTGGAGGGAGATTCACCATGTAATAATGTGTGGATCAGCGTAGAAGCAGTGTCCTGCAGGGTTAGTGGAAGGATATGGAGGGGTTATTCGGTGACAACATTAATGATATCACAGAGCTCCTCCACAGGGTTTGAGCTTCAGAAACCTCTAAATTATACAGCAATGAAAATGGCTATGGGAGTAAGAGTCAAGAGAGAGAAAAGACCAAGTGGGGACACAAACAAGGATTTTAAACAGTGACAAGTTCACTTATATGATGTATAGTCATTTTGACGACATTAGGAATGGCTTAAGTAAGGAGCCAGTTTTGGACCTTTTGACCCTCTTACAAGTTAGATGGGTTAAGTATCCCTAGTGTGGAGTGACTGGATCTGAAAATATTTTTCATTTAGAAATGACTATTCAAAGAGGTTTGTGGTCTGCTTTTTGGACCATCTTTAGAAGCAGGATAAATTCTCATCAGCTGGGACTGTCTACCTAAGAGAGGAGGATAAATTACCCTGTCTTACAAGTCCTTTTACATTCCCGTGCTCCTGTGAATCTAAGCTAAATCAGCTCAGATTCTCATACATTATAAACACGGCAGGCTGTCATTACAACATTTTGTGAGAATTCAGAGTAACATATTTTATAAACCTTAAATCAGAGAACGTGGTCCAGCCATAAGTTTTCTAATATCTAAATTGAATAATAGAGAATTGTGCTTGATTAATCATCAACTGTACTGCCTTCATAGAGTAGGATGGAATAAATTTAAAATGGGATTGGCTCAGAAAAATCTAAGATATATGATCACTGTACTTGTAAGTGGGGATAATTTGTCAGGCGGGTATTTCAGTAACTGTGTCTTTTTGATATATTAAACATATTCTGATCTAGGGCAGAGAAAGGCCCAGTGAAAGTCCTGTGGAGTTATCCAAATCCAGGAAATGAAAGACATAATTCTAACTGTGTAATTTCGACTTGTCTTCTCTACTTTCAGACTCTTCGGTCTTTACAGCAGTTTCTTCTTTTATCCAACTGTTTAGAAACACATTATCTTACTTAAAATGAGAAACCCATTGAGAATCAGTTGCTTCTATTTCTAGCACTGTAACTCAAGTAGTCTTTCATTCTCCAAGTGAAAAGGAATTCTTAGCAGGCTTGGGTACAGCTAATCCTGCTTCTGTGAGTGCTGTGTGATTCTGCACATTAGGAAGCTATCAGAGCGTTGTCCAGATAGGCATCAGCATGCTTTTATGGGCTTATCAGGAGTGTGCTGGCTCCAAATAAGAAGAATAATATCACCGAATCAAGTTGCAACATCTTTACTTATTCTTTCTGAAATTCCTGTGGATATTTCAGGAACTTCTGCCTCATTCATGACAGTTTATTTTTGTAAGAAGAGGATCTTACAATTCAGTTCAGGTTTATTGTATAGATGTAAAACAAAATCTAGAAAAATCTTGATATTTCTTAGACATTTCATGGCAAAGAACTGTAGGTCAAGAGGTCATGGGAAAGCTCTTTTAACTGGCGCCATAGTGGGTGTCACCTACTAGATATGACCAAGATCTCTCCATGTCACAGAAGCTTCTTGACAGGGTTTTCTGAAGTTCAATGGTAGTTAAGAGGTATGCCTATGGCCCAGGGTTCCTGACCATGAAGACATAAAATTCTCAGAACCCGTACAAATAACCCATGTTAATGATACTTTAATTTTCTATTTGCCTCAGAAACACTGATAAATTCTCCATGAAGGTATTTACTATATGTATGAGTTTTGATGTCAGTAAGGAGAAATCTCAATCGAGAGAGAGAGAGAGAGAGAGAGAGAGAGAGAGAAAGAACAAAGACCATAAAGCTGGAGTGGCATCTTTAATGTTCAGAAAGAATGGGGCTGGAGAGATGACTCAGTAGGTAAGAGTGCTTGCTGTGCAACCACGAAGACCTGAATTCAAATCCCCAGCACCAATATAAAATTTGGGCTGGTCGCACATGCTGGTACCCTCAACACTGAGGAGAGAGCTCTTAGTTAGGCAGATCCCAAGAGCTTGCCCACCAGCTAGCCAAGCCCACACAATGAGCTTCAGGTTTAGTGAGACCTTGTCTCAAGAGAATAAAGCTTAGAGTGATAGAGGAATATGATGTGGGATTCCCCTCTGTATGCTGTGAATACCATTAGTTAATAAAGAAACCATCTTGGGCCTGCACAGGGAAGAACAGAGGTAGGCAGGGAAAACTAAACTGAATGCTGGGAGAAAGAAAGCGGAATCAGAGAGACAACATGGAGTCACCAGAGGAGAAAAACGTGAGCCACCAGCCTTGCCAGTAGGCCACAAACTTCGTGGTAGAATATCAAATAACAGAAATGGGTTAGCCAAAGATATAAGAGATAGTTAGCAATACGCTTAAGTGACTGGCCAAGGAGTGGTTTAAATAACATTGTTTCTAAGTGGTTATTTTGTAGTCTGGGCAGCTGGGAACCAACAAGTGGCTTCCTACAGCAGGAATATACATGATATCACTCTCTGACCTTTATATGCATGCCCATGGAGTGTACACATATACATGTTACACACACACACACACACACACACACACACACACACACAGGCACATACTCTAACCCCCCCCCCCCCCGTAAGACTATAAATCAGAGTCCTAGGTGACCTCAGTGGGAGCCCTCCCAGAAGTCTACCGAGAACCCTTCAGGCATTTGGGACAGTCATCTCGGCAGGGGCTTGGCAGGAAAGCTCGGCGGCTGTTGGGACTCTTTGCAAAGCTCTGGTTCTGCAGCCAGTCAGTGCTTTGGGAAGAGCCTTTGAAAAACTTATGGGATGTATGCATTTAGTCTTCATCTTTCAAACCTCCGCTTTAAATTGATAATCTCCATGCCTGTGTCAGCAGCATTTAAAACCCATGACCCCCACTAATTGCTCTCCATTACCAAATGTGGTCCATACTACTGGCCAAAAAGTTCATAGCCAACAGCAGCTGACTACAGTTTCCTATGGAATTTTACTTCCTGCTCTGAGTATGTTAAGCCAACAAGGGTTCTAGTTTTGTTTTTGCCCCACTGAACCTGTATTCATGACTTTCTACTTCATAAGGTCTCCCTGGCTCAACCCGGCTATGTTAATCTTTCCTACTTTTCAACTAAGCAATGAATTTAGTTCTTTTTGCCCACCTGACTTAGTCTGATCCTAAATTTTTCACAAAGTATTGAGAAATGCTGATTTTTCTGTGTTAGATGTGGTGGAAAGGGAGACTGGGTATTTGAGGGGGCTCACCCTGTTTCAATGTCTTTGAATATTGTCATCATACTTTTGTTTCCAATGTTTTGACTTTTGTGGCTAGAAAGAATAGTTATTGCCTTGTCTTCCCACCAAAAGGAACTGAATCTTACTTAATATGTAGTTGAAGAATCTAGTGCTTGGCTTCCAACTCAGCAACTCAGAAAATATTTACAGAATCCTCTCTGACCTCAAAAAAAAAAAAAAAAGCCGGGTGGTGACGGTGCACTCCTTTAAACCCAGCACTCAGGAGGTAGGGGCACGCAGATCTCTGTGAGTACAAGACCCCAGCCTGGTCTATAGGAGCTAGTTCCTGGACAGGATCCGATGCTACAGAGAAATTCTGTCTTGAAAAACCAAACACACACACACACACACACACACACACACACACACACACACACACCACAGATGACTTTGTTGAGTGACTTTCTCCCACCTGTCTTCTCTAAGGCTTGAGTCAGTTGATGATTTGGTAGATGCTTAGTCATAAGTATCATCTATATAAACACCAGAGGAAAAAGGAAAGCTGAGGACCCTCCCCAGGGGGTCCAGAGGCAGCCCCTAATGGACTTCAACCTTCTTCCTGTGTTCCCTTTTCATCTTAAAGAGACAAGATTATCATATGATCCAAGAACAAAGGCTTCAGATAGAATGGATAGAGTCCTTTATGAGATGCTAGATCCCACTCTTATCTCCAGGACCACATTTTTTTTAAAAAGGCCTAGGAGAGCACTGACAGAATAACCTAAAGTCCCTATCTGAAGCACCTATTACTCCAAACCTTCAGTTGGCATGAACCTCTCCAGGAGCTGGCCTTAGTCCTGTACCCCCTTCTTGCTATTTGATCCTGATCAGATGCTGTCTTCATTTCTATTGCTGTGATGAAACACCATAGCCAAAAAAGCAAGTTGGGGAGGAGAGGGGTTATTTGGCTTACACTTCCATATTGCTGTTCATTCTTGAAGGATGTCAGGACAGGAACTCAAACACAGCAGGAACCAGGAGGCAAGAGTAGATGTAGAGGCCTTGGAGGGGTGCTGCTTACTGGCTTGCTCAACCTTCTTCTCATAGAACCTAGGACCATCAGTCCAGGCATAGCGCCACCCACCCATGGGCTGGACCAGCCCCTGCCAATCACTAATTAATAAAATCCCTTACAGCTGGGTCTTACGGAGGCATTTTCTCAGTTGAGGTCCCTCCTTTCAGATGACTTGAGCTTGTGTCAAGTTGACAAAAGAGCAGCCAGAACTCTGTCAAATGTCATCTCCCTACCCACAGATGTTGGCACAGGTGTCTTTCCCATAACTGGGCCTCAGAACTGCTCTGCTTGCCAGTAGTTTACATCTTTCTGTTTGACCTAGAAAATCCTCAGATCTGCCAAAATTCTGTCACTACACATATCTGTCTGGAACTTGCCTATTGAATGCATGAGACCCTGATGCTGATGGAGGGTCCATGCCAGATGATAACAACTCTGGGCAAGCCTTACCACATGTTTTTTTTTTTTTAACAGTTACATTTGCCTTCACTTGGAATTAGGTCAGACTGAGAACACAGCAATCAAACACAGAAAAGATGTCATCAGAGAATGGCATTTATCAAGACCTTTTTATATTAGACTTCACAGACTCTGGCTCTTTTCGATTTGCTCCCAGCATTCTGAGGCAAGTGTCATCAGGTGTATTTGCAGGAGCCAAGGCAGTCGTGAGTCCTGTTGTGAGCATGGCCCAAAGTATTAAGTTCCAATCAAGCGACTTCTTGTTCTTAGTGGCTACCTCAGCAGTAGGGCACCCATCGCTTCCAGGGAGAGAGCTAAGGGGAACTCACCTTTCTCTTGTATACTGGGCAAGAGTTAAGCACTGGTAAACATGGTGCCCAATACTATTAAAATCAATATTAATATTAGTACATTATTGTTGGAAGCACACTTTCTAATGCTCATTTTCTTTTTATTTTCTCTTAATTTTTATTTATTTATTTATTTGTTTGTTTTCAGTGCATCTTGAACACAGTTCCCCCTTCCTCCACTCCTTCCAGTAACCTCCACCTGACATCTTCCTCTATTTTGGTCCACACCGCTTCCATTTTGACTCCTTAATTGGAAGCCTTTGGATGTTCTCTTGATGCCCTGGCTGTCTTAAGCAAAATGACTGACAAGGCCCAGGGAAGATGACTCAGCAGGTAAAGACACTTGGGTTACCCAGCCTGGCAACCTAAGTTTAGTATCCAAAACCCATATAGGAAGGAGAGAAACAGCTGTGCAAAGTTGTCCTCTGCCCTTTACAGGCATGCATGCATACTCACCCACATATTACACACACATGCCATAATAATAATAAATAAAATAAAAGAAATTTAAAATAAGGATTGTCAGTCAAGCAGCCAGCTGAATCATTCTTTTGCCAACACCCACTGTTTTGAACATGGCACGAGTACTTTGGGAAAGCTGCATAATGATTAGAATTGTTTGTTCCAGCTCCCGGAGGAATATGGCCGCTGCCACAACTGCTTTATTCCAGCTCTCGAGGGTGTAGCCCCAGCCGTAGGGTTTTAAGAAAATTGCACCTGATGTTCCCTGCAACCATGTCTACCTAGGCAAGATGAGACATGTCCACTGGTGGCCTAGCAGCCACCTATTATGACAGGTACTAAAGGAAAAGTGCCAGGACTAGTGTGCACAGCAAAGGGAGGTCTGCTGTGATTCCTGCAAGGAACTGTTTTCTGGCTGCGTAAGCAGGCTGTGCAGCTCATGCACTGAACTAAGAGACACCTTTCTATGCTGCCTCCCTCAGTGAACCTTAGATTCAATATAACACTTGTCTGAGCTGGGCTTTATCTATCTGTCTGTCTGTCTGTCTCTCAGTCTGTCTATCTATCTATCTATCTATCTATCTATCTATCTATCTATTATCTATCTATCTATCTATCTATCTATCATCTATCTATCTATCATTTGCTTTTGGAGTGTAGGCAGCAGAATGGCAGTGGTGCTGATGGTGGAGTTAACATCAGGCCAGGTCACTGAAGTAGCTTCTCTGTTAGTTACAGAAGAGGTAGAATGGATGGACAAGGAGCCAACAGCAGCTGAAGCATCAGCAAAAGTTTAGTAGCTGCCTCCTGAGGCTGTAACAATCACCATGACAAGATGCAGCAGGACAGCTTGTAGGAGTGACCAGAGCAGGAAGAAGAGGGATGGCAGAGTTAGAAAGAGCTGAGGGAGTTCTGCATAGGGGGCTGCATAGGGCCAGAAGACATACACTTGGAAGGGTTCCAGAGAGCTGTCCTGCCTTCATAACCAGGATCTCAGATACTCTGTGCTTGGGAGCTGTAAAACTGGCCGCTGTCAAGGGTTGAGGAACTTCTATATATAAATAAGCTCAGAAGCTAGAGCAAAGGGCTTACACAAGAGCTATAAGACTTGCTACCACAAAGCTAAGTGTCCCTGGTACTTGTATCCCTAACAGGAGCTTTAACATTAAGAGGCTGCCACCTGTTGCTTCTTCTTCCTCCTGCCTGCTGCCACTATTCCCTGCTGTCAAACACAGAGGGCCACGAAAGCTCCAGGGACTAGCTCACTAGGGGTATGAGAGATGTTGGCCTTGTCAGCCCTGCAGGGCTGTTCAGATTCTCCAAGTCTCAGATGCCCTTGTCTGTTCAACCACTGGATGGAAGCAGTGCAGCCATGGCATCTGTGTGAATCCCGTAATGATCTTCACATACTAAAGATGCCGGCTAGCCTCATTCCTTGCAGCAAGTTCCTCATAAGGGAGATCTGAATGCCGTGCCTCTATGGCCGCCTCAAATTGTTTGTCTAGTCTTGTTGATGGAGACTAGCAAAACAAACTGTGGGCTATTTTATATTTCATGCTGTGCTGCAGACTATCAAAAAGCAATCAAGAACATAATGATGACTCAATGACCAAAAGTAAAGAAAGAAAGAAAAAAACGAAAGGAAGGAAGGAAGGAAGGAAGGAACAAAGAATGGATGGAAGGAATGAAGTTAACTATTTCCAGAATGCTTCCTAGTAAATTTTTTATAATATCGATAATACACAAAAGTGGCCATTACATAATTTTAGGCACATGTATATATGTGATAAACATTTCTGTCACATGGAAATAAGGTCCTGGAGAGATGACTCAGCAGCTAAACAGTGACTGTCTTAGTCACTGTTTTATTGCTGTGAAAAGATTCCATGATCAAGGCTGCTTATAAAAGAAAGCATTTGACTAAGGGCTTGCTGATAGTTTCAGAGGATTAGTCTATGATCATCGTGGTGGGGAGAGAAATGACAGGTAGGCAAGCCTACTGCTGGAGTAGTGGCTGAGAGGTACAATCTGATATTCAGGCAGGAGGTGGAGAGAGAGAGAGAGAGAGAGAGAGAGAGAGAGAGAGAGAGAGAGAGCTGGTTTGGGCTTTTAATACCCCAAAGCCTACCTCCACTGACATTCCTCCTCCAAGGTCACAGCTTCCTGAATAGTCCACCCACTGGAACCAAATATTCAAGTATATGAACCTACGGGGACCATTCTCATTCAGACCATCACAAACTCATATTGCTCTTGCTAAGGACTTGAGTTCAGTCCTGAGCAGTAAAGCCAGGCAGTTCACAACCATGTGTGACTGCAGATCCAGGAGGATCTGATGCCTCTTGCCTTCACAGATACTTACAGTCACATGCACATATTCACATGGAGAGACATACACCTCACTACAGAGAAAAGCAAAATTTTAAATGGATTTGAAAGGTGATTAGTATAAAAGTTGGGATGACAGCTATGTCTGAGGATAAAACATGCATATATGATAATGCAGGTAAAGAAGTCACACAAAAGTACAGCAGAACTGTAATAGGTTATTCTAATGCTTATTTGGGAAGGTTGACATTTTAAATTAATGTGTGGAAACAGAACAAATAAAGCACCAAAAAGGAGGTCATGATGGAAAGGCTGGTGGCGATAACAAATGATCTATGAAACGAGAGGTAGGTTGGGTCACAGCATCTTGTGCCCTTATATTGTTCAGCAGGCTTGGAATGCCCTTGGTTAATATTGAAATTCCTAGTGTGAATATGGGAAGGACATCAGGACAACTGTCACCAGTCAAAGACTAGAAATGCATTTTTGAAATTTATCTTCTGAATCAGCATAGGTGAAAACATTAGGATGAAAAAAATAAATTCAAAAGATAAATAAAAAATTGAATAAAAAATCAAAAATAGAATATGTGTGTGTGTGTGAATTCATGATGAATACTCCAAAATATAGGCCAATAATAATTTTAAAATAGTGTTTTGATTCATTAGTTCGTGTGTGTGTGTGTGTGTGTGTGTGTGCGTGTGTGTGTTTGCATTGTGCTTGTGTGGAGGTCAGAGGAACTTGTAAGGCTTGGTCCTCACCTTTCATCATGTGGGTCGGGGTAGTTGACCTTGGATCCTCAGGATTGATGGCAATGTCCTTATCTTCTGGTCCAAAAATCTGTTGTTGTTCATTTGAATCCCTCTTCCCAGCCTTTGCAGGTCCGAGTTTATGGTTCCTCTCTTGGTTTGGCTTACTTGTACTAAACTACCATTATCAAGCCCATGTTCTTGTGCACTTAATAGGCCTGAACTCAATAAAAACATAGACCAGGATGAAGCAACAAACATTAGAAAGTCAGAAATATTCTTCCTGCAGGGATCTTAAGAATTTCCACCTCTAGGACCTGTGAAAGTCACTTCCCACTAAGCACTCGTATGAAGAATTTCAAGGATGGAGCATCATGAACTTTTGCATAGGGCTGTGTCCATGGGATGCCATTGTGGGACCTTTTCAAAGGATTGCACTCTTCCTTGCAATCTAAGGAGTTGACTTTGCAGAAATCAGATTCCATAGCTCCCTGTTGTTGGTGACATTTACTCAGCAATTTCAAAATGTCCCACCAACCTTCTGATACAGGCTGAGACTCAACTGTTTATGGAAACAAGTTTATACCCATTAATGTGCTGTGACTATTTTCTTTTAAAAAAACCCACAAAAATGAATGAAAAGAAAACAGCAAACTCTGGGCATTTTTTGTTTCACGTCTTCTTTCCAAAGAACGATATTAGAAGTCACCTGGAGCTCCAGAGCCATGCAGCACATTCCTCCTCCTCTGGGTGCTAACAGGGCTGGCTCTCTTGTCTAGCAACTGTGAAAAACAGACAGGACTTTTGTTTGGTTTTGGTTTTTCATGTTGTTCTTTACCTTTCTATTCACAGTGCCATTCTTTTGTTAAATTATCTTTTTTAAAAAAACTTTTTTATTTTACATACCAATCCCAGTTCCCTCTCTCTCCTCTTCTCCTATCACTTTTCCCGCCACCCCACTCCCCATCCACTCCTCAGAAAAGGTGAGGCCTCCCATGGGGAGTCAACAAAGTCTGTCACATCACTTGAGGCAGGGCAAAGGCCTGTATCTAAGCTGAGCAAGGTCTCCATCCATAGGGAATGAGCTCTAAAAAGCCAATTCATGTTCTAGGGTCAAAGTGGCATTCTTACAGTGCCTGTAACAATTAAATTTTTAATTATATTTTTATCAGAGTAAAGCTTGTATAAAACTTTTTCTTTAATTATGACAACTGAGAAGCAGCTCTTTGTGCCCCACCCCATCCCCATGTTGGCATGTCAGAGGCAGCTTCTTCTCTTCCTTCAGTAACCCCCTGAGATAAGCGCCTCCATCAGTATAAATACTGATTGTTTTCTCAGTTTTAGACAAGGTTGAATTTCTTATATGAAAAATGAGCATGTGAAATTCCCCTAAGAATGCCTCACTTCTCAATGTTCACCTTCATCCACCCTCCAAATGTATGTATAAATGTCAATACAGTTATTAGTTTGGGTTACAGTTTTGTATATACTTACAATTTTTGATAAACTCATTGAACAATGTTAGGGTTTTGGCTACTTGTTACTGAGAAAAATCGTATTTATAGTTTTCTTCTTAAAAGAAACATTTTCCTGTGGTTGATATTTGTTTTGCTATTATTTGCATCTTTTAAAAACGTTCCCATCATGAACTCTTCTCAGTCTTTCCACAAGATCTCTAGAACTTGCAGGACTATGCCATTTTCTGCTTGCGAAACAGCGAAACAGCAAGTAATCAGCCTCTTCCAGTTTGTTTTCCTTGGTGTGATGATGTACAGTTGCTTTCCAAGACGTAGTGACTGGAAATTTGCAAGCAACACTTCTGAGACCCCAAATGCTGAAAGCCATGTTTACATGCATGCATGCTTTGATGGATTCTCTGAGTATGGCTCGAACTCATCCTCACAGTTCTCAAGATATTATCCTACCTTTTGAGCCACCAACCAGCTCCTAAACAAAGACATAGAGACTTATCATTAGTTATGAATGTCCCGCTAGCTCTTACAACTTAATTTGTTTCTCTTCATCTATGTTTTGCCTCAGGGCTTTTTACCTTCCCTTCCTTCTATATGTCCTGTTTCTCCTGCTTGTCCACGTCTGGCTAGCTAGGGACTGCCTGGTCGGCTAGCCCCGGGCATCTCCTTCTCTTCCTCTGTTGCTTGTTCATTCCTCTTGAGCCTAGATTCCTCCTCCTATTTATTCTTTCTGTTCATTATCCCCACCTATCCCTCTCCTGACTAATTATTGCCTATTCAGCTTTTTATTAGACCAATAATCAGGTGTCTTAGGCAGGCAAAGCAGCCCATCTTTACAACATTAACAAAAGCAGCATCAACAAATGTAACACATCTTTACCTAGTTAAGGTAATATCCCACAACATTTCCCCCTTTTGTCTAAATAAAAAAAGTTTTTAACTTAACCATAGTAAGACTATATACAACAAGAAAAATGATCAAGTAAGAATTACATTTGCAATATCAAGTCCATTTGCATTTGGCAAATTCAGAGAAATTACTCCATTATTTATCCTTTCTTGGTGAGTATAAAGATTTGCAGCTAATTTGCCTTTTATCATAACTAAGGAAAATATAACTATATCTATCTAGTCTTCAACTCAATCAAAGATCCCAAGAGGATACAATATTACCTGAATAAACAGGAAGTTTATTTAGTGCAAGCCACTTCCAAAACTATAGAAATGACAGAGAAATCTGGATTGTAAACAGTTATCCTATGTTCTTCTATGCTGTTGAGCAACCATTTTTGGCCTACAGGCCTGAAATATCTGGCAGACATTTTCATGAAGCAGGAATTTTGAAGGACTGTCATACCTTGTTTTGGCAAAGTCAGCCATCACTTTCCTCTGTGTCCTACAGAATATCTGGCAGACTTTTGTATGAATCAAGAATTTTGAAGAACTGTCCTGCCTTGTTTTGGCAAAGCACAGCAGTTACTTTCCTTTGAGTCTTGTGTGTCCAGTTTGAATAGTATACTGTCAGAAGTCAAGACAGTGACAGTTTCTTGTTCAAATGACTAGTTTTGTCACATTAAAAGCAAACTGCATATGGAGGTTCTTCAATGTCCATCATCCTTTTTTGAAGTATATTGGTGTTGCCAGAAGCAGATGTGTTTCACTGTCATGAAAAGTCTTAGATTAAAAAAGCATTTTAAATGTCATATTTGTAGGTTCTTGAGGGTTATATTACCTACATATCTAAAATATATCTGTTTAACCTTAAAAACATACCTAATATTGCTATAAGTTTGTTTACTATATATAACTACTAACCTGAATTTCTTAATTATACATTATGTTTTTAAATGATCAGCATTAGCACAACACCCTAAACAGGAGTGGAAATATATATATATATATATATATATATATATATATATATATATTATAACAAAAGTGACTTTAAATTTCTATCAATATACCAAAGTCCACACCAATGTAAAGTATTTGAGGTTAAATAGTTACCTTTTTATCCTATATTCCTATATCTCCATAAAACAATGACAAACATTCATTTCCCACGAAATGAGCAAAAGCCACTCACCCCACTCTTGGGAATGTGGACATTCTCTTATCTAGACTGCTTCCTGTTGTCTAAGGATAACAGTATCTTTAGGGGACCCTGAGAAAATTGAAACAATTGTCACATCCTGGTAATACTCGTTGTAACATTTGTTGTCCAAGCTCAGAACTGTTCCCATGCAGAGAAATCAGTAAAAACATCACCTGTATTACAGTTTTTCTTAGTTTCTTTATGTTTATAGTCAATATTTTAAGAGATTTCCCCTGATCAAATCTGATCTTTATTAACCTTGAAGGAATCTGCAGTCTTTTGTTTCCATTTCTTCCCCAACATAATACATTTTCTGACTTTCATTTTAAAGTTAAAACATCTCTAAAGTATCAAAGTTGATTTAGTTCGGCAGTTCCTTTTACAATCCCAATTTCTTCTAGCCGCTGTCATTCATGCATCAGCATTCAAAAAATTCAAAATCAACACAAAAGCATACAGGATCCAGACTCCCTGTGTAGTTCTCATCTTCACATGGCTTTCCCCCTTTATATTAGTTCACTACTTCTTTAAAGACTATTATTTTTTAAACCATTTTTTTATTATTGTCTAAACATATTTTATTTTCTTTCTTAAGCACTTATGCACATTTTAAAACACCTTCTTAGATATTCTTTTGGTCTTGACCTACTTTCCTGTGCACTGTAGTGCCCTCTGACTGCTTGAGCCAAACTTTAAACTCACACATGGATTTTTGCTGGTTACTGTCTCCACCCTGCTCTGGTCAGTGAGAGCCCCATGGGCCTGGCCAAAAGCTGTGTTCAACTGGGAGCTACATTTAACTGGGTGCTACACCCAACTGCCTCAGCTTTAGGAAGTTGGTGCCTGCACTGTGGCAGACATTTTTACTTGGCACACTGTTTCTATTTAGAGTGCCAGCTGCTCAAGTGTTTATTGTATAGGAGAGTCACTTAAGGGGGGGATATCCATTTTCCATTTTTGTTCCCCTTATTGAAACACCAAATGTATCAAGGTTTTTCTTGGGCCACCAACCAGGTTTTAAATTATAACACAGAGACTTAATATTAATTATGAATGTTTGGCTTAAGTTAGCGCTCACTGCTTGATAGTTCTTATGACTTAACTGTTTCTCTTTATCTAAGTTTTGCTTTGGGGCCTTTTACCTTTCTTTCATTCTGTACATCCTACTCCATGTCTAGCTGGCTGGCAGCTGACTGGCTAACTGGCCCCAAGCAACTCCCTTGTTTTCTCCCTTGTTCTCTTCTCTCTCATTTTCTCCTTTCCTCTTAAGCCTAGATTTCTTCTCCTATTTATTCTCTCTGCTCACTAATCCTACCTATCCCTCTACTGTCTATTGGTCATTCAGCTTTTTTATTAGATCAATCTTTTGCCTTAGGCAGGCAAAAGAACACATCTTTACATCATTAAACAAATGCAGCATAAACAAAAAAGACAGAAGCTATAAGATAATCCCACAGTAGCTCAGATTTAAGTATAATAAAGGTTTTTTTTTTTTTTTTATTTAGGGGTAGACTCACAGTTGTCCTCTGCACAAATCGGGAACAGGAACAGAATCTAGAAGCCAGGAAAGAGAACAAGTGCTTGCTTTTGTCAGTATTTATAGCACAAGAGGCCATGCCCAAGTGGACTGGTATCTTAAAAGCTACAGCAAATACATTTAACACATCTATACATAATTGAACGAAGGCAGCACATCTTTACCTAAAGTAATATGCCACAACATCTTATGATTTCTAATGCCTTTCATTTTATGACATTCTCATTATTTAAATCGGCAGCCTTTTCTCTTTGAAACCTGATGGCTTTAATTAATTTCCTGTTATATTTTATTTTTATTATTGTGTGTGTAAGTACGTGCACTTGTGTGTGTTTCTGTCTGTGCAGCCTATGTCACAGTGTGCATATAATGGTCAGAGGACAACTTGCCTGACAAAACCAGTTTTTCCCCCTTTACTGGAGATTCCAGGGTTCGAACTCAGGTCATGAGGTTTGTGAGGCAATTTCCTTTCTTTACTGAGCCATCTTGGCAGCCCAACCCGATATTTTAATTATCCATTATGATACATTGGTTGATCTCATTTATTTTTTTTTCTGGGTACATAATTTCAGTTATAGAAATTACTTTGTACTTCTATAGTCTGAATTTCTCTAGGTTTTTTTTTATTTCTGTTGCATTCTTTATTTGGTTGTAGGGTTTTGAATTATGCAACCTTTTAGAATTTTTCTTTATTTTTGCCTTCAGTTCTACTTTCCAGAAAATAAGCCTCACTTTATCCTCTAGCCCTTCTGATATGTTTTATTTTATCCTTGCTATATTTAATTTCCAGATGTTCTTAATTGCTTCCTGTTTATTCCTTATTGCATTTTAAAAAATGGAATTAATATATTCTCTCAACCCTTTGAGAGTATCAGATAAATGTCTTTAAGTTTTCATCAACTTTCTACAGTACCTCATACTTTTATTGAATTTTAATCCTTTCAATGATTCTATTGCTCTTCATGTTTCATGAGTGGTGTTTTCCTTAAAAGTAAATGACTTCTTACTTGAAACTCAGTTGAAACTAGGATGGGATCTTGGATGTGTATGGGCTATCAGGTCAGAAGAGCGTGAGCATCATGCTAGTTTCCGAGTCAAAGTCCAGGTGTTTCAGAACAATTGTCCCAAATGTCAGTGGATGTGAATCCTCTCCATCCTCCATGGGGTCTTTTATATCTCAAGAGAGTATTTCTCTGGCCTAAGGAATATGACTGCTTGTCTGCTTCCATGGGGCTGAGTCATGGAAAGGGGTAGGTGTTTTAATATTTCGTACATAGGTTTCAAATTTTAATTTTAGTTTTTGTTTTAGTTTTGGATTTACATATGGTAGGGCACACTCCTTGGTGTATAGCTTTGTGAATTCTCACAAATGCAAAGAGTCACAAACCACCATCATCTCAAGGAACAGAACATCTCCAGGTAAGGATAGCAGTCTTCACTCCTTATGCAAGGATTGCAGACTCTTTATCTGGTACTCCCAAACTACATTTTCCATTTTGGCTGGTGGCAGCAATTCAGAAAGACCACTTAGTTGGGCTTTTCTTTCTCTAAAGTAACTTTGAGACTTGCTGTAAGCTTTTCTGAATTGAGTGAGGGAGCTGACAATCTGGACTGTGAAGAATAGAACACCAGAGGAGAATCCCTCTCAAACAGAACACTGGAAATCTCTTGGCAGTATTTTTCAGTTTTCTGCAGAGTACTGGACCACATATGCATCCAAGAAAACTGAGACAACAGAAAAAAAATCTACTTGAACAGATTAGCACGAAGAGTACTTACTGACACCAGTCAAAATATTACTTATTTTAAGTAAAATGCTTATATAATAAGGCTATAAATTCAATCACATTGGACCATGACCTATAACAGATGTTGGAATTAGCAGAGGAAGACACAAAGAGTTTTATAACAATGTCCCAGATGTTCACAAAGTGCTGTATGAGCAACAATGAATAAATGAAATTTCCATATTTGTAAAAATAAAAATAAAATACTACATGAAATTGTTCATCATATATTATTATTAGTTCAACGATCATTCTTAACTATACTATAAGTATTTGTGCTTATAACCACAGGTACGTGTAGTTCTCACCCCTCATCAAAGAAACTTCTCTTTGCAGCAGATGGAGACCCTTACAGAAAACCACAACTGATTAAAATACAGAGTGGTGGAGCCTAGCTACAATTAATACATCTACAAAGCAACTCTTGTACTGAAGGCTTTGGAATCATTGTGGAAAAGGGTGCAGAAAGATAGTAAGAACAAGAAAACAGGAAGTTTCTTATGAGATACTGTCTCCTAGAAACATCAGAGAAGCTACATCTGTCAAGTCTCACCAACATGACTAAATGTGACCTGAATAAGGAAGGCATTAACAGACACGCTAACATGTCTGAATAAGGAAGGCATTAACAGACACGCTAACATGTCTGAATAAGGAAGGCATTAACAGACACTCTAACATGGAAGGTGGCTAACTCACCAGGCCTCAACCCTACACAAAGAACTCTGGGCACTAAGGAATGCTCACAGAGGGAGAAACAATCTTTCCTGGGAGGAGCTCAAAAATAGGTTGTACAATACCAAATGGTCAGAAGCCCCCATAACAAATGCAAACAATTAACATTATACAGACTGAGCTGTTTGTGTTTTATGTTTTAAGAATTCACATAAACAATAAAGAAAAAGAGGCCATGCATTTGAAAGATAACAAGGGTGATTACATGGAAGAGACTGGAGGGAAAAAAGAAAAGGGAGGAAATGCGGCAATTATATTGTAATCTCAAAAATAAAAATTTATACAAAAATTCAAGTTACATATTAAAATTATTTATTATTTCAATAAAGTTAAGATTTTAAAGTAAAAAAGAAGCTTTGGATCAACTTAAAGATCAAAAAGTAATTATAAAATATTTTTCCTAAAAGAAAAAAATAGGATATAAAAAGTTGTGGGATGCTATTAGGGTACTAACTGGAAAAACAGAAAAAAAATTATAGCACTGAATATCTGAATTAATATTAAATTATAAAATTGGTTATAAATTTTTGACCTCAGATTCTACCTTCAGAAACTAATAAAATTGAAGCCAATTAAATCCTGAGTAGACAGAAAACCAGTAATAGGTTGGAAAACAAACAGCTGAAAGAAAAATAAGTGACCCAAAGTCTGTTCCTTTGAAAATACTAATAAAATTAATAAACTTCTGAACATATTTATCAGAAACAAAAATTGAAGACACAAATGACCAATATCAGGTATACAACAGGCAATGCAGGTACAAGTTCTATAGATGCTAAATGAATAACAGTCATGTTATGAACAACTTCAAGGCAGTATATTAAGCATCCTGGGGAAAATAAATAAATGACTTGACAGCTCAAAATGCTAGCACTTGCTCAAGAGGAAATAGTCTGTCTATTGCAGTAATTGAATATGTAGTCAAATCTTCTCCTAAGAACACCCCAAGACCATGTGATTTCATTGATAAGTCCATAACAGTTTATAATGAAGTAATACCAATTTTTCATAAACTCTTCCAGAAAACTGAAACGTGTTTGATGTGGACAATAATCTTATACTAAAATAAACAAATATAGTATACAAGAAAAATGGTTGCAACATCCCTTATGAATGTACATGTAAAATTTGTATGCAGACCTGAGCATATCAGCTCTAATAATATAAGGATAATCATTCGCTTTCATCCCACTCACACTTTTTCCATTTTACAATAGTGTGGAAGCCATACCTGTGAGGGTAGAGAGATGGCTCAGCAGTTAGAACCTGAGTTCAGTTTCCAGAACCAAGACTGAGTAGCTCCTAACCACCTGCAATTCCATCTCCAGAGGACCTGGCTCTGAGTTGATGACATTCTGTGATGTAATGCTGGGTAGCAGCCATGACATGCTTCAGTTCCTAGAAGCCACATGATCATGGGAGCACACAATGGCATCCGAATCATGCCCTAGCTTGGTAACGCACTGTTGGCCATGCTGGCTTCTTTTCGGCTTCCACTCACCTCGCAGATTCCTTTCTACCCTTGGCTTCTCATTCTGAGTCTTTACTAGTGAGCTGTGTTCTAGGGATTCAAACAATAACTTTGGTCTAGTTATTTAATCCAATCATCCAGTTTGTGTCTCTTTATTAGTGAGTTGAGGCCATTTATGCTTATGGTTGCTATAGAAAGATCTTTACTGATTCCTGAAAATTTGTTAGTTCTTAGATTGTTGTATTGTTTGTTTTTTTACCTCTCTCCATTAATATTGAGGGTTGATGGTTTACATTGCTGGGCATTATCGATTCCCTTTTATCTTCTTTGTTTATCTATTCATTTCAAGAAATTTATTCTTTCCTGTGCTCCCATGATTGTGAATTTGAATTTTTATCCAGGTGTATTGTTTTCTTTCTTAGAATAGAGAGTGCCATTTAGTGCCTTCTACGGTATCAGCTTGATGGTCTTGAACTCCATTGGTTTGAAATTATCTTGAAATGTTCTTATTTGAATGTCCAATGCAAAAGATAGTTGTGCTGTATATAGAAGTCTGTGTTGGCAGTTATATACTTTCAGGGCTTACAATACATCATTCCAGGACTGAAGAGATGACTCAGTGCTTAAGAGCGTACACTGTTCTTGCAGAAGGTCCAAATTTGGTTCCCAGTACATGTGTTACATAGCTCACAACTACCTCTAACTCCAGCTTCAGGGGCACTTGCATTCACATGCAAATACCCATACACATATACATGTATTTTTAAGATAATAAAAATAAATCCTAAAAGATTAACCTTTCTGGACTTTTGTGGCATTCATTGTTACTAATGAGAAATATAGTATTATCCTGATATGCTTGCTTGTAAGTGTGTAAGTGGCCTTTTCTTATTACGTTCATATTATTTTTGGCTTTTATTAACATCTCTACTCATGTCATGGAGAGGTTCTTCACTAGTAAGTCTATTTGGTTTCTAAATGCCTCTTGTGTGTGCATGACTATTCCTTTCCATAGATTTTGGGAATTTTCTACTACAATTTCATTGAATAGATTCTCTATCACTTTAATATTTTTATACCAGTTTCCTCTTCTTTTCTACAAACTCTTGAGATTTGATCTCTTTCTGTTGGGTGTTTGGCTGTCTTAGATGTTGTGGATATGTTCATTGTTTCCTCTTCATATCTATTTGTAGTATTCCTGTGAGTTTATCATCCATTCCTGATCATTTTTTCTTGTCTGTTCAAACCCATTGGTAGTGCTTTCTACTGTATTTAGTTATTTAGTTTTTCATTAAAAATTTTCTATTTATCTTTCCTCAAATTGGAAACAACCTTGTGTTTTCTTACATGTTTGTGATCATTTTATCATCCATTTTATTGGCTTTTTCTTCTATGCTGATAACTTTCCTCTCCAGATCCTGTATGGGTTTAGTCTGTTTTTTTAATCATCTTTAAGGACACTGATAATTTATACTAGTACATTTTGCAATCTTCTTCTGGCATTTTACCCTATTTCAGTGTGAATTCAGTAACTGAGGAATTATTTCTTTCTTTTTTTTAAGTTTATTTATTTATTTATTTATTAAAGATTTCTGCATCCTCCCCACCACCACCTCCCATTTCCCTTCCCCTCCCCCAATCAAGTCCCCCTCCCTCGTCAGCCCGAAGAGCAATCAGGGTTCCCTGCCCTGTGGGTGGTAAGTCCAAGGACCACCCACCTCCATCCAGGTCTAGTAAGGTGAGCATCCACACTGCCTAGGCTCCCAAAAAGCCAGTATGTGCAGTAGGATCAAAACCCAGTGCCATTGTTCTTGAGTTCTCAGTAGTCTGAGGAATTATTTCTTGAAGGAGTTGTGCTACCTTTGTAATGTTTCTTGTGTTTTTTATTCATGCATGTGTAGTTTGGGCTATTGCATTACTTCTATTGAAGATACTATTGAGCAGTCCATTCTTAAAGGCTTATCTCTAATACATCTCAGAAAGGAAAAACAAACTTCAATGTTTGTATCATAGCACTCAACAAGGCACAGAAATAGGCTTATAATCAAGTAATGTCCACTAGTATACCACCAATGACTATAAAATAGATAACTGAAAAATTAGTACAGAATGTCTTGGGGTTTGTGATGAATAAGAATGTCCCCCATAGTCCTGCGCATTTGAATATTGGTCCCCAGTTGGTGGTGCTGTTTGGGAAGTCTTAGAAAGTGTGACCTTGCTAGAGGAATTTTGTCACTGAAGACAGGCTTTGAGAGTTTCCAATTTGTTCTCAGCTGTGTATTTGAGGATATGGACCCCAGCATCCTGCTGCTTTCTGCCATGTCCCCTAGTCACAACAGATTCTCACCCCTCTGCAACCATAAGGCCAAATAAACCCTTCTATAAGTTTTCTTGGTTGTAATGTTTTATCATAGCATTAAAAAGTAACTAGTACTGACGAATATCTTGCATATTACCATAAAACCTTCATCTGGTGATGAATGGAGATAGAGACAGAGACCCACACTGGAGCACTGGACTGAGCTCCCAAGGTCCCAATGAGGAGCAGAAGGAGGGAGAACATGAGCGAGGAAGTCAGGACCACGAGGGGTGCACCCACCCACTGAGACAGAGGCGCTGATCTATTGGGAGCTCACCAAGGCCAGCTGGACTGTGACTGAAAAAGCGTGGTATAAAACCGGACTCTCTGAACATGGCGAACAATGAGGGCTGATGAGAGACCAAGGACAATGGCACGGGGTTTTGATCCTACTTCATGTTCTGGCTTTGTGGGAGCCTAGCCAGTTTGAATGTTCACCTTCCTAGACATGGACGGAGTGGGGAGGACCTTGGACTTTCCACGGGGCAGGGAACCCTGACTGCTCTTTGGACTGGAGAGGGAGAGGGAGAGGAGTGGGGGGGGGGGGGAGAAGGGTGGGAGGAGGGGGAGGGAAATGGGAGGCTGGAAGGAGGCAGAAACTTTTTTTTCCTTTTCTCAATAAAAAAAAAACTTTAAAAAAAAAAGAAAAGGTCTGAAGGAAACCATAAAAAAAAGTAACTAGTACAAGATTAGTGTTATATTTATAGTAGCTGAACAGTACACTAAGATAACAGCAGTGGATAGGAACAGGAGAAAGTAGAGAAGCAGGTTAAGTAAAGGAAACATAAATAAAAAGGAAAGTTACATAAATAAATAACCGAAAAGGACAAGGGGCATGGAAAATAATGCTACAGATGAAAAGAAAAAAGATCAACAAATTAGAAAAAATAAAAGGCAAAATGACTTTTCATAAGTTTAAATGTTCATTGATGAAATTAGATAAATATAAAAAAAGGAGATTAAGAAGTAAAAATATTATTTAAAAAGGTGTACAGTAAAGTAAAAATATTACAAAAAGTATAGGATGAATAAAAGGAAAAAACATAGGAGACAAAGGAAGGGATAAAAAAAACTCAGTGACCAATAATTCAAAAAAGATTAAATAAAATTAAATGAATATATTAAGGGGAATACAAATATAAAAACATTTAAAAATATGCTAAAAATATTTCTGAATGTGTAGTAAAATGCAGACAACCCAAGGCTGGCATATCAATCACAGGGAAAGCTGCAGAGGTGGTGGTCAGTTGAACTGTGGTCTTGTCTTTCCTTTGTCTTAGCTAGTATTTGAACTTGAAGTGGATGATTGGCTGGTGTCTGTCAATCATCCTCACCTTAGTAGCTTTTCTTCTTTGGGTACCAGTGTCCTCTGCTGGTCATACTTAGCTTCGCAGTCTGTGACCCGGGCAGGCCCTCTAATCCTCAAGATATTTCCAGATCTTGCTCCCAACCCTAGGCAGCTAATGTTCTAGCTGGAACAGGGTCTCTTGAAGTGTGTTGGGAGAGTAAGAAACAATCATGGCACTGAGACCTCTACAGACAGAAAATCTGCCTTCATACTTGTAAGAGACCCTAAGTACTAAGAGTCTTGCTTGAAGGATGAAATCGTGATTGCCTGTAGACTTGGCATCTTCACAGCAGTGACTGACAGGTAGGTCTCTCTAGAGATTGCCTCAGCTACTGAACCAGGCTGAGATATACTCCAGGGCTGTCTCAGTGGATGAGGTCTGCTCCTAGCCACCAAAAGTGGCCTGTCTTTCACCTTCCTGTTGCTTGTGTGTCTTGTCAGCATTAGACCTATCCCCTCTCCACATCTATGTCCCAAGGAAGTTTCTCACCTTGAGGCTGTGACAGATTAAATTAAGGCTTCCCAACTTGGGTTTTTCCCTGTTATCATGTATATCCCCAGGGTAAAACATCAGGGTTTGCCTCACAGTAGTGCCTGGCCATGGTCCTGAGCACGCAGAGTGCCAAAATGAGACTGCTTTCTAGGTTGACCTCGTCACTAGAGAAAACAATACTCACCATCTCACCAAACTTCACACTAAAGTTGAAGCCTGTGAGTATTGTGGGCTTGCCTTAAGGCTAGGACTGACTGTTTTTCTTATGTAATGGGAACTGCATACCCCCAACACACACACACACACACACACACACACACACACACACACACTGGGGAGTGGTAGGGTTGGAGTGGCTTTTGGCTTGCCTTAATTCTCTGCAGTTTGTTGCCTGTCTTTCCCTCTGTGCTTTTCAGGGACCTTGTCCCTACCTTCATGATGCTCCAATGTTCCTGTTCTTTTCTTTCTCTTCAGAATAGAGTCTACTTCCAACAAGGTCAAACCTCCAAATCACCCCCAAATAGTTCCACTCGCTAGAGACCACTTGTTTATTGCTGTGAAAAGACACCATGGCCACAGCAACTTTTATAAAGGAAAGCATTTAATTGGGACTGACTTACAGTGTCAGAGGTTTGGATCATCGTTATAATGGCAGGAAGCATGGCGGCATGCAGGCAAAGTGCTAGAGATGGACCTGAGAGTTCTACATCCTGATCCATAGGCAGCAGATGGAGTCTGACTACACTGGGTGTAGCTTGAGCAGAGGAAACTTCGATGCATGCCCCCACAGTGACACACTTACCCCAACTGGGCCATGCTGCCTAATAGTGCCACTCCTTATGGGCCTATGGGGGTCATTTTCTTTCAAACTACCACACTAATAATCAAATCTATAAGCAATGAGTTCCATTATTATTTAAATTAAAATGAATGGTATTTCTTTGTAATTGTAAAAGAAAAAAAAAAGATAGAGTCAATATTTTTATCCTGACTCTTCTCCTTTACCGGCTCACATGAAGACAGCTCCTAGTCTGCCCTCTGCTGAGATCAGGCCACGGCCTGCCCAAAGTTACTGGATTGTGCAACACAAAGACTCCATTTTACAAGCAACTTTCGACTCCAGTTTGAGGATGGAGGATGACTCTGCATCTCAGTGGGCACATAAACAGTGCCATCTGTCCAGCACCACCCACAAGGCATTGGCTGATAAATAACTTAGGGCTAAAAGTAGAAAGGGTGTTACCCTATATGTTTGTCAGAGTAAACTGGGGCGATAGAAGCATGTGGGCACATGAAAAACATACCAGCAAAACCAGGCCCAGGAAAATATCAGGTAGACAAGACTGTGGGATGGGGGCCACATGCTCACCTGAGAGCACCTTAACTCAACTATTGTCATCTGAGTACCCAGTGAGCTATGTGCATTGAGAGATCTGCAGGCAGAGGACTCCCAAATGTCTCAGAGGCTTCAGTTGGCGCTGTCTCTACTCTTGATGCAGCCCTGCTTGAATTGCTGTCCATTCGTCTGTTTAGCTCTCCAGACCTGCTGTCCAGCCATTTATTTGTCCTGCCATTTGACTCTATGACCTCTCTAGTTCCTCCCCTTGCTTCCGTACCTCATTCAACCTTTGGCTCAGTTCAAACCTGTGACCCAGTGGCAACCGGACTCTACAATGTCAGAATTTGCTCTCTTATCCCCACAGCGGCTTTTGTGACATTCTTGTCAGCTTTACATTTCTGCTTCTCTCCATAATCTTCGGAACTCTTTGAACTCTACTCTGGCATCTCCAACCCTTTGTAGCTGATCTGCAGCCTACATCTAGATGTACATACAGATATTAGGCAGATTTACTGTAGAATGTGGGATATGTGGTGTGAGAGTTAATCTTGGTACTTAAAACTGGAATTAGAAAAAGAAATCTTTCCAAGTTAGCTATTGAGTAAATTGGAACTAACCAAGAAATTGATGCTAGAGAAACTGACGTACCTTGTGAATTTATTTTTATTTAATAAATTCTGACATTGTGGAAACACACACTTGTTTGTCTATGTTCCTGACCGTGTATTCATGACAGCTTACTTGAAAGATTTTTCTTTTTTTAAAAAAGGCAAATTGTATGACCAACTGATGTTGATGCCGTGGATGCTGTTTTGACTTAATATTTGAAGCTTTATGAGCACGTTTCATCTTATTAAAGACCCATAGAAATATATTCAGGAGGTATAGAAAAGAGTATTTAAAAACCCAAATTCATTCCTGATTTTCTTTTCTGTTTGCTAGATGACCTATCTATAGCATCTATAGATGACA
Source organism: Microtus oregoni (assembly GCF_018167655.1). Classification (NCBI taxonomy): domain Eukaryota; kingdom Metazoa; phylum Chordata; class Mammalia; order Rodentia; family Cricetidae; genus Microtus; species Microtus oregoni. The sequence goes on from NW_024543977.1 coordinate 1,101,054, forward strand.
CCACACTTAGTGGCAAACTGAACATATCCTTCCAAGATAAGGAATAAGACAGAGTCGACTATTCTTACCAAATCTATTGCTCAAAATATGTAATTTCTTTTCTATACAACCAGACATGGGAAAGAAAGAAAAGACATCAGGGTCAAAAAGCATTAAGAACTGATTCTGTTCACAGATTTGTCATAGAGCAATATCAGATGGACTATAAAAAGTCACTGAAACCAATAAATAAGTTTATAGATGTCACAAGATAAAAATGTCAAAGTATAAAAGTCAATGTGTTTTGATATAACAATGAGGCATCATCTTTTAGATGATCTTCATAGAGGCCAGATGTTCTAAAGTCTAAATTAAAATTCATGTCATTTACAATGCATAAAAATTATGAAATATCTGAGATAGAACCAAGCTGTAACCTGCCATAGCCACACACTCAAAAGCCAAAAACTATGGTGGGAGCAATTTGAAGAGGTCTAAAATAGAATAAGAGACGCATTGTGCTCATGGTCAGAAGACTCAAAGTTATTAAGATGATAGCATTTCTCTCCAGCTCCATTTATATATTCAACATAGTTTCAGTTGGAAAAATAAGCCCAGGGCTAACATTCCTCTAATGCTTCTAAACCATGCAGGAAATTGATTGAGGAGGAATTACAGCTATGGTCGTCTCCACACTGCATGCCTATTTTGATGTTGCTGGTGCTTGACTTTGCAAAGCTGCCATCTCTTCAACTTGCCTCCAGCTGTTCCTGCTGCTTCCTGTCGCCAGCACTGTTGCCATTTGTGAAGACTGCTGGCCATCACAGCTTTTCTCAGAGGCATCAAGTCTTTCCCGCGGTCCTAGTTTGTTTCCCTGTTTCTGTGATGGATGCCATGATGATCAGCCACTCTGGGGAGAAAAGGATTCATCACTGAGGGCAAAGTCAAGGCAAAACCTCGATGCAGGAACTTGAAGCGAAACCACAGATGAACACCGCTCGCTGGGGCCTCCCCTGGCTTGCACAGCTACTTTTCTTAGACAATCCAGGTTCACCTGCCTAGGGAGAGTGCTACCCACATGAGCTGGGTTCTCTTGTATCAATCATTAATCAAGTAAATCTTAGAAAAATAGACCTGCAGGAAAATCTGATGGAGGTAATTTCTCAACTGAGGGTCCCTCTTCCCAGGTGACTCCAGTTTGTGTCAAGTTGACAAAAAAAATAACCAGCATATTCATCGGTAATATAAATACCCCACAAGAGAATATATTTCTCATTTACCTGCCTGTACTCTGTTGCAGAAGGAGTCCAGAGGCTGGATGTTGGGGCGCATGCCTGTTGTTGCAGCCCTGAGGAGGTGGAAGCATTAGGACCATGACTATGAGGCCAGCCAGGTTTTCCTATCAAGACCCCTATCTCAAAACGACAAGAACAAAAGAAAGGGATGAGAATTAGGTCCTTGGTAAGCTGCGTGCCTATGATATACAAGGACCTGACTCAAATCTGAGTAAGTAATAGATTTTTTTCTTTAAAAAAATAAAAAGCAAGAAAACCCGGAACTTACTAAAAATAAAATGACATTCAAAATTCTGGGCAGCAAGAAATTATGACATGCATCCTGTAGAAACCAAATGTTAAAAATCTTTGATGGAAAACAGTAAGACTTAGCCTGCATGCTAAAAGAATTGTCTAAATACTGAGGATAGTGGTTCTTTCATCATTCCTCAAGGGAATGATGTGTTTTGATCCACGTTGTAGGTCTAGTTCCATTTCTTTCATATTCTCTTGCAAAATCATTTTAGAAATGTGGATGCAACTCAGAATTGTGGAGGTAAATGTGAAATGTGAAAACTAGAACCAAACAAACCAACAGAGAGCCTAAGAAATAAAAAAAGAAAAACCTCCATTCAACATCTACAGAGAAATTCCTTACTTCCCTTTGCCCTGCCTGCCTGAGTTCCCCGGGAGTCACAGAGAAAGGGAGCAGGGACCACCCAAGGCTAATACAGACAACAGGATCCCTCCTTGGCAGTCTCTCAAGAAGTTAGTGCTTGCATTTGGGGTTTTTCCTGGGAAATATTTTTTCTTTTTAAATGTATATTTCTTAAGATTTCAGAGTACTGGGAGAAAATTCAGACGCCAACAGCATTGTTAACACGGCTGCTATAATTGAAGGCGTTAGCGGCGGTCTTGTGGAGCAAATGAGCAAGGAAGTTTTGTGGGAACAGCACATTTCTTCATAGGTGCCTGGAGCTTTGAAAAGAATGTTTCTTTCATGTAGCTTTATGTGGATATATAGTCTAAAAATATTCAACCGGTTCCTCCAAGCTACCACAGAGCAGGGACTTAGAAATGATTCTCTCTCCCTACCTCCCTCTCTCTCTACCTCCCTCTCTCCCTGCTTCTTTCCTTCTGTCTCATGCGCATGCACATGAGCAATATGAGCACGCACAGTTCCATTTTTTTTAGACAGGGTCGCACCATATAAATCTAATTGACCTAAAACTTCCTTTGTAGACCAGGGTGACTTTGAACTCAGAGATCCTCCTGTCTCTGCTTTCAGAGTAGAAGGATTCAAGGCTTGCGGCCCCACACCCAGCAGTACTTGTTGGTTTTATGACACCACACCATGTTCTATTCAGGGACTTAGTCCTCCACCTCCAGAGCATTTGTCTTAGTCTGTTCCTGCTGGTAAAACAGAACACCTTCAGTGGATGACTGGGAAAGAATAAAACTTGTTTTATCACAGCCCTGAAGAGCAGGAAGTCCAAGTCCAACACACTGGCAGACACGTGACTGCCAAGGGCTTCTCTTTCCTTCAAAGATACACCTTGCTGATTTCTTCCTGTGCTATAGGGCAAAAGGAACCTAACAGGTTCTTCAAGCCTTCCATAAATGCACAATCCCATTGGTTGCCCCAGAGCCATCCTGAACTAAAGGTTTCGGGGTTAACACTATTATGTAGAGGATTAGATTTCAACCTGATATTTTTGGGGGGCACATATTAGAATCTTAGTACATTGCAGTTGCTCTTGAAGACTCTTGGAAGCCATGCAGTGGTTTTTCTGTGGAGGCAGGTTGCCTCCACTCAGATCCTGGACTTCACTGCATTCAGAACCATCCTCCCCTAGCCCTTTCTCACCTCCCTCTTCTTCCTTCTAGTTCACGGATTCATAGAAAGGTAGAAGGAGCTCATTGCTCCAGGTTCCTTGGCAGTATTGTTCTTCCCCAGTCTGCTGATTTCTCTGCCCCTGCCTCTAAACTGTTTAAAGCCTTGATTGCTATGCTTTGGCTCCCTGTCCTGAATGGCCGGCAGTATTGCTCATCTTCCACATACTTGAGTGTCTTTTGAAGTCTGTGTGAGAGTTTCTCCCGTGAGTTCTCAGCTACCTTCTGGAACTCACGTTTTCTCACTCTATGGCCGCGAGGACCTGGATGGGAAGTTCCTTCCTAACTTCACTGGCTGCTGGCCATGCTCTCTCTCCAGAGCATGTGATCCTCCTTTTAGGCCCTTCAGACCAGATCCCTCATTGGCCCTCTCAGACATTGCCTAGGCTGCACTTCCCAGGAGGTCCTCCTTGTCTGGTTTTTCTGTGTGTTCATGGAAGGGAATTCCCTGCTCCGTGTACACTTATCACCAGTAAAGGCAATAGCAATGCTAGGGACCATGAAATGGAGCCCTTGCTTTGCCTAGAATCTTTCTTCTTTTGGATCCTGACACAAGGCAAGCAGGCTGAGAAGGTTATTACCACGACAGACATTTATTCTCAAAATCATCTGCTTCTCCGTGGTACAGCCCAGCCTCCATGATTTGGGGGAATGGAGTGAATATATTTTGGGGGCCACTTGGGGTTGGTCCTCTTCATTGGTCACTCAGTCTCTACTTGAGACCTTAGAAGGGCTAAGACAATCTCCTAAGAGCCTTGTACCTAAAATCAGGGAAAGATTCACTAAACACTCACACACACACACACACACACACACACACACACACACGTACACGCACACACTTTGTATGGCAGAACTCTGATAGCAGCCATCTCCCAGCCAACCCTGGCTATTTCTGCTGCAGGGGAAGTCAGCAAACTCCAGAACTCCAGCTTGCCAGACATCAGCTCCCCATCCTGCCCCTCAGGCCTGGAGAAGCAGTAGCAACTGCTCAGCCACAGTGGAAGGTGATCTTGAACTTGAAGCTGCCAGGGTAGCATCAACAGTGAGTTCTGCTCTCTGTTTACTGGGAGCTTAGCTAAGAACGCTTTAACTTTCCCAGTAATTCACCAGCATCTAATTATGGACGTTTAATCACTTGATTCCTAAAATAGAGGGAATCCTGTTTCTTTACTGATCCTTGTCTGACTGACTACCATGCCAGCAGATCTTGAGAAGGCAACAGGTCTACATTGTATCCAGAAACAACCCTACCCCACCACTTCCTATAAACACATTTCTCCTCCGCTCTGTCATTTCCCTAATCAGCCATGAACAGAATATGTCTTCCAATAGTTTAAGAACTTCAGAAGTTGTTACTGACTATGGACTTTAAAAATCATTTTATACTTATTGAACATTTTCCTGTTTTGTATGGGTGAGTGTGTATGACCTGTGTGTGATGCAGGCACACACACGTATGTGGGTGAGTATACATGTTCATGTGCAGAGGCCAGAGAATGGTTCAAGTTTCTGCACCATCAGTCTCCACTGTATTTCCATAAGACAGGGTCTCCCAAGGAAGCCACAGCTAGGCTGACAGCAACAAACCCAGTGAGCACCTTGTCTCCACCTCCCATAGGGCTGAGGTTATCCACACTGGATTTTTATGTAGGCAGTGAAGATTTGAACTCAGGCCCTCATACTTGTGGAGCAAGCACTCTCACCCATTTCCCTAGCCCTGTTTATTGTAAATGATACAGGGTCTCCCTGCATAGCTTAAGCTGACCTTGAACTCACTATGTTCCTGCCTTGGCCTCCTGCCAACCCAATGCTGAAATACCAGCGTGCACTGCCAAGACCAGCATCTTTCGTCATTTCCATGGGTGCTTCCTGGAAGGCACTTGTTCTCACACTTTTCATTTGCCATGCCTTTTACATGCAAATCTGAGGATGAGTTCAAGATCACTCCTTTTCTTTAGAAGTAGCTGCCGGTGAAGACAGACACGGTGGTTATTTCTGTGGATTGGACAATGTTTCAGGGGATAGCACCCTCCAAGGTGAGTTGTGTGCTGTGAAAATGGATGGGTCTTGCTCTGCTGGAGAGAGCCAGGATGGAAGCTGCTGAGTGCAGACTCCGCCTTTGGCAGAGTTTGCCTCTGTGGGCAGCGATTCCTCTGGGGCACTCCCTCAGGTATTTCTGCAGCAATGTCAAAAGAATTGTATTACCCGGTGCTCTCTCCAATTAGCCCAGAAGACAGAACACACTGCTCGAGACAGTGGAATTCAGACTGCAGAAATCTCTGGCCAGCGTTTGCACTCTGGCACATTAAAATAACATGACTGCATTGAAGAAAACCCCGAGGCAAAACGCAGAGAAGGCTAGGAATTCCCTCTTCTCAGAGGGTGTGAGGGTTTCTATTTTATGTAGTACACAGCTTTCCATGACGTGGTTTCAAATGGCATGAGAATTTTGGCCATGTCACCTGTCTCCTCAATGATCTAAGCTGTAGCACAAACTTAATTACCTCAACCTGGCAAGTGCGCTGCAGGGAGAGATCAGCCTTGCACAGGGAAAAGCAGAATGCATTTATTCACTGAATCTTCAGTGATGTCTTTGTTCTTTTCTCTGAGTTGGGAAAACAAATCACTGAGAGAGAGAGAGAGAGAGAGAGAGAGAGAGGCTACTACTGCCTTTCCCGGGAAGCCAAGACTGAAGTGGCTGTGAGGGTGTGGGCCTGTCAGCTGCATGCTGGGAGCGCAGAGGTAGAGGGACTGGGGGATTGGAATCACTTGGATTACACAGTGAGATCCAGTCTAAAAAACTAAACAAGGTTAATTTTCTGATTGCTTAGAACCAGCAACCACTGGTAACTACCACTGGGTAAGCCTTGGGTTGCTGTCTTTCACCCTGCATCTCCTGGAGGACTGAGTGGCAGTGTGCAATCTATACCGTGTCCTGGGTGTGGGGGAAATTATACATTTCCACTTTCTTGTTCAAGTTGCTCCTTGTGGACACGCAGATTTTTAAAGATCCTTAAGGAAGGAGTTTGGGGTGGAAGAGACTGGAAAGATGACTGCTTAGAATAGTTGTCAGTGAATACAACTTAAGTAGCACCCTGCTGTTTCTGTATTACAGAGGTGGGTGGAGGGAAGCTGCAGGTGCTCCTCTTTGCCAGGATCTACAGCGGCATATTTTTGGAAGACTGTATAATGTAGTGCCCATTATACCATAGGTTTCATGAGATAATTACGAAGCACTAAAGCAAATCAGCGTACTAAACTGGTTGAATATGCTGGCATTCTAATTTTGTATAGAGGGTGATTACTGTTATTATTATTTATAGAGTTCAGCAAGTGTATATATACTTTATAAACATGTAGGCAGAGAAGCTGCTGTGCCTGGAGGTGCCCAGGCTCTAATCATATGATTTAGACCATGGAAATGGAAAAGCCCCACCTACTCTGTACAGAAGTGGAAGGCATTACCTGCAAAGAGGGCTCAAGAAATAAGTGTTTGGAAATGAGTGGTGGACACAAGCAAAAGCTAGTGACTTCCTATCTTTCTTCCTCCGCCCCCATTCCTTTTTGGTGGTGGCAGTGTTGGTGACAGGGTTTTGCTAAAAAGTTCAGGTTGACCTATGTAGACCAAGCTGGCTTGACATTGAAACCTCCCATCCAAGGGCTGGGTTGGGAACCATGTTTGGCTTCCAGCAAGCGTTCCTTTAGATCTAGATTGAAGTTGATTTATACTAAGTAAAAAGAACCAAATCAGTGTAACTAAACCACTACTGAACTACTTCCTGAAAGTTTCTAAGAAATTCTACCTTCTTCCTATGAATTTTGCTCTCCCTACCTTACTCAGGTTACCACTGTGTCTCGACATAACTCACAGGGAAGAGAGGGAAAGGGTACTAGTCCATTCTTTCGGGCAAAAACTGAGCAATGTGCAGAGTCCATTCTGGCTAGAACCTTTTTGTCTTCATCCAATTAATGGGAAAAGCAAAAGCATTTTCTTCACACATAGGTAAATCTATCCATGGGAGCACGCGTTATAAAAAACCACTTTCCCTTTAAAGAAACCCCGCCAGAGTCCAGCGGAAAACAGTTGGTTATCTCTTTACTGTCGTTCTTCAGATTTTATGACATGGCAAAGATATTACTTGTCCAATGCATACTGTGAATGTGGTCTATTGCTGCAGGCTGTCACACAGCCATAGAGGGCAGGTCCAGGGACTGGTTCGCAAGTGTGTATGTAAAGTGCCGTGATTTTTACTGTAACAGTACAGGTAAATGCAACTTTAATCCCAAACTGATGGCCAGGCTGTGATAACCAGAGAACTGGTCATCTATTTGTCTCCTAGTTACTCTTTCCCTGTCTGTCTCTTTGAATGCTCATGCATGTGTGTAGGTGCCTGCACACATGGAGGACATAGGTGTCTTCCTTTGCCATTCTCCACCTCATCCCCTTGAGACAGGGTCTCTCACTAAAGTGGAAGCTCACCATATCATCTAGGTTGGCTATACATTCAGGTCCTGGGATTGACAAATCTCAGCCCACAACGCTGGAGTTACAGTGAGCGTCCATGCCTGGCATTTTGCTTGTTTGTGAGACAAGCTCTGACTATGTAATTATGGCTGTCCTGGAACTCACCATGTAGACCAGGGTAGCCTCAAACTCACAGAGATCCTCCTGCCTCTGCCTCTCAAATGAGCACTGCTATCTATGCTTTGCCCACGCTGGCATCAGGTGGGGACTGCAGAGTCAAACTGAGTCCCCAGCTTGCACAGCAGGCACTTTTGCTCACTGGAGCCCTTTAGCCCTACAATTAGTATTTTAATATAAAACTTCACTAAATTACCCCAAATGTATTGGGTTATTATGTCAATTTTTAGTTTTGGCTTAAGTTATTATATCTTTGGAATTTCAATGCCTCAATTAAGACTTTCATTTCTTTTTTATTTTTATTAAAAATTTCCACCACCTCCCATTTCCTTCCCCTTCCTCTCCCTCTCCAGTCCTAAGAGCAGTCAGGGTTTTCTGCCCTGTGGGAAGTCCAAGGTGCTCCCCCCTCCATCCAAGTCTAGGAAGGTGAGCATCCAACAGACTAGGCTCCCACAAAGCCAGTACATGCAGTAGAATCAAAACCCAGCGCCATTGTTCTTGGCTTGTCAGTCAGCCCTCATTGTCAGCCACATTCAGAGAGTCTGGTTTTATCACATGCTCCATCAGTCCCAGTCCAGCTGGCCTTGGTGAGCTCCCATTAGATCAGCCCCACCGTCTCAGTAGGTGGGCGCACCCCTCGTGGTCCTGACTTCCTTGCTCATGTTCTCTCTCCTTCTGCTCCTCATTTGGACCTTGGGAGCTCAGTCCAGTGCTCCAGTGTGGGTCCCTGTCTCTATCTCCATCCATCGCCAGCTGAAGGTTCTATGGTGATATGCAAGATATTCATCAGTGTGGCTATAGGATAGGACCAGTTCAGGTGCCCTCTCCTCTGCTGCCCAAGGAACAAACTGGGAACATCTCCCTGGACACCTGGGAACCCTTCTAGAGTCAAATCTCTTGCCAACCCTAAAATGGCTCCTTTAATTAGGATATCTACTTCCCTGCTCCCTTATCCACCCTTTCTCCATCCCAACCATTCCATTCCCCCAAGCTCTCGCCCCATCCTCCCTTCTCCCTTCTCTCTTCCCCTTTCCCCTTACCCCCATTCCACCCACACCCCCAAGCTCCCAATTTTTGCCTGGCAATCTTGTCTACTTCCAATATACAGGAGGATAACTACATGTTTTTCTTTGGGTTCAGCTTCTTATTTAGCTTCTCTAGGATTCCAAATTATAGGCTCAATGTCCTTTATTTATGGCTAGAATCCACTTATGAGTGAGTACATACCATATTCATATGTTTGGGTCTGGATTATCTCACTCAGGATAGTGTTTTCTATTTCCATCCATTTGAATGCAAAATTCAAGATGTCATTGTTTTTTACCGCTGAGTAGTACTCTAATGTGTATATATTCCACACTTTCTTTATCCATTCTTCCATTGAGGGGCATCTAGGTTGTTTCCAGGTTCTGGCTATTGCAAATAATGCTGCTATGAACATAGTTGAAGAAATGCTTTTGTAGTATGATAGGACATCTCTTGGGTATATTCCCAAGAGTGGTATTGCTGGATCCTGGGGTAGGTTGATCCCGAATATCCTGAGAAACCGAAACACTGATTTCCAAAGTGGTTGCACAAGTTTGCATTCCCACCAGCAATGGATGAACATTCCCCTTACTCCACATCCTCTCCAGCATAGGCTGTTATTGGTGTTTTTGATTTTAGCCATTCTGACAGGTGTAGGATGGTATCTCAAAGTTGTTTTGATTTGCATTTCCCTGATAGCTAAGGAGGTTGAGCATGACCTTAAGTGTCTTTTGGCCATTTGAACGTCTTCTTTTGAGAATTCTCTGTTCAGTTCAGTGCCCCATTTTTTAAATTGGGTTAATTAGCATTTTAAAGTCTAGTTTCTTGAGTTCTTTATATATTTTGGAGATCAGACCTTTGTCTGATGCAGGACTTTCATTTCTTAAAAAGAAAAATGGTCTCAAAAGTTAACTCTGTCAGGATTAGAGGCACCTAATACCTCTAATATAGATTCATATACCACAAGGACTAAATATTAAGGGCAAACCAGAGTCCTCAGAGAAATTTCACGAGAAGGCTAATGTTTTGTGTCTGATAAATTATGTTCTAAAAAGAAAAATTTTAACAGATTTTTCTCATAAACTCATGTAACTGCTTTACTTGGATGGGCTTATATCATTTTGATTATAATCTATATGGTATATTTTACCTATTAAGATAGAAAGTACATACACATATTCAGATATTCTACACATACACATCTGTCAACAATATGCACAAACTACAGATTAACTGTGTTTCAGAAGAATTACTGCAAGCTAAGTGCTATATGAAAAATATTTATTCTACCTTTTTCTTCCTCTTAAAAACTTGGTGTTGGTTTGGGGACTTTTGTTTAGTTGTTTATTTTTCAAAGAGGGTCTTGTTTCATAGCCTAAAGTTGGCCTTGATCGTTCAGCCCTTCCTCTTCCACCTCCTGAATGCTGGGATTGTAGGCATGTATCACCAGGACTAGATTTCTTTCCATTTTTGCCTTTTTTCCTCCTTCCTTTTCTTCTTCTTTTCTTTGTTGTTGTTGAGAAACTTTATCAGCGACCAAGGGAGAGTATTTTAGTCTTCCCAGGAGATAGGTTCTAGAAGGATAGAATCAAGATTCTGCAAAGTTTTTCCCGCATGCATTTGTCAGTTTGGTTCAGGAACGTTAACGACTGTGGAACATTGCATGGAAAGACAGTGGGTTCAAGCTGCATTTCCTACCCAGGGTTCTCCAGTTCTGACTCTCGAAGTGTTCTTGCTTCTTTGTAAGTATAGCTGCATGTGTTTGTCTGGGGTAGGGCATTCATTCCATATTCAGTCCCTGTAATGTGCTCGATGCTTGAACTGCTTGAATGTAGGTGCTCTGTGCTGGGCACACAGTCATAGTCACTAGACTGTGGTCTGCTGAACTTGGACTGTGGCTCCTCTCACACTGGTTAGGGAGCAGCTCAGGGTAAGCTGAGCCAACCTTGTCTTCTAACTCATCAGCAGTAGCTACATCCAGATGAATGGAAGTTCTGCAACACAAGGAAATATGTCTGTAATACACCTAGATGGTCCAGCCATAGTGTGGAAAGTAACAGGATTTCCCTTTTAAGGTTAAATTGTATTCCAACATATACATGCTATTATTTTTTTACTCATTAATCTTTCAATAGACATTTAAGTTATTTCTAACCCATGCCTGTGTAAAAAAAAAGTGCTGCAGTGAGCATAGAGGAGATACAGGCATCTTTATGAGATGCTGAGTTCATCTTCTTCGCTATTTACAGGAGGATGAATTGGTGGGTTATATAGTAGTATTGTTGTTACTAACTTTTAAAATGATTTTTATAACAACTTCACTAATACATTCTTGCCAACATGGAAATTTCCTTTTCCTACATCCCTGCCCACAGTTCTTATTGTCTATCTTTTCAATCATAGCCATCTTAACAAATATCAAGTGTTATCTTGTAGTGGTGTTAATTTGCATTTCATTGATAACTAATAGCATTAAGCATCTTGACCCATACTCTCTGGCCTTGATTCTAGATTTATTGTTAATTTTTATTTAATCATGTGTATGGTGTGTAAGCATGCCCCATGTGTGCAGGTACCCATGGGTGACAGAAGAGGGTGCTGAATCCCTTCCAGTGAGGCTTACATTTCATTGTAAGTAGCACAATGTGGTTGCTGGGAACCCAATTCTCAACCTCTGGAAGAGCAGAACATTCTTAGCTGTGAGGTATCTCTCCAACACACCTTCTGGCCCTTTAAAGCATGTTTCCCTTGGGGGAGAAATGTGTATTTAGGTCCTTTGCCCGTTTTTGCAATTGGGCCATTTGCTCATCTGCTGCTGAATTATAAAGGCTCTTCATAATTTGGGTAGTAAGCCATATTCAATACGTGTAGTTCGGAGATATTTCCCCCAGTCAGTATGTTATCATTTCTGTTGATGATGCTCCTTTAATTGTGCAGAAGCTTTTTATTCTGGTGTCATTACATTTATTGATCTTTGCTCTTGAAACTCAAGTTTTCAGTATGATATTCTGAAAAAAACATATCCTTGATCATGGCAAACATCAAGTAGCCCCATTTCCCTATCAGTTTCTCGGGGGTTCAGGCCTCACCTTAAGTCTTCTTTCCACCCTTATGCAGTTGTGTGCTGTGTTAAGGGTCCATAAACTATTTATTGATTCTAATTCTTGCCAGGCCTCTTGCTGTGCGTGTGGAGCACAAATTGATGATCTGTGTTCGGATTCCTTTCTGGTCCTTGGTTTTGTTCCACTTGGCTTTCTGTTTGAAAGACAGATTCTTCAGCGTAGTTATTTTATGCTCTCTAAAAACAACCCAGGGAAACTTTACTAGACAGCACGCTGGGTCCCAAGGAAAGCAAACCAGTGCCCACAGGGGAGGGATTTGTAAGCTTGGAAGGAAACTAAACATGCAAAGAACCAATCACGTCAATGTACACAGATGGTTGTCCTCAAGGTGTGCCCAGGATGTGAGGAAAATAAGGGAAGGAACTGTTTGTGTCCTTCATGTCCGATGGCCACAATTCACTGGGGGGATATGTCAATCAGGCTGTCATAGTAGACGACAGAGCATCGCTAGCTTCCTGCATTGAATATATGCAAACAAAAGTCACAACCCATCTTAGAAGGTTCACAGCTCTCACTTCTCAAATTTGTTTTCAAATCACTAATTTGTCAGTGGCTAGCTTATTCCCACACTATTAATCTGAATTAGCATTTTCAGGGAACAGTGACTCCTACTGAGAAATTATGCTTTTGAAATGAACATAGCTGGGATCTGGTTATATAAGTCCTTCACGGTGTCAGCGTGCTTTCAAAATTACACCTTAAAAAATAGGGCAGTTGCAGAAGAACCTGGAGGCTGATGGTCCTGTGTCCTTTCCTGCTGTTCCCTTGTTCTCATTAGGAGTGTACTGTATCTTTCCATTTTAATTACGCTGCTTGTTTGTGGACTTCAACCTGCAGTTATTAAGGATATCCTTAATTTTACCTGACTAGCTGCATTTCCAATGTTTCAATATGCGAGTTTTAAAAATTATTAAGCATAGCACAATAGCCAAGGTTACTAGACTTGCTTCTGTTTATTAAACTTCCATTGGAGGATTGGGATTGGAGCAGTTTTGTTGACGTCTGATTCTACTTCAGAATCTTTAAAAAGTCGAATATTTAAAAAATACGTTTGAACTAAGACATTTTTCTCTCTTTTAATTTCCTCTTCCCACCTTCTCTATTGAAACTATTTTAATGAATATGAGCACAGCAGAGATTAAAAGGTGTGTAATTCAGGAAAGAAGACGCTTGAAGTTAAAATTCACTGCCTCTCACCAGGGCAAAATTGCCGGCTGCGTGAGCAGTCACTGCAGAGCGCTCTTGCTCTGGACGCCAAGATACTGGCAGCAGATCTGGCCTGAGCTGGAGCGCATTGCACATTTCGCTCCCACCGGGAGTCCTCAGGCAGTCAGCAGACATCTCCTGGTTGGTCATTGCAGCCCAGAGGAGTGCAGAGTCCATGACAGGCTTGCAAAGGTCGCACTAAGGGGGCAAATGCTCCGGGAATAACCTTTGTCCATCCCAACACCAAGGCAATTTCAGACAAGGAGGAAAGTTAGGTGACTAACGAACTACCTTTGGAGAGTAAAGTCGTGTAGATCGCAAAGACAAACTATTTTCATCCTGATGATGCACGGGATTCTGGCTCAGAATTCTCATCTCGGTGGCCTTTGATACAGGACCCAGCGAATGGACTTCGCCTACTCTTTGCCCTTGACCCTTTTCACTCAAGGGTATTTTTTCCCGGTTTCTAACCGCAGTTTCCCCAGGCTCACAAAAAAGAAGGAAATTAGTTGAGGAACACAGCTGCACGGATTAACTAGCCACCCTAAAGCCTGGAGTAAATTAGCAGCCAGAGATAGCCAAGGCTGCGAGCTCCCAACTCTACCCAGATTCTGTTACTTTTAGTGGAGTAAGCACCTACTGTCCCACCATGTTTACTCCTCTCTGCCTCCAGCGCAGCTTTTTAAACAGGCGTCCTGTGCACGATCCAACTTCGGGCGCATCCTTTTAAACTCCCTTCTCTCCCACCGCCTTAACTGCTGCTACCTTAATCTCTTTCTCCTGGTCTCACCCAAACTCAACCCCAGCCGGGAAGCGAGCGCCCCCAGCTGTTCACAGTAGCCCCTCGGCACTGCTTTGCCTAGAGCTCGGATTTCGGATCCAGCTGCGGTTCCTATCGGTCCCCAGCCTTGCCGGGCACACGCTCGCGTGTACACACGCACACTCACACTCCCTCGTCCTCGCTCGCGGCACCCCACCCTCCGCCGCTGCCGCTCCTCTGTGGGGCGGGAGGGAGGGCAGGTGACGTCAGGACTGCAGTCCCGAGGAGAGCGGCTGGAGACGGCTGTGCGCTCCTCGTCGCCGAGGATGCTGGAGGCGCACAGCCAAGGCTCCCGCGCACCTCCCTCTCTGCACCCGTGGTCACGATGCGCGCCCGCAAGGGATCCTCGCCAGCCTCCAGGTGAATTGAAAGTCGTCTCCCCGGGAGGACGAAGAGAGTGCTGCAGTCCTGGCATGCACTAAAACTGCAAGTTGGATAGAAACAGCCCAGCCGAGGAGTAGGGCATACGGTGCCCAACACAGCATCCCGGGGCTGCTGAAGGTGGCTGAGACTCAAGCTTGCAGCCAGAACTCCGCTCTGGACCCAGACCTTGGGCACGCTTGTCACTGAGAGACCAGTTTTCTCCTCTTGCGCATTTTGCAGCCGCCGCTGGCGTGGGGAATGAGAGCACGGTGGTGACTCCCGGTCGCCCAGAAGCAGCTGCTGGTGGGAGAGCGAGCAGAGGCACGGGGGCGGCAGCCTCGGCCCGAAGTAAGTGCACAGAAGTTTGCGTCGGTTCCCTTGCCGCTCCCCCTGAGCGAGTGGGAGGCTGTCTCCTCCCTCTGGCTCCCGGAAACCCAAAGGGAGACTTTCCAGGAGCCCCTGAATGGGAAAGCGATCCTTTCCAGAGGGGGCAAGCACCAGCAAGGCAAAAAGCAAGATGCAGTTCAGATGCTGGGGTGTTAAGGAAGGAGACCCCTAAGTAGGCGTGGTGAATTAGCAGAGACGAGCTGGACCCCGGAGACCTCAGAAAGGGAAGGGTTTCAGGAGAGGGAGGGTGGATGCAGTCACACCTATGCTAGTGACCTTGGTGTGCACCCCTGGAGTGTGGAGCCAAGGGATTAGTGGAGCCTGGAAAGCCCCAGACTAGGAGTCTGCCTGGCTTTCCACTCGGGCTGCGCTGAAGGGCACGCAATCTGTGATAGCTGGAGGACTGAGAGAGGAAAAGCTGGTCCCCAAACAACAGCTAGACGCCCAGATTCAGGGCCTCTGAGATTATTAGATCGAACTGTGTGATTAGGGCCATCTGAGACATTCCTGCCACCACCGAGGCAACATAAATGGAAGGAGGAACAGGGTGTGACGTTTCGGTCGCTACAGTTGCTGATAAGTGCTTCTGGAGACTCAGTTGCTAGATTCTGAAATTGGGCAGCTTCTGTGAGGTTGAGCAGGAGCAGCATGCCTCTGGGCTTCACTCCGGACCCTTTGGGCTCTTAGCAAAGCTCTTGGTTCCTCTGCCCTAGTGTTCTGAACTGCTACAGATCTGGATATTACCTGGTTTGCTCAAAAACAGAGACCCTCGGCATTTTGCTCTCTTGCTTTCTAGAGCGATCGTCTCCCTTTGGCGCTCTTTTCTCTGACTGAATTCTCCCAAAGATGTTTTAATTCTTTAACAGACCAAACTTCCAAAGGGTTAAAAAAAAAAAAAAAGTTCAGAACAATCAGAGGCCTGCAGGGGGCGTGCGCAGGGGAGTTTGCCCACCTCTTCTGAGGGACTATTACATTAAATATGACCAAATTATTTCAGAAAGTCATCCTCTCTAAGAACACGACTATCTTTATCTAGGAAACCAAAATCAAAATCACACTTGGATTTGATATTGAGAACGATTCTTTGAGGAGAAATAGGGTAGTGAAAATCTCATCTAAGTGAGATCTTTTTCTTTTTTTAATTTGTTAAGGAGCACAATCTCATCTACCCATCCATTAACCTAAAACACATTTCAGAACCAATTCTTTTCTTTGCGTTGCTTTGAATGCTGGGCAACAGAAACGACCGATTATGGTCCCAGCTTACAAGCGATAAAGAAAAAACTTGGGGGAAAATAGGTTTTTCATAGTAAGGGGCAGGTGCTGAATTTTAACTCTAGTGACTGACAACCATGCTTACTGGCAGTGTGGCCCAGTGTCAGCTGGATTGTCTCCTTCTTGAAGCCTGGGACACTATCAATCAATCATCTTTGATACCCAAAGACTAATGACATATTGGGTCATCAATAAGTACTACAAATGAACGCATTCATGGATAGACTCTTCATAGTTAGAAGCATCCTAAAGGAGGAATACTTCCTGAGCAACACAAGAAGAGGAAAGATAATGAGCCAGAGGGGGAAGGGAAAAAAGGCACCTGGAGAGGGGAGGAGGGGGGAAAGGAAGGTGGGGTACTAAACATTTAAAGATAACTAGCACATACATGCATGGGGGTGTGTGGAGGGCATACATATGAATGCATGGGTACAGGTAAGTGTGAAGATGTGTACAGAGGCCAGGGCAGGATACTGGATGCCTTCCTCTATTACTTGTTGCCTTCCTACCTTAAGACATGATCTCTCACAGAAGCAGGTCAGCCAGCTCTCCGGGTTTATTTATCTCTGCCCCCTAATGCTGAGTTACAGGAACACATAGCTATGCCTGGATTTTTTATGTGGGTTTGGAGGATTTGAACTCAGGTCCCCACGCTTGCAGAGCAAGCACTTCCACTCACTGAGCCATCTCCACAGCCCAAGATGCATTTGCATTTCTTGACGAACAAGTTTTGTTTTCCATTTTTCCAATGTAAATCACTAGCATCCAGCTCACTTCTCTCTCTCTCTCTCTCTCTCTCTCTCTCTCTCTCTTTCTCTCTCTGCTGAACACTGAGGATATGTCAATTATAAACAACATTCTTAGTGCACGGTGTCACCATGTGGAGGTCACAAGGCAAGACTTATAGATTATGCTGCTAATATGATTTGGATGTTCTTAGAGCAGTGAGATAGATTTAAGAGAGTACAATCATCAAAATAATTCCATTGTGTATCTAATAATATGTGGCTACTTAATATGCACATTTCTATTGCTTGTATTTTAAACTTGTTTCATTTAAATTTGATTACAAGATTTATGCCCATGAAAATTTTATGCATGAAAAATAAACATGCATGTACAAGATTTTCTTCAATTTAATTAATTCAGCCCATATTTATTATTGCTGACATGTAAATTCCAAAGTGAGCTGTGAGTACACCCTCAATTATATTATTTCTATCAGACAACTAAATCTGTAATTTTTTTGCTTTAAAAATTTATTTTTAATTATGTGTGTGTGTGTGGGGGGGGTTATGTACACATGAATGCATCTGACCTTAGATGTCAGAAGAGGGCATCAGATCTTATGGGATTGGGATTACAGATGTTTATGAGGCTTCTGATGTGGATGCTGGGAACTGAACTCAGGTCCTATGATTACAAAATGAGATGGTTTTATATCTATGATTAAATCAGACATTGAAAATTAGAATATCAATGTGAAGTCCTCTTACTTTGGTACCTAATATTTGGTACTTAATGTTATCAACTTAGTGAGCCAACACTGAAAAGAATTTAATTAGTGAATAGAAAAGCACTCTGTATTTTCCATTATTGAGTATTTTGCAGGCATTTTATGCCATTATCAGAGTTCCAGAGAAAACATTGTGGTTGTGAATGATTTATGGGAGTTTAAAGAATTTTATGCAAAAAGTTATATTTTTCAAAGTAAATGTAAGAAAGTAGCTAAAAATGTTGCTAAAATTTGGGTTCTTTGGCCAAACCTAAGCTGTTCCTTCTGCCATGGGCACCCAGTATGCATCGTCTTGGGAGCTCAGCCTATAGAGAGAATGACCACTTAAGCATGTTTTACGGTTTTGGCAAGGTTTGTGCTCTGGGGAAAAAGAAGTGCATTTTGAAAATTTAATTTGGAGCAAGAAGGCTTCTACCCTCGTGGGATGGTGGATTACCAAGGTTAAAGCCTAATTTAACAGAGTATCCACGGTCTCCAAGCTCACACTCCGATGCATGAGTCTCTTTTGTTGTCCACTGTAGGTATAGGAAAATATCAGGCCTAAGGGACATCTAAATTCAGGAGATATCTAAAGGGCTTTTCTACTCTTGGATTTCTCCATCATTCTTTCCGGGTCAAACTCCCCAGTTCAAAGGCTGGTACCTTCCAGCCCCTTACTCAAAGCTTCTACTGAATCCTTAAGTTCTTTAAAGTAACAGAGGACTTGGTGAGAGTTCTATGGCTCCAAGACCGATTTGGAGAACCATGGATCATGTTTGGGTTAGGCTTCCACAGATGTTTCTATATTAAAGAATCCAAGTCACCAAGCCAGAGGGGCTTTCTGAATCATCTGGTCCAAGCCCTTCATCTGATAGAAACTCCAAGCCTAGAAAAGGCTTCCTGCCAGTCTTTCTGTGAGCAGCCATAGAATTCCCAGGGAAGAATGGGAATTCAATTCTCACATAATGCCGGCCTATGGCCTCTGGAAGAGGCAACTTTGTTCATGGTAAGAACCTCTTTCCCTAGCTATGCAATCATGGGAAAGCTGCGTAAGTTCCAAACACCCCTGTTTCTGTATGTAAGTGTCTACTTTACTTTTGCAGGTTATTAATATATGCATACACATATGTTTGTAAAACAGCTATTTACTCTTCTCCCTCTAGAGTCCAGATCATGAGTTACAAGGGAAGGAATCAAACATCTCACTCACAGGTTACTCAAGATTCCGCTCACTGCTTGACAATAATAGACACTGGAACACTTGAATGAATGACTGGATGGATGGATTAAAGAATAAGGAGACATCACTTAGGTAGAAAAGGAATCTGATCACAACAGCCACACACTTATGCAAATTCCAAATCTGAAATTCTGTTCTTTACTTTGTCACCGTCGCTTTCTGGATAGACAAGAAAGTAGAAGGCCTCTTCCTCAAACCCATGTCTCTGGCTGAGCCCTCTCAGTAAGCAGTATTCCCTTTAGTTCTGGTCTCCTGCACCCCAAACTCCTGGAATCATCCTGCTTCCGCCTTTCTTTTGGGCTAGCTTTCAATCTATTGATGTATCCCTCATCAGGACCGTCAAGATACATCACAAACCTGACCCGTTGTCCCCACTCCCCTTGCCAGTGGGCTGGTTCAGATTTCTGCCAGTTCTTATTACTGCAGCAAATCCCTCACTTCCCTTTCTGCTCCAGCCTTTCACTGCTTCCCAGTTAGTGTTCTCATAGCCAGAACAGCACCACCAACACAGAGGCCAGGTGACTTCTTTGATTCAATTTTGTTCTTGCACAAAAAGAAAAAACAAGCTTCCCCATGAACTACAAGTTCTACACCATACTTCTTTAATGCCTGCGACTTCTACTTCCCCTTCAAGTGCTGTACTTCCACCATGCTGGCGTTCATCCTGCTCCTATAGCAATGCTAACTCCTAGCTAGCCATTTGAACTTGATATTTTTGTCTGGCATGGTCTTCCCCAGATACCTTTTTGTCTCACCCGTTCCAACCTTTTCTCCAGTTCCACTTCTCAGTGAGGTCTTTCTTGACTTCTCTACGTAAAATTCCATCTTCTAAGTTTTTACTCTTTCCCCCACATGTCTCTCAGATACTGTAACCAAAGCGTCATGTATTTTATTCACTTATTTCAATTTCTCTTCTCTAGCAAAGCATATGTTCTATGAAAGTAAAGTTATGAATCCTTTTTGTTCCATTATGTATCTCTGATCCCTAGTTGTGGCATAAATAACAGATGATCAGAAGATATTTCTGTAATCAACATGAATACGATGGCAGTTCTGTCATGAGGTATTGTTAAGAGTAAATGAAACAATGCTCGCAGAATGTTTAGTAAAGTCTCAAGAAGAATTTGTCCCTAGATTGAAACTATCACCTTCTGTTGCGATATCTATGCATGTACTCCTTGGACAGAACAAGGGTTTTCTTCTCCTAAGAATCACAACCTAGTTCTTTTTCTTTTGTTTGTGTTTTGTTTTCCGAGACAGGGTTTCTCTGTAGCATTGGAGCCTGTCCTGGAACTAGCTCTTGTAGACCAGGCTGGCCTCGAATTCACAGAGATCAACCTGTTTCTGTTTCCCGTGTGCAGAGATTAAAGGTGTGAGTCACCACCGCCCGGCTCACAGCCTAGTTTTTAACAGCAGTGGAAATGAAAGGCTATGGCAGTTGGAGGTGAGGGTTGTAGACAAAGTGACTTCTGCAGCATAAGTTCTAGTTGTCTGGACTAAGAGCGCACATGATGGAAAAAGGAGGGAGGGAGGGTAGAAGGGAGGGAGAAGGAGAGAGATCTTAAATCAATGGGGTGGCTACATGAGTTTGTTTTACATAATTTTCCTGTCTCTTGCTTTTGGGTCAGATTTTTACCTTTTTAAAAATATGATTACCTCCACATACTGGCAAATTTTAACTAATAGTTATCAGGCAATATTAACTAACCAATGAACAGTGTGTAAAAATAAAAATAAAATAAATGACCCATAAAAATCCATTTTAAAGGCAAAATTAAAGAAAACTTGTTGATTGTAAAATACTATTCTCCAGCTGTGTAAATGCGGGTGATAGAACATTTTAATGGTTCTACCAGAATATTACAAGCAGTATTTATTTTACTTATATGTTAAATTTTGGTACCATGTACATTTCCATATAAATTACCATACCAAGATATATAACCTATTTCTACTAGTTCCAGGCAGTCCCACATTAGAAATGGGCATAACAGATTTAACTATGTAGATTTATGGTGGGTTTGTTTATTAGAGAAAAATGTTCTGTTGTGCCCGTTTTTTATTCTAGAAATAGAACGAGAGCCTTGGGTGTAGAACGTGTAGATTGCCAGTTCTGTTCTTAGCAAGCTCTGTGGCCGTGTCCAGTTTGCAATAGTTTAGCGTCACTTTTTCCGGAACCAGAAAACGTTACCACAGCAGCAAAATTACAACAACAACCTTGAACTATATCCACTAGAAATTCATTGTACAACTGTGAAAGAAATGAAGCCAGAATAGGTCTTCATGGGAAATAGAGAAAGGAGGGAGCAAGAGAGACGTAGAGATGGAAAGAGAAAGTAGGGAAGAAAGGAGAGAAAAGATGAGGAGATTTAGGTGTGATAGAAACAGAAGCAGAGACAGACAGAGACAAAGACACAGACACAGACAGGGATAACTCTATGATGGAAACACAAATTTTCACGGAGCAAAAGCAGGGGTAACAACTTTCCAAACAGCTGGTCCATTAACTTCTTCTGTACAGTTTGTAAAAAGATTTTTTTTTTTCTGAGCATTCCATATGAAGAGTTGTTTGGATTTTTGTCCCTCATGAAAACACTATTCCATGTAGAATTTAGGTTCCCAGTTGCCCTAAGAAAAGCCCATTCAATTCAAAGCTAAGCATTATAATAGCATAGTTTACTTTATCATAGGGAAAATAAGCTTAATATTTACTTAATAAAATCCCACTTTTTCCTTCATGTTATTCCATTAATGTCTAGATTGACATTTTTTCTTTTTCCATGTACGTATGCATGCAGGCTTTTGTGTGTGTCAGCTTGTGTGCATGTGTGTGAAAATTGCATGTGAAACCCGAGATCTCTGTCCCAAATCTTCCTCAATAATTTTCCTCCTTATTCAAGGAGTCAGGGTCTCTTAATAAAACCCAGAGTTCACCAACCTGACTAGTTTCCTTAGCCTGTTGGTTCTGGAGATCGCCTGTTTCATCCTTCCCTGAAATTGCAGATAGGTCACCACGCCCACCTCACACTCACGTGGGTTCTGGAGGTCTAGACTCCGGCCCATATTCTTGTGCAACAAATATTTTGACTATTGAGCTATCCTCCAGCGTTCAGCTGGAATTTTTATGACTCCTGATTGTCTCTTTGTTGATTAATTCAATAGCGCAGGAGAACATATACAAATAC
This sequence comes from Microtus oregoni, assembly GCF_018167655.1. NCBI lineage: Eukaryota > Metazoa > Chordata > Mammalia > Rodentia > Cricetidae > Microtus > Microtus oregoni. Next base: position 1,122,964 of record NW_024543977.1, read on the forward strand.
ACATATATAAATTGAAATACATGTGCTCTATTAGACAGGCACTTTTGAATAGCCTTTACTTGCCATCTCTTAAAAACAAGCAAATAAACAATATTTTAAAAGTGCAAATACATATAAAATATATTGAACATTAAAGATTTAGACATAATTTAGAATAGAATTCTTGAAAAGATGACTGACAGGGTAGTGAATGTCTGCAAACTCACAACTTGGATGCTAAGGCAGGATGATCAAGAATTTGTGACTAGCCTTGCTGATAAGGAGGGGTAAAGTGAGCTGGAAAAGAGAAAGAAGAGAGGGAGAGAGAGGGGGGAAGAAGAGGAGAGGAAGAAGAGGAGGAGGAAGAAGAGAAGGGGAGAAGACAGGAGAGGAGAAAACAACCAAGCTGAGGCCTCCCCACATATGTCCATCAGTGTGCCCTGGATTTGCAGAGGGAGTGTGGTGCCTTATATTAGCCTCAGAATGCCCTTCTTTATGAAACCGAACCAAGTGCTGAGCCTGCTGGAAAGCTGCTGAGAGTTCTGATCCCAGTCTCCTCAGCATCCAGTATCCCTTTGCAGAAGAGAGAAAATAAAGGCCAGCCATTTCCTTTTTCTTCCCTCTTCTTTCATCTTTCCTGTCGTCTTTATGACTGCTCTTTCCTCTACCCTCATTCCTTTGGATCCCTGAATGCCTTCCTTCTAAGCGTGACCAGTCTTCCCTCTAGTGGTGATCTTGAAGCTCTGAGGCTTTCCCTCCACGCCTTGGCGGCAGTGCCCTGTCCATCTCCACCCCATCCGGCCCCTCGCTGGTTCTGCAGGGATCAGTTCCTGCGGACTGTAGAGTCTTCTGCTCAGCACTCATATCCATAAAGCTGGCTGGTCCAAGAGAGAAGGTCCAGGTCCCCGACGAGGGTGGAGAACCACCAGAGAGACTGGGGCCAATGCCTGTGTCCTGCTAGATCAGGAAACTTCATATCCTCCCTCCCCCACCCCCATCTCTCTGGAACCATCTCAACTTTGCCCCACACCATTCCACCTGCAAATCCCCAAATCTGCCTTCTGGTTTCCAGGAAGTGCAAAGGCGAAATTTCCATGACTGTCTTTAGCAATGTGTTGAGTACAGTAGAAAAGGCCTGTTTTGTAGCATTTGTGGGTTTCTGGGTGGAGATTTCTCTGGTAACCAATCCCAACAAGTCAGAGGTTTTAGTTGGCTTGTAAAACTCTTAAAAATGTATTTCCTGTTAAATTACACAAACTGGCTCCGGGGTTTTGCTGTTTTTGTTGTTAACTGTGATTTGAAAGAGAGGCTGAGGCTTTCCCCTGGCCTGGCTCCTGCCCTGGAGCTTTCTCTGAGACAGACTGGCAAGTCAGCAAGCTTGTTCTGTAGAGGGCTGGAGAGCAAGTGAGCACTTTAGACTTTGCAGCCCTCACTTGGCTCTGGCACACATTATTTTTCTCTAATCCAGTCTTTGCAAAGGTAGCTGCTCCTCTTAGCTAGAGAACAGTGCAAAGACAAACGAGAAAGCCTGGGTTGAGTCTGACGTATGACCTGTAGGTCTGGATCTGTTGACCTATGGGGTAGTTTGGCAGAGTGAAAATCTGAATGCCAGAGGATTCAGAGAAATAGAAAGGGGTGGTCGGGGGGATAACTCTGTGTGTGTCCGTATGTTTGTGTGTGTGTGTGTCTGGGTATGTATGTCTCTGGGTGTCTGATGTGTCTCTATGTCTGTGTGTGTCTTTATTTTGTGTGTGTGGTGTGTCTGTGTATGTCTATATGTGTGGTGTGTGTGTGTGTGTGTGTGTGTGTGTGTGTGTGTGTGTGTGCGTGTAGGAGAGCACATGACTCAGAGAGAATATTCAGACCAAACGAGATGACCCTGAGCGTTTCACATTAGGACCCAGCCGGGCTTGGTCTGCCTGCATGAGCGAGGGCTGTTGTGGAAGAAAGGAGGAGGCAGAGGGGGCAAGTTAGTGAAGAAGAACAGGAGCACAATGAACTCCTCTCTTTCACTTCTCTTCTTAAGGGTTTACTGGGGATATGATTCACACAGTGTAAACTCCATCCAGGCAAAGATGAAGCCTAATTATTTAGATGTGTCCATAACATTGTACAACTATCACATTTCATCTCCCGGAGAAGAAACTCCCACCACCATTAGCCATCAGTCACCCATTAGCAGCCAATTGCTATTTCCTTATCATCCGGCTTTCTAGTCCCTGGTAATACAATTTCTGTGTACGTAAATGAACCTATTTAGGACAATGGTTATAACTCAAGTCTTATAATATGTGGCAAAGCCTTATTAATAATATAGTATGAATGACTATGTCTCATTTTATTACCAAGTAGTAGCCTTTTGTATGTGTATAGAATTTATTTATCCATTGCTCAGTTAATGTTCTGTGTTGTTTCCAGTTAGGACTCTAATAAATAATGCTACAATGAAGCGCACGCAAGCCTTCACATGGCTGCATGTTTTCATTTCTCTGAGTACTCCATACTTTTTGGAGTTTTGGATAATATCAAATCTATATTTGGTGCTATGATGAGCTGCCAAATTGCTTTCTGAAACAGCTGCTCAGGTTTCATTTTCTCCATGTCCCAGCCAATGCTTCTTTCTATATTTTTAATCATAGGTATTTTAAAGGGTGTGAAGTAGTGTCATATGGTTTTAATACATATGGATAATAATGTAAAATATATTTTCATGTTTATTGGATATTTGCTTAAGTTTTTGGAGAGCTATTTATTCATTGTTCAGTTTTTTTTTGTTTTTGTTTTTTTTGTTTTTTTTTTTTTTTTTTTTTTTTTTGAGACAGGGTTTCTCTGTGGTTTTGGAGCCTGTCCTGGAAGTAGCTCTTGTAGACCAGGCTGGTCTCGAACTCACAGAGATCCGCGTGCCTCTGCCTCCCGAGTGCTGGGATTAATCATTGTTCAGTTTTAAGTTGGGTAACCACTTTATTTTTTTGTTGCGTTCCTTATCTTTTACCCATACAAATACCTCATCAATGGTAAATAATCTATTCCTCTCTTTTGCCTTGTCTTTGCTGATGGTTTAATTTGAAACTCTGAAATTTTGACATTTCAACGAAGTACAGTATATCTATTTTTACTTTTCTTGCATGTTCAAGAAATGCAATTTGGTTAAATTTTATTCCCATGTTTTCTTCTAGGAGTTTTGTAGTTTTAGCTCTTGCTTCATTTAGGTCTACAGTCTATCTTGAGTATACATTTTAGAATCTGTTTATCAATTGCTGGAAAAACAGCAAAGGTTTTGGTGTGTTTATTTTGTAAATTAATTTTGAAAATCATGTCGTTTGTGTGTGTGTATGTGTTGGGAGAGATCATTATATTTATTGAAGAGTAGTGAAGAGAAGTAGGGAATTACATCCATATCTCTGGATAAAAAGACAGGAAAAGGTGTGAAAAGAGCTTTCCAGAAATAAGCCAGAAAAGGCAGTGACTACGGGAAGAGATGCGTGCCAGCTTCATGGGCTTTCAGAAATGAGACGATTTAAGACCTCATGAGTTACTGTAGGGATCTATCCTGCGGAGATAGTTTTCTTTTCTTCCAGTTTTATTAATTCTTTGAGAATTTCATACAATGTATTCTTATCACATTCACCTCCAGCTGCTCTGCTTAATTCCTCGAAGAACCACTCCACTCTCAACCTGAACAACTTTGTGTGTTCTTTGTAAAAAGTAATCTATCGGGCAGTCATGCAATTTTAACAGCCAGTTCTTCCAAAATGAACAGAAATTACCTTCCATTCATCATGATGTTCTTTAATTTTTCCCCACATTATATTCATAATAACAATGTAAATCTTACGTTAATTTTAAGTATTTTAACATTTTCATTATAAATTTAGTTATTTTTCAATTTTGCTTTTGAATTGTCCACCACTAATATATAATATATAATTATTTTATATGTATTGATCTATACTTTGCCAAACAATTTTGTTACTTTTAATAGCTTTTTTTAGATTTTAATAGGTATTTCCTATGTAAGACCACATCAATTACGTGTTGAGCAGTTCCTCTGTTCCTTTTTCTCTTTCTTTTCTTTTCTTTTCTTTTCTTTTACTTTCTTCCTTCCTTCCGCTCTCCCTCCCATCTTTCATTCCTCTCTTTCCTTCTTTTGCCTAGTTGCTCCAGCTACAACTGGGCTATAATAAATATAAATGTCAAGAGAGGACATCCTGTCTTGTTCTTGTCTCTAATGGAACAAAGCATCTGGTCTCCAACCTGAGTTTAATGGACTTTTTTCTCTCCCTGATTTGTTCAGTAGTTTTAGCATGAAATGGTAATGGAATTTGTGAAATGATTTTCTGTGTTTATTGAGATGATCATATGGGCTTTGTTCCTTATCTTTTTAATATAGTTTATTACATTAATTGATTTTTTGATGTTAAATCAAACTTCTGTCCTCTGTATAAATTACACTCAAGTATGTTTGCAATCCTTTATGTATATTGCTGGCTTTAATTTGCTAGCATTTGTTGAGGGTGTTTGTGTCGATATCCACAGAAGGATAATGCTCTTCAAATTTATTTTCTGCCTCAGGGTTACATTGCTCTGCCTGAAGACATGCGAACAAATGTCTCTACTCCATATAGGGCCACAAAGACAGGCTAAAGAAATAATTCTCTCCAAGTCCAGGTTGGCAAAGCAAGGAGTGTAGTTGGGGTTACTCACAAGAGCATGAATGAAGATTTAGGAGAGAATGGGTGGCTCAAGACCAGCTGTGTCCCCATAAAGACCCCGGCATAGGGTCCACGCTCCCTGAAGCTCCATAGCCGGAGCCTTCCCTTCAGTTAGCCTTCGACCTCCTTTATATTTCTCCAAGAGAGTGCAGAACTTCAGCAGGACTGCTTGCTGCTGGGCTGGGCTAGGCGAGCCGATAGAGCAAGAGGCTGAACAAGGCGGTGAGGATCGGATGACCCTCCTTTCATCTATGGGAGTGTCAATACATATAATCTGTGACCGTCTCATGGGTCATCACAGCTGCTCTGATTTCATGGCTACTGCCATGTCATGCCCAGGGGACAGAGGTCCACAACACTTGAGTACCAGGGTGACGGTGACCTCTCTCCTAGTCTTCGTTCTAATCACTGCTTTTCCAGCCACTTTAGAGACTAGCACAGCTATACAGGGGATTTGAGAGCAGGGAGTAAAGTATTCCTGCCGAATCCTTCACAGTAGCGTGAAAAGAGAGCAAACCCCAAAGACCTTCCATAGAAGACATGGGACTCCTGGCTAGTCTTGGGCCCATTACTGGGGTTGACTCTGTAAAGAGTGTGTTCTATCCAGTTTGTTTTATATATGTATTTATTCAGAATTTTAAGAATGTTTAGGAAGAAGTACATTTATGTACATTGATTGCTGAAATGTTTAAATTAAGAAAATGCCTGCTTTAAGAACACAACAGAAGAAAGGATAGGCAATGGCAATAGAATAATTGCAAAGTTACTAACATAACAACTGCAGCCTGTATGGTAGAGAGGAGTCTCTTGGTTTTGTGAGCCTGTAGTATGGTGATCTGGTCATGTGCTTTGGTGGATGGAGCAGTATGCTCAAAGATCAGGCTGTGGGAAGAGGGGTTAACCCTGCCAGTGAAGCACAAAGGGCAGGAGTGAGGGGAATCATGGGAAAGAAGAGCCAGAGCAGCTGGGTTGGATGTCTGGGTAAGGATCTGGATCGCTCTCTTCAGACCACTGCTCTCTCATTCCCAGATTTCTTTGTATGGATTTATTCATCTCAATTTTGTTTTAAGTTTTCCTTAAAGAAGGAAATGTCTCTCACTAGTTCTCTTTCTATTTTAAGTTTTACCTTTATGGGACCCAAAATGGAGCCAGGAGGGAGATGTAAGGAAATTAAGTTATGTAAAAATACTTCTAGGGGGGATCATGGAAAGAATCCAGGAAGGAAAGCAGCTTTGTTTGGCAATAGAAAAGGAAGGGTAGGAGTGAGAAGGAACCCAAGTGCACATTTGGTTCAGTCCTATAATTTTATAGGCAACATATCAAAATGGCAGGGTACATCCTGGTCATGCCTTAGGTGCAAAGCCAAAACACACCCCTCCCTTGCTCCCTCTTTCTCGGGCTGTGCTCTCCCACTTGAGAAAAGGGAAGGAAAGGTTTCAAGCAGGTTATGCAGTGGAGGCCAGGGCAGGCAAGTGCTCCGCAGACACAGCTGGTCATCTAGAGTCCAGCTGCAGAACACTGAGTGCTCAGAAGGCAGAATGAGAAGTCAGAAGCACATGTCTCCTGTAGGTTGGTAAGGAGTGGGTCCCAGAGCAACAGGAAGGGTTTGTTTTTCAGGAGGGAGAAATGTGGAATGATTCATTGTAAAGAAGACAGCTCTTGCTACCCAGTAGAGATGGACTAACTAAGATCAGGGCAAAAATGAGGTGTCTGAGTATGAGCCTGCACTGATAATGGGGCAGAGCAGAGGTGAGTGTCTGAACCTGAAGGAGGTGGGGGTGGGTGGGTGTACACAACGGGACAGAGCAGAGATGGGAGTCTGAGCATGAAGGAGCTGGGGGTGGATATACATAACGGGACAGAGCAGAGATGGGAGTCTGAGCATGAGCCAATAGGAGGTGGGGCGGGCATGGACAATGGGAAAGCACATTTTTAGGGTGCCTGAATCATCTGTACTATGCATTACATGTTATCATTATCCTTACTTAACACCCAGAGAGATGAGTCATAGACAGGTAAAATAATTTACTCAAGGGGACAAAGAGGCTCTCTGGCTTCAAAAAGCAAACACTTGGTGCTCCACTGTTGGCTTTAGCCAGGGGCTATCTGGAAAAATTTACCGACTTTCCCTTTCAGTTGTGTTGCTTCCATTCACATCCCCACTGCTGGGTACATGATAGATGCAGCGCGAGAGAATAAATGAATGAGCGGGAGGAAGGCTTAAGAAAGGAACATGGCAGGAGTGGGCTGGGGCCTTCTGTTACCATCTGCAAGCTGCACTATTTCTAGGCCATGGAATCCCTGAGCTGCTTCACGATTCAGGCCAATGTAATTTCAGGCTTAACCATCACATTATTTAAAAATTTCCATTAATCCTTTGGCGTGTTCTAATCAAATAATGCTGTCCTCAGTCGAACAGATGATGAAGCTCCCACACTGGCAAGTATTTTGTTCTTTAACACAGTTGCTCTGCTGTCACCAAGGACATTTCTGCACCGCTTATTGATTTAAATATTCAGTTATGAATGTCATGAAGACAACTCTTTATGGCTAATGAGGATTCTATTGGCTGCAGACGTGTGACAGTTTGAACAATACAGCATACACTTGTTAGCTGAAGAGAATCAATACGGAGACTCGCTGATCAGCACTCATAAGGTTTCTGGCCCAGTGCTGATAGAGAGTTGAGAACAACTGGGAGCTGAGATTTTACTGCACTGTAGTGTCAAGTGGTGAAAATATGTTTGGAAAGTTCATTATATTTTTGCAGATAGTTCAAGCTATTTGAACTTAAGTGTAGATTTATACAGATGTGTCTCAACTTGGGAAAAAAAACTGTCTTCTCAAGATCTGAATTTAGAATAGATAACTAATGAAATATTTTATCACATAATAATCTCTAAGTGGTTTGCCATGTGTCTAATGAAGTGGGAATAAGGACTTGGTCGCCGTTGCCTTTTTCTTTTTCTGCTGTCTGATCAGTAAAGCAAACAAACTGGGCAGAATTGCTGAAAAGAGAGAAAATACACTGATTTTGTGTGTTTGCTATAATCTTCAGCACAGAGCTTTGTCAAAGCTACATTAGAATATCTGCTTTAATCTCCATCCAAAGTAGGACTCTTACTTCTGCTATTTACCTATATTTGAGCCTCACAGCTCAGATGTGTCTATAGAGCAAGAAGGAAAAAGCAGGTATTTAACGCTAACCCTAACCATTTGCTTGAATATAAATGAGACTGGCAAGCTAGTTTCAGAGGCAAGCATGGTCGGTGGATGAATGTTCTCTGCAGATGTTCGTAGCCTAACTCCCAAAAGCTGGGAGTTTACCTTCTGTGAGAGAAAGACCTTGTATATGAGATTAATGATTCTGAAGCAGAAAGGTTAGCCTTGAGGATGCGATTGAGCCCAATATAAGAGAGAGGCAAGAGAAGCCCAACAGGAGATGGAAGCTGAGTTCAAGGTGACCCAAAGCCATGAGTCAAGGGATGTGAAGTATACCCGAAGACAGACAGACAAGGCAGTAGATTCTCCTTGAGTCTTCAGAAGGAGGGCAAGCCCACTGAAACCTTGGTTTTTGCCTGTGAGACTTCTAACTTTAAGAACTGCTCTAGTTTAAATATGAAACATTCTCTACAAGCCTCAAGGTCCTCAGCTGGCAGTGCTATGTTCAGAGACTCTCAGAATGTTAGGAGGTTGGCCTACTGGGTGGAGGGAGGTCACTTGTGTTGGGTTCTTGGAATTATCTTGTTCCCCTGCTTCCTTCTTGTGCAATGAGGTGAACAGCATCCTCTTCCACACCTTTAATGTTCTCTCTATGCACATGGTGATCCCTAGTGATCATAGATTGAGCCCTCTAAAGTTACAAAGTCCAAATTAACTCCCCCTCCCTTAAGTTACTCATGTATTTTGCCATAGCAACACAAAAATGAACACTAGCTATGCATAAGTGTTGTTTGATACCAAGTTAATGGTAATTTGTCATAGCTTTGAAAGAAAATAAACACAAAAGGCCTGAGGACCCCAACACATGTGCTTAGTATAGACAACAAGAAACAAAGGAAAGTTCTCGAAATCTGAACACAGAAGGGCAAAGGAGAAGCAGCGCCTTCTGGAAAACATTTTTGTAGAATGTTATTTTAAGATGTATTACATTTGTTTATGACTTGAAACATTTGTTTAATGATGCATTTTTTATGTTGCATTTGTTTAACTCTATGAAACTGTGTTACTTTCTTTGCCTGTCTAAAACATTTGATTGATCTAATAAAGAGCTGAACAGCCAATAGCAAATCAGGAGAAAGAATGGGTGGAGCTGGCAGCAGAGTGAATAAATAGGAGGGGAAATTTGAAAGAAGAAGATCAAGGAGCAGGATTAGGACTCCAGGGACCAGCACACAGCTACACAGCAAGCTACAGAGTAAGATGTAAAGAAAGGTAAACAGAAGTAGCATCAAGGAAGAGTGTCTAGGCTATGCTCCCTTGGAAGGTCAAAGGTAAATGGTATTGGGTACTGACAGTATCGGGCACAGTATTGGGCAGGAGTTTGCTTCTCTATCTAGAGAGTTTGAGAGAAGATGGACAAAGGAACATGACCATCCCTCTATGCCAGTGGTTCCCAACTGTCTAATGCTGCAACCCTTTAATACAGTTTCTCATATTCTGGTGACCCCAACCATAAAATTATTTCATTGCCCAGAGGCAAAAGATAGATGGATTTGTTTAAATTAAGAAAAGCTGGCAAGAAACAAACCAGAGCTAAGGTTGAGCATTCATAGGAAAGAATAAGCCTCTGTGCGATTTATCTGTGAACTGGATGGTGGGCCCCTCCAAGAGCAAAGAGCCAAAAGACTAGAAGAGTTTAAAAAAACAACCAACAAAACATGGTCCATCTTATGCCTTGCTTCCACAGAGCAAACCAATCCTAGGATGGAGTGAGTAAGGAGAGCAAGTTCAGTGAGCTATCCCAGTGAGACAAGGTTTATGACCATCTTGAGCAGCTTACTAGATGAGCCCTAGGGTGCTAAAATCCACTCTTCAAGCCTTGTTTCTGTAATCTATTGACACACACAACTCCACAGGTGCCGTGGGAGAGCTTCTATTCCCCTTCCATGTCTGATGAGAGGACTTCTCGGCAGGCTCAAGTGGGGAACTTCATCATCAAGGAAGAGTGTCTAGGCTATCCTCCCTTGGAAGGTCAAGGGTAAATGGTATTGGGTACTGACAGTATCGGGCACAGTATTGGGCAGGTGTTTGCTTCTCTATCTAGAGAGTTTGAGAGAAGATGGACAAAGGAACATAATCATCCCTCTATGCCAGTGGTTCCCAACTGTCTAATGCTGCAACCCTTTAATACAGTTTCTCATATTCTGGTGACCCCAACCATAAAATTATTTCATTGCTACTTTACAACTCTAACTTTGCTAGTGTTATGGATCATGATGTAAATATCTGATAAGCAGGACTACGGATTCTCAACCACTGTGAAAGGTTCGTTCAACCTGCAAAGGGGTTGAGAATGCCAGGTTGAGAATTGCTGTTCTATATGTTATGCTATCCTTGGCCCTGAGTTGTCTGGACTTATGAGGACTTCACAGTGGCTCACCCACTACTGTTTGCCTAATTTGTATGCATCTTAGGGAACTACTTACATTCCTGCAGAGTGCTATAATAAACAAAAGAGACAGCAGGTAGATATGAAACTGAATATTAGTGGATGGGTTTAAAGTGCTTGGGTGGCAATCTACATATAACACACTAGCTATCAATGTTCAGCCTAATTCATGGGCACTTTTCTTTAAAGTTTAACAAATAATTTAAGCCAAATTAATATTCACCACAAATATCAGGAACTGTTGGGTTTTATTTTTGCAGAGCCTTTGAACTACTGTGTCAACTGTGAAAAATCTCAGCTATACTATTGTGTCTACATTTTAAAACATCAGGCATGCAAGTCATCATTGCTTGGTGATTTATAGCTGTTAATACCATCTAATTAAATAGAACAAGAATAAATCCACTGTGCCAACTTTCTCATTGTTCTCAACAAAGTATTTTCCGAAGGTTATGTATTACCCATTAATTCAAATTGTAACTGCCTTTTACAATAAGAACATAGAATTCCTTTTCTCTGTTCAAATCAGCCAAGGGAGAGAGTTAGTTGGTATGGAATGAAGCTTATAGTCAATATGTGGCCTCCGAGGACAGAGTTAGGGACCGCCAAAGATAACGACAGTATCTCAGTAGGTCAGTAGGCATTTCTAAAGCCTGAATGCTGCTGCTGAGGCTGCTGGGGGAAAAAAAAGCCCTTGTCCACTGTTGATGGAGATGTAAATTAATTCAGCCCCTATGGAAATCAGTATGGAGGTCTCAAAAAGATAGCTCTACCACATTTATTCAGCCAGTTGTTTTTTTTAATATACACCTCAAATAACAAAAGCTAGCTTACTCTGGAGTCACCTACACACCCTTTTGCCTCGGCACCATTCAGAATTTAGTGCAGATGTTTTCTGTTTTGTAGACCATATGCCAAAATCAATAGCTAGTAGGTTAGGTTCCCAGTTGCTACCCATTTGAGTTTAATCACAAGAGATTTTGTATATACCTTTCTAATGAATTAGTCTAGTTCCTGGCCAGGCTGACTAACCTGGTCCAGGAGGGAGGCCCAAATATGTTTCTTCTTTAAACCACTGTCCTTTTTATATTCACTAGCCTCATAGGAATGATGATTTTTATATTGGTGACCATTTTACATGTACTGCGTTCAGTTAGTATGGAAATTCTGTCCCCATGTCACCCAATCTTTAAGGATTCTGCTTAAGTTCTGTGTCTAAGAGCCTGTATTGACTTGAATATCATTACTAGCTATGCTAAGCTATCTCAAATTGATAATGCATTAAAATATTTTGGTATCTCTAATGGAGTTCAACTTTAATTTATACTGCAATGTGTGCTGTGACTCTAGGAGTCAAGCATTCTAAAATACAGTCAAGCTCACTAGCAGTGCCTGCTTAGTACATGGAAGACTTGGATTTTATCCCCAAAACTATAAATACAGAATAATTCAACTCCCTATCAAACCTATCAATGTCAATACTATTACAAATTCTTGTGCTATTGGGAAATAAAGCTTATCATTTGCTCAAATATGCCTTAAAGTCTCAGAATTGGCTTCTGCATTCAGACTTGCACATATAGACGTAGATGCTCTATACAGAGCAGATGTTCCATAGTAACTTCATGAGTTATGTCTGTAAGTCCAGAATCATGTCCCCTTCCCTAACTCTGCCACATTCCCTCACTCCTCCAGACCTGCTCTTTACCATCTGTGTTTTCTGGATGGGAGAGAGATGCTAGCTAGCTGTCTGTTATGTGAAATTATTACAGATTTTTATTTCTGCTATTTTTCTCCATATCCATCAGTTGTTATTAAATGTATATTCACCTCTCCTTTCCTGGCTATTTTTTCTGAATTGCATACTTGTAGTAAGAGGCCGCTTGTTTGTTTCTGACTGCTCAGCCCCGAAATAACCACACAGAAACTGTATTAATCAAGTCACTACTTGGCTATAGCTTGTTTGTTTCTGACTGCTCAGCCCCGAAATAACCACACAGAAACTGTATTAATCAAGTCACTACTTGGCTATAGCTTCTTATTGGCTAACTCTTACATCTTAATTTAACTCATTTCTAGCAATCTGTGTTTGACATGAGGCTGTGGCTTACTGGGTAAAGTTCTGGTGTCTGTCTCTGGCAGGGCTACATGGCTTTTGACTTGACCTTCTTTCTTTCAGCATTCAGCTTAGTTTTATCCACCTAGTTAAGTTCTGCCTTGCCAAAGCAGTTTCTTTATTCACTAACCAAAAAAAGCAATGCATAGAAAGAAGGACCTCCCACACCACATACCTTCAGTTTTGTGAGGGTTACTCTGAAGCTATTACAATGATAGTTTTCTTATTAACTGCCACCTGAGAGCAGTCTCCTCTCAGGAGACTCTAGAAGGACTTGGGTACAAGCATTTTATTAAGAAATTTTTCTTGGAGGAAACTCAATAGGAATGAGGAAAGTAGGTCAAGGCAAGATAGGAAGTTTGAGAACTCAGGCAAGCTTCTGCAGAAGGGCACTTCAACTCCACCCTGCAGGTGGGGTTCTATTGTGAATTTAATAGAATCCTTCTTACATAAACATACTCAGGCACACACACACACATGACACAGAGAGAGAGGTTCACTTTCCTGAACATGCTGTGTGTGCTTTCTCAAGACTCTCTCACCTTTCCCCCAAATGAGCCTTGGCTGGAAGTACTCCTTCCCTCCTCTTTCCTCTTCTCTTGACTTCTGGGTGAAAGCAGACAAGGTCCATTCCAGCTCTCCCTTTGTGATGAGTTTTCAGCAACTCTAAGGAGGCTCTAAGGAGAGTAGTTTCTCTTCTGCCGCCACAGCAAAGTGCACAGACTCCTGCTGTAACATCCCTCACTGCATTGCATCTGTTGATGTGACTGCCTTTTCTCACGACGGTGGAGCAAATAGAATGACTCTTTTCCTTTTTATGTCTTTGATGTTTGATCCAGTATTTATTGAGACAGTTAACAGTAGTAAAAACAGATTCTAGAAGCACAGAGTTTGTTTGTATTGTTGTCCTAAATACTGTATGAGGAGCTTGAGAGTCCATTAGAATATCTGCTCTAAACCAGTGTTGCCTTGGTTCACCACCTCCTTACTGTTGAATGTTATATGACCGAGAGGGTAACTGTTATGTCAACTTTACTGTCTCTTTGATGTGGTTGTAAGATTTTTACAATTATTTTATGACTCACCATGTGGTTGCAGATGCGTCGCATAGAGATTTAATAGAAGAATTAGGCCAATGACTAACATGTCAAACTTGATAATTTTGTGGTTAAAATACATTCATTTTTCTTGCATCTACAAATATGTTCTTTAAAAATGAGGTAGTATTGAATCTGAAGGAAGTGATTATTGTTGTTCTAAATTTTAAAGTCAAACTTGTTTTTGAAAGGAAAGCAAAGTTGAAAATACCTTAATTTTGACTGCATTGATTTGAAATAGATGTCTTTTTTCATTGATCAAATGAATGGCAAAAAGTCATGGTCCTTAAAAGATGGCTTCAGTTTCAAGGGGAACGTTTTGCTCCAATTGTAAACTGATGGCTATAGTTTCCTCCCCAGTGATAATGAAGCAGACACAGGGGTACAATGATAGAAACAGTGTGCATCAGTCTTGAAGGGTGTTTTTATTCTTCTATTCCTTAAATAAGCTTTGCTGGTAACATTCTGACTAATGTTGTACACAAGACTTTTATACTCACACTTCTATTAGATGAGAACATGTCATTAAAATATATGAACATAATAAACTTGGTGCACAGAAAATGAAATGAAACTATGCTCAGGGCATTTGGAAAGTTTCTCTCTGTGAAATAAATGAACAATGCCTCCATTTAAATCCATCAAAAATGAAGCCTAGCTTTACAATACAAGCCTTAGTTTTCAGACCATTGAATTCTCTTTGCATTGGTTTCTCATGCATACATTTTGTAGCAGTTTAAAGTAGATATCTGTCATAAAAAAGTAGATATTTCCTAGGTGTCTCTCATAAAAAGTAAATGTAATAGGTTTTAAAAATTGAGCTCAACATACTAATCAACTAAGACAGAAGTTCATTATACATGTTTACTCTACCTGTATTTGTAGGATAAACTAGCTCTCTGTTTCCCACATAAGATTAAGATTGTGAGAATTACTAAGTATTATATTTATACCTGGTTTCTCGATCTGGAAACTTCCTCTTCTGCCAATTCCATTCAGAACTAAACTCATGGAACGCTGCTTGATCTTCTGAACATCAGCAGGAAGCTTGAGCCAGCATACTAGATGGGCTCTTGGATCTGCATCCATGATTTATATTAAAAGATGACACTTTTAATCTGTGCAAAACACAACAAAGACATACTTGTGCAGCTTTATTATTTAAAGGCATCTTAAAAAGATTTGGAAAGATAAGTTTATTGAGTAGAATTCAATTTACTGCATAGATTTTTTTCTTTGTCACTATCTATTTTAGGTCCCATTTTCTGTTTTTATTACATTTTGGCTTCCTTCTTAAGATGAGACTACTTTTGTCACCCATGGTGGATATTTCGTGAGGAACGATACCCAAGGTTGACCACTGACTTCCACACACAGACACACAAATGAACATTTGCATATACCTATGTATACATACACAAAAGTAATTTTAATAAGTATGTAAAACTATGCTAGCAGTTCTTTACTTCGGTGATTTGAACTGGACAGTTGGACTTGAGCTCAACTAACAGCTGGTGAAAATATGAAGCATCATCATGATGACAACACCATGTTGTCAAAGTGTCTAAAATCTGAAAACAAACATTGGTTTAAGGAAAGTCAGCTGATCTGGCTAAGGTGACCCAGAGCCCCATAGCAGTCATCACAGATGACTCCCTGCCAACACCACTGAAGTGTGTTCCTCCTTTCAAAATATTTCCACATTAGTGTTTTATTTGGGGGATTGTGTTTTAATGCCAATAGTAGTATAATCACACTTTACTTTTTGTTTGCCCATGTCTTCTTGGCTTCCATTATCATCTGCTTATTGGTCAATGGTTCAGCAGATACAGAATAAATGTAGGGTGTTTGTTTTCTTCTTCTTGGCTTTAAGTCTTTGACAAAAAAAAATGTAGGCATGACAATCAAAACAAGGGTCTTTTACATAGTCCTTCAGCTCAGTGTTTCTGAGAACAGTTTCGTCCTTAGTTTTTCTTCTGAAAACATCCAGCTGTGGCCCATAGGGTAGCAGAAATATTCACAGGAACTATTTGTTTATAAGCAAGTTTTGTTAAAAGGAAATACCTTATTTGGGATTTACCAATTTGCTTTTCCATAGCCAAATAATAATTATCTTGGCTTTCTTTGTTATATGCCACAAACTTGAAACAGTTTTACAACTGTACTCTTTTTTATTAACTGATAGAGCCTTTATCAGGAGAGAGGGGGATACAAGTTGAAAGATATTATGATCATCCAGATAAAAAATTATAGAGATAGAAAGCAAAGTGAAAAAAAAAACTTCAGGGATATGTTTAGTGAAATGAGACAAATGGTAAGGGTTTTCTTTGTTCAAATGGACTATGTTCACTGGCAACCTCAATATTCATGCAGGTAAGTAACTAATGCATAGCTCTGGACAATCCACAGAAGCATATGAGAAGTCACATGGCTGGGAAAGAGAACAAGAGAAGAACTGAAAGCCAGCAAAAGGCAAACTGAAAGGAAAGAACATCCTTTCAGGAAATTTATCATTCCACTTTTAAAAATGCACAGACAAGACAAGTATTTGTATCTTTGATGAGTTAAGTTTAGAATTGCCATGTTCCATTCCTGGATAAATCCTCAAAGAGTAATTCAACATATCTGTCCCAACAGAAACATGTACACACATCCAAAGCAGAGCTTGTAACAATGGCCAGAGGATAAAAACCCCTTAAGTGTCCCTCAGAATGAATGGCTAGACAAATATGATAGATTAAAATAATTGAATTTTATTAGGTCATGAAACAGAATGAGATACTGATGCATACTGTGTCCTGATGACACTCAAAACTTAAGGATAGCTGAAGTGTTGTTAAAAGGAGATTATGGAAATGATTCAGAATTGATAATTTCATAAACACTACAGAGAGTTGTGATCACTGGAGACAAGAAGAAGGAGAAAAGGCTTAATGGGGAGAGGTTTGTCAAGGAATAATGGGGGCAATTTACAAATAGATAGATTGGCAGTTGTATAGCATTGCAAGAGTGACCACTTTTATATTCCGTGAATTTAATCTCAATACATAAACACATAAATGCCCAATTAACCAACTCAAAGATTCAAATTTGTTTTTCTTCAGAACAGAAGGTTGAGGAGTAACTGAGGTAGAAGAGTGTATAATATTTTCATTTTAAACCTTGAAATAGCATTTAACTTAGAAAGATAAGGGCATTACTTGATAGATCAAATTATCTAAGAATTTTAAATGCTAGCTTACTAGTCTTTTATAATAATGTATGATAAATGACAATAAAACTATACATCCTAGATGAACACTGACTCAAACACTAGAACATTAGAGTATAACAAAATCTCTTTTCCTATAATAAAACAAATAATTCAGTGTTAAGTTAGACTTTTGAGACCAAGTTGATAGACCAGTAGAATCTAGGGCTGATAGACAATAGAGTGACCCAGAATGTGCACAAATACCAAAGGGCTGTGTCACAGGCTTCATCAGAGACAAAAGTGATATAGCAGGATTTCAAAAGTTAGTGGGCCCCACCCCAGTTTTTTTCTTATATTCTTCAAACACATTACTTCTCTTTTCTTTTGTTCTGTGGGAGTTGGGAGAGCTCAGGGGGGCTAGAATTAAGTGCCTTACAGCAAGTGTGCTATTCACGAGCTACCCCCTCCCAGGTCTTAAATATTATGTATGGTTAAGGAAATAGGTCCCGATTGAACCAGCTACCTAGGCTGGAGAAGGCCTGAGAAAGTGAGCTCCATGGGAGTGGGAGTAGATCCAGACCAGGGACATTTGTGGATGTAGGATTGAGCCAGCAACCCAGGCCATAACAGACCTGAGACAGCAAACTCTGCAGGAGAAGGTATAGGGGAGCAACCGCTGAGCAAGTGGGCTAGAGAGAGAGACTTCTGCAGGTCCAGACATGAAACTGGGACCTTCAAGGGAGTAGACGTAAGCCAGGACTCCTGTGGGTCTCGGTATGAGTCTAGGACCTCTGAGGAACTATGCTTTAGCAAGGACCTCTGTGGATCTGGGCAAGAATCTGGGATCTCTGAGGGAGTTTGCAGGAACCAGAGATATCTGTGGGTCCAGGCTTCAGTCTGGGACATCAAAGGGAGTAGGCAGGAATCAGAAACCTCTGCCAGTCTGAGTATGAGTCTGGGACCTTGGAGGGAATAAGCCTGAGCCAGGCCCTCTACAGGTCTGGGCGAACCCAAGCCTGGGACCTTCAAGGGAGTAGATCGGAGCCAGAGACCTTTACAGGACCAACCTCAAGCCAAGTATCTCTGCAGGAACTGATCCAGAGCAGGGGCATTTACAGAAACAGGTCTGAGCTGCTAATCTAGGCTAAAGCAGGCCTGAGGCAGAAAATTCCAAGGGAGCAGAGCAAAGCCTGGGAACGCTGAGTGACCTTCAGGAACATGGAGTGACTAATATGGGAACTAAAACCGTGACACTGACTGTACCATGAGGAACAACCATCTGAGCCTTGGATTTACTGGCACATAAAAGATTAATCAGCAGAATCACAGACAGTCCCAACCACACCTATTAGAGGAAAAGATGAGTAGTAAAGGTAAGAACACATACAACACCACAAAAAGCAATGTGACACCTGTAAAACCTAAAGCCCCTAAAATAGCAAGACTTTAGCAACCAAATATAGATGAAGCAGAAGAAAAACCTAAAAAATAACCTCAGGAGAAGGTTTGAAACTCTTAAAGAGGAAATGAGAAATTCCCTCAAAGAAATGAAGGAAAAAACAAACAAAAAATTGGAAGACATCAGCAAATCCCTTAGAGAAAACCAAGAAAAGGCAATCAAACATGTGAAAGAAAATATTCAAGACTTGATAAGTAAAATAGAGACAATAAAGAAAACACAAGCTGAGGAAATTATAGAAACAGAAATCATGAGAAAATGATCAGGAACCACAAACACAAGCTTGAACAGCAGAATACAAGAGATGGAGAAGAGAATCGCAAGCACTGAATAGACAATAGAGGAAATAGACTCATCAGTCAAAGAAAACATTAAACCTAACAAAAGTTAAACACAAAATATCTAGGAAATATGGGACACCATGAAAAGACCAAATCTAAGAATAATAGGTATAGAAGAAGGAGAAGTTCAACTCACAAGCACAGAAAATATATTTAACAAAATCATAGAAGAAAACTTTCCCAACCTAAAGAAAGATATGCCTATGAAGATACAAGAAGCTTACAAAATACCAAAATGACTGGATCAAAAAAAGTCCCTTCATTACATAATAATTAAAACACTAAGTATACAGAGCAAAGAAAGAATCTTAAGAGCTGCAAAGAAAAAAGACCAAGTAACATATAAAGGTAGACCTATCAGAATTACACCTGACTTTTCATTGGAGACAATGAAAGTCAGAAGGTCATGGTCAAGTGTTATGCAGACATTAAGAGACCACGGATACCAACCCAGACTACTATACCCAGCAGAACTTTCAATCACCATAGAAGGACAAAGCAAGATATTCCATGACAAAATCAGATTTAACCAATACCTAGCCACAAACCCAGCCCTACACAAAATACTAGAAGGAAAATTCCAACCAAGGAAGTTGACTACATCAACAAAAACACAGACAATTGATGGTCTCATAGCAGCAAATCCCAAAGATAGGAAAGACACACAAATTAACCTCACCAACAATGAAAACTAAATTAACAGGAGATAGCAATCACTCATCATTAATATCCCTTAATGTAAATGGACTCCACTCACCTATGAAAAGGCACAGGCTAACAGAATGGATACAAATACAGAACGCATCCTTCTGCACACAGGAAATACACCTCAACCTCAAAGACAGACATCATCTCAGAGTAAAAGATTTGGAAAAAATATTCCAATCAAATGGACCTAAGAAACAAGCAGGTGTAGTTATCCTAATATCTAACATCATAGACTTTAAACTAAAATCAATCAAAGGAGACAAAGAAGGACTTTTCATATTAATCACGGGAACAATCCATCAAGAGGAAATCTCAATACTGAACATCTATGCCCCAAATACAAGGGCACCCTCATATGTAGAAGAAACACTTCTAAAGCTTAAATCATACATTAAACCCCACACACAAATAGTGGGAAACTTCAACACTCCACTCTCACCACTGGGCACGTCAGTCAGACAAAAAAATGAACAGAGAAATAAAGGAACTAACAGAAGTTATGACTCAAATGGACCTGTCAGACATCTATAGAATATTCTATCCAAACAGAAAAGAATATACCTTGTGCTCAGCACCTCATGGAACCTTCTCAAAAGCTGACCTCATACTCGGTAACAAAATAAATCTCAACAAATACAAAAGAATTGGAATAATACCATGAATCTTATTGGATCACCATGATTAAAACTAGAATTCAACAGCAATACTAATTCCAGAAAGTCCATAAATACATGAAAATTAAACAATGCTCACCTGAATCATCTATGGATTAAAAAAGAAATAAAGGGAGAGATTAAAGCCTTCCTAAAATTCAATGAAAATAAGCACACAACAAATTTATGGGACACAATGAAAACAGCGTTAAGAGGAAAGTTCATAGCAATAAATGCCTACATAAAGAAGCTGGAAAAATCTCACACAAGTGAATTAATAGAACATTTGGAAACTTTAGAACAAAAAGAAGCAAACTCACCCAAGAACGGCAGGAAATAATCAAACTAAGAGAAGAAATCAACAAACTAGAAACAAAGAAAACAATACAAAGAATCAATGGGACAAAGAGTTGGTTCTTTGAGAAAATCAACTAAATTGACAAATCTTTATCCAAACTAACCAAAAAAAAAGGCAGAGAGAGAATATCTAAATTAACAAAATCAGAAATGAAAAGGGGGACATAACAACAGACATGGAGGAAACATAGAGAATCATCACGTCAGTACTCTACCAGATTGGAAAACTTAAAGGAAATGGACAACTTTCTGGATAAATATCACTTACCAAAATTAAATCATGACCAGATAAGCAAATTAAACAGATCTATAACTGCTGAAGAAATACAGTCATCAAAATTTTCCCAACCAAAAAAAGCTCAGGACAATATGGTTTCATCTTAGAATTCTGCAATATTTTTAAACAAGAACTAATACCAATATTCCTCAAATTATTTCACATAAGGAAATTGCCAAGCTCTTTTTATGAGTCTACAATTAACCTGATTCCCAAACCACAGAAAGACATTACTAAGAATGAAAATCACAGACCAGTCTCACTCATGAACACTGTTATAAAAAATAATCAATAAAACTGACAAATCAAATCCAAGAACACATTAGAACTATCATCCACCATGATCAAGTCGACTTCACCCCAGAGATGCAGAGATGGTTCAATATGCAAAAATCTGTCAATGTAATCCACCATATAAACAAAGTGAAAAATAAAAACCACATGATCATCTCACTAGATGCTGAAAAAGCTTTCGACAAAATACAATATCCCTTCATGATAAAGGTCTTGGAGAGAGCAGGGATGCAAGGAACATACATAAACATAATAAAGGCAATATACAGCAATCCAACACCCAACATCAAACTAAATGGAGAGAAACTCACAGCAATCCCACTGAAATCAGGAACACGACAAGGTTGTCCACTCTCTCCGTATCTATTCAATATAGTTCTTGAGGTTCTAGCTAGAATAATAAGACACCAAAAGGAGATCAAAGAGATACAAATCGGAAAAGAAGAAATCAAACTCTCAGTATTTGCTGATGATATGATAGCTTACATAAGTGACCCCAAAAATTCTACCAAGGATCTTCTACAACTCATAAACACTTTCAGTAATGTAGCAGGATATAAGATTAACTCAAAAAAATTAGTAGCCCTCCTGTACACAGATGATAAATTGGCTGAGAAAGAAATCAGAGAAACATCACCCTTCACAATAGCCACAAATAGCATAAAATATCTTGGAGTAACTCTAACCAAACAAGTGGAAGACTTGTATAAAAGAACTTTAAATCTTTGAAGAAAGAAATTGAAGAAGACACCAGAAAGTGGAAAGATATCCCATGCTCTTGGCTAAGTAGAATTAACAAAGTAAAATGGCAATGCCCATCAATATCCCAGCAAAATTCTGTATAGACCTCGAAAGAACAGTACTCAACTTCATATGGAAAGGCAAAAAACTCAGGATATCCAAAACAATCCTGTATAATAAAAGAACTTCTGGAGGCATCACGATCCCTGACTTCAAACTCTACTACAGAGCTACAGTACTGAAAACAGCCTGGTATTGGCATAAAAGCAGACAGGAGAACTAATGGAAATTAACTGAAGACCTGGATATTAGTCTATATACCTTCAAACACCTGATTTTTGAGAAAGAAGCAAAAAGTATTAGATGGAAAAAAATAAAGCATATTTAACAAATGGTGCTGGCATAACTGGATATCTGACCTGACCAGCAGGCCACGTAATTCATGGGCCTCGAGTTCGGGATCACCTGGGTAGGAATGGGGGGAAAGAGAAAGAGAACCAAGCGCATATAAAGAATGACAGAGTCAGTCTGAGATGCGTCTAGGTTCCGTTTATTGCAGGCAGGGGTTTGTTCTTATAGAATGGTTCTGGCAGGGAGGGGTAAGGTTAGAGGGGAATGGAAACTATTGCGCCCTAGGCCAAGCGGGAAGTAATTGTTTTATATCTTTCTGAGACATCTTATGGTTAAGCCGTTCCAAGAACTGTTTCACAACTGAGTGTGCTTTCAGAAGCAGGTTGCTCTTGCAGCAAGCTGTCCTTGCAGAGAGAATGAGGAAGATTGACCAGTATATTTGGTCGGGGGCTTCTTGGTCCCCAACATCTCCCCCTCTCTCTATATATAAATGAGCCAATTGGGATTTAGGATCTGGGTGCTATTCTGATAATCGAAAGACCAAAGACTCTGTAGCCGGAGCAGACAAAAAATTGATCCAAGCCTAAGCTGGTGCAATGGGAACTAGCCCTCAGCATGCAAGGCCTCGGTGCTGAGCCTAAGCTGGTGCAATGGGAACTAGCCCTCAGCGTGCAAGGCCTCGAAGATGGATGTTCTGCAACTCTATGGCTGGTGTCAAGGTCAGAATCATGAGAGAGACTGAGCCTGTTAGAAGACTGATGCTAGACCTTTACCCGTCTTTGGGACATCCTCCCCATTAGGATTGCCCTGTCTTAGGTGGGCCTAGGCTTAAACAATTTTTCCGTTATTGACTTTCCAGACTTCTTCCTCATGGGACATTTTGACTTAAAGCACCATGGGGGCAGATCTAGCAAGGCCAAACTTTAAAATTTTGTCCAGAATTTCCATCCTGGGCCTGGGCTTGGGGTATGAAATCTAAGTGGGGAGTGGGAAAAGGGTTGAGGGGAGGGAAGGGAAATCTTCTGTAGCTCGATCACTTCAACTTCTTCGTTGGCAGCTTCTTCATTGGCAGCTAAGCGATGATAATGAACCTCAGCAGGTTTTAATGCAGAATCTATTTGAGACTTAATAAAACACGTTAAACGGTTAAAAGCCCATGGCCCAAAGGAAAGGAGGATAAGAAACACTACCAAAGGGGCTATAACAGTGGGGAGTAAGGTGGATAGCCAAGGGGATCCTTGCAGCCAGGTAGAGAACCATTATTTTTCTTTATCAAAGTCCCTTTTACGTTTATCCAGTCTGTCTCTCAAGATCTCCATAGATTCCCTGACAACGCCTGTATGGTCTGCATAAAAACAACATTCTTCCCGTAGGGCAGCACAAAGGCCTCCCTCCTTTAAAAATAGGAGATCTAGTCCACGTCTATTCTGTAGGACTACCTCAGAGAGCCAAGTTAAAGACTTCTCTAAGGCAGTAATGGATTTCTCAATGGCCTCGAGATCCGTTGTCATGGCTTTTTGTAATTCCCATAATTGATTATTTTGCAATAAGACAGTTGTTCCAGTCCCAATTCCGGCAGCAATGCCGCTGACCCCCAATAGTAAGGCAAGGGTCATAGTTACTGGTTCTCTTTTTATTCTTTGTGACATTTGTGCCAAAAAAATGCCTTCTGAATAATAGCTGATACGGGGCCAAAGTTGTACTAAGATGCAAAATTCCTCAGGGGTAAAACTGTTAGCAAATATACATGATGTTAGGCCAGTGTTACAGGCCCAATAAGTTCCATTAGGGGGCACAAGATAATTGTTACTTTTAGAGGGGAAAACTGTCTCATAACAATATTGGGAAAAATGTGAGGGAACCTGACCCAAGCAATATCCTGATCCCGAGACTCCAGATAAGGTGAGTTGGTGTGGATTTTCTCGGCATTGGGGAGGGGGTGAAGCGTGTACGGTCACCTTGGTGACAATAGTAGCTACTCCTTCATAATAGGGGGGTTTTGCTGATAGACATAGCCAACAAGCTTCTGTAAGGTTGGGATTGGACATGTTGATTGCAGAATAGGCTCCTTGAATAAGATTGAACAATCTATCTGCTGTTTTGGGGATTAAAGTAGGTGGGGAAGCTAACGAAATTACATCCTGACTGGGCAGGGAAAAGGACCGCGGTTTTGCAGAAACCGTTGACTGAGGTGTCGGAGCAGCAGGGCGCGGATTTGGAGCTCCTGCATAGCTCTTTTCTTGATCTGGAAGGATGGGATTGGGGCCTACAGGTGAGGAAGGGGGTGCCATTTTTTGGAGCTGAAACATGAAAGTGGCAGCTGGATCCGTGCCTTTCACATGAAGGCGGATTCCCCAAGTTCTTCCTCCTGTCCAGATTGTGCCCCGTTGTTTGCCCAATTCAGTAAAGGAAATTTTGAGTATGCTACATCGTCCCCCTGGCCTTGCATATTTTCGCTGGGGATAATAGCGGGAATCATAGCAAGCGCCGCAAGGTTGATTTCTTTCACAGTGGGACGTGCCTGGATCACTGCGATCATGGGGACTGACAGTGATATAATCATCTCTTACAGGGGGCTTCCAGGAACCCATGTCACCTGTACTAGCACAGCTCCAGTCTCTGCAATAAGCCTCCGAGGCTCCTCCACATGTTTCAGCTTTATATCTGGAGAAAGTGCGCTTTGGGCAAACATAGAACTGTGCCTTTCTGGTCTCTGCCATGCCCCAGGGGGAGTTGCAACCCCATTCAGATGGATTAGTCCATCTGTCTACTATATCACATAAGTCTACAAACAGATCCGGGAACCATTTTCCAAAGGGATAATTTGTGGAGGAATTGTAAGCGGCAACCTCTCCATTTGAAAGATTAATAACTACCCATTTTGGGAGGATAGGGATGTGATTTGAGGGAGTCTTACCTGCTTTAAGGCTAAAAAACAGTAGGCAACCAAGCCAGATCGCTCTCAAATATAACATCCTTCAAGTTTTTCTAACAATTCTGCCTTCCAGGTTAAGTATTGGCCACGGGATAGTACTGATTGGGCAACCTTTGTCCATTCTATGGGGGTGAGGCTTCCTCCTTGTCCCAAGTTTTTGAGAATAGACAAGGTGAATGGGGCTGCTGGGCCATAGTTCTTAACTGCGAAATGCAACTCCTTTAAATGTTTTATTTTGAGAGTCTTGATGATGCGGGAACTCTCTCCCTCTTCCTCTCCCTCAGACTGGGATCCTTCCTCCCCCACAGCATCCCCAATATCTATAATACAGGACTCGTTGTGGGCATTAGCTGCTGTATCTATAATACAGGACTCATCATGGGCATTAGCTGCTGTTCCCTTGGATCTAGTCATGACCGGGAAGGTAAGGCGATGATTGGCAGACGTGGAACGAGTTTTGGATGGACGTGCCTCAGCATTTGGAGGTCTTAACAACACAGGAGGCGAAGGAGGTGTCAATAGATCAATTTGTAGGGTCTGAATCTGGGTATTTAGAACTTTAAGTTCTTTTTGCAAGGAAATAACGCCTCTCAACTGGGATATCTGACTGGCAAGGGACCGTTTGGTGGCCAACAGATTATCTAGGCCAGGAGTCTCCATGGTGTGGGAAGGCAGAATCATAGGGAAGGAAGGGGCTGATGGCTGAGCCCGATAATCTTGGACGGGTGCATAAGGAGGTGGCTGAGACCATATAAGTCTTCTAGGACTGTGGTTTCTTTCCTGGGCTTTTATGGGAGCTACAAGAGGCAGATCATACCTTTCCCTCTCATAAGCAGCGGCCTCTTCCTCCAAGTCTATCTCCTTAGTGGGGTCTAGCCCACCATCATCATCAGTACTATGAATCACCGGGTAGAGAGAAGGTGAAGATGCAGCCTCTGCAGGTGATTTCTCAGTCAAGGGCAAATGGAGATTTTTAAGATCCTTAGGGATCTTTTCATCTAAGAGGGAGGGTGTTGGAGAAGTGGACTTGTCTATAGACGCAACCTGCTTGGGGTCCGGCTTTTGAAGTGTGGTTTTGGGGGGAGTCATTAAGTCTGACTGAGTAGTTTCATTTGATTTCTGGTCCTCGTTAAGGAAATCCTCAAACAGTGCCAGGAGATGTGAGACTCTCCCCTCCTTTTCAGAATCTTTAAGAATGTCTCTAATTATACCATAAAAACTAAAGAATGATTCAGGGACCTCCTCACCTTTTCTTAGAAGTTCATTAATACTCTTGCCTACCCTATTTCATGTTAGGGGCTGAATATCCGGACCATTCAAGATCAGCCAAGGACATTTCTCCTCGGTATAACAGAAAAATTGTAGGAGGTCCTTTTTCTTAACTCTTATTCCTCTCTCCCGTAATGTATTCTTTATCTCCCTTATAAAGAGGGCCTCCTTAGAAGCCGACTTACCCATCCTAATAAGACAGCCGAACTTACCTCAAGACGCTGCATGAGCGATGCAGGACGTCTCTACCAGAGCACGTTCCGGAACGCTTTTTTCCTCAATTGGGGGCTGTCCAGTGACCACCAATCCTCGAGCTGCCCCACTTTGGGCGCCGCTTGACCTGACCAGCAGGCCACGTAATTCGTGGGCCTCGAGTTCGGGATCACCTGGGTAGGAATGGGGGGAAAGAGAAAGAGAACCAAGCGCATATAAAGAATGACAGAGTCAGTCTGAGATGCGTCTAGGTTCCGTTTATTGCAGGCAGGGGTTTATTCTTATAGAATGGTTCTGGCAGGGAGGGGTAAGGTTAGAGGGGAATGGAAACTATTGCGCCCTAGGCCAAGGGGGAAGTAATTGTTTTATATCTTTCTGAGACATCTTATGGTTAAGCCGTTCCAAGAACTGTTTCACAACTGAGTGTGCTTTCAGAAGCAGGTTGCTCTTGCAGCAAGCTGTCCTTGCAGAGAGAATGAGGAAGATTGACCAGTATATTTGGTCGGGGGGCTTCTTGGTCCCCAACAGATATCAACATGTAGAAGAATGAAAATATATCTATCACCATACATAAAACTCAAGTCCAAATGGATCAAAGACCTCAAAAAAAAAAAAAACAGCCACTGAACTTCATAGAAGAGAAAGTGGGAAGTACACTTGAACACATTGGCACAGGAGACTACTTCCTAAATACAACCCCAGTAGCACAAACATTGAGAGAAACAATTAATACATGTTCAACAAGACAATATGACAGCCTACAGGATGGGAAAAGATCTTCACCAACCCCACATCAGACAGAGGTCTTATCTTTAAAATATGCAAAGAACTCATGAAATTGGTCATCAAAAGAACAAATAATCCAATAAAAAAAAATGGAGTACAGACCTAAACAGAGAACTCTCAACAGGAATCTAAAATGGTTGAAAGACACTTAAGGAAATATTCAACATCCTTAGTCATCAGAGAAATGCAAATCAAAACAACTCAGATTCCATTTTACACCTGTAAGAATGGCTAAGATTTAAAACATTGATGACAACTTATGCTGGAGAGGTTGTGGGTTAAAGGGATCACTCCTCCGTTGCTAGTGGGAATGCAAACTGGTACAGCCCCTTTAGATGTCAATGTGGCAATTTCTCAAAAAATTAGGAAACAACCCTCCTCAAGACCCAGGAATACCACTTTTGAGTATATATCCAAAGGATGCTCAATTGTGTCATAAGGACATGTGCTCAACTATGTTCATAGCAGCATTGTTTGCCATAGACAGAACCTGGAAACAACCTAAATGTCCCTTGACCAAAGAATGGATAAGGCAAATATGGTACATTTACACAATGGAGTACTACACAGCAGAAAAAAAAATAACATCTTCAATTTTTCAGGAAAATGGATGGAGCTAGAAAACATCAGTTTGAGTAAAATAACTCA
The DNA here is from genome assembly GCF_018167655.1 of Microtus oregoni. Taxonomy (NCBI): domain Eukaryota; kingdom Metazoa; phylum Chordata; class Mammalia; order Rodentia; family Cricetidae; genus Microtus; species Microtus oregoni. The sequence continues at coordinate 1,150,704 of NW_024543977.1, forward strand.
GACCCAGAAAGACAATTATCACATGTACTCACTCATAAGTTGTTTTTAAACAGAAAGCAAAGAAAATCAGCCTACAATTTACAATCCCAGAGAACCTAGACAACAAAGATGACCCTAAGAGAGACATACATAGATATAATCTACATGGGATGTAGAAAAAGACAAGATCTCCTGAGTAAAATGGAAGCATGGGACCATGGGAGAGGGTTGAAGAGGAGGGGAGAAACAGGAAGGGGAGCAGAGCAAAATGTAGAACTCAATAAAAATCAATAAAAAAAAAAGAAAAGAAAAAGGTCCCATGACATACAAAGGATTACAAAAAGAATCTGTCTTGGGGCAGGAAAATCCTCCTAAGTCTCTTGGACAAAATTCCAGTTTTGAGCACATTAACTACTTTTAACTTTGAACTATTCTGTAACATTCATAGGTCAACCATGTGGAAATGGGTCATGTTCTCTAAGGGATAAAAATTCTGCGATTTTAAGTTTGTCTTAGACAAAATTAAAATGAAAAGGTATGCATCCCACTGGCAGCTTTTCAACTCATCAAAGACCCTAAGAATACCTTTGCATTAGTGACGTTAATAAAAGTGTCTGCCCACCTGATTCTGTAGAAGCTTTTATAGCCTCTAAGTCCTATATTTTAATGCCCATTAAAATCATTTTTAGAATATGATATCTGAAGACTTTGTAAAACATCTGGGAAATTAGCCAGTTTCCCTGAGCTCCTGTCCTTGAAAAGTCAGGTGCTATTCCCAAAGTGACTCTGGGAATTTCCACTTACCGTTGACTTCCCAGCCTGCTTGCCTCTGTCCAACAAAAGATAAGCATTGGGCCAAACCAGAGACAGGTTAGAGCTTTCTGCTCCCACGATCACTGTAAGTCAACATCCCAGAGCTCCTCTGATAGACCCCAACCTTCGAATAGCACTTGGGCAAAGCAATAATCAAAGTACCACATCCTTTGAAGTCAGGGCCACAATTAAAAGGAACAGCTTTCATTTCTTCAGTTATGGCACATTGGTATCTGCTTTTGTGATATACTATTTTATATGTTAATACACACACACACACACACACACACACACACACACACACACATATATATATATATATATTCCTTTTCAGTTCTTATTAAGATGTGAATAAAAAAATTAAACATTTTTGGTTTATATTTTTGTCACTGGCATATTGGATACATAAATGAAACCAATAAAAGTAATTCAAAATGTTCTCTGTGTATATTACTTTTCAAAGCAAATAAATTCTGAAAGTTTCCTTTCATTTAGGAATCATTTTTTTGCTTCTGAGACAATAATGAAAAAGAAATTAATATGATAAATTAACATAGGAATTTCTAAGTTTAAAAATGTATCTATCCATTAAATTAAATATGTGGAATTTCTATATACTTACAGATTTTATACAAATATAAATAAATTTGTTTGACAATTGTATGCACCCGTCTAAATGGTACTTTGATCATATTTACCTCTTCGTCATCCACTCTTTGACTCCCGCCTCTGACCCCTTCTCCCATCATCTCTCCTTCTCTTCATACATCTCTCTCCTTTGGGGTCCAAATGTGAGAGAATCTTCATGGTACCATTTTCACAGTTTGGCTGATTTTGCTTAACATCATGGTTTCCAGCTCCATCCATTTTTCTGAAAATGAAATGACTTCATTTCTCTTTATGGATGAAAATGCAATAAAAAATATGTGACTGTGGTACATTTTCTTTATCATTTGTTGATTGGCACCAGGCTGAGTTAACAGTGCAATGATATGAATAAGAATGAGGCATCTTAATTTTTTGCTTCTAAAAGTATTTTGCCATTCCAGTTAAAGTGTCCATTGGTAATGAATGGACAAAGAGAATTTGCACAATAAATACTATTAAGACTTTTAAAAAATAGTATTTGGACATATGCTTCAGCATGGGTAAATCTTGAAAACACTATGCTAAGTGAAATAAACCAGACACAGAATGACATGTTGCATGATCTCGCTTCTGTGAGGTAACTAGTAGATTCATAGATGCAGAAAGTAGAATGGCTCCAGGGCCTGTGGGAGAGGAAATCGGGTGGCTATGGCAATGGGTACAGAGTTTCTGGGTGAATGATGTAACAAACGGTGATGGTGTTGACAAGATGATGCACTTGTACGTGACGTTACTGAACTGAACATTTACAGGCACCATCATGACACCTTTTATGTAATGTGTATTTTGCCAAATTTAAAATTCAAAACTCAATGTGTGTAGAAAATTTTAATTCTCCTCTATTAGAAACAAGTAGTTCAGCAGTATGTGGTAGGGCTTCCCCAAATCCCATTCCTATCTTACTGTTAATCAGACCATCCTTGTGCAGACCCAGTGCTGAGATCTGCACCTGCTATGAGTTCATGATTGCCATGGTTTTTCCCAGAGATGGCATTTTGTAGCTCATTTTATTTTCTTTTGGCTGTTGCATTTTTCTGTCCCCTTTTCTAAAATGTTTCTTGATCCTTTAAGAAGGTGGTATATATGTTTGGTTTCAGGCTGAACACTCACCTGTCACTTAGTCTCCACCCCTTGTGCAGCCACGAGTCAGTGTGCATTCTTCTCTGAAAAGAGAGTCTCCTCTGAGGGCGGTATTTGCAGGGCCCAGAGAAAGGAGAGTCAATCTTCAGCCCTCTAGAGAGGAGAAAGGAAGGATCCCTATCTGACGTCATGGGAGCTTGATGGTATTTTTAAATTCAAATATTTGGATAAAAATATTTCCAAATGCATTTGGTGATTTAAATACAATCTCGTTACACTCCTGATTTTAAGGATGTGTCACCTGTTGGAGTTATAGGCCACATGTGATACAATGTACATTATCTTTGATAGCAAATTAAAGTCTCACAATCATCAATAATGAAAAACCTTTACAGACAACAAAACTAAGGACCAAAGAATTTAAATTTCTTGTAGTCTCATTGAGTGAAAGCCAGGATTTGAGCTTAGTCTTTGTAACAAGAAGCCTTGGATAATACAGAAGAGAAATTCAGATTAGGGCTGGCAAGGTGACTCAGTTAGTAAATATATCCTCTCCCATGTCTGGTGACCTGATTTTGATCCTTGAAACCCATACAATAAGAAAGAAAAACTGACTCCTGTAAGTAGTCCCCTGGTCTTCAATGTTGTGGTATGTAACTCTGTCCTAATAAATAAGAAAGAATCATAACATCTGTTAGTTCCCTTACGTCTTTGTTCATTTATTGTCTGACTGACCTGTCCAGTGGTGAGAGAGGAGAGGTGAAGTCTCCCACTATTAGTGTGTGGGATTTAATATATGATTTAAGCTTTAGAAGTGTTTCTTTTACATATGAGGATGGCCTTGTATTTGGGGCATAGATGTTCAGTATTGCGATTTCTTCTTGATGGACTTTTCCTGTGACTAATATGAAATGTCCTTCTTTGTCTCTTTTGATTGATTTTAGTTTGAAGTCTATGTTGTTAGATATTAGGATAGCTACACCAGATTGTTTCTTAGGTCCACTTGATTGGTTTATTTTTTTCCCAACCTTTTATTTTGAGATGAAGTTTGTCTTTGAGATTGAGGTGTGTTTCCTGTATGCAGAAGGAGGATGGATTCTGTTTTTGTATCCAATCTGTTAGCCTGTGCCTATTCATAGGTGAGTTGAGTCCATTTATGTTAAGGGATATTAATGATGAGTGATTGCTATCTCCTGTTAATTTAGTTTTCATTGTGGGTAATGTTAATTTGTACTTTTTTTTTCCTTTCTTTGGAATTTGTTGCTATGAGACCATCAATTGTCTGTGTTTTTGTTGATGTAGCCAACTTCCTTGGGTTGGAATTTTCCTTCTAGTATTTTGTGTAGGGCTGGGTTTGTGGCTAGGTATTGGTTAAATCTGATTTTGTCATGGAATATCTTGCTTTGTCCTTCTATGGTGATTGAAAGTTCTGCTGGGTATAGTAGTCTGGGTTGGTATCCGTGGTCTCTTAATGTCTGCATAATGCTTGACCATGACCTTCTGACTTTCATTGTCTCCAATGAAAAGTTAGGTGTAATTCTGATAGGTCTACCTTTATATGTTACTTGGTCTTTTTTCTTTGCAGCTCTTAAGATTCTTTCTTTGCTCTGTATGTTTAGTGTTTTGATTATCATGTGATGAAGGGACTTTTCTTTTTTTGATCCAGTCATTTTGGTATTTTGTAAGCTTCTTGTATCTTCATAGGCATATCTTTCTTTAGGTTGGGAAAGATTTTGTTAAATATATTTTCTTTGCTTTTGAGTTAAAGTTCTTCTCCTTCTTCTATACCTATTATTCTTAGATTTGGTCTTTCTTGGTGTCCCATATTCCTAAATATTTTACATTAAGCTTTTGTTAGATTTAATGTTTTCTTTGACTGATGAAACTATTTCCTCTTTTGTATCTTCAGAACTTGAGATTCTCCCTTCCATCTGTTGTATTCTGCTGTTCATGCTTGCGTTTGTGGTTTCTGATCATTTTCTCATGATTTCTGTTTTTATAATTCCATTGGCTTGCTGTTTTCTTTATAGTCTCTATTTTAGTTTTCAAGTCTTCGATAGTTTCTTTCATATGATTGATCCAAACTAGCTTCAACAAGGAGATAGTGTACTCTCTATATATTTTCATTCATGAAAGTAGGCTCTGGCCTCAATTCTTTCCTAAGACAACCACAAAACACAGATATATGCATTATGATTACAGAAGCAGAATTATAGTTATGAGGTAGCAAGAAGATAATTTTATGGTTGGGGGAAGGTCACCACAACATGAGGAACTGTACTAAAGGGTCATGGTGTTAGGAAGACTGAGAATCACTGGCTTAGACACATGCCTGACAGAGACACAATGGTCCATTCTCTCAGCTTCCTTCATTACCTTCACACATTTCTACCAAAGGTAAATGAAAACTTCAGAGGACATTCTCATTTCTTAGGGGAGATTGGTTTTATTATGGATTGAGGGAACTCCAATAGACCCCTAAATAAACAAACAGTTCTCAAGAATCACACAGGTGTTATTCCAGAGAGATGAACACTGTCATCCTGGTACCCAGGTGGTCCCAGGTGTCCAACTGCACTTTACTAGAGAGATGGTCACTCAACCTGGTAGCCAGGTGGTTCCAGGTGTCCAGCTGCACCTGATAGAGGCATCCAGATGTTGCTGGTGAGAGGCTGACTTTGAACCTACTGCAGCATCTTGCAGCCTCCGACATGATGGCAAGAATCTTGACTCCCATGCTGCCGTCCACTAGCAACTGCTCTGCTCTAAGTAACCTCACAACAGTGAATGGAATTTGGCCTGAGTTGTGGATCACTTCTCCCACTGAATGAGTGTGTGGCTGTGTTTGTCTATGCAAGGAAGCCCTGTGTCCCTGTGGCTAAATGTGTACTCCTCCTGTCCCTGTTCTGTGGAAACACCAGTGAGATATCAGTGTTCAAGCATAGTCCGCCATGCCTTTTCCCTGATAGTGCTCATTTCCACGGCATGCACTGCAGACACTTGCTTCCACACATAACGATTCAAAGCAAATGGTTTCAGAATGTTCAATCCCGAGTCTTAAATCTAGCTTTCCCTTCTCCCTCCATTCTGCCCTGCGTGTTAGCCTCATTCTCAGCCTGGCTATAGAATAAGAAAGAGAAATTCTCAAAGTCAGCAGGCATTGTGAACCTACGTGGTCAGGGCTAATTCATACATCCATTCTTAACCTAGTTTCTAACCAATGTGGTGCTGACCTTGAGTTATTATTGGGGGTCATCTGGAAATAAAATGGGTTTGCCCTGCTCACCACACCTTCCTGTATGCTTATCCCCAAGCATTCCAAGCCCCAAAGCACTGAAGCTATTTCCGCCCCCAATATCCCTGTGCCATTGTGCTTCTCCATTTTCCTGCTCTTGCCATCACTGTGAATGGCTTTTTCCAGTTTTTATTACTGTGCTTCCCGCCAGCAGTGTTTTCATTGCTTCTCTGATTATTTAATTATCTGTTGGTTAGTTTTTGGGCCTTGGGAACATGGAAAACATTATCTTATTAGGGACTTCCATAAAATATTAAAATTAGTCTAATAGTAATGGCACATTGGTCTGTCCCACGAAGAAGAGCATCCTGAGTCCTAATGTGTGCAGCTGGCGGCTCCACTCTGCACTGCTCTCATTTGTTGTTGCGCATTTATTGGTTCATTCTTAAATTTCTGCAAGTCTAGAATGAGTCACTTCTAGTTATATTTGAAGTTATGCAAAATAATATACAATGCATCTGTGCATTTTGACGCTATTATGAATTTGAATTTGAGTTTTTCACATTGCTTTTTAAGAGCTCCTTGCTAAGAACATCTTATTCTTAGATATGCTAGCTTTGCAGTTTGCTAACTTTAAAAAAATATTCAAATTCAAATGCAAAATGAGTAGATTGGCAAGCTTAAGCTTTGATAACTTTTAAATTTTATATAAGAATTGAAAATTCCTATGTGCTTTTCAAAAAGGAAAATCTCTTATTTAAATATTGAACTTTGCTATGCTATTCCTGTATACAGTTCTGGTTTTATTACATTTTGCTTTTCCTCATGGAATGGTTTACTTCTATTTAATGAGCAAAAAAATTTCTGCATTTTCTATGCTTAACTTTCAAATAATCCACCCTCTACCCTTGTCCTTTTCAAATATTTTGTTTATAAATATGTGTATTATGTTTGTATGTCTCTGTGTGAGTGTGTACACATGAGTACAATTGCCTTAAGAGAACATAAGAGGGTGTCAGAGACCCGTGAACTGAAATAACAGGCGGTTGAGAACCATGGGATTCAGGTAGCAGGAACTAAGCTGAAATCTGCTACCGCAGTAGTATTGCTCTTAAATGTTGAGCCATCTTTCCAGGCCCCCTTTTTTCTTTTTTTTTTTAAAAAAAATATTGTCTAAGGTATTTTGACAATAGTGTTAGTTTTATCAACCGTGGGCGATAAGACAGGGAAGTTTTTGTGTGCAGCCAGATAACTTTTCAGGGTCTTTCTCCAGTTCTCTCTAGTTTTAACCCTAACTATCTGGAAAGGTAGAGAAGAATGAAGGCTTAATCTCTTAATTTGAGGATATTAATTCCAAATAATTCTAAAAGAAATCATCAAAATTTCTTTGAACCCCTGTGTTTTCACCTTAAAAATCAGTGCAAATTATGTATTCTATGATATAATTTACGAGATATGACATAATTGCTTGTCTTTGAGTTGACTGATATACTGTGAGGACATGCTATGTTTGCTTAAAAGCTTATCCCTCTTCCTGTCTTCTGCTTAAACCACTTGTCTGTTTACAGTAGCTTCTGTCCATGTGGACTCTCGCTGTCCTATGCGAAGCACCCTGCACTCCTGCTCACCCCGTTCCATGCAGCTGGTGTGACTGGTTCAGAATAGTCCTGAGTACTTGCTCTGGAAGGAGGTTTGAAGTAGATAGCTAGAGGTAGGGATACCAGCAGCAATAAAGGAAGCAATAAGGTTTGGGTGGTTTGACATTATTATTGAAGGACTGCTTTGGCTATGTCTTCAATCATACATTTATTTCTCCTTATTTAAAGATGATTATGGGGGTGAATGTTGATTCATATGAAATTTCCCTAGTTTATGGTTGCATTCAGGCATCATATTTATGTGAAGACATAATTAAATATAATATAGCAATTGAGCTAGTGTTTCCACCCTTATAAGCAGCACAAACCCTATTGATATAGAATAATTAATGTCCACCAGTGATTACGGTGGATTCTTTTTCTCATAGCAGTGAATCTTATTTTTCTTACATTCATGGCTTCTTTACTCACTGAACTTTTGACTTAGCATTTTAAAGGTAGAAATACTTGGTTACATCTGTTATAAATTGAATGCTATTGGTTTTGCCAAAAATAATTCTCAAGCTTTAAACTCAAATTACAAGCAGCTATGTGCTAACGGGTCTACTCCCCAGCTCCCCACCTCCCCAAGCACCGGCTCCCCACCTCCCCATTCACCAGCTCCCCACCTCCCCAAGCACCAGCTCCCCCTTACCCATTCACTCATTCCCCTCCTATCTTTCCTGCTGCTTCTAATGTTGCCTTTCCTCAAATAGAAGGTTCATATTGATGTGACTTTTAAAAAAATTAGTTCTTTGAGGATTTCTTACTTTTTTTTTATTATATTCACCTTATTCCTCAGCTTCTCCCAGATGCCATGTCCTGTCCACTTCTTAACTGGAAAATTATGCTTCGGGCCTTTGTGTTCTTTCTTTCTCCAGTGAAGAGATGAGCCTCTAGACTTGGGAAGAATAGGGTGGTATGACATTTCCCCCTTTGCAGCGTGCATCCCGTATCAGTCTCCCCACGACAACATAGCTTTAAGTTGAAAATCTTTCTGGATGTTTGCGCTTCTTCAGTACCAACTTGAGAAAAGTTTCCAGGAGTTTGGGGATCAATGAGACTAATTTGTTTGTAAAAGATGAGCCTAACACACACACACACACACACACACACACACACACACACACACACACAGAGGCATTTGGGAACACATGTAGCCCAGGCCTATTCTAAACTCACTATGTAACCAAGCCTGGTTTTGAGCTCCTAGTCATCCTGCTTTTACCTCCCAAGCACTGAGATTGCAGGTATGCAGCACCCCCCTTTACCTCCTAAGCACTGAAAATGCAGGTATGCAGCACCCCATTTTACTTTCTAAGCATTGAGACTGCAGATATGTCATACCCCTCACCCAGATATTTTATTTAGTTTTTGCTTGTTTGTTTTGGCAATAAGATCTTACTACATAACCTTCTTTGGCTGCTTTTCTGATGTTCTTCTTTAAATTCAGTAGCTGTCTCTTAAGCAACTGCTGTCGTAATCTGTAACTTCAACTCTGCAGCTACCAGTAACAGGTATGGCCTCAGTGGCCATAACCAGGCAGGAATTCTGTTCCCTCAGGAAATGGCTCTATTAAGGCTGCTAAAGGAAACTTTATCCAGATCTCTAACCCTCTACAGAACTCAGGATTCAAAGGTTAAGGTGAAATTCTGCTCACTCAGAGAGGCTGAATAGCAAGTAACTAACCTTCTCAGTATGCTATCTTATATCTCCTGAAAAACTGGGCTTCATTCTGCTCAGCCCCCATTTAAGAACCCTAGCTACATATGGTTCCTCTCTACCACTTCCTGTCAGCTAGCTGCTGATTCAGCCTCCTAACCCCAGGTTAATTTTATTTAAATCAAACAAATGTAACTCTTCTTTGTATCATTAAACAATTATTCCACAGCAGAAATGAATTATCACATCTTAAGTTAATATTCCACAACACTTTTCTATTGACAAGATGACATGACCAAGGCAACTTACAGAAGAAAGAATTTTTTCTTGTGCCCGAACAGTTTCAGAGGGTGAGTACGTCACCATCGTGGCAGGGACATGGCAGCAAGCTGACAGGCATGGTGCTAGACCAATACAGAGAGCTTACATCTTGACCAATATCAGAGAACTTACATCTTGACCAATATCAGAGAGCTTACATCTTGACCAATACAGAGAGCTTACATCTTGACCAATATCAGAGAGCTTACATCTTGACCAATATTAGAGAGCTTACATCTTGACCAATACAGAGAGCTTACATCTTGACCAATATTAGAGAGCTTACATCTTGACCAATATCAGAGAGCTTACATCTTGACCAATATTAGAGAGCTTACATCTTGACCAATACAGAGAGCTTACATCTTGACCAATACAGAGAGCTTACATCTTGACCAATTTTAGAGAGCTTACATCTTGGTCCACAAGCATGGGGCAGAGATGGATAAGAGGGAACATCTGGGCTTCTGAAACCTCAAAGCTTACCCGCAGTGACACACCTCCTTCAACAAGACCATTCTTCCTAATCCTTCCCAAACAGTTCCACCAAATGAGGACCAAGCATAGGAAAATATGGGCTGTTCTTATTCAAATCATACATAGTTCAAGATGGCATCAAACTCATGATCCACCTGACTCTGCCTTCCCAGCACTGAGATTACAGGTATGTAGCACCTTAACTGGCATACCTTATATTTTAGCATTATTTTTTCATTTTAATTCACTGTACTAAATTATAAAAGAAATGTAATTGCAAATAAAATGCTGAAAATTAAAGTTAGGGAAAGAATTAGTCTTGTTATAGTTTTGAGATTTAAGAATACGATGTTATCATGATATACATCCATCTTTGAATACTTTTGTGTTTTCTATCTTATATTTGTGTTTTGTATTTTATAGCACTATTAGGCTCACAGCAAATTGGAGGAGCAGGTACAGAGATTTCCCATGCATGCCCTTGTAAGGATACATGCCCAGGCTCTCAGCTCTCAGTATCTGTGGCCAGAACGGTGGACTGGCCACAGCTGATGAAGTCACATTGTCACAGCACTATCACTAAGAGTCCAGTATCTCATGTTGGCTTTCACTCTGTGTGTGTATGTGATGTGCAGATTTAGAGATGTACAGTGGCTGGGGCCTGGCACGGGCACACTCTATGGGCTGCAGTTTTCTTCTGTGAATGTTTGTGAGGAAAATTTCTCTGCAGTATGTCTAATACTTTTATCACACAGCTATGCATATTATTGACCACTGCTTGTCATGCTAAGTATACATAGCCTTTGGTTCAAATACTTTTATCATGTAGCACTTAAAGATGTTTAAATAGACATATAAGTAATAAGATAAATCAACATTATTGCAATCTCAGTTTACTGAGAAAAAAGTTTTACTCAGCCAGTCCATGATCTGTGAGCTCTCCCGTCCTTCCTTCCTTCATTGGCAGCATTATTTTCTGGGACTTACCATTGACATTTGATTTAGTTTTAAAGTTTTGTCATATTCATCTACTTTTCTTTTTCTTCAGTACTGGGTACTGAGTAGAGAACCTCATGTGAGTTAAGCAAATGCTCTACCAAGCTTCAGAACAAACCCATATATATTTAATTCTTAAGCAATATTTTGATAGACTTATTTTATTTATTTTTAGAAAGAACTTTTTTTGCTTGAGAATTTCATACATATAGACAGTGTGTTTTGTCAAGTCCACCCCCAAGTCTTTACCCTCCAACTTCTTCTTGGTGACCCCACCAATTTCATCTCCCTTTTAAAAAACAAACACTGAAGTTCTCAAAAGTGTTAGCCATATATTCTGTTACCACTTCCATTTATTATTTTAACTTCTTCCTTCCTGACACCAGATTTTAGGTTCTGATCCTTCCTTATCATTTGCAGTATGTGGTTGTTGATTATGATGAGACTACGAATTCAATTCCTTGCCATGCACACAACTGTCCCAGCACCATCTATCAGAGAGTCCCTTCCTTTCCTTGTCTCCAAAGCCCACTGAGCCCTGCTCAGTGTCTACTCCTGCCTTCTTTTCACCCTGGGGTTTAGCCACTGCAAGGCCCGTCTAGTTTTCATCATTTTCTCAGTCTTGATCCTTTCATATACACTTTAGATTCTGCTTGTCCTGGTCAGTAAGAAGTACTTCTGAGATTTTCAATGAATTCTCTTGAATTCAAGAATTATTATAAGAAAAATCTTTATAAAATTGAGTATTCTGACCCACCAGCATGACATTTTTCTCTTTATTTAAATCTTAAATGTGGACCCAACGAGTTTTACAATTTTCCACACTTGTCTTGCATATAATTTGATATGTTAATTACTAGATTTTATGCATCGAAGGCAGATAGTGTTTAAAATTCTACCAGTGCTACATTAGCATTTAAAAGGAATTTAGTCTTTTGTTTTCTTGCTTCTGTTGCCTCTCCTGTCCCTGCTGATCATTCTTCTGATAGTTTTAATCTGAAATTTTGCAATTACTTTGAAACAAAAGCCCTTTCTTTCAATACATGCACATTTTATCCTTTTCTAGTTACTATAACTGTAAAAACTAAAATTACTACTGTTTGTGAGAATCCTATTTTTCTCACAATGATTAATGTGTTTATTTTGTTATTTCTAAGTAGCTGTATAGCCTCAGCATCTACTGATAGCTGTTTTCTACTGAAGTTCTCCAAAATTTTCAAATCAGGGCTCTATCAATTTCTTGGTTTCCTGGAATATACAGTGAGTGAAATTACACACACACACACACACACACACACACACACACCCCTACTGGGTATGTTTATAAGCCTTTTAAATCTTCTAGTTATACTTTTATAATATTACTACTTTGCAGGTATAGTCATTTAACATATATTGTCCTGGCATATGATGAATGGCTCAGAAATACTTGCAAACTGTTTGAATTATAAATTGTGTCCTCATGAGTACTATCATTTATTACCAATATAGAAAATATACTAGAAGATAAAAACTGTTTTTCTCCCAGTTTGCTTAATTTTACTTATTAATTTAAAATTTAAATTTTAATGTTTATGTGTATATGTTTAAGTGTATAAGATAATGTGAAAATACACAGAGTAAAATAGATAATATAGCAGAAGGAATTGATATATACATCATCTCACAGTCACCAATTTTTCCTTCAGTGGCAAGACTAGGGATTTTAAAAGTCTATTAAACTTTCTAAATTTGCATTTTTTCTTTGATAATTTCATACATGTACAGAATGCATTCTGATTCCTCTTGCCCCACCCTCTCTTACCTCCCACACATCCCTGTTAACCACTCCCCTCCAATCTCATTCTCACCCTCGACTTTGTTTTGTTTGTGACAACCTAAATTTAACAGGATCATATGTGTGACCATGAGTCTGGAACAACTCATTGGAACCTGGTGGATTCTTCATGGGTACACAATAGAAGACAATGACTGTCCCCCCTCCCAAGGATCAATCAGTAGATAACAGTTCAATTTGAAGAGTTCTTTGTGTCTCAGGTGGTAGGAATGTCTTGTTTAGGGGTGAGAATTTAGTCATCAGTTATTCTCAGTGCCTTGTCAGATAAGCACCTGCATTTATCACTGTTCACTGCAAAGAGTGGCTTCTTCGATCCAGAGTAGAATTTAAGAATATATATGGTACAGCTTTTTGGGATATCAGTATGGCAATTTCTTAGAAAATTAGGAAACAACCTTCCTTAATACCCAGTAATACTACTTTTGGGTATATATCCAAAGGATGCTCAATTGTGCCACAAGGACATGTGTTCAACTATGTTCATAATAGCATTGTGAACCTGGAAATAACCTAAATGCCCCTTGACTGAAGAATGGATAAGGAAAATGTGGTATATTTACACAATGGAGTACTACACAGCAGAAAAAAGTAATGACGTCTTGAAATTTGCAGGCAAATGGATGGAGCTAGAAAACATCTTTTTGAGTGAGGTAACCCAAACCCAGAAAGACAAATATCATATGTACTCACTCATAAGTGGTTTTTAAACATAAAGTAAAGAAAACCAGCCTACAAATCACAATCCCAGAGAACTTAGACAACAATGAGGACCCTAAGCAAGACATACATGGATCTAATACATGGGAAGTAGAAAAAGACAAGATCTCCTGAGTAAATTGGGAGCATGGGGATCTTGGGATAGGGTAGAAGGGGAGGGGAGAGGAAGGTAGGGGAGTAAAGAAAAATGTGCATCTCAATAAAAATCACTAAAAATACTATACTACAAATCAAAAATTCTTTGAAAATTTCATACATGTATACAATATATTTTGGTCATGTCTTTCTCCTACTCCCTCCTTTCTAATCCTTCTAAAACATTTTCCAACACATTTTTCTCTGAACATTATGTCCTCCTTAAAAAGCTATTGACCCTCTGCCCATTTGTGAAAGGGTAGGGTCATCCACCAGGGCATGGCCAGCATAACAGTACCCTCTTTCAAGAGAAAAGTGACCCTCCCTCAGCAGTCACTGTCAATAGCCCTTCAAGAGACCAGACCTTGAGAGCTCACCTCTGTGATGGAACTTTTTTTTTTTTTTGGTTTTTCTTTTAACTGACTTGTGCAGATAGCCACAGAAGCTCTGCCCCGATGTGTTCATCCGTCATGTCCAGAGGCCAATGTGTTCATCACTCCTGTCAACACATCTGTCACCCTTCCCTGCACTCCTCCCTGTCCTCCAGCCCTTACATTGTTTCTACCCCCCTTTCCTCGGTGTCCCCTGGGCCTTGTGGATCGACATGGATGTTCCATCTGTGTTTGAGAACTCAGTCCCTTATTCTCAGCACTCTGGATAGTCAGAATCTTTGCATTATTCATTACCCGTTGAAATTAGAAGCTTCTTTGACCAAGGCTGAGAGCATCGCATATCCATGGATATAAAGGAAGTTTGCTAACATGACCATTTAGCAAAACAACATGAATAGTTTCTGCCCTAATTATTTCCGCAGTCATATGTTTTGACCATGTTTACAATACCTGGCATGAATTTCCACCTGAATAAAAGATCTTAAATTCAATCAAGAGACCCCACAACCCTGCCACTATTGCACCAGTGGACATATCTTGCTTAACAGATTATTATTATAGTATTTTAAAACTCCATTTGCTTTCCATTTAGCAAAAAATCTCAAAACCACATACCATTATTACCTGTAATCTTATGCATTGATCTTCAAATTTTGTTTCTACATATTTGCTACTTAAAATCCTTTGGCCCTCATCTCTTCATTTCCTCCCTATACCCCAATCTTAGTAATCATTGTTTGATTCTCTATCTCTATATATTTGACATATAAAACATCCTGCATGTAAGTAGTCCTATACCATGTTTTCTTTGTCTTGCCTAACTTATTTAATATTATGTCCTGGATAATAGTTCTTCATTTATCCATTGATGAATATATAGGTGTGTCCATATCTTGACAACTGTGAATAACACTTGTGGTGGTCTGAACAAATGGCACCCACAGGCACATAGGGAGTGGCACTGCTAGGAAGTGTGGCCATGTTAGAGAAAGTATGTCACTTGGGGTTGGGCTTTGAGATTTCAAATGTTCAGGTCAGGGCTAGTGGCTGACTGTCTCTTCCTGCCACCTGCGGAACCAGATGTAGAACTCTCAGCTCCCTCTCCAGCCTACATGCCACCCTGCTTCCAATCATGACAACAATGAACTAACCTCAGAACTGTAAGCTAGCCTCAATCAAATGTTTTGTTTTATAAGAGTTACTGTAGTCATGGTGTCTCTTCATATCAATAAAACCCTAACAAAGGCAATACTATATGGAGCATGGGTTGTGATGACATATTTATGAAGTGGTAAAGTCATTTTGTGCATGTGTATGTATGGAGTTGATATGCTGTTTTCCATAATTACCATATCAGCCTGTATTCCCACAAACTCTGAGGTTTTTTTTTGTTTTGTTTTTTTGTTGTTTTTTTTTTTTACTCTCACCAATGTTGTCTCCACCCCACCTTCACTTTGGTGGCGACTAGACTCCTTGGCACTGTGTGTGCTCAGCATGTGCTCTCCCACTGAACTATATCAATACAGTTCAATATATATATATATATATATATATATATATATATATATATATCCTCAGCCTTCTCTTGTCCTTTGGGTGATCACGATTCTAGTGGATAATTTGGGACTCAATTAAAAAACTCTTTAGATTTTAAATTTTATGAACCTCTATTGAACATTTATTTCTGTTCATTAAATCTCTTGGAAGACATTAACCTATTAATTTATGATCTCATTTATTTTATAAGGTCTGGAATGTTTCATGCCATTATATTTCTGATTATTGCCTTATCATGCATGCATTTGTAATTTTATTGGTGTGTTTTCTTTTTGGCTTTGTCATCCAAATACCTCAAAGCCTTGTGCATATTTTACATAATGCGTTTGACCTTAGTCTTAGGGACACTCCTCAAGTTCGTTGCCTACTATTATAAATGTTCTGCATGCTTGCTGATTTTATTCCAATCACTACATGTTAATTGTCTTTTATCACTCTGTATTTCAACCACTTCCTGTCTAATAATTCACCACATTGGGCTCAAAAATGACAGTAATTAATTTTCTTCTATTTCTTTAAGAGGAAAGTGGCAGTGAAACAATTGGAAATTTTAAAAGCATTATATTTTGATTTTGGTTTTTGAGCAGAAGGAATGTATAAACACATGGTTGGTTATTTCAACACATGCTGCTCACCAGAGCATCTTCTGGGAACTAAGAGCTATTTCTGGCAGTAGAGGTACAACAACAAATAATAAAGGCAAAAGCCCCCCTATTCTCAAGGGTGTTTCATTGTATTGGGAATATAGGATAGACACACAAATAACATTTGTGCATGAGATGAAATGATATACTCAAGAGAAAGATGAAGTAGGGGAAAGGAGAACTTATTGTACGGGGATGTAGCTTATCCAACATTTGGGAAGAATATTAGGCAGTGAAGCACTTTTCTGTTGAAGAAAATTGGAATGCTGGGCCTTTCTTTTTTGTCTCAAGTTGTGCTCCCTTTGATCCTTTTGAAAAGCAGAATGAAAAAGAACAACATCAAGTTGTACGTGTGGAGAACTGTGAGGAGTGAATCCCCGAGTATCTGAAGTTCATTAGAGGGGTGCTGGGTTCTGAGGATCTCCCTCTAAATATTTCCCATAAAATGTTGTAGTAAAGCAAAATTTTGAAAGTTATCAGAAAGAATTTAGTCAAGAAATACATAGAGCTATTTACTGAACTTGCAGAAAATAAAGAGAACTACAAAAAATTTTATGAGCAGTTCTCAAAAAATACAGCGCTCAGAATTCATGAAGACTCTCAAAACTGGAAGAAGCTTTCAAAGCCACTGCAAGACTACACACCAGCTTCTGTGGGTGAGATGGTTTCTCTCAAGGACTGCAGTTTCAGAATGGAGACAATAAAAGACACATCCATTTTATCACACCTGAGACCAAGGACCAAGTCACTAACTCAGCCTTCGTGTATGGCTTTAAGTGATCTATATGACTGAGCCCATTGATGAATATTGTGAGCAACAGTGCATATGGATGGACACCAAACATGGAGAGAACCATGAAAGCCCAAGCCTTCAGAGACAGCTTGATGGCAGCAAAGGACTCCTGGAGATAAAACCCTGACCACTCCAGTACTGAAACCTCAGGGCGAAAGGCAAAGGCTGACAAGAATGACAAGCCCGTGAAGGATCAGGACCTCTTAGTGTATGCAATACTCTCCTGGCTTCTGGCTTCAGGCTGGACAATCCCCAGACACATGCTAACAGGATATACAGAGTGATCAGGCTTGGTTTAGATATTGATGATGGCCATCCTACTATGGATGATCCCAGTGCTGCTGCAGCTGAAGAAATGCCACCCCTGGAAGTGGATGATGACTCCTCATTACGGAGGAAGTAGATGAAGTTTCCTCGGGAGAACCACATGGTCAATGCTTACCTTCATTCTCTCTCTTACCTTCATTCTCTTTATTTTCCAGGATTTTTATTCATTTTTGTTACCATTTAAAACATCTGCATCGCATGAAAACTAAGGAGAAGATAATATTTCTTTCTGCTTGTGATACTGTAATGCTATAGGTTTGATTTAGCAGGTTGGTGGAATGTTTATTGTAATACATAAATAACCTGTTAACATAAATAACCTGGACTGAAGTGTTTAGCTATCAAGCTGTATTCCTTAGTAGACCAAATCATTTGTCACTGAGGTATTCTGAGATATATCTTCATGCTTAAAATGAAAAAATTAAGATAGTTTAAATTTTATCTTAAAGAAAATGTCATCCCTGCAGGTAATTATGCCTGTCTTAGCAGTATGAACATAAGTTGAAACAGTTTGACAGGGAATTCCTCATGTGGCTTGTTTCTAAAGTCCTGAGAATGAAACCCCGAACCTCCCTAGGTTTTGCGACTCGCAAAGCTTATGAATGGAAATACAGTGCCCAATCACATTTTGCTTTAAAGAGTAAATACAGATGCGATAAAAAGAAAAAAATAATGGCACAGTGGAGTCAGGAGACCCATCGGGGGCTGCCACAGTGATCCATACAAAAGGGTGTTGGTACCACAGGATAGTGGTATCCCTGAAGAGCCAGAGGATCGTCTGGAACTGATGAATTCAGTGAAGCACTGAAAACCAGATAAGAGAGCAAGTGGTTGAGGAGAATTTCAAGGTTTATTACCCGAGACTGAAATGAGGTGGCCACTTTCTGATTATGGGGGGAATTGTATTTGGAGAAGATTAGGGGTTCCATTACTATACCTCAGACCAGAAAAGTGTCTGAATCACATCAGAAGAGCCAATGTTTAAACAATGGAATAAGCAGCTACCATAAGATGGAGGGCGAATTGAGAGGCACCAGCACATAAAGGACCTTAAATACCATGACTCTAGGTGACATCAAGTGAGGAAAAAGAGAGAAAGGAATACCTATCTATGTTGTTCTTTCCACCAGTTCAGTTGGCTCTGAGTTTTATTTGAGCCTGATTCTCCCCAAATGTGTTGTGAGACTGATGTTAGATCTCTCTCATGTGGATATGTGTATATTGACACATATTGGGTATTTTGTTTTTAAATGGGGAAGGTCTAACTAGTCTGGAACAGGGTCACAGGGTAAATGGAGGAGCCCCACCTCAACGCTGTCTTAATCTCAAAACTGTTTGAGCCCAGAGATTATGTGCAAGTGAGATAAAAACCACCTTATTTTGTGGATTTGGATAACAGAGACATCCATCAAGTTCAAGTTTGCTCAATTAGTTATGGATCTACCTGCTTTCTTCCATCTGGCTGCCTGAGAATTGGCTCAGTCGTGGTCAAAAGGGACAGACCAAGTCAGCTGAGTCATTCCTGTGATTAATACAAGGCTGCTTGGACAAGAAACCCTTTATCAATTAGAACAACTAATTACTATAATCCTAGAATTGGCAGTAACCATTCCATTGTTGCATACAGGAAGCATAATGCAAGAGGAGAGAGGGTTCAGAATTCCTAAACCAGAAAAGTAAGGCCAGAGTGAGACAGCATTTTATTCTAATAGCATTCTTTAAGGACTTGAGTAGATCCAGCCACACCTGACAGCATAAAGCAGTGGTTCTCAGCCCGTGGGTCACAACCCCTTTGGGGGTCAAAGTCTAATGAAAAAGAACAAGAGGATACTTAAATACTAATAATACAAAGTACAGCATACAGGGGAATTGTCTAGGGCTCTGTTATAGGCAGGTTAGCCACTATAAGGGGTGACTTTCACATGACACAAGAATGAAGACAGTACTGAATCTCAGATGGTCTAGGGAAGGAGTTGAGGAAACAACAGTATGAAGAAGTTCCAGGATTATAGACGAGAAGGAGGGCCGGGTGTTGGAAAAGCTTGAGGAGACATTAAGAGGGGCTAAGCTGGAGAGTGGAAGCAGAATTCTAGAAACATATATAGCAGCTTGTGACCTCATGCCACAGGAATTCCAGGAGCAGGGGATCAGCTATGTAAACACTATGGGGGCAGCCAGGAGCCAGAGGGAGCTGCAGGGACTCTTGTCAGCAATGACTTCCAGGCCCACGTTCTGAAGAGGGGCTCACTCTTGGTCAGTTGTTCCTACAACATGCCAGTCACTAAAGGTGCAGAATGAGCAACTGCCCCAACCCATCTCCGCCTCTGCAGCAGTGTTAAAGGAGGAGCGAAATGGTCTTTCACAGAAGGCCACACTGGCAGTCCTGAAACTGTGGGGACGGCAGGGGAAAGAGGCACAGATTGCTGGGAGTTTCCAGGGAGTTCCATTTGGCATCACCTTCATGCTGTGGTTCATTACGACCAGCACAAGACTGAAAGTTGAGTTAAGTCCAAAATTGAAACTATCTCCTCATGGGTCCCAGTTGACAGATAAACTTTGAGGAAATCATGTTTATGGTAGCACTTACCACCCCCTGGTTCAGAACCACCTGACATCGGTTTCCACAATTAGCTCAGTTTTCTTGCTTCT
The DNA here is from genome assembly GCF_018167655.1 of Microtus oregoni. Classification (NCBI taxonomy): domain Eukaryota; kingdom Metazoa; phylum Chordata; class Mammalia; order Rodentia; family Cricetidae; genus Microtus; species Microtus oregoni. Next base: position 1,170,603 of record NW_024543977.1, read on the forward strand.
TTTGTAGACCGCCCCTAAGCAGAGCATGCAGGACGTGAGAAAACCAATCTGAAGGAGAGAGTTCTGTGGCATTTGAGTCTGACATGGTGAGGCCTGGAAATTCCCAGAGCAAAGGGATGTTTCATTATGACTCTCTTGTGGTGAGCTGAGTCTGTCAGATGCCATCCAGTTACATTTGCTGTTAAAAATGAAGGAACAAAGAGCGAACACTAGAGTTCAAAGGCCGTGATCACGGAGCACACACTACTGTGTGGAGAGCCACGGTCAGCAGTCACCTCGCCCACCACACAATAGTTGGTATACTTTAGAATTACTACATTTCAGATTATCTCTCTAAGTTATCCATGGTTGTGAACGTCTGTTGAAAAACTATATTTGTAAATGCCAATACTGACATCCAAATAAATATCAGTAGTAAAATTCCCATCTCTCATATTTAGGCTGTGTTCTAAGGACAATTTTCATTGGGATGATATTTAAATATTTTGTTGGTATGACTTTGTTTCATAAATTTATTTTATTATCAGAAGAAATAAAAATGTCAATGGTAACTTACTTAAGACAGTTTTTTCCTTTTCCTGGCAGATGTCAAGAAACACTTCAGGGGAAAAGAAGTAGTATTTGAGATAAGGGCAGAGGATGGATTATTTTCTGTTTAAAAAGAAATAGGAGCAAAGAATCTGGAAGAAGAAAATGTGTGGGCCAGAACAAGGTCAAGTAGATATGCCTGGCATGCTTCCAGAGGAGGCCATGGCCAAACTGGAAGATGCCAGCCTTGGCATTTAGGGCTTTGAAGACAGATTGCCTGCGTGGCAGTGGTTCGCACTACTAAGCGCATGGATGGCCAGGTGGCCAGCTCTCCTGGGGCAGAATTGGATGCTATTTCTATGGTGGTTCTTTCAAGTTGCTTTTAGTGTTGGCATAACTTCAGGGGAGTACTCACACTGGGGTCACTCAGGACTAGAGTTCAATACATAAGTGATCTTAAGATGAACTGAAGTAGGGGATTCTTAAAGTGGCATCCTATGGCCAGGAAAGTCAAGGGGGTGCTAGTGTTAGGTGGCGAAGATGGAGCTTTCAAGAACAAGGTTTCCTTGCTCACTGTTAACTGAGATGGAGTCACAGCCATAATGTCTCAGAAAAAGGAAGACGTAACGCCTCTTCTCCACTGCATGAGAAATATGTTACGAGTGCTATGATAGAAGTAACTACGGATGCCTGTGGTGGCATTGTATAATTTTCCATCAATAACCACTATTAAAAATTTACCTTATATTGCTCAGAATTCTCCAAATTGGTAGAACCGCTGGGGTTCTATGATTACAGAAGCAGAACAATCCAAATGCTTTGTCGTTGGACACCAGGCTGTAGCAGAAGGAAGAGGCTGTCTGCTATGAAAATTCTTGCTTGTGGAAACCCAGACTTTTGTGGAGTAAGGGCTACTACTTGTGGGCAGAAGTTTCTGTCCTGTCTGGTCCCACAGCCATTCAGTCCCAAAGAAACACACTGAACTTTATATTAATTATTAATTGTTTGGCCTATTGCTCAGTCTTATTACTAACTTCCTCTTACAATTCAAATTAACTTTATATTAATTATAAATTGTTTGGCCTATTGCTCAGTCTTATTACTAACTACCTCTTACAATTCAAATTAACCCATAATTCTTATCTATGTTTATCCATGTGGGTTGATACCTTTTCTCAGTAAGGCGTTATCATCTTGCTTCCTCTGCTTCTGGATTGTGACTGCCTTTCCTCTTTTCAGCGTTCTCCTGGTCTGGTTTCCCCTCCTGACTACTGGCCAATCAATGTTTCACTAAGCCAATATGAGCGACAAATCTTTACAGTGCACAAGAGCATTATCCCACAGCAACTACTCAGTATGTGAGGTTTATTCACTTTGTGGAAAGCTGTGTGCTTTATTCAATGTCATTGATTTAAATGTTCCTATCATTCAGAAAATATCCTTGAGAAACTCACTTCAGCAAGCTGTTGTCACGTCTCCACACATAGACCCACATACTCGTACCGACCATCATCTCACACAATAAATAAATAAATAAATAAATAAATAATTAAATTTAAAAAAATTAAAAAAAAACTCTTGCAGAAATTTCTAGATTAATGCCTGATCAAATATCCTTGTATCATCATACAGCTCATTTGACACATAAAATTAAGCATTACAACCCCCAAAGACTGAACTGGGGAAAACATAGTATTTTAATTATTTTCTCCATATTTTAGCATTGTTAGTGCCTACTGTTACTGGTAGGACCATAAGTAAGAGCTACTTAAGAAGCATTATACAAATGAAGGAGTGATATAGTAAATACATGAAGCCAACTGCTTGAGTGTGTATTATCTGTCACTCTAGGTATTTCCATCTTAGCCAGGAGGTTTGTGCTAACATAATCTCATATTGAGCTGCTGAACATGTCTAACTCGTGTCCCTGCACCATTCCAGGCATAAATTAGACATATTCAAAAATTGGCCATAACTTTTTCAGATTGCTGATTGCCATGGAGACAGTGGCAGTGAACTTCAGTGAATAGTGGTTTCCCATGGACCATTGTGGTACTCCTGACTTTGTGAGTACATTAATGAACAATCTGAGGATTTTCTGCTTCTTCTTGCTCCATGTATATTTAAGGCACTTTCAGAGAAAGGGAGTTGCTATATTTTCCTGACTGGCAAAGCTTGTGGAGTTATTCATAACTCTACCTGGCCTCCAGGTAATTTGTGGTCCTGGAAAACAAGATTGACAAGTGTGGCAAGTGTTGGAGCACTCATGGAGCCCACGGTGGCTAAAAAGGAGATAAAATGCATCCTTATAACTGGATGGCCAGCCACAGGGAGGTGAGCAGGGGAGGATGCTTGTCAGGCTGTGGGTAGGAATGTCCAGGGCAACGATAGGAAGATCTGCTTCTAACTGTGTCTATAAGGCAGGGCAGGGCAAGCCAGCCCATGCTTGACTTTGTGTTGTGCTTAGGCCTCTCACTATTTGTATGAGTGTGAATGTTGATGAAGGACCACACTGATCACCATTCACTATTTTCTTTGTCTTTCATCAACCTACATTCCAGGCAGAAGTTTGGGGCTCACATTGTGCCTTATTTTGATTACTTTTAATTTTTATTTACTTTTATGAGAAGGTGTGTATGCATATTCACATGTATATGGGCCCATGTAAATATGGGTTATGTTCATGTACATGTGTATAAATATGGAGGACATAGATTGATACAGGTTATCTTTCTTGGTTCTGTTTTTCTTTACTTCTACCTTCTATATTGAAAGCGTGACAGTTCTGAGTTTATAGGGATTAGAGGTAGGCATTGATCTAGTTTAATTTCTGTTGCTGTGATAAACACTGACAGAAAGCAGTGTAGGAAAGGAAAGGGTCTATTTGTCTTACACTTCCAGGTTACAATACATCATTGAGGAAAGTCAAGGAGAGAACCATGAAGGAATTTGCTTGCTGGCTCACTCTGCTCTTGGACCCACCACTGGCTCATGCCCAGCTAGTTTTCTTTTATAATTTCGCACCCCCCGCCTAGGAATGGTGATGCCTACAGTGGGCTGAGTCTTCTTACATAATTCATCAATCAAGTCAACCTTTTATAGACATGACCACAGGCCAACCTAATATGAGCAGTTCTTCGATCGAGGCTCTCTTAGATGACTATGGGCTCTGTCAACTTGACAGCAGAAGCTGAAGCCTATAGGACAGCCACAATGCCCACTGAGCGTTTATAAATATCCTGGGAATCTGAACTCTGGTCTTCACACTTGCCCAGGCAAGATCTTTACCCAGTCTGTCATCCCTCCAGCCCCATGTGTCCTTGTTCTACCTGATGCAGCTGCATCATACGCCTGTTGGGAATTGTTTGCACCCAGCTGCTGTCGGACTGGAGCTGTGACTACGAAGACAGGGAAGCAAATCATGTGTGCTGAAGGAAAATCTGCTCATTTGGGGCAGAGAAAGTGAAAGACTGTGTGGCAAGAAGAAACAATCTGGAAGGTTGCCAGAAAGCTTTGAAAATACAGGATGGAAGTGGAAACAGTATAGAGCCCCAAGGACTATCTTGACTCCTAAGAATATCTCACTTGAAAAACACTCAAAAGCATGTGTAGCTCTCATTTCCTCAGGTCAGAATGTCATCTGTAGAGTTGGCAAGAAAATAGCATCTGTATCTCAGAGAGGAAAATAGCTAGAAACTAGACTTTAGATAGTGGCCCCTAGGGAATACTAGACCAATGAAGGTTATGAATATGGAAGGATCACAGGTGCTTTATTCTAGAATTTGGATAAGAATGGCAAAACAGTCTTTATTCCCTGATGTGTTCCAGGGTGACTGGGGATTTCAGGCTTAAGATGAAGATGGGGGCCAGTAATACAAATTCAGTCAATACAGAACAGCTCAAGGGAATATCATGACAACATGGTTGCAAAGAAACATCTATGATAGGGCCAAATATGCCAGGATGGAGCTCATCATCCTGGCCATGCAGACGGGAGTTAGGAGAGCATATTCCTCCTTGTCAGGGAACTGAGATTAAATCTCAGAGGATCACTCACATGTAGTAGGGAAAACTAAGGTGTATGTGTATTCAAAGGAGGTTTGAAGCTTACAAAAGCATGGGAAACATTAAGTCTCCAGTGGATTTCCCCAAAAGTTTAAAACAGAATTGTTAAGCTCCTTTTCAATGGCTGTCTCCTTTTCAATGGATGTCTCAGCATCCAGGGCTCGTTTTAATAGCTGGGTCCGCTAGCATGTGGTCAGTCTGCCCTCGTGCCTCATGCTGTTCTTCACTCTTATTCCTTGCATTGCAGTATAACTAGACAAAGGCTCATTTCTCCTTCTTTTTGAGGTAATAGGGATTGACCTCAGAGTCTGGTATATGCTTGGCAAGCACTCTTTAAGAGGTCTATATCTCCAGAATAGCCCTCTTATGCTGGTATTGCAAGGGGAGCCACCTCCTCTAGGAGTAATTGTTACTCCTGTTTATATCTTGATTCCCCAATGAACCCATGGCTAGGTAATCATGGCTAGGGTAAATTTCACTGAGAACTCCAAGCTGCTTTAACCAGTTTCTGCATGCAGCACACCTTTGCCATTCGTAGTTGCTTCTGAACATGAAAACTCCTCCAAAGTATGGTAGCTTCCTTCTGCAGCCAGGCACACCCTGAGCTTCCTTCCCTTTGATTCAGACTCCACCCAATTCCTCTCTCTAAAATCTCAGCATATGACTTTTGAAGACTACTCTCTAGTAAATTCAGATTTATACTTTTGCTATTTTCTTCTGTAAAGGCTCTCTTTATACCTGCCAAATTCATGACTTTTCACATTTTAGCAAAAAAAAATATGTGAATATTTCAAAGATTTTTTTTCCCTGGTAGCTAGCACAGCTCCAGCAGATACTGAAAGAACAGTTCTTGAATGAATTGATGGATAGATGGATGGATGCATGCATGGATGCATGGAAAATTTACTAATTTGTCCATGGTCCCAGAGTCTGGAGTTGTGTTTGGGCTCTTTGTTTGTACTGTGCATGTTGCAGATAATGTCTACTCCTCTTCCTGTTCCTGATGCCCCTCTGAAGCTTATATTGTCACTACTGCAGTACTATCAGCAGATGTCCGACTCTTCTGTTCTTCATGCCAATAGAGCTGCTATCTCTGATTTTTGTCACCCTTCTACTCAAAATCTTGACTAGCTTCCATATCCAGAAATATGGTCTGTCAAGCACCCAAGATTTGTGGGCCTTAGATCCCTTCCAGTGAGTTATACTATCCCTTCCTACAGGTACCAAAGTGCCTGTCCCTCCTTGGCATGGTCTCACCTCTAACATTGCTACTTTTGTTAGGATGCATTTAAGGCAGTGAAGAATTAATGTTTGTAGCAATGTTCTTCACAGCTTCTCTCAAGTTCTTCATCTCTGAGGCACATCCTACTTCAACTCAATCAAGTGATGGGAGTCCAGTTCATCTGCCATCCTCCCTTTGTGAACTTCTTTCTTTATTCCTTTGGACTTCATATCTGTAATAAGTTGGCACTATTTGCCAGTTTTGGCCACTGGCACCTTGAATTCTTCATCCTTGTCCTTACTCTCTCACCCTTCTCCATCTCTCAGTTCTCTTGCTCTGGTGTGTATTTCTTAACGTTTAGTGTCCCTCAGTATTTAGTTCTTCTCTTTTCTCAGTGCTCTTCTTCCCACCTGTGTTTTTGTTTTGCATTCTCACAACTTCATTAATCATCTGTAAAGAGATGTCATTCTAATGGAGAGTCGCTTTGGTCAGTTTTGTGAGGGCTAGACAGATATTTCCCTACTATGCATGGGTTTCCCCAAAAGCTCACCCTGACCTGCACTCAACATGGTATTTACTCAACCCATCATTTCCTACCTCTTCCCCAGAACTGCTTTTCCTCATGTGATCTCTCTCTTTTTTTGTATTTTCTTTCTTTTTTTAAAACTTTGTTGATGGAGGAAGGTCATTGGTTAAATAGAAAGAAACTTCTTGGCCCTCATTGGTTAGAAGATAGGTGGGAGGAGTAAACAGAACAGAACACTGGGAGGAAGAGGAAGTGAGCTCAGACTCCACAGCTCTCCTCTTGGGAGCAGACGCTTCAGAGAGACACCATGCTCCCAGCTCCCAGGCAGACGCATACGATGAAGCTCCGACCCAGGATGGACATAGGCTAGAATCTTCCCGGTAAGCGCACCTAGGGGCGCTACACAGATGATTAGAAATGGGCTAAATTAATATGTGAGAATTAGCCTAGAAGAGGCTAGATAGAAATGGGCCAAGCAGTGATTAAATGAATACAGTTTGTGTGTTGTTATTTCGGGCATAAGCTAGCCAGGCAGCCGGGGTGCTGGGGATGCAGCCCCGCCGCTCCTGTTACTACACTTTGTCTTGCTTTGGCTTCCTTTTTTCATTTCCACTCTTCAGATACACTCTGGCTATCAACATTAATTTCCTGGGTTCTGGGAATCTTTTACTGTGTTGTTTTCCAGGCATCTACTCCCACTTTCCACCCAATTCAATAACCCAAATGTTATCTTTTTAAAATGAAAATCTAATCAAAGAATTCTTTGTTTAAATCCTATTTTTCTACACTGTATTAATCAATTCTAAACTCATTGACTTGGAACATGGAATCCTTTGACACATATCTCAGCCTTACCGCCTCTGTTCCAACTCTTACCATGCTTCTCTATGCTCATCTCTAAAGTACCTGGCTTAGAATATACTCATTGAGTTAATGAATGCCTAACTAAGGCTTGACAGAGGTTGTGACTGACTACCTGAACACAAATATAGGTGTATTTAATTAGTAGCATCTTATAAAAAATGTGACTGTTTATCTTGCTTTGTATTATCTTTGATGGGGCCAAATGCTTTCTTAGCTCAAAGAAATGCAACGTTCATGAGCAGGCATGCCCCTGGCCCTTCTTTCTCAAGCTATGTTGGCCATAAAGTCTTCTCAGTAATACTGTACATGTTATCTTATGCACTAGAACTGATACATGGTTTGGGATGTTTATTCAATACACAACTTATAATTTGTAACAGTGGGGATAGTACTCAATGGAGAGTTTAAAATGTAGGCGGAGGATGTATCTTTCCTGCCTGTGATGCATGAAGTCCATTCAGGAGCTCTCTCTCTCTTGCTTAAAAGAAATGATTGCTTCTGCAGCCTCTTGAGCTTCAACTCGGAATGAAAAATACTTGAATTTTATTCTATTTGATCATGAATAAAAGGGTTAATTTGAGATGGTAGCAAGTGGTCTTGAAAATCAAAATAATTTCTTTGGTTCAGCAAGTCTTGTTACAGGAACCTGTGAAGATATAAATTTATCCTGCTGGCGTCTATAACTATATTGAGACATCCCCAGAGGCTTCTTGTCGGGTTACCTGACTTAAAGATTTCTCTGAATAATTATGAGTAATATGACCTGGAAAAGAGACTGTTCAAGTTCAAATCTGGAAATGGTTGAGATGAGGGGACACTGTTAGACATCTTTTACTATGTATTGGTTTAAAATATTTTGGGGAAAGTTTTTCTTATAGGCCTGCTATCTTACCATTTATTTTGATTTGTAGTGTGTGTGTGTGTGTGTGTGTGTGTGTGTGTGTGTATAGTATATGAGGTCATAGATCAACCTCCAGTGTTGCTCCTCAGGAACCATCCACATTACTTTAGGGTTTGCTGATTCAGCTACTTTAGCTAATTAGTGAGCCTCAGGGATCCACTTGGCTTCGTCTCCTCAGCATTGGGCTTTTTTTCTTAATTTATTAGTTTTTTTTTAAAAAAAAAAATACCAATCCAAGTTCCCACTCCCTCATCTCCTCCCATTCTTTCCCTACACCCTCTCACCCCACCCCCATCTAATCCTCAGGGAGGGTAAGGCACATTGCCTGTGGAAGGTCCAAGGCTCTTCCTATTTTATCTAGGCTGAGAAAGGTATCCATCCAAAGAGAATAGAATCCCAGAACATCAGTACATGCAGTAGGGATAAATCTTGGTACCACTGTCAGTGGCTCCCTAGTCTGCCCCAGCCATGCAACTGCCAACCACATTCAGAGGAAATAGTTTCGTCCTATTCTTGTTCTTTCCCCATCTGGCTAGCATTGGTGAACTCCCATTAACTCAGGCAAACTATTTCAGTGGGTGAATTCATCATGGTCTTGACCTCCTTGCTTATATTCTCATTCCTTTTGTTCTTCATCTGGACTTTGGGAGCCCAGTCCAGTGCTCCATTATGGGTCTCTGCCTCTGCCTCCATCAGTTGCTGGATGAAAGTTCTATGGTAATATTTAAGTCTGATTACAGGGCACCCTCTCCTCTATTACCCAGGGTCCTAAGTGGAGTCATCCGTTTGAATTCTTGGGAATTTATTTAGAGCCAGGTTTCTGCTAACCCTATAATGGCTCCCTCAATCAAGAGATCTCTCTCCTTGCTCTCATCTCTGTCCTTCCTCCATCTCAGTCTTCCCATTCCCTCAAGTTCTCCTCTCCCTTCCCCCTCTACCCTCCTCTTCTCCTCCTATGCTCCCGTCTCCCCCGACTCCCATGCTCCCTACTCTGCCAGTCAATCCTGTCCGTTTCAAATTTTCAGGTGGGTCTGTGTATATTTTTCTTTGGGTTCACCTTATTACTTAGCTTCTCTAGGCTCAATATTCTTTGTTTATAGCTAGTATCCACTTATGAGTGAGCACATACCATACTCATCTTTTTTGGGTCCGGGTTTGGATAATGTTTTCTAACTCCATCCATTCGCATGCAAAATTCAAGATGTCATTGCTTTTTACTGTTGAGTAGTACTCTGATGTGTTACATTTTCTTTATCCATTTTTCACTTGAGGGGCATCTAGGTTGCTTCTAGGTTCTAGCTATTACAAATAATGCTGCTATGAACATAGTTGAACAAATACTTTTGTAGCATGATTGAGCATCTTTTGGGTATATGCCCAAGAGTGGTATGGCTAGATCCTGAGGTAAGTTGATTCCCAATTTTCTGAGAAACTGCCATACTGATTCCCGAAGTGGTTGTACAAGTTTGCATTCTCACCAGCAATGGATGAGTCTTCCCCTTATTCCACATCCTCTCCAGCATGAGCTATCATTCGTGTTTTTGATTAGCCATTCTGACAGGTATAAGATGGTATCTCAGAGTTGTTTTGATTTGCATTTCCCTGATAGGTAAGGATGCTGAACATTTCATTATGTATCTTTTGGCCATTTGAGATTCTTCTGTTGAGAATTCTCTGTTTAGTTCAATATCCTATTTTTAATTGGGTTATTTAGAATTTTAATGTCTAATTTCTTGAGTTCTTTATATGTTTTGGAGATCAGTCCTTTGTCTGATGTGGGGTTGGTAAAGATCTTCTCCTATTCAGTATATTGCCTTTTTTGTCTTATTGACTGTGTTTTTTGCTTTAAAGAAGCTTCTCAGTTTGAGGAGGTCTCATTTATTTATTGTTGCTCTTATTGTCTGTGCTACTGGAGTTATATTTAGGAAGTGGTTGCCTGTACCCATGCTTTGAAGACTACTTCCCACTTTCTCTTCTATCAGGTTCAGTGTGGTCGGATTTATATTATGGCCTTTAATCCATTTGGACTTGAGTTTTGTGCATGGCAATAGATATGGATCTATTTTCAATCTTCTACATGTTGACATCCAGTTATGCCCACACCATTTGCTGAAGATGCTTTTGTTTTTCCAATGTATAATTTTTGGTCTTAATACTTGAGTACCAAACAGGTTATCAACTGAGATATCATCTTAGCTTTTTGTGTTCCTGTTGAGAATGGATTTTATGTCTCCCTCTGGAACCATCCATTTCTCAGGCTAGATAATTTACTGGGGCAGTGTGTGGTCATTTGTGAGCTCTTGGTACAGGGAGTAAATTTTCACACTGGCTCAATTATCCTGTGGTTCACGCATTCCCTATTATGAGTCTGCAGTCACCAGTACCACTGCAAAAGTAGCTCCCTTGCCATAATGCCTGTGGAAACATGGATCTTGAGCTTCCAAGTCATTTTTGGTGGCAGCATGGACCACAGACATCCACATGGCCTCCAGCAGCATTAAAAGACTGAGAATTCCCTGTGTCCAAAATCTGAAATGATCCAAATAGTTAATCAGCAAAAAATAATTAAGAGCTGTTATAGCAATAGTCCATCTACCATGTCTAAATGTGTCTATTTTTAGAACACAGGTTTAACCTGCTTAGATTCTTACTTTTAACTATCCTTGGAGCCTGACAACCCTAACCCCTTCCTAGTCCTTCTGACAAATTCCATTTTTCTGCATGACTCAGCCCTAAAATGACTTGTCTCTGAGTTCTCCACTACTTTCTAATGTCCCCTCTTTCCTGTCCTCATTAGACCTAACTCCTCCATATTATCCCCTATACATTACTAATGATGGGTTCTATATATCTTCTCTCCCTGTGAGCACAGAAGCAGAAGCTGTCAGTCTTCCAACTCAGAATCATCGAGGTCTAATATACTATCTGGCCTTTAAAAAACACCCAAGGCTTATTAAAGACATGCATATATAACAGCGTATGCAAAGCAGGTATGCACACAGGTAGCTGTGCCATTTGGGCAAAGAAAGGAAAATTATACTGACCAGACCTCAAAGAAAGGCATCTTACTGGTGACTATTTGTGTTGTGAAAGGAAATAAAATGGGTATCCACAGTGACCTTCCTAGCATTGTGTCCCCACAGAAGGAGTCTCTTTTTGCTGAAGTTTTACTAGAGCCCAAAGCCCAGCTTGTTCTCCCTGGGCATCACTCTGGCATTTTCCCATACAGTCTGACAGGTAGACAGCTTGGTCTTCCTTCTTGTGATTGACAAAGAAGTCTGCTTTGATAATCTGCTTCTACAGCCTTTAGCAGGGTGTAATGCAAGCCAAGAAGTACTGAGTGTCAAGGCTGTTCATGGATAAGTCTCCTGCCTTTTTCCATCTCCTACCCCTTACACCCTTAACATCCTTGAGATTCCAGACTAGTCTCCTAATCCCACCCCTCAGCATTATTTTAATTTTAATTTTTTGTTACAGTGTGTAGCCTGATGCCTGCTGGCACTCAATGTGTTGGATTTATAAGTGCTCTTTTCTTCCTTTATCATTAATATTTCATCTCCAGGCATCTTCTGAGGGAATGAATGGAGAGGTTCATTGCATAGTTTGCTGAAGTACTTTTTTATTGTGGTTATTGCTAATTCTTTCCATTTACAACCTTTAATCAGTTGTATTTAATTGCTGCATTAAGAGGACGGTTGAAATCAAAGGAAAAGAAATTTTAAAATGCCATTGGAAAATGATTAAAACCACCAAATTATCAAAACAATAATTAAATACAAAGTGAACTTCATCATCTCTATAAAACTGCACAGACAAATGACAGACTGTGGTGCCATCAAGGCTGACATCATGATCCAGAGATCTGCAGCTGTGGTCCCCACGCAGGCTCTTCTCCCAGCCAGCTGCCTCTAGCCATGACCCAGATTCCTTCCAGAGATATAGAGAAAGTTTTGCACAAGTAGAAGACTAGATAACATTGGGAAGAAAAATCAAAATCCCAGAGGTATCCTAAAAACTCAGATCTATACGTAGAGAGAGAAGCTAATTCTCTCTCTCTCTCTCTCTCTCTCTCTCTCTCTCTCTCTCTCACACACACACACACACACACACATACACACACGAGAGAGAGAGAGAGAGAGAGAGAGAGAGAGAGAGAGAGAGAGAGAGAGAGCTTGAGCTTGGCATGTCTTTTTTTTTTGCCATAAACAGGGAGTTAAAGGACATAGTTTAGTCCTAATTCAGTCACCAAGTGTTCATAATTTTGTCCATCTTTTTGTGTGCTTTTGATGTTGTTATTTAAATTTTGTGTTTATGAGTGACTGTCAGGGGGCTATGTGCACACGAGTGCAGATGTACATAGAAGTCAAAAGAGTGCATCAGATCTCCCGGAGCTGGAGTTACAGTCGGCTATGAGCTACCTGACATGAATGCTAGGAACTGAACTTCAGTCCACTGGAAGAGCAGTGCTCACTCTAAATCACAGAGCCATTTCTCCAGCTCTTGTCCAAATCTCTTAACTTATGGTATCTCTAGTAATCATAAAAAACCCAGTAGCATTAAAATTCAACTCCTGTTGATAAGAGGTTCTAAAAGTCCATTCTAGAGATGAATGTAGACAATTTTTCCCCAGTGAATATGAGGGAGGACAAAATGTGTGTAATTATGTGAATACCGAGGCATCATCTCCCAAAAATAAGGACAGAAAAAAGAAGCAAAACAGAAAATAATAAGCCTACATGGAGATTAATAGATTACTGTAGGAGTGGTAAGGAGAAATAGAAAAGCCAATGTTCAAAATAAGGACTCTGACTGTGCTGTGTAACCCTGAGAGTGTAACGGGCAGACCCTGCGCTCAGAATTACAAGGAAGGTCCCAGTAAGACCCAAGCAACCTTCTGACTCATGTTCACAGCTCTGAGTCAGTTCATCATCCAACTGACATTTCATTTTTATTTCTAGCATCTTTATATTACCTTGGGTCATTTTGTGATTCCAAGGTTTCTCTAAAGAAGTATATAAGATTTGCAAAGTGACACATAGGAATTAATGTATGCTAACATTTTAGAAATAATATTAAGAACACTGAAGACATATTTGGTATAAGAGTGCCTGGTACTCTTGGTGTTTGTTTATTGAAGTGTTGGTAGACACTTGAAATTACTAATACTCACTTTTGCATATTCTTAAAGTTTTATTATAGTAAATGTTACAGTTTGGAGTACATTTTGAGTACTCTTCCAATGACTTTTATCAAAGGCTTGGTACCTTTATGTACCAAGACATCAAGTTCAGAGGTAGGATTTGGGGGGAGTGGATCATGAAGGCATTAAGTACCCTCCAAAATGAGTCATTTGTTAATGTCATTGGAAACGGAGTATCCTCCAAAATGAGTCATTTATTAAGGATTTGGTTCCTAATGTTTCAAGTGCAGAGACAAGATTTTGTGGGAGTGAATCATGAGGGTTTTGACTTCATGTGTGGATCAATCAGTAGGTTAATGGCTTCAGAATTTGTTATATTACTGACAGGCGGCAGAAACTAAGAGGTAGGATCTAATAGAGGAAGCAGCTGACTGGAGTACACCCTAGAGTGGTATATTTTGTTTCAAATGCCTTAATTTCTGCTTCCTGACTGTCAGGAGTGCTCTGTGTTGCCATTGACCCTAAATACCTGTATAAATATAATCACATGGCATCTTTCATCTTTTGACTGTCCTGTGTCATTTAGCAGAACATTTTCTGGATTCATCTTTGTTGTAGACTATGTCAGGAGGTTTTTCCATTTCAAAACTGAATGTCATTTCAGTGTGTGCATAGGCTGTATTTTGCATATCACTTCATCTCTTGATGGATGAGGGATGCTTCTAGATTTTAATTATTGTGACTACTGTTGCTGTAATGTGGCCTTAGAAATATCTCCTTGGAGTTCTACTTTTAATATTTTAATTAAAATAAAATTATTCTCCCTCCAAATCCTCCCACACACCCCTACCCCTTTCCAAACCCATGGTCTCTTTTTAATTATTGTTGTTAAACACACCCAAACACACAGCATAAATATATAAATAAAACCTTATGAGTCCATTTTTCTTCTATGTATGTGACTTCAGGGCTGACTATTTGATAGTGGATAACCAATTAGGGACACATTGCTGGGGAGGACTAATTCTCCCTCTCTCATAAGTCCTTAGTTTCCTATAATTCTTTGTCTAGCGGTGGGGGCCCTGTATGGATTCCTCCTTCTATGTTAGCATATGTGCTGGTACTGCCATTTTTCAGATCTTGTTTAGGCCACCATATTGTTGAGGTATATCATAGGTGTAGCTTTCTTGTCAGTTCTAGGAGATGCATCTCATAGAAGGTGGAGAAGGAGGTTTTCTAGGTCTTACAAGCTTTCCTCTCTCTCTTCTACAAAGTTTCCTACACTTTATATGTAGGGATTGTGTTGTAGATTTTTCCTGTGGGGCTGGGCAACACATGACTAATTGTTCACTGCATTTTGACCAGTGGTGACTTTTCATAATGGTCTCCATCTGCTGCAATGAGAAGAAGCTTCATTGATAAAGCATGAGACATATATGGGCATAAGAATACATGTTTAGAATGAAGTTAGGAAATACGCTGGTCTGGTAAAGTGGTAGTAGTGGGTTCTCTCCTAAGCCATGACTTCACTAGCTAACTACTTGTCTAGGCTTCCAGTACCAGACATGACTTCCTTCCTGTTCAATGATTAAGTGCTTATAAATTAGATAGCTATTGCTTACTACTGAGATATGATTGCCACAACTGCAGCTTTAGGCACATCTTGCCATGCTAGTCTTTGTTGTGGTTCGTAGGTATCATAGCTAAGTATGATTATTGATTTCTTTCTTTCCTTGACAGCTTGCATAGCATCTTCCAGTTCTAGGAACACTAGTCCCCAGGAAGGAGACTTTCAGGTCAGATTGAGCTTGAATCTTTAGAGTCCTGTGTCTAAAGTATATGGTGTCTTCAAAATTAGGGACTTATCTTTAACTACTGGGAGGTAACCAAAGGCAACATTAATAACCTCTTTGGTTTTGTAAGTCTCTTGAAATCTCCTGATATATGAAGAGAGGTAACCTAGACCTGGAAAGACAAATGTGCATATTCTATCTTATCTGTGGTTACCAGCTCCAAATTTTCAGATGTGAGTCTAAACCCTAGAGTTACCCTATGACGTCAGGAAAGTAAAAAAAAAAAGGTCACATTAGAGTGAGGGAGGAGGGAGTGCAAGAGAAGTAAATAGCACGGTACAGATGATATGGGGGAGGGGGTGCCTTTAACTGAGATGGAGAAAGAGGTTAATACAGAGGAGAGGGAGGGAGAGGAAAAAACAATGCTAAGGCAACTTGGAAAAATCATAAGGAATCATATTTTTCTATATATGCATAAATTTACACATAGTACATATAAATGTATGCACATACATACAAGCACACACACATCTTAACTGGAGTTAATGAAGTTACACCACTTGGGCTGACAGAGCCATAGACGAATTTAACAAAAGCTGATCTCAAGATGTGGGAAATCCTTTCAAGTTGTTGATCTAGTGATAGTACTTTGAGAAATCACTATTCTGGTTTCCAAGGTGCCTGCTGTAATTTGCAGTTCACAGACACTGCATAAACATTTCAACTTCTTCGGGTCCTTGGCAACACTTTTAAATTAAAATATCATAGCAGTCATCCCAGTGACTGCGCAGCGGTATACGTTCTAGTTTTGATTGGCATGCCGACAATGGTTAGCCATGCCAAGCATCTTTACATCTTGTTAGCCCTTTGTATAGAGAAGTATCTATTCAAATCCTTTATCCACTTCTGAGTCTGGTTGCAGGGTTTTGTTGGTGATATAAAAAGTTCTCTCCTGTCTTTTCTGGATTCTAATTACTTCAAGAGAAACACAGTTTACAAATATTTACTCCCATTCTGTGGGTTGCCCTTTTCTCTGTTGATGGTATGTTTTGATGTACATATTTATAAACTTTTATAAAAATCCAATTTGTCTATTTCCTTTCTTTTACTGGTATGTGTATAAGAAATCATTAACAAATCGGTTTCCTCATGCTTTCTTCTAAGACTTTCATAGTTTTAGCTTTTATTGTTTGGTTGTTCCTTACTCTGAGCTAGTGTGTGTGTGTGTGTGTGTGTGTGTGTGTGTGTGCTGGGTAACATTTTCAGTTTTCTTCATTTGCACAGAAAAGAAAACAACATTTTCCAGTTTCCTATCAGCATTGTTTGGGGAACCTGACACTTCCACCTGCTGCTTCTTGATCTCCTGGCAAGAGCTTATCTCTGAACTCTCTTCTTGTGCATTGGTATGCAGATAAATCATTTTCCTACTATTGTGTTATTTTGATTACTACACCTATAATTTTGGGAGTCAGAAGTATGAGTCCTCTAGCTTGGTTCTTTTAAAAAATTATTTTGGCAAATTGGGTTCTTTTGAGGTTCCACATACATTTTAGGGTAAGCTTCTTGAAAATGGCATTGGTTTTTAATAAATATTACATTAAATCTATAGATCACCTTGGGTAGTGTTGGTATTAACACTATGTTTTCAAGTCTGTGAATATGAATGTCTTTTAACTTATTTACACAGCTCCAATTGCTTTCAGAAGTATTTTGTATTTTTGTAGTTTTCATAGTATAAGTGTAATTCCTTTTTAGCTACTTTAATTTCTTACTTGTTCTTGTTGATACTACTATAAGTAGAATTTGCATCTTGATTTTCTTTTTGGATTGTTCATTCTTAGCATGCAGAAATACAGCTAACATTTTATGCTTTATTTGTATCTTATGAATTTGTGGAGTTCCTGTATCCTGACATTTTTGTGTGTAAAGCAACCTACAATATTAAATTTAAACACGGATAATTCTAATTTTCTGCTTCTGATATTGGTGCTTTTACTTCCTTTCTTGCCCACCTATTCGGAGGAAGATCTCAGATGTGGTACTGATGAGAATCTGTGAAGTTGGCCTTGATGCCTTCTTCCATACATAGAGAAAAGGCTTCCCATCTTGCGCCATAATGCATGATGTTCGCTGCATGTTTGTCATGCATCCATTTGTTTTGGCGAACCTCAATATATGAAGACTGCACTTTTTTATACCTGAGAGTGAGAGCGTGAGTGTGCTGTCAACTCACTGAGTGCGTTCACAGATCTCTGTTTCTGGGGTTTCGGCTGACTTTAAACAAAATGCCCAGTGTCTCTGACTGGCTATGGAAAAGCCCTCAAAAGTGGCATTTGTATATGCTTTAAAAGCTGCAGGATGCTTCTTTCTTCACACCATATTCTAAGTGTGAAGAGAATATGACTTTCCGGTGCCTCGTGGAAAAAGGAAGCAGAAATCGTTTCCCTGATTTGGCAGAACTCATTTAGTGTATTTCTTTTATTTGTTCCATATTCTGTGGATGTAGTTTGTAGAGGATGAGCTAGTTTGATTTATACTGAGTACTGTTCTTTCTTTTCAGATTTAAAGGCATTTTAATTCACTGTCTAGACTCTCATGTGTGTTCAATAGTTGGTAGGCATCTGCAGATCAAACCACAGGGGTGAGAAACTGAAGTTTTGCATGAACTTGTTTGTTGTGGGAATTCATTCAGTCAATTAGCTTTTGGGATACCAGCCTTTTGGGCATGGTCTGAGGGGCTACGTATGCACTATAAGCTGCAAGAAGTGTGATCTCTCTCTCTTGCTGTGGCTGTTGCTTAGCGTGAGGGGAAACACAGAATGCAGGGAGACAGCATGGGATCAGTGTGGCTTCGGCCTTTTCTCTGTATTTGTGAGTTCGTCCCTTCCCATTGCAACCCCTTAAAATTGCTTTTATTTAACTCTATGTAATTATGCAGTACTTGTTGCTAGAATTCAGATCTTGAGTGGCCACTAAGGCCTTGTGTTAAAGTTTGATTTCATGGTGGTGGCCTTGGGCGGTGGTATTCCTTCAGAACTTGGTGCCTATTGGGAAGTACTTAGATGACTGGGATTATGCCTTTGTTACAGACCAGGGGACCCAGTCTCTTCTTTTTTTGCTCCTTGACTTAAGATAGGGATTGTTGTGCTGTACCACACACGCTATGTGACTTTATGAATTGTTTGGTTCTTTGTGGGTCAGGTTCCCTTTCAAGGAGGTACCAAGGATATGAGGTCAAGAAAACTTGCAAGAATGATTGCTGTAGTGCACATCTATGACAATGGAAGCTGTCCTCTGTCCTAGTTAGCTTGACTATCAACTTGAGACAGCCCTGGAGTCATGAGAGAGGATACTCTTAATGGAAGAATTGCCTAGGTTGGATTGAACTCTGGGGAAACTATCTTAATTGTTAATTGATGGAGAGACACACAATCCACTATGGGTGGCATCATTCCTTGGAGGAGATGATCTTGGGCTTCTTATGAAAGACAGCAATGCATGAAACTGCAAATACCAGCAAGCAGAGTTCCTCCATGGTTTCCCCTGGACTTCCTTGATTGTGATTTTGATCTTAGTTCAGACATAATACTGTGTGAAATAACAAGTAGGCCTGCCTTCAAATTCCTGATTGAGTTCATGTCTTGACTTTCTTCAATGAGGGACTATAATCTATAAGCTGAAATAAACCTATTCCTCTTTTGAGTTGCTTTCGGTCATGGTATTTATCATAGCAACAGGGTGAAATTAGAACACCTTCTTTATCCAATGCCAATTGGTTCAGGCAGTCTCTAGGTTCCCAGATCATTCAAATAGATAGAGGCCAACCTAATAAGGGATTTATAACTTCTGGTGTTAAAGCAACATAGGTGAGAAAAGCTCAGGGAGGGATGAAGCAGGAGGAGGTTGGCTATGGGAAGAGGTAGGGACTGAGTTATTCCAGCCACAGTAGCACTTATGTATTGGTCCCCCTATGTTCCTTTTTAGTCTTCTGCTAACAGTATGGAGAATAGTAAAAGATGATACTAACAGTAAAGCAGGTAACAACATAAGGGGAGGGGAAATATGAGTAAAATTATTACAGTAGCAACCACACATCTCATCATATATTTCTGTTGAGACAGTTTACCAATTAATTTAAAGGAAAATTTCACTTTCAAGGATGACTTAATCTTAACTTCAACCATTAAAGATTAAATGGTGATTCCAAAGATTAATTGGAAAGTCATTGATAATACTTTCTTGTGACTACATTGCAATGTCATATAAGACAAATATTCACCTCTGAAATAGAAAGTTCTTTTTCTTCCTTTCTGTTCCTCTCTTCCCTTTGCCACCCAAAGTGGGTGTGAAACACAGACTTTAATGCCCTTACTAGCTGTACTACCTAATATTTGCTGCTGTCAAGCTTCCAAATCTTGTCAGTTACTCAATAATTTTATTTTTTTCAAATAATCCAAGTAATGGATAATTTAAAGTTGGTGTACTAGTCTGGGTTCTCTAAGAGAAGAGAACTTATAGAATGAACACACACACATACACACACACACACACACACACATTAGAGGATTTATTAGAGTATTTTGTAGGTTGTACTTCACCTAGTCCAACATTAACTATTTACCAGCGGAAGGTCCAAGAATCCAGTAGTTGTTCAGTCCCTAAGGCTAGATGTCTCAGCTGGTCTCCAGTATACACAAGAATCATGAAGAAGCAGGCTCTATTTTCAGTGAAAGAATGGACTTGCCCACAAGCAGACTAGAGCGAGATTCCCTTTTCCATGTCTTTATATAGGCAGACAGTAGAAAGTGTGGCTGAGATTAAAAATGGATCTTCCCACCTTAAAAGATCTGGATTAAAATCAGATCTTCCTACTTTAAATGGTTATATTAAGAAAATAATCCCTTACAGTTGTATCCAGCCATTTGGGTTAGGAGTCAATTCCAGATGTAGTCAAGTTAACGACCAAGAATAGCCATCGCAAATCACCCCCACCTTTATCAGCTGGACACACAATCGTATCTTCTTATGTCATGCTTAATTTCCAAACCAAAACGATAACCACATAATAATTACACCTAATGTGATATAACCATCCCTTGTACAACCTCAGACATGTTACAAATTTTAGATTAGGTGACAATGTCCCTTAAGGGACTGATTTAGTTAGTTAGTATTGTTATGAGGAAACACAATGACCAAAAGAAAATTGGAGAGGAAAGGGATTTTTTTTTTAAAGTAGACCATGGGGTTTACTTCCGTATCACTGTTCATCATTAAAGAAAGTCAGGACAGGAACTTAAACATTAAGCAGGACAGGAACCTGAGAGCAGGAGCTGATGCAGCGGCCACGAAGGGATTCTACTTATAAGCTTGTTCTTCATGGCTTGCTCAACCTGCTTTCTTATAGAACCAGGACCAGCAGTTCAAAGAAGCACCACCCACAATTGACTGATGCCTCCCTCATCAATTACGAAATAAGATAATGTTGTACAGGCTTGTCTACAACCCAATCTTATGGAGACATTTTCTTATTTGAGGTTCCCTCCTCTCAGATGATTTTAGCTTATGTCAAGTTTACATAAAACTATCCAGTATAAGGACATTCTTTTAGCATCGCAAACTTAAATATAAAAATCATCGATAAAATCTCTTGATATTGCATTACATGATAAAGAAATTGAGGAAAGAAAACACAAATGTCTGTACAAACACATTCTTAACCAACTATAAAAGAAACACTCATAATCCTCATATCTGCATTTGGTCACGTAGCTTTAGCTGGTGTCTTAGTTAGGGTTTTTATTGCCGTGAAGAGAGACACTATGACCATGGCAACTCTTACAGAGGAAAACATTTAATTGTGGTGACTTACTTACAGTTTTAGGGATTCATTCCATTATCATCATGATGGGGAGCATCGTGCAGGCATAAGTGGTCCTGGCTACATCTTGGATTGTAGGGAGCAGGAAGTTGACTGAGACACTGGGTGGTATCTTAAACATAGGAAACCTCAACGTCTGCCCCCACAGTGACACACTTCCTCCAACAAGGCCACACCTACCAAACAAAGCCACATCTCTAATAGTGTCACTCCCTATAATGTTATGGGGTCCAGTTACATTCAAACTACCAAAGCTGGTGTTTATAACTACCTTCTTTACTACCCATTCTGTATTTTCTCCATTCTCAGCAGATCTTGGCTCTTTTTTCTGGAGGAGTGAGTGAGCCATACCTTCATTCCTGAAGGGTCTGTGCCCTTTATCATTCTGGCTGGATTAGGCTGTTGTAGGTTCCCACTCACTTTAATTATAGGACACAGGGGTATCAAGAGATGCCCTAAAGAATCTCCTGCACTGTAGACATAGTTTCCCTTTGGTAATCTGAATCAATCACATTTCCCAACACTCTTGTTCCTTTGTCAGAGTATTGGCATAAGGGCATCAGAAGCCCAAAGTGACCAGGAGGAAGTCTGAACTTCCAGTTCAATGAGCTCTCTCTCTTGTGTCTCCTTCCAGGAATGCTCCCCATTCTGGAACCCAAACTTCAAGGTCAGCATAACTTAAGGGCATGGGAACAGGAAGCAAAAATGTTCCTAGTGGATTACTAGGGGTGATAATGAATGTATAACCATTCCCTTTTCCACCCTTTGGTTGCTGGACCCATGGATCCCAGCTATGGGAGAAACCATAGCATTTATTGGACACTAATTCAAAGCATATACCACTTTGTGAAGAACTACAATGCAGTCCTTCAGGTTGTTGCCACATAATTGGTGTTGTAACTGTATCTTCAAAAGACCATTCTATTTTTCTATCAAGCCAGCTGCTTCAAGGTGGTGGGGAACATGGCAAGACCAGTGGATTCCATGACTGGGGCCGACTGTTACATTCTTTGGCTTTATTGTGACTAAAGAAGTCAGAAGCAACACTGTGTAGAATACCATGACCGTGAATCTGGCATTGTGTAAGTCCATGGATGGTGGTTTTGGCAGAAGTGTTACATAAGGGAAAGGCAAATGCACAACCAGAATAAGTATCTACTCCAGTAATGACAAAGAGGTGGTCCTTTCCATGGAGGAATTTGTCCGATATAGGTAGCCTGCCACCAGATGACTATCTGGCCACCTGAGGGAATGGTGCTATATCTGGGAATCAGTGTTTGTCTCTGCTGTTGACAGATCTGTAGCCAGACCAGCCTTGGTGAGTGCGGGTCCATATATTGTCAAGCTCATATATAACCCCCATCTCTGCCACCATGACCACTTTGTTCATGGACCCATTGAGCAATTACAGGGATGATTGGGAAAAGAGGCTGACTGGGTCACCCCATCTTCTTGATTATTGAACTCCTCTGTTGATGTCATCCTTTGATGAGCATTTACATCGGACATAGTACTTTCATACTTTCTCTCATTTGGAGAAACACCTTCCCCAGATGTTTTTCTCACAAATTTCTCAGTTATGCTCTTTCTAAGTCCCTGACCATGCAGCACAAACCTTTAATCAGTAAACAGTCACACTTCTGGTCATTTCTCCTTCCAAACAAAATGTATGACCATGTGTTGCCCAAAGTTCTGCTCACTGTGAAGATTTTTCTTTACCTGTGTTTTTCAGGATTTTCCCAGTGTAGCTGTAGCTGTGCCCCTCTTAATGGGGCCTGCACAGTGTGCAGAATCACCAATAAAGCAGGCCCTTGTCTTCTCTTCCTCAGTCAACTGATCATGGCATACACACCATGAGGCTACAGGTGCATGTTTGGAGCAGATGACATGGGAACAGAAACTATATGCATTTGAGCAACCTCTTCATGTAACTTGTTTGTGCCCTCAGGACTTGCTCACGCTTGAATATAAATTTATTAATATATAATAATAAAAATATATTTATTATATATAATATCCTATTCAGTAATGGATTGCTGCTGCTGTGCATGTCCTATTTCATGACTTGGTGGGTCAAATATTACCCAAACTCATGATGCTATGGTACCTCAGGTCACATGGTAACTTGATGACCCATTATTAAATGTTTATTTTCCACTAAGACTAATTCTTCAGGTTAGATAAACACTTGAGGATCTGAGGGCTCTTTGTTCTCAGCTTCAATAGGGTCCTTCCACATATCTCCATTCCAAGTTAAAAGATTCTATTCTTTACCAATCAATGCCCTTACTTTGCTGACAACCCCTAAGGCTGGAACATAAATTTTTGCAGTAATTCAGCCAACCTTATAATGATGACTTAGGTTTGATTCTCCACAGTGGGGCTTTGTAGATGCTGGAGAAAAGATTCTCTTCCAGGGTTCACCTAAAGTTAATGGTTTTAAAAAAAAGGTAAAGTCTTTAAAGAGACAGAGTACAGATAGTTATAGATTAAAAGAAATAAATAAAAATAAGCCACGTAAAAATGAAAATTCACAGAGAGTCTGGATTATGTACATTGTGTTTTCTTTAAAATTTTTGACTGTGAAGGAGCTAAGTACAGAGAGACATTTCATTACATGGGCTGCCAAGCTAAACCAGAATGGATATGAGGGTATTACAATTTCAAAATTTGGGTCTAAGAATATGATGCTTTGGAGAGGGTCTTCTTTTGTTTTCACAGAGGACTAGACCCTGTGGATTTCTTCTATTCCAATTTGATATGATAGACCACACCCTCCTGAAGGGTTGTTGTGAACATCTTCAGAAAATTGCTTCGCTCAACTGCCAACTGAGATGAAACTAGCACACAGGTTATACCATGAAAGACCTAATTAACGACGCCCCCATTCAGCAGGAAGCAGTTTGGAGAGAAAAAACTGCGCCCATGTTCCCAAAATATTGTTTATAAATGTTCTTTTACATTTAAAGGGGGATATGATATAGATATGAATAATTTGCATTAGTATAGATTTTGCTTTATTGATAGAGATTTAAGGTCAATTTTGTTATATGTATATATAATTCTGCTCTTGATTAAGGCATTGTGATAGTGTAGTTTATTTAAAATATACTGTATAATAAAAAATAGAGGTTGCTAATGGATAATCATCGATGATAGTAAAGTTTGTAGTCATGTTACTTAGATTTTCTAGATATATATAGATACATTTCAGATAGGCATTCTTCATATCTTTCAAAGACTGCAGAATATGGCATTTTAAATGTTTTAATAACTTAGGACTTTTCATGACAATGAGACACTCTGCTCCTGGCAGCACCAATCTACTTCAAGAAGAAGATGGGCATCAAAGAGGATCCTTATAGAGTTTGATAGCCATTTGGGCAAGAAACTGTTCTTGCCTAGACTGTTGCATAAACTGGACAAAGAGAACCCACAGAGAGAGGACTGCTAAACTTGCCTAAACGTGAGATGGTCTTTCGGGGTTCCTGACTCATGAAAGAGTCTGCGAGACATTCTGCAGGATACAGCAGAAAATGACTAAACTGTCTTTGGAATTTCCTGCTTGATGAAAATGTCTGCTGGATACTTTGGGCCTAAAGACTAAAGATGGATGCCCCAATGGTATAAAAGAACTTTGGGTGACTGTCCAGGCAGCGAGATGTCTCTGTCATTTCTAGAGTTTTCTTATTTCTTGTTAGGTAGTATTATATCCTTCTGGAGTCTTTGATGGAGTTGAAGAATGAGTAGATAGTTAGAGTTTTCCTTAGTTATGATAAAAGATAAAATAGATATAAATATTGTAACTGTAATTCTTACTTGATAACTTTTTGTTATATGTAATTTTACTATGTTAAAGTTAAAGCCTTTCTTTTTTGTTTAAACAGAAAAAGGGGAAGTGATGTGGGAGTGTCATATATCAATCTGTTGATTTCATTGGTTAAGCAATAAAGAAACTGCTAGGCCCATTTGATAGGCCCACCCTTAGGTGGGTGGAGTAAACAGAACAGAAGGCTGGGAGAAAGAATCTGAGTCAGGGAGTCGCCATGATTCTTCCATTCCAGGCAGATGCAGGTTAAGATCATTCCTGGTAAGCCAGCTCGTGGGCTACATAGATTATAAGAAATGGGCTAGTCTAGGTGCGAGAGTTAGCGGAGAAAAGGCTAGATATAATGGGCCAAGCAGTATTTAAAAGAATACAGTTTCCGTGTATTATTTTGGGTAAAGCTAGCCGTGGGGGCGGCCGGGTGACAGGGATGCAGCCCGCCGCTCCTATTACAACATAGTATTTCATGTAAGCTATTCTGGATCCCCATCTAAGGTTGGGGAAATGGGGAGCAAACATTCTAATTTAACTAGTGAAGCATTTGAAAGACAAGGTGATTGGGTGTGGGTAAGGGAGGGAAGAGAAGAGAATAATTCAAATGGTCAGTTGTGTGTGTGTGTGTGTGTGTGTGTGTTTGTGTTTGTGTGTGTGTGTGTTGGTTGACAATCCTTGAGTAGACACTGGGGTCAGGGGAAGGATTTTACTCTGCTTTTCCCTCCATAATTTCATCTGTGTTCTTGAAAAATAAAGTAAAAAAGTAAAAGAGTCAATTGAGATGTTGATACTTCTTTAGAAATCACTGAGTAAGCAGCTATAGCACCCAATGGAGCCCCGGGTTCAGAGGTTAAGCCTGGAAATGGAAGCAGACTGTTGTCCTTTCCCTGCTCAGCTAGATATGGCTGAAGGAAGGCAGGCACTGAAGCCTCTAGCCACAGAGGACTGGACTCTGCTTTTCTCTGGGGCTGGACCCTAGTTTAGATGTGTGTGCTGGCTCATTTAATGTCAACATGGCACAAGGTAGAGTCATCATAGAGGACAGAGCCTCAATTGAGAAACTGCTTCCATAAGATTGAGGAAGGCTGTCTCCTAATATAAATTACCCAATTATTAGAGTTTCTGCAATGAATACTAGAACTCAGTTGTTACATCTCATACAGTGTTCCTGAATCACTTCTCAACTATTCTGAACTGTATGGTTTAATTTGTGGAAAGCGAGTAAAATTTAAATATTAGCATAAGATAGAATTTTGATGCCCAGTCCTCCAGGACCTATTACTTTGATATAAGTATTAATTTGTGCATGAAGCATGCTGAGGCTCTGAGTGACAACTCGGGAAGTTTATATTAGATAATCTGTCTGGCTACCACACAGCAGGCCCAATAGAAAAGCTCAAGGGCAGAGCACTATGGGAGTTTGTTTCTTACACAACCTTGGTTCCTGATCAGCAGGTGGTACCATCTAAAGGTAGCTAATCATCCCAGCACTGGTTTCTTTTACCCCACAACTTTGCCACTTTGAGACAAATTTTCCATGAATGATACAAATGGATAAAGGATGTAAAGTATTGCACAAATTTACAGGTCAACTGTGGCAATGACTCACACTTACAACCAAAATGAGCCACACGCCAGGGCGCTGAGACAGTGTGCTCATGCAGAAGAGAATAGGGTTTTGCTCTTCACTAACTCACCTTTTCTGCATCTGTTTTCTCTCTGTTTTTACATTCTCTCTGTTCCTTTATGAAACTGTCTTTCTTTCTTAAACGTCTGAATGTAAAGCTTGACAGTGGAGCTCAATGTGGGAACTTTAAGAAAGAATATGAAAGTTTGCATTCCGTCATGTTCTATGAATTTTAAATCATACATGTATTTTTAAAAGGTGTGGCTTAAATGTTGATAAATATTAGTAGATCTCAGTTGTTGTGTAAAAAAATTAAAAATAAAATATGCCAGATTTAAACATAATCTAAATTATATACTTCCAAAGAAGACTATGAAAATGATAGTTAAAGCATTTGTGCCTTTACTCTCTGAGCCTGGACTTTGTTCTTGGTTGGAATGACATGAAGCACAGCATTCTTTCCAGATACAAACATGTCTGCTGGTGAGTTTCAGAGTGATGTGCTACCGACTTAGTCTTCGCGGCCACCTAGTTTCCTTTCCGCAGTCTAAAC
This sequence comes from Microtus oregoni, assembly GCF_018167655.1. Taxonomy (NCBI): domain Eukaryota; kingdom Metazoa; phylum Chordata; class Mammalia; order Rodentia; family Cricetidae; genus Microtus; species Microtus oregoni. The sequence continues at coordinate 1,197,523 of NW_024543977.1, forward strand.
AATGCTCTTGGGTGTTCTTGAAGAGTGCTCTCAGGTGGCAATGTTGGTGATGCTGAAGCCAGCATCAGCAACAAGGGAATCACCAAGAAGCATTGGGAGTAGAGAAAGCTGTGGAGGAAGACCAGAGGGGAAATGAGACCAGCTGTTTAGAGTGCCAGACATTGGTGTAGGCACTTGGTTTGTACTGACCCTTTTATTAAATTTTGGATTGTATTACTGTGAGCTCTTGAACTATTTTGATCAGGAGTCAGGTAGGAAGGCACCATTTGGTTCTCACCTTATGACTTTAGGACTGCAGTACTCTGGGCAGAAGGCCACACATCTCCAAGTTATACTATGGCGTGCTATGTGGTTAATTTGGGAATTAACTTGGAAAACTCATAGGATTAGTGATTTTTTAAAAAAAAAAATTAAGAGGATGTGAACCTTGCTTTACTCTATTTTATAATGAATGCAATGGGATAAATAAAAAGTAACGCTATAACAGTTCTATTCTCTAGGAACATTCGCCTGGCCTATGATCAGCTGATCCATAACTTCACATTCCAAGGAGACACCTCCTTGTAATTTTCTTACACTGTTAGTTGAAGCTTTGAACTTTCATTTCCAGTTCCCATTTTCTCTACCCTTCTACTAACAAATTATGGATTTATTTGTTTGTCTATCTATCCTCCTGGATCCTCTATTAAGTTTAGAAATTTTAAAAATGACAATGAAAGTTGAGAAATAGAAAATCAGAACTTGGGTAGATATAGGAATATTATTCATTAATTAACTTTGTCTCTCTTCAAAACTATACCAAAAGCACTGTGTCCTAGGCACCTTTGTAGGATTTGGAGATCCAAAGAAGAGGAAGGAGTAATCAGGTCCATTAGGGAAGACAACACCAAAATGCAGACAACACAAAAGGAATTGCTCGCAAGATTGTATCTAGCTTTCTCTCTGAAAAAATTCATGTGAAGCTTGTTCCAACAAGAAAGGACATGGCATGCTCCAGAAACCAAGTGGTACTATATATGCCTAATATGTGAGCTCTGCTGGAGAATGCCACTTAACCCTGGGTGTCTTAACCCTGGGTGCCATTCCTTTCCTGGATCCTGCCCTTGCTGGGGAGATGTAATGCTAGTAAAAGAACTGTGGGCCCAAAGGGCCTACCTACTTGAGTCCATGCTTCCGTGCTCCATGAGTCCTATATCGCCCTGTTCAGGATACTCTCAAGCTATGACTAATGTCTTTGGTGACCTCCACCACTGAGAGTTCTTTGAGAGTGGGAAAGCATAGCATCCTTACGCCTAAAGTGAGACTAGGGGCTGTTTACGGGAGACTGTGAATGCACTCTGACATCAGGGAGGGGTGTCTGTAGTATGCAAATAATACTATTGTCAGAGATGGGAGGCAGGTATAAGGGAAACCGGAACTGACTGGGTCCAGAACCTCCCATTTATATAACCCTCTGAGGAATCGAACATCCTAATTTAAGAAATTTTATTTGTTCATTTAGAAAACATACACTTATTTAACGGCTGATAAGCTAAACGTGTAAGATTTTAGCTTACTATATAAAATATATAGCTTCAACTTCTATTCCTGCCAAGGATCCCTAATTGCAAAGGTTAGGACTTCATGGAGAAGATGGGTTTCATGCTGTGTGTTGCACCAATCATGAAGATCTCGATATATTGTGTCATAAGCAATAAAAATAAATAACCATTTGTAGTGTATGAACATGTTTGTGTGTGTGTGTGTGTGTGTGTGTGTGTGTGTGTGGTATTATGCTTCCAATGTGTATGGGAGAATATGTGTGCATGTATGTGCATGCATGTGCATGTGTGTGCATGTGTAGAGGCCAGAGACCAACACTGGGAGTCTTTTGCTATTACTTTCCATCTTAATCATGGAGGCAAGGTCTGCCTCCTCTTTTAAAGATTTATTTATTTTTTGTTTTATGTGTATGAGTGTTTCATCTGCTTGTATGTACGTGCAGCACAGGTGTGCCTGGTGCCCTCAGTGAGTAGAAGAGGGTTTGGATCCCTGAGAACTGGAGTTAATAATTGTTTTTAGGCACTATGTAGGTGCTAGGAACTGAACCTGGGTCCTATGTAAGAGCAAATGTTGCTCTTAACCTCTGACCCATCTCTCAGACCCAAAGGTCCCTCAATCAAACCAATAGATAGCTAGTCTGCTGCCAGCTTGTTTCAGGGGTCCCCCATCTCTGCCTTCTGAGCCCTAGAATTGTGAACCAGTTACTGTACCCGATAGACATTTGCCTGCATTTTGTGGGGTTCTGAATTCCTGTCCTCACAATTGTTTGACATGCACGTTTTCCACCAAGTCATATTTCCATCCTTTAACTGCCATTTTAATAGGATACACATGATTAGGTTGCTATTTATAAAAGACAATTCCAGATAATGAGTTGATTAGAAACTGTTATCTTCACCCAGCATCTGAAGAGTCAGGAACAGACTTACGGTTATGGAAATAGCAGAGAAAGGGAGAAAGAACCTGAACTTGGGGTATATTTAAGAAATAGGTTGGGCAAGTGTTTCCTTAGGAGATTCATAGGTAAATGTGTTAGACTTTTTATCATTATGCCAAACTCCTGAGCGACACAGTTTACACAGAAGACAGAGTTAATTCAGCTCATGATTTAAGAAGTTCCAGTTCATGGTTGACTGGATCAATTGCTTATAGACCTGTAGTAGGCAGAACCTGGTAAATATGGGGAAACTACATGGAAAATGAAAGCTCACTTCATGGCAAGTGGGGGAGGGAAGGAGAGGGAAAAGGGCAGGAGGGGAAGAGAAGGGAAGGGAAGGGAAGGGAAGGGAAGGGAAGGGAAGGGAAGGGAAGGGAAGAGGCCTCAGTCTTACCTATCCTCAACCAGGCCCCACCTTCTGATAACTCATTCACCTACAAAGCCATGCATGGATTAACCTGTTGATAAAATTAGCATCCCTTCAAGAGCACCTCTCAATAAATGTAAAGACCAAGTCTTCAACACATATGCCCTTAGAGGATACCTGCATAGTCAACCCATAACAGTACATTAATATGTGGAATGATAGCTTTGAAAATGAAGAGTTAGAAAATCAGGGCTCATCAGAGGACTTGAGAAGGACATGTTGTATCGATGATGCTTTTGATGCAGGCTGAAAGGTAAAGAGTGGCTTTGGAGAGAGTGGAGTATTCAGTTTACGGTACCCTAAGCTGAAGGTGTCACTTAGACATCCAGGCATAGGTACACAGTGGAAAATGGAAAAAGAAGCCAGAGCTGTACCCCAACCTTCACACACACCCCGATTCCCCAAAGTACACATGCACTGAAGCATGTGAATGCTGGTTACCATTGCACACAAAATGGATGGCTCTCCTGGTTTTCTTTCTGCTGCTGTGATAGACACCATGACCAAAAGCAGCTTTGGAGGAAAGGGTTTGTTTGGCTCACAATTCCAGGCTACAATCCATCGTGAGGGAAGGCAAGTCAGGAATGGGAGTAGAAGCCGTGGAAGAGGGTTGCATACTGGCTTTGCTCCTGGCTTGCTATTTTATTCAGACTTGACCCATTTGTCTAGGGATAGCACCGCACTCGGTGGGCTTGGCGCTCCTGTATAAATTATGATCTACAGAAATGCCAACAGGCCAATCTAATCCAGGCATTTCTTCAATTGAGGTTTCCTCTGCCCATATGGATTCTAGCTTGTAACTAGTTGAGAATAAAAACTAACCAGAACAATGATTAACAGTAATTACCCCTTGAACTAAATGGACTAAATAATTACGTTAATTCAAGAATTGAAGCAATTTATCCCAGACTCTCCATTCAAGATTTTTAAGGTCTCACATCAAACAAGGCTTCAGGGTGATTAGATTCATCATCTGAAGGCATCACATTAAATATGGGATAAATCAGCATGTTCATCCTTTGATGTAGCTCTTTTGTACAGCCAGGCATTTCCAGCACAGACTCTTCTCTGCTGGTCAGTGCCTTCATTCTGGGTTTTATATATTCTTAATTTAAGCCATTTCAGGTTGAAGCTTTGTTAACTTCTATAACCAAAAAACATAATTATCCCACAGGCTTGTCAGATAATGTTATGAAAGCAACATTGAATCAAAATGACTTTCACTGAGTCATATAAAGAGCTCCAATGGTTTCCTTCATCTAAATGATTTAATAAATTATAGGGCAGGTCATGTTCAGAAAAGAATCAAATACTAAGCGTAGAGATTATGTTGGATCCCTGTTCCAGTTCTCTTGAGACTGTTGGTGATGCTGAACAGTCTTCCTCAAAGATTAATTCAAATCATATCTCTCTAGTCTGTGTTCCTGACAGCCCAAGGCTGAGTCTCATGCCTTGAATGCTCCCCCAAAGGACACGCTAACAATGCAGCTTCTAATTTTATTCCTTCTTGAGGAACTTGCCAATGCTAAGTAACTGAACTTTGGGAAATAATTGGGAATGCATTTATTTGAATTTTTACCAGTTGTAATGTTCCTATGCCCGATTCATTGCTGTTTTGTTCACTTATCCATTCCATGTTTTCATAAAATTCCCTCATGTTTACTTCTTTTTTGAGATGATAAACATATATCTGTAAGAGCTATAATTGGCTATACATATTACCTGATACTGCTTATCAATAAATTATTCATAATAATGTGATACAATTTAAAAATATATTTTATAAATAAAATTACTAGAAAGATGCAGTAGAATGAGTATATTGAATGGATGACTTCATACTCTTTGTATTTTTTATAGATAACATTTATTTTTGAAGACTCTTCAATTAGCATATTATTCCTGTATTTGGAAAATGGTTACCTATATTATTTTAGACACACAAAAAGGAAATGAGTGTTTGAGGACATGAGTGACAAGACCCCAACATGTCACATGAAGACCATATATATGAGTGCTCATATACTTATCACAAGTAAAAGAAGGCAAGGAAAATGTAAAAATGGAGCTCACAGTCCAGCTTTGTCAACTTTGCTGATGAAGTATGTCTGCTCGGGGAACATGGACTAGGAAGCAAGAGGGGAGCAAAGCAGACATCACATTGGCTTCCTCTGGTCTTAAAGCTGGAAGCACAGACAAGCAAATTCTCAGTTTAAATAATTAAATCTTGGCTATTTGGGCCTGATTGTTGCAGAGGTTCTGAATTCTGGATCTGCCCTTGGTACAATTATAGGTCTTTGTGAAGATTTGGTTTTAGGTGGGCTGGCTTCTTGGAATGTATATAGGAGATAAAGAGATTAGTTTTTTGTGAAGTTCACTACAGGTCATGGGTTAAAGTGTTTTTGCTCTCTCCCACCCACCCCTGTGAACTCCCCTTCTTCCCTATAAATCCCTTTCTCACTGTCAATGGTCTTGTGCCCTATAAAGATTTGTCACTTGTATTGTTTAATAAAATGCTGATTGGCCAATAGCTAGACAGGAAGTATAGGTGGGGAGACTAGAGTAGGAAGATTCTGGGAAGAGGAAAGGCTTAGTCTGCAGTCGTCACCCAGATCAAAAGGAAGCAAGATGAGAATGTCCCACTAATAAAAGGTACCAAGTCACATGGCTAAAACAGAAAATAATTATGGGTTAATTTAAGATGTAAGAATTAGTTATTAAGAAGCCTGAGCTAATAGGGCAACCAGTTTATAATTAATGTAGACCTATGTGTGTTTCTTTGGGACTGAATTGCTGTGGGAGCAGACAGGACTGAACCTTGCATCAACCTTTCTATGCTCTTCTTCTTATAGACCTGTGGTTCTCACAGGTTTCCTCCCAATCGATAAGGTAGCTTTACATTTGTTTATCTTCTTTACTGTGCAAAATATTTTCAGTTTAACATTATCTCCATTGTCAATTTTTTTTAAATGATTGTTGTTTAAAAATCATGATCAAAGGCGGGAGAGATGGCTCAGTGGCTAAATGTGCTCACTGCTCTTCTAGAGAACCCAGTTCAGTGCTTAGTGTACAATATGAGCCAAATTTCACCATATACATAGATGTCTAGTTTTCGTAGGACCACTCTTGGAAGAGATGATCCTTTCTCCACTCAGCACCTTCATCAAAATCATGCATAGCTGTTTTAATTGCTGAAGCTTTTCAGTTTAATTATAATCAGTAAAACTTCAATTTTTTTCTGTCTCTGCATTTTTGTGGCTATTTGTGTTGGTGGTTCCACATGAATTTTAGGATTTCTATTTCTATCTTTGTGAAGGTGACATGGGAATTGTGATAGGGATATCAGTGAATGTATTCACAGTTCTGGATTCTATTGGCTTTTGAACATTACTGGGTTTTCTAACCCATTTCTTTCCATTTAATCATTTGTATCCAGTATCTGAGACATTGGCTTTCCTTTTTTTTTTTTTTTTTTTTTTTTTTTTTTTTTTTTGGTTTTTCAAGTCAGGGTTTCTCTATGGTTTTGGAGCCTGTCCTGGAACTTGCTCTTGTAGACCAGACTGGTCTCGAACTCACAGAGATCCGCCTGCCTCTGCCTCCCGAGTGCTGGGATTAAAGGCGTGCGCCACCACCGCCCGGCCAGGCTTTCCTTTTTGAGGTTGTCATTGTCTAGCTTTGTGATAGAATGACCCTAGACTCATAAAAATGTCTTTTGCAATAATCTCTTTAGTTATTATTTGGAGACGAGTAAGAAGGATTGCTATTAATACTTTAAGTATTTGGTAGAATTCAGTCATGAAGCTATCTGATACTAGATTTATCTTTGTTTGGAAGTATTTGTTACTATTATTATCATTGTTGTTGTTTAGATCTCTTCATGATTCTAGGTCCACTCTGGCTTTCTGCTTCTGCTTTAATGAGTCCTGGGTGGCTGTGTATTTCTATGAATTTTGTTGTTTTCTTTGGCTCTCTCTCATTAGTAATTGTTGTCCTATAATTACTAATGAGGTCTTCTATATTTTTGTAGCATCTGTTGCAATGTCTCCTTTTTATTTCTGATTTTATTTTATTTGTATGTTTGTTCTAATTCTTTCTTTTCTAATTGTTGTGTTTCAGTTAACTTTGAATTTGAATAATAATAGTTTACACATGGGGTTTAGCAATATGCATAACATTTCTATTGGAGCTTTCTATCTATCTGTTTATATATTCTTTTTTCATATATTGCATCCCAAGAGCAGTTTTCCCTCCCTCCACTCCTCCCAGTCCCTTCTTCCTGCTTTTTCTCTTCCCCAAATCCACTCCTCCTCCATTTCCCTTCAATAAGGAAAAGGCTTCCCAGAAATGTCAACTGAACAAGCTACAATAACATTAGGCACAGACCCTCATATCAGGGCTGCACAAGGCTAACCATTTAGGAGGAAAGGGGTCCTAAGAGCAGGCAAAAGAACCAAAGACAACCTTGTTCCCACTGTTAGGAGACTCACAAGAATACCAAGCTATTCAACTACAACATAGATGTGGAAGATTAAGTCTAGACAAACGTTTGTTTGAAAAAAAGAACAATTCTTACTTCTATTGATCTTTTTCTTGATCGTTTCTTATGATTTTTCCAGAAACTGTTTGACTCATTTCAGTTATGAGTGTCATTACTTTATTTCTTTTAATTTGGATTTAATTAGTGTTTCTCTTGATAGCTTTTTTTTAGGTGTAATATGGGTTTGAGGGTTTTTTTTCCCTTAGTGGGATTTCTGTTAGTATAAATTTGTCTCTTAAGCTCTTAAAATTACTTGTTCTTCTTCTTCTATTTGAGTTGTTATGCTTTCATTTTTGCACATATAAAGATAGTTTCTAATTTTATTATTTCTTTGACTCGTTTGCTATTTGGAGCATGCAGTATACAAATCTGTAAATTTTCCTTTTATGATCAATTTCTAGTGTAATGGCATTGTGGTTGAATCAGGAACTTGCTAAGATTTAAATCGTCTTAGATTTGTTAAGCATACTCTTTCTTAAAACATGATGAAAGCTGAAGGTGGTTCTCCAGAAGAATGGGTATCCGTGGTATTGAATGGAAGGTCCTCAGAATCTCTGTTAGCTTCATTTTGTTAAGTATCCATTAAGTCCAAAGTTTCCTTCTCAACTTTCTATCTGAATAAGCTTCCTGTTGTTGAAAGTGGGATAATGAAGTCCCCACTATTATGATTTTGCCGCTTCTTCTTTCTTTTTATTGATTTTTTATTGAGCTCCCCTCCCTGCCTCTCTCCTTCCCCCTTCAACCATTCCCCAAAGTCCCCATGCTCCCAATTTATTCACTTCTCCTTTAAAATTCATTAATGTGTGCTTCATATGTTAAAGATCTGCATAGGGAAACAGTGCCTATTCCAAACTGAAATTCTATCAGTAAAGAAGAGAAAAGGGAAATTGAAGTCAGGCAGACAACTAACAATAATTATACCAAAAAGATTTTTGTGGAATGCAAAAATCAATCATACACAAAAATTGCCTTGAAAAGATTTTTTTCTTGCAAAAGAGATTACAGCAAATTTATATGAAACTGCATAGAAACTAGTGAGAATTGGTAGTGTTCATAGGTCTCTATAAAGTGCTTTTAATGGGTAAATAAATGAGCAAATAGAAATATAAGTCACATTTCTTTTTTTTCTTTACAAACAGTAAGAAAATTCTTTATTATAACTTTACAATGTATAAATAGCTTGGGTCCAATCTGTGCTTTCTAGCAGCTGGACACCACACCTCCCCCATCCCTTGCAAGCTCCTTGTCTTCCTTCACATTGCACTGTTCATCAGTTCCTCCAGCTCAGACACCAGTGGGAGAGGCTGGAGAAAAGGGGTCAGCAGCCCAGTCCAGCTCTCCAACTCCTTGTTTGCTGGTCTTCACTTGTCATCTGCTGGGGTTACAGCTGCTGTGGAGAACAGCTCCTCACGGGTCAGGTCAGCAAAGAAGGGATGCACTGAGCAGGGTTGAATACTAACATCCTCCTCATCAGGTCAAACAGCTGCACATGCTCTACGGAGTCCTGGAGCATGTAACTCTTCTGAGGTTTGCTGTTCTCCTTCACATTCCTACCGCCCATTAGAGCTGTTCTCATCTGAAACCAGGCCCCCTTTGTAGAAATAGTTCTGCTTCCTGGTACGGTGGATCATGTGTGATGGGATGGGCCCTAGGATCTTTATCATAACCAAGCGCTCTCTGTTTTCATGGGTCTGGAAGAATGTAAGGCTATGGTAGGTACTCGAAGAGAATGCAGCCAGACATCACAGGGCTGTGCCCAACCCAGTTCAAGGATCACCTCAGGAGGGAATAGTGATGGGTAGCCACAATGGCGGTGTGCTGTTTGCAGTCAAATGTGGTGCTGCCAATGTCTGCCGCACAGATGCTGGTGTTCTTCCCTGGCTTCTCCTCACAGCTCTTGTGCTCTTTGCAAGGGCTTCAAACATGTTCTCTGGCTTCAAGTCCATGTGTGTCAGCTGGTTCTCATGTAGAAATCAAAGCGCATGGCAGAGCTGGTAGGTCATGTTGCCAAACTTGTGGTAGGGGGTAAGGCTGGAAGTTGTTCTCCTTCAGGAACTCAAAAATGTTCTTACCAAGGAGCTCAAAGGTGATGCACATAGGACCACAGAAGTTGAACCAGTCAGACATCAGAATACACAGGAACTTATTCTCTTTGTCATTTTTTATTTTCTTAAGAACATTAATTTCTAGACGGGCAGCATCCCAGTACTTGCACACATAACGAATGATCTTCAGGGCAGTCTGTGACCTCTGGCATGGTCCAAGCACTTCACCACCTTGCTAAAGGTAACTTTGTCCAGGTTCCCCATGATCTCATATTACTCTTGGAGCCAATTGCGGATGCAGGACACCAGGTATCCATTCTTGTCATTTTCCACAGTCTGTCTACTACACTTACTGTTGGCTTCTCGAGGAGACAGTGCTACAAGACCTGGTATGGTGTTTGTGACAGTGGTGGGCCTGCTTTCAGGTACAGTATGGCCCCCTCTCTTGTGACCATCTCAGATGTTGGAAAATGTGAAGACCATAACAAACCTCTCCAAAGGATGGACTCTGCTCTTCACACCAATATGCATCGCTGTCCCAGTGTTCGTACTATCTCCGCTGATAGGGTAGGCAGTCATGGCTTCTGGACCATGATCTCCTTGGGGGAGGCTTCCTTTGGAATGGGTATGGTAGTAGATTTTATGCTCCCAACTGTAAGACCACCTCCTCTTCCAGCAGTAGCTCAGGTATGGGTCTGGCTCTGGGGAATGGTATACATTACAGTGATACGTCCAAGTTGCCCAGCAGTGGGCTCAGGCCCACACTTCAAATTTCGTTTTTTTTATTGATATTTATTGAGCTCTACATTTTTCTCTGCTCCCCTCCCTGCCTCTCCCTTCTTCCCTTCAACCTTTCCCCAAGGTCCCCATGCTCCCAATTTACTCAGGAGATCTTGTCTTTTTCTACTTCCCATGTAGGTTAGATCTATTTAATTCTCTCTTAGTATCCTCATTGTCTATGTTCTTTGGGATTGGGGTTTGTAGGTTGGCTTTCTTTGCTTTATGTTTAAAAACCACATATGAGTGAGTACATGTGATAATTGTCTTTCTGTTTCTGGGTTACCTCACTCAAAAAAATGTTTTTAGCTTCATCCATTTTCCTGCAAAATTCAAGATGTCGGGTGTTTTGTTTTGTTTTTCTGAGTACTATATTGTGTAAATGTACCACATTTGCCTTATCCATTCTTTGGTCAAGGGGCATTTAGGTTGTTTCCAGGTTCTGGCTATGACAAACAATGCTGCTATGAACATAGTTGAGCACATGTCCTTGTGGCATGATTGAGCATCCTTTGGGTATATACCCAAAAGTGGTATTACTGGGTCTTGATGAAGGTTGTTTTCTAATTTTCTGAGAAATCACCACACTGATATCCAAAGGGGTTGTACCAGCTTGCATTTGCACCAGCAATGTAGAAGTGTTCCCTTTTCCCCAAAACCTCTTCAGCGTAAGTTGTCATCAGTATTTTTGATCTTGGCCATTCTTACAGGTGTAAGATGGAATCTCAGAGTTGTTTTATTTGCATTTCTCTGATGATTAAGGATGTTGAACATTTCCTTAAGTGTCTTTCAGCCATTTTAGATTCCTCTGTTGAGAGTTCTCTGTTTAGGTCTGTACTCCATTTTTAAAAATTAGATTATGTGTTCTTTTGATGACCAATTTCTTGAGTTCTTTGTATATTTTGGAGATCAGATCTCTGTCTGATGTGGTGTTAATGAAGATCTTTTCCCATTCTGTAGGCTGTCATTTTGTCTTGTTGACCTCATCCTTAGCTGTATAGAAGCTTTTCAGTTTCAGGAGGTCCCTTTTATTAATTGTTCCTCTCAGTGTCTGTGTTGGTAGGGTTATATTTAGGAAGTGGTCTCCTGTGCCAATGAATTCGAATGTACTACCCACTTTCTCTTCTATAAGGTTCAGTGTGGCTAGCTTTATGTTGAAGTCTTTGATCTATTTGGACTTGAGTTTTGTGCATGGTGATAGATATGGGCCTATTTTCATTCTTCTACAAGTTGATATCCAGTTGTGCCAGCACCATTTGTTAAATATGCTTTCTTTTTTCCATTTGATATTTTTTTGCTTCTTTGTCAAAAATCAGGTGTTTGAAGGAGTGTGGATTAATATTTGGGTCTTCTATTCGGTTCTATTGGTCCTCCTGTCTGTTCTTATGCCAATACCAGGCTGTTTTCAGTACCATAGCTCTATAGTAGAGTTTGAAGTCAGGGATTGTGATGCCTCCAGAAGTTCTTTTATTGTACAGGATTGTTTTGGCTATCCTGGGTTTTTTGCTTTTCCATATGAAGCTAAGTACCGTTCTTTCAAGGTCTTTGAAAAATTTTGCTAGGATTTTGATGGGCATTGCACTGAATCTGTATATTGCATTTGGTGATATTGCCATTTTTACTATGTTAATTTCTTATTAGGGTTCTGGGAAGAAGTGAAGATTTCTGTAGCTGTAAGATTCGAAAATGATATCAACCATACTTGCCACAGGCCTTGAGGAAATGGAAAATTTATATAATATAGGTAAAAGGCATAATATTAGAAGGAAGGGAGGTTGGAGACAAGAACATTCCAGATAGAGGAGGGATGTAAATCAAAGAATAAAACTCAAAGCTGATTAAATAAACAACTCAGTTTCAATAGCTCACTGTGAGGACTGTTGTGACTCTGTCAGTTTAAACTTCAATTCTTTAGACATACGTTTTTTTAATCTTATTGTGCTTATCTTACCTGTCTCACAGTTTTGACCACCACCAAATAACCATTTCTACTTTTCCAAGTCTTAAATTTTATTCCATAGTACTCAAGACAATATTAGTTAGAACAGTGACATTTAACTCTCATAACTGCAGCTTTATCCATTTAACGTGGAGACAGGAGTGGAGGCAGGTCTGGCCAGAGAGCTCACAGAGCCGAGAAAAGGACTGAGAAACGTTCACCATGCTCAGTCAGAGACCCCAGGGAGTGCTGCGATCAGCAGACTCTTTCACATTCTGAAACCCCAACAGGACACAGGCTGATGCTGTGTTTCAAAAGAGAGTCTCCAAGGTCTCATTTCCTGTAGACAAAGAGTATTTTCCAGTCATCAAAGCTTAACCTTTACCGACCATGACAGCAATCGCCCTGTGCTCCTCACAGGTCTTCTCCAGAGAAGGGTGAAGGTGGCGATGGGAAACAGAAGCCATGTTTTCTGTTTTATAGGCATTTACAAATGTGAAAGTTTAATACCATGATCTTTCCTTTAGGTAGCATTTAATTTTTCTACTTAGATACTCAAATCGGTTTTTGCATCATAAGCAATCCTGCAGAAATTCAAATAGAATGACTTTTCTAACATAGTTAGAGAGACAATATTTTATCCCCTTTATGTATTATCTCATAATTCTGAGTGTTTGCCAATCTCCTTTGTTCTCTGGGGTGACGTAAAGGAAGGTGTCTCTTGACTTAAGTGGGGGTTAGGGTGACAGCCTTATAAATGCATTATAAGGTGAAAAATTATAAGTCTACAGTTTATTCGAGAAGCTGGAGAGATGGAGAGTGGCTAAGAACCTGTCTGTTCTTCCAGAGGCTCTGAGTTTGGTTCCCTGCACCAGTGTAGGGCAACACATATGGTGCATTCTTCCCCACTACATACAAATAAACATAATCTCTTAAATAAATAAAATCATTCGTGATATTTAAAGTATCAGAAACTATACCTCGACCTAGGCTACTTTAAATTTCCAGTTAGGCATTACAACATGGTACCACATTATACATTACTAAGGGAAAACTATCAAAATGTAGACATCAGAGTGGGTTTTTTTTACTGGATGAATATTACATCTGTGCTGTAATAAAACTGCAAAGTTTCAAGTTGAGTGATTTTAAATCAGAGACTATCTACATAGAGTTTGATAAGAGGAAAGACATTTTTTGAAATAGAGGGATATAAAATCCTAAAAGATTAGTGTCATGCGGTTTTAAATAAATATGAGTTATCATCTATGTCTGAAACTAGGCTGGGCATTAGAGACGTAAAACATATAAGTATTCTGACAGCCAGGAGGACCAAGCAGGACCTCACAATGACAGGCCAGGCAAGCAAATACAGTGATGCAGACAAGTTCTCACCCACACTAGAGAGTGAAGGGTGATGCTCGGGAGGAAAGGGCGAAGAGGGTCACAGATGAAAGGCACCAGGATACCCAGCTGCACTGTAAGTGTCTGTGAGGAGACAAGATTAGCAGAAATCTCTCACATGACCCAAGTGCCAAATCCATGGTTGCATTTGCAGAGTGTGTGGCTAATGGCCCTCCCTGTCTGACGTTGCTTCTCTAAATTGATTGCTTAAACAAATAATTGTCAAGATATTAATCTACTGTAATCCATTTGGTAGGATTGCTTATGTGTCGGCTGTTAGAGGTTTATCATTTTGTCCCCAGTAATTCTTCTTTTAAAATATTTTTTATTTGAAAAATATTAAGATCGCTTTCTTAACACTTGTAGGAAGTCCCATAGGAGAAGCACAGGGTTTCTGTGTTGTTGGAGAACCCTTCCTCCCCAGAACTCACAAGCCTGGGACTACTAAAGAGACTGCCCGGCGCCTGGTGGGGGTCGTGCCCTCCGCAAGGTCACCCAGCCTGTTGAGATAAAAGCAGCGCTGCTGTCTGAGTTCTAACCCCATCCACTTCCCTAGTCCAGGCCTACATTTTCCAGGGAAACTCTGCAGGGCTCCGCATGTCCTTTGGCCAGCGTCCACAGTGACATTCTTCTTCGCTTCCCCTCCTCCTTGATATAAAACTTTCAGCTAATTAATGAAGGGTCATGTGATAGATTGTGACAGACGATTTGCCCTCTGATGGAATTTTGATATGTGTTACTGAGAGTGATTAGGTGTGCACATTTCTGGGAGAGTAGTTTCCTGACAGTGCTCATTTGCAGACTGGTTGTTACAGCCAGTGCATGTCAGCAAACTCTCTTGAGTGGGGCTTGCCATGGAGAAACTCAAAAGGACATAAGATAAAACACCCATATCTTGCCCTCTCATGAGTAAAATTCTCAATGACACATTTTAGATATAGCTATCTGATTATTTCTATTCTCAAGATTTTATTTGAGGCTTCAGATGGTCTTAGGGCTCAGTGACCTTCAAAGATGAGCTGCAGGTCACAAAGGACCATTTTTATAAGTCGCTCTGCTGTGTGAAAGGGTCACTGTACTCTCCATTATCAATGTAAGACAAATCCCCCTTCACATCTCTATTTTTCTTAATAACACTTTGAGGACAAATGGGAATTTTTTTCTTATCTCTTTTTCTCTGGTTGTTAAACACATGCAGAAGAGAGTGGGTTATTTTAGTTTCTATATCCTTATTGCAATGGGCCAAGGTACGTCGTGAATATTAGAGGGTTGTGATTATTTTTCTTTAATATTTATTTATTCTGTCACAATTTCCATGCATATATTACGTGAACTTTGATGATAATCTTCCCATTATTATCTCTTTTTTTTTTAAATTTATTTATTTATTAAGGATTTCTGCCTCGTCCCCACAACCGCTTCCCATTTCCCTCCCCCTCCCCCCGATCAAGTCCCCCTCCCTCATCTGCTCGAATCTTTTCTCCCTGCCCACCAAGCAAGCCCCCCCCCCCACATTCATGACTTTTCTTATGGCTCGCTGAATTTAATTAGTGTTGCTTGCATGAGCATGACTAGTTGTTATTAGCTGAGGCTGCTGGTTCTTACAGCACTGGCAACTTTTGATTTTCTTTCTGACAGGATCTCATGTGTCCAGTGCTGACCTTGAAATCACCACATAGCCAAGGAGGACCTTAGATTTCTGATCCCCCTTTCTCTACCTTTCAAGTGCTGGAATTCCACTATAGATTGCCACGTTTAGTATATGCAGTCCTAGGGAGTCGTTCTCAGGATTTGTGCATGCTAGGCAAGCATTCTGCCCACTCAGCTACACTGTCAACCCACAACTTTTGACTTTCTATCATCATCTTTGAAGAAGGAGATCCTGATTTGGGAGGGAGGAGTTGGAGATAGGAGAACTTGGAGGAGGGAAGGGCAGAAGTAATGATGAGCTCATGTATGAAAACAATAAAATGAAACTTAGAATACTTTTAAATAAAGAAAGAAGTAAGTAGAAGAAAGCTCAAAGCTACACAAAATGGAGAGAATATAATAACCCCCATGTACATATCTCTTAGCCTTGACAACCAACAATGTATGGCCTGCCTTCAAATTCTACCTATTCCCTCTGGCTGTATTACATTGTATTCTTTTGCAACAAATTACAGATGCCCTGAATTATGTAGAGAATTTTAAAAAGTGGGGGCAGGAGTTGATGCTAACAAAACCCAACATTATCATAACTATAAAGAGTTAAATTCCTAGCCATCAGTTTATCCAGTTAGGCCTCCAGGTTTGTGAACACTGGTTCACAGGGTGAGTACCACTTTTTAGTAAAAGAGAGTTTTGCCATGGGGTGCTCTAGGAATTTCTGGGAATTGTCCCCCAAAATGTAAAACTGCATCACCAGAAATATGGGAAAATACATCTTTTGTTGTTGAGTTTTACAAGGTGATTGATGGTTATATCACGGTATCAATGGTGTTATCAAAGGTGAATATCATAATGAGGGTTAGAATTATAGTGGCCAACTTCAGCAATGCTGTATTGTTCTTTCACGCAATAAAGCTGATTTTTCACTTTTGTTATCCAGAGACTGACCTAATGCAGGGTAATTTATGTTTCCAATCTTATATATAGGAAGCCTGCTACCAGACTTTCTTTTGATTTGTAATTTGAGCCTCACCTAAACCACATTCTATCTGGGAAAAATATCGATGTCTGTGGAAGACTTCACGACCTTCCTCTCTAAAAGAAATAAATGCCTTAGAAACAAATTAAATGGAAGCTGTCTTTAAGTGATCATTTTATGATATGCTTTATCTGTGCAAACCAGGACACTGGAGGACCAAACAAACACTGAACTGTCCAGTGGGGTCAGGAAAAGTACGAACCTTCTCACTCTCTGCTGCAGCAGTTCTAGAATGACTGCATGTGCATCATGCTTCCATAACCAACCTGTGCCTTAGGTGCCTACAGAAAACTGCTATTTAAAACTACAGTGGTTGGCTGGGCGGTGGTGGCGCATGCCTTTAATCCCAGCACTCAGGAGGCAGAGGCAGGCAGATCTCTGTGAGTTCGAGACCAGCCTGGTCTACAAGAGCTAGTTCCAGGACAGGCTCCAAAACCACAGAGAAATCCTGTCTCGAAAAAACAAAACAAAACAAACCTACATTGGTGCTTCAGTATGCTGATGTAGGACTCTAATCCAGTACGCAGGAGAGTGAGGCAAGAAGATTGTGAGTTCAAGGCCAACCTAAGTTACACAGTGAGGAGAGAGAGAGGAGAGAGAGAGAGAGAGAGAGAGAGAGAGAGAGAGAGAGAGAGAGGAAATGAGGACTGGAAAAATGACTAGGCTCACAATCAAAACATACCAGAAAAAGAAAAGAAACAAATTTAGAGGGAGTTCTTCTGTACTGTGAAGGATATATTCTTATAACAATAAATAGATCTAGACAATTATTAATAAAATATTGCCTCATTTTTCTCTTTGTAACCATACTCTTGTTCTACAGAATCCTTTCTCAAGAGTGACTTGTTTTGTGTCTGAAACATGGGTCATTCTGGTTTTCATATGGACTTACAATATGTGTGTAAGTTTAGTTATTTTACAGGAAGTTTGACTTCCTGTGTGGGAGGAAGGATAATATTGACCAGGAAAGGTCATTTATACTCCTGATCTCATGAAAGGGGTGAGTAAAGGGGTGTGGAGAGTTTTCTTATAGTTATTGGTTGTGTGATTTATTCCCTTCATTCTCATGGTCACTGTGGCCACAGGAGAACCGCACCAAAGTCAGGAGATCCTGGAGACCTCAATTCCACTCATGCTCAAGCAGCTGCAGATGGCATCGTTAGGGGACCCCAACTAGCAGCAAATATGCCTGGTACATTGCCTATGGCTCACCAAGTCCATGACTCTAACACTTAATGGCCAAGGGTGTCTATGTGATCCCAGAAGCAATATTTCTGTATGTGTCTTCCTTCATCTTTCCATTCTCCTTTTTTTCCCATTTATGACATTTATTCTTTGTGGATAGTTTTCACTATGGAAACACAAGAAACCATCAGCTACATTCAGGCATACTGACCATGTTCTTAACAACAATGCCTTGGCCATCACTCTGCTGCATGAAACATGCTGAAAGTTGCTAACTGTGTACAGTGTTGCACATAAACTGTCTGTGCAGTGCTGCTGTGGTCATCACCGCAGTTTTCTCTCCTTGACCTGCCTCCCAAGCAGGGAGCAGACAACACCAAGCCGTACCTTGAGTTGCTGATGCAAATCCAACAGGGATAATTTAGTCTTCTCTCTGGAAAAGCACTTTAAGAGCAGAGAAAATGGTTTTGCTTGGACCTTCCATCCCATAGCTCAAATGAAGGGAAATGAATTTTTAATAGTCATTCATCAAGAGTATTTTGACTATTGTTTTGAAATCATTGCTTTTTCAAAGTCTGTAACAGCTGGGTAAGATGAAATGAGTGGACTTTCAAATCCTCTTCAATCTGAACCCTCACACAGCGAAAGAGCAGACATTTTAGATCTTCTGAATGTTCACTCCGAAGTTGCTTTTATTTACTGTTCATTTAGAGAGAATAGTGCCAAGAACAAGGCTGTGCCGTCTCAACTCTTGCCAGATTCCTCCTTGAAGTGTTCATCTGTCCACTGTCCTTCTGAGCTGATTGTGATTGCTTATTTCATTGTCACTGCTCAGAAGGAATCAGTGTTTGGGGAAATACCTTTATCCTTATCGAGTATGTTTACTTTGGGTCTAAGAATCATCGTGCAATGACTGGACTGATAAGCTAGGTTGGTTAGGAGGGAAACCAATACAGCTGTTTAACTTTCCACCTATGTCTAAGAGCAAAGGACTACTAAGACAACTCATGTTCTCTAAGGGAGAACAATCCTCAGGCCTTTGCTTATAAAAGCAGAAAACGCTGTTTGCTTGTGGTTTCATTTAGCTGACAAAACTGCAATAATCCGTTTTCAGAGGGACTTTATATTTGTTAACAACTGTGAGCATTTCATGTCAGTGAAGACTGTTCTATGTTAATTACAATACAGCTTGGCCAATGGCTTAGGTGTATTCCTACCTAGCTCTTATCTTTTAAATTAACCCATTTCTATTAATCTGTGTATTGCCATGAGGCTGTGGCTTACCAGAAAGTTTCTAGCATCTTTCTCCTTCGGCAGTTACATAGAATCTACCTGACTCTGCCTCCTTTCTCCCTACATTTGGTTTAATTTTCCCCACCTAGCTCTATTCTGCCCTGCCATAGGCCAAAGTAGTTTCTTTATTAACTAATGGTAATAAATCACAGGATACAAAGGGAAATCCCACATCCAATTTCATGTGTAATACAAGCTTTGGGTTTTATTTGGTCACATTTCAGAACAAAATTTTAGGTTTCCTGAACGTCTCTATTCTGTATATTAGGGAAATGGCCTTGCCTCTAAGGGATCCAAACAGACATGGTAATGGTTTTTAGGCATGAGATACTAGCCACTAAGCTAGGTAGGCATCTTTAAAGACAAACACTTATATTTAGTTTGTTTGGTTTTTTTGTTTGTTCACTTTAAAAATATTTACTAATTCCTTGAGATTTTCATGCATGTATTTTGATAATATTTACCTTCAACTCCCCCCCCCGCACTGCTCCAACTAACCCCTTCTAGACAACCCAATTCTAACTTCATTTATTAATAGTTTTTATTTTATTTTCAACTGTTTTTAAATAACCCATCAAGTCCACTTTTGTTGCCCATGTACTGGAGTGTGTCATGGTTGTGGGGCCATATACTGAAGTGTGGTCCATGTACCAGGGGTACTCCCATAAAAACAAACAAACAAACAAACAAACAAACCTAACTCTCTATGTCTTTCAGAAGTCATCAACTATCAACAGCTCCTCAGCTGGAGGGGGTTCTTGAATTCTTTTCTTTTCCATGCTAGAATGTTGGCTGATTTGATCTTTTGCGGAACTTGCTCAGGCAACCACAGCTAGAGTGAGTTTATGAATACAGGGATCCTGCCCTTTCCAGAAGACCCTGGACAATTTCCACCCATTAACAAACTTCAATGTGTCTTTTATTTTCTTCAGTTAAAGCATCATGGTACAGACTGAGCATGTTCAGAGGCACCCTGGTTCAGCATTTAACTTTACCCTGTGTTCCATGCCCTGAAATGCATCTATTGTCTTTCTTCTTGAACCATGTCCTCAACTGAACAGTCTCAGAAATAAACTGCTAAAGTACTTTCATATAAGGGTATGCATAGGTTTCCTTTGGAAACAGCTTACTCCTATTAGTTTCTTTATTCTTACTTACTGGTTGCACTTACTTTGGCTTTGTGGTCACCAAGAGGCGAGTCCATTGCATTCGTTCAGTCATAGAGGTATTGGGCCTGTGCCTCGGCATGATGTTATAGCTGTCTCTGTTGAAAACTGATATGTCTCATGCACCCTGGAAACTATTTTATTGTCCATTATCTAACTACAGCCACCTAAAGATATTGCTAATGTAGAGAATAGAATGCTACACTTTTAAGAGATTAAACAACTTGTTCAAATACATATAGCTAATCTGTCTAATTCCAAAGAATGCTTCACATCAAAATTTAGTCTCTGGTTTTCTGAAATAGAAAACAAGTATAGATTACACAAAAGCTTGAACATCATGTGTCTTTGGCCTCATGAATTGCTGAAGGAGATTCAGATTCAAATGTGACCTGATAGAGAATCCTTAGAGTTTCTGCTATCTGCAAAATTCTGAGAGTTTATTAGTTCAGTTCTATAGCCATAGGTTAAACAGGATGCTCTTCAATTCATTGCTTTATTAATTGCTTGATCTTTTCCTTATAATAATGGTCTCTGTATGATGTGAAAGACAATTCACCAAAGAAAGGAATCAGAATTTGAAGAGGAGAAGGAGCCCTAAGGTCTGAGAACCAGCATTCCACATGTCAGGTGATAATAACATCTGCCAAAACCAAGGGAGAGCACAAACCTCTGCTGTGCGGGAGGTATAGCATAGAACTTCTACCTTCTAATCCTCTAGGGGTATAGTACTTAAAGCAAACAATCACACACAAAAATAGAGGCAGGAGGAAGCATCACAGCAGTCATGTGCTGAGTGCTTATCCAGTGCCACCTGTTCTCATCACCCATAAGATTTGATTGGGAAAGGAGCTATCAACCCTGGGAGCCTATAATCCTTCAGGGTATTTTTAAAGACAATTCAAAACATAGTGATAGTTGAGCAGGTAAATGTGCTTTTCAGGCAAGCCTGGTGGCTTGAATTCTGTCACAGGAAACCACACAGTCACAGGAGAGGTGGCTCCCAGCCGCTGTCCTCTGATCTCCACATGTAGTACATGTGTGTTCAAATGCTGCTATCTCCATCTCTCTCCCTCTCACTTCCCCTCTCCTGTACAAAATGAAAGGAACAAGACATATGGCCTAAAAATGTAGGTCTAAAGACGCTAAATCCCACTTTATTTTAACATTTTTTTTTCTAGGAACCAAATAAAAAATCTTCAGAGTAGCATTAGTGAAAAGCTACCTAAAGGTCCTTAGGTATCTCATGAAAACATTTGACTCCTTTGGACTCAGAAATGTGCAAAAAATGTCACAGAAGCCTCTCCTTGTATTTCTTTATACCCCAACAGCTAACAACAAACTCTTAGTAGACAGTCTCCTGTGTAGGATACATTTTGGCTGGAGTGTGTAGTCCCTTGGAAGGAGGAATAAGAGAAGATGCTGGAGGAAGAAGTACTAGACCACAAAGGTCTTTTGTATTAGTTTTCTAGGGCTGCTTTAATAATATACCACACTGTAGGGTAGAAAGTAGAGACATACTGTCTCATAGTTCTCATAGGTACACAGTCAAGATGGCCTCTCAGGGTGCTATTGTCTCTCTTAGCTTCTGGCATGCTGACCATCTTTGATCATTCTAGTTTTCCCTTATAGTCCTACAGTTGTTTTTCTGTGCCCCTGTTTAACTCTTCTTCTGTAAGAGTGCTAGTTATGTTAGATTGGGGTCCACCCAAATGACCTCATTTGAACTCAACTACCTCTAAAGGCATATCTCTAAACAATGTCAAATTCTGAGGTACTGGCGGTTAGCTTTCAACTTTAAAAATTTTGGGAGGAAATATTTCATTCCCAACAAACTTTATAAACCAGCAATAAAGTGTAGGCTTTGAAATCGGGATTTTTATTAGGATCGTGCAAAATAATATTTATGAAAACATAACACAAACTGTGAAGGACAACACAGATGGATGCCGTTCCTATTGTAATTGCTAGGCATTTTATCACGGCTCAGTCTGTTCCAGGATTCCTCTGCTCTGAGAGTATTGCAGATCAGGCTATGGTCGTAGGAAGCATGGAGACATTAAAATGTTTTTGACATCACCGGGTTATGAGGAAAGAAAAAAAAATCCTGGCTACCTTTAGCAGATCCTTTATGATTCAGGACCAACTACTGTGATTCTGATTTTCATAGGGAATTTCTGTAGAATTCTTGTGACTTATGAAGACTCACAGTTGTGTTTAAAAGGCCAGTGGGTGAACATAAGAAGGAGGAAGGATCTGTTGAAAGACCCCTCACAGCTGGCATTTCGCTTCAGGGAATTCGAGGCCCCTCCACCCTTTCTGGAAACTCAGATTTAAACTACAGAAGAGTTTTATGCATATGTTAGCCCTCCAAGAAATGCCTTCCTAGGATATAAACAGGACGGGTTCTAAAGTAATTTCTTTCTCTTTGTTTAATGTATTTTTGACTGCAATTTTGTTTGTGTTGAGATCACCATCGGGCTCCTTCAAAATGTCTTGATTGCTTCATTATCTATTTACAGCACATGAAAATCCCTACCCTACTCGCTCACATCTTCTCAACAAGAGAGGATCTAAACTCATTTAAACAACAGGGAGAGCATCCGTAAAACAGAACAAGTAGCATAATAGGCAACAGAGCACTAATCCATACTGTATGGATTTGTTCTTCTGTTTATGTATGTAATGGATTTATTCTTCGGTGGATTCAAGGTGTTCCACAAAAGATCACAAATTACATCAAGATTAAATAAAAAGAAAGACACAGGAGCAAGGAGAAAACATACCTGACAACATTATCACACAAGGGACAGGTGGAAGATTTTGAAATGCTGAAGCTGATCATCATTCAGTGCTCAACTTCTCAGGGCCCACATTCTTCCTGAGGCACCTCGTCTCTGTGAGACACTCTGATATGTTTTCTGAATCCTTTCCTGCTAAGATTTCCCCTATAGAAGTCCCTAAAGAGGAAAATATATAATATCAGACATTGTCATCACTTCCCCATGTGGTTGGACTTTGTATCAACCCTTGATGAAGGTCAGTGGCATTCAGTCTGATTAAAAAGCTGCAGAAGTAGGGACTCTTGTTAACACTGCTTACAGATCCAGAGCTTAAGGCTTCTGAAAATAAGTAAAGTCACTCAGTTAATAAGTGGCAGCATCAGATATAAGCTCCAGCAATCTAAGTTTGGATTGGCCTGAACCACCTTAAAGACCTGCCCATGTTAAAGCTCTTCAGTAATCTTATCAAAATTATTAAACTGTGTCTCAAGAAAAACAGGCAATCAGACATAACACCACATGCACTTGCTAATTTTATAGTGTTCACATATTCCCTGAAGTTCTTCCTAATAAATGAAGAACACCAGCTGTGAGGACTGAAGAAGCCAATGTCACTCAAACATTTTTTTGGATATAGTTCTCTCCTGAGGGTTTTGTAAGAAGAAGAAATCCACAAGCCCTAGCTTAAGGCAGACGACTGGATATAGACTTGGAAGGACTCAGGTAATGACAGACATCCCATGAGCCTGCATACCATCAAGGCAGGCTAGTGCCTTCTCAGGAAACCTAAGGACGCTCACTCAGTGCGGAGTCACTCTCTACTCATATTGTGAAGTAGTCAAGGATGTCTGCAGAAATTTCTGTGCCTGCTTCAAAACATAAACGAGTGATGAGGGCCCTGGTTTTCGTTGTTGTTTTGCTTGGCTTTTACCTACAGTCACTTACTCAAGAAATATTATTCTAGTCCCACACAACAACATTAATGCCCAGCCATAATGTTATCTATGTTAGCCATTTTGTTTGTTTGAGGCTAGGTCTCACTATGTAGCCTAGAGTGACTGAGAACTCCCAATCTTCCACTTCACCCTCCTGAGTGGTGGGATTGTATAGTTGAAACAATATACTCACATAGTTGTTAACCAGTTTTCTGGTGACATGAATTTGGCAATTTATAATCTGGATATCTGATTAGACTGCCATGCTGAGTCCAGTTGATTCATCAAGTCACTAAATGCTGGGAGACAACTGACAGCTCTGGTGGTTGCAATGGACACTGTCCTTTGCTACCATTTCTGCCCTTCCCAGAAGCAATGCTGTCTATTTAAATCCTGTATTCTAAGTAGATGTGGTGGGTGTGCACAACTTCAATCCCAGCACACAATCTCAAGACCAGCCCAAAGTATAAAATGAGGCTTTGTCTCAAGATACAACAAAATAGAAACTATTATAAATAATGACAACAAAAATATCTAGAAATCTTTTCAGAATGAAAACAAGTTCACACAAAAAAATTAATTTCTTAATGGCCTGAAATCCAATCAAATGGCAGTGTGAGGGTATGGCTCAAGCGAAACCACGTGGGCTGGAAATCCACCACAGTACTCGAAAATGTTAGAACACAAGGCACGCTACTGATTTGGTTTTTGAAGCAAATTCTGGATAAGCAACAGTAACCATGAATGAGTATTGAACCCACAGTATTTTCCAAAAATAATAACACTGGTAGAAACTAACGGTGTGGCAGACACAGTTTGACGATCTTTGCACACTTAAGTTATACTGCATACCCCATGAGGTCTGTGATATTATCATTTTCAGTTTGTAGACAAAGGAGTCCATTCTCTTTTCACACATTATATTCCAAAACTCTTCCAAGTAATGGAGAGTGCTTCCTGCATTGAAAGATGGACTATGGTTAACTCACTGACCTAAGAAGTCAGAGGGCATGAAGGAATAATCACTGAGGTTACAAGAGATGCTTATCAGAAGAGTGAGCTCATAATTGGAGGTACTTATGGTTCTCATAAAACATGAGATAGACTCAGAAAACTCAGGTTGTGGTATCCTAGCACCAACCAGATTCCTTTTTAAGCTTGAGATCTGCATTTTCTGAACTGTTTGAATATCCAATGGATTAAATTGATTTCACCCTCTTACTGAGACACTGCCCTCATGAAAGTAGATTCCCTGCTGGGGTTCAATTTACTCGCAGAGGTGGCCCACAAACCATGAATGATCAAGTCAAGGGTATAAGGACACAGCCCCCTTGTCGGTCTAGGCCATCTCCAGAGACCACCTGATTCCAACATCTCACAAATTGTCTGAGAATCAGCCAGTATCTGCCTTATTGCTGTTGCATTGCCCTCACAGGAGACTGGGATAAAAAGTGTCACACAGGGACTTGCTCCTGAGACAGAGTGTGTCACACAGACATGTTTTACCATACAGTCTACTTGTCAAGGAAGCTGATCATGACACCTGTTTCCGTATTTTTCATTCCAATTTTCAATCAGTAAAAGACTGTCCTTATTTCATGAAAAAGGTCTAAAATTGCCTCTTAATGTTTAGATTTGTCTTTGTTTTTCCTTATTTCTTTGATGAGGGAAATACCTTAAGTTATGTCAATAAAACTATGAACATGCTTTGATGTTGTACAGTGGATTTGTTTAGGCATACAACACAGGCAGTGACCATACAATAACATAGATCTAAAGGAATGTATATGATTATATCAAATGAAAATGATTATATGTAGATTAATAAAGGTAGTGGTTAAACATAGGAAATATTAATTAAACAAAGACATAAATTGATATGAAAATATAATCAGTATGGGAAGGAAGACTGAACACAGCATGGACACAGATGTGAATTTTAGCTGTCTGTGGGAACCAATACCTCCTTTACTTTCTGTCTCTAGTCCCTCCCCTTTATTTTAGGACAGGCAAAGTGAAATCTTTGGAGTAAGGCTCACAGCAACCACTGGGATTCTTCAGGGAAGGCTCTAATTATATGCCACAGATTCACTGCAAAATCCTGCAGGGCACTGAGTGAATCTTTCTGAGCTGTCACTTTGCTTGCTCTTTATGGAGGATATGATAGGGAGCTGGATGACACATCCCTTTGAACCTTTGTTCTCTGTGTGAGTGAGGTAAGAGAAACCACTTACTCAAGTGTTTTACATTCTGTTCACATCACGCCTAACAGCCTGGCTTTGGAAATACGTGAGTAGATGTAGGACTTTTCACTTGGGCAAACTTTGCTGGTTGTTCAAAACAGATTGTTGCAAATGGATAATATAAATATGTGTCTGTGCTTACTGTCGTTAACAGTCTGAATACTGATGCAAGTTATTCATTAGAAGGTTGAAGATTTTCCTATATCACTCATCTGTTTGTCTGTCAGTCTGTCTTTCTGTCTACCTATCATCCATCTTTCCTCTATCTGTACATACATGAAATATAATCAAATTCCTCTACATGTAATATATACTACATTTGTTGCACATTTTCAAGTTACCACTTCATTTTCATAGATATCAGTCATACATATGGAACATAGACCACACACACACGTGTGTGTAGTATATATATGGTATATATGACCTGGATGTGTTATGGATTATATTAATGAGATGGCCATTTTACGTGGCCATGTACCTTCTCACAGTAGACCAGTCCTTTTGCCTGCTGATCCAGTTATCTTATTGTGAATGAAATCTCAATTTGACCTCAAGACTTATGTCCCTGCAAGAGGGCAGTATAGGCAAATATTTTAAAATATCTTTGATCATCTAATCACCTAGAGCTATGTCTTGGGAATTTTTTTAGCTACTGAACCCTGGCAGGGATGTTTGAAAATCGGTTGTGGTGTGTGTGTGTGTGTGTGTGTGTGTGTGTGTGTGTGTGTGTGCATCCATGTTTGACTAGAAAGGACAGAAAACTAGAAAGGGTTTTGTCCTTGCTGAGTTGATCGCGTTGTTCTGTGCCAGTATTTACAGGGACAGAATGGATGTATATTAAAAGCAGTGTGTTCAAATTGAATAATAGATAAGAAATGAATGTTAAAATGTGAATGACATTTTTGCATTAAATTGGATTTGTTTGAGGATAGTAGCCTAGCTAGGGATCCAGACAGCACTTTCTCACTGGTTTCAGCAACTGGAGGCTGAGGGCCTCCTGTTTGTACATTTATCAGCGTACCTTAGGATACAGCTTTGCATTCTCAAGAACGAGGCAGTGGGAAAAAAGTCTGAAGACAAACATCTGGGTAGAGTTTTTATGTCCAGGTTTCAGAGGCTATTACTTCCCTCTGTCATCTCTTCTGAAATAACAAATTCTTTTGCCAGCCTTGTTGAATCTTCTCAAGTTTGAGCCAAGTGTCTTTGCTCTTTTGAATGAGTTTAATTTTCACTACTACTTTTCCTTTTTGCCGACTCTTTGAAGATTACAATCAACTCATTTTTGTCCTTCTCTGTACATCTCTGAGTTATTGATTAGCTGGGAATGTACCTATAAATGAGACTTCAGAGTGCAATTCCTTTGTTCCCGGAGCTGCTCTTTCTCCTTCCAGTTCTCAGGTGTTACAACAATTCTAACTCTGCATTCACGGGCTCTTTGCCCATTAGCAGCTAGGATTTGTTAGGCACAGCAAACTATATTTCCTTGCTCTGATGAAGCACGAGAACTATAACAGCTATCTCCACAGCAGGCTACTCTCCCTAAAGAGGGCCGAACAAATGTCGCCTTGGAGCAGAAGTGAGCAGAAACCAGGTCACGAACTGGTCTGCACAGGACTGTGGCACTGCGATAAAGCTCGATAGTTTAGCGGCGGGTCGGTGACTTCTGTCTGCATCGTACCCTTTTGGCATCTTAGATGGATAGAAATTTTCATTCTCCTATTAACTTTTGTTTAATTTAATGGATTTGTGGCCTGGATTATGAAAGTGACCTGTGTTTAAAAACTCATTTTTTAAAAATTTCTAACTCACAGATTTTTGAAGGGCTCACAGCTTAGACGAAGGTCAAAGAGTAGTATTATTAGAAATAGAAATATGATCTAGAAGCCGCTTCTAATTGAAGTTTATTAATATTAAAATAATGATGAGAATAGGCATGGAACATTTGAGGCAGAAGACTTGTACCACTGTGAGTCTAATATGGCACCTGGAATTTGGAACATGGCTCTAGGAGACTATGGTTAGCCAGAATTGCACCTTATTATGAAGTTTATAAAGTAGCTGGATAAGGACATTGACTTTATTTCTCAAACCAGTGGAACCCTTTTGCAGACAATGTGATCAAATTTGTATTTAGAAAAAGAGGATGAGGGGCCTGGGATGTAGCTCATCTGATAGACTGCTTAGGAAGCATGAACAAAGTCCTACATTCGATCCACAGTACTGCATAAACACATGGTGACACATGTTTCTAATCTTGGTGATTCCAACCTTGAGAAGGTAGAGCAGGGGGAGCAGAAGTTCAAAGTCAGCCTTAGCTATATGAGTAAGTTTGAAGCCAGCCTGTTCTACATGGTACCTTACCAAAAATGGAGAAAAGAAAGGAGAGATGGGGGAAGGAAGGATGGGTGGATGGATGAGTGGATGGATGGGTGGATGGGTAAAGAAAAGAAAAAGGAAATAGGATGAATGTAACTGGTGTGCAACAACTTCCTTGACTTTCATTTCAATGTACAGAAATGTTCAAAAATATGAAAATGAAAATTTTAAGTTCAAAGGCAAGAAATGGAAACCCTTAACTCTCCAAAATGAAGAGGAAACTCAAAATCAAAAGAGTAAACAGGAAATGATGCTCAAATAGACCATGAAAGCAGTGCAGATATAGGCTTTAACTGCAGGCAATGGGAGAAAAAAGCCCATAGGAGGTAGTTTGTACTATCCTCTCAGATAAATCTGCTTCGAACCAGGATTTCAGAAGTACTGGCTTGTCTATTAAGAAGGGAATATGGCTCAGAGAACTGAGATGAAGCTTTCCGTACCTCTGGGCCCAGTGGGAATAATATCACCAAAAAGAAGTTAGCTCACCAAGCTCATACCATAGCCAATGTGATGTCAGGATTTCCTTACACCAATATTGAAAATTTACCAATGAAATTGGGATACTGCACACACAGAGGCATTTCTAACCATCATGTTGATATTCATTCTAAGAAACATTGGAAAATTACCTCCCCTGGAAATGAGCTCAAGGTGGAGACATGCAAACCAAGTGAGCCCGAAGGAAACCTGGAAATAGCGGATTCAGCAAACAGTAGAGTATGGGTTGTAAAAGCCAGAAATGAAAGAAAGTCACAAATATCCATATGGGCTTTCCAAAGGTGATCTCTGAGCTAAAGCCGAGAAGGAACCTGGGAAAGTGTAAAACTATATGTAAGTAAGAGCATTGAAAGTCAGCAACAGACTGTCTAAAATCAGAACCGAGATCTTAAGTAACAAGGGAAATGGGTTGAGCACTAGCCCCAAGGGACAAGTCAATAATTACAATATTAATCTGAGGAATTGATGGTAAATTCATTATACAAAACTAGAGAGGAAAAGTATATGAAAACTTCGGGGAAATGCCAGCTGGTCAAAAGAAATCAATATATATTTAATGCAAGTTTCAGGTGACAAAATAGAAGGAGAAAGAAGTGATATTCAAAGCAACAGTGGTAAGAAAATTCGAGACTTTGAGTCAGGGGGCATAGTGGGTTTTGAATGTAAGCAGATAATAGAACCGTAAACCTCCTCAAAACACATAGCCATGGAGATGTGGAACTGCATCAGCATAAGGAAAACTTTATATGCTTACAGAGGGGAAAGCAAGTGAAAACAGCAAAGAAGGACAGTTAGACAACAATACTCTTTAAATCTGCAGTGAGACATGGCAGAGAAAAATGAAATAACATCTTCCAAGTGCAGATGGGAAATTGCCATTCTAGAACAATATGCCAGAGTAAGATAAAGGACGGAGATGATTTGTGACTGACACAAAGGCGAACATTTACTGCATTGACGGCACAGATGAATGATGTCTGCCAGGAAGAAGGAAACCAGTGCAGACAAGAATGGTGAATGAAGGATTTTGTACAAAGGCAGGCAAGTGAGCGTACTACTCAAGCATGTCTAGCCAGGCATAGTGTCATGCATCCGAAACTCCAGCTCTTGGAAGGCTGAAGGAGGACCATGGCTTAGGCCAGGCTGGGATACATAGCAAGAGCATGCCTCAACAAAGGCCAAGGGAGACATGACCAGTGATGAGTCTTTGAAAACTAAAGGGAAACACTGAACACTATTAATGTGGGATGTGGGCAAGAGAAGGAGGGAAAATAGAGTTCTGTTGTTGTCAGGAGAGTAGGAAGCACCAACGAAGTCTACACTTACTAAAATTCAACTCAAATACAAAGTTTGTCAGGGTATGCATTGTAAGAAAATAAATAAAATGCGAAATTTAGCAAACATAGCATAGAATTTTTTTAAAAAGTTGGAATAAATTAATTGAACACAAGAAAAAGAAGCCAAAAAACATCAAGGCTAATTCAAAACATGAACAGTATAGCAGCAGTCGACCTAGAGAGGTAAATTATCACAGGAACGGTAAACAGTTCAAACATGTGCTTGGAAAGGCAGAACCTTACTCGGGGATCTATAAATTAGAAATAATTTAACAAAAAGTTTACAAAATCAGAATTTGATATACAAAAGCTGATTATACTTATATTCTGTGCAATATAAATGTTTGGAAATAAATATGAAACATTCAATTTAAAATGGCACCAAAACTAGAGTTCTAAGAACTAACTTTAGTAAGGATTTACACTAGACATTTACACAGAAAAAATGCTAAATGTCACTTGCAAAAATTAAAGAACTAGTTAAACTAAATGATGTATCAATATTGTGATTTTGAAGACTCAATTTTATTTTAAAAAATAAGATATGTCCATAATATCTCTGGAGTCAATGAAATCCCAAATAGTTACCCCATCATGTGCTTTTAGGGAGATTAACAAACTAAATCCCACACTCAAAAAAATAGAAGTAGACAAGAATATCTGAGATAGTCTTAGGGAGAACAGCCAAGTTTAGGCCCTATAATATAAGATGGAAATTTTTTCAATAGAATTATCATATAGGGCAGGTCACTGAAGGCATAAACAGACAGGAGCAGAGTGGCAAATCCAGAATCAGATTCTACACAGCCGATGACCTTGTTTGAACAAAGGTGCCCCTGCAATCAAATGCAAGGAAGACAGTCTTCGCTTTCTGAGAAAAAAAAATGAACATCTACCCTACTGTGTACCAAAATAAATTCTGATCCATTCATACGTCCAGATGACCAGATGGCATAACCAATATATATAAACAAATATTTGTTTCTTTTAAAGATAGTTCCTTGCTCTGCAGTCCAGGCTGGTCTTGAACTCACAATCTACTTGCCTTGACTGACACATTTTACAATTCTACGTGTATTTCATCAAACTCAGTTTGAAGAATCTTGAAAGCAATAGAAGAGATTTTCTTCATGATATATGCAAAAAATTCTTAAACAATATGAAGTATAACAGAAAAAGCTGTCAGTTTTCTCCATGGATAAGTCCCTGATTGGTTATTCCATACCAAATGTTCAGTCCTAAACACTATACATGTCAACAAAACTAAATGGACTCAGTAGGGTACATAAGTATATGTACATACACACAAATGCACAGACACATACATGTATATACATACATATATATGCACACGTGTGTGTGTGTGTGTGTGTGTGTGTGTGTGTAGACAGACTTTTCTTTTGGGGCCACAAGCTCACAAAAAGTTACACAGAGACTAATTATTAATTATGAAACGAAAGCCTAGCTTAGGCCTATTTCTAATTAACTCTTTTTTTTTATTGAGAAAAGAAGAAAAAAAAACATAAACAAAAAACAAGTTTCCACCTCCTCCCAGCCTCCCATTTCCCTCCCCCTCCTCCCACCCTTCTCCCCCTACCCCACTCATCTCCCCCTCCCTCTCCAGTCCACAGAGCAGTCCGGGTTCCCTGCTCTGTGGTAAGTCCTAGGTCCTCCCCCCTCCGTCCATATCTAGGAAGGTGAACATCCAAACTGGCTAGGCTCCCACAAAGCCAGCACATTAAGTAGGATCAAAACCCCGTGCCATTGTCCTTGGCATCTCATCAGCCCTCATTGTTCGCCATGTTCAGAGAGTCCGGTTTTATCCCATGCTTTTTCAGTCACAGTCCAGCTGGCCTTGGTGAGCTCCCAGTAGATCAGCAACACTGTCTCAGTGGGTGGGTGTACGCCTCGTGTTCCCGACTTCTTTGGTCATGTTCTCCCTCCTTCTGCTCCTCATTGGGACCTTGGGAGCTCAGTCCAGTGCTCCTGTGTGGGTCTCTGTCTCTATCTCTATCCATCACCAGATGAAGGTTCTATGATGATATACAAGATATTCGTCAGTATTGTTCTAGGATAGGGTCATTTCAGGTTCCCAATCCTCAGCTGCCCAAGGAACTAACTGGGAACCTCATCTTGGGCACTTGGGAGCCCCTCTAGGGTCAAGTCTCTTGCCCACCCTAAAGTGGCTCCCTTAACTAAGAATTGTAGTTCCTGTGCTCCCCTATCCACCTTTCCTTTATCCCAATTCTCCTGTTTCCCCAAGTCCCCCCTCCTTCCCTTCTACCTTTTCTCTCCCCATCTCCCCTTACCCTCATCCCACCCCACCCCCAAGATCCCAATTTTCTCCCCGGCAATTTGGTCTACTTCCCTTAGCCAAGAGGATAACTATATGTTTTTCCTTCGGTTCACCTTCTTACTTAGCTTCTTTAGGTTCACCTATTGTAGACTCTGTGGCCCTTATTTATGGCTAGAAACCAATTATGAGCGAGTACATCCCATGTTCATCTTTTTGGGTCTGGGACACCTTACTCAGGATAGTGTTTTCTATTTCCATCCATTTGCATGCAAAATTCGAGAAGTCATTGTTTTTTACCGCAGCGTAGTACTCTAGCGTGTATATATTCCATACTTTCTTCATCCATTCTTCCACTGAAGGGCATCTAGGTTGTTTCCAGGTTCTGGCTATTACAAATAATACTGCTCTGCTATGAACATAGTTGAACAAATGCTTTTGTCATATGATAGAGTATCTCTTTGGTATATTCCCAAGAGTGGTATTGCTGGGTCCAGGGGTAAGTTGATCCCGAATTTCCTGAGAAACCGAAACACTGACTTCCACAGTGGTTGCACAAGATTGCATTCCCACCAGCAATGGATGAGGGTACCAGTTCCTCCACAGCCTCTCCAGCAAAGGTTATCCTTGGTGTTTTTAACTTTAGCCATTCTGACAGGTGTAAGATGATATCTCAAAGTTGTTTTGATTTGCATTTCCCTGATTGCTAAGGAAGTTGAGCACGACCTTAAGTGTCTTTTGGCCATTTGAACTTCTTCTGTTGAGAATTCTCTGTTCAGTTCAGTGCCCCATTTTTTAATTGGGTTAATTAGCATTTTAAAGTCTAGTTTCTTGAGTTCTCTATATATTTTGGAGATCAGACCTTTGTCTGTTGCGGGGTTGGTGAAGATCTTCTCCCAGTCAGTAGGTTGCCTTTGTGTCTTAGTGACAATGTCCTTTGCTTTACAGAAGCTTCTCAGTTTAAGTAGGTCCCATTTATTCAATGTTGCCCTTAATATCTGTGCTTCTGGGGTTATACATAGGAAGCGATCTCCTGTGCCCATCTGTTGTAGGGTATTTCCCACTTTCTCTTCTATCAGGTTCAGTGTGTTCGGGCTGATATTGAGGTCTTTAATCCATTTGGACTTGAGTTTTGTGCATGGTGATAGATATGGGTCTATTTTCATTCTTCTACAGGTTGACATCCAGTTGTGCCAGCACCATTTGTTGAAGATGCTTTCTTTCTTCCATTGTATACTTTTAGCTCCTTTATCGAAAATGAGGTGTTCATAGGTTTGTGGGATAAAATCCGGGTCTTCTATACGATTCCATTGGTCAACTTCTCTGTTTTTATGCCAGTACCACACTGTTTTCATTACTGTAGCTCTGTAATAGAGTTTGAAGTCAGGGATGGTAATGCCTCCAGAAGATCCTTTATTGTATAGGATTGTTTTGGCTATCCTGGGTTTTTTGTTTTTCCATATAAAGTTGATTATTGTCCTCTCCAGATCTGTGAAGAATTTTGATGGGATCTTAACTCTTATAACTTATATTAGCCCATATTTTTGAATCTACATTCTTCCATGCACTCCTTACCTCATCTCCATTATCACCATCCTGGTTATTTCACATCTGTCTGGCAACTCTGCCTTTCTTCTTCCCAGAGCTATCTCTGTCCAGAAGTCCTGCCTATACCTCCTGCCTAGCTGTTAACCACTTAGTTTTTTATTAAACCAATCACAGTAACTTGTTTTCACACAGTGTAAAGGAGTATTCCATGACATACACATATGTGCACACACATACACATTTATAAATATATGCATGCATATATATATATATATATATATATATATATATTTACAAGAAGAGGTCATGACTGAGAGAGAGTCAGTAGGCACAAGAAGAGACAGAAGGGGTAGAAGGAGGGAAGAAATTATGCAAATATAGTATAAATGAATTAAACTTTCAAAAATCATTTTAAAGCTCTCAGAGAAGATTGATTGATTATACATACTTAAAATTAAGACCCCCCCCAATTCATCATTAGGGACTATAAAGTCAATTAATGTAAAATTCTTATACACATATTTCCCTTGAATGTATACAAAAGTTATTACTGTCAACTTGACTGCACCCCAAACTCATGACCCAAAATGAACCCTTCCTTCCTGAAGCCACTTTTTTTTCAAGTATTTTATCAGTGTTGAGAAAAGTAATTAATATAGGAAACAGGTTATAGGAGCTGAGGTGAGGCTATGATAAACCCGGTCATGTTGTTCATTGTATTTTTCAACTGACTAGCAGCTGCATGAGTAGAGCTTAATGTACCATTCTCGTGGAAATTTACATCAAAATGCCTAGAAAGAAATGCAGAGAGCCAAGGCCTACATCATTAGATTTCAGAGGGGAACAAGGACTCTATTTGAAATTGGGCTACAGGCCAAATATTTGAGTTATAGCCTGGCAAAGAATCTAGCTTCATCCTGCCAGTGAACTGAACTGAGAGCCGATTCAGAAGCAATAGGTTAATTTGTTTGGAAAAGAAAATTTTAAGACAAGATAGTAGTCAAGATCTTCATGTCACTTCTTGCCTCTATTTGGTACCCATGGCAGTTCATCAGAGAGATGGAAATAGATCCAT
Source organism: Microtus oregoni (assembly GCF_018167655.1). NCBI lineage: Eukaryota > Metazoa > Chordata > Mammalia > Rodentia > Cricetidae > Microtus > Microtus oregoni. Next base: position 1,232,555 of record NW_024543977.1, read on the forward strand.
CTCCTAACCCAGCTATACCACTCTTGGGTATATACCCAAAGTACAATTGCTCAATCATGTTCACTGTTGCTCTATTCATAACAGCCAGAAATTGGAAATAATCTTGATGTCTTTCAATGGACTAAATGGATAAAGAAGATGTGGTATATTTATTCAATGGGATATTATTCAGACATAAAATAAATAAATCTTGAAATTCACAGGAAAATGGATAGAACTAGAAAAATATTCTTCCTGAATGAGGTAGCTCAGATCCAGAAAGGCAAATATGGTGCGTATTTGCTTATATGTGAATATTAGCTGTTAAGTTGTTGATACACACTCTACAATCCATGTAAAAACACGGGTTAGGTAGAGAGTAAGGGACCAGGGGCTAAAGAGGAATCTCTCTAGGAAGGGGAAATAGAATAGAAAGATATGCATGAATGGGTGTAGCGGTGGCTATAATGAGAGGATAAAATAGGGAGGGGAGGAAAGGGAGGAATAAGGGAGGGAATATTGAAGGGTACAGCTAAAACTAAGGGCCATTTGAGAAGTAGTATAGAAACCTAGTACAGTAGAAACTTCCTCAACTATATGCATATATAAAGACAATCTAAATAAAATGCCAAATAATAGGAAGGGTGAAATCCTAACTGGACATCTCTCATCACCAAAGGAAGCTTTCAAAACTAGAAATGAGCTACATCTAATTGAGTTTTGGCCGAAGGGGTTCCAGGGGAACCCTATAACAACCCAGGCTATTGCTAAGACCGTTGGTGGCTCTCCACAGTCAATAAGGGCCTATTGGTGAAGATAACATCAACACAACTCATTGAACACAGAGAAGTTGAACTGGTGGCTACCAAGAGGTTTTACCCCTGAACACTAGTGTTCATGGTACCTGAATGTACTCCCCACCCAACTGAAGGAGAAAGGTAAACACTCACTCAGTTCCAAATCCTTTGATCTACAATAATGACCTGCCTGCAAGAAACACTGGTGCAATCATGGCGCAAAGCTTGTGGGAGTAGCCAGCCAATATCTGATTTAAGTTAAGGCCCACTCTATAAAGTGGATACCATTTCCAATGCTGCTTGAGTACCCAGAAGTCTAAGACCATATAGATCAAGGACCTTGGAGAAAACCAAAGGCTACTGTTCTGCTAAAGGTATATAGCAATAAATTGACTCCCAACAGCATTCTTCTGTGCTTTATAAGTCAGTCTTGCTCAGTCATCCGCAGAGATGCTTCTTCCTGCAGCAGAAGGGAACAAATAGAGACCCACACCAGGCAATATGCAAAGAGTGAGAGATCTCAGAACATTCAGCCCTAAAAGAGATGTCACCATCAAATTCCTTTTCTCAGGACTCATAGAGACTATGGTATCATCCGTGGAGCCTACACAAGTCTGTCCCAGATGGGGGTCCTAGAGCTGAAAGGAAAAGTGGACATATGGCTCTGTCACTAACCCAGAAGCTACCTTCGATTAATAGCCACATGCAAATGGAAAATCAGTTTTCTCTAAGGGAGTCTCACTGGGGCAGTGAGTAAGGGTGGGCTGCCTGCCCAACAGTAAACAAACAACACAAAGGAAATTCAATGGGATCTTTGGAGGTTTTTTGTCTCCTAATGTTAAATTGGGACATGTGGGGGTTTTGTTTATTTGTTTTTGTTTTCTGGCTTATAAGTCCTTTTATCATATATAATATGATAAAATTCCTGAGTGTACAGACTTGTGTATTTCTGTGCCTAAATGTGCTTTTCATGCTCTTTGGGAGGAGAACATTTTTCTTCTTTGGTTACTTTGACATATTCTGATTTTTTTATCTTTTTAAATTATCTTATCTTATTTTATTATTTCTAAGAAGAGACAGAAAACATGTGAATCCTGATGAGAGGGAGGGAGGGAGGACCTGGAAAAAGGATGGGGAGGGGAAACTGTAATCAGAATATATTGTGTGATAAAAAATTGTTTCCAATAAAAGAAAAAATAAAGTTGAAAGACACACAAAAATATGAAGCTTGGCAGGGAAGAGAGTGTGAGCAAAGCTAAAGTTTCAGACAAGAATACCGAGCAAACAACTGAATCGCTCAAGACAGAATTGCCACCCTTAAAACTGAACATCCTGTGGTGGCCTATAAGGACAGAAACTGCTCCCAGGGAAAGACCCCCATCCATTGACCACTCCAATTTGTGAGGTTTCACATCTATTTGGAAGGGGAGATCCTAAACTGAGAATTGCTCCAAAGGGATACTTTGATCAGAACCATCTAGGGATATGTTTTCCCAGGGTCAGCACATATAGGCCGCTGCAGCTGTGGTCCAGGCTTGACAGGCTGCATCTCCAACTGACGTTGAGTTTGTTGACACCATCCAATTGTTACTGGTTTTACAGGCATGAAATGTTCAAGGGTGAGTGAGTCAAAGATGTTTGCTCCTAGGTACCTAAAAACTGCTGCAGTAGACAATGTGTGATGGAAATAGATTTTCTGCAAGGAAACCCTTTGAGGTCATTGCATGGAGCTAGGAAGGTGACACCTGGGAAGACTGGAGACTTTAGGATGTAGGAGATGTCAGGACCATGTGGAGTCCTTTAAGCAAAGCCTGGGGCACAGAGCATATTTGGGTCAAGAGAGAAGTTATGTGTGATGCAGCCAGAGGGGCAAGAGGGCATGGTTACCCATGTCCTTTGGAGACTACTATTCCATCATGAAGCTCAAAGATAGATATGGAACTGAATGGATTTTGTGTTATGTCTGATGAAGATTTGATCTCATCTGTAGTTCTATTTCCACATTCCTTAATTTTAGAATGGGAATCTTTATTCTGTGTTGTTTTATATGTAACTTTTTTAATTTTGTGAGAGTTCATAGCTACAAGATTGCTTTGTAGGAAATTTGAACTTTGGATTTTTTTTAATAGTGATGAAACTGTTAGTGATAATGGGAAACTTTGAAGTTAAGCAGAATACATTTTATATTATAAGATATCCGTGAATCTATAAAGACAAGAGGTGGAAAGTTATGGCTTTAAAGTGCTGTGTTTGGGTGACAAATTGATAAGGGGTCGACTTAGGGTGGTTGATATTGATCTAGTAGATCAACTTCTAGGCATGTCAGTGAGGGAGTTTCTAAAGTCAGTCAACTGAGGTAGGAAAACCAACCCTAAATGTGAATGCACCATCCCATAGACTGAGCCAGAAGTAGGAAATGAATTGTACACCAGCCTTCATCTCTGTTTGTGTCTGACTGTACACATAGTGTGATCACCATCTCACACTTCCACGGCCATGACCTCTCCATCATAATAGACTGTACCCTCAAACTGTAAGCCAAAGCAATAGAAAAACACTTGTTGGCATGGCAATGAGAAGAGTAAGTAACACAATATTTAACATAATATTTATAAAGAACTTCAAGCTAAGGAAAAGGCAACCCAATAACAGTCAAAAGACTTGAGTAGGCACTTCATAAACAAGGATCAATATGACAAATAAGTGTTAAAATCTTACTCAACATTATTCATCAGAGAAATAGAATGAAAGATAAAAAAGGATTGCCCTCCAGAACTGCTTTTTATAAAAGTGATTGGCAATCACTCTAGGCGATGTTGAATGTCTAGCGATCTCATATGTTGCTGGTTGAGGGGAAAAGGTAGAAACCCCAAGTGTCTGCTGGTGCTGCATGGCTATATTCTTAGTGACATACAAGTTCAGAAATGTATGTGTGTGTGCACCAAAAGGCATATGTAATAATATTTATTTGACCAACCATATACCTCATCTCCAAGATGGGAATAGTCCAAATGCTCATTAGGAGTTAAATCAATTACAATACATAAAAAGTTGATAATATATATAGCACAGGCCACAGCAAGAGCTTGTGTAAAGTTAATATATGAACTCATAAAAACTCATTTTTGATCCTGGGTTTTTAATGCATCAACTTTACTGAAAGTAGATTCACATTCATACAATTCACTTAAAGTACACAATTTACTTATTTTAGAAATATATTCAGTGGACTACCACAGTAAATCTTAGGATATTTTCATTACCCTCTAAAGATGTTCAAGGTCTACTGGTACCTCTAATACTATCCCTATTAACCATATACCCCATCAGCAATTAAATAATTGGCTTGCTAACTTTGTATACTTGCTATTTCTGGTTCCTTTGGGTAGAGTTATATAGAATGAGTGTATTTGCATCTGACTTCTTTCTCTTGGCATAATCTATTCAAGGTCTGTCCACTGCATAGTATGCATCAATACTTCATTTCGCTCATGTCAAAAATGTTCTATGGTATAGAGTTACAATGTTATTATGCATTTTGCAGCTGGTATATTAATGTATTATATATATATATATATATATATATTTAATATATCTATTCAGTCTTTGATGGGTGAGTTGTTCTTACTTTGGCAATATTATAAATAGTATTGTTGTGAATATTCATGTGTAAGTCATCGTGTGGACATATGTTTTCAATCCCCTTGAGGATATACATAGGCGTGGAATTGTTGGGTCATATGGTAACTTTGTGTTAAGCAATGTGAACAGCTTCCGAGTTGTTTCCTAAAGTGGCCATACTATTTTACTTTGCTGCATAAGAAGGTTCCCGGTTCTCTGTGTCCTGTTCTATGTGTGCTATTTTCTGACTTTCTGAATTTAGCAGACTGTGTGAGTGGTATGGTTTCACACTGTGGTTTGGGTTTGCATCTTCCCTGTATCTTACCACAACAAGAATCCTTCTCTGTGTATTTGGACATTTGTACATCTCAGTTCAGTGACTCCGTTCTTTTACCGATTTAAAATAACTTAGTCATTGTTTTGTGATTAGATTATATTGATCCTTTACCTGATCACTACACAGCTCTCTCAGGATTTGCACCAATGCCTTCCTACTCGGTTTCCTTTTCCTTTCCTGTAAAGCACAAAATTGTGATGAAACTCTTTTTTTATTGTTGTTGTTGATGATGATGATGAGGTTGACAACAATGACGATGATGATAGTTTTAAAAACTTTATTGCCAAATTCAGGATCATACTCCTTAAGGGTTTTATTTGCCTTTTTTGTTTTCTTTTTCCCTTCCTTCCTTCCTTCCTTCTTTCTTTCCTTCCTTCCTTCCTTCCTTTCTTTCCTTCTTTCTTTCTTTCTCTCTTTCTTTCCTTATTCTCTCCATTCCTCCCTTCCTTCTGGGCTTACTTTTCCTTTCCGTTCATTCCCTTTCTTTTCCTCTTCTCTTTCTTTCTAGTCCTCCATTTGAGAAAGTGTTTCACTCTGCAAACCAAGCTAGCTTTGATCCTATGGCCCATTTGCCTCTGTCTACCAAGTCCTATGATGGCAGACAGGTGCCACCATAAAACACTTCCTTGACTTTAAGAAAAGTTGTTTTAAAATTTGCTGCTTTTCTGTCTTTTGTGGGTTTTTTGTTATATTCCATATTTTAGGTAGATAGATGGGTAGATGAATAGATGACAGATAGATAGATAGATAGATAGATAGATAGATAGATAGATAGATGATTGACTAGATAGTAAATGTAGATAAATGGGTACATCTAGAGATGATACATACATATTTATATATGTGTATACACTTATGTATATATACACACATATAGACGTGCATATATGTGTGTATATACATACATACAAACACATACTTATATACATACACAGACTTGTCCTGTCTCTTTCTCTTCCTGTAAGTACCTAAATAAGACCATCATTGACTCAGTGGTTAAGAGTGGATATTGCTCCTAGCACCCATGTCAAGTGGCCTATAAGTGCCTGTGACCCCAGCTCTGGGGGATCTTACATCCTCTCCTAGCCCATACAGCCACTGTACACACCAGGCACACAGACATACATGCAAGCAAAACACTCATACACATTAAAAAAATATAAAGAAATCTAAAAGCAAAAAAATAAAACAATAAAATCCTAATAAAAGAATGATTTTTACTGTTTTTTCTCACTTAAAAGTTTATAATGAGTATCTCCCCACATCCTTAAAAATATTTGGTGATGATGATATAAAATGGCTGTAGGACCCCTTATGTAGCATGCACAATAATGTGCGTGTCCCTTTTCATATTCTTGCATGTTTACAAACTGTTTGCAGTATTGTGATATTACTAGCAAGGGCTGGCAAGCATTGGTATCAACAACCCACTCTTTCTCTAGAAATGATGCTACTTAAGAGGTAAACAAGTGGTTCAAATAACTCCGGCTTTCATCTAGACTTCATGTAAACTGTTTTCCATAAGCTTGTGTCAGTTCACACTCTTTTCCTGTCTCAGTGTCTTTTCATGTTGCTCTATTGAGATACTTAGAAGAAACTTACAGGAGAACATGCTTATTCTACCTGAAGGTTCTGGGGCCCAGTCCATCATAATGGCAAGGATGTGAGAATACTTTCATCTCTGTGTGCACAGACAACTCCATCTGCAGCTGCTGATTCAGGATGCCCACACTCCTAGGAAGCCATAAATTCACCAAAAGCTGTCACCTTTCCATGATTTCTCAGTGACTTCATACTTCACTTTAAAGGTCATAAAACAATGACCGGCTCATTCCCAGACTCTTCAAGTGAAGCTCAAAAATAAAATCTCTTGCAGACATGACTTCTGAGCTAATGGTGTTTTATTTTAGAGGAAGATGGGATTAGTTGCAAATTCAGAGGCAGAAAGAATGCATCATCCTGTTCTCTACTGAAGTGCCTTCCTTGTGGGCAGCGCCTAAGTTCATTCTTCTGCTGGGACTGTGGAAAGCACAGTTCTCCGTGCTTAGTGCTCAGTGTTGGAACCTAGGTGCTTTCTCATCTTAGGCAGACCTCTCAGCTCTATCTCAGTTGTACACTAACCACTGAGCAGAGCTAAGCACATGCTGGGGCCTCCATAGATGTGAGTTATTTACGGTTGCTGTTTGCATCAGACACTCTCTTCATTGATGTGATCAGATATCTTCATTGGTGTGATCAGATATCAGCTTGAGGAGAGGTGGATGTTGGCTCATGGTTCCAGTCCGTCTCAGTGAGAAGGCTTGGCAGAGTTCACGACAGTGGGCACCTGGAGTGAAGACTCCATTCTCCCCAATTCGTTATCATAGTGAGTAGATGAGGTAATGGGTTGGAAAGTGCCCTGAGAATAATTTCAAGACATTATTATTATTATTATTATTATTATTATTGTTGTTGTTGTTGTTGTTATATCAGCATAATCAGACATGAAGTGGCTAACACTGAGACACAATTTTATATCATTTCTCCTCTCATAAGGTATTAAAGTAAGACAGACGATACTCTGAGGAGCTTTGTGTTTTGAATTCCTCACTTTCATATGTGAAAAACGAATAAAGGCACTTCATCCAAATCATCTTACATTAAAAGAAAATTTTGTTGCTCAGGTTACAAACTATAATGCCCCAAATTAGCCCTTTAGTATTAACGATTGTATTAATTAGCTCCAAACAAACCAACTATAAACCTGTACTTGTGTATTTCATATATAGTGAGATGGAGTGTGTTGTAGCTATTTATTTCATATTATTGTTATTCTTTTGTATGTGTATGTGTGCATGTATGAGACAGAGAGAGCAGTGTAGCTGGACATATGCCAAGGCACATGTGTGTAGGTCAGAGGACAACATCCAGGGGTCAGTTCTCTCCTTCCATCATGGTCAAACTTTGGTTGCCAGGCTCCCCATCAACACTTTTTACCCAAGAAGCCATTCCTTGATTGCATTTTAAATGTTCTTGTCCGAAGGCAAATATGTAAAATCTGAACTAAGTTTCAGTTATAAAGTCTTTAATGGAATTGATCGTCTTGCTCTTTTGGAAATATTTTGCTGCATAAACAGGGTACAGTTTTGACCCTGAGTCCATGAGCATGCTCTAAATTTACCACCGAGTCCCTTTTTTTGGGTGACTGTTTACAAAAAATATGCTGTCTCCCCAAGAAGTTAATTTACACTGAAATTAATAAAAGTTAATGAAGACTTTCAGGAACTCTTTTTTCTTGTGGAAAGCCATATTTGGAGTTAAATCACATTCCTTAAGCAAAACTATTCTTGGCCACCAGTATTTACATTGCTTTGAGCTGTAAAGGTCTTATATGGATGTGCGTGCGTGTGTGTGTGTGTGTGTGTGTGTGTGTGTGTGTGTGTATCTGTGTGTATACAGGGTGTCTTGTGGGTGACTGCCATCAAATTAAGAGCCTTGCACATGCTAGGTAAGCTTTCTCCCACTAAGGTGCATCTTCAGCCCCTGCAAAGTTTTGAATAATATTTTGAATGCAGCCCCAAAACATAATGCTTTATCTAATCTTAAGAGGAAGACATAGAGTGACTGAGCAATCTAAATTGTCTAAATTAGTCTAAAGAGCTCTATAAAGAGACCTGCTTTTCTGCTTCAATTTGAAGGGCAAGTGACTAGGTGGTTGGGAGACTGGAGTCGTGTTCATCACTTACTGGGGAAACCTAGGCAGAGCAGTAAAAGTGAGCCCCAAGGAACGCTTTTATGCAACAGAACAGGATACACAGAGCCCCCAGAAAAGAAGCAAAGGAAAAGGAATTGGAAAACATGGATGACTTTGCCATTCTCAGCCCACAGCGTCCACTGCTATTCATGAACTCAACCTAAGAACGAGCTCTAAGGAATGCATATAGCAAAAATCTTGGTCTTCAGACACTCCTGCATAGTCAAAAAGCAAAATTTCAAAATTGCTAGTTCATTCTTCCAAAAGCCCCGCTCGGAGGCTGTTGCGTACCAGTCATTTGAAATGAGTTGGAATGGTTTTAATTGGCACTTACCTGAGAGGCTACCTCACTTTTCAATTCACCAGCTCGCTCAAATGGCACAGTGAATTGCTTCCTGTCAGCAGCTGTAAAAGCATGATAAGACAGGATGATGTATACAAATGATTTCTTCTCCAGAAGAATTCATCCAGAAGAATTGTCCAATTATTTTCAAATGGTTGTAGCTCTTATTGAAACATTGCCAGAGAAGTGTAAAGCCTTTGCTGGATGACGTGACATTGCTACACAGTAGTTCCAGCATAGCATCATAGGGTGTTTGGAGCCAGATGTACTGGAGGGATCGTCTCTTCCAGAACACTTACTTTTCAAATGAGATAAGAGATCCAGAGCACTTAAATGTCTCAAGTAAACCAGAGATAAAAAGCTCCTCCACAAAGCGAAAAGATTACAGTCACTTACTTAATTGTAGAGATCAATAAAAGGAGCCTGCAGAAGTCTTTGAAAGTGACAGACAGGACACGGGGCATGGAAGGAACAGAACGGACAAGTTGCTGAGAGAAAAGGTATCATTGGCATTGGTTATACCATCTGTTTCATCCAGAGAATCTTCCTGCTTTCTTGACCTTGTTTTCTCACAGCCCAGGCACCTGATACAGCTCAGGAGCATGGCCTCGGTTGCCTTGGCAATGGCTTGGCATTTGGCATATGGAAACATGGCTAGAAAACTGGTCATACTCAAAGAATTTGGTGATTCTATAGGCCCTCTTGGCAAGTGTTATCACCTAGTGACTTTTTTCTTGGCTTGTAAGGAATTTTTTAACGCCCTGGAATAGCCTTGCTACCACGGATATCACTAACAGATGTGAGCTTAAAATGCTGACATAACACAATATTACTTACATAAAAATCTTTTACATCCTTGTCATTGCACTGCTGTATGTCACCTTATTCATATGAATCATTATAGTTCCTTGAAAATTTGGGCTATTTGCATTATATTAAAGAATCTTTAAATTTACTTAAAAAAAGGCAATTGGAGAGCAATTGGGCAACTATTCTGTGAGAACAAATGCTGGTTGCATTTCACCCCCATTCTCTCTTATCCCAGCAACAGAAGCCTGCTGCGGCCAGGCATGTGACCACCATAATGAAAGTCAGCACGTCCAGGTCCATTGCAGCACGCTGGAGCTACCAGACTGGATTCCGGTGAGAGTGATGCAATCGGAACCATTGTCTGGGACTTAAGAGCACTAACAAAAGGAGATGTAGCCTCTCCTTGCCTCTTGTTTTTGCTGGCTGAATTCAGAGGGGATAGATATAGCTATAGGATCAACTGGAATTCCTATGTAATATGGGAAAGAGATGGGACAAAGTGTGAAGGGCTACAGGCTGTTGACACCAGGATGCCCTACGCCATCTCTAGACCCCATATGTGCTGTTACCTTTAGTCACAGGAAAATAAATGTCTTTTTTAAAGGTCACTATTACATTTAAATTTCTAGATACATTCTAAATACAACCATAAATAAGACATCTATAAACAATATTCAAAACACAACCTATGTAGGAAATTCAATCGATAAATCTTGCCAATATAGATACCCATTACTAAGTACCTTTCTGATGCACCATACATAGTACTTAGAACGCTTTTGTGGCCTTATATTAAACTCATAGAATCAGTTTCTCCTTAGAAACTGTTTAGAGGTTTGAAAAGAATACTGGACAAGAAGTTCAGAAGCCTGAATTCTGTGCCACCGGACTCATTCAGTTGGTGTGATGTTCTCCTATTAGCATTCCAATCTGTGTTTCTTCCTCTGTAAAATATGAATTCTGAGCTAAATAGACTCTATAATTTTGCAAGCACTGAAGGCTGCTTCCTCTGAAAGCTGGTTCTGGGTCCTACTGGCATATGCAAATATAGTTGGCTCTCCATATCCATGGTTAGAGCATCTGTAGAGTCAACTGAGTGCAGTTCTCTTAAAGCCGCATCTGCACGGAACATGTGCCGGCTATTTTCTTGTCATCACTCCCTCAACAATGACTATTTTCACTGTGTTTACATTTTGTTTGATGTAAGTAGTCTAGAGATAATCTAGAGTATCATGAGTGTGTGTACAGGTTAGATACAAAGCTGCTCCCATTTTATATAAAGGAGCTGAGTATTCTTAGAATTGGGAGGAAACCAAACATATATCCAATCATTCTCAGATACCCAGACAGTTATCAGTTGCCTGATGTATGTAGGCAGTTGCCCAGCATTGCATTAATAGGCTATGCATATGTTGCTGAGAGGAGGGCCACCAAGCTCATTTTTAAGGAATCTACATTTTAATTGTGTAAAAATTATTCAAACATTGAGTCATAGAATTTTGAACGACCTGTGACCTCCCACTTGGGTTCACCATGTCTGTTGTATTTGGTGTTCTTTCCCTCCTAGAGCCCTGCAGGTTAAATGTTACCGAGGGCTGCTAGCTCTGTGGCTTGCAGTAAGAGCTCTCTCTTTTTTTTTTTTTTAATTTTGATGATTTGTATTTAATGCCATGGAATACAGTTCTACCCCATTTTTTTCTCCATCCTAGATTAATCTGTTGGCTATAATAACCAGGCATCCTTTCTCTACCATTAACTGAGCTCCATCTCTCTTTTAAGGCTACATATCAGGAGAGCAAATACTGCTGTCTACTGAATGCCTGTGTGCTGAAGGAGTTTACAGGACAATTAAATCAGAAGAGGGTTCTCTGGAGGGGCTTAGTTTTGATTTAGAAATTTAAGAAGACAATAAATGTTGGTTGCCAAAGAGTTTGGCAGGGTATCTTTATGGAGCTAATACAGAGGTTATCTTAAAGGGGGAACTGGTGTCTACAAAGACTCTGGGCTGGGTACCAAGTAACAAAGCATCAAGGAGCTGGTGATGGAAATGGGTCGAATGTGGGTGTATTGGTTTGTGAACAACTGTAATAGAGTATCTCTGAAAAAAAGAAGGAAATGTTATTTTGCCTCAAATTTCAGACATTTCATTTCAGTCTATGGTGGGCAGTGTCATGGCCAAGGGCCCGTAGTGAGGCTGAGCATTGTGGAGGAAAAGATACTGGAAACAAAGGTAATCATGCCATGGTAGCTGGATAGCAGGGAGTAAAAGGTCCAGGGACAAGTTATACGCTACAAGACACCCCCCAAGTGACACACTTCCTTCAGATAGACACCCTCTGATAGCCCATTCAGTATGAATACACCCACGGTTAATCTGTTGATGAGATTAGCATTGTATGAGCCAGTCACCTCTCAGTAGCATCACTGTCTGGGAACCAAGTATTCAACAAAGAAACACTTTGAGGTGCCTCATCAGATTCAAACTTTAATGGTAGGGCTGGAAGGCGGTGGAACCCCAGAGCTTTCCTGCCATTTGGTTTTCTCCATGACTTACTTCTTGATATGAAACAGTCCCCTTAAGACCAGTGTTTTTTAGGCATGAGAGGATGTTATGTAGAAAAGAGATGGGTAAGAATATAATTCTGGGGGAAGTAATCTTAAAGATACAGAGCAAGCACAGCAGAATTATCACTGCAAGAATATGCCTCTTTGTGCAAGAGATATTTCCGTTTGCATATTTGGGTTTCATGCTTCATTGTGTATTTATATGGTGTGGGTGAGATAAAGTTGCAGGAGGAACTTAGAATTGCCTGACTCTTCAAAGTTAAGTCAGCTGTGACTTCTCACTAATAAAACATCTTCATGGGTTTAATTTTCCTGCTGCTGTGTCTGGGTGCACATACGCATGCACACATGTGATAGTTCCTGGGAAGAAGATAGATAAGCAGCTGATCTACTGCAAGTGGTGTGTTTACCTGAGTAGAAAATCACTGAAATGATCAGACATGGGAGAAGTGGGGAGAAGTCAATATATTTTAAGTATCAGCTCCAGTTCCAACTTACACAGCACATACTTGCAGACTCAGGGTAGTCCCTAACGACCAGTTTGGATGTTGTCACAGTAACAAAACACACAGCCATATGTTTTGATTGAAGAGTCTATAGCAAACCACAAATATAGAAGGCTATTTTCAAACTGCAAATTAAATTTACTAGTAGGCTATGCTGCTTTCAGGAGGAGGTGTGCAGTCTTCTTTCTGGGCCATCTCCCAGGTGCTCTGACATCTTGTGCGTGGATGATGAATATGTGAATATGCAGGGTTAACATGCATATGCACAAAAGAAACTCCAGAGCACATCTTGAGAAGTAGTAGAAGGAGGCCATGGCCTTCACCGGACCTCTTTTAAAGAGCTAACTTCTTATATTTCTTTCATCTACTCCCTTTCATCTATCCACACACATGTATACATGCAATTGGCATGGGTCTGCTTTGCAGCAGTCATGCAAAACCATCACAATGCTTTATGTTATGATGTTTATTGGGGTTTAGCTTTAACTTCTTTTAGTGAGGTATAACCTATGATATGCATATCAGTCATTGCTGAATGTCCCCTCACCTTAAGAGAGCCCCAAGGCCCATGTTGTTTTGCTCTTCAGAAAATTTGAGAACAGAACTTCAGCTCAATAAGCCATTGTTGCCATTGCTGAGTTGGGGATTGTTTAAACCCTTGTAACTATTCCATGGCAGCATGACCTTCTCCTGCTGTCATCAATGTGACATGGGTGTCATTCTTCACATCTCCTGAGACTCCCGCTTCTCTTCAGGTTCCAGAATTTGTGATCATCCATCAGATATTCTAGACAATAAATAGAGGTTGGGGACAGGGTTTGTAGCTCAATGAACTTAGCACTCGACTCTCAGATCATTTATTTGTGGACACTACTATTCTCTAGTCTAGAAAGCGGCATTCACTCTGTCCACAAGACTTCAAAGCTTCAGTGGAAATAGTATTCAGGTTTCTGGATATTTCCCTTTTTTGATTCTAAATCATATAATTTTTATTTGCATGAAAATGGATGTAACTAGAAAAAAATCCTGAGTGAGATAACACAGACCCAGAAAGGTGAGCATAAGTGGGTACTAGCTATAAAGCAAAGGATAACAAGCCTATATAGTTCATGACCATAGAGGAACTAAGAAGGTGAACCCTAAACAAACATATATAGATAGATCTCCCTGGAAGGGAAAATAGATAAGATCTCCTGACAAAATTGGGAGCATGTGAGTGGCGAAAGGGGAAGCGGAGAGGAGAACGGGAAAGGGGTGGACAACTTGAGGGAACCAGATAATCAAGATGGAGGAAGGACAGAGATGAGAGCAAGGAAAAGAGACATTTTGATTGAGGGAGTCATTATAAGACTAGCAAAAAAAAAAAAAACAAAAAAAAAAAACTAACACTAGAGAAATTCCCAGGAATCCACAAGGATGACCCCAGTTAAGGTCCTAAGCAATATAGGAGAGGGTGCCCAAACTGGCCTTGTCCTGTGGTCAGATTGATGACTATCTTAAATGTCACCAGAGAACCTTCAACCAACAACTAATAGAAACAGAGGCAGAGACCTGCAGGGGAGAACTGAGCTAAGCACCCAAAGTCCAGTCAAAGAGTGGTAGGAGTGAGAATATGAGCAAAGAGGTCATGACCATGATGGGTACACCCACTGACACAGTTTACCTGAGCTAATGGGAGCTCACCAGTCCAGCCAGACAGGGAAGGAACCAGCATAGGTTGAAACTAGACCCTCTGGATGTGGGTGACAAGTATATGGCTGGGGCAGACTGAAGGACCACTGGCAGTGAGACCAGAATTTATCCCTACAGCTTGTACTGATTTTTTGGATCCCATTCTCTTTTGATGGATACCTGCTCAGCATAGTTATAGTAAGGAGGGCCTTGGTCCTTCCTCAAAGCAATGTGCTTCACCCTCTCTAAGGAGTGGATGGGGGTTGGGGTAAGGGAGAAGATGGAGAGAATGGGAAGAGGAGAGGGAGAGGGAAGTGGGATTGGTATGTAAAATGAAAAAAGATAATTTGTTTTCTTTTTTAAAAAAATAAAAAAAACTAAAATTTTTGAAAACCTAACCTAAAATTTCTGAGAAAATCAGACCTTCAAAAGTGCTATTAAGGAAAATTAGAGCTCTGTTTTCCTCGTTTTATCTCATTCCTACTGCAGAATAAAAGACACGAATTTGTATTTGAATAGAGTGTCTTGAAACTGCATTAAAATGAAGATGGAGGAATTTGTGGATGTAGGAACAAACGTAAATTTTTGATCAGTAGAAAATTGTCAAACTTTAAATTTTTATTTCTTATTAACATTTAAGTTCACTTCAAGGTAAAGGGTTCTCTTATTTTAGTATTTTGAAACAAGCATACAAAGAAATGAGTTTCACTGTATTTCTTATGTACTTGGCTCTTATTGATCCTCTCCTCCACTCCTTTCTCGTGTGTTCCTGCCACTTTCTTGATGACTGTCCCTTTGCTCCCTGTCACAGACCCCAAGTATTTCATGCCACAAGTATTCTGCTAACCACCCCTTATCTTAAGACTTCTACTCATGGTGCATACACATGTTCACACATTACAACTTTAAATTCAGGTTTTTCAGACTATAAAAACATGCTTCATTTAACATAATGATTTTCAGTCCTATCCATTTTCCTGCGAATGTCAGGATTTCGGTTTTCTTTATGGTTCTACAAAATTCTATTGTGTGCATGTATCACGTTTCCTTTATCAGTTTATGTTTTGATGGATATGCGGGCTGGTTCCATGTCCTGGCTAAAATGAATAGTGCAGCGTTAGACATGAATGTGCAGATAGCTCCATGGCAGAATGTTTTGGTTATGTACCCAAGAATTGTATAAATTGGATCGTATGCAGTTCTATTTTACTTATTTTTTCAGTGCCTTTCACACTGATTAACATGGAGCCTACGCCACTTTATATTCCTACCAGCTACAAAAACAGGCTGCTCTCTCCCCTGCCTCCCTACCAGCATTTGTTGTCATTTGAATTCTTGATAATAGCACTTCTGATCAGAGTAAGATGGCATCTCAAAGCAGTTTAATTGGCACGTCACCAATGACTAAGGATATTGAATGTGGTCTCAAATTCACTGGCCATTTGCATTTTTTTTTTCTTTTGAGAACTGTCTATCCACATCAGTAGCCCATTTATTGATTAGATGATTTTGGATTTGGGTGTTTAAACTTCTCTTTATTTATATATTATTAGTTTATTTCTCTGCCTGTTGTATAGTTGGTGAAGATTTTTTCCTGTTCTGTGGACTGTCTCTTCCCTCTGCTGATTGTTTCTTTTCCTGTGCCAAATCCTTTTAAGTTAGCATAATCCTATTTCTCAATTCTTGTGGTTAACTTTCCCAAAATAATCCCTACTGCTTGTTCTGGCTTTTTGGAACCCATTCTCTTTGAAGGGATTCCTTGCTCAGCCTAAATTTAGTGGGGAGGGCCTTGGTCCTGCTTCAAAGCAATGTGCTAGACTTTGCTGACTCCTCTGGCGAGCCTTGTCCTCTCTGAGGAGTGGATGTAGGGGTGGAGAGGACGGTGGAGGGAGCAGAAGGAAGAGAGGAAGTGGGGATTGGATTTGGGATGTAAAATGAGAAAAGATAGTTTTTTAAGAAAATAATGAATTAATTGACTAATTAATTAAAATCGTTCCCAAGATATTGATATCAATTTCAGAAAATATTTGCTTATGTCAGTATTTTGAAGTATTTTCCTTGGCAACTTCAGTATTTCAGATTTCATATGAAGGCCTTCGATCCATTTTGAATTGACTTTTATGCAGAGTGAGAGAAATCTATTTCATTTCAATATTCTGCATACAGACATCCAATACTCCTCGTACCATTTGTTAAAAGGGATGAATTTTTCTTAATATGTATTTTGATATTTTTGTCAAACGATATGATCATTAATAATAGTAAGCTGATTACCACAGCTGTGTGCTTTTGTTTCTGGGTCCTCTATTCTACTTCACTGATACTTGTGTCTGTTTTATGATAGCACCATACTATTTTGATCACTATGGCTCTGTAGTGTCATTTGAGATCGGTATTGTTACACTTCCAACACATTGCTGTTTGTTCAAGATTACTTGTATGTTTGGGTCTTTTAATTGTGTTGATGCTGTCATTTTGTGTTACAAGGTCTGACACTTTTCTTCAGTCCATTCAACGGATAAGTTGAGTCAACAGACAGAATCAACTTCTCTCTCAATCATAGACATACCAACTTCATGTTCCACTGACAGTTTCATTAGCTTTTGTCCTATTTTGATAATGAGGCAGAGAACAGTATAACCTCTGATTGCTGGAAAATGCAAAATTTCTCCAAGAAGATCAGAGGGTATGTTGGACAGCTTTCTTCCACTATAATAAATATCTGAGGCAATCGATAATGAAGAGCAAAATCTTTTGTGTCAGAGTTATGGAAGTTTCAATTTGACCTGTTGCCAGGCAACATGTGGCAGAGCAAAACCGTGCACCTCATGACCAGGATGCAAAGGAAGATAGGAAGGTGTCAAGATACCACAACCCACTCACAAGTATACCCCTAACAACCTAACTTCCTCCCGAAGCACCTCACTCTTAAAGTCCTTGCCACCTTCACTTGGCTAGGGATCGGGTTTTAACACAGGACACTTTGAGAATACCCAGGAGGCAACTGTAATGGGGTAATATTAAAAACCAAATGAAGAAGTTGGATCCCTTAGTTTTCCAAGACTGAGGATGAACAAGGCGCTGACAGTGGAGAGACATGCCTGAGGGTGAGTCCCCGTGGACTGCTAAATTTATTCTTTCGTCTGAAAACATGCTTTAAAAATCAGCGTAAATACCATTTAGCCAAAAGGTGAAAGATGACCTTTCCTTTGAGATTTAAGGAGCTTTTGACACATAGTCCCCTAAATTTAAGAAAGATTAAATAGAATCCATAGTTATATCATCTTCCCACTGTTCTTTGTTAGGGTTTAAATATAAAACGCCCATACAAACTAGTGTATTAGCACCAAGATCCTTGCTGCTGCCTCTGTCGTGGGAGGCTCGGGAAGCTAGAGGAGTTGGGGCCTATTTAGACGAGTTGAGTTGCTATAAACAGGGCTTGAGGCTTTCTGACCTCTTTCTGTCTTCCTCTCTCTGATGGTTGTCCTCAGTAAGATGAAGAACCTCCATTGTGTGCTCGTTCTGCTGCAGAACTATTCAGCCAGACTCACGAGGCCACGTGACCATGGGCTGCAGTTTCCAAACGTGGAAATCCAGATATATATTTTCTTCTAACGATTATTTAGGTCTAACACTTTGTCACGGCACTGAAAGGAATAACACATACACTGCTGTAACAAATTACCACAGACAGACAGATTAACACCATTATCCTCTCTCAGTTTGTCATGCAGGTCCTAACAGGACTGGGCTCCTTCCTGGGGACTCTCAGAGGATTTCTCTCCCAGGATCTGTGAGATTCTTCCTTGAATTCGGCTCCATTAGGTTGCTGTGCCGAGGTCCAAGTCCTTTCCAGGCTTGAGCTGGAGCCCCCATCAGCTCACTGATGCGCTCTAGTTCTGTCCAAAGCCTCTTGGTCACATAATCCTGTCTAGCTCCGAGCCAGAAAAAGTTTAAATCCTTATAATCTCTTTGACCTTCTCTTCTGCCTTTGGCTAGAGAAATCTCTTCATTTTTAAGGGCTCAAGAAAGTAGAGTAGGCCCACAGAGCTAACAGAGGGAAACCCTCTTACAAACCACATCTCAGAGTGTTTTTACTGTGTGATCTTAAAAACTCTTGTCTCATGGACTAAGACATAGCCATGTTTCCTATGCCCTTCTGACTATGAAAATACCTTGTATAAAGATAAAATACAAAACCCTTGATTAACCTCTTTTGAAGTCAAAATACAACAAATGTAAAACTATGACATTCTATTACAATGCAAAACTATTGTATCAACAAAATAACCTTAAGAAAACAAAATAAACAGATAAATATGTAATTTCCAATAAATGGCAGCTGGCATGGACTTAATGAAATGGAAGTGATACACAAGCTAGGAGAGAAGGAACTAGAGATAAAGAAGGGACACAAACAAGAATGGGGGTTATCTATGGGTCATAAAATTATATAATATAGTATACATAGTATAAAGAGACAAAATAGGTATACAAATAAAGTCCCAGGAGTGAAGGTTGATTGATGCCCCCTGAGCATCTATGATAAGTATCAGCTATTACACTGACATATTTCCTAATTTGTCTAAGATTTGTCTCTTGTATTCTAATTGGCCCAACAAAGTTATTATCAGTATCTTGATTTGGACAACGTATTACATGGCAAATTCTCCATTTATAGGGTTCTGTTTGGAAGGTAGATTAACTATCTGCTTTTTTCACATTTAAGCTATAGGCATGAACGTATGAAACCACATGGGTTGGTCTCAGAATCCTGAAAAATATGTGAAATTCATTAGGGATGGACCTGGGTCTCTAAATCAAGCTTCTAATTCTTGAATCTGTCTCCTGTTTCTATTTGTCTCTGACATTCACAGTTTGTAAGCTCTGTTAGTGGAACTGGAAAATGCCTGTGTTTATTTTTTAAAACAATTTTCTTTCTCCATTCTTAATATATCATCACATAACACATAATTTGAAACGTGACACTTTGCTTTTAGAGGGAGGGAAGTGAAAACCCTTTATCTCCTAGGTGTTAGCTCAAAATATGTGCTCTGGGGTTTTCGCCATCGAAACATCAGCTTTTCCTTGTCATTGGAGCCTCTTTATACACTTGGATTCTTAGAAATTTCATCTTTATTTGCATGCTAATTACTCCGTATGAGTTGGCACATATAGAAGCAGTCTTGACAAACGAAAGACCACTTGACTCACACAAGGTTCCTTCTGGCTTTGAATAACTGTGTATGTGGGCTTAAAGTTATTCAGCTCCATATAAAGCACTTGAGTCACAGCTATAATATCAGCAGGGATGTTTATTTCATTATAAGATATTTTCAATTTTGGTTTCAGTAAAACTAATTTTCGTGCCCTACAGATAATTAATAAACAGTGCCTGTGTTATTCTGGACCACAATGCATTTAGGACGTTGTGAACTAGGTTGCTAACCAATTTATCAGAGATAAAAATGGCCTGTAGCCCTGTGGTCTAATGGCATGGCAGAGAGGTGAAAATGTCACCTTCACAGTCAGGCAGACTGTGATTCAACTCCGACTTTATTCTGAGGTGCCATGTAACACCAGAAAATGCTCATTTTTTTCCTAATGATTAGTTTCTTTATGGACAAAACTATGAAACCATTAGCAGCCCAAAGATGATGGAAGTGTGATTTAATGAGAAATACCAACCAGACATTCTGGTGCCCAGAGTCTCAAACAGAGTCATCATTGCCTTCCCTTGTGGAAATGTCCGTCAGTATGTCACTTCCGCCCCTCACCCAACCTTAACCTCCGATACCATTCTGCGCCGGAGGAATTTGCCTAAATTTAACACCCTCCTGAATCATTCTAATTAGAGTTGAAAGTTTTTCTATTATACCTTCAGGTGTAATAAGCTTCACTAAGGGAAGTTTAAGTATTTCATACAATCATTTTCCAAAGTAATAACATAAAATACTTTCTTAAAAGATGAGAAACTTTATATTTTATGACAGACCTAGAAACAATAGCCCTGTTACATTGGCATTTTGATAGTAAATCTTCAAGTTCAAAATTCTTACCAGGAAGAATTCAGCATTGGTCACTGCTCTTTAAGGCAGTAAAATCTTTTTCATATTACTTTTTTTCTGAAACAAAGTCTTTTTTCTCTCTTTTTTATTGATTTTTATTGAGCTCTACATTTTTCTCTGCTCCCCTCCCTGCCTCTCCCCTCCCCCTTCAACCTGTAATAAAGTCTTAATACCTCCTTGCTCCCCACACTAGCCTTGATTGGCATTGGTGAGCACAGACTCTCAAGCATTGCTGCTGCCTGGTTTCTGCCTGGTTTCATCTCCAGGCTTTTGTCCATGGTGCTGACAATCAGGCTTAGCCGCTGGCTACCAGTGTTGTGTGCAAAGGAGTGGGTCTCTAAAACTGTATCTGTTTCTTGTGCCCTTTCTTTGGGCTCTTTTCCTTCTGTTTGTTTGTTTTTGTCCTTTTCCAATGTCTTAGTTTTTATTTTATCTTACTATGTTTTATCTTATAATTATCCCATAGAAGCCTGTTTGTTTTCTGATGAGAGAGAGAGATGTGAGGTGGATACAGATTGGAGAAAAGGTGGGGAAAGAACTGGGATGAGTAGAGAGAGAGGGGAAATTGTAATCAGGATATGTTATATGAGGAAAACAATTCCCCATTCAGGGTACATAAGAATGTTATTATTATTATTATTATTATTATTATTATTATTTGTAGATGTTCTTCTGTTCAGTCTGCAGTGCTTTTAAAGACCTTGGGCTTGTCAATTGCCCCACAAGCAATCATGTTCCTGGTTACTTTGGGTTGTTCAGTGGTGGTGGTGAGGTGGTGCTGTGCTCACACACACACATACACTGCCCCATGCATTATTAAAAGTATATTTTAAGTTTTTGAGCATGCTAGACAGACACTCTACTACTGAACTAAATTCTCTAGCTTTTTTAAATAAAGCATCATAAAAATTCTCTCTAAACTGACTAAGCTGGTCTTGAGCCTGCTCTCAAGCTCAGACAGGCTCTGTACTTTTGATGCTGGTGCCTCAACTCCCTCTGTGGGTAGGGTTACAGGCCTATGACTCCAAATCCAAGGACCTGGTTATTATTATATACACCATTTTTCAGACTGTAATGTGTAACATTGTGGGTTAGAGTTTCTGTCAGGGTAATTGAGATTCACATTCCTGCAGTGGTACCCATGTTGTAAGTTTTTTTTGGGGGGGGTGGGGGGGTGCTGGAGAGATGGCTCAGCAGTTAAGAGCACTGGCTGCCCTTCCAGAGGTTCCGAGTCAAATTCCCAGCAACCACAGGGTGGTTCACAACCATCTATAAGGGGATCTGATGCCCCCTTCTGGCATAAAGGCTTACATGAAGATAGAACACTCATATACATAAAAAAAATACATCTTTTAAAAAAAGATTTTTTTCATCCAAAGTGCATATTTTCTCTTGGAATTGTGAAAACAGTACTACTGAGCACCAGCTGAGCAGTGCGATTGCAGCAGGAGGTAGGCCATGTCAGCGCAGGTGTTCAGTGTCCCCTTCATTGCGGTATTCCCTCCATCAGAAGCAGGGGGGTGCTGGAGAGCATCTTACCAGGCTCTTTGGTCCTCCCTCAGCCTTTGAGGTTGAAGTCAAGGGACTTCTCCTAGATGACAGCTGTGACTATAAAGTCTGTAACCACAAGTGAAAGTACACAGAACCACAGTGGCAGGGTGGAGCCGGGTGGAAATCGTGGTGGGAGCCATGTTGGAAAAGTTGTTTCCCAGGGAAACCAGGAGGTGTTCTGGGAGCGCGAAGCCCCAGAGATAACAAGCCATGATCATTTGCTCACAAGGAGAGAGCAAGCAGAGAGCATATCAAGCAAAATGAAGACTTGATGCCACAGCACAGGGATAGAGAATTGAGGCCAGCTTGTGAACAACCTTTGGTAATTTTAAGCTCACTAACTTCGATTGATTTTTTTTTTAAGAGGGTGATGGACTGCTAAGGAACAAGATGTTCCTGAGCCTGGCTCTGAGCACTTTGTTGTTTTTCCAGTAGTGATGCCAAGCTCTACAAGTTTTCTAAGAACAAAGTGGCCTTCTTGTTTCACACCCAATTTACACACCTGCATGAAAAAGGCACAGTGATCCAGCTGAGGAACCACAAGCACATCCCTTGACACAGCCTTGGCAGGCGGGGTAGGAGCATCCTGTTTCACCCTGGTAGCTTCAGAAGGAGACAGCTGGGTTTGCGAAGATGGGGTTGTAAGAGACTGTGATGCTCCAGCACATCACAACCACTGCTCTTAGTCCTGTTTAGCTGATGACCGGTTAGGATACTATAAATCTACTTATGCCTTTTGTGAGGAAGGAAACCGGGAATTCTGATTTTTGTCTAAGGAAAAGTATAAACTACATGACAAAATAAAAATTGTTTGAGAGAGAGTAACTACTTACTGCTTAGTGGGCACCTGGCCTCTCATACGCCTAACTTCGCTCTGCTTCTCGTGACTCATTTGCTCTCTCACCTGCTCCTCAGATAGGCAACATCATCGCATCTTTTTATGGATCATGAGCTGGTAGATGACAGAGTTGGGATCTGATCTAAGGTGTGTGTGGCTATAGGAATGGAGTATATGGTACCCATGCCAGTCTGTTCGGGGAAGGAAACTGATGCCTTTGTCTGTCCTCACTTTACACGTCCATCTCACAGTTTCTCCTGGAGCTTTGTGAAGGAGTTGAAGAAAAACAACCTTTTTAAAAAAAATAAATAAAATACCGAGAATAAAAGGGAAGAAAAGATATCTCTCTCTTGCACTCAACATTTTTGGCACAAGAATTCAGATACAGGCATAAGAATTCAGATACAGGCTTGACTGTTAGCTTATTCTGCTCCCAGAAGGGTTTTCCCAAAATGTGACTGGTGGCTCCAAGCTGACTCTAAACCAAAGTTGGGACGGTGAACAAGAATTCAACTGAGTTAAGAAAACATGAATTATGACTCACTGAATTGATTCTTTTATCACCTAACCTCTCCTGGCACTTAGGTTATTATCAGAGTTTGATCCACATCTGCACCTAGGCATTTAATGGAGTCTCAAAGCTGGAGGGACAGGGACCTGTCAGCTCTGTGAATTCTATTTGCAGGTGTCAACTCCTTAGAGCAACACAGAGACTCTTGTGACGAGTGAACTCACTATACGAGAGGAAGAACTGTGGAAGTGGTGGTTTGGAATTCCACCAATAACTAGTTATTGGATAGTCTTTCCTTTTTATTCAACATATCTATTTGTGCTCTCACAATTTGGTGCATGACCTGAGGTAAAACCCAGATGTCTTAGGCTTGCTCACTCAACATCTGATTGATTTCATGTCTAAACTGAGCCATTTTTAGGACATTTTGTGTGACTTAGTCATTTCATATCTGAATATGACTTGGCTGCATGTCTTCTGTATACTAGGTGCTGTCGTTGTGTTCTTTTTGTATGTGGTACTTTCAGATACGAAAGGGTTAAGAAAATATTTCACAGTTGTTGGGCATTTCTGTGTATTTATAGCGAAGGCTCAGAATTACATGACCTCTTAGTAAAAGGAAATTAATTGAGCTCATGCTGTGGGGCTAAATAAATCAGTTGGAAGAAAAATGGTAGCGTTTACTAGCGGAAGCAATTAGATCAAAGAATTCTCTGTTGTACTAAGTTGCCTCTGTTTGTTTCTGAATGGCTGCTAATGTTTAATTCTCAGGGCTGCCAGATTTTTACTATTTTGCCAACAACATTTTCTCTATCCCAAATGTTACTGAAAAGCTAATCAGATGCAGTAATTGATTTAACAACAGAATGATTCAATAGTCACCATCTCCTATGTCCCACCCTTGTTTGGTGACTTTGTACGGTAGACTGTCGATTTATAGATCTTAGAGCAGCAGGTGTTTTTGCTCCCTTAAAAAGAAGAGGTCTGTGCACTCCAGTGCATTTGGGGGTACAACAGTATGCCAAGAAAACCCTAGGCTGGAGCACAATCACACTTCTCATTGACAACTCTCTCTAGAAAGAGTTGCAGCACACGACAATTCCATGAGTGCATAAAGTTGCAATAATCGAAATGTTCCAGCTGCAGAAAAACATGGTGGACTCAGCTTTCTAACAGCCTGGATACTTGCCTGCTGCAGTGAGAACCGGTGCAGGACTGCTCTTTGTAAAACTTTCTCCACTTGAATCACCTGCCTCAGCCTCTACCCCCGAACTTCGGTGGTCACATCTCCCCCTGCACAGGCACATGAAGTATGAAGTTAGAAACTGGTGACAAGGTGACTCATGAATGGAGAGGTGATAGGTTAAAGAGAGATGGATAGTAGAGTATACATGTGTGCGTGCTCATTCACAGGGCCTGCTGCTTATCAAGGCAAGAAGCATCTTCAACTGTCTGTGGCATGGAATGTGTCTAGTTGATGGAGGAGATAAAGAGGGGATATAGAGGGGCTATGAACCTCTAAAGCTGTGTGATAAGCTAACCTGTTTCTAGAAGTTGTCTTCTTGACTGTTTTTTGATAATTTGTTACTTCTCCTAAGCAGCAGAAATGGAACCTCTGTCTCCAGATGTGAAAATAAGCTTAAAATGGATTTAAAACTATAAAATTGAAAGCGTAAAGCTACTAGAAGAAAATATGGGGAATCTCCATGAAATTGCTCCAGATGAGGATTTATTTCCCAAAAAGCCATGATAGTCATGGTGTCCTCCTCGGGTGCTTTTTTAGTTTTCAGGAAAGTGCACAGAACAAAGGGAATTTTTTTGTTAACATCTGTTAGGTGTTTTTTTTTTTTTAAGATTTTACCAAGAATCTCAGTGGACAGTCAGATTAAGAGGAGATGGAATCAAGGTATAGAGGAGGGGGTGCTCCCAGCATCTTCAACAGTTCCCCAGTCTGCATGATCTCTGAAACCCTGTGCTTGTGTGAGAGGGCAGTTATCACATCATAGGCATGATGGTTTCATTGTTGGCCACTGATGATACTCTGACCTTCCTGCAGGTTGGAGAGGACTCCTGGCAATATTAAAGCTCTGCTCCTCACCTAGGTCTTCCTTTTAATAGAACCCTCTCTCAGAAGAAATCCAGAGACCACCAGCTGCCAGACCTCATTAGCTTGCAAAAGAGGTTTGTTCATCCAGCAATTGCCGGAGTTCCAGGAGCTATGTGGGGGAAACCAGGAGCAGAAACCAGAGTACTAAATGTACAGACACACTCACACTAGTATTTCCCCACTCTGTCTCTCTTTCTGTCTCTCTCTCATACACACACACACACACACACACACACACACACACACACACACACATTTCTCTCTATCTTTTTCTCCCTCTCATGCACACATACACACACACATTTTACTTTACTAATATACTCAAGTGTGTCTATCTTATCAAGCATAGGCATTATATTTAGGTTCTTCAGTATATTGAAAAATTGGGATAATTTTCATACCTTTTTTTATGAGGTTGCTATGAGGATTAAATGAGACCATTCAAAGTGTTTAACCCTGGCACAGGGTGTGCTTTCCATTGACTTAGCTGCTGATTTGGTGCCCGACTTTCCCCTGTGAGACCACAGCAGGTAGGAGGTTGCCTTTTCTGATTAAGAATCTTTGCAGGGGCACTAACCTTACAATCTGGAGGCCTGGGGGAAGGACTGAATTCCCACCTCATCTTCTCCCTCATCCAGTTTAGCTATCATCTTGCCAGAACTGGAAAGCTCATCTCTAAGTGAACTTTAAAAGTTCCATGGAAGGAAATTTGTTGTAACACCCTAGAACATTTTATTACACAGAGAAGTGTAAGTAACAGTTTGTCAATCATATCAAGCTGTAAGAAGGCCGTGAAAGGCATTTTGAGTAGAAAGTGTTCTGTGGCAGGCCACTTCTCTTTGTACGAGGCTCAGCTTCCCTGACAGCAAAGGTAAATGTTATGTTAAAATGTTCTTTTCTGAGTGGAATGAGAAACTGGGAGATGTCCTCACTCATTTTCTGTCTTAACTTACCGATATGTATTTTATATGATAGGGCACATAATTTCCATCGACTTTACAACTCTGAAGTCAATATACACACTGCTTTCTTTATGCCATCGTGGAAGTCAAAAAAATGAATGCTTCAATGTAGCCAGCAGTTTCAAAAATGTCATAATAAAGATGTAAAAATGATTTATAGCCATTAATTTTAAAAAACTATCTTTCTGAAAACATTTCCTGGAGTATACAAGCTTAATTTTTGAAATAATATTTTAAAGATACAAATGATTATAACTTAAAATTGTACCTTGTAAATTCTGACTGTTATGGTCTTGGTGCCCATGTCTCCTCAAGGCTGTACTGAAATCCTTAGCATTAATGCTAAGGATTAATGGTAGGACCAGGAGGTGGGGCCATAGTGGAGCAGGTCATGAGAATGGACTACTTGTGAATAACATCAGGCACCCTGTAAGCACAGGAGGGACTGGGGATACAAATTAGTGGCAGAAGACTTGCCTAGAATGTGCAAAGGCCTGGATCTGCCAAAAACTGAAGGCAAGGTCACTGAAGGAATCCTTCACTCCATCCACTATGATTGGGCACAGCAACAAGGTACTGTCCACGAAACAAGAATATCTGTTTACTTTCTTGAGCTTGAACTTCACAGCATCCAGAACTGTTTGGAAGTAGTTTCTGTTTTGTTTTAAAGATGTATTTACTTTTATTTTATATGCATGGATGTTTTGTGACATATGTGCCTGGTGTCCACCGAGGTTAATGGAAGGTAATGGTTCCCCTAGAACTGGAATTACAGATGGTTATAAGCCACAGTGTGGGTGCTGGGAACTGAACCTGGATCTTCTAGAACAATCTCTTAACTGCTGAGCCAATGTTTTAGTCACTGAGTTTCTGCTGTGTGTAAGCTTCGCAATCGGTCATAGCATTGCAAACAGACCCCGGGGCTAGAAAAAAACAAGCAAGGTTGTATTAAGTCAAACGTAATATTGTCAAAAGTTGAAATATATTCCTAATTACTATTTGTAGTCATGATGAGAAGTAAGCAGGGGTTTTCTAAGAACTACCAGGGGCAGAGAGAAGTGGGGTGTGTGTTTGGAAAGTTGCTCTTAAACCAGGCCCCAGGGAACCCATACATACCTTGCCTGTGGGTATATAGAACAAAAAGTTTGGAGACATTGGACACTTACAAGAATTCAACTGTATATAAACTACTAAAAACTGTTTTTAAATTCTTGTAGCAGAAGTGTTGTTATTAGAAAATGTCAGTAGATATTGCTGCAATGAATCAAACTCTGCTGTCACCATGATAAAAGGAGAATTAAAACAGTTTTGGTCCAAACCATTCGATAAAAAAAAAAAAAAAAAAAAAAAAAAAAAACACAAACAAAAGCAGGGTATTATAGTGCACACCTGTGTGGTCTTAACCCACCACCGATGAGGCTGAGGCATGAGTATTTTGAATTTAGGGACAGCCTAAGGTACACAAAGACCCTTGCTCAAAAGAAAAAAGAAAAAAGAAATACTTGAAAGGAGATAGAATGGGAGGGAAGAATGGGCCAAGGAGGAAGGGAGGAAGGAAATGAGGTATATTCTTAAGTAGCAAATCTCTCTACACCACTGGAAAGCACAGTGATTTGTATGTGGAATATGCCAGAATACTTGTACAATACCTTGGACATTAAAAATTGTTTCTTAAGCACAGTTTGAGCTTTAGAATTCGGGACGGAGTGGATAGAAAATGACTCTCTTAGAATCTGCAGTGAATCTTTCACGAGCGACTGAAGTATTTCAAAATTTCATCCTGATGCCTGAATTTTATCCCCATAAAATCATTGAGCTAATCTACAGAATCATTGCAGCTGGTTGAAGCACAAGGGTTGTATTCCAAGGTCCAGAATGTCAATCATCAGGAAAAAAGACATAATTTTATATGAAAGACTTAAGAATTAAATCCTATCACAGAAAACCATGCCCAGAGCATGCTCCCACTCTCAATACCAGGATC
This sequence comes from Microtus oregoni, assembly GCF_018167655.1. Taxonomy (NCBI): domain Eukaryota; kingdom Metazoa; phylum Chordata; class Mammalia; order Rodentia; family Cricetidae; genus Microtus; species Microtus oregoni. The sequence goes on from NW_024543977.1 coordinate 1,260,938, forward strand.
CCCATGATCAGAAGAGACTGGACCTCGATGACTCCTGCCTTACTAGTGGCCTGGGCTTTGCTTGCCTTTCCTTAGTTTTCTAATTTTTGACTATGTGTTTTGACCTCTTTCTTTAATGATAATTTAAGTGGGGGACATGGGGAGATTCAACAAGCTGTTTTTTAAAAGTCTGGTGCCCTGGCTAGTTTTATGTCTACTCAATATAAGCTAGAGTCATAGTCGAGAGGAGGAAACCCCAGTTGGGAAAATTCCCCCACCAGATTGGCTTGTGGACAAACCTCTGAAGGCATTTTCTTGTTTAATGATGGAGATGAGTGAGCCCAGGTCACTGTAGGAGTTTCTACACCTGAGCTGGTGATCCTGGTGCTGGAAGAAAACATGAAGAGCAAGCCAATTAGCAACATTCCTCCATGGCCTCTGTTTTAGTTTCTACCTCCACGTTCCTGTCATTTTAGCTCCTGCCCTGACTTTTCCCAGTGATGAGAAATATGGAAAGGAATCAGAAAAGATGGAGAAACAGATGTCAGTGAATAAAGAGGATGGGATAACATCCAAAAAGTTGACCAAAGAAAGCATTTCAAGAGGGAAGAATAGTAAGCCAGAGTATATATTAACACTAAAAAAGATGGTTATGAAAATAACCAATCAGACATAATGATGGTCCTTGGTCACCATCATTAAAATTGAGTGGGTTTTCTTAAGGTTCCCTGAGAATGGGGAGCGTCTCCCATGATTTAGAATGTATTTGCTCCCAGGAGATCATCTCTCTACCACCTACCAGCAGCTGCATTAGTACCCAGCAGGGCTGTGGCCTTAGACATTGGTGTTTCTTCTCTTTACTGACCCAAAGTGATATTCATTTCTTTAAAAGCCCAAAGAGACTTTTCCCCTTTTTCTGCTTGATTACATTGGTATTAGCAGTGGGACAGTATGAATGTGCTCTATCTTTCTGACTGAAATTTCTTTCTTCTACAACTTTATCTTTTTCAATAAATGCCTCTTTTATCCTCTGGCCTTCCCTGGCTTACCATGATGAAACTCCAAGGTTGTGGCTTTTGTGGTGACATTCTAGATGGTGAGCCCTCTTCTACCAACTCGAAATGCAGCCGAGACGGGGTGGTGCAATTCTCTCTCAGCCTATCAGCTGCTCACAAAAAGTCATCTTTCCTTTGTTTGTAATCATCTTACTTGGTATGCCACCACTATATTTCTGTTTTGTCACATGTCACATCCTTGGTCACTGTCTTAGTTTGCTTTGTGTTGCTGTGATAAACATCATCACCAAAATGCAACTTGGGAAAAAAAAAAGGGTTTACATCATCTTGCAGCACATAGTCTATCATTGAAGGAAGCCAAGGCAGGAACTTGGGGGCAGGAACTGAAGCAGAGACCACAGAGGAGTGCTGCTTACTGACTTGCTCCACATGGCTTGTTCAACCTGCTTTCATTTGTAACCCAGGACCACCATCTCAGGAATGCCACCCCCACGATGGGCTGGGTTATTCTACACCAATTATTAAGCAACGAGGTGCTACATAGACAAGCCTACAGGCCAGCATGATGGAAGCAATTCCTCAGTTAAAATTCCCTTTAGCTTGTGTCCAATTGACAAAAGTTAACCAACACAGTAACCCTCTGTTATGGTCTGGGTCAAGCCTCTCCAAAATTCATGTGCTGAAACTTTTTAGGTATGCAACCCAGGACCTCAGTATGTGGAAACAGGATGTTTTAAAGAAGGCAACTTAATGAGGACATTAGGGTACCTCAGTCCTATCTAGCTAGTGTCTTTAGTAAAGGAAGAGGTTAGAACACAGACACAGAATGCAGTCATGTGACAATCAGTGAGATGACCACCAATAAGCTGAGACTAATCTTAGAAGAACAAGTCTAACAATGTATTAACTTTGAATTATCTTTGTTGTCTCTTAGCATCCTCTTGGCTACAGTCCTAACCGCTCTCTTTCGCAAGAGCTCAGGCTACTTCATAGAGACCCTTCTCTTCTTTCTGAGTCTTGTACCTGCATTGAGGAAGGACCTTATGCTTTGCCGTCATCTATATGTGAAGAAGAATTTATTCTTAGAGTCCCTGAAGAATCCCATAGATCATCCCTTTCTAGAAATAGTAAAAGCAAAGTTATCCCCTTCCTGATGGGTATGGCTATCATGACTCTTCTTTTTCTTCTTTTCTCCTCCTCCCCCTCATCCTTCATGTTTTCCTTCTCTTTCTTCTTATTTGAGTTTAATGAGAACATTAAATATAGGATCAATCCCACATTACAAATCTGTCTTCCAGCCTAGCAAGTTTTATTGAAAACATACCTGTCTGAGTGAGAATTTAAAAAGAAGAACATACTTTTTATTAATATAAATGAGCAAGAAGGAACCCCAGCTGCTGCAAATACAAGTCTCACATTAATTGGTGCCTTTTCCCATTTTACCAATGAAAATCCCTAAGCCTGAGGTGACAAAGCCTGAGATGGCTAAACCTGAGGTGGTTGCTTGATTCCATTGCTTCTGGACAGACAGCATGAGTGCAAAATAGTTCACCTCATGGTGGGCAAGAAATAGGGAGAGTGAGAGATGGACAGAAGGATAGAGGGAGGGAAAAGAAGGGCAGGGACATGGTATACCTTTGAAAATATAACCTTGTGACCTAGTTCCTCCAACCATCTCCAGCTTCTAAGAGACCATTCAGTGTAGAGACTCATCAATATATTGGTTCATTGATAAGGTTCTTAATTGGGGAATGAACTGTTGTTGTTTCTGTCCTGCCCGGTACCCCCAGCTGTTTAGCCCCAGAGAAAAATCACATATAGGTCTCCATAAATTATAAGCTGATTGGCCCATTAGCTCTAGCCTCTCACTGGCTAACTCACATCTTGATTAACCCATTTTTCTGATCTATGTTAGCTATGTGGCTCAGTACCTTTTTCAGTGATGCAGATCACATCCTGCTGCTTCGGTGGTCTGGGCAGGAGTAGGAGGAATCAACTTTCTCCTTCCTAGAATTCTCCTGTTCTCATTACATCATTTCTACTTCCTGTCTGGTTTTCTCACCTATATTTCCTGCCTGGCCAATCAGCATTTATTTATAACATGATTGACAGAATACAGACAATTCTCCCTCATCATTTCCCCCTCAAAAAGAAAAAAGGAAAAGAAAATATCCGTAGTCCATTGTCCATTTTTTGGGAATGTGGGCATAGTATTTCAGGCTACTTGCAGCTGGTTGGGGGTGTTGATAATCTTATGGGGACCTAACGAAAATTTAGAGTTATGATCAAGTCCTGATTGAAGTATCCTGTGAATCTTGATCATCTCAGGCAGCAGTCTTGAACCTATTCTAGATGAAGAAATCAGACATCTGGGCCATCTATTCCTGCCAGAGACTTCTCAGGTGGTCTTCCTTGATCAAACTGGATTTTTCTCAACTCTGAATAAATCCACAGCCTCTCATTTTCTGTGGAAACAAAAGCAAAATCTTTTCTCCAAAGTAACATACCTTTTGACATCAATTTTGAAGCCAACGTATTTTTAAAATACCTATCTTGGATTAATTCTGCAGCATTTATAAGCAAATACCTTTTAGCAGCTGTTGCTTTTTCCTCAGCATTCAAACAATTCAAAGAGAGAATAATAACATACAGTATCAATATTCTCTGTGTATTTTCCATCTTTACATGGCTTTATTTTAACCTCAATTTCTTTTATTTTTACTTTTAACTTTTGGCTTTTTAAGACAGGTTCTCTGTATATCTTTGTCCTGGAATTCCCTCTGTAAACCAGGCTATCTTTGAACTCACAGAGATCTGTCTGTCTCTGCCTCCCAGGCTACTCTCTTTCTTTCTTTTTTTTTTTTGAGAACTTTAATCTTTAGCCTGTATATATTTTTTAACACACTGTAAACTATTTAGAGGTTTTCTTCCTCTTTGAATCTCTCTTTACTGTATATCTCTCTTTTTCTGACCACATGGGTCTTTAATTTGCTAAGGAATATGGAGAAGATTTTTGCCACAACTCTATGGCATTTTAAGGTCTTTGCCAGCAAGCAAGCTGCAATGCTGTGTCCATAAACAACAGTCAAAAGCTCCTATGGTGTTTTCTTGCCAGGAAGCAAGCTGCAACAATGTATCCATAGCTCCATAGTCCTGACTGCCTGCTTGAAAGAGTCAGAGTTTTCCCTGGCAGAACAGCCCAGAAAGCCAGCATTTTAAAACAGCATAGCTTTTTTCCTGCTATGGCTGAAAGCCCAAATGCTTTATTCTAGTCTTTCCCAAGCTTTCTCAGGCTTTCTGTGGATGCAGTTATCCACGTGGGCACCAATCTGTAACATGGAGGGGCCAGGCTGCTTGTTTGTTGTTGTTTTCTGTCCTGCCCTGTACCCCCAGCTGTTTAGCCCCAGAGAAAAATCACACATAGCTCTCCATCAATTATAAGCTGATTAGCCCATTAGCTCTAGCCTCTCACTGGCTAACTCTCACATCTTGATTAACCCATTTTTCTGATCTATGTTAGCCATGTGGCTTAGTACCTTTTTCAGTGAAACAGATCAGATCCTGCTGCTTCGGTGGTCTGGGCAGGAGTAGGAGGAATCAACTTTCTCCTTCCCAGAATTCTCCTGTTCTCATTACATCATTTCTACTTGCTGTCTGGTTTTCTCACCTATATTTCCTGCCTGGCCAATCAGCTTTATAACTTACGGAGATCTTTGTGTGATTTTTCTCTGGGACTAAACAGCTGGGGGACCTGGTGGCAGGACAGAAAACCCCAACAAGCAGGGCCCCTTCATGTTACAATGAACCACAAGTGAGGACCAGGGCTTCAGTGCATGAGTCTAGGGGGATATTTTATTCCAAATTGCAAGGGCAGTAGCTTTCTCTGTAATGGAACATAGTTTTAAAAGTGATGATGTTGGCTAAGTGAAAAAAATATTGAATAAAGTAATGTTTTTTTATATAAGAAGCAGCACTGTTGATCTCTTTATAATGCATTTTAGATCATGAAGAATTATTTAGTATGAGTCATTCTCTCTCTAATGACTGATGGTTACAGATCACCTTCAATCTTTAAAAATAGATAGAAGCAGATATCATCATTAAGATACTATAAAATATACGGGGTATCTGTGCAAGAGAGAGTAAATAGAACTGACAGGCTGATTCTTCCTATCACCCAGCTGGTGGCTACATTTCCACCCTATTCCATTTGAATAGGTAGGCTTCTGTAAAAGTTATCCCTGCTTGGCTGTGACAGAATACCTGACAGGGGGCGGGGGGCAACCTCTGTTGCTTCGTGATTTCTCATCCCTCCTAATACTGCAACACTTTAGTAAAGTTCCTCATCTTGTGGTGACCCCAAACCATAAAATTATTTTCATTGCTACTTCATAGTTTTAATTTTGCTACTGTCATGGATCATGATGTAAATAGCTGATATGCAGGATACTTGATATGTGACCCCTGTGAAAGGGTCATTTGACCCCCAAAGGGATCACTACCTGCAGTTTGAGATCAAGTGCTTTAGGGTGTTTCAGTCCACAATGGTCTAAAGAGAAGTTCAGTTGTGGTCAGCAATGATTGAAACACACGAGAAACAGAGCAGCTGATCCCCTGTCAGACATAAGCTCCAGAGGGTCTTCAAATTCATGCCATAAACTGGGGCTTGAGCATTCAAGACCTGTGCCTATGGAGGATCTTTTAGACTCAAACCATAACATTGTATACTGATGTTCAAGGCATATGCTCTGCCTTCAGATGGCCTGTACTCACGTGTCAGGTCCAGCAGTAACTGTCTCCCAATCTGTGTGCCTTGGAACTCAACCTCTCTGTGTATTCACTTCCTCAAAAAATGGTAACTTGCATTTATTTTGTACCAGTCAGTATTATGATTAATTGCAGAAAGCAGAAAGCAGCCTTAATTAATGAAAAGTTAATGCTTAGATGTTATTTTTTTAATGGCATATTCCATAAAAGACAAGAATGTGTTTCTACCTAACCCATGGTTTAGGAATCCTCTTTTCTCTCTCTTCTCCATATAACCAATTTACTCCCTCTTGCTGTAGACCAGATTTCAGCCATTCTCCTTGGCAGGAGTAAGGACACCTGCGAGCAGCACCCAAGGTCATGCCTGTTCTGCAGACTGCTGGACTGCTTGTGGATTCACAGTGGCAGTCCTAACTGACTGAGCTTCAGTCAAGCCTCACCTTCGATCACCTCATTAGTTCAGGAAAAAGAGTGGAGGTAGGTTGGACACATGTGGAGCCATTGGAGGTTGTCACTCATGCTGCTCTGCCACGCCCCACCTCATCTCTTGAGACAGGGTTTCTTCCTAACCTGGGGCTAGGCTGGCAGCCAGCAAGCCCCATCTATCCTCCTCTCCCCACAACATGGAATTACAGGCACTCACAGGACCATTTTCCGCTTTTTAATGTAGGTTCTGGGCAATCAAGCTCAGGTCTTCAGGTTTGCACAGAAAGCATTCTCACCCTCTGTGCCTCTTTCCCCACGCTGATTTGCCAGCTTTAAATAGCTTCAGCACGCTCACGATACATAGCTCTGTCTGTCACTACACTCATACACACATGTAATAATCCTCTTACTCCCTTCACACCTCCACAGCCGCCTCTGCTCCTCCCAGCAAGTCCTCTTCCACCTATCATGTCTTTTGTTTTATTTTTGGTTTACTTGATTACTTTTTTTAGCCTGGGTCACCCACATGGACATATGTGTGTATCGTGTACTCACCAGCCTTAAATAAACCTCAAAAATCAATGCTTCTAAAAACTGATCTAGACTCTTTTGTAACACCCATAACATCCCATCTGCCCAAAATAACACTTCATATTTGAATGAAGGGATCATCTTCTATTCACCTTGTTAAATCATCCTCTTCTTTACCACATGTAACCAAACACTTAGTTTTCTTTTTTTTTTTTAACCTTCCAATATGTACACATAGAGTTGCCATTAGGAAAGCAATTACTGTCTTCCCTGGAGAGTCACATACCTTGTGTACTATATCTCTGTCACAAAGCAATGAGATATTGAGATTGTAGTCATAGCATAATTTAGCTCATCCTGACTAGTGTCATAATTTGAAATTACTTATTTCTTTATTATTAACTTAATGTCCTCTTCCATCACTAAATTATTAGCACTATTAATACAGAAATTGTTTTCCTTTTCTGTATCCTTATAATCCAACAGCATTTTAGGAATAGAAACTAATTTTTGTTTTTTGAACATGTTGAATGGGGTCAGAGAGATAGCGTGGTGAAAAAATGCACCCGCCACTAAGACCCAAGACCCACCTGGTGGAAGAAAAAAGTCAACTTTGGCAAATTGACCTCTGACTTCTGTACATACAGCGTGGTGTGCACGTGTTTTCAACCCCACACATAATAAATAAAATGTAATATAAAATTATGTGTTGGATGGAGGCCTAGAAAGGTAGCTCAACTGTTAAGAGGGTTTACTGTTTTTGTAAAGGACTTAAGTTAGACTCCCAAAACCCGGGGAAGGTGCAGCACATCCAAATGTAATCCCTGCTCCAAGGGAGCTGGTGCTCTCTTTTGGGCTTCACAGGCACCTATGCTTATACATGCACACAGACAGACAGACAGACAGACAGACAGATACACCTACACATACACAATGTGTGCATTTTTAACAATGAAATCTTAAAATTAAATGTGTTGAATGAATAAATGAAGCAGACAATGTAAATTGATTATTATTATTGATTATAGTCATTCATTGCTTAAATAATGGTAGAATGGTTGAGTAAATGACACTTTTTAATATATAGTTGGTAAAATTTTTGTAAGTCGAATATGCACACACACCTTTATGATGGCTATTTTTGTATCAATTTGACATGTAAGCACCTTGGAGGAGGGAAACTCAGTTGAGAAAAGGCCTCCACTAGAATGCCCTTGGGCAAACCAGAGTTGCATTTTCTTGGCTGATGATTGATATGAGAAGGCTCCGTTTTAGTATAGGTATTGCCACCCCTGGGCAGGTGGTCTTGGGTGATACAAGAAGACAGGCTGAGCAAGCCCTGAGGAGCAAGCCAGTGAGCAATGTTCCTCCATGGACTCTGCATCAATTCCTGACTCTGGTTCCTGCCTTGAGGAACCAGATCATGGCTTGATCTGATGTACCTGAACAATGGACTGCAAACTATAAAATAAACCCCTTTCTCTCCAAGTTGCTTTTAGTCCTGCTATTTTATCACAGCAACAGGAAACTAAATGAGGCCACCTTTAATGTAGTTATAGTGACTACTATTGGAAATGACGTAGATGTCGTATTTTCTATGCACTAATCTTTATTTTTGTTTACACATGTTACCATGTCATAATTTCAATCGAATTCCACTGGCTCATGTTTTGAGGCAGGGCCTGGCTGGAGAAAGAATATTACTAGGAGCAGGACTTTGAATACCATATTGTGCCTGCACCTGGTTCCAGCATGCATTTTCCACTCACTGGTCTATACCATGCAAGCATCCATTACTGCATACTCCCTGCCAGGATCCCCACTGTATCTTCCCTCAAACTTAATTGAGTGAGCTTCCGGAACCATGAGCCAAAATAAACCTTTGTCCCTTAGGTTGTTTTGCCCACAGGGACACAGATGTAGCAAACACACCAGCAAATTCTGGTGTGGAGGACGTTTCAGTGGATAGGAGCTCTTTCCTGTGACGTGTTCTCTGTTCACAGCTCCTTGGGGCAAGGACCCTGTATCTGTGTTGACGGGAATGTGAGGCATGTACGCTAAAAATCTTCGATAGTCCTTGTTTAGTTACATAAGAAAGATTCTGGAAGTGTAGAAGGCTCAAAGTCTCAAAAAAAAAAAACAAAAAAGAAAATTAAAAGAAACAAACACACAAAATCCCACAGCTGAGCTTCACACCTGACTAACTAATCAACGGCCGCTGTTGCTGCATTTTCCTGTCCAGCTCTCTGGCTGTTTTTCCTCTCACCCCTGCGTAGCTGAATCTTTCCGTTCTAACTCACTCTCAGCTCTGAGAACCAAAGGTCTCCTGATATGAACGTCCTTGTTTGACCTTCCTCTGTTTTCCCAGAATTCCTCTCTAAACTCCAGCTGCTTACAGACATCATCTGCAGGACAGATAAATTGCAATCTTGCTTCCTCTCGAATGTGAACAACCTATAAATCCATCCTTCACAGATTGCTGTGACTGTTTCATTGTGTTCTCAAACCAGGAGGCTATTTTTAAACATAATTTTCAAATTGGACTTTGGAAAATGAGGTGGGCCGAATTCTAGCATTTACAACAAATAAGTGCCTGAAAGTCCATCCCATTAAGGAGTTTTTAATTAAAAAGAACAACCCACAGGTGCCTCATTGTTCAAGCATGCCGGATCATTCAGCAGCCTTTGGAGGAAACAAAATAGTTCTCTCCATGCTTAACATGCTCTAGACAAAATTAACCCTAGCACAAGAGCGGGCTGGTCATTAGAGGCCCAGGTAATTTTGTTTGAAAATGCTAGGAGTTCCTCAGTTTCATTTCTTTAAGTCTCCCAGAATAGTGTTGGAAAGAGTAATCATGGCTTCAGTTCTTTTATTTCTTTCTAATGCTGTCATTTTAATATGAATTTCCAGAAAATGACAGCTGACAATGCCACCACAGGGGGAAAGCCAGAAGCAGAAACGTAAATAGGGGGAGGATGATTTTCCTCCTTGCTACTCAGCTGCAATCTTCCTGAAAGAAGACGTAGTTTATATACCCTACATGGGCGCAGTCTCAGGCCATGCGGCCGCCTTCCCTGAGCCTGGACAGTACTTTCTATTAATAAATTATCAGCTCAGATAGCCCCATGCTTTAACTGAGAATGGATTTCAGAGGTCAGTCACTTTTATTTCTCAGGAGAGCAAAATCTCCCTTGTCCCTCTTCTGATCACCCCATCTAATAGAGTTCATCGGGTCACTTTGTTTATTAGTGGAAGAAGATGAGACTGAGTAGGAAGCCAGAGATAGACAGGAGTGGGAATCAAATGGCCAATTAACAGAGCACTCGATAGAAGAAGGATTTTATCATTAATAATGATGATGTTTAGCTGTAATTAAAAGGGTTTATGGATTTTTTTCTTGCCTGTGTACCTCAGAGCAGAGGTCCCTTGGCCTGCTTTAACACCTGCATTTCCTGGAGAATATGAAGTCTATATTAAAGAGAATAAAACTAGTGTTTGGGCTGCTGTTCAATAGTAGAGTGCTTGCCTAGTATGCATGATGTTTTGGGTTCAAACCCCAGCACCACTTAAATACAAACACATAAATAAGAATTCAGGACCAAGACCTAGAAACCTATAATTTATGTTTCTGATGCATAGCTGAGTATAAACTAGGCTGTTTCTGGTAACCCTTAGTAGGACTGCTCTCTACCATGAGGAAGGTATAAGGACTTTTTTGCTAGATCATCACAAATTATGTGTGTGCCTATATTTACACAGAAAGCTGGAGGTATGATTGGAAACCAGCCTAAAGGAAAGGCTAGCAACTTAAGCATTTCTATCTTGTTAAATGAAGTCGGGGGAACTCATGAGGGAGATGGCACATGTGGACAGTAGGATTGGATCCAGACATATGGGGAACAGGCATCTTCTTTCCAAGGCCAGTTTCTCTTCTCCTTTTGCCTTACCCCTGGCTTCTGTCCCAGCTGTGACTTAACCTTGGTGCCTCTCAGTTGCGCATTCTGAACAAGGAGACAGAAGGGGAAGATCATAAAGCATCAAGGGTGACTGCACGCCAGGTTCACAACCCCTCTGTTAGGACAGCAACCTGGAGTCCGTGGGTAGGCATGCCCAGACTCTATGCTCTTCCCCATCCTAACATTAAGTGTTTATAGAACCATTTTGTCTTTGCCATTGGTCTTGATAGACAGCTGCTGCAAACTCTGTCTAACAACAGTCCCTGAACTCTCTAGAGCTTACAGACAATTAAGAAGAGCACCTCTGAATGGAATTGTCATTGTAGGTTGACTATTTTTCTAACCCAGAGTGAAATGAACATAGTTTGTAACATGAGGGCTGGCTTGTTGGGGTTTCCGCCCCACCCAGTACCCCACAGCCTGCAAGCCCCAAAGAAAATCACACAAAGATCTCCATAAGTTATAAAACTGATTGGTCCATTAGCTCAGTCTTCTTATTAGCTCTCGTAGCTTATATTAACCCATTATTCTTATCTATGTTAGCCACATGGCTCAGTACCTTTTCCAGCATGGCAGCTCACATGTTGCTTCTTCTGTGGTCTGGGCTGGACTAGGAGGAATGCGCTTCCTCCTTCCTAGCATTCTCCTGTTCTTATCGTCCCGCTTCTACTTCCTGTCTGGTTGACCTGCCTATACTTCCTGCCTGGCCAATCAGTGTTTTATTAAAATACATGATTGAACAGAATACAAACAATTTTCCCTCACCAATAGTTGGTGTTGTATCTGGAGAAATAATAGTGGTGTCGCCTTCCACCAACCATGTGACATAAGGTCACTGACTGGAGGACAGCTGTGTCACTGTGGCAGCAGCAACATGGGGTTTTTCCACATACGAATGGTCATTCAAGTTCAGATCTGAACTTCACCTTAGTTTGTAGTCCATCATGCTATAATGCCTTTAATAAAAGAACAAGTCAAAGTCAACACATGGAAAGGTTCTGGGCTTCCCACAGTATTTCTGACTATACAAAACTCTTACAGAGACAGATCATTAGGCTTGTGAAAGTATCACTCTGTTTATCCTGAAGTGTCTAAAATAACTTGACTGGAACTGTTTCTAACTTAACAGTTTGTGACAAAAGCATCTACTGAGTGTCAAACTTAGTAGGCCTTCTCTTGTGAGTTAGGAAATCACACAGACCTTCAAAGACATACGTATTTGCAGTCTGTACTCAATGGAGAAAAACATTTGCAACCACATGCATGTTGTCACTTATGTGTGGCAGGGTGAGCAGTATGGATGCGCCCCAGCAGCCTCACTTCCCCCATGAACTGGCCTCTCTCTTAGCCTCCTCTGCACTCTGGGAACCAGGAGGCCCTGCCTTGCCTGCTACTCTGTTCACTCTGTTCTCAGTCCTTTCCTTAATGTCTCTGAGGTAAAAGAATTCTTCTGAATCTTAGTACTAAGCTCTAACTGACCTTGGTGATGAAATATTTTTTTTTAAATTATACCTCTGATTTCCTAGGTGATAATTTAAAATCATTGCTTCTTGTCTCCAACCTACAAATAAGCTACTCCACGTGACTTTTGTCTGCCCCCTTTAATCTGATTTCCACACTCCAACTCCCTGAGAAGCTGCAGGACTCCCCTGTCATTCGCAAAAAGCACATCATGTAATGGCAGCATGAGACATTACCAGAGTACTTGCAAGAAGACCAAACAGGAATAAATAGGTCAATCAAATAGAGCTTTGGAGTTAAGGATGGTTATGCTACATATTTCCTTTAATCCTTGATTGGCAGATAACTTAAGCATCTACTCTTTGAAACTGTATATTTCTTCAATATTCATAATAAGGAATTTTTATAGAAACAGGAAAAATTAGGTATTGTTACAGTTTGCTTTCAATTTTCTTTAGACAAAACATACATCAAGAAATTTGTTTTGTTTTGTTTTGTTTTTTGAGACAGGGTTTCCCTGTGTAACAGTCCTGGAACTAGCTCTTGTAGACCAGGCTGGCCTCGAACTCACAGGGATTCACCTGCCTCTGTCTCCCGACTGTGAGGATTAAAGGCATGCACCACCACTACCCAGTCAAAACATTGCATTTTTAAAATCCTCTTTCGTACTTTTTCATTTGGGAAAGGGTGCACTGATCCTGTGTCCCACAAGAAATCTAGGTCATCAAACATCATGGTACAATACATCTGGTTTAATAACACAGTCATAATACCTGTAAGAACAAAATTAGACTTTGAAAACTTCCCACTTGTATTAAATAATGAAACATAGAAGCTACTGTTTTCTGGTGCTATTTTTTAATCTCTAAGCAGTGAGGTAGATATGGGCTCTCAAGGATGTTCATGCCTTAATCACTGGAACTGAGTATATTATATGGGAAACACAATTTAATAGGTATTATTAATGCTATGTATCTTCAATTATGACTTTATTTTTTACAGCACTGAAGTCCTCACCCATACTAAGCAAGTCCCCAGCCTTCCACAGCTAGAATACAAGAAGTAGTAGTAGAGAAATTTGAGAATTTGAAGCAGAAGACGCAAGACATATGAAGATGCTAATGGCTTAAGGACCATAAAGAAGTCTATATGAATTACACACATCTCTGACTCTGTGACTGCTTCACAGAAGTACTGAGACACTGTAGCCTACAGTACCAGAGTCAGCCCTGAGAAGGAAATGTCAAGCTTTCTTCCCCCGTTTCACTCCTCCTGCCCATCCTTCCCCTGAAGCATGGGCACAGCAGCTCACTTGGGACTGTCCTTCACTCAGACTCTGTGCTAAAGTCCTCAACCAGTCACAAATGGCTTTTCGCACATTTTTCATGTAGCCTCTTAACTGTCCTTTGGGAATCTCACTTGTCTCTGGTCTCTAAAGCACAGAAACAGTAGTGATAAATACTTGTCTGTTCCACACCAGCATAGGGGAAGCATAAGTGCTTCCCACATGATCTCGAAGAACCTGAAGTAGGTATTACTTTCTAAATATGACAGTTGGAACTCAGAGGATATAAATAATGTAGGAAGTTGGCCATGATGACACAGGCCTATAATCCCCACACTCTGGAGCCTGAGGCAGAAGGATCCTGAACTAGGTTATATAGGGAGACCTTGTATAGAGACAAAAGAAAACACAGAGTAAAAGGTACTCTTGGTGTTCATATATATCAATGGCTACAAACACAGCTCATTCTCCCATTTGTTAGTTTGTTTTTTTCTTTTGTTTTTTGGGGATGGGGTTTCTCTGTGTAACAGCACTGGCTGTCCTGGAACTTGATTTTTAGACTAAACTGGCCACAGACACAGAGATCCACCTGCCTCTGCCTCTCAAGTGCTGGGATTAAAGGCGTGCATCACTGCAATTGGCTAATACAACTCATTCTTAAAAGCTGTCTATTTCCTAGTTTACATAACACCACATCCTGTAACTTAATCAGTCCTTATAAGTATTCAGATACTTCACCAGGACTCCTTGTGGGGGTCAGAGTTCCATTAACGATGGCACAGCTTCACTGTTCACTGGGTATCCCTTGACCACGTCAGAACCTCAGCATCCTCCTTGCTGTCTGCTAGCAGTGTGTGAGAGAAGCAGCCCACTTTATACTCTGTTAGAGCCCTTTCTAATTACTGTTGATCCAAAGGCCAAGATAGGACATCTTGTACCTTAATTTACATTTCGTGAATTTACATATTTGTGAATTTGAGCATCTCTTCATCTGTTTAACCTATAGAACTGTCTTTTGTGAATTACATCTTAAGCACTGAATTATACTTCCCACCCAATCAAAAACACTCCCTTGGCTTTTGCTCCATGACTTATAAATTATGGGATTTAACTCTCAGTCTCGCATGTGGTTTGGACTTTTTTTGTTCTGTCATTTGTCTTTGTCCTTGTTTTACAATTATCTAGCACTCTAGATTTTTCTTAAACTACCTTTTCTAGTAAAAATGCTTTCTCCTGCATAGCTTCAGAGCTTCCGGTTTTGCTTAAGGATTCTTGTTTCGTTTGTTTTTAATTTCTTAAACATTTAAATCTCTAATTCATTTAGAATTTATTCTTGTATTTGATGCAAGAGATGAGGACCATTTTTTTCCTCACTGGTGGCAGAAAAGTTTATTAAACTTAATCAAATTTTAATTTAGAAAAGACTAAGCCATCCATCATCCTATAAATTGCACTACTTTGTCACTTGCCAGGTCACTGTAGACTTAGACTGTTGTCTGGATTCTCTGTTGATCTTGTTCTCAAGCTGGCTGGCCTGATTAAAGAAACATTGTGAGCTTTGTGGACTGCAACACTTACCAGTCGCTTCCCCTGTTAAATTTCTTCTTTATTTAGGGGATATACATTGCTGTGCTTTCTTGGTATTGCACCTTCTCATCGTAATAGAAATTGTTTATTTGCTAAAAAAATATCATTATGTGCCTACTTGTTTCAAGTTCATCAAGCCTGTTTGGTGTGGGTAATTTCAGCACATTGATTAAAAACCAATGAAAAAGTTGGTGAAAATTTAGTAATTTTTGTATTATAATAAATTTTCTTTTGTAGGTAAATAAATTGTTTATCATACTTTTTTCTTTTTAATGTTTTTTATTAAATCTTTGAGACTTTTCACAAAATGTATTTAGATCGTATTTAATCCCCTACTCAGTTCCTCTCTCTAACTCCTCCCAGATCTACCCCCTATCTCTTTATCCCACTCCCTGCTTGTTCCCCCCTTTTTTTAATTATGATACATACATATAAACATAAATGTAATCTGCCGAGTTGATTTATTGTAGTTCATATGTATCTTTTTAGGGCTGACCACTTGGTATTAAATAACCAATTAAGGACATCGTCCCTAGAGAAAACTGGTTCTCCCTTTTTGAGCAGTCGTTCTAAAGGCGGAACTTTGTGAGGTTTTCCCCATCCACACTGGCATGTCAGCCAGTGGTGTCATTGTTCAGGTCTTATCTAGAAGACCATATTATTGAGATTTCCTGAGTGTAGCTTCCCTATCATTTATAGAAGCCACAGTCTCGCAGCAGATGCCCTGGTCCTCTGGCTCGTATGATCTTTTCAACCCTTGTTCCATGCTGTTCTCTGAACTGCAGATGTAGGGTTATATTATAGATGTACAGCTGGGGCTGGGTTCTCTGCATTTTGACCAGTTTGTAGCTTTCCGCATGGTCTCCATCTGCTAAACCATAGACCAGGGGTGAGAGCTGTACTACCTTCACAGGCGCAAGTATCAGTATTTAGAACACTGTTAGGACTTGAGGTGGTTTAAGAAAGTGGCAGTAGGGAGTTCTCTTTTAGGTCCTATGGTCTCCCTAGTTGTGGGAGTTAGCTAGGTTTACAGCACTTGGCATAAATTCCCCACTACTAAGTGGGCCTTAAGTCTAACTGTTGGCTATCCCCAAAGGAGAAGTGCAATTTAAATGTTCTTCAACAAATGAATGGGCAGAGACCTTGGAAGAATTGAGCTGGAACTGACCTAGAAGCCTCTTCCTTGACAATTAGCTCTCATAGGGCCAGAAAGGGTGCATATGGGAGAAGAGAATCAACATATCTATCCACTGTGATGACCGTAAAACAATAACCATCACAGAAAGATATGCCTAGAGGTTCAATAGGGATGCATATCTTTTTTCTAAGTCATGATATTCCTTTCTTAGTACTAGCTCCTTTAATTTTTGTCAGAGCTAAATATAAAAATGTCATTCTTTTTGTTTGTACAGTACATAAAAAAGTATAGTGGTTTGGTTAGTTTTTCAATAATTTGCTTTTAACCAGATGTCATATAAATCTATAAATGTAACAAATAGGAAGAGTATAAATAAGTTTTGTAGAATTTACACTTACACAGAAACTAGCCCAAATGGTGCCCAAAGAAATTAACTCCAAAGTTAAAATGAAACTGATTCAACATGGAGACTTTAATGTTTTATAAAGTTTCCTATTATTTCTACACTAGTTGTGGCTAGAATTCTGCATAGTTACTTATAAAGTGTTTCTGCATTTCACATCACAGTAGTAGGGACGCATATCTTAAGGATAATCAAGAGCTATCTAGTTGGACTTAAAGCCTGATCATTGTATCCTATTATTTGAGAGATTGAGAACTCCCTGCCTTCATGCAAGCCCAGAGGATCAAGAGTGCCATTTGCCCTTGAGACTTTCTTGTCTTCTAAGGACCTTTGGCACTGGTTTAACCTTACTTTGCAGTCTCCTTGGATATGGAATGAAGGTAACTTGGAGTTATTTAATGCCTCTCTCTTTTGTTTGCCTACTCATCTGGTATTCTTGGCCCAGGAGAACTATTTTCAGGCCCTTGAATTCTGCATATCCAAAAGCCTTGTGCTACTGCACATTCTTGTCCCTGGCACAATCCCAGGACACATTCCCACATCTTTCCTTCTGGCTCTGGCCCATGTGCTGCTGTTACCCTTTCTGGCCATAACTCCTGGCCACATGCTTTTTTCTGTGGCTGGGAAACATCCCAAATGTGTGGCTACTTGGTTAAACCAGGTTTGGCATGACGGACTGGAAGAGCGACTGAAAACAGGCTGAACAGAACCTCTGAAAAGTTTGTCTTGCTCCAAGGACATGGTCCCTCCATTTGTGTTGGCACTGGGCCTGGGGCTATAGAAAGAATGAGCAAGAAATGGATTTGCCTAAATTTCTGGCTTATCTGTATAGTTTGTTTTTTGTTTTTAATTTTCTCCATCTGTTACCAAACCAAGACTCTCCTGGCAGTCAGCCTGGGTCAAGAAGCAGCAGCGAGTTCCTTGTTCCATTTAAAGGTTGGCACATTCTAATATCTGTAGTCTAGCTACTGAGCAAATGAATAGATGTCAATTCATTCAAGACGAGTATTTCTTATTTATATTATGACCTCTCTCATAAAAGTTGCCAATCTGTCTTACTGGCAGTCTCCCAGCTCCCATGCCCACTGTACTGCCAGAGTGCTTCAAAAGCTCTTCATTGAATATAATGGTTAATTTGGAAAAAAAAGTTAATAAATTATCATTTAATACCCTATGTTGAGGCTATACTTTCTGCGTGTATTTTAAAATAATATTTAAAAAATTATTGTCCCCATGGAAAAATGAGAATATCTTTTATAAAAATAGGCTTGTTCTAATGTCAGTTTTCTGCCTGACAAAAAGTGCTGCAGGCACTCTTGTCATTGGAATTAAATATTCTCCACTGTAATAAATAATTTCATAAAATCACAAATGTATCTAAGCAATGGTAAGCCCGGGTTGGCTTTTTTGTTTTGTTTTATTTGTTTGTTTCTTTTGTTTTGTTTTGTTTTTCATTTTTTTTTAAATTTATTTATTTATTAAGGATTTCTGCCTCGTCCCCACAACCGCTTCCCATTTCCCTCCCCCTCCCCCGATCAAGTCCCCCTCCCTCATCTGCTCGAAAAGCAATCAGGGTTCCCTGACCTGTGGGAAGCCCAAGGACTGCCCACCTCTATCCAGGTCTCGGTAAGGTGAGCATCCAAACTGCCTAGGCTCCCACAAAGCCAGTACGTGCAGTAGGATCAAAAGCCCATTGCAATTGTTCTTGAATTCTCAGTATTCCTCATTGTCCGCTATGTTCAGCTAGTCCAGATTTATCCCATGCTTTTTCAGACCTAGGCCAGCTGGCCTTGGTGAGTTCCCAATAGAACATCCCCATTGTCTTAGTGTGTGGGTGCACCTCTCGTGGTCCTGAGTTCCTTGCTCGTGCTCCGTCTCCTTCTGCTCCTGATTTGGACCTTGAGATTTCTGTCCGGTGCTCCCATGTGGGTCTCTGTCTCTGTCTCCTTTCATCGCCTGATGAAGGTTAATATTCATGAGGATGCCTATGTGTTTGTCTTTGGATTCACCTTCTTATTTAGCTTCTCTAGGAACATGAATTATAAGCTCAATGTCCTTTATTTAAGGCTAGAAACCAAATATGAGTGAGTACATCCCATGTTCCTCTTTTTGGGTCTGGCTTACCTCACTCAGGATAATGTTTTCTATTTCCATCCATTTGTATGCAAAATTCAAGAAGTCCTTGTTTTTTACTGCTGAGTAATACTCTAATATGTATATATTCCATACTTTCTTCATCCATTCTTCCGTTGAAGGGCATCTAGGTTATTTCCAGGTTCTGGCTATTACAAACAATGCTGCCATGAACATAGTTGAGCATATACTTTTGTTGTATGATAGGGCCTCTCTTGGGTATATTCCCAAGAGTGGTATTGCTGGATCCAGGGGTAGGTTGATCCTGAATTTCCTGAGAAACCAAAACACTGCTTTCCAGAGTGGTTGCACAAGTTTGCATTCCCACCAGCAATGGGTGAGTGTACCCCTTTCTCCACAACCTCTCCAGCAAAGGCTATCATTGGTGTTTTTTATTTTAGCCATTCTGACAGATGTAAGGTGGTATCTTAAAGTTGTCTTGATTTGCATTTCCCTGATCGCTAAGGAAGTTGAGCATGACCTTAAGTGTCTTTTGGCCATTTGAAGTTCTTCTGTTGAGAATTCTCTGTTCAGCTCAGTGCCCCATTTTATAATTGGGTTGATTAGCCTTTTGCGGTCTAGTTTCTTGAGTTCTTTATATATTTTGGAGATCAAACCTTTGTCAGTTGCGGGGTTGGTGAAGATCTTCTCCCAGTCAGTGGGTTGCCTTTTTGTCTTAGTGACAGTGTCCTTTGCTTTACAGAAGCTTCTCAGCCTCAGGAGGTCCCATTTCTTCAATGATGCCCTTAGTGTCTGTGCTGCTGGGGTTATACGTAGGAAGTGGTCTCCTGTGCCCATGTGCTGTAGAGTACTTCCCACTTTCTCTTCTATCAGGTTCAGTGTGTTCGGACTGATATTGAGGTCTTTAATCCATTTGGACTTGAGTTTTGTGCATGGTGATAGATATGGATCTATTTTCATTCTTCTACAGATTGACATCCAGTTTTGCCAGCACAATTTGTTGAAGATGCTCTCTTTTTTCCATTGTATACTTTTAGCTCCTTCATCGAAAATCAGGTGTTCATAGGTTTGTGGGTTAATGTCAGGGTCTTCTATTCGATTCCATTGGTCGACTTCTCTGTTTTTATGCCAATACCAAGCTGTTTTCAATACTGTAGCTCTGTAATAGAGTTTGAAGTCAGGGATGGTAATGCCTCCAGACAATCCTTTATTGTATAAGATTGTTTTGGCTATCCTGGTTTTTTTGTTGTTCCATATAAAGTTGATTATTGTCTTCTCCAGATCTGTGAAGAATTTTGATGGGATTTTGATGGGGATTGCATTGAATCTATAGATTGCTTTTGGTAGAATTGCCATTTTTACTATGTTGATCCTCCCAATCCAAGAGCAAGGGAGGTCTTTCCATTTTCTGGTGTCTTCTTCAATTTTTTTCTTAAAAGACTTATAGTTCTTGTCAAGTAGATCTTTCACTTCCTTGGTCAGAGTTACCCCAAGATATTTTATGCTATTTGTGGCTATCGTGAAAGGTGATGCTTCTCTTATTTCCCTCTCTGCTTCCTTATCCTTAGTGTATAGGAAGGCAACTGATTTTTTGGAGTTGATCTTGTATCCTGCCACATTACTAATGGTGTTTATCAGCTGTAGGAGTTCTTTGGTAGAATTTTTGGGGTCGCTTATGTACACTATCATATCATCTGCAAATAACGAAAGCTTAACTTCTTCCTTTCCAATACGAATCCCCTTGGTCTCCTTATGTTGTCTTATTGCTATTGCTAGAACTTCAAACACTATGTTGAAGAGGTATGGAAAGAGTGGACATCCTTGTCGTGTTCCTGATTTTAGTGGGATGGCTTTGAGTTTTTCTCCGTTTAATTTAATGTTAGCTGTTGGCTTGCTGTAAATAGCTTTTATTATATTTAGGTAGGACCCTTGTATCCCTATTCTCTCCAAGACCTTTATCATAAAGGGGTGTTGAATTTTGTCAAATGCTTTTTCAGCATCTAATGAAATGATCATATGGTTTTTTTCTTTCAGTTTATTTATATGGTGGATTACATTGATAGATTTGCGTATGTTGAACCAGCCCTGCATCTCTGGGATGAAGCCTACTTGATCATAATGGATAATTTTTCTTATGTGTTCTTGGATTCGGTTAGCCAGTATTTTATTGAGAATTTTTGCGTCGATGTTCATGAGTGAGATCGGTCTGTAATTCTCTTTCTTGGTTGGGTCTTTGTGTGGTTTTGGTATCAGGGTAACTGTAGCTTCATAAAAGGAATTTGGCAATGACTCTTCTGTTTCTTTTTTTTTTTTTTTAATTCTTAAGTTTTATTTATATTTTTTTTTAATAATTTTTTTATTAAGAAAAGAAGAAAAAAAACATAAACAAAAAACAAGTTTCCACCTCCTCCCAGCCTCCCATCTCCCTCCCCCTCCTCCCACCCTTCTCCCCCTCCTCCCACCTTCTACCCCTCCCCCCACTCCTCTCCCCCTCCCTCTCCAGTCCACAGAGCAGTCCAGGTTCCCTGCCCTGTGGCAAGTCCTAGGTCCTCCCCCCTCCGTCCATATCTAGGAAGGTGAACATCCAAACTGGCTAGGCTTCCACAAAGCCAGCACATTAAGTAGGATCAAAACCCCGTGCCATTGTCCTTGGTGTCTCATCAGCCCTCATTGTTCGTCATGTTCAGAGAGTCTGGCTTTATCCCATGCTTTTTCAGTCACAGTCCAGATGGCCTTGGTGAGCTCCCAGTAGATCAGCTCCACTGTCTCAGTGGGTGGGTGCACGCCTCGTGGTCCCGACTTCTTTGCTCATATTCTCCCTCCTTCTGCTCCTCATTGGGACCTTGGGAGCTCAGTCCAGTGCTCCAGTGTGGGTCTCTGTCTCTGTCTCCATCCATCACCAGATGAAGGTTCTATGATGATATGCAAGATATTCGTCAGTATTGCTCTCGGATAGGGTCATTTCAGGTTCCCAGTCCTCAGCTACCCAAGGAACTAACTGGGAACCTCATGTTGGGCACTTGGGAGCCCCTCTAGGGTCAAATCTCTTGCTCACCCTAAAGTGGTTCCCTTAACTAAGAATTGTGGTTCCGTGCTCCCCTATCCACCTTTCCTTTATCCCAATTCTCCTGATTCCCCAAGTCCCCCCTCCTTCCCTTCTACCTTTTCTCTCCCCATCTCCCCTTACCCCCATCCCACCCCACCCCCAAAATCCTAATTTTCTCCCCGGCAATTGGGTCTACTTCCCTTAGCCAAGAGAATAACTATATGTTTTTCCTTGGGTTCACCTTCTTACTTAGCTTCTTTAGGTTCACCTATTGTAGACTCCGTGGCCCTAATTTATGGCTAGAAACCAATTATGAGCGAGTACATCCCATGTTCATCTTTTTGGGTCTGGGACACCTCACTCAGGATAGTGTTTTCTATTTCCATCCATTTGCCTGCAAAATTCGAGAAGTCATTGTTTTTTACCGCAGCGTAGTACTCTAGCGTGTATATATTCCATACTTTCTTCATCCATTCTTCCATTGAAGGGCATCTAGGTTGTTTCCAGGTTCTGGCTATTACAAATAATACTGCTATGAACATAGTTGAACAAATGCTTTTGTCATATGATAGAGCATCTCTTGGGTATATTCCCAGGAGTGGTATTGCTGGGTCCAGGGGTAAGTTGATCCCGAATTTCCTGAGAAACCGAAACACTGACTTCCACAGTGGTTGCACAAGATGGCATTCCCACCAGCAATGGATGAGGGTACCCGTTCCTCCACAGCCTCTCCAGCAAAGGTTATCCTTGGTGTTTTTGACTTTAGCCATTCTGACAGGTGTAAGATGATATCTCAAAGTTGTTTTGATTTGCATTTCCCTGATTGCTAAGGAAGTTGAGCACGACTTTAAGTGTCTTTTGGCCATTTGAACTTCCTCTGCTGAGAATTCTCTGTTCAGTTCAGTGCCCCATTTTTTAATTGGGTTAATTAGCATTTTAAAGTCTAGTTTCTTGAGTTCTTTATATATTTTGGAGATCAGACCTTTGTCTGTTGTGGGGTTGGTGAAGATCTTCTCCCAATCAGTAGGTTGCCTTTGTGTCTTATTGACTATGTCCTTTGCTTTACAGAAGCTTCTCAGTTTAAGTAGGTCCCATTTATTCAATGTTGCCCTTAATGTCTGTGCTTCTGGGGTTATACATAGGAAGCGATCTCCTGTGCCCAGCTCCTGTAGGGTACTTCCCACTTTCTCTTCTATCAGGTTCAGTGTGTTCGGGCTGATATTGAGGTCTTTAATCCATTTGGACTTGAGTTTTGTGCACGGTGATAGATAAGGGTCTATTTTCATTCTTCTACAAGATGACATCCAGTTGTGCCAGCATCATTTGTTGAAGATGCTTTCTTTCTTCCATTTTATACTTTTAGCTCCTTTATCGAAAATCAGGTGTTCATAGGTTTGTGGGATAAAATCCGGGTCTTCTATACGATTCCATTGGTCGACTTCTCTGTTTTTATGCCAGTACCACACTGTTTTCATTACTGTAGCTCTGTAATAGAGTTTGAAGTCAGGGATGGTAATGCCTCCAGAAGATCCTTTATTGTATAGGATTGTTTTGGCTATCCTGGGTTTTTTGTTTTTCCATATAAAGTTGATTATTGTCCTCTCCAGATCTGTGAAGAATTTTGATGGGATCTTGATGGGGATTGCATTGAATCTATAAATAGCCTTTGGTAGAATTGCCATTTTTACTATGTTGATCCTCCCAATCCAAGAGCAAGGGAGGTCCATCCATTTTTTGGTATCCTCTTCAATTTCTTTCTTCAATGCCTTAAAGTTCTTGTCAAATAGATCTTTCACTTCCTTGGTTAGATGTACCCCAAGATATTTTATGCTGTTTTTGGCTATTGTGAATGGTGAAGCTTCTCTGATTTCCCTCTCTGCTTCCATATCCTTTGTGTATAAGAGGGCGACTGATATTGTGAAATACATTAAGGAGTATAGGTATTAGTTCTTCTTGGAAGTTCTGGTAGAATTCTGCATTGAAACCATCTTGTCCTGGGCTTTTTTTCACAGGGAGATTTTTGATAACCATTTCTAATTCTTCGCGAGTAACTGGTCTATTTAGATCATTCACCTGGTCTTGGTTTAGCTTTGGTATGTGGTACTTATTTAAAAAAATGTCCATTTCTTTTATATTTTCCAGTTTTGTGGCATACAGGCTTTTGTAGTAAGATCTAATGATTCTCTGAATTTCCTCTGTGTCTGTGGTTATGTCCCCCTTTTCATTTCTGATCTTATTTATTTGCGTGTTCTCTCTCTGTCGTTTAATTTGTTTGGATAGGAGTTTGTCGATCTTGTTGATTTTCTCCAAGAACCAGCTTTTTGTTTCATTGATTCTTTGGACTGTTTTCTGTGTTTCTATTTTGTTGATTTCAGCCCTCAGTTTTATTATTTCAAGTCTTCTACTTCTCCTGGGCGCGTCTGCTTCTTTTTTTTCTAGAGCTTTCAGGTGTGTTGTTAAGTCCCCAATGTATGCATTCTCCGTTTTCTTTAAGTGGGCACTTAGTGCTATGAACTTTCCTCTTAGCACTGCTTTCATTGTGTCCCATAGGTTTGAGTATGTTGTCCCTTTATTTTCATTAAATTCAAGGAAGACTTTAATTTCTTTCTTGATTTCTTCCTTGACCCAGGTGTGGTTCAGTAGTTGACTGTTCAGTTTCCATGAGTTTGTCGGTTTTTTGGGGGCAGCGTGGTTGTTGCCTTCTAACTTTAATCCGTGATGATCTGATAAGACACAGGTGGACACTGATATTTTTTTGTATCTGTGGAGGTTTCCTTTGTTTCCGAGTATGTGGTCAATTTTTGAGAAGGTTCCATGAGCTGCAGAGAAGAAGGTATATTCTTTCCTATTTGGGTGGAATGTTCTATAGATGTCTGTTAAGTCCATTTGCTTCATTACCTCCAATAATTCTCTTAATTCTCTATTAGGTTTCTGTCTGATTGACCTGTCCCTTGGAGAGAGAGGTGTGTTGAAGTCTCCTACTCCTAGTGTGTGTGGTTTGATGTCTGCCTTGAGTTCTAGTAATATTTCTTTTACATAAGTAGGTGCTTTTATATTCGGGGCGTATATATTCAGGATTGAGACGTCCTCCTGATGAATTGTTCCTGTTATGAGTATAAAGTGACCATCTCGGTCTCTTCTGATTGATTTTAGTTTGAAGTCAGTTTTGTTAGAAATTAGTATGGCCACACCTGCTTTTTTCTTAGGACCATTTGCTTGAAACACCTTTTCCCAACCCTTTACTCTGAGTAGGTGCCTGTCTTTGTGGTTGAGATGTGTTTCTTGCAAACAGCAGAATGTTGGATCCTGTTTTCGTATCCAATCTTTTAGCCTGTGCCTTTTTATAGGTGAATTGAGCCCATTAATATTAAGTGATATTAATGACCAGTGGTTGTTTACTCCGATTATTCTTATTGCTTTTGGTAGTAGAGATTGTGTGTCTCCCTTCTTTGAGATGTGCTGGTGAAGGGTCATTAGATGCCTGGGTTATTGTAGGCAGTGTTGGCAGTGTTGGATTCCTTGGGTTGCGATTTTCCTTCTATTACTTTCTGTAGGGCTGGATCTGTGGCTACGTATTGTTTAAATTTGTTCTTATCCTGGAATGTCTTGTTTTCTCCATTGATAATGAACGATAGCTTGGCTGGGTATAGTAGTTTGGGTTTGCATCCATGGTCTCTTAGCTTCTGCAGAACCTCTATCCAGGACCTTCTGGCTTTCATAGTTTCCATCGAGAAGTCAGGTGTAAGTCTGATCGGTTTACCTTTATAAGTTACTTGCCCTTTTTCCTTTGCAGCTCTTAATATTCTTTCTTTAACCTGTATATTTTGTGTTTTGATTATTATATGGCGAGGAGATGTTTTTCTTTGATCCAGTCTGTTTGGTGTTCTGTATGCTTCTTGAATATTTAAATGAATATCTTTCTTTAAGTTGGGAAAGTTTTCTTCCATAATTTTGTTGAAAATATTTTCTGGGCCTTTGAGCTGTGACTCTTCTCCTTCTTCTATTCCTATTATTCTTAGGTTTGGTTTTTTTATTGTGTCCCATAGTTCCTGAATGTTTTGTGTTGAGAATTTGTTGGCTTTGCTGTTTTCTTTGATCTGTTCGTTTATTTTCTCTATGGTGTCCTCAGCATCTGAGATTCTTTCTTCTAGCTCTTGTATTCTATTGATTATGCTTGTTTCTGTAGACTGCTCGTTGGCCTAGATTTTCCATATCCAGCTGGTCCTCAGTTTGTATTTTCTTCCTTGCCTTCATTTCAGTTTTCAATTCTTGAACTGTTTCCATTACCTGTTTGATAGTTTTTTCTTGGTTTCCCAGGGTATCATGTACATGTTTACTCATTTCTTCAAACTTTTTGTTATACTTCTCATCCATTTCTATAAGGGCATTTTTTACATGTTGTTTAAGGGACTCTATTGTCTTCATAAAGTCAATTTTTTCCACTTCTTCTTTGTTAGGTTGTTCAAATACTTCTGTTATAAGATCATTGGGTTCTGGTGTTTTCATGTTGTTTTTCAGATTATTGGGTGAATTCTTGCCTTGGCGCCTGCCCATCTCCTCCTATTGATCCTATCCAATGGGTCTTTTAAAAACTGGATCAGGGTTTCCCTGCTGGCCAAGGGCTCCACTTACAAAATGCCCTCACTCTCTTTCGTGTTTCCTGCTGCAGGCCAAGAACCCTCTCACCCCTCCAAAGGATCTTCAGTACAGGACCAGGCTCCCCGTGTGCCAGTGACCTGGCCAACCAAAGGCCTACCTCTTTGATTCAATTGTAGTAGGGCGATCTGCTCTCCTTATTGCACGCCTGTCCCCACCGCTTGGGTCTGCCGCTGCGCTGGTCCCCGAAAGCCTCTTCCTGTATGCGGTGTCGCTCCGCCACGCCGCGTCTGGCCGCCGCCACGCCGCGTCTGGCCGCCGCCGCTCCGCCTCTGTGCGTCTGGCCGAGCCGCCGCTCCGCCTCTGTGCGTCTTTGGTTTTCATTTTTATAGATGCGTTTCCAGTCCCAGGTAGACACATTGTCAGTAGAGTGTGTGATCATGAATGTTGGTTTTAGGATGAGTCTTGGATATTTTGAAAATGCAGTGCAGCCACCTATCTGTTAAAAGCGGTCCGGTGGCTAAATGGGGATTAGATGACTCTTCCCTGTGGGAAGGTAGCATATGTCTTGGTTGAAAAGTTGACTCACATTTGGCACTAAATTGTTATTCACTTGAATAACATTAGGCCTGCACGGAGAGAAGGATGATGTGTCCTGTAAGATGGGCTCTTTAGACTCCAGTCAACTGATACGGTTTTGAGTGGATGACTCCAATGGCTCTTGCTGGATGTGTGACCCCCACCAATTTATTTATATTCTCTGAGCTTCACTTTGATTGGCCACTAAAGGAAGGAACCAAACTAGACAGAAGTTCTAAACTGTAGCATCGTGCACATTGGTGTGTCTTACTTGGCTGAGAGGGAAATCCTTACTGCTACAAGAAAAGAAGTCTGATGTTTGTAAATCAGCCATAGCTGTAACACAGGAAAGCTTCACCCTGAGAGGCCATTTATACCAGCTCACCTCTGATGCCAATTTTTACAGAGGAAGAAAAAGAAGTGTGAGTTATGGTTGCAACATCTAATAATACTTAGTATGTACAAAAAGATAATCCTGAGGGTCACAGTTAATCCTCTATGAACAGGACATGCTGCTAACACCAAGAATCTTCAATGGACGATTGCATTATTTAAATGCCCATGAAATATTTTCAGGGGTGCTGTCTCTAGTGAGGTTCCGACAGTTTGTTTGACTAGTCAGCAAATATTTGATGATATTTTGTTGATGCCTGGTCTCAAGTTTAAGGAATTATTCTTGGCCTGATCTCTCCCTTCTATTTCTTGTGGCCCTCTACTTCTCTGCTCCCTCTTACAAGCAGGGAGAGGTGGACAAGGAGACAGTTAATGACTACATCTCGGGATAAAAGGGTGTCCGGAGGTAGAGACATCTCCAGAATGTTCCTGCTCTTCTCATTCTGATTTTGCTGCTCCCTGCTTCGCGTGGAGATTGGGGACTGAATTTCAAACTTTATGATTTTATAGTCTAAATTGTCTCAGCTTCAAAGTACGTTAACAAAGGTATAAAATATTGAGTTATACCTTAAAGGATGACATCCTGGTGATACCACCAAACAGACCCACTTAAAGAAAACCCGTGGTGAACAAGCAGGGCAGTTGACAAAAGCAGGGCCTGTTTACTGCTTCCTGAGCACCACCCAAGGGCTCCATTTCATGCATGCTTGTTCACTTAGTTTTTTTTTATACTCTGAGGTAAGATTAATGTCATTAATGCCCACTCTTTATAAGTGAGCATTCCTGAGTTCAGATAAATGAAATAACTCAGGGACAACTGGGTGACACAGACTGGAGCAGCTTGGCTCTACAGCAAGGCCTGACTACTCTCCTCTGCCATGTCATCAATGCCTTTGGGTAAAGGAGCTTGTGGTGGTTATTTTCACAAAACTGACCTTAGAAGTCACTCTGTTTATCCCAGGGGTAGATTTAAGAATCCATGAGATGAAGTGTCTGACCAAAAATGTGCAGTGAAGATTCAGGGTTTTGAACCTAGGTCTTTCTGGCCAACAAACCACAGACTTAACTCTGTCACATAGTATTTTCTTTAAAGTGGAGGAATCTGTTAGAAACTACCAAGGTGTTTTCATCTTTTCACTTACTATCTTGGCCATTTCTTCCAGTGCTAGGAGTTGAACACATATAGTGCATTTGCCCTACAATTTGGAACACATATTCCAAATAAGAGACTATACATGTCTAAGTTCCTTGGCCTCTCAGCTAATGGCCACTAGTTCTCAGGCTCTGACCTTTCAGTCCGCAGCCAATCAGAACCAAGCTTTACAGGGGAGCCTGTCTCTTTGCCCGCATTTCAGGTGAGTTGTGCAGTAGCAAAACTGCTAACCTAAGGCAGCTTCATGAAGCTACAGATCCCTTCCAGCCCCACCCATGGTCCTGCAAAAGACATCAGTCCTGCCCGAGCTACCAAAGCCTCTGACGGAACTGCCACTTTGTTCTTTGACCACTGAACAACCCTCAGGAGAGGTCAGTTTCCCTCCTTGGACTAGGACTGTCATTTACCCTTTGTCACTGGCTAGGTACAAGTCAAACATTTTCCTCTCTATTGCCACCTCTGGAGTTAATGCATTGATGGCTTTCTGAGTGTGGGGATTGGCATGCCAATCACCACTCCATCCACAGGACTGTTTGTTCAAGATTTAACCATAGCCTCAGCCTGTTTCAGGGTTCACCAATTCCCATGAAATCTCAGCAATCTGTAGACATTGCTAGTAACCCCAAAAACTAAGTAATGGGAAGCGCATAACCAATGTGTCATTTCACATTTTCTGTTGAAAATAGCAAGTGCTACACATCACCATGTCCCAGACTCTGTACTAAGTACCAGGCGTACAAAACAGCGACTCTTGAGTGGTGTCCCCTGTACTAATAGCCTCCCCTTACCCATATGGACGCAGCTTCTCCAGCTTTACTCAGCTTTCCTGAGATGGGTAGGTTACCAAATGATAATCTTGTCATAGGTTGCATTTGCCTTTTTGAGGAAATCAACAATGCATGCAACTCCCCAACTTGGAAGAATTACTATAAGCTTCTGTGGTCATAAACTATTGAAGTAGGCGAGTAATGGGAGTGGAGGCTTGGAAAACACAAAATGAGCATAGGAAAGTGAACTATGCAACCTTACAAAGAGCAAAAATCCCATGGGGTCAGATGAGAGAGCAAGAATGGGTCCAGGATGAACTGAATAAGAAACAGATCTCCAAACTTGAGGAGAAACGAAAGAGTCACCATCTTATGGTTAGATTTTGATCATGGTCATAGCAGAATGAGGGAGCTCCTATCACTAATAGAACTGGTCTAGACCAAGCACTTATGGTACTAGGTAAAGCACCTAATATGCACTTTGCTTACATGGTAAAAACTTACACGATACGTCATGCGCAGTTTCTATAGTTCAGTTATCCTGGATGCTGTTGGCATGAGTCAGATCCTATGCTTCCACTCTGACACTGGCTCATCCTGATTGACTTGGACACCTTAAGGCCCTGCCTCCTACCACATTCTGCTATGAGCCACCATGGGTTTGTCTGATAAACCCTCCTTGAATTTTCCTTTTCTTATTAAATATTTTATATTTTCAGAGCAAAGGTATCATTTTATTTAATTATATTTCAAATTGTCTTTCAGGGACTGGGGACAACACTTCAAGCCTGTCTCTGCCATTAGCCAACTCTAGAACTTTAATTTGCCCGTTCATTATTCTTGGGAATTTCCCTCATACTAAGTTTCTCCCTAATGTGCAAGAATTTAAATTGTTTTGTTTTAAAATACCAGGTACTAGGACCCAACTACAACCTGGTAAGAATTTGGGTAGGGTATAAATATCAGATTCTAAAATTCTCTGTAGTGGATTCCAGTATGAAGCCAGAAGGAAGCAATATTTCTCTTCACGGGTTTTTGGATTTTATTTCGGTGCCTCTACCAGTTGATACTTCAAATAATCCAGCAGAAGAAATGGTGACATCACACACACACACACACACACACACACACACACACACTTATTATTTATTCATCCATTTATTTATCTATCTATCTATCTTTATAGGGTACAAGAGGGCATGAGCATGGTAAGAGGAAAATAATCGAAAGGGAAAGTGGCACCCTTGCTTTGGGAGCACATTATCACATTATGAAAATCAGCCAGGCCTGAAGATCACAGGTTCAAGTTCTTCCTGAGCTACAAAGCTAGTTCAAGGTCAACCTGGGTAGCCTAGTGAGACCATGTCTCAAAATTAAAAATAAAAAAGAGAATTGAAATATTGCTCAATGGGAGAGAGCATGCATTAAGCCCTGGGTTCCATCCCTAGAAAGACACACACATGTGTGCGCACACACACATATATATATCACACACACATGCACACACACATACATGTGCATGCAGGCATGCACACACACACACACACACACACACACACACACACACACACACACTATTATAAGCAAGTACAGGATGCTGTCTTTCCAAGCTCTGCTTGGTTGAATTCAATATTGCTAAAGAGAAAGGCTGGTTGCTTCCCAGTTGAACAGATGTTTCAATTTCTTCTACATTTCCAGCCTTGAAAATGTACCACCAATGTCATAGTGAAAAGTTATAAAGTTTGCTTTGGAGTCAGTATTGCTCGGTGGAACTCTCTATGATCCTTGGGGCACACACGCATCTGTTGGAAATTTTGTCTAGAGTCTCTCATGCACATCTCTTTCGTCTCCCACAATCTGCTTCTTCAGAAAGCATTGTGTAGCATGGAGTTGAAATCTACAGGTTAGGTCTTTTGCTTTGACTGTAAAAGTTTTACCTTTATTCCAAAGGAAAGGAAAAGATTGTGACTTAAAGTAACACAGGCTTGAGACTGAGCTGCCATGAAATACCCCAGCTCTATTTGACAACAGTCATGAAGGATGACTTATGATGGGGTAGGATTGGGGTGAGAGGTAGCCAGTGCCGAGGAACTGGTTTCTGGGTCTTCAGTATGGAAACAAGCATCACGCTGCTGCCAAGTGGTTTGATCCTGTCAGCTTCTCTTAACCTTTAAAGTTCACTGCCATTTTAAAACCCGAGTGAGGAAGTATGGTACAGTGGCCTCTTGGCTTCTGCTGTTTTCAGCTCATGTGTCACGGGCTGCTCTCTTCAGCTAACAAAGAACTGCTGTCCCATTTTCTTCTTTAAGTGAGACTCTACTTTCTGAGACCTTGAGAGTGTGGTCACTGACAAGACAAAGTGCCCACTGCCCCTCTCCCAGCAGGATTAGATCAAAGTACACAAAACCCTTGCTCCACCTCATTGTTGGCTTTAATCTCATGCAGGCTTTTCAATCGGCAGTAAAAACCTTATTCTCTGTGTCCTGGTACTATACATTCACTTATTATTTCTAATTTCTCTAGGTTTTCTCCTTTTGGCCCTGGGGTTTGACTTCTTCCATCCATGAGCAAAACTCTTTCTCCAGCACGGAATACTGACTATGGGGTGAGTGAACAATTTGGTAATGAAGATGTTTGTATTACCAGAGCATCTGCCTTGAGACCTTGAGAAGTTGATAGATTTTCTTGTAAGATTTTTATAATTGTATTTATAGATTTAATAAGCCATATTTCTTTTGCTGTGTCAGATCTACACAATTGTGTCTTTAAAAATCAAGAAGTTAATTCTCTTTGATAGCTTTGGAATAAATCTTCCACTGTCATAGACTGTAAGAGATACAAATTGTATGAGAAACAAATTGACACTCAAATATCAAAGAGGCTTTTCAAATCTCTTATCTTAGTTGGCTGGCATCTGGTTTGTCATATGAGGAATAAACCGAGGTTCATAAAAGATTCATCCTGTGATGTGGATGCTCACAGTGAAGCATTTACGGACACAGAGAAAATCCTGACTTGCAACCACATCAAGACGTTGGTTTTCTGCTGTTTCCTGTCATATTCCTGCAGAGGCACCACAAGAGCCAGACTGCCTGGGGCACACAGTTCACCAGCCCAATAGCTGGTACAGAGAAGCTTCCAGGTGGCACAGATGCACATTGTCACAGAGAAGGTGTGCCAATGCCCTCTGCTTCTTCTATTCTCACAGGAAGTCTCTAATTGAAACAGAAAGACCCACGTAGCACATGACATTGAAGTGCACCAAGGAAAGAGAGAGTGATGTGTATCAAATGGACCTGCTTTTCACCCTGCCCTTCATGCAGGGAAGTTTACCAGGGCACCATAATGCCATTTAGACTACTGTCAAAGCAGTGGATAGCATCAAACAGAGGTATCCAACTTCAGGTTTGGTCAGTCCTTTCTTTTTGCTTAAAACAGCCAGGCCACTTTTCTAGGCTCATTTACACAATTTTATTTATTTAATTTAATTTATTTATTTATGTGGGGGGGGGGGGTTAAGACAGGGTTTCTCTGTAGCTTTGGAGCCTGTCCTGGAACTAGCTTTTATAGACCAGGCTGGCCTCGAACTCACAAAGATCCTCCTGCCTCTGCCTCCTGAGTGCACCACCACTGCCTGGCTCACAATTTTATTTCCAGAGGGATTGTAGGCTAGCATACACAAGAGTGGATCATTGAATCAGTAAATATTGAGTGAACATCTACTCAGTTCATGCGACAGGTTCTCTTTCAGAATTGAGACTCTCTTAAGTATATATCCTAATGGAGGACACAGTCAATGATTATGTAAGTGGTTCTGATATATTGTAGCAATGATAGAATACTTACATAGCATGGGCTCAGGGCCTAGCACTTCCAAACAAAAATCTGAACGGTGCATCAGGTGATGATAAATGTATTAGAATCAAATAAATCCAAGAGCAAGGACAAGTCCCACAGTGATAAGGGACTGTTTGAGCAGGGTATTCAGAGAAAACCTCACTGCGTGTACAGTAGTGGGCAGTGGATGCACAGAACTAAGAGCAAGAGGGTCATCTCTCTCAGAGAAACTGATGCGGTTTGAATCCAGCAGAAGTGAGGAACAGCAAGATGTTACTTGGACTATTTGGGAGATAGAAGCAGTGAGGATTTCTCCCGTGTTGAAAATGGGATATTAGTGGGGAAATGGCAGAGATGATTCCAGAGTCTTTGAAGCACACATCTGACAGAAGGAGTTCTCACATACTGAAACAAAGAAGACCTCAAAACCAAGAGTAGAGAGAGGAGAACTAGGGGTTCTGTACTAGAGCTATGAAGATGGAAATATTTACTAGACATCCAAATGCAGAAATCAATCAGCAGGCGGGTGCTCAAGCCTGGAGTTCGGGGGAATGGTCTTTAATGAAGGCACACAGTGGAGGGTGTTGCCTCTTGCACAGCATTCACAGCTGAGGCTAGGTGAGAGCAAGAAGGCAGCAATTCTCCAATGCCCATTTTCTCCCTTAGACAGTGAATGTGGCTGGAGACAGCAGAAATCATAAGCAAGATGGCAGGGCATCCTAAAGGGTACAGGAATGTGTGAGAACCAGTTGAGAGGAAAAGCTACAATGAGGCAAGAAGAAAATAATGGGGGAAAAAGTTCTGAAATCTAGATACAGCCTGTTAGAGACAATGAAGTGATTAATTGTATCAAATGTCACAAGCAGATCCCATCAATGGGAACTGGGAATCTGTCACTTTACTTAGTCAAGTGATGTCCACGGTGAATTTGCAATAGCAGTATCAGTGCTTTAATAACCTGGCAGCTTGATGGAGTAGACTCAAGAAAGAATGGGAGAAGAGAGATCAGTAGGGACACTGTTGTGTCAGTTCATCTGGTGAATTTCTGAGTGAAAGGAAATATGTTGACTGAGTTTTCTGTCCTGCCCAGTTCCCACAATCGTTAACTCCCAAAGAAATCACACAGAGGTCTACATTAACTATAACCTGTTTGACCCATTAGCTCAGGATTCTTATTAACTCTTATAACTTATATTAGCCCATTGTTCTAGTATATGTTAGCCACATGGCTTGATACCTTTTTCAGCAGGGCAGTCACATCTTTCTTTTTCTGTGTCTGGTCGCAACTGCCGAGGAATGGGCTTCCTCCTTCCCAGAATTCTCCTGTTCTCCTTGACCCGCCTCTACCTCCTGTCTGGTTGTCCCACCTATACTTCCTGCCTAGCTACTGGCCAATCAGCGTTTATTTAAAATATAACTGACAGAATACAGACCATGGTCCCACACCACTGGAAATGGAGAAGAGAGGTTTATCAGGAGTTGTGGCCAGGACCAGAAGCTGTATTTTTCAAGGTGGGAAACATTGGTACATGTACATGCTTTGGAGGTAATCCAGTGCAGCAGGGGCATAAATAACAGAGGAGGAGGAAGGAAGAATTGGCTAATGATTGTACTGAGCAGAAAAAGGGACCTGGTGTCACTCCAGGTGGGAGCATGAAGACTTGACAAGGGCCATTTGTAAGCAGGCGGATGTCAGCATAGAGGAACTAGAAGACACTGTCTTGGGACTCCTTCCATTTTCTCTGGAAAGTATCTCTGGGAAGCACATCTTCAGATAAAACAGGAGATAGGAAGTGGGAAATTAGCTACTCAGCAAAGTATGAAACCCCTGCTATTGTCTGGGTGGTGAATGGCCTCCAGAAATCTATAGGTTAAAGGGATGGTCCTAAACAGTACTGTTGATGCCCAGTGGAATCTTTAGGGGGTAGAACTTAATAGAAGTTATTAGTTCATTTAAGACATGTGCCCTAAAGGGTGTCTATGGGACCCTGGTTTCTCCATTTCTCTCTGCTTCCTGCTTTCCGGTGGACCAGTTTTCTCTGATCCACATCCCTTCACTCCCCTTGGTATTCTCACCAGAGACACAAAGTCCTGAAAACCACCAGACCTTAGACTGGAATCTCTGCAGTCATGAGGTAAATAGCACTTTTTGTAAGTCAGTTCTTTGAGTTTCTCACAGTAATGACATGCGACTGACTAAAATACACACAAGGAAGAAAAATGAAAGATTAAATGGGCATAGAAAGTTTGTACAGTTGAGAGGTCAGAGGTCACAGCTCTGGCATGAGGTCAGCAGTCCTACGAATGTGTGCCAGCTACATTCAACTGCTTTCCTAGTACCGAAGACCTGAAGAGTAAGCATTGCCAGATGCAGGCTTGTGACTTTTCTGCCAAGTAAACAGAATGAAGGAAAGTGAGCCCCAGACCTGAAGCTAAAAGCAATGGCAACCAAGTCATTTTAGTGATGAGCCTAACCAGAGATGCTAGCCAGGGGGAGTGAGAGAGAGGACCATGCATAGTGAGAGGGGGCAGCGTTAACTCAGTGGAGGTCTGCAGAGGACCATGATGCTGAGGTTGCAGCTCTAGTCTTCCTTGTGGCATGGAACAACTGTCTATTTGGATAAAAAGTAAGCATATTCATTACCAAAGGCTGATCGCACTTTGAATCTATTTAATTAAGTTTTCACCCATTAAAATTAGTTAAGCTGTACAAAACGACCACAGCTTTGAGCATCGCTATGCATTCTTTCACTTACAATTATGAAATGAATATATTAGTGTGTAATCTAAAAACAATTAGTGATTGCTAGACTACATCTCAGTAATCCTTCTCATCTAAAGTAATAAATTGCGAGAGACAGAATTAAGCCATCCCTCTTCTTTGCCATCCCAGTGGTCTGAGGAAATAGTGACAGACAACATAATTCGTATCTCTGCCTATCCTGGAAATCACTTTCATTTCCCTGAATTGCTGGAAAGGGATTTGCTGCAGTTAAGGAACTTTTCAAAATCTAATTGATCAAATTACATTACCTAAGACAGACGCCAAAGCTACAGTGTACTTGGCTCTGATACAATTCTGTCTAGTCTACCTCAGACCTGCAAGATGTGAATGGGGAGTTGCCGCCCAGGACTGGACATAATGACCTTCCATGCCGACATGCTAAGCTTTTGTTTGTGTGAGGGAGCGAGTGTTTCATTTGTTTTCCTCGCCCTGTGCTCATCTTTTTTCTCTATTTTCCCATTATTTTTGGCCAATAGTTGTAGGAGGTCATGAGTGCACGCTGGATACCAACAGACCATAGTGGTGAGGAGTCTAGTCATAGTGACAGCATGGCAGGCTTTAGAAGGCCTTGTAGCCAGTTACCTGAGCCATAGGCAACTGTCTGGGCCGATTGATTAAAGTGTCGTCGATTAATCTGTTCTCCATGCCTCGCGTTTACCTGTCTCTAAATTCTGTCTGATAGCATTACTGTCTGAAGTTCTCAGAGTCTACTGCAGTTCCAGAGACTACCGGAGTCACTGTTTGTTTTGGTTGGTTTTTTGCTCAGACAAATTCTACTGATTGTAATTTGTCTAAGGAACTTTCATTTTAGCAGCACCATTGAGTTTTCGAATAAATTTCAAGACAAAAGAAAGCAGAGTTGAAAAAGCTCTGGTTTTTAGGTGGACTTAATTCCCCGGGGAAAATGTCTGTGTTTGTGTCTGGTTCTCAGTTAGAAATCTACAGCTTCTGTGTTTTTGCAGCTCCATTTCCTCATCTGTGTAACCAGCACATGTTTCAGATTAAATTAAAAGCCTTCACTTTCCTTCCTAAAGTTCTGAGGCCAAGAGGAGCCAAATTATTTTACTTTCAGATGTGATTAGTCTCAAGCCCAGAGGAGCCTTCTTTTGGCCTGGGTGTAATTACGAAGCTAATCCCAGATAGACTGCTTTTAACTCTTGCCTTCTGCCTTGCTCTGAGGCTTAGTGACAGGCCTAGGACCTGAGCATCCTAACAGCCAAGCAATATTGCTTTCCTGTTCAAACTATGGTGAAACAGAGCTACCAAAAATCCTCAATTTTCAATATAGTGCAGTCCTGAAAACATGAAAATCAAACATGGGAAAATTAAAACAAATATATATTACAACAGACTCCTATTTCTACAGAGAACAAAATTAAATCCCAAAAGTCCTTTCACTAAGTTTCAGCATTTGGGGTGAGTCCCTCAACTTTGTTCTTTTCTTATTAAATACCTTAGTATTGATGTGTGTTCAGTGTAGGCTAGAGGCGTGAGGTATGTGACATCATCATCCTCATCCATAGTATCAGAGCTTCATTCTCCCTCTATTGCTATTAAGTAATCATGAACTACAAGGCCATTTTAACATGTTTACATCTACCGCTTCATGTAGGTGAAGATCCTAATGTCCTCTTGGCATCCTAGTTTGTAACAATTTTGTTGACATATGCCCATCTACTGATTGATTATCAATTGAGAAATCAATTGTCATGATAATTTAAAATAAAATTTGAAAAACTGCTTTCATCACTCAAGGCAGCGAATGGCCTTCTCAGGCTCTGACTACTAAATCTACTAAATCTCAGTGCTTGGATGTCTGTTATCTCACACCGGATTCAAGCATGTTGACAAAGCCTGTTCTTTGAGAAGCATCATAGGGATGGGAAATATCTTCCACTCCATATGTAAATAAATTAAAGGATGAAAACTGTGGCCAATGCCATAATTTGCCAATTAATTGGGAAATACTCCATGAAACCTTGGCAGAAGCGAGGAGACAGAGCGACTGTTCACTGTGTTGGGAGAGCTGATATTTTTAGAACAGATTTCTCGAGGGATAAGTTATGTCCCTTTCCCTTCCAATGCCTTGCATTGAAGCACTAGCTGCTTTAGTTCACATTCTAGTCTTTAAAATCACAAATAAAAGGACCAAAGTCAGGTGTGGATATATTTCCTGAAGAATGATCGCTTCAAGAGCTAACCAAATCATCCTAGTGTGCACTGCAAGCCGGCGTTTCCATATGTGACAGATCTGGTGGACAACAATTATCTATAGGAGTCTAAGGTATTGAAAAGTCACCATTTCCCAGGCATGTAGCAGACAGCTTAACATCACAGGGCAGTGCTTTACACATGCATCTGATGGCGCTTGTGTAAACAAACATGTCATGCCTCCTGGAGTTTCAAAGTTCAGAATCTACAGTAAGTGTATCCCTCTTGTTGTAGTATTCACTGTGATAAAGCAGAACATATGTCAGCAGCAAGCTTATACATGGCATGTTTACAAAGACTCTTGATACAGTCGAGAAACTACCTGGTAGCTTGACCTAAGACATCATAATTGTGGACGTATATTCTAGAATCTTTGGCCAGTGACATGCCACTCATGACCCACCTCTCAGGATGTAGCTTGGCTGTAAGCAGTGCTTGACTGTGTGCTCAATTACAGTCTTTGGGGACAGGGCAAACACTGTGCTAAGACATTGCTCAGAGGCTTAAGAGCTGAGTTCTAGATCTAGTCAGGGTCCCAAACATTCCCTGTCTGTGATCATACAACTTAAGGGGAGGGCATGACACTAGATAATTGCTCAGGTTACTAGCTTGCAAAGTTTGCATTGTTTTACACGAAAGATAGACTGCAGGGGAGTCATTTTTGCCACACACCTTGAAAATTTAATTTAATTTAAAAAATCTCTTGCACTTAATTGTTGGTTCATGTATGCAAATTAGAAATGTCCTTTGACTTTTCTGATGGACTAAAGCTCATTTTTGTAGATTAAAGTTCTTTTAGCCTCCACATCCATTTATTTTTGTCAATTATTAGCATCCCTGATGAAAGTGGTATCTTAAAATCAATGACCCGTGTTAGTGCATCATCGTAGCCTGGAGTTCACCGTTCATCACAGGGTTTGTTCTCGATAGTACTCTTGCTGTGAGTTTTAAGAGTGTGTACTTACATCTATCCACCATTGCCATTCCATACAGAATAATTTTAGTGCCATGTAAGTCTTATACTTGACCTGCTCTTTCCTCCCAATCTCCCTCCCTCCCTCCCTCCCTCCCTCCCTCCCTCCCTCCCTCCCTCCCTCATAGTTGCTGGTGACTACCATACTTTTGCCTTTTCTAGAATGCATAGCGTTGACATTATACAGTCTTATAACTGGATGTTATCACTTAGTAAACAAATCCTTTCATGTCTTTTTATAACTGGATAGCAATTTCTTTTTAGTGCACAATAGTATTTCCATGTCTGAATGTATCATAGTTTGCCCATTTACCCATTGATGGACATCTTAGTTGCTTCTGAGATGGCAGTTATAAATAGGGCTATTATCAACACCTCATGCAGGTTTTTATATGGCCATGGTTTCTCAGCTCTTTTTTACATAGCAAGGAGTGTGAAGCCTAGATCGCATGATGAGAGTATACTGACTTTTGTAATAAACAACCAGACTGTTGTCTTCCAAAATGGCTGCTATTTTGCGCTCCCAGCAGTCATGAGCAACAGTCCTTACTTCTCTCTGTCTTCCCAGACACAAGGAATATTGCTGCCTGTACCCTGGACTTCGTCTGTTCTTACAGGTGCATGGTGCCGTCTCCTTGTTTAATTTGCGTTTCCCTGGTGACATGTAATGTGGTTGGTATTCCTTTTACCCATTCTTGCAAACCCAGCTCTCTTTCAGAACATTATTCTGAAGCCCACAAATGTGTTCTTATCACATGTGTACAGAGAGACTGTGAAAAGATGCATGATCACAGTGGTCATCTCACTAAAAGTAGCAAGCTTAAATCTTGTACATCTTGAAGGGATGCAAGCATGCCCCCAACGGTCATGAGAAGTTTATAGTTAGTCTTATGACTCTTGATTGGCCTTTCTCAGCGCAGCAAGCCAGCAAGTCACAGACTTAGTTCATGTCTTCCTTGTCTTTTCAACCAACTTAGCCAATAATCCACTGCCAAATCAATAATCTCAAGGGCACAATTATTTTTGAAGGTGGCCTGTTTCTTACCAGTAGCCAGCCAATATACAAAGAAAAACAAAATTCAGCCACTGTAAAACATAATCTTTTGTTTCTCGAATTGTCTCACTAATTATCTAGTCACAGGCATTGCCAGTGCTGGAATTAGTGTCGCTATCCTCGTGGGCTCACGCTTCACTGTGGATCCAGGCAGTTCTTCAGGCCTGGCATGTGTGCATCCTGCTCTGGGACCAGCATAGCCTGGCAGGTTCCCCAGCCCATGCCGCTTGCAGAGCGGTCGCTGGTCTCTCTCTGCAGCTGGTCATTATCACCAGTACATACGTTTCACCTCCTGGCCTGGATGTGTAACAGGCAGGACAGCTGCTGTCCTCTTCTGTCCACTCCACCCAGTTCTCTCTTGGCCTTGGTTTCAATAGCTGTTTTTAGAAAGAAACATTGCTAATTACTCCCATCAAAGAAACTAAGTGTCCTTTGAGATTTATAGATTACAGTACACTGTTGTTGTTGGTTTTTTTTTTTTAACAAAAATTCAAGATGTACAAGGTTTAAGCTTGCTACTTTTAGTGAGATGACCACTGTGGTTGTGCATCTTTTCACAGTCTCTCTGTACGCATGTGATGAGAATACATTTGGTCTACTTTCCTAGCAACATACAGTAGAGCATCATTAATGATAGAAATCAGAGAACAGTGTAATGAGATAGGAGGGAAGAAAGTCATGGGAAAACTCGGTTTGAGTCAAACTTCCAAGCCACTGGGACAAGTTGCTCCCTCGCTCCTCGGTTCCTGGCCTCAGAAGCTAGCAAGAAAGCAGTGTTGCGCCCTCTAGAATCTATTCCTGCC
Organism: Microtus oregoni; assembly: GCF_018167655.1. Classification (NCBI taxonomy): domain Eukaryota; kingdom Metazoa; phylum Chordata; class Mammalia; order Rodentia; family Cricetidae; genus Microtus; species Microtus oregoni. The sequence goes on from NW_024543977.1 coordinate 1,301,778, forward strand.
ACTACCTGAAATTACCCTTGGCCAGTCCCTATCCCATAGAACAGCAGCTAAGCAGACCGTCTACCTGGGGCCAGTGGTGGAGAGTAGGTTTGAAGGTGGGAGAACCCATTCATGGAGAGCCTCTGGAGGTTGCAATCCAGAGAACAAGCGCTCTTTTCTCCAACTCTTCCAGCATTGACCTTTGTCAATGTTAATATGTAAAACACACTAGATAATAGATGCACACTAAATATTACACAAAATACGTGTCTTTCTGAGTGTCTTGGTTATTTCGATCAGCATACTAATCTCTGTTTCCAGCCATTGCATTGAAACTGTTATAAATCCATTCTTCTTCGTGGCCTAATAAGCCCCACTGTGCATATACAATGTACTTAGACACATCCTGTTTCTAGCTAGCTACTGCTGTAATCAGTTATCAGGCACCCAGGCTGACTCTGCATCTTGATCGCTGTGAGTAGTGTGCTTCAGGGAACATGAGCATCCTGCATCTCTGTGGCGTACCAACTAGATTCCTATAAGTGAACATATACACACATATATATATACACACATATATATATATATACACATTATTAGGTGTGCCGACTATATTCCTATGAGTATACATACACACGAGTGGTGTAGATGGATTATTTGTTATTTCTTGTCCATAAAAATATGACTTGATAAAATATCAGTAGTTACCAAGGTGCTAGGAACTGGGATCTTTTAAATGTTTTAAATTCTTCAAAAGATGTATAGCTAATATTTACGTCATGTTGACCTTTGAAATCAAATTCTCCAATGATTACAACTGTAGAGGATACCTTTCCCCAAGCCTTATTTTGTGTATCTAGTCACAGTGTAAAATATTTGAGGAACTAAAATTAGATTATTTCTAGTATCTGCGCGGAAAGCTCAGTGGTTAAGAACACATGCTGATCTTTCAGCGAGCCCAGTTCAGCTTCTAATACCCATTTCAGGCCGCTCACAGCCACCTGGAACTCCAGCTCAGGGGAATCCAACAGTCTTTCCTGGCCTTCAAGTCCACCTGCACTCATATGGGTGTATCCACACAAAGACATACATGCGCACACATACACATAATTTAATAAATATAAATACTTTTAGCTGTAGTCTCAGTTAAAGTCCCTTATAACATACCTCAGTATTTCCATACTGACTCCCTCCCCACCCCATCCCCTGAAAGAATCCTCAGATCTCCACACTTCCTGGTACAAATAGACATGCTATGCAAATGCACAGTCACGAAAAAAAAAACGCAATGTGTTCAGTACAGACTCAAGGTGGTTTTCAAAGTATTTTTGATTGGTAGTTGTTATAATTCACTGATAGAGAACATGCAGATACAAAGAATCAACTGCATTTGGCAGGAAAATTGACTGAGTTGGGAACCCTAAATTTTATATTTGGAATTGCTGCTATCTGGCTTTCCTAACTTGACCCCTTGAAGTTCAGCTTGGGTAACTGTTAAAAAAAAAAAAAAAACAAGCAGAAACCTGAAATAATAACAGTATATAACAGTTTTTCTTGTTGATTGTGTGCAATAAAGTATGTCAGAGTATTTCCAAAAGATTTAAAGTACTCCATAAGTGTTTTGTGTTTAGGACAAAACCTAACTGCAGGAAAATATGTTCTAGAAATACTAGAGGAGCCATGGCGTTTGTTTCTAATCTCTAAATCACACTCTTTGGAAAATGTTCTATTCTGATGTTTTTACAGCAAAGAGTTATAAAAATATAAGAGACAGGAGCAAAGGGAAGAAATAGGCACAGCTGCCGGCAACCATTAGGGTGAGTTAGAATGTGTGCGGACTGAGTGTAGGTGCCCCCCTGTGTGTCCTGGGGAGTCAGATCCACAGGCACAGAGGAGAAAAGCTAAAGTCCATCTGGGAACACTAAACTAATTCTGAAATGCTTTTATGGGCAAGAATCAGGTTATAAATGCTATTCATCTGGATTTGTCTTTTTTATCCTCTATTTTCTTAGTTGTTGTTGCTTGGGTTTTTTTTTTCCAATTAAACTCTAACTTTGGGGCATTGGATTCAATTTTCCTGTGAAAGAAACTGAAGCTAAAACTAACCAAGAAATGTTGTCTGTGACCTAGACATGTTTCACTTTTAGAACATATGAAAAAATGCCCAGTTATTGACCAGCGTGAGCTATGGCTTTCTTACTTGATAGTTTTCTCTGGGATTTCATGTCATCAGGTCTTGTGGGGATGTACATGTGCAATGTCCCCATAAGGTCAGGTATTTAAACCCTGTCTCACTTGTGACCCTACTTAGGTGGTCATGGACCTTTGAGGCACAGCTTGCCTGAAGGACACATGACGCTAGCATGGGCTTTGAGTGTTTGAAGCCGTATCCCACTTTCAGTTTTCTTGCACTGTTTTATGTTTGTGGTTGAGCTTCTTCTCAGGCTGCCTGTTGCCATGTCTCTCTCAACATTATGGACTCTCCCTCTGGAGCCATAAGCCAAAATAAATTCTGTCTTCTGCAAGTTGCTTTTGGTCATAGTGTTTTATCCCAGCAAGAAACAAGTGACTAATACAAGTTTCATACAATTTTAGTACAACTTGGGGAATTTTCTTCATAAAAGAAGCATTATCTGCATATGGAAAACAATTCACAAATACTATTTTTTAGCAGGAAAATAAAACAGGATAAAAAACAGAATGCGACCCAGGTTTGGGACTGTTTGGAGAAGCTTCCCAAACATTTCCACCTATGGGATAGCCAGGCTAGATACAGGGAGCTCCCTCTAAACTCTGAGGCATTTTCCAAGGCTGACAGCTGCCTAGCTGCCTGACATTGAACCTTGGGACAAGCTTTAAGAATTTATACCCCTCCTCTACAAAAAAAAAAAGAAAGGAAGTGTGGCGGACCTCTCGACCGGCGACGAAGAATGACCACCACACCAGGATTCCACTCAGAACACGCTTTTACTGGAGTGCCCTTGATTGATGGGGAGCATGGAATGAGGGGGCGGGAAAACAAGGAACAGGGAGCAGACGGGAGAGGCAGCAGGAAGCGAAGGGACCGGGGTGCACTTAGGCAGCCACTTAAATAGGGAATTGGCAATAGGGAATTGGCACACGGGTCGCCCTGTGATTGGCTGCCACCAACAGCTGACACCAGACCACATTGGGATAGGCTCAAAGATCCTCATCCTCTGCGCATGCGGGAAGCGGGGACGCGCAGCTCTCAAAGCCATAGCCAAATATGGAGTTGTTTATAACCAACAAGACAGGATGTCGGCGCCATCTTGTAATGGCGATCCTGTCCGGCTCACTACAATTCCCCCTTATTGTTTGTAAGCAATGAGCGCAGGACTAACGTCATCCAATCTGACCCCCACCTCATGATGTGTTGGTCGATCGAGGATGGAAGATATTTTCCATGGACACACCTTCCCCTGTGCAATGGGTACTCGAGGAACCCCGGGGGTGCAAAGGCTGTGTCGCAGGAACCTACAACCACACACCTTCCCAAGTGCAATGGATCGACAGATCCCATGGGGTGCAAAGGCTGTGCAGGAGGAACCTACATCCGCACACCTACCCAAGTGCAATGGATCAACAGATCCCATGGGGTGCAAAGGCTGTGCAGGATGGAAGCCCTAAGCGTCTCTTAGTGCTGACAACCATATCTGGGGGAAGGAGCCACACTCCAGGGTAGCTAAAGCCTGAGAGATTATAACCTTATCCCAATATAGCCTTATCCCTATTGGTCTGGGCTCGAAGGCAGCAAACCAACCACAGGCACAACACATAGCCACCCAGGCAGCTTGCCAAAAAACATGCCCACGCAACTGAAAGCACAGGGACGCTTTCTCTGTAATGTTACATGCTTTTCCTAAAAGGGCCACTTTAGACTTATAACTCAAGGTTTCTATCGGTGGTAAAAATCTGGGGAAATCATGGCGAACGGGCATCGCCTTTGGGAAGGCTGACAGGCTTTTCCTTCTGTGCTCCACCTTCCCCTGAATCCACGTCATCAGGGATGTTAGCAGGAACTTTCTCCAGCGACTCAGCCTCTTCCTTAGGAACTTCCTTGATCATGCGTGTCAGCCGGCTCGGAACCCAAAGTGGAGCCTCTTGGCCCTGTGGAAAAACACATACAGCTCCCCTGGATCTTGCCACCGCAAGATCCGGTCCATACCATTTGTTATCCAATATATCTTTCCACATCACATATTTCTTTTGTTCCATAGGGCCTGCTGCATGCTTTTTAGCTGCTGCAGTACCCGACTCATTCAGGTTTAAAAAGTTAAGTGTGAAGAGAGCAAGGGAGATTCTTTCCCTGGGGGAGGCGGATTCAGCTATTCCCCCTTTTTGTTTTTGTAGAATTTCTTTAATATTTTTGTTGGCTCTCTCCACAATACCTTGTCCTTGTGGATTGTATGGAAGACCCGTAATGTGGGTCACTTGGAGCTGTGCGCAAAAGGCACGAAATCCATGGGAGGTATATGCCGGGCCATTGTCTGTCTTCAGGCGTAGGGGTTTTCCCCAGGCAGCCCAGGCCTCAAGGCAATGTGTTTTTACATGAGTCACCTTTTCTCCCGCTAGGGGCGTGGCATGAATAATGCCAGAAAAGGTATCCACTGATACATGTAAATATTTTAATTTGCCAAAATCAGGCAGATGGGTAACATCCATTTGCCACAACGCGTTAGGTTGCAGCCCTCTAGGGTTGACCCCAACATTAGGAGGGTATAAAAAGGTCACACATGAAGAACAGGCTTTAACTATATCTCTGGCTATCTGTCTGGAAATATGAAATTTTTTTCTAAGGGTATTGGCAGGCACATGCCAAAGCTTATGAAAATCTCGTGCTAATTCTACAGGGTCCGAGACGACCAAAGCCATGGACCGGGTAAGGCAGTCAGCCAAATCATTGGCCTCAGACATGGGTCCTGGAAGCAAAGTATGTGCCCGAATATGTCCAATGAAAAAGGGATTATCCCTTTGTAAAATGCACGCTTGAATTTGACATAAAATATTGGAAACTGTACTTGAATTTCTAACAAAGGCGGCCACCTCCAACGAGGCAACAGCATTCACCACATATTTAGAATCTGAAAATAAATTGAAGGGTTCTGAAAATCTTTTAAAAACTTCCAGCACGGTCATACATTCCGTGACTTGTGGGGAATCAGGTCGAAAATCAAGCAAAATGGGTTCCCTACCTTCAATTACTATGGCACCTTTGCCAGTTTTGGAGCCATCAGTAAAAACAGTCAAGGCCATATTAATGGGCTTTTTAAAGGTAACCTTAGGAAAATACACTAAGTTCCTTTTCACAAAATTTAATATGGGATGTCTTGGATAATGATTATCAATAAGGTTAGGAAAAGCGCAAACCAAAACAGCCCATTCATTTACTGTAGCTGCCAATGTCTCCACCTGTCCCTTGGTATAGGGAATAATTAATTTATCTGGCATGGTTGTAAAAGATGTTAAGCAATGTTTTATCCCCAATACCGCTTGAGAAGCAACCAACTCAGGATAATATTGAATAGCTTTGGTACCTGAAGAATTATCATGGATCCACCATAAAGGGCCATCTTGCCATAGCACCCCAGTAGGGTAATGTGTAGTTTTTAAGATGCATAAGAATATGGGCAAAGCAGGATTGACTCGGCACAATTGTGCCTTAGTCATTGCTTTCTCCACCTGTTTTAAAGCCTTTTCAGCCAAGGGGGTCAAAGTTCTGTTCGAGTTAACATTTGGATCACCTTCCAAAATAGAAAACAAGGGCAACAACTTTGCCCGGGGGATGTTTAAATACCCCCTAATCCAATTAATATCCCCCAATAATTGTTGAAAATCATTAAGTGTCCTCAAATGATGGGTGCGAATGGAAATCTTTTGAGGGGTCACCGTCAAAGGGGATATAATTGCCCCCAGAAATTTTATAGTAGTAGTCTGTTGGATCTTATCAGGTGCCAAGACCAGGCCCCAACGGCGTAGGGCCGAGGCCGTTTCCTGGAATGCGGCCAGGAGCATTTCCTGCGAAGAGGCAGTCAACAGGACGTCATCCATGTAATGAATTATTTTTATTTTTGGGAATTGTTGTCTAACGGGTAGGAGGGCCTGAGCTACATATAGCTGGCATATTGTCGCGCTATTGGCCATCCCCTGTGGAAGCATTTTCCATTGATAACGAGTATCGGGTTGCTCATGGTTAACCGATGGCAAAGTGAATGCGAATCGCTCCCTATCATCTGGGTGCAAAGGAATGGAAAAAAAGCAATCCTTGATGTCCAAGGCCATGACCGGCCAGCTACGTGGCAAGGCAGAGAGTAAGGGTAGTCCCCTCTGGACTGCACCCATAACCTGCATCTGAGCATTAACTGCACGCAAGTCATGTAATAATCTCCATTTTCCTGAGCTCTTTTTAACAACAAAGATAGGGGTGTTCCATGGTGAAACAGAAGGCTCCACGTGCCCGAGCCTTAATTGTTCTAAGACCAGGTTTTTTGCAGCTTCCAATTTTTCTTGAGAAAGGGGCCACTGGGGAACCCATACCGGCTTATTGGACTCCCAGGGTATGGGCAAAAGATTGTTATTGGAAGCCGATTCTTCAGTGGCCCCTAGGAAAAACCCAGGCCCTTTCTATCCTGTTTTTTCATAGACTCTATAGGCCTGCGACAACCCTGAAGATTCTTCCCCAGGCCCTTAGATGGAACAAAACCTTGTCTTTTCATCATACTTTTACTAGCCTCTGAATAATCATTAGTTAGCTTAAGTTTCAATTGATGTTGAATGTCACGGCCCCACAAATTAATGGGAACTTCAACCACGAAGGGTTGAACCGTGCCTTGTTGGTCCTCCATTTTCCAGACCAGCTCTTTGGCACTCATGTATGGGGTGCGTGCGTAGCCCAGCCCTTGTAAGGATTGAGATGACTGTTGCAATGGCCAGCGCTTGGGCCAGGCTCGCAGCTGGATAATACTCCGGTCTGCCCCAGTATCCACCAATCCGGAGAATATCTTTCCCTCTATCATTAAATCCAGCATGGGCCTCTGATCTAGTTCCATAGACAGACAGGCAAGGTCCACTCCAGTGGAGCCCAACCCCTTGTCATTCCTTTCCTTAAGATGTGCAGGAAAGGTCTCATGCTTAGATGGTAGTATAAGCAGTTGGGCAATCCTGTCCCCTGGCGCAATAGAAATCACGCCACAGGAAGAATGACACAGGATCTTAATCACTCCAGTATAATCGGAATCAATGACTCCTGGAAAGACAATCAAGCCTTTCATAGTGGATGAGGATCGTCCTAAGACAATCCCCACTGTTCCTATTTCTAAGGGGCCATACATGTCAGATTCAACCACCTGAATTCCCATCTCCTGGGTTAACACCAGTCCGGTGGAGGCACGGAGGTCCAACCCTGCTGAGCCTGAGGTTGCTCGGCGGATACAGTCGGGTTGGGAATGGTGGTCTGCTGCAGTGCCCCATAAATTTTCGGGCCCTGGGGACGGGGGCCCCTCAATCCGTTTTTTGACTCCTGGCCACCGAGCTGCATAATGGGCTGTCCATTGATGTCCTTAAAGGACCGGCATTCATTGGCCCAATGCTTTCCGTTCTTACATCTTGGGCAAATGCCAGGTTGCCTCACATTAGGAGTCTGAGCCGGAGAAGACAGCCCTTTCAGTAACGGGCATTGTCTCCTAAAATGCCCTTGTTGTCCACACTTGAAACATCCTCCTCCTTTCCCTGTCTTTGCGGCCTGAGTAGCAGATAAAACAGCAGCCGCTAAGCCTGCATTGGTAAGGGGCCCTCCAACCTCTCGGCAGGCTTTTAGCCAAGCCTCAATTCCCTTCTCTTTAACAGGAGTAATGGCCCCCTGACATTCCTTAGTACTCTGTTCAAAAACAATCTGCTGTACCAACGGCATCACCTGATCCACATCCCCAACAATCTTTCCAGCCATATCAAGCATCCTAGCCACAAAATCTGAGAAGGGTTCATTTGGCCCCTGAATAATCTTTGTTAGGTGGCCTTTGACTTCTCCTTTATTATTCAAAGACTTCCATGCCCTATAGCAGATATCATTAATCTGTTGGTACACCTCCTGAGGATATCCTAGCTGGTCGGCAGCCCATTGCCCTTGCCCCAAAAGCATATCCGCTGTCCATTGGGGACGATTATTCTGGGCATTCACTCTAGCTTGGACATGAGCTTTATCTGTAACAATGGATTTAAAATCCAAAAATTGTCCCATACTTAGGCAAGCCTTAGCAGTCTCAAACCAATCTGTAGGAGTCATGGCCATGGCGGCGATTCTACGCAGCAAGGCTATGGTATAATTAGCTGTAACTCCATAGGTTCGAACTGCTTCCACTAAATCCTTTAACTGTATATAAGATACAGGCTCATAATGTCTCTCATTAGTCTGCAGGTCTTCAAAAACTGGAAATGCAGACGCTAGACGTGCCCATGTATCTCTTTTAATAAAATGGCATCCCCCTCTCCCTTGTGAATAGGATGGAAGCACAGGGGGCGGGCATGGTTCCCGTGGCGCCAATGGGCCCACACCCACCCCTGCTGACTCATTATTTGCAGGGGGCCGCCTCCATCCATATCCTTCCTCCTCATAGTCAGCGGAGGTTTCCTCCAGATCTTCATCCTCCTGAGGGTCTACCTCCTCCTCAGACCGATCCAGGCTCGCAAATTCCTCGAGCGCTGGATAGAGGGGACTTCTCCCCTTCTCATTAGCCTCTCTTTTAGAGAGGTTTGTACCAGGATCCTTTTCTCTTACTTTTTTTCTTTCAGGCCTTTCCAAGTTTCCTCCCTTTGAATCTGAATCTGAAAAACTGTTCTTGTGTTTAATGCGGGCCTTTCGCCCCTCTCTCGGAACGTCAACTTTGTTCCCCGCCCTGAGGTTGCGGCCGGACTTACGGCAGTGCAACCAGAGACAGCAGGCCAGTATAAACATCACAAACGCCACGAACACGAGACCAAACACCCAAGAACCCACTCCCACAAACAGCATACTTGGGGAGACTGAAATTAGCATACTGGGAGAAACTTACCGACGTCGCCACTCCGCGTGTTGAGTTCAGAATCCTCTTCGGCCCTTCGCCTGGCGACCGAAGTTCCCGGGTTTTCGGCACCAGCTGTGGCGGACCTCTCGACCGGCGACGAAGAATGACCACCACACCAGGATTCCACTCAGAACACGCTTTTACTGGAGTGCCCTTGATTGATGGGGAGCATGGAATGAGGGGGCGGGGAAAACAAGGAACAGGGAGCAGACGGGAGAGGCAGCAGGAAGCGAAGGGACCGGGGTGCACTTAGGCAGCCACTTAAATAGGGAATTGGCAATAGGGAATTGGCACACGGGTCGCCCTGTGATTGGCTGCCACCAACAGCTGACACCAGACCACATTGGGATAGGCTCAAAGATCCTCATCCTCTGCGCATGCGGGAAGCGGGGACGCGCAGCTCTCAAAGCCATAGCCAAATATGGAGTTGTTTATAACCAACAAGACAGGATGTCGGCGCCATCTTGTAATGGCGATCCTGTCCGGCTCACTACAAGGAAGGAAGGAAGAGAGAGGAGAAAGAGATAAAAAGAAAGAAAGAAAGAAAGAAAGAAAGAGTCTAGACAGGAAGCTGTTGAAGAGAGTCCTTAAAAACCATGACAAAGTTTGGCAGTGGTGGCACATGCCTTTGATCTCAACACTAGAGAGATAGAGGCTTGGGGGTGCCTATGAGTTCATTGGAAGTCAGTCTGGTTTACAGAGTGAGTTCCAGAAGACCCAAGGCTACACAGAGACACCCTGTCTTGAAAAACCAAAACAACAAGCAAGCAGGCAAACAAACAAACAACAAAAAAAAACTATAATAAAGATGCTGACATACAGCTCTTCACAACGGATACTTTTGGAAGGAGGCGGGGTTGTACTCCATTTTCTTGAAGCGGCTAGTCACTGGAAGTTTGACCATGCTCCAGTGAATATATGAGCAATACCAATTGGACTTTGGAAATTTCATTTTGTTTATTTGTTTTTGGGGAATGTGATGGAGTACAATTGTACAAAATTTCCAAACAATTAATAAAATATTATGTTGCAGGGAAGGGGTGATATAAACATAACTGATTTGTCCTTAACCAGTAACAACCAGAATGAATCCCGAGACTGAAATCAGCATGCTCCTATCCTCAGTTACCTATGTATTGTTCTGCACACACACACACTGGGAGCCTGAGCAAAAATCTTGGAGGGAGCATGTGCTTAAACTTCTGACTGCTTTCCCAGGCTCGGGCAACTCTCTGCTCCCTAGGATCAATCCAACCAAGGTTCCCAAGGCTTCAGCTACCTCAAACTTGTTGGTTTGCTTTGTCTGCTTAGGTCAGAAGAACTGCTGGGCTTAGCTTGGATTGTGACCCCTTTGCCAGAGTCAGGACACCATCTCTAGACAGATTTCCCAGAGAACTGTGGGTCTCAGCTGCTGGGGTCCTCTTCTCTGAGTACCGCATTCTTTTCTGTAAAGTTTGTCTTTAAAATTTATTTTATTGTGTTTTACCTGTGTGTATGTCTGTGTACTATGGGTGTGTAGTGCCCACAGAGACCAGGGGAGGGCATTAAATACCTTGGTACTGGAGTGACAACTGGTTAGGAGCCACCTGTGGGTGCTGGAAATTAACTTGGGTCCTCTCAAAGAGCACCCAGTGCTCTCAACTGCTGAGCCTCTCTCCAGCCCCAGTATTGCACTCTTACACTTCCTGCTGTCCATTTCCTAGAAATTATTTTCTCACCTTTTTTTTTTGCCCAGTTGCTATGCTACAAGGTCCAGTTAATTTCCCTAATTTATTTTCATATATTCCTTTAATCCTTTTATTTTTTTTAATTCTCAGGTATTCATCTTCTTGTTACTTTAATTTTTTTTTATTCTCAGGACTCTTGAATTTTATGCTCAGGAATGAGAAAATCTATTTCCCTCTGAATTTTTGTTTTACTTTAAAGATGAAAACCACAGAAAATACCCACTTAAAATGTATGTTTTGTCAAGATAAATATTTGTGAAGTTTTTAAGAACATCAAAGTGTTTCAGCTCATAAAACTCTAAGTCATTTATATGAAGTATTTATAAATTTTTATCTAACTATATATCTCAGATGTATAATTAGTATTAATTTATATAATCTTCACATACTTGTATACTCATGAATTTATTCCTCTAGTGACAAAAGCAAAAGTAACAAATACCATTGCTTTACATGTTATTATAATCAGGGAAACAAACAGGCTCCCTTTTCTGAGCCTCAGTCTCATTGATAAAATAATTTACAAACAGACTCAGAAGGAAATTCTAGGACCATTCTGGTAGGGTTCGAGATAAGAACAACAAGACAGGAAGGAGTAAATTTCAGCCATTTCCAAGAGGATGGAGAAGGAGAAGAGGGAGGGGGAGAGAGAAGTGAGAAAGGGAGGGAGGAAGGGGGAAGAGAAAGAGGAACAAAACATGACTTTTGGAGGTAGGATCTAAGAACGTCAAGCATGTTCAGCAATAGAGGCTGGCAAGCAGCTGCTTGGAGGAAATGGGGGCACTTCTGGGAAAGACCATTGTGTCTGCCAGGGAAAGCTTTTGGCTACTGTCTGGAAAAAGAGAAAGAAAGAGGAAAAGCATTTCACATTCTGATTTAGAACTCGGAAACATAGGCAGTCTCAGCAGTGCTGCATGGACAGCTCTGTAAGTGGGTAGGCTGGGAAGAGGGGCTTCTGGGCCGGATGAATGCATTGTCTCATTATGGGAATAATTATTCCTCCCATCTCCTTGGTGTGTTTTCAGGTGACTGAATTTCCTGAAGTGTAATCACCTGACCAGGTGAATAACAGCCATGGCTGGATTAACTCTTAAGTGAGAAAATGATCCTATGTAATGTTCTTATCCTTGGAGCAAATCAGAATGTCATGTCTCTACCCAGGCCAGAGGTGGTACTCAATTTTAATTATTTTGACCAGGAGGAGGTAACTTTCCTTAATGTGCTTCAACAAGGCTATGATACCTCCACCTCTTCACGTAGTAGTTTAAATCCTAAGGGGCAGTTGAGATGTTTCCCTTTCTTGTGTTTCCTGGGGAACAGGAAGTGGACTCCAAAGACAATCATAAAAGAAGCATCTATCTTCAATGGCATCCCAAGCTGCTAAGCCCCACCTAGCTGCCTAACTTTATACTATACATATTTTCTAGCCCTTTGGTGTTTAATGTCTTGGAAGTATATGTTATTCACCTCAATGAACTATTAATCAAACTCTAAAGAGAAAATTCTAATTAAAGAAAATCTAATTTAAAATGTTCTTTAATTAGATAACTGTTGCCTTTCAGGTAATATATGAAGAGGTTCCTTTTGTGAAAGCACAGGTAGTATTTAAGCAAGCAATACTTTCATGAGACTTTCCTTAGCCTCTTTCTTCTAATTAATGGGAATGAAATTATTACAGGAAGCTGGAGAGCTGTGTCTAGATCCCAGAGACATGTGCCAGAAAACATTTTGATTGGGTTTATGGAATGTCTCTGATAACCAAATAAGTTGTCTTTTGTAATATGCTCAGTGTGTGTTTGTAAGTAAGCTGACTAACTTTGGCCTCTCGAGTGACAGAAGCAGCCTTTGAATTAAGAATTATTAATGACAGCCATTAGCAGCAGCTATGACTTCCTCCAGGGAAGAGAAATCTCACAGACAATTTGCACAATGTGCCTTATTTATTGTGGAAAATGTCTTTTCATAGCATGGCTTACTTGTAAATTTTATTGAAGAGTCACACATTGGAGAGGCTCATTGTTCTCTATTATAAATAAAAGAAAAGAAGTTTTGGTTGAGAATCTTGATAGAATTGAAAAAAGAACTTACAATATACTATGGCATCATTAAAAAACCATGAACTTGTAACATGAAATGATAGCCTTCCCTCTTCCTCCTGGCTGATTTACAGAGAAGAAAACATAGCATGGTGTTAAAGTCTCTTGAAGAAGTAAAAGAAGAGCCAGCTGCAAGTGGCTTCATACTTCTCTCTTCCATCTACAGGATCATTTTTATCTGTTTTCCAAATGGCTTTTATGGTTTCTGATCATTCATAATCACTACCCACAAAACTCAATCAGCATTAGATACAGCTTTAGATTTTATTCCAGTTGGTAAAGTGAACTCCAGAGAGTTTGCCCACCTTCTCTCACCGAGATTATTAGCGCACATTCTAACTGCTGTACTGAATTCCTCCTGCTCTTTTCTCCCCTTTCTTCCTCTGGCCTCATGTCAATGGAGTTATCACCTTGTAATGTCTTAGCTGCAGGCTGTGGATGATGATCTCACTTCTGACTGTTCTAGGGTCATAGCTGAAATTTCACTTTGACTTCTTAATGTCTGTGGCAAATGTTACCATTGGGGGATTTGTCATAGTGGGGACATTACAGGAAGAATTTTACAACTCAGATTTCACTCTTAAGAGATTCAGGAGAAAGAATCTGTAACATGAATGGGCTGGCTTACTTGTTTGGGTTTCTGTCCCACCGGTACCCCACAAATGTTTAGCCCCAAAGAAAATCACACATAGGTCTTTATAAGTTATAAAGCTGATTGGCCTATTAGCTCTAGCCTCTCACTGGTTAACTCTCACATCTTGATTAACCCATTTTTTCTGATCTATGTTAGCCATGTGGCTCGGTACCTTTTTTCAGCTGGCAGCTCACATCTGCTGCTTTGGTGGTCTGGGCAGGAGTGGGAGGAATCAACTTCCTCCTTCCCAGAATTCTCCTGTTCTTATTACATCATTTCTACTTCCTGTCTTGTTTTCCTGCCTATATTTCCTTCCTGGCCAATCAGCGTTTATTTATAACATGATTGACAGACTACAGACAGTTCTCCCGCAGAATCTCTTAGGAGTCTGATGGAATCCATGGGTGACCAACTACAGTGGTGTTTGACTTTTTTAAGATTGAACTTTGTTCTCTTATCAGTTTTACTTTAAAGTCCTAGACATTTTTCTCAGATTTACTTTTTGTTTGATTTTAAAAGTTGGGCCATGTGAAAAGAGACCTTTTATAATGATAATATAATTAAGGATGAATGGTGATTTCTTCACACACTTGAGTTCTGGATATTAGAAGCTCTTAGTGCACACTTTGGAACTCTCAGATTTAAGCTGGTGGCTGGCCTCAGTCCGCTTGGAGACAGCTAATGCTGGAAAGAAGGATTACTACATTTGCTTAATAATACTTTTGAAGTAAATGGTGTCCTTCTGAAAGTCCCGACTTGCAAAGCTCCCAGATGTTTATGCAGGTAAATCCATCTCTGAGGGTGTTGGGACTGCTCTGTTGGTAAAGGTGAGTACTGATCCAATGCTGCACCCTAGCAACAGAAACAAGTTTGGCAGAGGCTTTAGCAGCTCACCAAGTAAGGCATGTGATCTTGAAGTCCCCATCAATGTCTTTAGTAATGACTTTGTGTTGTAAATCAAAATGAAAATCCATTTATTCAGGGATGGTAATGCCTCCAGACGATCCTTTATTGTATAAGATTGTTTTGGCTATCCTGGGTTTTTTGTTTTTGCATATAAAGTTGATTATTGTCTTCTCAAGGTCTGTGAAGAATTTTGATGGGATTTTGGTGGGGATTGCATTGAATCTATAGATTGCTTTTGGTAGAATTGCCATTTTTTCTATGTTGATCCTCCCAATCCAAGAGCAAGGGAGGTCCTTCCATTTTCTGGTGTCCTCTTCAATTTCTTTCTTCAAAGACTTAAAGTTCTTGTCAAATAGATCTTTCACTTTCTTGGTCAGAGTTACCCCAAGATATTTTATGTATTTGTGGCTATCGTGAAACGTGATGCTTCTCTGATGTCGCTCTCTGCTTCCTTATCCTTAGTGTATATGGAAGGCAACTGATTTCTTGGAGTTGATCTTGTATCCTGCCACATTATGAAAGGTGTTTATCAGCTGTAGAAGTTCTTTGGTAGAGTTTTTGGGGTCGCTTATGTATACTATCATATCATCTGCAAATAACGATAGTTTAACTTCTTCCTTTCCAATGCAAATTCCCTTATGTTGTCTTATTGCTATTGCTAGGCAGTTTGGATGCCCACCTTACTAGACCTGGATGGAGGTGGGTGGTCCTTGGACTTCCCACAGGGCAGGGAACCCTGACTGCTCTTCGGGCTGACGAGGGAGGGGGACTTGATTGGGGGAGGGAGGGGAATGGGAGGCGGTGGCGAGGAGGAGGCAGAAATCTTTAATAAATAAATAAATTAATTAATTTTAAAAAAGAGTAATAAACCCACTTAACCAATAAAAAAAAAGAAAATTCATTTATTCTTTATCTGATAGTCCTGTTTGGTGTCATCATCTGAATATTCCTCTTGGGCCAGCAAGAATAAACACCTGTGAGGTGTCCTCAGACCTTCATCTGTGTACCACTTACAT
The DNA here is from genome assembly GCF_018167655.1 of Microtus oregoni. Lineage (NCBI taxonomy): Eukaryota > Metazoa > Chordata > Mammalia > Rodentia > Cricetidae > Microtus > Microtus oregoni. Next base: position 1,317,213 of record NW_024543977.1, read on the forward strand.
GTGCTTCCCACTGTAAAACAAAAATCTCATTTCCAAATGTTGCTTTCAGTTTTCCCTTTGGTTAGTTTCTGCCTCACCTCCTTAGTGTTGGCTGAACTACTATCTCCTGAGGTTGTTGATGTTCACTGTTGTAAGAGGTGTTCAACAGGAGCTTCTGGCTTACCCCTGCATGGTCCAGGAAGCCCCATTCCTGTCTTTCTCCAAACCCCACCTGCTCAGAGGGTTTCCAAACAAACAAGAGGTGCCAAAAGTCCAGTTCCACATTGTTGACAGCTTTTGTAGCAATTTGATAGTCAGAACATAGATAAAGATCCCTATGTGTGCCCTGTGGCTCGGACATCACCTTATTCTACTGGCACATTGCCCCATTGGTTTCTTTAAGTGTTTTATAAATATCTCATTAAGCATGTCAATTCTCCTATAATTTTTAATTTAAGACATTTTTAATTGTAACAAAATGCACATGATATAATTTCCCATCTCAACTACTTTTTAGTGTTTAGTATCAAACATATGCATTGTTAAATCACCCTTCTCCAAATATCATATTTTCCCTTCTTACAAAATGATGTCATATCCATTATTACTCTATATACTTTGTACAACTAGAACCACTGGAGATTTGCTTTTCTGTCATTGTTTTATACAGCATCATGTTCTCAGACTAATCTCTGTCAGGGCATATGTTATATCTCCTCCTCATTGTGGGCTGTGTGAAGCCTTCTTTTGATGGAGTCAGTGGTCTGCTCGAGGTCTACACCATGTTGATGTGTGTAGCCATTGTTGATTACTTCTTGCTGCCGCCAATCATTCCATTATGTCATCATTCTCTAAGTTATCTCTCCATTCGGGATTCTAGCTGGACTTTTTTCATTGTGGCACGGGAAGCTCTTTGGTAATGTTGCTGAAACAACCTTGTTCATGCTGTCTTGCTCATAATGTATGTACCTTTGCAAGAGTTTCCTGAAGTGTGACGATCTCCCCAGGGGAAAGCCCTGCATCCTGTTACTGTTTGGGGTATTGGTGATGGAGCATCTGGATTTTACTACCCACAGACCAGGGATAAAATATAACATAGTTTCAGTCAATAATGAATTCTTCACCTCATCACAGAACACAGAGCATTGGCACAAGTGATAAATTGGAAGTTCAAGTAGGTAAGAAACAAACCCTGAGAAGCCCCCTTTAAAAAGTGTGTTTTTAACACTCTGTAAAAAGACTCTTGCCCCACCATGCTCAGAGGCCTACAATGAGCATAGGGAGACGTACTTGTAACCCCAAACCTGCCCATCACAGGTGGAAATTGCATCTCCCTCTTAGAAATGGTGGTAGAGAAAAGTGTGATTCACGGAGTTCTCATGGACAGTGTGCACTTGACCTGTGCTTTTATGGCCACCCTTCCTTAAGTGCCCGTGCCTTGCCTTTAGGAAAACTCTGGTGGTTTTTTTAGATGGCAGCAGCCTCATGGAAAGGCATGACTGGGAGATACTGTGATTCAAGACCCTGGTTTTCAGTTAGATCAAGGCTTGATTTAAATCTCAGTGATGCTAGGTCTAATGGCCATGTATTGGTATGTTCTAATGGCCATGTATTGGTATGTTCTAATGGCCTTGTATTAGTATGTTCTAATGGCCATGAATTGGTATGTTCTAATGGCCATGTGTTGATATGTTCTAATGACCATGTGTTGATATGTTCTAATGACCATGTGTTGATATGTTCTGAGCTCTCCTATTCTATTTGCTCAGCGGCAAAAGAAGTTATTTATGCACCTAACCACTTTCTATGAGGAGGAAGAAGAAAAAAGTCATAAAGTTTCTGTGGGAATTACACTAGAAGGTGTTTAAATTTTCAAAACTACTTTGGCAATTGTTAAGTTTATTTTCAAAAATCATTGTTCACTTGGCTTTGGGCCATCATGTTTTGTTTTGTTACAATGGATTGAATGCTTACTTCATATTGGCTAGAAAAGCTTCCCACAGATTATTGCCTCCAATTCATATTTGCCACACATTTATAAAGAAGTTATAATTACCTTCCAACTGATAATGTTTAGGAGCAAAAATGCTGAGTAGCCAGTTCAAGATCCCATAGTTAGTAAGCAGGGAAGCAGGCCTGGGGCTGAGTTTCATTGTCCCCTCTGCTCTGATGGTTTTTGCTATATTATCTGTTGCAGTAAGTTGGCTAAAGTTCTTCACCACCATGTTCAACTCGACTGACTTTACATCTAACACATCTTCACGGCTCTTGTCTAGACAACAAAATACACTGACGTGAAGGGAGCCGAAGCCTAAGCCCGAGAGCTCAAGCACACACTTGTGTACAGAAACTGCAACGTTCAGAAACATCCACATCCAAGATTTAATTTGCATCTTAGGATTGACTCTCTAAGGGATCTCCCTTCTCCAATAGTGACTTACCATTAATCAACTACCCAGAGTTATAAAGGAGCTGATGTGTTTTCCCTCAGAATCCAGAAGGCAAAACCAAGCGTGAAAATACAACTTTAGATAAATGTATAAAGCTTTGAGGCAAATGATGTGTGGTCTCTGCTAGCATTACCTTTCTCAGTGCTCTTTCTCTCTCTCTTCCCCCCCCCCCCCCAAAAGACCTCCAGAGTGGGAAGACTCTCTCTCAAGTCTCGGGATAGCACACACCCTCAGAAACTCATGAGAGACCGTCCTTGCTGCAATCACACGAGGTTTATTGACAGGACAGTAACCAGTGGCCTGGGGCCGAAATTCATTTCCCACACAGGGGTAGAGGTCGACCCCAAGTAGCTGGGAAAATGGGGTATTTAAGAGAAGAAATCACAACCCAGTAATCCAAAGGGGATAGGGAGGGCATCATTGAAAAATTCCAAACATACCAGTGATAATCACAAAGGGGGTAACTCCCTATTTCTCAAGATTATAATCTAACTTTATGGTCAGCTAGTTCCTGGAACAGAGTCACTGAACCTGCTAACCTAGATTTTTGGTTCTTCTCCCCCTGGTAGATTTTTTTTTCGGCTCTACTCTTTCTGCTAGAGGTTTCTGAATTTATCCGGGTCTTTCACCCCCCTTCTTTTGTCCCTTTCTCTCTCTCTCTCTCTCTCTCTCTCTCTCTCTCTCTCTCTCTCTCTCGTGTGTGTGTTGATAATAACAGTCTCACCTATGGCCGTGAAATTTCCCAGAGAAGGAGCAAGAAGCTGGCTGGTTGCCAAGCCTCCACCACTGCTGGAAACACCACACAATATACCTCACCTCCTGAGGGCCCAGATGAAGCTGCCTGTTTGAGATAAAGTCTTTATGTGTCATGAGCTTATGCATATGCAAGAAGGAGAATGTAGATGTCATGCCATGCTGAGTGCCATAGCCAGTTCCAAGCAGTACTTTAAATATAGCATCAGATGGTAGCAAGGCTGTGCACATTGCAAAGCGGTACTAACCAGACCAGCAACATCACATTGTGCTTATTACAGTTTCATTTTGCTGGGGCCAACATGTGCTGGGGTGTTATGATTGGGGGCCTTGAGTACCAGCCTCAGTACCCCCTCAGGACTCAGAATTGGATGTCTATGGCAGGCGAGAATCTGAGGGTCAAAAATTAACTCAAGTATGTTACCTCTGCATCTTTAGTTTTCATGCAAAGGGAAAAAATGAAGTGAAGGGGATGCAGAGGAGAGGAAGAATAAGAAGAGGAAGGGAAGAATAAGGAAAAGAAAGGAGAGCAAGGGAAAGAAGCAGATGTAGCAAAGACAAGAATAAGTAAGGGCTGATCTCCCTGAGGTTTTTAGTTTTTACAGACACAGTTGGAAAATTCCATAGTCAAGGACAATGACAATATGCATATCAAAAATCGCAAAAAGGGCAGATAGAACCTGACAAAGCAGTACTCTGTAACAAGTGACCCAACCCAGGAAAGAGCCAGCATTCAAGGGGAAGTATTTGACATCCCAAACCACTAGATAAAGTTACTCAACATCCCTGAATCCTGGATTCAGCCATTCTCCTCCTCTAATTTCTTTGGTGATAACCAGCTTTGGGGACGCCCAGATTTGTTTGTTAGCAAAGGTAGAGCATGCTGCCTTACTGCTTGGTGCTTGTCTGGTATAGAAATTTCTATATGGTCTGTTAGCAGGTAATTTTGTGGGACTGACTCTGTAAATTTGACTGTTAGAACAAAGAGTGAATGCCATTGCTCCCAGGCCTCCTGGTGTGGGGGGAATGGAGCAAGGTCATTTCACTGCCTGTGCAGAGGCTACACTGCTGAGGTGTTCTGGGAATGAGTCCCATTTTGAACGGAAAAATCATGGCTTCACAAGGTTTTTACAGATATAACAGTGACTTTTCCAAAAAAACAAGTGCTCCCATAGCTCTGCAAAATGTGTTGTTGCATGTGGACAGGTGCATATGCACTTCCCACGGATCTACCTACTGGTCTGTGGGCTCCATCAGGTTACAGTGCAATAAGACTAAAACAAGAGAAGAGAAAACCCTAACAAAGCTGCAGTCCGGGTGCAGTGACTCGGTGGTCCCCTTTGTCTGCCAAAGGGGTCTATAAGCTCAGCCGTCATCAGGAACAGGTGGCACATAGGTTAGAGTGTGCTTTGGGAGGCAAATGTGGGGACAACAATCCTGCTGAGGACAAATGGAATCAGCTCTCTAAGGAAGGGAAGCCTTGGGACCACTAGAGGTTGTGAAGGACCAGAGTGAACTCAAGGCACGGTGGAACTTTGACTCTGAGGCAAAGTCAACTAAAACTCCTTTCAACTCCTTTGCACAATTTTAAAAGAACATATGTGCCTTGTGCCAGTGAGGTGGCTCACTGGATAAAGGTACTTACCCACAAGCCTGATATTCTGGGTTCAACCCTTAGGACCCATATAATCAAAGAACAGAAGCAACTCCCACAGCTTTATTGTCTGACCTACACACACACACACACACACACACACACACGAATAAACAAGTAAATTAACTTTAAAAATAAAAATGACACATGTTATAGGAAAATGGTGTCATATCCCTCCACTTCTTATAGTCAAGAGATTCTTTTTTCTTTTAACAGAATTAATTTTTACTTTTAAGAGTACAGTATATCTATGTGGCATTTGAGACTTATAGAAAACATGATTTTATTGTAAAAATCCCCACGTTCTAATGCAGATGATCAAGAATGACGGCATGATGCTAAGCTGAAATCTCAAGGAAGTCATGCCCAGAAGGCTGTACTGAGGCCATGAGCTAGGTGAAAGATTTATGGCGCAGGTGACGCTGGCAGGTCCCTCGTCTGGTGGGAGACAGCACACAGACATGCCATGCCGGAGAGAGCTTGGGTATAGAGAGTTTATTCAGTGGGTATTGGGAGGGTATAAGGGTAAGGGGGCATGGAGGGAAGAGTGAGAGAGAGGGGAGAGAGAGAGAGAGAGAGAGAGAGAGAGAGAGAGAGAGAGAGAGAGGAAAGAGGAAGGGGGCAGGTGTAATGATCTTAAGCCCCATCTACTCTCTCCCCTTTCCTGCTGAGGCAGGCAGATCTTCCTTCCTGCTTGCAGATTGACTCTCTTCCTTTTCTGTCTCCCTCTCAAAGAGGCAACTTCTGCCTCTCCCCACTACCTTCCCCCGTCTGTCTGTCTGTCTGTCTGTCTGTCTCTCTCTCTCTCTCTCTCTCTCTCTCTCTCTCTCTCTCTCTCTCTGTGTGTGTGTGTGTGTGTGTGTGTGTGTAGGCCACGCTGGCCTTGAACTCACAGAGATCCACCTGCCTCTGCCTTCCTAGTGCTGGGATTAAAGGCGCATGCCACCACCGCTCAGCCTCTAATTTCCTTTTCTAATGAGATCTGTCTTCCTCCCTAGTCCCTTACTTCATCTAACCTCTGTGGGTCAATGGATTGTAGCATGGTTACCATTGACTTTACAGCTGATATATCCACTTTTAAGCAAACACATATCACACATATCTTTCTCCATCTGGGTTGCCTTACTCAGGATGATTTTTTTTCTAGTTCCACCCATTTACCTGAGAATTTCATGTCATTTTTTAATCACTGAGTAATATTTCATTACATAAATGTACTACTACATTTTTTATCCATTCATCTGTTAAAAGGAAATTGGAGTTGTTTCTATTTTTGCTATTATGAATAGAGCAGCAATGAACGTGACTAAACAGGTATTTCTGTGGTATGATGAAGCATCTTTTGTTTATATGACCAAGAGTGATATAGCTAGGTCTTGAGTTAGATGGATTCCCATCTTCTTTAGGAACCTCCACAGTGATTTTCATAGTGGCTGTACTTGTTGACACTCTCATTAGCAATGGGTGAGTGTTCTCCTTACTCCACATCCTTACCAGCATGAGCTATCTTTTGTTTCATTGATCTTAGCCTTTCTGGTGGGTATGAGATAAAAATCTCAAAATAAGTTTTGATTTACATTTCTCTGATGGCTAAGGATGTTGAACATTTCTTTCAGTGTTTCTCAGGCATTTCAGTTTCCTCTTTTGAGAATTCTCTATTTAGATCTGTATGCCATTTTTAAATGTGTTATTTGTTTTCTTGATATTTAGTTTCTTGAGTTCTTTATATATTTTGGATATTAATCCTCTCTGGGATGTGGAGTTGGTAAAAAAAAATCTTTTCCAACTCTGTAGGCTCTCACTCTGTCTGAATTAAGGTATCCTTTGCCTTACAGAAGCTTTTCTATTTCATGAAGCTCCATTCATTAATTGCTGATCTCAGTTTGTGCTGTGTTCTGTTGAGAAAGTCTTCTCCTGTGCCAATGAATTCAAGGCTATTCCCCACTTTCACTTCTATCAGGTTCAGTGTGCCTAGTTTTATGTTGAGGTCTTTGGTCCATTTGGACTTGAGTTTTCTGTGGGGTGATAAGCATGGATCTATTCACACACTTCTTTCTACATGCCACTGTCCAGTGTGATTAGCACCATTTGTTGGAGATACTGTCTTTTTTTCACTATGCATTTCTGGCTTCTTTGTCAAAAATCAGGTGTCCAAATATGTGGATTTATGTTTGACTCTTGAATTCAATTCCACTGATCAATCTGTATGTTTTTGTGTCAATCCCATTATTTTTATTACTGTAGCTCTGTAATATATTTTGAGGGTGGGGTTGGTGATACCTCCATCAGTTCTCTTATTATTCAGGACTGTTTTAACTAACCTGGGTTCTTATGTTTCCATGTGAAATTGGAAAATAGTTATTTCACAATCTGTGGAAAATGTGTTGGAAGTTTTATAGTGATCACATTGAATCCATAGATTGCTTTTGTAAGGTTGACCATTTTTATTATATTAATCCTACTGATCTATGCACATGGGCAATCTTTCCATCTTCTGATAACCTCTTCAGGATCTTTCTTCAATGTCTTAAAGTTTTTCACTTGCTTGGCTAGAGTTAACTCAAGATATTTTATATTATTTGAAGATACTGTGAAAGGTGCTATTTCGATAATTTTTTCTTAGTCTGTTTGTCATTTGTACATAAGAGGGTAACTGATTTTATGAGTTAATTTTGTATCCAGCTATTTTGCTGAAAGTGTTTATCAGGTATAGGGGTTTCCCAGTGGATTTTTTAGGATGACTTATATATACTAACATATCATCTACAAATAAAGACACCTTGACTTCTTCCGTTCTAATTTGTTTCCCTTGAACTCCTTCAGTTGTCTTATGCTCTAACAAAGACTTCAAGTACCATGTTGAATAGCATGGAAAGAGTGCAAAACCTTGTCTTGCTCTTGATTCTAGTGGAATTGCTTTGAGTTTCTCTCCATTTAGGCTTACCGTCTCTGGGCTTACTGTAAACTACATAGAACTGTAAACTGTATGTTAAGGTACATCCCTTGTATCCCTCCAGGACTTTTATCATGAAATTGTGTTGAATTTTGTCAAAGTCCTTTTCTCCACCTAATGAGATGATCATGTTGTTTTTGTCTTTGTTTATTTTGTAGTGTATTGTGTTTATTGATTTTCATATGTAGAACCATTCCTTCATCATTAGGATGAAAGCCACTTGAGCATGGTAGGTAAAATATTTGATGTGTTCTTGCGTTTTGTTCACAAGAATTTTATTGAGAATGTTTGTATTTATGTTCATAAAGGAAATTTATCTGAAATATTCTTTCTTCGCTTGTCTTTATGTGGTTTGGGTATTAGGGTAATTGTAGCCTCATAAAACAATTGGGCAGTTTTCCTTTTGTTTCTATTTTTGTGGAATAATTTGAGGAGTATTGGCATTAACTCTTCTTTGAAAGTCTGCTAGAACTATGAACTAAAACCACCTGAGACTGTATTTTTTTGTTTGCTTGCTTATTTGGTTGATTTTATTGGTAGCCTTTTGATTACCACTTCTATTTCACTAGGAGTTATAGATTTGTTTAAATTGCTTATTGTATCTTGATTTAACTTTGATAAGTGATATTATCAAGAAAATTATCTAATTCTTTCAGATATTCCAATTTGGTGGAGCACAAGTTTTTAAAGTATGTCCTTAGTATTCTCTGAATTTCTTCAATATATGCTGTTATATCTTTCCTTTCATCTCTAATTTTAATTTAGATATTCTCTCTCCACTCCAGTTAATTTGGATTAGGGTTTGTCAGTACAACTGATTTTCACAAAGAACTACGCCTTTGTTTCATTGAGTCTTATTTTTTTTTCACTTTGTTTTGTATCTACTTTATTGGTAGCAGTCCTGAGTTTTATTATTTCTTGCCATGTACTCCTTTCGGGTATAATTTCTTAGTGTTGTTCTAGAGCTTTCAGGTCTGCTGATAAGTTGCTAATATGAGATTTCTACAACTTTTTTAATGTAGGCACTTAATACTGTGAACTTGCCTCTTATGAGACACTCTAGTCAAAAGCACCTTAGTGGAGGAAAGGATTTATTTGGCTTCCATTTCCAGGTCTCAGTTCACCTTAACTCAGGACAGGAACTCAAACAACAACATGAAGTAGAAACCGCTGATATACAAGACTTGCTTGATTCAATCACTCACTCAGTCTCATGCTTAGCTAGTTTCTTATATAGCCCAAGACTACTTCCTAGAGATAATACCACCTACAGTGGACCCTCCTTTATCAGATAGGACTGAAAATTAGGTAGGTGGAGTAGACAGACAGAATGCTGGGAGAAAGAAGTCGAGTCAGGCAGTCGCCATGATTCTCCCACTCCAGACAGACGCAGGTTAAGATCTTTCCTAGTAAGCCAGCTCATGGTGCTACACAGAATATTAGAAATGGGTTAGATCAATATGTAAGAGCTAGCCAATAAGAGGTTAAAACTAATGGACCAAGCAGTGTTTAAAAGAATACAGTTTCCATGTAATTATTTCGGGTAAAGCTAGCTGGGTGGCACAAAGCAGCCCGCTGCTCCATCAACAAATAGTAATCACAGAATATAGAGGGAAATCCCACATCATACACGTACTCATACCAAACACAATCAAACATATACTCATCGTTCTATGTTCCTAATCTCACCATTATTCAATGTTTGTTTGAATTAATAAGGTGTAAAATGAAACTTGCCTAAACAACAGGTGAGAAGTTTATTTTATAGATCTTTAGGGGCTTGAGAGAAGAACTTATTGTCTTGTGAGACACAGTCCCGCATTGCCTCAGGTTCACTTAGAGTTCACTAGGTACTCTGAGGTGGCTGTGAGCTCAAAGCTGCCCCCCTGCCTCAGCCTCCTACCTGCTGGCATCATAGGTGATAACCACTATGCTCAGCTTTATTTTGGGTTATTATATGTGATTTCTAGAACATTGCTTAGAATAAAGCCAAATTTTACTTTGGTTTATATAAGGTAGTCCCAATTACCAAAAGTATTTCACAAAGTCCCATGTTGCAGCTTCTTATAGAATTGTTTTTAGGAAAATGGTTGCATGTGCTGCTTTGGAAGCCCACAGAATGCATCTGCTTTTATGATGCAAGACAGTTCACTTCAGGTGTGCTGTCTGGAGATCCCACAGCCTTGTGGACAGCAGAGAAAAGAGGTCATGTTGTAGGTCTAATGTAGAAGGCATTCCCCACCACTGATCCTGACTAGATGTGTTCGTAATAAATGATTTTTACTGACCATGGCCACTAGAATACAATTCCTTGACATTCTCTAAATGCTTTTTTTTTACCTAAGGTTTTAGCTTTTATTATTGTAGTAATAGGGGCAGCAGGGCTGCGTCCCCCACACCCGGCCGCCCACATGGCTAGCTTATGCCCGAAATAACAACACACAAACTGTATTCATTTAAATACTGCTTGACCCATTCTCTTCTAGGCTAATTCTCACATATTAATTTAGCCCATCTCTAATCATCTGTGTATGGCACCCCAAGGTGCGCTTACCAGGAAGATTCTAGCCTAGTCCATCCTGGGTCGGAGCTTCATGCCGGGAGCGGGGCATGGCGTCTCTCTCAGGCGTCTGCTCCCAAGAGGAAAGCTGTCGAGACTCTGAGCTCACTTCCTCTTCCTACCAGCATTTTGTTCTGTTTACTCCTTCCACCTATCTTCTAACCAATAAAATGGGCCAGGGCAGTTCCTTTATTAGCCAATGACCTTCCTCCATCATATTATTTTTTATTAATTATTTATTAAAGATTTCTGCCTCCTCCCCGCCACCACCTCCCATTTCCCTCCCCCTCCCCCGGTCAAGTCTCCCTCCCTCTTCAGCCCAAAGAGCAATCAGGGTTCCCTGCCCTGTGGGAAGACCAAGGACCACCCACCTCCATCCAGGTCTAGTAAGGTGAGCATCCAAACTGCCTAGGCTCCCACAAAGCCAGTACGTGCAGTAGGATCAAAAACCCATTGCCATTGTTCTTGAGTTCTCAGTAGCCCTCATTGTCTGCTATGTTCAGCGAGTCCGGTTTTATCCCTTGCTTTTTCAGACCCGGGCCAGAGTACTACTCAGCAGTAAAAAACAAGGACTTCTTGAATTTTGCATACAAATGGACAAAAATAGAAAACACTATCCTGAGTGAGGTAAGCCAGACCCAAAAAGAGGAACATGGAATGTACTCACTCATATTTGGTTTCTAGCCATAAATAAAGGACATTGAGCCTATAATTTGCGATCCTAGAGAAGCTAAAAAAGAAGGTGAACCCAAAGAAAATCATATAGGCATCCTCCTAAATATTAACCTTCATCAGGCGATGAAAGGAGACTGAGACAGAGACCCACATTGGAGCACCGGACTGAAATCTCAAGGTCCAAATCAGGAGCAGATGGAGAGAGAGCACGAGCAAGGAACTCACGGCGAGGGGTGCACCCACACACTAAGACAATGGGGATGTTCTATCGGGAACTCTAAATGCTTTTGATGCTGTGTGCAGTTTCCTGGGCTAAAGTTGTATCATAAATTGTTTATGAAAAAATGTCTTTTTTCAATGACTCAAGTTGTTTTAATTAGTGTTGCTATTGCTGTGAAGAGACACTATGACCACAGCAACTCTTATAAAGAAAAACATTTAGTTGGAGCTGGCTTACAGTTCAGAGGTTCAGTCCATTATCATCATGTATGGGAAGTATGGTGGCATGCAGGCAGACACAGTGCTGGAAAAGAGGCAGAGAGTTCTACATCCAGATCAGAAGGCAGCAGTAAGAGAGGATGACACTGGTCCTGGCTCGAGCATCTGAAACCTCAAAGCCCACACCCAGTGTCACACTTCCTCCAATAAGGTCACACCTACTCCAACAAGGCTATACCTAATAGTGCCACTCCCTATGGGTTTATAGGAGACATTTTCATTCAAACCATCACACAGGTGTTTATTCATTGTGGCATCATGTATGTTTTAGTCTACACGAAGCAGTCTGAGTCCATTATAGTCTTTTATGGATGTCTATCTACACACAATTGGCATGGAAATTGTTTACCATTATTTTATGAGTATTAAAGCAAAGTTCTAAAGGCCTTCATTGGGCTGGAGCTTGGCTGGAATTATTCAGCAAATAGACTGCACTTATTTCTTCTTCATGTCTTATCTCTGTCCTCTGTTCTTCCTTTCTTTAACAAGTAATTACTGGACTGTGTCAGTCTTATAGGAAAAATGAACCAATTAAACCAATTAAACAGAACTAATCTGTCCCCACTTTCCCTCCCCTCTCCCTATATATTCATTTATAACTAACCAACTATATGTATGAATATAGAAAAGAGAACTTATTGACTGAACATCTACTGTGAAGGGGATTTTTAGATTGGCTTACTGATATGAGCTGGGTAGTTCAACACTGACTATCCGCACACAGGAGAGGCTGAGAATGCAGTAGCTCCTCAGTCCACAAGGCTGCATGATTCAGCACTCACAGTCTGGCTTGAAGTCCTAGAGCAGTGGATCTTAACCTAATGTTGTGAATCTTTAATATAACTCCTTGTATTGTGGTGAACTCCAACCATAAAATTATTTCATTGCTATTTACTTTCTGTAATGTTTCTACTGTTATGAATTGTGATGTAAATAACTGATATGCAGGATATGTGGTCTCTGTAAACGGATCCTTCAACTCCCAAAGGGGTTGTGCTCTACAAGTTGAGAACCGCTCTAGGACCTAGAGGATTCTTGGAGTTTCTGATCTTCAATTCACACCAGGAAAACAAAGGCTCTTGGTTCTACTGTCAACAAAGGGTAGCAGTTTCAGTGATGGAAATAATGCATATGAACATACCAGCAAAAGTCAAAGCTGGGTAAATTAAGAAGCAGTACTGCTTTCCCCCAAAGACCTTCTGGGCCATTACTGGAAGGTGCTGGCCATTCTGGGTGACTCTTCTCCCTTCAGTTAAGACTTCTTGGAAACATACTCACAGATTCACTCAGAGGCATGCCTCTTACTTCATCCCAGATCTCCTAAATATGAGGGCCAAGACTGACCATCATAGATGGTGAGTCCTAGCCGTAGGCAATGGATCCATGGGCAAGCTTCTGAAATTTAAGTTTATAGTCTAGTCCCTGGTTCCTATCTCACTCTCTCCAGGTCTCCTGGTGATGTGTGGAGCCTCTGACACACATTTCTCCTGCAGTGACCTAAGCTCCTTGGTTATGCCTTTCTGGTCACGATGGACTGAAACCCTCAGAAACCATGAACCAAAATGGATCATCTTTCTTTTCAGTTATTTGTGTCCAATACTATGATCACAAAAACACAAAATAAAAGTAATTGATACAGAAGGGTGAGAAGAGGAGGACCTCCAAGGAAACCTCTATATAGCCCTGAGCACAACATGGACACAGGCTCCAGGTACAAGCTTGCTACAATGTCGCCTTTACCAGGTGAAGGAAAGTGATGTTCCCTAAGCAAGGGGAGGCCACTCCTAAGAACAGAAACTGTTCACTGAAAAGGAAGAAAATAGCTTAAAAAACAGGATCAAACTGAAGGTATGATAAGTGATCCACATATCAAACAGCCCAAGTGTTTCCATTCAGAAGGAGAAAGAATAGCCCAGTTCATCCACATCAGTGCTGTGGTCTCCACAGGCCTGAGTGCTGCTGGGATCCTAGGGTGACTTATAGCCCTGAGCAACACAGAGAAGCTCAGTTTTGAGCAGAAAATGCTCAAGCTGGGAGATTTGAAAACTATGGGTATCAGAGATCTGCCAAAGATTACTGACGTGTATTTTCTCAGTACTTAAACCAGGAATGGACCAGGAACGACAAAGAGATGGCTGACTATCCCTGGTCCAAGGCAAATTTATAGAATGTGCCAGGTGTTCCATCAAGCACCTACCTCAGTGTATCACTTTGTCTCCATGAATACCAGTTTTAAAAGTGAGATATTGAAGTTAGAAGTGACCATCTCAAGATCACATGTCTGCTAAGTGGAAAGTCAAGATTAAAGTTTTCTGGCACTGGCTTCAGAGGTATTCCTGTCTGTGCGCATTGTTAGCTGTGCTTCTGAAGGAGTCCCCTTGGGTCTCCCTTCAGGTGTAGAGATGATCCTCACTCGTACACAGAAAAGTATTTCTGGACAAATTATTCTGAAGCAAACTTGTGGGGTATTAAGAAAAAGAAAGAATACAATCAAGGGTGTCTGAATCCAGGCATAAAGAGAGAGAGAGAGAGAGAGAGAGAGAGAGAGAGAGAGAGAGAGAGAGAGAGAAAGTGAGAAAGAGAGAGAAAGAGAGAGAGAGAGAGAGAGAGAGAGAGATCCTTAACAGTAGAGATGCGTGTGTGATGTGCCTTCTGCAGTTACCATGGTCAAAGGGTACAAGTCATGAGCGGCTCACAGATAAAGCACAGTTTAAGAACCAAGGAAAATACATGAACTCAATAACCCATTTCTTTAATCCTTAAGAATGTTCTTTTGTAAATGGGATTAGAAAGTGCTTTCTGTGTTACATTATAGAAACTGACAGGCGAGGAAGAGATGTTGCTAGGATTAAAATCAATGACACAAAGATTTAGGAATAAATTGTGGCCTGAGGCATAACTGATGAGCAATTTCAGCCCTCCTGTTTGAGCTATCTCTCAGAAAGGGAGGATGGTCACTGTGTGGGCATCTTTTCAATGGTCAGTCAAAATTCTTGACTTTCTGCCAGCTGGAAACATAAACCAGACCCTAAGGAACAAGGGACTCGTTTCTTTTCTCAAGCCTCTTTAATATTTCCTGTCTTTCTATCCTGCCTCATTTCTGTAGACGTTTAACTGTCTCCAAAGGACTGAAGGCCGACCTTGTTCATCCCTGCCACTAGACTTTCCATCAGTTTGAGATGTGAGATGCCACCTAGACCCTCGGTCCTCCCATAGCCCCACTGAATCCTTCCAATTGGAAGTGTTCAGTCAGCAGCAGCAGCAGTTTTACAGCTTCTGCTATCAAAATGCAAATGACCTGCCTTCTGTCATGTACTGCTGCACACTGGAACAGGCATGGAAGCAAAGGAAGCAAAGGATGTGTGTTCTGTGTGTATGCCTGAGCAAGTATGCATATGTATGCATGCGTGCGCATGGACACAAAGATTTTGTTTTTCTGACTCCCAAACTGACACTAAATGAAAAGCCCGAGAGAAACTCTTTATTTCCGGAAATGAGAGACATCAGCCAGTGTCACAGCAAAGCATCTGATGGAGACTGGCTCTTCTCCACCGTAGGAGTGTCCAGTTGATAACAGCTCAGGACACTAGATGTCACTCTTCTGTGTTGAGTCGCCTGTGTTACTGAGAGTTGTGGCATAATGACGTCCTTGTCAGTAATCTGACTCTGGACAGGGAGAGTGAGATATGCTCACTGAAGTTGCTTCAGGTGACAACAAATCAGAGGCAGGAGCAGCACAAAGAAAACTCTCAGCCCAAGCCTGCCATGGTTTCCTTGGGGCAGGCATTCACCCGGCTAGGAGTCCTTGGCAAGCTTCCTTCCCCATCGTTTCCTCTTTCCACTTGCTCCATGGTAGTCTGTCCTAGTTTCTGTGCCATTGTTCTGATGTTAAAATAATTGGACAAAAGCAACTTACAGGAGACAGTTTCTGGCTTACAGTTCTAGAGGGGTACAGTACATAAAGACATAGAAGGCGTAGCAGCAGCAGCAAAAGCATGGGGGTATCCACACTCAGGTACCAAGGAGTAAATAAGAAGCAGGGCTAGATTATAAAACTTCAGCCTTTGCCACCCCAACCTCAATGACTCACTTTCTTCAGGGAATCTGTACCTCCTAAGGATTCCAGAACCTTCCCAAACAGCTCTGCCAGCTGCGGATGTTCAAACCAATGAATCTATGAAGTACATGTCACAGCCAAACTACAGCACTGCCCTCTTCTTTAACATCAGAGCCCTAAGGCTCCTCCCTCTGAGGAAAGCATTCAGTACAGTGGGAAATAGTACGTCCACCTGGAAAGACACACAGCTTAGGCTGAGGGTTCTAAACTTCTCAGAGATGCTGTCTGACTTCTTCAGTCAGATTTAAAGAAGCATTTGATACCATCCAGTGAAGAACAAGTATAAGGGCCAGAAAAAAATAGGTACATCAGAAGGCTGGGGAGATGGCTCAGTGGGTAAGAACACCTGCTTCGTTTGTAGATTCCCAGCACCCACATGTTGGCTCACAGATGTTGTATGTAATTCCAGTTCCAGGGAATCCAGTGACCTCGTCTGTCCTTTTCGAGCATCAGGCATATAAGTGGTGCACAGACATACACGCAGGCAAAGCAGTCCCATGCATAAAATAAACCTTAAATAAAAATAAACAGATGAAGGTCAAAGGTAATGTTTTTATAGTGCCAGGACTCCAGTACAGAGCCCTGTGTGTGCTAAAGAGGTACTCTCCCACCCTAAGATCTCAAGGGTAGACTAGAGAGAACGACCTGCTGTAGTTCTAGCAGGAAGGATGATAATGATGCCAAGAGTAGCAAGGAGAGAGAGCAGTCATTCAAGCCCAGCAGCGATGCCAGCTGGGATGCCAAGCATCTTCGTTCCACTTCACTGTCCTTTGTGAATACAGTGGCACAGTCTGAGCCTGTGTGCCAAGGATGTTTTCTTTGGAATGTTAGTTTTTCTCCTGTGTTGTTGGCATAGAACTCCTAGCAATAGAAAACTAAAACAAGGCTGTGTTCATTCATTTATCTTTAGGCAAAAGGTCACGCCCCTAACCCTCCACCCCTACCACTTTCACTGTCCTTTAATTGACAGTCTGTGAGTTCACAGTGACTTATGATAGCCATCCAAAGTCTTAATGCAGACCTTCCTTGTACTGTTAAGAATTCCCCAAGGTTGAGCGTTAGCCTCCCCGACTGCAGGGCACTGGCATTTCTTAGAGATTTTCTTGGGTTGGCAATAAAGAAGTTGTCATACTGAATCAATGTCAGGGAAAAGACATCCTGTGAAGCACATGAGTTTATATTGGCAAGGAAGTCTATCACAGGCTGTCAAGTATTGTTTGTGCTTTCGTAGCCAAGTACCTTTCTGTTCCTTAAAAAAAAAAAGGCAAACAAAGGAAGGGAGCCTTTTCCCTGCTATCAGGCAATCCTGCCCCACCACCTGTCATATCAGTATTCTCTGGGGTCTGTGGTTCTTTAGGGGTAAACTTGATGAGGAGTCGAAAGAGTGTGGTGAGAGTGATTGAGTTGGAAAGGAGAGCTGGAAAGGGATGGATAAGTGAGGGGGCTCCCCCAGAGCAACTGGAGAGTTCCTGGCTGGTACAGCGTAGACAGGCTGCCAGGGAAATTCCTGGTGCTAAAATAGTGTTGACACACTGAGAGAAAAAAAAAAGTATCAGCCTGACTCTTTTATTAGACTAATAAAACATGGCCTCACTCCCATTTTTAATAGTGTTTGTCCATTGGAAGGTAGACAGTCACGTAAGGAGGCCTCTCTGGATCTGGAGAAAAGATTCTGCTTCTCTCTTTTTTGACCTTTTGTTCTTATACCTGTGGGGTTGTTCACACAAATCCTTTTGTCCCTTTAACCGGTGTTTATTGGACACTCCTTGGAGCAGACACTTCTGGGTGCTGGGGATACTCCAGCAATGCAGACACATGGCCTGCAGCCCTGGAGGGCCAGGACTATCTGATAACCCAATGATACTAAATTGGGGCAGATGCCATGCAGCTTAGCAAGAAGGCTTAGGTGAAGTCTATCCAAGGAAAAGGTCACTTAGACCAGGACACGTGGACCTCCATCACCCTTCCATGAAAGGAGGCCCCACCCTCATAGGTGCTAAGAACGCTGCTATTAAGTTCACATATGAGAAAGCTATGGCGAGAGCAACCGCAGCCCATACCCCAGATCTGGAGACATGAATAGCCATACTATCCTTTCTTCTTACAAACGTGGTGAATCTTCTTCTCCTTAAATCCATTCAAAGAAGTCTGGTAAATGAGTCAGTTACAACGTTTTTAATTTAGGGACAGTACAAATTTCCAAGCCAGTACTGTGCAGTCCAGAAATAATGTCCTCAAGGTAATAGGTGATAGGAGATAGGCTCTTGGGCCAGGAATGGAGTTGGAAGATGGGGCTGAAGTGCCAGGCTCACGCTGCCTATGATCCAGGCCAGGGTGTACTCATATACATGGCCTGAAGCTATGGATTCTACAGGGACATTTGAGGGGTGGGTGTAGGTTGGATCGTCATTTGTTCCACTTACTAGTTGAAAAGTGACATCTTCCAAAAAGAAAATTGAGAAAATAAGACAAACAAAACAATCCCCCAAAGACAAAAACAAACAAACAAACAAACCACAGCAACAACAACATGGGACTGAAGAGATGGCTCTGCAGCTAAGAGCACTTCCTTCTCCTCCGGAGGACCCAAGTTCTGGTCCCAGAACCCATACAGGGCAGCTCACAACTGCCTGGAAGTTTGGTTCTTTTAGAGTCTGACAGCATCTGCCTTAACGATGCACACACACACACCCAGCCAGATACATACTTATAATCATAATTAAAAATAATGTTTTTTAAAATTGATCAGACTTGAGGCAGGAAGAGAATTTCATAAGAAAAAGAAAAGAGAAAAGGGGGAGACTGAAAAGGAAGGAAAAGAAATAGCTTAAATGGAGGCTGGAGTGTCTCACTGTGAGATTACTCACAAGTCAAAAGGGCCTGTGTTCAAGAAGGTGGTGGCACTAAGGAGAAAGGAGAGCTGTATGGACTTGAACATAAATGGGATCCCTTGGTTTCTTTTCCTGCCTTTGTGATCAAGTGATCCAACAAAAGCAAGAGGGGAGGGGGCTTCTCTTTTTTTTTACTTTGTAAAAATTGCTTTAAAAATAATACCAATCAATTTCCACTTCCTCCCCTTCTCCCACTTCCCTCCCATTTTCCCCACACCCTCCTCCCACTCCCCTCCAGTCCTAAGAGAGGGCAAGGCACCCTGCCCTGTGGGAAGTCCAAGGCCCTCCCCACTACATCCAGGCTGAGCAAGGTATACATCCAAAGAGAATAGGATCCCAAAAAGCCAGTACATACAGTAGAGACAAATCCCAGTGCCATTGTCATTGGCCCCTCAGTCTGCCCCAACTGTTAACCACATTCAGAGTGACCAGTTTGATCCCGTTATCATTCATTCTAAGTCCAGTTGGAGTTGGTGAGCTCCCATTAGCTCACGCACACTGTCTTAGTGGGTGGACCATCATGGTCCTGACTTGTTTGTTCATATTCTCCCTTCTTCTGCTCTTCAACTGGACCTTGGGAGCTCAGTCCAGTGCTCCAATGTGGGTCTCTGTCTCTGTCTCCATCCATCGCCAGACAAAGGTTCTATGGTAATATTCAAGATAGTCATCAGTCTGACTATGGGACAAGGCCAGTTCAGGCACCCTCTCGTCCACTGCCCAGGGTCCTAGCTGGGGTCATCCCCATGGACTCCTGGGAACCCCTCCAGAGCCAAGTCTCTTGCCAACCCCAAAATGGCTCTCTAAATTAAGATATCTCCTTCCCTGCTCCCATATCTGTCCTTCCTCCATCTCAACCATCCCACGCCCCCAAGCTCTCCCCAACCCTCCCCCTTCTCCTGTCTCCCTCCACCTCTCCCCTTCCCTCTACCCCTTGCCCCCATGCTCCCAATTTTTGCCAGGCTATCTTGTTTGCTTCCCATTCTCAGGAGGAATTGTTTATCTTGAAAAAAAAAAGAAGCATCTTCAACAAATTATGCTGGAATAACTGGATGTCAACCTGTAGAAGAATGAAAATAGATCCATATCTATCACCATGCACAAAACTGAAGTCCAAATGGATTAAAGACCTCAATATAAATCCAACCACATTAAACCTGATAGAAGAGAAAGTGGGAAGTAGCCTGCAATACATGGGCACAGGAGACCACTTCCTACGTAGAACCCCAGTAGCACAGACAATAAGAGCAACAATGAATAAATGGGACCTCCTGAAACTGAGAAGAAGCTTCTGTAAAGCAAAGGACACAGTCAATAAAACAAAAAGACAATCTACTGAATGGGAAAAGATCTTCACCAACACTACATCAGACAAAGGAATGATATCCAAAATATATAAAGAATTCAAGAAACTAGACATTAAAATTCTAAATAACCGAATTAAAAAAATGGGGTACTGAACTAAACAGAGAATTCTCAACAGAAGAAGTTCAAATGGCCAAAAGATACTTAAGGAAATGTTCAACTTCCTTAGCTATTAGGGAAATGCAAATCAAAACAACTTTGAGATACCATCTTACACCTGTCAGAATGGCTAAAATCAAAAACACCAATGATAGCTTATGCTGGAGAAGATGTGGAGTAAAGGGAAGACTCATCCATTGCTGGTGGGAATGCAAACTTGTACAACCACTTTGGAAATCAGTCTGACGGTTTCTCAGAAAATTAGGAGTCAGCCTACCTCAGGATCTAGCAATACTACTCTTGGGAATATACCCAAAAGATGCCCAATGATACTACAGAAGAATTTGTTCAACTATGTTCATAGCAGCATTATTTGTAATAGCCAGAACCTGGACACAACCTAGATGTCCCTCAATGGAAGAATGGATGAAGAAAGTGTGGCATATCTACACATTAGAGTACTATTCAGCAGTAAAAAAAAAAACAATGAAATCTTGAATTTTGCATGCAAATGGATGGAAGTAGAAAACACTATCCTGAATGAGATAACCAAGACCCAAAAAATATGAATACGGTATGTACTCACTCATTAGTGGATTCTAGCCATAAACAAAGGACATTGAGCCTACAGTTCCTGATCCTAGAGAAGCTAAGTAGTAAAGGAGGGGCTTCTTTTAGCTCCTGTAAGGAAGCTAAGGCAGTCGCTGCATGTGGAGGTTGCTCACCCTTCATTCTGAGGAACAGAGGCGGTGAATGCAGACTGATGCTCAGTCTGTTTTCTCTGCAGCATTCCAGATCTGCTGTCCAGGGAATGCTCCCACAAACAATTAAGATGGGTCTTCCCACATCACTGAGCAAAGTCAAAGTACTGTTCCGTAGGTGTGCCCAGAGGCCCCTCTCCCAGGGCATTCCCAGTCTTTTTAGGATAACAACATTAACTATCAGACTGGTTATTAGCAAAACTGACGAAGTTTGAGGGCGTTTTTACAGTAACACAATGAAGAAAGCCATGAATCCAGGCACTTTTCAAGTACATTGGTATAAACAAGAGGCAGGTTTGTTATAGCACAGTGAGAAAACCTCTGCGTCAGATACCATCTGATGCTATTCTTAGCCCTTTGGTTATAGAGCGGGCTGTCTGTTTATACATTCCAAAGGACTTAGTCAGTATTCACAGAGATATTAGCTTACATAGAGAGGAGGGTAGTAAACAGCCGTTTGGGAAGTTAAAGATGCTCGAGAGAACTTGGCTTTAGACTTTGCAACATTCCAAACTTCCCATAATTGTTGAACTTCTGCTGGGCTACCCAGCCTTGAGGGAGGTTCGGGGGAGGTGGTGCTTCTTTTCGGGAACCTCCGTTCCCAGTATAGAATGCTGCTCCTGGAAGCTGGGTGACAAGGAGTGAGAACTACTCTGTACTATTTTTGCAATTTTTCTGGAAATCTAAAATAACTGCATTTCTTTTAAATTGGTTCTTAGGAAGATGCCTGTAGGGACAGGGTGATACTTTTCCATAAACAGCAACATTTGTTTTTCACAGTTCTCAAGACTAGAACTTCGTGATCAGGGTGCTGGGATTAGGTTCGGTGAAAGACCTCTTCTTGATTTATAAGGAGCTTTTCATTGTGTCCTTGCACACTGTAGAAATGCTGTCTTTTTGTTTATTCTCCTAAGAACAGAGATCCCATTCATGAAGCTTCATTATCTCTCTCTGTCTCCAGTGCCTAACCACACTTGGAAGAACAGCCTCGGTCATCACAAGTATTCACTCTATATGAGTCTCAATTGCCTGTTGACTCTTCATTGAGACATATGATTGAACAGAAGGTCCCAGGCTTTGGAGACTGAATGAGACTAGCAGTAAATCTCCATAAGTCCCAGATGCACTTCAGTATATTGGTGAAGGTAGAACTTATACTAACCATTGGCCAATAAGGGCTTTCATTTCTGACCTCAGTCTAGAAACTTGGAAACAGTCATAAGAAGATATCCATACACCCTGATCATTCTTGAGGGAAACTTCTTTCCAGTCTCTCTCCTGGTAGCTGGTGGTCCTGTGGGTATACACAGATCTGGTCAGTACATTGGAGTTTCTGCATGGAACTTTGGTCATCTCTGTTGACCAACTCCATGTGAGCTGTTTATATTTTTTTAAACATTCTGAGAACTGATAAGACCAGCATTGTGCCCATCTCCTCGTGTGTGTGTGTGTGTGTGTGTGTGTGTGTGTGTGTACACCCGTGTGCACAAGGTTTTCTAGGTCTGCCACATCTTTGCATGACTCCACTGACAGAAGTGGCAGGGAATGAAAAAAAATTCAAACACAGAAAAGCTGGGATTTAGTTGTGTGGGCTTTTGGATGAAGAAGCTACAGTACCCAGAAAGCTCAGCATGCTCTTATATACAGTTGGACAGGGAAGGTGGAGTTGTTGCTTACAATTGAAGAAGGAAGGGGTGTTGTTGAATACAGATAAACAAAGAGGCCAGGTTATCTTTTTGTTTTTGTTTTGTTTTTGAGACAGGGTTTCCACGTAGCTTTGAAGCCTGTCCTGGTACTAGTTCTGGTAAACCAGTCTGTCCTCGAACTCATAGACATCTGCCTGCCTCTGCCTCCCGAGTGCTGGGATTAAAGGCATGTACCACCACTGCCCAGTGGAGGCCAGGTTATTATACAGGGCTGAAGAGGTTTAGTTGATCTCTGGTAGGCACTGACTCTGTGGGAAAACAGTCAGGCCATAAATATCCTGGGGGAGTAAGCAGTGATGGGAATATCCTGCATGCATTCACCACATTCACATCTGGATCAGGGGAAGACTTTGACATCCATCCCTCTGAACCTCAGCCCAGGAAAGCTTTGCCTGTCTCACAAGACTGAAGCATTAGACCTAGACACGACCATGCCTATGTCTAACAATACACATTCACTTGGGACTTGACTTCATGCTTAGGTCCTTTTCTCGAAAGAAAATCTCTGGGTTATGAAGTACACACTTTTCATTTTCAGCAGGCTTTGCTGAAATTACTTCCAAAGTAATGCTATGTCTGTTCACCAGAAAAGTGTGAGTCTTTGGGTTTGTTGCTGTTGTTTTTGCTATTTTTTCTTACTGTGTGTAAGCTTTATTTTGAAAGTTATTTCAATGTAAAAATACCAGTTTTTCTGACATTTTATTTATTTCACAGTAACTTTTATATAAAATATATTAATGTAGAAATTGTATCAACATTGTCCTTGTAGGTTTGTGGTTTTCTCTGATAATTGAATCCTCTATTCCACCATGGTGAATGCATTTGTTAATTTTGTTTCAAAAGTTTCCTCTTCAGATTTGTAATCAAACCATCTGGAACATACTTCTATCTGGGATACATGCTAAAGAATCTGACTTTATCACCTTGCAAATCAATAGTCATTTTTAAAATGTCCATTTCTGGGCCAGAGAGATGGCTCAGCAATAAAGAGTGTTGATTGTAGCTCCACAGGACCCACATTCTATTCTGTCCACCCTCACAGTGGTGCACAAGCACCTGTCACTCCAGTTCCAGAAGACCTGATACCCTTTGTGAATTCTGTGGGCCCTTGTGCATATGTGCTGCACAGATATACTGCAGACAAAATACCTGCGTGCATAAAAATCATCAAATAAACTTTTAAATTTTAAATGTACATTCTTCCACTACTGACTTTTGAATCTACTTCTAACATATAGTAACACTTAGGTCTGTGAGTGGGCCTGTTCCTAGGTTCCCAGTTTCACGCTGCTGGTCTTGTCTGTTGATAATGTACACAGCTTAAGTTTCTAGGATTACAAGATTCATGCACAGAGAAATGATACCATGACTCTTTCTGCCAGGACTCAGTGTGTTGTGCAACTTCCTGGTTGTTGGGAGAGCTTCTTGTTAGTTCCTGGCTGTCCAGACCCAGAATAATCACTCAGAAACTATATTATTTACAACACTGCTTGGTCAATGACTCTAGCATATTCCTAGCAAGCTCTTACATCATAAATTAATCCATTTCTATTACTTTATATTTTACTACAAAGTTTGTGACCTACCGGCAAGGTTCTAATCCATCTGTCTCCTGCAGGTGGCTGCATGGCTTCTCAGACTGTCTACTTTCTCCCAGCATCCGTCTAATTTTCCCACCTAGCTCTATTCTGCTCTATCACAGGTCAAGGCAGCTTATTTATTCATTAATCAATAAAAGCAACACATATACAGAAGGACTTCCCATGCCACTTGGTCTTTGTGGATTATTATCTAAAACCCTGAGTACACTAGGCTATCATTTGTGCCATTTCACTTCTCTGTCTCCAGTAGTTGGTAACATCTTATCTTATTGGCTATTTTAAAACTTCAGGGTTTTGATACTAAAAATGGCTGTGGTGTGGTAGGAGGGGGAGGAAGAGGGTTACATGGGGGAGCATGGCAAAGTCACACATATGCACATGGATAGTCACTAGACCATGCTGTGGCTTCTTTGTTTCTTTCTCCTCAGCCCCCAGGAGCCCCAGCCACATGGGAGCTCTCTACTCAGTCTTGATATCTAATAGGGTGAGAATGGAATTCTTAAAGAAGAAGAATGAGACTTGTGGAAGGCTAGGCTGGTGACCTTGCAGGAAGGCTTGGGTAGAGAGTGGGAAGTTCAACATCATTTCACCATGTCCTCTGCTTTGTCTGGCAGAGAGGGGGCTGCAACCATTGGTTAACATGGGGAAGAAGGGAAATGCAGATTTAAAGGGTAGAAATCTTTTTAAAAAGTCATGGTATGTAACAGAACTGAGTAGAATACATGAGCACCATAGATGGGGTTTCAGGCACTTTCTTGTGAGCTTGTTATCAATATGCTACTTGTCACTTTAGAATATTCAGACTCTGCTTGCCAACGCCACCATCTAGGTTAATGGCAGATTGCTTTCTCCAGTCTAATGAAGAAGTTGATAAGCCTATCCTGATGAATTGACTAACGTTCCCTGTGACTAAACTTTTACTTGTCTAATCTCAAATATTTGACAGATAATTCATCTATCAAATTCCCATACTTTCCTGAAGCAAAGCTTTAAGGACCACCTGACAGGCACCCTGACATGTTACACATTGCCTAACCTCTGTGTCTTTCTGGAACTTTAATGAAAACCTCCGTGACCTATGTGGGGTTTATGTATACTTACCAAATCAGTATCATGTGGATGCTACCACCAAGTTGTGCTGCCAGCTTGAGATGTTAGCCTGGTCTCCTTGGACCATGGCTATATATCCAAGGTCCTGCATGGCCAAACCTGTGGAAACAGTCCTTTATGCCACATGGTGGGTTTTGTTGTTGACAGTGAGCAAGGACTTGCTGCAAATTCATGTTCTGTTCAACCCCTCTTTCCTAGGCTACTGTCCTTTCAAAATGAGTATTCTTCCAGAGACTAGATACTTCATTTGGTGAAATACTTCCCTCAGTGTGTCATTTTTACCAACCTAGTGCAAAATTCATAGATTTCCCTTAATTATGACCATTTCTTTAGCAACTGTAGCTGTTCTTGCCCTGCCCATTTTGTCTTCTGTTTGCATCCTTAACATTGTCCATGACCCCTTCCTTACCAGTGGTGTTAATTTTTCTGTTGCTGTGATAGAACACCGTGAACAAAGCAGCTTAGAGCCAAAAGAGGTGCTTTGGGCTTACAAGAGTCTATCGTGGTGGGAGCTATAGCAACAAAGAGCTGGCATGGTTGGAGGAGGAACCTGAGAGCTTATGTTCTCAACCATGAGGACATAGCAGAGAGTGAACTAGAAGACTTCAAGTGTTCAAAGCCCGACTCTAGTAACATACTTTTTCCAGCAAGGCCACAGCTCTTGCACCAACTGGGGACCAAGTGTTCAAATGCCAGATCACCAAACTGCACTTTTATATCATTCTGTTCTCTTATTATAAACCTGGTGGAGAGCAGCATGCAATAACCAACCATACCACACCTGGATGTTATACTGTCTTACAGTGTTCTCCAATAAAATCTGTCCAAAACTTAAATTCAGCCACACTCAAAATCTCAAGCCATGGACAGAATAGAGCTTGAGTGCTTTCTAGTCCAAGTCCTTGCTACCCCCGAGGCCTCGTAAACACAGCCTTTACTGTCAGCACTTTCATTGCAGTGCTGACCTTCCACAGTCCCTCCAGAACAGCCTGTTAAGCTTTGTACAGATCCCAGGGTCTCTTCGGCCCACATGTACCAACTGCCTCACATCTTCCCCAAACAAGTCCCGATGGCCTGAGAACCACATGGTCAAGTTTGTGGCAGCAATGACTGTACTTCTGTGAACCAATTAAAACAAAAACAAAGCAACTTTTTATCCCTTGACAAGGCTCTAAAGAGGGGGAAAGGTTTGTGAGAGGCTGAAGTCCATCATGGTGGGGAAAGAACGGCAGCATGAGAGACCGCCAGTTAGGGTTTTAGGAGCACAAGGTGGCTGTTTATATGCAATCAATGGTCAGGGATAGATTTTCTTCTTTATTGTTGATTTGCCTTTTCCTTTTCATCTGAGCAATTCTCTCATCTTTCCAAGCCGCACACAGTGGATCCCTTCTCTGCCCTCCTCAGCATCCCTTCTTCTATGGTAAGCTAACACACGACTGTGTTTTGTCTTTCACCACAATGTTTATCTCACTGCACCACAGTATAATTCTTGTTTATTTAATGCATTAGTGTCAGAGTAGAATAAACACATAATAATTTTCAAATGTAAACACAGCTATTAAATACCTAAGTATTTCTGAGACTGTGTTGAGCAGGATTGCTTTTCTGATTTCTTTCTCAGCATGTTCGTTGTTGATACATAGAAAAGTTACTGGTTTTTGTATGTGGATTTCATATCCTGCTACTTTGCTGAAATCATTTATAAATTCCAGAATTTAATGACAGATTTAGGGTCTCATGAGTATAAAATTATATTATCTGTAAATGGGAGTTATCCAACTTCTCTCTTTCCTATTTGTATTCTTTTCATGTCTGCCTATTGCTTTATTAATATGAAAGAATTTTTTCGGCTTTAAAGAAGTGATGATTAGAATTTCTTGCTTGTGTATCTTGAACTCTATCTGGCACCTAGGAGAGCTGTGTTTGGAGACACTTGGCCTCATCTGCAGACCTTCATTGTTTTTCTCTTCTTGCAGAATATTTACATGCCAGTGGAGCCCAAATTTTTTATGTTTTTAGTTATTTATTTCATTGTGTTGATAATTACATATTGGCTATCATGCCCAAACTAAGCAGAAAATGGAGAAAGAAAACTCAGATAAAGACAACATTGTATACAGATGTAAATCCCATGTGCTGAACGGAAGTCTGGCTGAATTACAGTTTCCAAACACAGTTAGTAATGTAAAACGTAACTGCTGTTACTTCTGCTCAGTGAAATGCCAGGACAACAGGGCACCCAGAACAAAGACCTCTGTTCCTTATTTCTCATAGTGGAAATTCTCATGGTTGAATTCTCACCATGCTTATTCCATGACTAGATGGCAGCCAGCCTACCACCTGGTAAAAATGGGTAGTAAAAGTTGGAGGTGGAGGATTGGGCTGGTGTTGGGTTTGTAAATGAGCAGGTATGTTTGAAAACTGCAGAGAAAGGGGTGGGAGTAAAAACTCTGTGAGGATAAGGTAACTGGAGTTTGAGTGTGGAGATGCTGCCTGCCAGAGCTTTTCTACCCCAGGCAACAGGAAAGATCAGCGAAAGAGATACAGCCAAGGAGCTGGTAGAAATGCGCAGCTCTCCCCAGCTGCACAAACAGCTGTGGCTGACAGCTGGCATCCAGATCTCTTGCTCCACATCCCAAGTCCTGACCCAGCAACAAGGGAAGAAGAGGAATGGGTTCCATTCCTTGAATCTGGGGACCTGTGACTCTCGCTGGCTGCAGGAGTGGTTTCATCGCTCCAGTTCTTTGCTTTCAGATTGGTGATAATGTATACAGCCCTACATGCATGTAAGCAATAAGCTAGGTCATCTGTGTCTCAAATGCATTTAAACAGGACTCATATTATGCAAAATAGCACAGTTTTCATCCCATAGGTTTTAGAGATGGAGAAAAGATGAAACTAATGAGAAATAAGCTTATCTCATGCACATAAAAAATGTGCATGAGATAAGGAAAAATATCTAGTCATAATGGGTCTTTTCTAATTAATGTCACATGGCTGACCCATGATCTGTCTTTCAGGAAGCTGTTTTCAGTGGTTATGACCTATGAGTGAGTTCTGTGCCACTGCTAGGTCGTGGCTGAGGTCTGTAGGAAATGTCCTGTTCCCACGGTTGCTTCAACAGGAAGGCTGATACAGGGTCATGCTGTGTTGAAGACTTGTTATCTATCTCAAGCTGTCAATAATGCTCAGAAAAAAACTCAGTCAGTTCATCCTGCACCCAGGGCTAGGCTAGAACACAAAGGTTTTGTGTCTCTTGAGCGGTGACAGTGTTTCACCTGTAACAATTAAAGAAAAACATGTACTCCATGTGGGTAACAGGATTTCGCCTCTTCCCAGTAAGCAAGTTTACTGAAAACACATGATAGGATGATTGTCGTGGTGTATGTAGAGCTGTGTGCCCCAGGGCCTGATGGGAAACTACCCACAAAGCTCTCGAGCCACCATGTGGGGACCAGGTTTCTGAGAAGTCAGATAAGAAAACATCAGGGTCCAGATGGCAGGCACGAGTCACAGATGCACCCGCCACTGCCAGTCTGTGGTGTCAAAAGAATGGAAAAAGAAGCATCAGTCATTATTGCTGTTTGTTGGAATCTGTCGAGAAAAAGGGTTATCTCATTGAATAGGAATCCAGAAGCCCCTATCAAAAAAGGCGACAGTCAACACTGTCAGCTATGAGTACTTGAAGCTAAGGTCACGATCTTTGTAAAAGTTATTTCTCTTGACTACAACTACTCCCCCACGAAAATCGCTGATAGTCATGTCATACTCAACCCTTAATAGATTATGTGGAATGCTTGATTCCGTCACTCATTTAAGAAGTATTTGCTCAGGCATTCGTAGCCTCTGGGAACAAATGTCAGTGTTAATTAACCCAAGTCTTTGTTTAAGTTCTGTCCTGGGGGTATTAATTAAGGACAATCATTCTGAATGTAATGAATCCTCTTTGGGGCTGCAGAGATGGTTCAGTAATTAAGAACACAATGTTCTTGCAGAAGATTTGGACTCAGTTCCTGGCACCCCATACTGGGAAGCTTACAACTACCTATAACTTCAGTGCTAGGGCACCCAAGGTTCTCTTCTGTCCTCTATGGTACCTGCACACACAGACACAGAGAGAGAGAGAGAGAGAGAGAGAGAGAGAGAATAAAATAAAAACTAAATGAAAACTAAATAAATCTTTAAAGGGGTCTTTTTGCCTAGAAGGGCTCTCAAAATTCTATTTTACGCCACCTTCTTCTTGGTCATGTTGTTCCTAAATATCATCTATTTAAAAAAAGGTTAGATTTCTCTTATCTCAGAAGAAAAAAGTTATGTGGAATGCACTGGATCATGCCTTTAATCCTAGCACTCGGGAGGCAGAGGCAGGCGGATCTCTGTGAGTTCGAGGCCAGCCTGGTCTACAAGAGCTAGTTCCAGGACAGGCTCCAAAGCTACAGAGAAAAAAACAGGAGTCCTGAAAGAGACTTTGCTGTGTGGATACAGATGTCATTAACCCCAAATTCCAGACCTAACAACTCTAGGCAGAATGCTCTTGATTTTAACCCTTGCTCTTCCCAGTACTTGTGTGAGCACAGTGACTCCCAACTCTTTCCCACCACATTCCTCAGGGAGGGGCTAGGCACTCTCCTCCAGAGTTTCATTTTGAGCCGGCTGTGGGAATGGACATGTATAAATAAGCAATTAATATTTTATTTTCATCTTGGTCAATCTTTTCCAACCTGTCATCTCCTTTGGGAAGACTTCTGACTGGTTGAATTGGTTACCATGAAATTAATTTCTGAAATAATGAAATTTCATTTTGCAGGCAGCCTGGCCTTGTGAGGTGACCACAGTAAGTTTTCCCGGGAGGTCTTTCAGGTTGTCTCATTAAGATGAGGCATCAGGCCACCACAGATCTGGCCATAAAAAAAGAGCATCAACTTTGAAGGGTCCCTGAAGATGCTATCCACTCTTTTATCTGCCTCTTTGTCGCTTGCAGCCTCTCTGCCACCTGGAAAGTTGGCTGTCCTCCTTTGGAGCAGTCAGGATCACAGACTTCCCTCACTCAAGATGGCTGACTCTGTTTTCTATTAGGCAGCTCGTGATCCATCTCCAGTAATGGAAGTCTGGAGCTGCACATGGTAAAGGGTATCTCCCTAGTAGGCAGTATCCGCATTACAGGGCGAGAGGAGGCATGCTAGCTCAGGACATTCAGCCTTTTTTAATTGAAAAGTTTTTTTTTCATACAATGTGTACTGATGGTGTTTTTCACCTTCCCCAATTGTTCCCAGATCTCCCCACCTCACTATCCACCCAACTCTATGCCCCACAAATTTCCAAAACAAAAATATCAAGAAACACACAAAAAACACAGGAAAAACAAAAATGAAAATAAACAAGCAAAAGTCCAATGAGACAGAACATGTCAACACAACACAAAATGAAAGAAAAAAATTGCAGAAATATCTCTGAGTACATTTTCTGTTGGTCAGCTGCTCCTGGGTATGGGACCTGCCCTGAAACATGGTTGCTATGCCAGGTGAAGGCTCCACTGAAGAAAATTGATTTTCCCTTTGCCAATCACAAACAGCTTCTTAGTTAGTGGTAGAACCCTAAGTCCACTTCTCCTCTTAGTGCTGGAACCCTGCTGGCATAAACTCATTTATTTTTGTGTTATGTTGCTGTAGTCTCTAAGAATTCATGTGTTGTGTGTGGAAAACTCTTGTTTCTTAGGGTCACCCATCTTCTGAAGAACCACCACACAGATTTCCATAGTGACTCTACTGCTAACAGCAAAGAATAAGTGGTCCCCTTTCTCTGCATCCTTGCCAGTATGTGCTGTTATTTGACCATTCTGACTGATGTAAGATAAAAATCGCTAAGTGGTTTTTATTTATGTATCTCTGATAACCTAAGATGTTGGACTTTCCTTTAGATGTTTTGAAGCAATTTGTGTTCATCTTTTGAGAATTTTTTGTTTAGTTTCATATGTACTACCTCTTTAATTGGACTATTTATTTTTTTATATCCAGGTTTTTGTTTTTGTTTTTTGAGTTCTTTATATATTTTAGATACATCTATTAGATGTATAATTGGTAAAAATCCCTTATCATTCCATAGGCTTTCACAATGCCCAAACAATGGTGTCCTGTGCCATGCAGAAGTGTTTCATCTTTATGAGATCCCATCTATTAATTGTTGGTCTTGGTGTCTATACTACTAGTGTCTTGTTCAGAAAGCCTTCCACTGTGTCAATGAGTTCAAAGCCATTGACTTTCTTTTCTAGCAGGTTCAGGGTATCAGGTATTATGTTGAGGTCTTTGATAAAATTGCTGTTGAATTTTGTGCAGGGTGATAGGTACATGCAGAAATCCAATTGATCAGCACCAGTTATTGAAGATGTTGTCCTTTCTCCAGTGTATACTTCTGGCTTCTTTATCAAAAATCAGGTGTCCCTAGGAGTGTGGATTTATGTGTGAATCTTAAATTCAGTTCCATTGATCAGCTTGGGTTTGTATCAGTAACGTTTTGTTTTTATAACTGTAGCTCTGTGGTACAGTTTGAGGGCGGGGATGGTGATATCTCCTGCAGTTCTTTTATTATTCATAATTGTTTTAGCTATACTAAGTTTTTGTATGCATGTTTTCATATGAAATTGAAATTTTTTTTCAATTTTTGTGAAGAATTGTATTTGATTTTGATGGGAATTTCAATAAATCAATAGATTGCGTTTGGTAGGATGACCATTTTTAATCTTACGGATGTATAAACATAGGAAACTTGTCCATCTACTAATGTCTTCATCCAATTTTTTCAAAACCATAAAGTTTTTATTATGCAAGTCTTTTACTTGCTTGGTTAGCATTTATCTCAAGCTATGTTTTGAAGGCCATTATGAAAGCCTCTACATCTCCCTGGTTTCTTTCTCAGTCTGTTTGTTATTTGCTTTTTGTTTGGTTGGTTTTTTGATTTTTTTGTCTTTTTATTGTTTCTGTTAAGCTATATTTTTTTCACTACTCCCCTCCCTTCCTCCCTCTCCCCTTCTATCTTCTTCCATGATCCCCATGCTCTCACTTTACTCAGGAGATCTTGTCGTTTTCTACTTCCCATGTAGATTAGATCCATGTATGTCTCTTTTAGGGTCCTCTTTGTTGTCTAGGTTTCTGGGATTGTGAATTGTAGGCTGGATTTTCTTTGCTTTATATCTAAAAGCCACTTATGAGTGATTAATATGATATTTGTCTTTCTGGGTCTGGGTTAACTCACTCAATATGATGTTTTCTAGATCCATCCGTTTGTCCGCGAATCTCAAGATGTCATTATTTTTTTGCCCTGTGTAGTACTCTATTGTGTGAGTGTACCACATCTTCTTTACCCATTCTTCAGTCAAGGAGGATTTAGGTTGTTTCCAGTCACTGACTATGACAGATAATGCTGCTATCAACATAGCTGAGCACATGTTCTTGTGGCATGACTGAGCATCCTTT
This sequence comes from Microtus oregoni, assembly GCF_018167655.1. NCBI lineage: Eukaryota > Metazoa > Chordata > Mammalia > Rodentia > Cricetidae > Microtus > Microtus oregoni. The sequence continues at coordinate 1,349,851 of NW_024543977.1, forward strand.
GGGTATACCCAAAAGTGGTATGGCTGGGTCTTGAGGAAGGTTGTTTCCTAACTTTCTAAGATATTGCCACACTGATTTACAAAGTGACTATACCTGTTTGGTTATCTGGAAAATAATTTAAACTTTGGTAAATTGTATATATCAAAAAATTTACCCATTTCTTTTACACTTTTCAATCCAGTAGAGTACAGATTTTTTAAAGTGCTTTTATAATTCTGTGAATTCTATAGGTATCTGTTGTAATGCCTGTTGTAATGTAATGCTTTCATTTCTAATTTTATTAATTTGAGTCTTCTAGCCATCTTTTAGTGAATTTGGATAAGGATTTGTCAATCTTGTTGATTTTCTCAAGGAAAGTGCTTCTTTTCCGAACTTGGGAGCCATTGTATTTGGTGCACAAAAGTTTAGAATTTCAATGTCTCTTGGTAGATTTTCTTTTCTTTAATGAGTTACAATCGCATTCCCTATCTCTTCTAATTAATTTTGGTTTTAAGTCTATTTTGTCAGATATTAAATAGTTACACCTTTTTGCTATTTTGTCTCTTTGCTTAAAATGCCCTTTTCTATCCTTTTTCCCTGAGGTGATGTCTATCACTGATTTAGTGATGTGTGTTTCTTGAATGTAGCAGGAGAAAATACATCTTGTTTTATAATCCAATCTGTTAGTCTGTGTTTTTGCTGAAGAAACAGAGACCATCAATATTAAGAGCTATCAATGAGAGGTGTTTAGTAATTCATGTTATTTTGTTGTTATGTTGTAGGGCTTTTCCCCTCTTCTGATTTGTTGGTCTGGGATTGTTTATTACTTGTGTTTTCTTGGGTTTGGTTAATCTCTTTAGATGTAAGTTTTCCTTCTGGTGTCTTCTGTAGAGTTGGTTGGCAGATAGAAATTGCTTTAATTTGATTTTTCAGAGGAATGTTTTCCTTTCTCCATTGATTATGATTGTACATTTTGCTAGGAATTACAGTCTGTGCTGGCATCTCTGGTCTCTTAGAACTTGCAGAAAATGTATCCAGGCCCTTTGGGCTTTCAATCTCTATTGAAAACTCAGGCATTATTATAATGGGTCTGCCTTTTTATGTGATTTGGACATTTTCCTTGTAATTTTTAATATTCTTTCTTTTTTCTATGCATTTAGTGTTTTGACTATTTTGTAGTGCGGGAGAATGTTGAAGTAGGAGCGGTGGGCTACATTCCTGGCACCCGGCTGCCCCCACGGCTAGCTTTATACCCAAAATAATTACACAGAAAGTGTATTCTTTTAGACACTGTCTGGTCCATTAGTTATAACCTCTTATTGGCTAGCTCTTACATATTGATCTAACCCATTTTTAATATCCCTGTAACACCACGAGGTGTCTTACCAGGGAAGATCTTAACCTGCGTCTGTGTCCCATGGGAGAATCATGGTGACTGCCTGACTCGGCTTCATTCTCCCAGCATTCTGTCTGTCTACTCCACCTACCTAATTTTCTGTCCTAGCAGAGCCAAGGCAGTCTCTTTATTTAACCAATGAAATTAACACAAAACAGAAGACTCTCCCCCATCAGGAGAATTGGTCTGTATTCTGTCAATCATGTTATAAATCAACGCTGATTGGCCAGGCAGGAAATATAGGCAGGAAAACCAGACAGAAAGTAGAAATGATGTAATGAGAACAGGAGAATTCTGGGAAGAAGGAAGTTGATTCCTCCCACTCCTGCCCAGACCACCAAAGCAGCAGGATGTGATCTGCCCCACTGAAAAAAGGTACTGAGCCACATGACTAACATAGATCAGAAAAATGCGTTAATCAGGATGTGAGACTTAGCCAGTGAGAAGCTAGAGCTAATGGGCCAACCAACTTATACTTTATGGAGACCTATGTGTGATTTTCTTTGGGGCTAAACAGTTGTGGGGTACCTGGTGGGAGGACAAAAACAACAACAAACAACAAGCCAGCCCCCTTGCTTGTGCTACAATGTTGTGTCATGTAGCTTTTCTTGTATGTCCCTCTCTGTTTGGTGTTCTGCATGCTTTTTTCACCTTGATAGGCCCCTCCATATTTAGATTGGTGAAATGTTCTACTATTTTGTTGAAGTATTTTCAGGATCTTCTTCTGTTTTCTTTTGTTGCTATTTTGCTGCTGTTGTTGTTGTTTGCCTTTCTTCTCTCCCCATTATTTCTAGATTTTGACTTTTCTTTGTAACCCAGATTTCCTAGATGCTTTTTGTACCTTGACTCCTTTTTCAGATTAAGTTTCTTTGACTGCGATATTCATTTCTTCTACCTTATCTTTAACACCCGAGATTCTCTTTTCCTTGTCTTGTAATTTACTGGTGAGGCCTCCCTCTGATGTTGTTGTTTGACATTCTAAAGTTTTCAGTTCCAGTTTTATTCAGTTCATGTGTTCTTGAACGATTTTATTTCTACTTCATGTCTTGAACAGTTTTCATTCTTTTATTTCACTCTTTTATTATTTATTTAGTGTTTTCACTGTCTTCATTAAGGCATTTCCTCCCCAAGGTTCTTGAACACATTCATAATTGCTATTGCTATTTGCAGTCCCTGTCTTGTGATTCAGTTAACTAACTTGCATTTCTTAGGTCCTATTACAATTAGCTTACTGACTTCTCGAGGAGGCATACTGTTCTGATTGTTCATGTTGGTATTTTTGTGCTGTAATCTAGGCATCTGGAGTTGTGCTATTTGAGTTGTTTTTTTAGTGTAGATATGTGGTCTTGTCTTTGTTGGGTAGGTGTTGTGCTCCATGGTTTCTGTTGCTTGTTCTGGATCCTATGCGTATGTGGTAGCTGTAGGGTCCCTGCTAGTGTGAGTGCTTCTGTGCCTCAGGGCATAGCATGGAGGAATGGAGATGGGCCTGGAGGGAAGGCTGACGGAGTTGTGGATTGCATATGTGGTAGCTGTAGGGTCCCTGGTAGTGTGAGTGCTTCTGTGCATCAGGGCATAGCATGGAGGAATGGAGATGGGCCTGGAGGGAAGGCTGACGGAGTTGTGGGAAACATCTAGTGGATCCGTTCTGATGAAGAGGCAGAGTCCCCAGGGAGTGGAAGTGGGGTAGAAAGAGAAGCTCCTGCAGACAGGCTGCTACAGGACGAGCATTGGGTTTGGAGAGAGCATCATGAGAGACAGAAAGGACAGGGAAAATTGTCTAGCTCCCTCATGGGGGACTTCTGATGGAAAGTGTCTTGTGGATCAGTGCTGACACAAAGAAATGGAGATGGGCTTGAAGGGAAGGCTGGGAAGGTCAGTGCGAAAGAACGAAGCTGGGTCTGCACCAAGAGACAGAGTCCCAGGGAAGCAGAGTAAGATGGGAGGGGCATTCCTGCAGATGGGCTGCAGCCAGATGAGGGTGAGTCTAGAGAGAAGTAATGGGTTTGCCCCAAGAGACCTCTCACACTCTTCTTAGGAAGCCACAAATGCTGACATGGGGTCCACCTTTGTGACTCCTAGAGCTCTAATTATCTCCTCGAGGCCAACTTCAAATAATTTTAGCATAATGTTTCCAATTCACAAATTTGGGGACTATATTTAAACTGCGACAATGGCTCAGCCTAATGATAATAAAATGACAGAGAACCCTTTTCTTTTTAAAATTATTATTACATTATTTGCTTTTTAAAATATTTTAGGTGACTCATTGGGTTTTAATATTTTTCATTTTTCCTTTTATTGAAAATGATTATTTTTTCTCATACAGTGTATCTGGATTATAGTTTCCTCTCCTTCTACTCTTCTCAGGTCCTCCCCACATGTCCTCCCCTCCAGATCTACTCCCTTTCTGTCTGTCATTGAAAAATAACAGCCTTCTAGGAGCTAACAACCAAACATAGCAAGAGAACGTTCATCTTAATATGAACTAGGTTTCAGGTTATGGTAAACTTGCTTCTACCTTCAAACCAAAGTAGCATGTTCTTTATGTTTGACTATTTCAACAACTGGGACATCTGTTTCTGGTGAAGTTTCTGTATTTGGGATGCTTGTATCCAAGAAGAATTAAACAGATTTATTTTTTAAGGCTTTGGGACAGAAAGCCCCTTCACTAAAACTGGAGTTTAAAGTGGACAGTATAGGCTCCTGTGGCCCAGTGAGCAGATTCTATCCTCCATGTCACTTGTTTTTTTTTTTTCCCTTCATCCATCTGCTTGATAGCTTTAGTTTAAGACTCAAGCACACCCATATTGCTCCCTTCTCACACCATGGTGAAGGTGTTTCCTTTCTGCTCTCATATAGATGGTTCATGAATAGTACAAAGATATCACTCAAACTTTGCAAGAGAAATCAGGATACAGTCTCCCAAGGTTCAGACAGCTGCTGTTCAGGTATAGCAGTGCTATACCTGGAGATGCTAACTTAACATGCTATTCCCTATGCAGTCGGGGATTTTTTTTTCTAGAAAGGTGTGCAGGGGCACCAAATAGGTTCTGAGGCTGCAATGAAGTGCCCGTGGCCTCTTCAGAGCACAAGACCCCTGAACTTGGCTCATAACAGTATTTCAGATTCGTAATTAGCAGAATATTGCTACTTTCCAGGTTCTGGGCGGTGGTGGCACACGCCTTTAATCCCAGCACTCGGGAGGCAGAGGCAGGCGGATCTCTGGGAGTTCGAGGCCAGCCTGGTCTACAAGAGCTAGTTCCGGGACAGGCACCAAAGCTACAGAGAAACCCTGTCTCCAAAAACCAAAAAAAAAAAAGGAATACATATTTGGAGGATTAGAGAGATGCATAAGTAGTTAAGAATACCATTTGTTCTTTTGGATTATTGAAGTTCTGTTCCCAGAACCACTGTTTGGGGGCCACAGCTGCCTGAAAACTCCAAATTCAGGAATCTGATGTCCTCTCTGTCCTCTATAGGCACCCATACAAGTATACATACTCTCTCACATACATAAATAAATCTTTTTTGAAAAAAATAAATACATATTTAGCCTTCTCTTATGTTTCCTGGCACAAGATCTTGTAAAACCTTTCAAGTCCCCTCAGTCCGATGGGTGACTTCCATGTGCAGAGGAAAATGGCTGGCAACTTCTTGGATAACTTTAAGATGGAGTTTGAGATTGCCAGAGTATCAACTGACGACCAGACTATTAGAACTTTGAGACACACCCAACACTGGGGAGGGAAGATGAGTTGGAAATTGACTTCAGTTGCAACGGCCAATGATTTCATCAATCTTGTTCAGGTTACAGGGTCTCAAAAAAAATCATAAATAGTGACGACTCTGGAGAGTTGAGAGGCAGAGCACCCTGAGAGAGATGGAAGATCTGCACCACCTCCTGCCTTCCAATTGTACCTTCATGTCACTGTTCATCCATATTCTTTTTTAGAATTTATTTTTTATGTGCATGCAGGTTTACCTTGCATGAACATATGTGTGGGTTGAAGTATACTTGCCCATTATATGTATGCAAAGGCCAAAGTTTGTCAAGATATCTGTAAATGGAGACTGCTCTTGCATTTCCGAGTCTCCCAGACCTGAAAGATCACACAAAAACTGTATTAATTACTGCACTACTTGGCTGATGGCTCAGGTGTATTTCTAGTTAGCTCTTACATCTTCAATTAACCCATTTCTATTCATTTATATTTTACCACAAGGCTCATGGGTAAGTTTCCAGTGTCCTTCTCCTTCAGCAGCTACATGTTGTCTCCATGACTCCGCCTACTCTATCTTTTTATCTCTATTTGGATTTCCCACCTGGCTTTACTCTGCTAAGCCATTGACCAAAAAGCTTTCTTCATCAACCAATAAAGCAACACATATACAGAAGGACTTCCCGCATCAGATATCTTCCTCAATCACTTCTTCAACTTATTTTTTGATAGGGTCTCTCACTGAGCCTGGAGTCCACAGTTTTGTCTAGAGTGACTGGCCAGTAAAAACCACCCCACCCCAGGATTTACCTCTCTGTTACCCAACACTGGAATCATAGGCGCTCAATACCCCACCCAGCGTTTACAGGTGTCCTGGGTATCTGAACTTGGGTCCTTTGGCTTGAGCAGAAAACATTCTACCTACTGAGCAGTCTACCCCAGATCTTCATCTGTGTTCTCTTTACAGTTTGTATTATATATAGCAATGGTAGCAAGAGGAGCTCTGGCCTGAATTCAGTGAGATGCTATACATACTAAGCCTTAGGCGGAAGTTGTCAGAACCAGCAAGTTGTAATCAAATCAGAAACAAATGTGGGCAGCCTTTGGAACCAGTGTTTGGGACTGAAGTGGGGCAGTATTGTGAGTTGTGCCATTAACCTGTAAAGCCTGAGGTAACTCCAGAAGGTTTCAAGATAAAAGCAAATTCATTCTCATCTCTTTCTGCTATGTTACTTTGGACAGGTTACTGTCTGTAAACTTGATGTTTGAGACCCAGGGGGACCTAATAAAACACTATTTTTCTGCAGCACCTAACTAAATTGAGAACTGAGGTATAGTAGTCAAAGGAATAGTTAAAAGAACAACTGGGCTCTGGATAAAGAAAAGCATGCTGTACACATGCCAACCAAGAAACTCTCCCATGGTCAATCTTAGGATACGCATACCCACACCCCGTCCTTGTGAGTGAACTCCCCACTAAAGGGGAGCTTCTTCTGGAGAAAAGAGGATCAAAATCAGTTCATGCATGTGGATTCCTAGGAAAGAGAAGGAGCCAATCATCACTTCCCACTATCTCCTTCCTGCCCCTTATTCAGATTGAATTATTTCCCCTCAGGAGGAACTTGGAGTTGAAGATCTGGAAGGAACAAGGAGCCTGTGTCATATTCTTCCACTGTACTAAAATGCCTGAAATAAATCAACTTATGAAGAGGAAAGGGTAATTTTGAACTCCTCGATTCCAAGGGTTAAGGTCATAGCTGTTTGGTATCTAGACTTTGGGTCTCTGCTGACACGACACATCATGGTGAGAGCACAAAGAAGAGGCCTTTGCACCTCATAGAAGCAGAGACAGGGAGAAAGGGGGGAAGGGGGTAGGGAGATGGAGAGAAAGAAAAGAGAGAGTGATCCAATCCTCTTCAAAGACATGTCTCCAATGTCACCAACTTGTTATTTTAGGTCTCATCTTCCCAGCATCCTACTATCCCCTAATAGCATTAGAAGTTGGTAACTAAATCTTTAACACCTGGGACTTTGGGAGGTCCCCAGGGGTGGCAGTGCCCGGCCCTTCCATGTGAATCAAGAAAATGGCCCACAGACATGACCACAGGTCAATCCAATAGAGACAACTCCTCAGCTGAAATTCTGTCTCCCATAGTGTGTGTCTGGGTTTCTGTCAAGTTGATGAAAAGTGACAAGCATGGAGGTATTTCCAACCCCCTGTAGCAGAATGTAACCGTCAGAGCTCTTCCTGCCATGAAAGGAAACATCAGAAGTGAAGGCAAGAAAGTCTGACAGTGATTTCTCGTCCTTGTCATTGGGTTAATCCTCCTTCCGCATGAAGAGTATGAAGAGAATCCTACATTTCAAAACACAACCCCAGCCATTAGCTGCCACTTGTCAACCTCCCTCAATTCTTCCTCTCTCTCCGTCAATGCCTATAGCTCACCCTGTGTTTTTAGAGGCAACAATTTACCTTAATATACTCTAATTACCTAGATATTTTTGCTATAAATGTCTTTCTATTCTCAAAATACTACCTCTTTGTCTTACCTGTCATTCCTCTATCAAGTAATAATGTGTGTGTATAATGATTGTCTCTCCTTTTATAATATTATTGAAACATTCTTTTTAAGATGTAAAATGAAATAATCTGAGAATGCTATGTAAATCTCTCAGCAAATTGGAGATATAATTTCAAAGAATCAAAATTAAAATTTATTAGACTCTTAAGGAAGGATGATATCGTGCCGTGATCCATTCATTGTGATAGGAAGTAAAAGTTCATGAAATCATAAAGAAGGTAAAATGTTCATGCATTGGACTTTTGCTCAGATATCTTTAGGATAGTTTTATAAGTCCCCTATACTTTCCCCCAAATTAATGTTTTCAATAATTTTTCTTGCTTTTAGGGTTGCCACCTGGTTTGGGCATTGGCATTCTGTAGCAGATTTATATATAAACAGATGAGACAGTGAGATTCTTTTTCTTTGTTCTAAGAACAGTGTGTGATGAAGCAAATGTCACATTGAACATAAGACTTGGGAGGAAATCCATATATAAAGCAGTTGACTCAATGGAGAAGTGTGAACTCGCATAGTGCCATCATTCCAGAGTGGTCCCTCTGAGCTCTAGGTCAGAAGGGACACATTGTCCTCGCAGTAAACCCCCAGTGAGAGCTGCTGCCACAGGATCTGGTCTCTTGCTGAAAACATTGCTTAAAGGATAAAAATGGTTAAACTTCTTTGGGTTGGCTGATGTTTTTCCTTGTCATCGAGCAATTCTGTCTCTCTTGGAGACCGTGTGCTTTTGATTTTATAAGCCAGCCACATTTGAGGCTCCTGTGGAGCCCCATGAGAACCCCTGGGAGGTGCTTCAGCTTTGTTAGGCCATATTCCAGACCTACCATTGAAGAGAAAATTATTTCTGACTCTTCGTGTTGGAAGCAAATAGTAGAATCTAGTGGAAAACATTGCTTTTAAGACTAGCTTTTTGAGAAAGTAGCTTCCCAGAACAGCAGTGAATTCTAGTTTTTCCTACTGTGGTAACGCTTTCTCCTTTCTTATTGCCTTGCATTTGTTGCTTGTTTGTTTAAGTTCATGCAGCCATTCACTTAATAAGTAGTTGCTGAACACCTGCTATACAAACATTACTCGAACTCAAGATTGTGTATTAAATAGAAAATAGCAATCTCTTTGTCCTCGTGGGGCTCGAAGCCTTTGGATGAGCAAAGCAGTAAAGGAATGAAAGAACACCAAGCTATACTTCGATGGTCTCACCATGTGTCCTGTTCTTAACAGCCCTGGGAGGTGAATAGTGCTCTGTGCATTTTGCAAAGAGAAGCTGAGATACTTGAAGTTCATGGAGTCGCACAATTCATGAAGAACTTGAATACTTTACATGTGGCCACATAATGATTTCTTTACTTCCGCATTAAAGATTTGGGTATTATGGGTTGACAGAGAGACTCAGTGATGAAGTTAAGTGGAGAGGAAAGAGTCTTGGAAAGGATTTCTGAGATTTCTTGCAGTCTATGTCTGAATGACAAGAAGAAGACACCAAACATGCAAAGACAAAGAATATGAAAGGGACACTAAGAACTAAGTTTTCAAGGCACAAATGAAAATAACAAGGAAGACCCATGAGGAGTCAGACATGGGGGCACTCACCTATAAATCTTAGTGCTCACTCCAAAGGCAAAAGGATCAATCAGAAGTTCAAAGCCCACCTGGGCTATGTGGCAAGACACTATCTTAACCTTCATCTGGTGATGGATGGAGATAGAGACAGAGACCCACACAGGAGCACTGGACTGAGTTCCCAAGGTCCCAATGAGGAGCAGAAGGAGGGAGAACATGAGCAAAGAAGTCGGGACCACGAGGGGTGCACCCACCCACTGAGACAGTGGAGCTGATCTATTGGGAGCTCACCAAGGCCAGCTGGACTGTGACTGAAAAAGCATGGGATAAAACTGGACTCTCTGAGCATGGCGAACAATGAGGGCTGATGAGAAGCCGAGGACAATGGCACGGGGTTTTGAACCTACGTAATGTGCTGGCTTTGTGGGAGCCTAGCCAGTTTGGATGTTCACCTTCCTAGAAATGGACGGAGAGGGGAGGACCTAGGACTTACCACAGGGCAGGGAACCCTGACTGCTCTTTGGACTGGAGAAGGAGGGGGAGAGGAGTGGGGGGAGGGGGAGAAGGGTGGGAGGAGGGGGAGAAGGGTGGGAGGAGGGGGAGGGAGATGGGAGGCTGGGAGGAGGTGGAAACTTGTTTTTTTTTCTCCTTTTCTCAATAAAAAAATGGAAAAAATAAAAAAAAAAGAATACAACAAAGTACTAATATGACCAGTAGGAACATATTGTCTGAAGGAACAATGTACAAGGTGAGGTTAAGCCAAGTATGACTTTGGAAAAACAGAACTGAGGTTTGAATATTTATCACTAATTTTAATATTGCTATGCAAAAACAAAATGCATTGTAAAATACAGAAGTGTCTCATCATCCTTTGTTTATATGATTCTTCATAATATTTGTACCAAAAAAAACCCAGAAAACAAAATGGATACACTAAAATAAATGATTTGGAAATCAACTCCAGGCTCTTAAGCATCTTGGATGTCATCTTAGAAGTCACACTCTAAGTTTTTAAATTAAAGATGGCAGAAGCCCTTGTGTGGGATAGTGGTGATTTACAGCAGCAACACCTGCGTTTCTTTTGTATTAGACCTCCTGCTCTTAACTTGCAATAAAGGCTTTCTCCTGTTTCAGTGTTTCTGAAATTGGTTTGCACCTGTCAATCAAAATGTCCAGGGACTTTCAGAAGTTACCGCTTTGTTTCTGCATCTTGCTGAGAAAGGGCAGTATGAGAATAAGTCTATTTATAATCTTTGCTGAACTGAAGTCAATGAAATAGATATTTTGATGCATTTATGTGCTTCCTTGGCAAGGTGTTAGACATCTGAGAACATTCTGCCTTTTGCTCAATTAGCTCCTGGATACTGAGTCTTGTACATTTCTTACCACAGACAGTCATGACATGAAGTCTTACCTTTCTCACTGGGGTGCCTCCTGCTGAATGAACCAGCCATTTTTGGAACATTTAGCTCATCGTCTTTTGTAAAAGTACAGGACATATAGCATGTCTTATATCTAGTGAGAAAGACATGATTATCTCAGGCACAGAAACAGACAATATAAATATTTTTATAGTTTTCTTCAGTTCTTGTCTTCTGGATGACATGACACAACCATTTGTGAAGTGTTGGTTTTTCTTCATTTTTATTTTCACATAAAATAAGAAATGTAGCACAAATGCATAAATGCAACTGCTTAGAGCTCTCATATATCAGTCAAAGTCTTAGCAGGAAGCAGATGGTTCACTCAAGCTGAGGACTTGAGAAGCAGCTACCAAAGGCGGCTTTTGTAAAATAGGGGCCAGTAAGGGATAGTACAGTGGTCCAGGGTTGTTGGATGGATGCAAGAGCTGTTCCAACCCTTGGCCTGGAGGAATTGGGAATGTCAGCTACTGTACTTTGGAGCATGCATGAATGAAGAAAAACAGCTGGCAAGAGCTGTGGTCACTTGCAAAAACCAAAACCAAAACAAAATAAAACAAAAAAGCACAAAGCCACCCAGGAGAAAGCAGCAGAACAGGCACCTTAGCTTTTGTGTTCTCCATCCCTGCAGGACCTGGTCTTGGTTGAAGGCCACCAGGAAATGGATTTCTTGACACAACTTCCATCTCCTGGGTACATAAAAATGGAGAAGGGTGGAGAAGGCATCTGGAGTAGGAAGCAGATGATATTCATCACAACTTGTGTGATAAGCCAAGAGTGGAGCCTATGTAACTCAAAAAAATGTAATGGATGAAAATAGCACAGCTCACACTTACTCAAAGCAGTTCTCATTCATTCATCAAGTATCTGTTGAAGGGCTCAGATGTGCCAGGAAAAGTCTATGAATTGAGCCAGATTCTCCAAGTCTTTAAAGAAGTACAACTTTACAGACTCTTAGAGGCATTAACTCTTAAAAGACAGCAGCAATGCGGTCAAGCCAGGAGGCTAAGCTCACATCTTCAAAGAAATTTATTCATGGAGAATATTGATTAGTTAATAAAACTTTACACAGAGAAAGCTTTTTCGAAGGCTTTTGAGTCTTAGGATGAAAAATTATCTGTATAGTATTTATGCAGATTGTGACATTTTTAACATTTTGCTTCATACCATTAACATATTTGCTTTTCCCTCTTATGATCTAGTTCCAATGTTAGTAGATATTGTTATGCCTTAGAAATGAAGTAGACCCCTAATAGCTCATGTGTTGAAAACACAGTTCCCAGCTTATAGGATCATTGAGAAATGATTGACTCATCAGGGTGCTGATGTCATCAGTGTGATGATCCATTAAAGAGCTTCTAGCTTAATGAGCTGTTAGAAGGTGGAGTCTTGTGAGGAAGTAGGTCACTGAGGATGTGCCTTGAAAGAACATACATTGATGCTATCCCTTTCCTCTTATTCCCTGTGCCTCTGCTAAGACATAGTGAGGTGAAAAACTTTCCCCCACACTCTTGCCACGATGTTCTTGGGTCTCAAACCACAAAAACAGATGAGCATGGAATAATGATCTATCTCTCAAACTTTGATACGTACTAAAACCTCTTCTAAGTTTATCTGCCTCGGGTATTTTGTCACCTCTCTTTAATCAAGTAAGTATATGCTTATATTTATGTTTTGTGTTCCTAAATTTCAGTCCTCATAGTTCACCATGGTTAAAATCGAAAATTATTGATTATGGTACAACTCTTTTGAGAGACAGAGACTAAACACACAAGGGCTGGGAGGGATTGACAAAGAGAGAGGAAAGAGATTCCCTCATTGTTCATTACAGTAGAGTTTTATAATTTCGTCTCTGTGCATGGCAGATACATTAAGCTCTGCTGTGGTATGCATGCATGGGGGCCCTATGAGTTCATACACGACTGAGTTCCAGCTGCAGTTTCAGGCACCCACTAGAGTGCTGGGATATGGCCTCCATGGATAAAGAAAAGCTCTTTAGATGGTATAATCTCTCGCTTTAACGACATAAAAGTGGTGTTTGCATAACTATGTGTGTTTCTCCAGAGTGTTTTGGCCTAAATTAATACTTGAGATAATGATGAAGCAGAAAGAAATAAATACATAAAGTTGCTTAGAAAAATTAATAAATATGAAGGTAAAATTAGAGCCATTTGTAAGTCCTGCTCTTGTTTGTGAGTTGTTATAATGATAGGCAAATTAAATACCCTCAGAACCTGTTACAAGCAATTAGTTAGCTGATTAGCTGGAGCATGGGTGCTTATAATGTATGAGCACACAGGCATTGCATTAGTATTCCAGCATTGCTTATGATTGCCATTATGTTGCCCACTTCACTTCTTTTGTAATAGAATCAGCATATTCTCTGCTGAGCACTGAGGAGCCGTCTGTTTACACACATCCCATCTTCACATTTTCCCGGCAAGCTGTGTAATGATGCCGATGCTAAAAATAGATCAAATTTCAGGATATTAAAGGGTATCATTTGAACAGCCTCGGAGGACAAGCCTGTCACTGTGGGAAGGGGGAACAAGTTTCTGATGGGAGTGTGCTGCTTTGGGTTCTGCTTCTAGGAGCCCAAAGTGGCTTCTGTGGACCCAGTATATGTCCTGCTAAGTGGCTACACCTGCACACAGGGCAGAGTTCTCTCGTCTCCAGGCCTTCATTTTCATTGGAAAATTATTGCTCTCATTTTTAATGTTCACCAGGTTTTATTCCAGCTCTGAAATTCCATGATTTTCTGCTAATCAAAATATTGTATAGTCTTTGTTCTCTGGAATAAGACAGTCAAAGCAAATGCATACAGATCTTCTAGTTTCTAATATTAAAGTCTGATGTAAATACTGACCATAGGGCAGAGCCGATGATCCCAGCTCTCCGTAACCTTATTTCCCCTCCACCTCTTGGTAGAACTTTTAGCTAAGTAAGTTCTTAATGAAATGAGGGAAAGAGCAGAGAGAGCAAGGAGACTTTTCATATGTGAAATTTTTGATCAGTTCTAAAGGTAAGAGAAAAAGATTGACAATTGTTAAAAAAAAAAAAACAACTCCATGAGTTTATTGCAAATTATTAGACTGACTCAGGTCAATATAAATTGTCATCTATATGTCAGAATTATACACCCTCAGACCACCGAGGGATAAAAAATAAGCACTTTAAACATTGCTGGAGGACATCTGCCAAGATATATTCTTTCTTTCATCTATACTTCCTCAGTGTATCCTGTGTTCTAACATGAACCTGCAGGTTTAGTGGACAGTTTACCCCATGCTCTAGGTCTTAGAGCAAAGGATCTTAGCAACAAGCTGGGTATCAGGGAAAATCAGTTGGATATATACATGGTAACAGCAAAGGAAACAAGTTTCAGAACATGTTTCTGAGTAACATAAAGCAAAAGAAGAAGAAGAAATTTTTAAATCAATATTTATAATAATAGTTCTATATTATTAATTGTATATTAAGTTACTTATACTACTATGTGTTTGAGAATTACATAATATTGTATCTGAAAATTTTCTTCAAATAGTTCATTTTTGCTTAAAGTTTTGGTACTTTGTAAGTGAATGACAAACTTTTGGAGTGTTTTGTTTTTTGTTTTTTTTAATTGATTTTTTATTAAGCTCTACATTTTTCTCTGCTCCCCTCCTTGCATCTCCCCTCCCCTTCAACCCTCCCCCAAAGTCCCCATGCTCCCAATTTACTTAGGAGATCTTGTCTTTTTCTATTTCCCATGTAGATTAGATCTCATAAAGCAAAGAAAACCAACCCACAAATCACAATTCCAGAGAACTTAGACAACAATGAGGATCCTAAGACAGACATACATAGATACTTTTGTTTTTAATCATTCATTGTTTAGAAGAACTGAAGCCCAACTGAAAGTCAGTCAGTGTCAGAGTCCCAACAGGAGACAGGTGACACATATAATTAAAACAGAACTAGTTGGTTAGTAAGGAAATTGTTTACAAGGGAGTGTGTAGCGTAGATTTTAGGGCAGAACTGAGACCATGCTATCCTCAATCCTTTGTCCAAAGGGCAATAGGATCAAGTTATTGAAATCAGGAACAAGATGGTAAAATAAAGCAGGTAGCCATGTGGCCTTCTGACAAGGCACAGGTATCAAGCAGTAGGGATCAGATAAATAAGCTCTTGACTATTCCCTTCTCAGCCCTGCCTAAACTTCTCCAGGGCGCCACATTTGCTGAATCCAACTGGAAGCTATAGGAATGAATGCAGCATGGAGACAGAGGCAGGTATTAGGCACACTAATGTGAATGGATAGAATTCACTTCCCCCTAGAGTTGTGTAAACCCTAACCATGGTGGCTATAAATGTGACCTCATTGAGAAATAGGATATTTGTGAATGCAAGCAAGTAAAACTGAAGTCATGGTAGATTGTGGTGGGCCCCAAGTCATTGACTCACCATCTCTTTGTAAGTAGGGGTAATTCTAGGCACAGAATTTGTATTTTTCATTTCTGTGCCTAGAATTACCCCTACTTACAAAGAGATGGTGAGGGGTGCACCCACACACTGAGACAATGGGGATGGTCTATCGGGAACTCACCAAGGCCAGCTGGACTGGGTCTAAAAAAAGCATGGGATAAAACCGGACTTGCTGAACATAGCGGACAATGAGGGCCGCTGAGAAGTCAAAAACAATGGCACTGGGTTTTGATCCTACTGCCCATACTGCCTTTGTGGGAGCCTAGGCTGTTTGGATGCTCACCTTACTAGACCTGGAAGGAGGTGGGAGATCCTTGAACTTCCCACAGGGCAGGGAACCCTGACTGCTCTTCGGGCTGCTGAGGGAGGGGGACTTGATTAGGGGAAGGGGAGGGAAATGGGAGGCAGTGGCGGGGAGGAGGCAGAAATCTATAATAAATAAATAAATAAAATAAAATAAATGAAAAATACAGTCATTGAACTGATCATAGGAAGAAATACAGCAATCCACCTGTAAGCCAGACAGAGGATGTCAGAAACCACCACAGAGACCTTCCAAAAGCAGGGAATGACTCTTCCCTGGGAAGTTCAGGGACAACATGGCCCTGCTGACAGTCAAATTCAAGACTTCTAGTTTCCAAAACTATAAAGGAACACATTTCTGTTATTTGAAGCAACTCAATTCTTGGTGATGTGTTGTGGCAATCCTTGGAAACTGACACATGAAACATGTCATCCAGCACCACTGTCACACTGTTGAATTCCTTCCATCACATCTTCTGGTTTAAGCAATCATAGCTCCCAATGTACAACCCATGCAATGTAACCATGGGGGTGTAGATGTTGTGAGAGAGGATTTGAAAAATGGTGTTCAAAGACCCTTAGGCTACATAACTATATGGTCCCTGGGCCTGGCTTTTATTTGTCCTTCTTTTACACTGTGTGGTCACATACATAAAAAAATGTTACCTCAATGTGGTTAACTAGAATCTGAGCTCCATCAAGGCCAGTATCACAAGGTTCATATGCTGCTTTCAGAAAGACAAAAAAAAAGGTTGGGTGAGACTTGCAAGGTAGAGGAATAGATTACAAAAGAGTTCACCATATTATAAGAATGCTGAGGCAGGAGGATTGTGAGTTTAAAGCCACACCGAACTCTGTAGAAAGACTCCCATCTCATTTTTTAAAAAGTCTTGATAAATTTAAAAGATCCCATTATAATATGGGTTTCCCCTCCACATACTGTGAATGTTTTTATTACCATTGGTTAACAAAGAAACTGCTTTGGCCTATAGTGGGGCAGAATGTAGCTAGGTGGAAAATCTGAAGAGAAATATAGACAGAGTATAGGTGGAGTCAAGAAGAAACCATGTAGCTGCTGAAGGAGAGAGATACTGGTAAGCCACAGCCTCATGACAATATATAGATTAATAGAAATGGGTTCATTTAAGATATAAGAATTATCCAGGAATATACCTAAGCTAGTTACCAAACAGTGTTGTAATTAATATAGTTTTGTGTGATTATTTGGGCCTGGGCAGCCAGAAAACAAACAAGCAGTCTCCATTTACACCATTATACAGTGCATTGTGCTTTCTAATAACCATTGATTAGGTATAAATCAATTAGAGCAATGACTGAAAACTCATTCAACTGCTTGGAAATTAGACAACACATTTCTGAGCACTCGTGAGTAAAGGAAGTAATCACATTTGTATAGGTATATGTTTTATAAATTCTTTCTGATCCCCATAATATTCTAACATCTTCTGTTTTTATGACTATACCAATCAAAACAAAGCAATCAAAATAGTGATTCTGTAAAACCATGATGAAACAATTTTCGTATTTCTTTCTCATTTATTTCTGCCAGATATATTAAGGCAGAGTCTTCTCCCTTGAACCCAGAGCTTGCCATTTGAGATGGTCCAGTTATCTTGTTTCAGGGATCCCTTGTCTTTACCATCCACACATTGGAATTATAGAACGATGCCCATGCCCATTTCACATTTAAGTGATTCTCCCTTTCTCCACAGTCATTCCTTTCCTGCAGCTCTTCATCTAGGAGTGGGTTCTTGTGAGATTTCCCCCATTCACATTTGCATGTCAACTGGTGTTGTTATTGTGTAGAAGTTTCTAGGTAACCATACTGTTACGATTTTATGAGTACTACATATATGTCATATATAAAAGACATTTTCTCACGACAGATATTCTGGTTTTCTGGCTATTACAATCTCTCCATCCCCCTCTTCCATGGTGTTTCCTGGGCTTTAGCTCTAAGTTTTACAGTAGATGTATCTGCTGGCATTGGGTATCCCACAGTCAGTTCTCTGCATTTTCACCATTAGGAGCTTTTGTAATAGTCTCCATCTTCTGGAAAAAGAAGTTTCCTTGACGAAGGATGAAAACTACAGTTGTCTGTGGATATAGAAATTAGTTTTTGGAATGGAGTTAGAAATTATACTGCTATGGGAAAAGGGCAATAGTAGGCTCTCCTCAAGGGTCTGTGATGTTACCAGCTTCTGGTAATCGATTAGGTTTACAGTAGAAGGCATGAATTCCCTCCTAGCCAGGAAGTCCAATCAGACAGCATTTGATTATGCCCAAGATAAAAGTACCACTACTGAATTCTTGTATACTTGTTCTGTTGACTGGGGTTTCTGTCCCACCAGGTCCTACAGTTGTTCAGTTCCAAGGAAATACACAGAGGTCTACATTAATTATAAACTGATTGGCCTATTAACTCAGGCTTCTTATTAACTCTTATAACTTATGTTAGCCCATAATTCTTGTCTGGTACCTTTTTCAGTGAGGCAATCACATCTTGAGTCCTCTGCATCTGGGTGATGACTGTAGACTGAAACTTTCCTCTTCCCATAATTCTCATTGCCATGCCTCTACTTCCTGCCTGGTCACCATAGCCCTGCCTATATTTCCTGCCTGACTACTGGCCGATTAGCATTCTATTAAAAATAATACAAGTGACAGGATAAAAGACCATTGTCCCACAGCACTGTTGGATTAGGCATTGTTGCATTTCCTAACTTTATATCAGTGTAAGACTATCAGTTGCTTTCTTGCTAGATATCTTGGATGGCAATGTTGGTTACTATGAGAGTTATTTCTTGGGGAGAAGGCTTTTGGGTCATTTTCAGCTCATTTCCTCCAAGTTCTGTGTTTCAAGTATATGGTTTCTTAAATGATAGGGTCTTACCTTCAGGTTTGGGAAGGAAACCATGGTCAATGGCAGTAGCCTATATTGTGTGGGGAGTCTCAGACTCCTCTCTCCAACAACTCAGAGGGAGATTTCCCATGCCTGACACTGGGTTTTTTTTTTTTTAGATGGTCTATAGTTCTTGAGGCAAACATTATTACCCCAAGTACTGTACTTTCATTAAAATATATGTATAACTTATATATATTTATATGTATATGTATGTATATATAAACATATATTATGTATGCATCTTAGGTAAACATAAATTAATATTTATCTATGATTTTTTTCAAATATGTTTAGCATTATTTATCCTGCTTCTTCTCTCTCCCCATGTCTATTCCCTTTCTATCCCTCTCCAGAAAAAGCCCTACACACCTATTTATTCTCTTTTCCCCCTTAAAGCATCTGTGACCTACTCTCTCCCCTCTAGAATACTTCCTCTC
This sequence comes from Microtus oregoni, assembly GCF_018167655.1. Lineage (NCBI taxonomy): Eukaryota > Metazoa > Chordata > Mammalia > Rodentia > Cricetidae > Microtus > Microtus oregoni. The sequence goes on from NW_024543977.1 coordinate 1,368,632, forward strand.
AGAGTCTCTTTTGATTTAACTTGATTTCTGTAGTTGCTCCAGGTAATATACGTACATCTAAAAATTCAGAGACAGGATCCACAAATAAGAAAGAACTTGCAAAATGTGTCTGTCTGAATCTAGGCTACTTCACTCAATATTATTCTCTAATCCCATTCATTACCTGAAAATTTCTTGATATCATTTTTCTTTACAGCTAAACAGTATGTTATGTATATTTAGCATATTTTTGTTATTTAGTCATCAGTTGAAGGACTTTTAGGTTTTTCCATTTTCTAGCCATTGTCAGTAGAGCAGTAATACACAAGACCGAGCAAGAACCTGTGGAGTAGGTTGTCAAGTCTCTGGACAGATGCCAAGGAGTGGTACAGGTAGGGCATATGGTAGATCTACTTTTAGCTCTTGGGGAGTTCTCTGATTTCAATAATGGATGAAGAAGTGCAAAATCTCAACAGTGAAGAAGGGATCCCTTTTCCCTGCATCCTCTCCAACAGTGTTTATCAACTGGGTGTTTATTTGTTGACCTTGACCATTCTGACTGAGGAGGTTGAAATCTTAAAGAAGTTTAACTTGTATGTCTCTAATTGCTAAGGACACTAAATGCTTTGTAGTAATATACAAATAAGACAAAAGGGGAAATATGTTTCTATTATAGAGAAAACTTGTGGGTACAAGGGCTGTAACAGAATAGGTTGTTGCAATCAGATCCAGGACAATGACAGGTATCTGAACAAAGTATAAACCAAATCATCCCATCACTCTAGCAGCTAAGACTAAGGATGTACCCTACAAACAAGTGTAAAAGTGACGAACCTGTCCTAACACAATAAAAGACCCTTTTCTAGGATACTAAAACAGTCAGCCATAATCTGACTGTTTAGAGGTGCAAAATTCAAAGCCTATTGATGTTAGATAAAGGCATATATCAGAAAAGAGTCTGACACATTCTAAATATGTCATTTACAATGTCAAGTATAATCAAAGTAAAGGCCTATGAAGAAACTAAGGTAAAATGTAGTCAACAGAAATAATTAATGAAATATCACACATTTGGGAATTAACAGACAAAGGCTTTTACACAGTTATTGTACATGCATTTAGTGATATAAAGGAAAAGTGATACTGAGAAATAAGGAATATCAGAAGAGAAATAAAAATTCAAAAAAAGAACATTCCAATCTTCTCCAATCATTAAAGTATAATGTACATTGGTCCTTTCCTTAAGAATTAATGAAACTAGTCCTGTCAATCACCTATAAAAACAGTCCCACAGAAAGCTGACCTAGAAATTTCAAGACCCATATAAAATTCTTTTTTTAAATGTATATGAACATCCAAATAAATTTAAAATATTACCATGATTGTGAATTAACATTCAAGTATATTGTTTCTCCAAAAGTTATCCAAAGATTCATGCAATTCTGAGCAAAACAATAATAGGTAGACATTCTTTTAAAAATAGAACTTGACAAATTGATTCAAAATTTATATTCAAAAAAGCCAAAGGCTCTATAATACTTTAGAACACCTTGAAGAACAAAGCTGTGATATTTATACTATTAAACATGAAGAATTCTATAAAAACAAAATTACTTAAACAGTAATTAATGTTAAAAGGTAAAAATAAAGAAAAGAGAAAATAGACCAGAATGATTCAGAAATAGGTCAATATTTTATATTTCTCTATTTATGAATAGACATATATATATTCATTCTTTACCAAAGGTCTAAATCTTTTTATACAATGAAAAGTTGAATTTTGGTTCCCACTTCATGTTATAATGAGAAATTAATATTAGGTGGAGCTAAAAATCAATGATAAATCTTGAACACACCTGTAAGTAAACACAGGTCGGCATCCTTCCCACCCTGGCAAAATTTGTTCTCAGGAAGGACAGCTATGAGAGGTGTACAGCAAAAGAAGAAACCTCACAAATGAGAAGAAATTAAAATCCAAATTTTTACCTAGCAGCACATAATAGACACTAAGAAATGAAACACCATGTCAGGCCATCATTCAGTTAAGAAACAAAGCACTGAAAATGTTCAGATGCATCTTTAGTAATCCCATAAACGAGGGGACGCTTTGTTCCTGGCCTGTTTATAAGTGTGTCAACTTATTCATACGTCTCTTCCTTCTGATGGAAACATCCGTAAAAATCTCCTATAATGAGACCCAAAGAGTGTGTGTGCCTTGTAGCAAAAAGCAAAGCTGAGGAAAGATTTGAATAGATACTTCCTCTAAAGTACATAAGTGCCTGGCAAACATGTCTGAAAGGTGTTCTTCAGGACAGACCATGGAGACACCCGAGTCATTCTGAAGAGAGTCCCCCGTTCACTCCAACTAGAGTGGCGAAGAAAATGAGAGGTGACAAGTCCTGGTAAGAACGGGGGTCCATTGTCTACCCTGCTGCTGGTGAGAAAAGCGCAACACATGTTAGCAAAGACTGCGAGTTTCCATAAAGTGTAGCACACAGCTCCTCTGAGGTACAATATCTATGTCCACCTACACGAGACTACACACACACACACTTACCCACAGAAATCACCTGTAGGAGGAAGTCCATATCAACTCTATCCACTATGTCCCTAAAACAGATAAACAAATTGTGATATAGTCATTAACAGAAATTAACAGGAATAAAGATGAAATATTAATGCCAGAAGTTACATGGATGGGTTGCAAACACTAAGGAAAAGCAGCCAGGACACACACAGAATACAGTATTAGTCCATTAGTATAAAAGTCAGGCAGCTAAACATAATGTTAGTGTCGGAAACCAGAATAGTTGCCTATGGAGGAGGTGGGAATTGAGTCTGATCCTGGCAGATATTTTGTACATTTCAGCTGAGAGATGCTTACAGGAATGGGTAAATGTAGCACAGTTTTACAGATTTATAAAATAATCTTTACTCATTTTACATACCAGTTCCAGTTTGCTCTCCTTCCCCTCCTCCCACTCCCCTCACCTTCTACCCACCCCACCCTTCATCTGCTCCTCAGAGAGGGTAAGGCTTTCCATGGGGAGTCAACAAAGCCTGTCACATCACTTCCAGGCAAGACCAAGGCCCTTCCATAGTATCTAGGCTAAGCAAGGTATCCCTTCAAAGAAAACCGGCTCCAAAAGTCCAGTTCAAGCACTAGGGATAAATCCCAGTCCCAATCCCAGTGGTTCCACAGACTGCCCCAGCCACACAACTGTCACCCACATTCAAAGGGCATAGTTTGGTCCTGTGCAGGTTCCCCCACTGTTAGTCCAGAGTCAGTGAGCTCCCACTAGCTCAGGTCAGCTATTACTGTGGGTATCACCATTGTGGTCTTGACCCTTTCACTCATATTATAGCTCCTCCCACTCCTACACTGGACTCTGGGGGCTCAGCCCGGTGCTTGTTGTGAATCTCTGCATCTGCTTCCATCAGTTGCTGGATGAAGGTTCTATGATGACGATTAAGGTAGTTATCAATCTGATTACCCTGTCCACTATTGCTTACTTAGGATCTTAGCTGGGATCATCCTTGCAGATTCCTGGGAATTTCCCTAGGGTCAGGTTTCTCACTAGCTCCATTATGGCTCCCTCAATCAAGATATATCCTTCCTTGCTCTCCCTCTCTGTCCTTCCCCATCTCAGCCATCCTGTTCTCCTCACCCCTTCCCTTCCCTTCTCCTCCACCTTCCCTTGTCCCCCGGGCACCAACACCTCCCCACAGATTTTATATCTAGGATTGGTGCAATCAAAATTTTATCTTGGAGAAGTGTAGGAATTCTATAAATCATTTTATTATTCAGAAGAAATTTTACAAATCAGGTATATCATAGTATAAAATAGCTATTGTATTGGTAGACATTGGCAGTACTGATCTCACAATTATAGGTGATAATTAGTGTTTCAAAAGAAGATTCAACACGTGCAAAATGAGAGGACTATTCACAAAGAAAAAAATAATTTTGACTCATGAAGGCCAGTTACAAATGAATGTTGAGTCTATAAACCCCTGCACCTACTTTCAGATCTTGAATAACCTGCAAGCCTGTGTTTCAGTCCCTGGAACATCTTACTGTAGAGTTCAGCCTACTGGTACTACAGTTTGCTAGATAACAGTGATCCCAACCACTGACTACATGTTGGCCACACTTGGTTCATGAAACATGATTAAGTATTTTAAGCAATTTCATAACCTTATGAACTGGCTTCTACCAAAAAAAAAGTAGTTTGTATGCTGTGTAGCTCTGATGTGTATTTTACCAAAAATAAAATTTATGGGAGCTATTTGGTGTTTCATAATTAAAATCTATCACATAGAAAAAAGCAGCTCAACTTAAATATGTTTAGCATTCCCTTATTCTTCAGGGTCTCAGACTGTCACACTGTGATTACGTATTTGCTCATCTAATGTCACACAGAGCTATTGAGTTGAAAGTCATCTGTCCAATACAAGAAATTTTAACAAATAAAATGACATCTTCACCTTCCAGGGGAATAAAAAATAGAAATGATCATTTCCTGGGGCATTTTAATCTTTCCCCCTTGTTAGTCTGTTACCTACTGACAGTATGACCATCTGTCTCCCTAAACAGCCTGTACAGGTCTTCCCAAACCTATGAAACTCCATCTAATAGAAACAGATCTTTTTCACAATACTCTAGTTTGAAAGGAAGAACATTGGCAAGGTCATTGTATTTATTCCCCCATTAAAGATTAAATGTGTACAGTATGAAGATTAAGTCTATTGTCCTCTAATGAATCTCATGTGTACCTAGAAAAAAGATGTAGTTAAAGTGTTTCAGAAGAGCTGAAAATTGAGACTATGATTTCCCAGCCATGAGTATTAATCTCATTGGCCAGTTCTTCGTTTCTATGACTTGCCGTTGGCAGTATCGCATTAGGTGCCATCCCAGATGAATAACAGTCCATGCTTCTCTTCCAGCAGTCCTGTTTATTTCACTGTGTCAAAGCCTTTCACCCAGTTAGAGCAGCCAAAAGACCGTCTGTGTATTTCATAATCTTTTTCTTCTTCCTGCTTTTTCCTTTTAATTATTTTCTCTTTTTCATTACATTTTTATTTTTGAGTGAATGTGTGTGTATGTGTGTGCTCACGCGCACACACATGTGCACGCTTCTGTAAACAGGTAGATATGGAGGCTAGAGATTAACGTCGATGTCTTGACTAATTAACCATTGTACTTCCCTGATGTGTCAGGAGTCACCTTTTGAGGGTGACTTCTGTCGGATTGGGTTTGTGCATTCCAAGGTAGGGGTGTGAGGATTAGAAATGTTAGGTAGGAGGAACAGAGATAAGAAAGAAGCACAGAGACATAGGATAGTACTGAGAGGGCAACTCCGTGGATCCTGAATGCTGAATCCTGAGTTCTGAGTTCGCCCGTGTTTATTTTTCATACACTTTTACACCTTAATACAAAAGGGGGGGAGAAGATAAAAGACCTCCTTAACACGACACAAAAGACAACCAGAACATTTACTTGTTTCAATGCTTTAGACAACAAGCCATTAATTCCTGAGTAAAAGTTTTTGATGTCTGGGGCAGTGAGCTCACTCTATACCAAGTATCCAACAGGCAACCACTCCTAGGTCAAACCTCCTATTTCCAAAGAAGGTGTCACGGCCACCCTCGTCCCACAAGGATGACGCGACCACCGGAGCTCTTCTCACTGCAGTTTTATTCCAGGACTTTTTACACTTCTTTCTCTCTTCCCCTCTCTCTCTTTCTCTCTCCTCTGGGCAAACCTCTCCCAGCCCTTAAGTAGGCATGGGCTGCCAATCCTGGATTGCCAGGTGGGCACTGCCCATAGGCCCACACATATGCAAGCAGCTGATAATCATTGCGTGATCATAGCATAGGTCAGACTTTAGCCATAGAGTTGATTACACATCTCCATCAGGTGTGGCTCTATGCTGCTCGCTACAGTTCCCTCTTTTGTTTTGTAACCAAGCTTGAGGGGACTGTCCTGCTTCAATAACCATGAAGGCCTGAATGATCATAACTGCATTGCGATGCTGTGAAACCCTTATGTGACAAACGCACCATAGGCATACCAGAGAGGCAAGTACCATTAAGCCTGTTAGGGCTCTTATCCCGCCCACTCCTTCAGATGATCCATGGAGTGATCCAGGAAGATAGTTCTTCTGCCAGGCTGGTATCCATGCGTGTGGAATCTGCAGTTGCAATCGTCACTCTCAGCTTTTCCAGTTGTTGTTCGAATTCACCAGACCAATTACCTAAAAGATATTTAGACAATTCTTTAGACAGATTAGTTGCATGAGTATATTTTTCATATTGAATGCTGGTCACACACACAGCCCTGGATACTTCCATTCACAGCCAAGCTGAGCCAATTGCCACAGCCGCGCGGCTGTGCTTGAGGCAGCAGCAAGGGCAGTCAGAACTGGTAGCAGAGGGGCCAGCACAGAGGAGAAGAAGGGGAGGCAATCTTGCTTTCCCCTCCCTGGCTTTCCTCTGCCTGCTCCTGTCATTAGGAGTGGCTTTGCCATGACCCCAGGAGCAGTCAGAAACCACTGCTCCTTCAGCATTCCCCGAAACAACATACCCCAGCTACCATACCCCCTTGGCTCATTTATTCCTGTCAGCTGAGTGCATGGAAGACACCTTCTCCCTCGTGCACCTCTTTGGCTTCCCTAGCAACCCAGCTGATCCTGCTTCTGCTCTGAAAGGGCCCCGCTTAAATTATCTTATAGGGAATTTGGGCATTGTCAATCTCTCTGGCTACTTCCTGCTGAGCGGGGACATCGCATTCTTAAAGGTATTTACTACAATCTACTGCCATTTTCCAGTCGCGCTCGGACTCAGGTCGCAGCAACAGCAGGGGAGAGGCGGAGACTTCCCCACCGAACTGAAAGGTGGAACTGAAAGGTGGAGGTGTGGCAGGGTTGAGCGGCAGGCCAGACCCGGTCTGGCCGGTTGCCCCGGGCTGGGACAGAGGTTCAGGCCAACAGATCTTGGCTGAGCACTTCTATGCCCTGAGGCATCCATGCTGGGAGTGGCCTAGCGTTCTGGCCTTGTAGTCCTCAAGGCAGGTCCTGGTGTTTGCAGCTTTGCAGACCCTCAGGGCTGCTTGGCCTTGGAGCCCAAGCTGCTCACACTACACTGCAAACTCTGGAGGTCTTGGTAATTCAAACCACACAAATATACCTCCCTTCCTTAGCATACCTTGTTCAGCAGCAAACTTCAGCTCTCTACCAAGCTTGTCCCAGGATGACACATTAAGATTGCCAGAGACGGCAAACCAAGAGGCAATTGTGTCACATTTAGCCAAAAACTTCTCCAAAGCGCTCTGTAACAGCTCATTAAGAGCCAGAAAAGTCAGGTATGATGTTGAAGCGCCCATTCTAAAATCCTATTCTTCCTTTTATTTCCATTTTAACCCTCCACTTTTGTCGTGGCTATACTTTCTTTAAACTGTCTGCTATAGTCACAGCCCTATTACCCCCCACTCTCCCTTCTTCTACCAGTAAGAGCAGAAAACCCACTTTTTGTCGCGGATCCCCAATCTTTACCTTGAGGATTATTTGATGCACCCCCTGACTGCAGCAAGTTCTGGGCTCCACGGAGAGAGGTTTGGAGGTTCCCCATATGACTTGTCCCCGTACGGGCCACCAACTGTCACGCCCCACCTCGTCCAGCAAGGAATGATGCGACCACCGGAGCTCTTCTCACTGCAGTTTATTCCAGGACTTTTTATACTTCTCTCTCTTCCCCTCTCTCCTCTCTCTTTCTCTCTCCTTGACCTCTCTCCCTCCTCTCTCTCCTCTCCCTCTTTGACCTCTCTCCTCCGGCAAACTTCTCTCAGCCCTTAAGTAGGCATGGGCTGCCAACCCCGAACTGCCAGGTGGGCACTGCCCATAGGTTCATGCATATACAGGCAGCTGATAATCATTGCGTGATCATAGCATAGGTCAGGCCTTAGCCATCTCAGGAGTTGATTATACATCTCCATCAGGTGTGATTCCATGCAGTTCGCTACAGGAGGAGCAGAAGTGCGCTTGAATTCTCTAACCTTTAGTCAAGATGGAGCAGATCTATCTGTATGGGCCATCTTGATGTCCAAAACACCAAGTAACCACACCCTAGGTTAGGATATCTTATTTTGTAGCCACACCTATTGTTAACAACTTTGAAAAAGCAAAAACAAGCTCAGACTCTCTTACCTTCAGACAAGGTGGAATCAGTTCACATGTTTGGGTTCCCACAGTGGTGTTGGACTTACAGGTGAGTATTGCCTGCATGTCTTTTTAGAGGTGTTCCACAGATCTGAGCCCAGGTCCTCATACTTAGGAAGTGAACACTTTATTGACTGAGAAATTTTTATAATCCTTCTATATTGCTTCTATTTGCTTTTCTTGAGACAGGGTTTTCCTATGTAGCCCAGATTAGCTTTAAAGTCAGTGTCTTCCTGTCTCAGCCTTAGAGTGCTGTAATGGCAGGCGTGCAGTATTGCAGATGCATCCCAAGTAGCTGGACAGTGCTTGCCGCATGGTCCATGTTACATATATTGAGTAAGTGAGTAAAACATGAAGAGAGTGAGTGAACAAGGGGATTGGTTAAGGCTACAAATTGTCCAGGAAGACAGTCTTAATCCTGGTTTAGTCACATCGCACTTGGATGTGCTCTTTGGCTCATCTATTAATCATACACTTTAGAGTTTTTCAAATCTGTACATATAGTCTGCTGGATGTTCACAGTTGATAGAGCATATATAAGAGGAACATACATAAATAATGTAAGTCAGGAAGAGTGCATCCGAGAAAGTTTCTTTCCGAGGTTTGTGAATACTTACTATTTTCTCATAAAGTTTTCTTGACTAGCTCTTCTGAAAATTAAGGCATTTGTCCAATTTTACAAGTTACATGTGCCAATGATAGAAAATACATATTGAGTTCTGGTAAAACAAGAAAATCTATGAACGGAAAAAGCAATGGAGAGACCTGTTTTCTGAGAAATTCTGAAGAAACTTTGCAAAGCTGATTATTTTCAGTTGATTTCTGTACAGTTACATTTCTAGCTTTTGTCACTTCTCAGAATTATGTTATTTAATCCGTGGGTACACACAAGACTGCAGACATGTGCACATTTAGTCTGTAGATGCACACAAGACTACAGACGTGCACATTTAGTCTGTAGATGCACACAAGACTGCAGACATGTGCACATTTAGTCTGTAGATGCACACAAGACTGCAGACATGTGCACATTTAGTCTGTAGATGCACACAAGACTGCAGACATGTGCATATTGATAGTTCTCAGAGTTATTTCTGTTACTTAATCTGTGGATACACACAAGACTGCGGACATGTGTACATTTAATCTGGAGATGCACACAAGACTGTGGACATGTGCATACAGAGAGCTGTAGCTTTGACAATGGTTTCTTGCTTTGTACACACTAACATTACAAATGCATTAAATTCAGATAACCCAGAGAAATCACAACTATAAATTTCATCTGCCAGAGGAAAAGACAGACAGCAGCATTTCTTTTTACCTTTTTAAAATATTGAATCTTTATGATATTGAAGAAAATATTGTCTGTTTTTAAAGCAGCCATGGTGGAAGTCGTTTATGCAGATGATAATTCAATGCTAGCAATGAAATTCTTATTTTTTTAAAAAAAGAAATGTATTCAGTTTTATGCATATGAAGTAACTGAGAAAAATTGAGATGAAAGAAATCATAGCTTCTTCAGAATTGAAGTATTGAATGTTTGGCTTAGCATCTTCTGCTGTGCTGTGAGTGAATGCTGTGCACTAGTATTACATCTGTGAATCCCGTCACAACAGCTAGCGGTGTGCACGTCCCCTCTGTCAGAAGTTCTTCTCCGGCCATATGGTGCTATCTAGTTATGAGGTGGGTTTTGTTATCTCACTCTCAGACTAATATACTGAACGAGAGATGTATAGGGATCGTGGTTTTCAAGAGCCAGTAAGTGGCAATAAAGATATTTGAACCTGCAATTCCACAGCCTTGACTGCCCTTTGGACACTGTGTTGACCCACCTGACACGTAGTAGCTACGCTGACCACAATCTAATCTCTGCCATTCACATTCAGCTCAGAGTTGCCAGGCAGACAAAACACTCCCTACCTCATATAACCACAGCTTTGCAAATGCAGGCTGATACTTGTTCTAATTCTCATTCGTAACATTACCAGGATATTTTTGCATGGGGGTGATCACTACACTAGAAAGATTTGAAGGTTCGCTTAATGAGAAACACAGCCATAGAAATACAGTTCAAATGCTGACCTTGATGTATTTTCCTTACATATTGTCAATGTTAACAGCACGTCTCATTTCCGATCTGCTGTGATTATAAAGGTATGAAAGGTAAGACTAAATCAAGAAAAGCATGATGGAAGATAAGCATTTATTGAGTACTTAAATGATCCAAACCACTTGAGTTTCACTGGAATTAAGCAATTTTATTATTCATTCATTCATTGGGGATGGAGCTAGAATGATGAATTTCAAGTTAGAGATTAATATGTACTAATGAAGTAGGCCTGGAGATGGGCATAGGGTATGGATGCTTGGGTGACAACAAAGGAGATAAAGACAGAGGTGAAAATGAGTATCGATAAGAAATGGAGATGAAAATGAGGGCAAGGATAGAGATGGAGATAGTTCTAGTTCTCCACTGTGGCATTTTGAATGAAAGACATCCACCGTGGGCTCATTTGTTTAAACACTTGATCCCTAGTTTATGATGCTGTTTGGGGAGGTTGTGGAATCTTTGGGGGGTGGAGCCTTGCTGGAAGAGGTATGTCAATGGGGAAGAGCTTAGGGAGTCTATCCCCTTGCCCCCCTTCCAGGTCACTCACTCTGCTTCCCTTGCACAGCTGTGATATGACCTCTTCGTGTCTACTCTGGCTGGCTGCTGCCATTCCTCCACAGCTTTTATGGATTCTCCCCTCTGGAACTGGAAGCCCAAATAAATGCTTTCATTCCTAGACTGCCTTTGATCATAACGCTTTGTCATATCGACAAATGTAACTACTATAGAGATAGAGGTGGGCATGAGGATGGAAGATGGTGATGGAGATGGATATGAGATTGGAATAGGGATAGATATAAATATGGGGATGGAAAAAGACAGAAATGGAGACAGCGATAGAGATGAGGAGGAACAACACTACAAATCAGTGCTTCTCAACCTTCTTAGCAGTGAGACCATTGAATACAGTTCCTCATGTTGTGGTGAGCCTCAACCATAACATTTTGTTGCTACTTCATAACTAACTTTGCTGCCACTATGAATTGTGATGTAAATATCTGTGTTTTGTGATGGTCTTAGGTGACCCCAAAGGGGTCATGATCCACATGTTGAGAACCACTGTCATGAATAGTTTTATCCCCATCTGACAATGTTTTATTTGTTTATGGCCTATTTTACTTTCCTAAAATAAATTTTACATGAAGATTCTGATATTTTTTTCCTTTACTCTTGCATCATTAGAGTCTAGATAATACCTAATATTAAGTGGGCATAAGTCCTAGCTGGGTAGATGAATCAATGAAGAAGTAAATATTTTGTATTTATTATGCTATTCCCGGTGCTTCCCCTGGGTATGTGTTGATAATAAAAGATACTGTCATTCATTTTTCACAATCAGGCAGCCCATCTAGTATATGAGACAATAAGGAAAGAGAAAGTCGCTCAGTGTGAAAGTTGGAGTGCCTTGGGGGTGCTACCATCTTCACACAGCTACGCAGACAGTCCACCCTGGAAGGTGAAGGAGCACCTCAGCGGATACCTGAGAAATATAGCATAGCTAGAGAGGTAGGGAGGAGTTCCAGGTGAAGGAAAGCAAGACAAGAGGGAAGGGAAGAAGATGCATAAATGGCTCGGGTAGCACAAAAGAGGCTCGCAATATCTACAATTTAGTTTTAAGAAGATGGGAACTCAGAAAAGTGTGTAATCTAGGGACACACAAAATCAAGATTGAAATTCAAATTTGACGGCCTCAAATGTCTCATCCTTTCTATCATGCAGTCTGTGTGACTCAGACTAGAATCTCCCAGCATAACAAGCACTCCCCTCCATTATCTGCAAATATTCCGGGGCGGAGAATCCGTGTCTGGCTCTCCAGTACTGTCTACTGAGACAGTGTGTAGCTTACATTTACCTCTTAGCTGCCTTAGCCATCTTGTGTAGACAGCATCTGTGTCTTTTTCAGCTAAACAAACTACAATTGCCTAAGTTGCCGGTGTTTTTCCACCTCTCTATTTAGCATTTTTATTTAATCACATCTTCCTGTGCTCTAGATTTTTCTGCCTGCCCTTCACCTCTGCTCTCAGCAGGTGTCTCATATAAATGGGACATAACAGTCTGCACAGAGGAGAAGAGAAACACTCTCCCAATCTGTTCTGCAAGCTAATAGCGTCCATTGCCAAGGAGATGGCCTCTAACAGATCGTCTCATTAGACAATTTAAATTCTTGTCATCAACTGGGACCTCATGATGCTTTTCTACCATGGTAACATTACCATGAGTTTTCGGTAAACTCTTCTTGTAGTAACAAGGCACCAGGATCTGGAGAATTTGGAGCCCAGCTTTGGCCATGCTATGTAAAAGTCCTTAGTCATTTGATATTTTGAGTCTTAGTTTCCTAATGTGTGAAATAGAAATAACAATAGTGAAACTGCCTATTTCATAATTTGTGTGTGTGCGCATGTGTGCGCGCGCGCGCGCGCGTGTGTGTGTGTGTGTGTACGCATTTGGAAGTCAGAAGTCAACTTCATGTATTTTACTTGAACTCTTTGAGGCAGCTCTTTCAATCAACCTGGAGCTCACCATTTCCTCTAGATTTACCGGCCAACAAACCTCTAAATTCTGCCTGTTTCCACACCCCAACACTGGGGTTCCAGGCATGTACCACTATACCTAATTTTTATGTGGGATCCAGGGATCCAAGCTCAGGTCCTCATGCTTGTGCAGGAAGTTCCTTGCTCACTAAGCCACTGAGCTATCTTACTAGCCCTCATTATCATGAGAAACAAATACATAATACATGTGACTCTCCTGTGAGCTACAAAACATAGTACATTTAAGGAAGTAGAACTGCTGTTAAGCATAGATAGGACTATACATGGGAGTTTTCATTTTAACCTATCTGTCCTTCTTCAAGCGAGCATGATGACGTATCACAGATGACATAGAAGCATGGTACTGAGATCAACCATACTCTCACACCCTCAGGACTGTCCTTATTTGAAAGAGTGAGTGCAGAATGGCAGCAACACATCATACAAAGAATTCACCTAGGGAGCCTGGCATGGTCCTTTCTGGCCTTCTTCATGTAAAGAAAGGGGTTTAAGCTATTGGCATCAACCCAAAGTTAAAACAGTTTTTGTTGGAATTATAACAGCTGGAGCTGCAGAAGCAATTCACCTTGCTAACTAACACACTCTAAGTTTCTCTTTTATCTGAAAACTAATGCAGGTCAATAAATTCTTTTTCATCCAGTGTCTCAGGAATCCAGCCGCCTTCTCTCCCGAGCTGTTGATATCTCGGTATATGGCTGTCATACTTGTCACCCCGAGGGGGAACGTTTGTGTGAAGAAGGCACACATCAGCTTTTGAATGTCAAGGTAGCACTCCTATCCCACTCATATTCTACTGGTTAGCAACATAGTATGACTCGCATCCTTCTGATGTCTCAGTGATAACACTTTCTTGTCTTGCTAGTACGCTACTGAGCAGCAATAAGGATCATGAGAGAGCTCATTGGCCCCACCTATCACTTATACACAAACTTAAGTTTCTTTGTGTATAAAAAAAAAGTCAAAGTTTCTCCCCTATGTGGGCATTTTACATTTCAAACAGTGAACAGGAAACACTGAGTGTATTCTGTGGTGCCGATTAAGTGCATTGTCAGTGCTGTGTGATATTGCCTTGTTGTTGATTAAGAGCTTGGCCTCATAGCTAGTTACATTAGGGGGCCATGACAACACTCCATCGTTCCCTTTGGACGTCCCTCAGCATAAAACAGGTCTCATTTATCGACAGCTTTGAGGTTTTTCTCAACAACTGCTAAAAAAAATAAACATCTTCTTATGTCTATAACCTCTTCCTACTAGGATGCCAGCTCTCCTGTGATACAAATATATTTTATTCCATGTCCAGATGAAGGCACATTTACAGAGTGAGATCTTAGCTCCTGCAACATGTCACTCACTGAATGAGACAGTAGTCTGATCTTTTCTCAAGCAACTCTAGAATGCATTTGAAACCATCTGGAGTTTTCTTGCTGTAGTAACTCAATAGTTACTATAAGTAAGATAAACTTACTATCAGTAAGACAAAGCAGGTGCACCTGGAAGGCAGGGAAACCCTCAGCTCTGACCACTGATTCGAGACCTTCAGTGAAAGGGAGGGGAGACCAACTGATCCTCTAAGTTCCTCTCATCCACCCTATGCTATTGAATTCTACCTCACAAGGCCAGCATTTGCAATTTCTCTAATCTTTAGGAAATCAAATATGGAATGGGGCCAATTTCCATTCTTCTGTCTTCCTACTGGGAAGGCTTTGAAAGATTAAGTAAAAATAAAGGGGTCAAAGGTGGGATTTGAGGAGAGCATCCATCAAATGGTGAGTGAGGGCATAGCGTAATCACGTCCAGATTTTATTATGTACTTGGCCTTTGCTAATGGAGATCTTAGTCAAAATCCGCTTACATTGATTAGCCATTATTTCTTTTGTTGGGCCAAGTGATTAAGAATAATTTCTCAGCTGGTTTTATCACAGAAATCTAAGAGATGAGGGAAAGTCCTACTTTCCCAGGAGCAGCTAAATGGGCAGAAGCAATCAGAGGACATGTGAGAGTCTTGGAGTCCTTAGATTAAATCTAGAGTCTGGTGAATTGGGAGGAAAAACACACACAGAAAGAGAACAGTTTACTATCTGAACAGAAAAAAAGATTATGAACCACCTTGATCCTCAAAACCAGACATTGTGAATTTTTATGGAAATATTTCACAAGCCCTCAGACAAAAGCACAGACTTGAGAAAGATGTATAACTCTCAAAACCTTTTGCTGTGTGGATCCATAAAGGAGCTACAACTTTTGAACTCTCACTAACTGATCTCTTAATTTCTTTCCTAACACTGGACTTCAAAATGAAAAGCAGGGATTAAGGGCAAAAGTGATATTTTATGTCTTTGTATTCTTCCATTGTTGACAGATTCTTCTGTAAACTTCTTATTCTTTTTGTAGGTTTGTCCTTCTTTAGGTTGAAAAAATTTTCTTCTATGATTTGGTTAAATATATTCTCTGGGTTTTTGAGCTGGGATTCTTCTTATTCTATTCCTATTATTCTTGGGGTTGCTCTTTTCATAGTGCCCTGAATGTTTTGTGTTAAGAATTCTTTTAGAGTTAACATTTTCTTTGACAGATAAATCTATTTCCTCTATCATATCTTCAACACCTGAGGTTGTCTCTTCCATCTCCTGTATTCTGGGTCACCTTGCCGAACTTGAATACATGGGCAGGAGGGATGCACAGTCTTACTGAAACTTGATATGCCATGTTTTGTTGGTATCAATGGGAGGCCTACTATTTCCTTAATAGAAACAGAGGAGATTTGGATTGGGGGAGTAGAAACAGAGAGGGTAGGGAAGACTGATAGGAGAGGAGGGAGAGCCCACTGTGGCTGGGATGTAAAATTAATTAATTAAAAAGAATGCTGTGTGCACAGATAAGAGAGCTGTTAGCTCCTGCAGTAAAACCAAGGAAATACCCATAGATTGTAAGAATACATAGGGGTGCAGAATGGAGGAGGAATCCTGCCCAATCAAAGGTACGCACTTGGTCAAGGCCATGGAGAGACTGAAGAATTGGAAAAAAATATCAGAGAGCCCCAGAAGTTGAAGCCTGTATACAGATAAAAAGGCAATGTTCAATGTCCTGGAGAGAGTGAATATCACAGTCACACAGGGTTGTAGCAGAATCTTATGGATAGGGGAGAACAATATAGGTAAAAGAAGCTGAAGGTCTGACCTAGACTAATAGTAAGAAATGAAAACAACAGGTTCAAGAGCCAGGGCAGATAATGAGGCTGCTTCTTCATTAAAATCTTCTACAAGTGTTTTGTCTGCTTACTTGTTTTCTGCATAATAAAGAATTTTCATATGTTAATGCATTGAGCCTGCCTGTTTCAATTATTCTGAGTGCCCTAGGAACCAAAACATAAAATCAGAATTGCTCTTTGTATTAGTTATTTTTCTGTTGCTGTGATTACAAACAAACTAACTAACAAACAAACAAAACAATGACCAAAAGTAACAGAGAACAGACTTGATTTGGTCTTAAGTTTGGACAGAGCAGCAGAAACAACTAAGAAATTGTGTCCTCAACTGCAGGCAGGAAACAGAAAGTGGGCTAAGAATGGTGTGAGGCCAGAACCTCTCAAAGCCCACGCTCAGGAATGTGCTTCCTCCAGCATGGCTGCACTGCCTCACAAGCGCCCCCCCAAAGAACTTCACCAACTGGGAACCAAGGGTTCAGTTATCTAGGCCTGTGGGGGACATTTTCATCCAAACTACAATAGTTACTGTACTTCAGCCAGAGAAAGAAACAGTGGCATGAGGACTGCCCAAGCCAAACAAAATTTTAGGAATGTTTTGATGGATAAAAATGGACTAGGTAGTTATCTAATACTTGATGATTTCAATTTGCATTGACCTTCTCTTTAAAACATGAAGGACCCAGGGACAAATGTTGGTCAGCTGGGTATAAGATGTTGCTTTGTGTATAGTAGTAGCTCAGTAAAACTTAACAAGTGAAAACATTTTTAGAAAGGTTCTCTTTTTCTAATCAGTATCCTTGACCTTCAAAAATATAACAGGAGCCAGGCACTGAGGCAGATGCCTTTTATGCCAGCACTGGCAGCAGAGGCAGGAGAATCGCTGTGATTTCAAGGTCAGCCAAGTTTACACAGTGAGTTCCAAGCCAGCCAGGACTACAAAGTGAGACCCTGTCCCCAAATTAGTTAATTAAAACAAAAATACAAAAGAAATTTTTCCTCCAACAAAAGGCCATTGAAAGGCGGACTGCACAGAGAGATGAGTGGAGTAGCTCATTAAAATTGGGAATCTGCTGTAGTTGGCAACTTTGAACCCTATTCTCTGTGCATTTGCCTACACAGAAGCTTCTCATGGGAGTGTGTGGGATGTAAAGGCCTCATTGGACATCATTTTAAATGGACTGCACCTAACCATCACATCCCAGATCTGCATTGTACCGCATCCACATCTTAGCCACCTGGTTGAACCGAATAGCTTTTCCTATGTAGACAGGATGACAACAGAAAGAAGACAGTGCCGCATTTGTTTACTGCAGTTCTCTTGACCTCAGACCAGAAGACCAAGATGGGATGTCCGGTGAGTGGGTTATAGACTCAGTGGAATGCAGACTGGGTGGGACACAGGCTCACTGAGTGTTGGCTGGGTGGGTTATAGACTCACAGGAATGTAGGCTGGGTGGGATACAGGCTCACTGGAGTGTAGGCTGTGTGGGATACAGGCTCACTGGAGTGTGGGCTGGGTGGGATACAGGCTCACTGGAGTGTGGGCTGGGTGGGATACAGGCTCACTGAGTGTAGGCTGGGTGGGTTATAGACTCACAGGAATGTAGGCTGGGTGGGATACAGGCTCACTGGAGTGTAGGCTGGGTGGGATACAGGCTCACTGGAGTGTGGGCTTGGTGGGATACAGGCTTACTGAGTGTAGGCTGGGTGGGATACAGGCTGAGTGGAATGGAGACTGGGTCAAATAGACATTTAACAGAACTTTAAAAGAGCAGCTCTGACATCGCCCCTTTTGAAACAACTTATTCCAATGTCTTGGAGAAGCATAAGAGAAAAAAAAACAGAAAGACTAACCTTAATTAACTCGGTTGTTAGTGAGGAATTAAGACTTGCTCAGACGAGCGTGAGGAATTTACTGGCCATGGTGCTCTGGCCAGACTGGGAGTGCTGCTGGGTACCCCCATTTCCTGCTGTCTCTCCTCTGCAGTGCTGCTGGGTGTCCCCCATTTCCTGCTGTCCCTCTGCAGTGCTGCTGGGTGCTCCCCATTTCCTGCTGTCTCTCCTCTGCAGTGCAGCTGGGTGTCCCCCATTTCCTGCTGTCCCTCTGCAGTGCAGCTGGGTGCCCCCCATTTCCTGCTGTCCCTCTGCAGTGCTGCTGGGTACCCCCATTTCCTGCTGTCTCTCCTCTGCAGTGCAGCTGGGTGTCCCCCATTTCCTGCTGTCCCTCTGCAGTGCTGCTGGGTGCCTCCCATTTTCTGCTGCTCCTTTCATGTACTTCCCTCCTTTCAGACTGGACATTTCAAATCTAAAAATATGAAATTTAAGTCTTCCCAAGCCGCAGAATGTTTGAACACCCACTTGACAATACCAGTGGCACATTCTACACTTGACTCATGTGACAGGTCACGTGGTCCAGCAGTTTCTTCTAAAACCTTCCATCTTGTTCCATCTTGTTAAGACACAAATTTTTGAAGGGGAAGTCAGTTGGTAGAAGGGCCAGTCTGGAAATATTCCATCCTGAAGGGAACCTCAGCAAGTAAGCAACCCAGGAAGTAAAACTGACCAGATTCACTAAGCCTCTACCTCCAAGCACATATAAGTTATAAGGGTTGCTGAGGGACCCTTTTCAACTAGCTGATCTGCCTAGAAGAGGCTCAAAGTAGCCAAGAAGCTTGAAAGAACCAGAGGCCTGCTGAGCCTCCTGGGAGAGGCACTGGTGTATGAGCTATCTGGAAGGACACCCTCCAGCCTGTTGAGCTGTCTGCAGGCTACGCAGTGTGCTCTAGATCTCAGCGTTTGTGAGCTGTTGCTCATGCTGGAGTGGGCTCTGTGGCACAGCTGTCTCTGAGTCAGTTCTGCTCCTGGAAGTAAGCCATCACCAGTATTCTCCTAAGTGACCCCCAAAAACTCATTGGTTCATAATTTGGTGGTTGCTTACTTTGTTCTGTTGTTAGTTCCCTATCTGGGGTGAGTAGGCATTTGTTCACATCCCCCCAGCAAGAATGTCAAACAACAGTCAAACACAGATGTACACTGTGTGAAATTTATTCTCAGATTACATATTTGAGATGTATATTAAACATAATAAAGTGCTTGTTTACACTTGAAACTCCACCCTAAAATAACTCTTTATGTATATGAAAAGTATTTGGAGTTGCCTATAACAAACTCCAAGACAGTGCTCTGGTGAGCTGTCCAAGCTATGGAGCTTCTGAGAGCTGACAGAGGGTTCTTTCCCAGCCACTCAGAGACCAGCGGCTGTCCATGGACTGGCACTCTAGAAGGAAGAGTTCTGCTGTGGAAGAAAAATGCACTGATGCCCTGGCGTGATTCCGTCCTGCGTGCCTGTTCTGAGGAGCAGCAGGCAGAACCCTCCGTCCGACATCTCTGCCACCGAAGAACGCGCCTTCACCTCATGGAAGATTCCATGGACATGGACATGAGCCCTCTAAGGCCTCAGAACTACCTTTTTGGCTGTGAACTAAAAGCCGACAAAGATTATCACTTTAAGGTGGATAATGATGAGAATGAGCACCAGTTATCACTAAGAACGGTTAGTTTAGGTGCTGGGGCAAAAGACGAATTACACATCGTAGAGGCAGAAGCAATGAACTATGAAGGCAGTCCAATTAAAGTAACACTGACAACTTTGAAAATGTCTGTACAGCCAACAGTTTCTCTTGGGGGATTTGAAATAACACCCCCTGTGGTCTTAAGATTGAAGTGTGGTTCTGGGCCTGTGCACATTAGTGGACAGCACCTAGTAGCTGTAGAGGAAGATGCAGAGTCAGAAGATGAAGATGAGGAGGATGTAAAGCTGGTGAGTATGTCTGGAAAGCGATCTGCTCCTGGAGGTGGCAACAAGGTTCCACAGAAAAAAGTAAAACTTGATGAGGATGATGATGAAGATGATGAGGATGATGAAGACGATGATGAGGATGATTTTGATGATGAGGAAGCTGAAGAAAAAGTTCCAGTGAAGAAATCTGTACGAGATACCCCAGCCAAAAATGCACAAAAATCAAACCAAAATGGAAAAGACTTAAAACCATCAACACCAAGATCAAAGGGTCAAGAGTCCTTCAAAAAACAGGAAAAAACCCCTAAAACACCAAAAGGACCTAGTTCTGTAGAAGACATTAAGGCAAAAATGCAAGCAAGTATAGAAAAAGGTGGCTCTCTTCCCAAAGTGGAAGCCAAGTTCATTAATTATGTGAAGAATTGCTTCCGGATGACTGACCAGGAGGCTATTCAAGATCTCTGGCAGTGGAGGAAGTCTCTTTAAGAAAATGGTTTAAACAGTTTGAAATATTCCGTCTTACTTAATTTCTGTAACAGTTGATATATCTTGCTGTCCTTTTTATAATGCAAAGTGAGAACTTTCCCTACTGTGTTTGATAAATG
The DNA here is from genome assembly GCF_018167655.1 of Microtus oregoni. Classification (NCBI taxonomy): domain Eukaryota; kingdom Metazoa; phylum Chordata; class Mammalia; order Rodentia; family Cricetidae; genus Microtus; species Microtus oregoni. Next base: position 1,389,098 of record NW_024543977.1, read on the forward strand.
TTGTCCAGGTTCCATTGCCACGAATGTTGTCTAAAATGCCTGTTTAGTTTTCAAGGATGGAGCTCCACCCTTTACTTGGTTTTAAGTATGTATGGAATGTCATGATAGGACATAGTAATAGTGGTGGTCAGATGTGGAAATGGTAGGGAGACAAATATACATGTGAAATAAACTCAGTATTTTAATAAAGTAGCAATGTTTCTATTTGCTTATTTAACATACATTGTCTGAAGTTAAATGTCAGTGCCCTCAAATCTCATAATAATGTCTCTCCATTCCTGACCAGGTAGTTTGTAAGTTGATTCATGATAAGCCTTGACTAAAGATTTATAGGGACTAATATAAACAACTTTCCTTTAGTTCTGTTCATTAACCTGATGACATAATGAACATAATAACCACTATGAGTCATTCATCCTGGTTTGCAGTTGTGTATTAACATGGTATTGTCACAATGCATGGCATAGTCCTTACATACAAGACAACTCAAGTTCTATCCTAAGTGTACCTCCTGTTTGTTTTTAAGTGTTTTCTGTATGGTTCTCTGTAACTGTATAATTATCAGCTTTATAGTCCCCAAGAGGAGCAAGCAGTTCTGGGATTTTTCTTGGGACAATTGTTCTTGCCTTCATTCTTAGACTTTGTTTTCTTGAATTGTTTTATATTAAAATTTCATTTCTAACTTAAAAAAAAGAAAAGAAAAATGCACTGATGCAGCAAATTAGCTATTTCCATTTCCTATAGAAGACCTACAGCTACAGAATGCTAAGTATTACTGTATAGTTAAGAACACTAGACAAGCACAGTATGAGGGAAGAACACATCCCTTCCCTGGGCTCATGGCAAGAGACAGGTCAACAAAAAAAAGAACATACATTCTTTGTGTAATTTAAGTTTTACATGGCACCGGAGCCTTCAGAAATGAAGACTCAAGAAACACTCAAACTTCTGTTTTTATGCTAAGTTCGATGAGGAGTGGGTGAAATGTGACTGGACATTAGGGACATTGTTGAGGAAAGACTGCTTGTTTGTTCCCAGCCACTCAGACCCAAAATAATCACACAGAAACTATATTATTTGCAATACTGTTTGGCCAATAACTTCAGCGTGTTTCTGGCTTACTCTTATATCCTAAACTAACCCATCTCCATTAATCTATGCATCAGCACAAGGTCGTGGTTTACTGGCAAAGTTTTGTCTGTCCCCTGCGGAGGCTACATGGCTTCTCTCCGACTCCAACTACTCTCTTCCTATCTTTTCCAGCCTATATTCTCTTAAGCCATTGGCTGAAAGCAGCTTCTTTATTCATTAACCGATAAAAAATTACACATAGACAGAAGGAGTTCCCACACCAGGTCATGATGATCTAATGGGGATAAACTGAAGGGCTTTGTGGGTTCACATTCCCTTGAGACAGTTCAAGCGGGAAGTTAGCAAATTTTCTCAATATCCAGCTTCAGCAGAAGGGAGATGAGAAGGTCACAGGGACCTTCCTACCCCTGCTACTTTCTCCAAAATCAAGATCTCCTATCTGGGGATGACCCACCCTGAACCCCATCAACCTACTCAGACACATCTTCCAGGCATGCATTCCCTTCTTATCATAACCCAAAGCATCTTTTCCAGTATCTTGTATGTATAATTTGAAGTAATAAAGTTGGTCTCTCTCCCCACCCTATATCCTCATTCTCCCCCCCCCTTTCTCATACACTATCTTGGCTTTGGTTAAATAAAAGATCATGTTCTTTCTTTAATGAAGTTGGAGGTCACTGAAGTAATATGTGTATAGAAATGGAAATAGCTAAATACAGTATTTCTGCCTCTTTTGGATTTACCTTGCTTTGTTGTTGAATAATGCTCTAGACAATCAGAAGGTGACAATGAAAACTATTATTCCACTGGGAGATAGTGAACAAATATTTATGAAAGTTTCAGAAATTTAACCCAGTTTGACACACCCTAGCTCATTCATTAAGGCTTAATTCCCCATGTAAATTCAATATAATCTTATAAAATAAAACCTAAACAGATAAATAAGATTAGGAGTTTGTCTTTTATTCCATGAAATTGTACATATTGTTATTACATCTTTTTTTTATAAAGGCAAAATAAGAATTGGCAGTGCTGGCTTTAAGAAGTTTATCTAAAGGCAAATAATTGAAAACTTATTATACTTACAACTAGAATCTTGATATTTCTCAAAAATCAAAGTCAGTAAGAGAGGAAATTACACTGTGTTGACAATGTTCAAATTATATTTTTATGGATTAAGAATTGAAAGATATGTACAAACCCTCCTGAGAATTTCAGAATTTGTATTGGAAGACATTTTGTGTATTCCATAAAACACTTCAAAGGTAGAAATTTTTATGGATCACTAAGGACTTCCGTAGAGCTCCATAAAATCTCATGTTAATACATTTCCAGCTTATTTATCTTTGTGCTTTTCATGCAGCTGTAATGCAGCAACCACACTACCCTTTACTGTTTATGTTACTGTTGTAGGGTTAGCCAAATGCAGATCTGCGGGTCCATGGCATTTCATTTGCCCCTTTGAGGACCCTACAGTCCAAAAATAATATTTGAAATGGCACTGAGTCACAAGCTGGTGAAGCTCTCAGCCAACACAGCCATTTGTTGGGAGCAGAACAAAGTAGACTTTCAGATATTCCTAAATAAAAAGAATGTACAACCCCTATAATTTCTGGCAGGTTGCTCAGTGGTTACCCATATCAGTCTCTGTCTCTACTTCTCTCCTGGGTACACTTTGATGTTGTTAGCCCACAGAAGTCTAGTTTCTCCTGTATTTTCATGCCTATACAATATCTTTGGAATGACCTCCATGACTTTTTTGTGTGACAAAAAAAAAATTAAACAGATGTGATTAAGCCTAGGAAAGCTGTTCTTGGCAAATGATGGTGTATGGGGTGGCTAAAGTTGTCATGACAGAGAATCACCAACAGAATGGATTGAGTGTGCTAACAGGAGGCTGGAGGGCAAGTGTTGGAGTCACAGGGTTAGTTACTTCCAAAGGCTGTGAAGAAATGTTCCAAGTCGCTGTCTTTGGCTTGCAGGTAGTTGGTCAGTTTACTGTTGTTGTAAGGAGGGGCTGCTTGTTCATCCTAGCCTCCTGCCTATCTCAGCCCCAGAATAACCACACAGAAACTGTACCCATTAAAACACTGCTTGGCCCATTAGCTCTAGTTTCTTATTAGCTAACTCTTACATCTTAATTTAACCCATTTCTATTCATCTGTGTGTTGCCATGTGGAAGTGGCTTACCAGGTAAAATTCCCAACATCTGTCTCCAGCGGATCCATGGTTTCTCCCTGAATCTGCTTTCTTCCTTCAAGCATTCAGTTCTGTCTTTCCTGCCTACCTAAGTTCTGCCCTATCAACAGGCCCAAAGCAGTTTCTTTATTAACCAATGAAAGCAACACAAAGACAGAAGGATCTCCGACACCATACTGTCACTATACAAGTCTAGGAGATAATTGACATAACGATCTATCAAACTTTCTGCTCACAGTTCATGGTGGTTTCAAGCCCAAGATCATTTGCCCCCACTGTATTGGAACCCTTGGTACAACATACCATACAAGGAATGTGCCACAGCAAACCCATTTACATCACAAACCCGGAAGCAGAGAGAGGGGGGAAAGGGAATCTACAGCTCACAAGTACACATCCGCAATGACCTAGACTCCTGATAAGGCCTCAACTCCCAAAGATAGCACAGTCTCTTAGTAGCATCACATAGGCTCCATAACTTCAAACTATAGCACTGTCTTCTCTGTCTGCCTCTGAACAGTTTTCTCTCCATATTGAGTTGTTTCTGTGTTCAAATGTCTCTTTTATAAAGATGACATTGTATTTTTTTAAATTATTATTATTATTATTGTGTGAATTATGTTAGCATTAATCCTGCTGATCACATTTTACTGTACATCTTGTCTTCAAAGTCACATTCTGAGAGACTGGAAGTTAGGAGAATCGTGAATCTTGGGCAGCTAGTTTACCTATAATGAATACGTTGATGTAACTGATTGAGGGTGTTTTTAAACACAACTCTCATTGGGAAGCGTGAAGAGGGAAGGCCCCAGGATTAGAATGTCGCTTTTGACACTTTTCTGATTTAAGCTAACATTTACCTCATGTAATGTCAGTGCCCACATATGTTAACCTGAAGCATCTTAAGCTTAAATAATATGTGTCATGGATAATTTTAGTCACTTAAATAGATGTACACTCAAACACAAACACATTATTTTTACCTCGCTTCATCATAACTTTCCATATTAATGCCTGTTATACTCATGGTAGTTACATAAAAAGAGTTCTGTTTCTCAGATTCCACGTAATCATCCCTCTTTATTATCTGCAGCGGGTCATCCCAGGACTCTTATGAATACCAAATCCTCACACACTTAAGACCCTTACATGAAACATTATAGTATTGCATAGAAGTTGTACATACCCACCTATACATGTCTATAAATGAATAACTTATGACAGGATATAAATGCTATTTAAATAGTTGCTGCTTTTAGCTGCCTAGAAAATAACAACAAGAAAAAAATCTCTTCACAAGTTCAGGATCTATACAACGTCTTCCTAACTAGTCTTCATCCTTGTCTGGTAGAACTTAAGAGCATAGACTTGCATACAGATTCTCAACTGTATAGAATTTGTGCTCCTCAAGAAGCTCTGAATGGAAAGTACTATGTACACAGCCTGTGACCTGATTATAATTGGAAACTAGAGACAGAGGGATAGGTCCTTCCTAGCTCCAAGGAATATAACTAGTCTGACTTCAAGTATGCCTTAAAATTTTGTTTATCATGCCCATGATTGGGTCATGAGTTAATCGGACTAGAGAATCTAGTCGAAGGCCTATAACAATCACTCTGATGTTCCCTTCTGCACAACAGTGACTGGCCAGTGGGAAGACTTTGTTATTCTTGCAATGGAATCAGATCAGTGCCCCCTCAGCCGAGACACTGGTTCCCATGACCATGAGAGCAGAGGAATAGGTAGGTATCGTGACTTAGAGCTTGTTTATTTATACTAATCATTTTAATAGGAAAAACTCAGGAAATATACAATATCTGAAAGTGAAAGAAAAAATCATTCAGGTCACAGCGAATAAACTTCATTCAAGTATTAGGTTGAGCCACAATAAATCTCACAACATTCAGCCTTAATTGGATATAAAAATAGTAATCTCTTGTTATTCAATTTAACTAAAGGAAAGAAGGAATTCCAACTTTACAACAGGGTATAGTGGGCTTATTTTTACTGGCAGTAGATGAACAAAGGCTTCCCGTTTGCTCATTTACTGAAGGGAAAATAAAGTCACAATTTATCAATCTTATTTCAGAGTCTGTGTGAAATAGAGCTTAAATATTGTGTAAATATATCTGTGATTAGAACAAACCATAGAACAAGTACAGCCTGAATTATATATATATACATACATACATATATATAATATTTTACAATATTTTTTCAAAGAGATGCCAATCCATGCCCAGCTGCTTGAGAAAGCTTCAGGTCCATCCAGGAAATGCCCCCTGTGTGTGTGTGACCTACAGATCCTGAGGGTTCGTTACCACTGAATATCTTGTCATGTGTCTAGGTATGTGTGTGACCTACAGATGCTGAGGGTTCATTGCCACTGAACATCTTGTAACTAAAATGTGGTGCTATCATCCATCCTTCAACTCCTTGATCAGCCACAGGTAGCAGTATTCAGGGTTGCATGGTGCTTGTACATATTCTTTGTATTTTGGATATCTTTCCCTGGTACCAGCTGTGTTTCACCTATGTTGACTGAGGTTCTCTCCTGCCTGGTTCCTGTCCTCCCACCAGGTCCCACAGCCATTTATCCCCCAAAAAATCACACAAAGGTCTATATTAATGATAAACTGGTTGGCTCATTAGTTCAGGATTCTTATTAACTCTTATAACTTATATTAATCCATTATTCTTATCTATAAGCCACATGACTGGGTACCTTTTTCAGTGGGACAGGTCACATCTTGCTTCTTTGGTGTCTGGAAAGGACTGGGGAGGCATGGGCTTCCTTCTTCCCAGAATTCTCCTGTTCTCATTAACCCACCTCCACTTCCTATCTGGTTGTCCCACCTATACTTCCTGTCTAACTACTGGCCAATCAGTGTTTATTTAAAACATAATTGACAGAATATAGACAATTGTCCCGCACCACACCTAGGTTCTGACCTGGGTACCAGTTAACAACTAGGTGTGGCAGGGGCTGGACGTCACACATGGCCTTATTTCCTGGGCCTATAACCGAAGCTCACAGTATCATTATCTTGAGGTGATTATAACTGTTGGGGTGCAGGTAGTGAAAAGCAACAGCAAACTTACCCAGACATACACATCTCTAGTGCAGGGTGGTTGCTGCCTTCAGAGGTGCCTAAAGTTATAGATGATGTGATTTCTATCCATTGAAGCTGAAGATGCCTAGGGGATAGCACCCTGAAGTGTCCATGGGGCCTCTGGAGATTTGGCTGTCCTGTCATGACAATGCCTTTTAAAGATGTTCATTTGTTTTCAGCAAGGAAGGGGAACAGTGCTCCCGTACTTGACACTGATGTCCTGTCTGTAACATTGTCTTAGTTGCCATTCGTGCAGTCAACAAAACGCTGTGACCAAGGCAACTTACAAAAGAAAGCATTTAATAGCGGCTTAGGTGTCAAAGAATGAGCACATGACCATCATAGTGGGGAGCATAGCTGCAAGCAGGCAGGCATGGCACTAGAGCCATAGCTGAGATCTGATCAACAAGCAGGAGGCAAAAAGAAGGAGCTGACTGGGAATGGTGTGGGTTCTGGAAACTTCAGCTCTCACGCTGAGTGACACGCCTCCTCCAACACAGGCACACCTAATGCTTCTTAAATGGTTCCAACAATTGGGAGTCAATTATTTAAATACATGAGTCTGTAGAGACCATTCTCGTCCCAACCACCAGTCATCATGGCGTATTTTGACACTGGGTTGTCAGTGGAGCTCTAGAGGTGGTGGCAGTGGCAGAGAGAATTCCTGGATATGTGGCCTGTGCCTTCTCACTGAATCCTATGCCACTCCCTAGTGGGATCTACTCATCAGATTGTCAGGAAAGCTCACAGACACCATCCCTGTGAAATCTAAGGAAAAAGAGAACCTGCAGTGATACTGATTATGAAACTCAGGTGAATCCCAGAATAGGTAGGTGGAGTTGGCATGCAGAACTAGGATGGTTCAATATTAAAACAAAATTCAGTTTGCCTTTTTGTCATATTCATACAAAGGCTATTGATAGCTACTAAAATTAAGGCGATACTTGGGATGGTTTGACAGATGTAAGTTAGACGGCTCCAGAAATCTACCCCAAGGAAATGACAAGCATCTTCCAAATGGTTATAAAAGCAAATGAGACCTTGAGAGATATGCCTCCCACCAACTCAAAGATCTGAGAGGAAAAATAATTTCTCACAAGAAAATTATGCCTCACATGAGAAGCAGAGAGAATTCTCTGTGGAGTAATGGGTGTGCGTTTCCAGTCTCACTGTGGCAGCCAGCTAGAAATCCTCCAGGATGGTGTCTTCTGACAAATAGGGTGAGATTTTCAGTGGGGACAGAAACTGGTTTAGAGATTCCCCCATTGTTTCCACTTCCATTTAACTTAATTATGGAAAAATGGCAGGACTACCAATGGGAAATGTATAGACATGTTTCTATGTGCAATATCTATCATGAAGGAGAATAATTTTAAGTATTTCCAGATGTGTAAATACATGGCAACAGAATTCAGTTACGCAGAGCAGAGGTGAGACATGCTAACATCACTAAGGTACCTTGAGAAAGTGGCTGGTTAGAAGTTGAACATTTAAAGCATAATCATCATTTTCACAGAACAGTCATAAGAGGAGAAACACAATGAGAAATGAAGAGATGCCACTTACACGACAAAGAATACTTGTAGCAAATAAAAGAAACATGCAGACTTGTGTGAAGGGAAACTTGCCAACTCTGTCAGAGGTCTGCTGAAGGAAAAATGTTTTCTACTTAGGACAAGTCATTACTGAGATACTGATTCTGAAATATCACAACCAGAAAAGATTTATTTCTAATACCTTAACAAAATAAGTAGACACGTGATCTTGACCAGAATATTTCTGGAAAAGAAGAGTAATTAGAACTATTAAATATTAAGACATTCTGAGACTATAGTAAATTCAAACACATGAAACCAAAATGATAGATCAGCAGAATAAAATAGTCTGAAATTGATCTGAATTTATAGCATTTGTGAAAGATTGTGTGTGCTTCAAGTGGAGTTTCAAATAGTAGAGAGATGCTGGCACAGTTGGGACACATTTTAACAAACAAATATAGATGAGTTTTTGTCCCGTGTGTCTATTCAGATGAACTCCAGGCCTGGGGATGCAGCTTAGTAATAGAGTCCTCGCTCAGCAAAGTCCTGGGTTCCATCCCTAGGCTGCAAATAGCAAGAAAAGCCTAAATGTAAGTCCACATATGTGAAGTTTTAAATATAGGGCCTGAAGTTTGATTTCAGTACTATAGCACTTTGCCTAGACTATATAAGGTCTTGAGTTGATACACACACACACACACACACACACACACACACACACACAGAGACAGACACACACACTTTTTGAGACAGGTTCTCATGTATCCTAGGCTAACTTCAAACTCAATATGTGACCAAGGTGGTATTGAACTTCTTGTCCTCCATCTCTCGAATACTACGATTCCGGACATGTACCACCAGAACTGGCTAAATAGTATTTCTTAAAAGACAACATAAGATACATTTGTGACACATATGTCATTAGGTAAATCAATTAAAATATAAGAAGTTCACAGAAAAAGAAATATAAATGACCAGCATATAAATGCAGTAACAAGTTTTTTCATAAAAAATCCTATTCAAGCATAAAATACGTTAAATTTACTATCAGAATTCTAATGAGCATTGTCAAAGATACAGGAAGGTAGGCTTCCTTCTGCAGTAAGGTTAGGGATGTTAGATGACTTTCAAGGATGGTGGGGCCAGTGTAATTCCCCGTAATGATCGTCCCAAAGGACTACCCAAGTATAACATGCTTTTTGTTCATTTTGTTGTGTTTAGTTTTGTGCATATGTGTGTGTATGCGTGCGTACATGTGTGTGTGCGTGTGTTTGTAAAATTCCGCAACATCAAATGGCAGGCTCAAAGCAGTCCAAATGCCTATTGAGAGCAACAGTTAAATACACGGTGTTGTGATTACAGCAAAGTTTACCTGTGTGTAGAGTTGATCTGCTCAGTAGGGAGGGCTCTCTGGGAGGAATGGCTCATTTCCTTTGCATTTGCTGGCACAGGTAGAATGGTGTGGTGTAATCTGACTCTTAATAAGCACAGTACACCATCTTCATTCTTGTTTTTAGCCGCTTCATTGAGGTGCAGCTAACTCAGTGTACAGTTCATTCATGTCAACTGTGTGATTCAGGGGCTTGGAGACCCTCTCAGAGTCAGCAACTCTCACCACAATTAATCTCTGTTTCTCAGAATAAATCTTGTGCCCATTAACAGTTGTTTCTCATGATCACCCTACCTCCCATCCTAGTTTTTGTTTCTACGAATTACCATCTTCTGCCTGATTCCTATAAATTATATCATACAACATGAGATATTTTACAACTAGTTTCTTTCACTTAATGCAATGTTCTCAAGTTCACTCAAGATGTAGTAGGTATCAAGACTTTATTCTTTTGTATTGTCAAATAATATCCCACCAGTGAGGGTATACCATATCTTATGTATTTGCATATTAGTTGATGGAAATTTGCATCTTTTGACATTTTGACTATCACGATGTTGTGAATATTTATGCGCATGCCCCTGGGTGGATCTGCCTTCCATTTCTCTCAAGTACATACCTGTGAGTGGAAATTTTAGATCACATGGACACGATAAGCTCAGTATTTTTGAGTAGTTGCTGAGGTGTTTTCTAAAGTGGCTTCAGCATTTCACAGAGTTACCACAGTGCACGAGGGTTTGATTTCTCCACCCCTCACCAATATTGGTGAGCATCTATCCTTCGTTCAGCACCTCTGTGCAGCGTTACCTCATTGCAGTTCTAATTTGCATTTCCACATGCTTAGTGCTTATTGGCTGCTTTTGGATCTTTAGCTTGTTTTTAATAAATGGATTATTTATCTCCTTACCATCGAAGTGTGAGAATGTTTGCATATGGTAGGCGAATATTCCTTTTCAAATACATAATTTTCAAATATTCTCTCATTCTGGGAGTTTACATTTTCACTTTTTCAATGAATTAATTTGCAGCACAAAGGTTTTCAATTTTGTTGAAATCCAATTTTACTTACCTTTTCTTCTGTGCTTTTGGTGGTGTAGCAAAGAAGATGTGATCCAAACTAACCAGGCTTTACTTCTCTGTTGTCTTCTTTGCTTTGCTATTGTATTAAGTCTGGATCCATTTATATGTTTTATATATCTATATCTATATTAGTTTCTTCCATATCACATAATGCATATATTTCACATTACACATGCACACACATAAACACACACACACAGGTACATACTAGAATACTATTCAACTTTTAAAAGAAGGAAACCCCATCATTTGTGATTAAATGGATGGAGCTGGAAACAGGCAAGCACAGGAAGACAAATACAACGTTATCTTACTATGTGGAATCTTTATCAAAATGCACAGAGGTTACCAAGGTTAGCAGAGCTCAGGAGGATCGGGGAAAGCGTACAGTCTAAGCTAGCCTGGGGAATTAAGTTTGGGGAGATACATTGCAGAACACCGTGGCTATAGTGGATACACTGTGTTCTTAAAAAGTTGCTAAACGAGCAGATTGTAGATGTGTGGGAACTGATAAACTTGTCAATCGGCTTGATTGTGATACTATATTATTTTTAACACTGTATGCCATAAATACCTACAGATTTTATCAATTAAAGCTTAGTAATCCTGGGAAAAAGATTCTATTTGAATTTAAAAAGCTCGACTTGAAGTCTTTGTTTTACCCCCTTTCCCTTTAAAATTTTGTTGTCATTTTGATAGCTGATGTCAATAAATTAAAACATTTTTCCCTACACTTATTATTTAGATACACTGACAATAAAGTATGGTAGAAAAACAGCATGAGAGCAAGGAATAAATTGTTGAAAAGTTTATATCTCAATCATTTTAGCTGTAACTGTCATTTACTGTATGTTTGCTCTGCACTGTGTAGATGATCCCATCCTTAACAACAACCTATCTTCACAATTAGAAAACTGAGACTAGAACGATTAGCTATGTCCCCGACACATGCTGTTTGCCAATGGCAGCTGTGGCATCCAAAGCCAGGTCTAGCTGTGTGTAACATCCAAAGACAGCTTACAGTCCTGACACAGTTCCCTTGTCACAGGAGGGTTCTGGTGGAATTCTGTAAAATGCTGTATTAGGGAAACAAGTGTGTGTAATTTTGCAAATAGATAACAATTATTTTCCTCAGATCAAGGGAAGCCAGTTAGCACATTCTTAGCTTGCTGGGTGTACTTCAAACCAGCAGCCTGCTCACTTCTGCAAGGCTGTGATCAGTCACCACAGGCTATCAGAGATAATGGTGGGAAACCGTGGCTCACACTGAGAGCCTGCTTGCTTCTGTCCTGTCATGGGTTTCACATAAGTCTCAGGCAGCTATTTTTTCTATAGGGCCACTGCCGATCGAAGACAGAAACATAACTTGAGGAATAAGAGAAACCCTTTGCTTTGCCTTTGGGAAGAGGTGCAGCTGCATCCCCACCTGTGTTATTTGTTCAGCCATCTGGACCAATCCTAGAATCAGATGTCAGTCAGCCTGCAAAGTACATGAACAATGGTTAAAGCACTGAAAAGAAAGACAGTGAACTTGACTGGTGTCAGTAAAAATGTGGGTTAATTCCTTCAATCAGCGGAAGAGGCATTGTGTTGGCTCTGTGTGTGTCTCCTCGACTGATGAAAAGGTGAAATAACTAGCTCTTACATTCAAGGCATTCCTTTAGGAAGCACATGGCGTGGTGGAGGTTTTGTTATCAGTGGAGGCACAAAGGCATATGTAGAAGGACTGGATTTGACCAGTGTCCGAAACTCCTGAGATGCAGCCTCGGAACAAAGTCCAGTCTTCAAAGTCCAGTGTTCTTGTCGATAAAAGGAAGATGCTGTTGGAGATATGAAGTGTCATGTGGGGTCTAAGGGCTTCAGAATTTCTCATGCCAGGCTTCAAACCCTCCTCGCTTTGTCATTTTGAGCAGGTATTTGGTCTCTCTAAACCTCAGCTTTTTCTTCAACAAATTAGCCCTACTACAAAGCATTTGTATTAAGTAAAATCACATGTAGGAAGTTCATCAAAATTGATCCTGCCTTCTATTGCATGCTAACTGCTACGTGAGCCACTTTAAAGAAAGCACAAGCATATATAATTTTTTATTGCCAGTACTATTGCTGACACTATATTAAATAACTCATGTAATATAATTCCTGCTATAAAAAATAAACTCGGGCTTTATTACATTCTTCTCCCACTTTATAGGTTGAGAGGAGCTATCCGTGATAGCCAGAATATAAACAGGGAAAAACCTTTGACTCGTTTTTGTGCCTTTTGGTGCAACTGTGTTATTTCCTTCCCCTTGGCAGTTAACGTGGGAACTTGACTCTCATTCCTCAAATCGCACCACAGACAGTCCACCTCCCCCTAGGTCAGGGGTTCCCGGAGCAGATGCACACTGACTCTGATGGTCAGGAAGTAGAACTCAAGTTCTGGACTCATTGCTTGGAAAAGTGTACAGTTTCAATTTAGAAACATCTTGGAAAACAGAGGAAGAGACTGTTTTTATCAGGAGAAACTGTCCCCTCAGACTTTCTCTGCCAGCTGATTTTACAGCATCCCAGCTCATGTCTGGCTCCCCACACTCCTCTCAGACTGGAAGTGAGGTCTAGTTTCAGGGAAATGCTTGGCTGGCTGGCTGGCAGGCTGGCAGCGGTATGCATTTTATAAAAAGCAAGGATCTGAAATGAAGATGTTAACCTGCTGTTCCAGCACCCGTTTCTTACAATTTTTACTTTCTACTCTGAAATTAAATTAGAAACACCAGAAGTTCCTTTGCAAATAAAAGGTAAAAAAAATTAATCACTTCTCAACTCTGATTAAAGAGCACAGGCCAATATATCTTAAACTCCCTTGTATGAGTAAAAAGGAACCCAACAAGAATGGCTTAAATGGCTTTCAGGGATAGAAGGGATGTCCTAGGTCAGATGCTATTAGGCTAAGGAAATATGAAAGTCAATTTTTCCAAGCTATCTGAATAAACTTGAGACTAAGAGGTACAAAGCCCCTACAGTGACAGTAAACAAGACACCTTGCACTATATCTGGGTTATTTAAGTAAGGAGCTGTCATTCTTTCTGCTCTCCCTCGAAGAGCATGACAACAAACCCCAGTGATGAGAATTATTAGTAGGTAATGACAATAGGACCATGGTGATTGTTCCACTCTCATGGCAAAGTCCCTTTGTTATATCCAAAGAAAAATGCAGGTTCAGTTGGTTTGTGGAGAAGGAGCTGAGACTAATTACCTTCCAAAATTAGCTGTATTAGGAAAGAGAGAGACTCCCAACTATGGAGGTCATGATAAAGTCATCAAGTGAAAAAGACATTAGAAGGGGTAGAGAGGGGATTGTATCAAAGACAAAACAATATGACTTTAAACAGTGAAGCAAAAGTGTCCTTTTAAAATCTGGAGAGGAGCTTCACTAAGAGTGATGATAAGTTAAAGTAAGAGACACTGGGGCCAACATGAGCGGGAGACCTGAAATGGGAAGAGAGTGTGTCAGAGCTAAACTATGTGAACAAGAGAGCATCTTCGGAGAAATCTCTTACTTTTGTGACATTTCCCCAGCAAGTAGAAAGCCTGTCCATAGCTCAAAGGCACCAGAGACTTTTCCCCGAGCACCAAATATAAGGAAAACATGTGTTTGCCTGTCTTTGCTGTATCCACAGTTGGTAGAGATCTGAACTGCAGGGGATGCACAGCTTGATTTTGTAATTTTGGGGGAATTTCATACATATGTGCAAAATGTTATAATCATGTCCACCTCCCCCATTTCCCCACACAATGTCTTCTAGCCTCTCCAACACTGAGAATGAGAGAAGAGGCTTCTATGGGATCTGTGATCTAAGACACTTTTGCCCATTGTACCCATGTTCCCCAAAATTTATCAGGGGTAACTGCTAACTGCTCCTGGTGAGCTCTAGGAACTCACCAGTTCATTAAGAGGCTGCCTCAGTAATCACTCCAAGTCAAGGAGTCAGTCTATCCTGTCTAGAATGAATGCTGAGACACCCACCACCACCACCATCACCACCACCACCACCACTACCACCACCATGACCACCATTACCACCACTACCATCACCACCACCACCACCATCACTACCACCACTACCACCACCATGACCACCATTACCACCACTACCATCACCACCACCACCACCATCACCACCACCACTACCACCACCATGACCACCATTACCACCATCACCATCACCAACACAACCACCATCACCACCACCATCATCACCACCACCATCACCACCACCACCACCACCACCATCACCACCACCACCACCACCATTACCACCACTACCATCACCACCACTACCACCATCACTACCACCACTACCACCACCATGACCACCATCATCACCATGACCACCATCACCCCCACCATCACCACCATCACCCCCACCAGCAGCAGCAGCAGCAACTGCAGTTAACTGTCAGAGTTAAATAGAGTCCTTTGAATCAACTGATTTCACTTTTAGATGAAAAACTGAAATGAATCTTGGGGAGATAAAGCATGTTATCCACAGATAGCTTAGCAGCTATGGCAAAATCAGGGCTAGAAAAGTTCTTTATCATTCCAGATGCCCCTTCTTCATATAGTTAAGCTATGGAAATTTACCGAGCAGCAGCTTATCTGGACACAGACATTCTCTTACAAGATTAGAAATGATCTGTTCTCAAATGAGTTGCAAAAATTAACATGTTAGAGGTGATTTGGGTTTATTAAAATATAATTTGTGCCAACATGTACAAGTTCTATTTCTAGGCAGATGGCAAATCCACACCTATGCCAACATTCTTCCTAGGGACTCAAGTTCTCATAATATTATGTATACAAGAAAAAATCCTAAATACTCAATCAGTGCAAATGGCAATGAGTCCCTCCTGTGTGCTCATTGCTCTCCTAGGTGCAATAGAGATCAGAAAAATAAGAAACTGTTAATACATATTAAAAGAATTAAGCTATGGGGGGATTTTGGAAGAACAGAATGGTTAGTGTTCACTGTCAGTTTGACCGGATTTCTCATCACAAGGAGGCACCCCTCTGAGTGTGACTTCAGGACATTTCCAGGAAAATTAAGTAAAGCCTTCTCTCTGAATATAAGTGATATCATCCTGTAGACTGAAGTCCTAGACTGATAATAAAGAGAAGAAAATGGAAAACAAGCAGAACCTGCTCTCCTCCCAGTAGAGTAATTATTGAAAATCAACAATGATTATAATTTTTAATCCATGAGCCTTTCTCTGCTGAAGATCTTTCTCATTTGTGTGTTATAAGGACATGAGACAATGAGTATTTTTGGAAAATATGTTGTTTTTACAAGTAGCCCCTTCTTAGTCTTCTAAGCATGGCTTGTGGGCTGAGATGTGGCAAGGACTTCAATGTAGTTGGAAGAAGAACACCCTGGAAATGCTTTCAAACTTTGTCAAACTCTATAATGAGTCCAGTGCCAGCCTCTGTCCTTGGAGTTTTTGGAATGTTATAAATTTATTTAACAGTGAAGTTTATAAAGCACTTTCATCTCCACACTTAGAGCCAGAGAGGGCAAACATTGCTTTCATGTCACACATGAAGAGATGCAGCTTCAGAGAGGCGGGGCAAGTTGCAGAAGGTCACGCAGCTAATAAAAGGCAGAGTTAGCTGAGAGGCTAAATCCTCACTGATTTCACCGGCTGCTCTTTCTGCCATGCTGCAATGTCCTCGAGTTAGAGAGAAGAAAGGACAAAGGAAGGAAAGATGAAGGAAACAGTAAGCATGAATGTGTGCTCGGTGGAACACCCCAGCCTTTTAAAACCAGACAAGCAGAGATGGCTCCATCTTTATGCTATAAGGCTCTCACCAGTGTTATATAAAATGGAAAATAAATGAACACCTGTAAAAGATTTCATTGCCCCGCACTCTGGGGCCACAATTTAAAGGTAATGTTATTTTCTCTATTAATAGCTGTTCCCAATGATGTTTCCTTTTTAAATGAATGCAGATGCCAGGTAATTTGGAAGAAGCCAAACAGACCAGGAGGGATAGCTCTGGCTGCTCATTCAGCAGACCTGTAATTTGAAAAGAGAGGTTTGGGGATGGTTACAACCGTTGCGGCCTCACTTAGGGTCATTTGGATGTACACCAGCTACTACTGTTTAAGATAACAGCCCCAATTTCGTAGCCTTCGGAAAAAATCTCACTGCTCCTGATAATTGCAGGCTAGTATTCTCCTGTCAGAGTCTCTCCCCGAGTTTCTCCTCCATTGCCCACTCTTCAAAACAGTTTCTGTGAGCATGGCTGTTTGTTGCGTGGGAATTAGACAGCACATTCTGCTCGTAAAAGCCCAGTGGTGATCATCGTGATGATTTGGGGAGGATGGAAACTTCCCTCATCTAAGAACAAAGCTTAGCATTTGGGGACCACCTCAAGATCTCACCCCTTCTCCAAGTGGCATCTTTATTATTCAAGAGCTGAGGCTGACCCCACCACCACCTCCTAGAGTGACAGTTCTCAACTTTCCTAACTCTGTGACCCTCATATTCTGGTAACCCCCAAACATAAAATTATTTTTGTTGCTATTACATAACTGTAATTTTGCTGCTGTTATAAATCATAATGCAAATATCTGTGTGCTCTTCAGTGATCTTAGGAAATCCCTGGGAAAGGGTCATTCGAACCCCCAGGGGTCACAGCCCAGGGGTTGAGAAAAGCTGTCTAGAGTCTCAGCCTGACCTCCCTCAATCACAACAAATCTCCTCCAGAATCCTGGGTTCGTGGCTGATTTTTTTTTAACTCTTCTAATTAGAGATGTAATTTCGACAAACAGGAAACAAAGGAAATGAGTGTCCTTATGACACTGGTTTGGTTATTCTAATAAGTGACCTACATTAAAGAGGAATTCCTCTGTGCATGGACTATTTCACGTGGAGTTCCTGACAGGCCTTTCCTGCCACTGTCTTATTTTGGTTAGGATCTCTATTGCCATGATAAAGCACCATGACCAAAAGCATCTGGGAGAGGAAAGGCTTTATTTCCTCTTACTGCTTGCAGTTCATCATCCAGGAAAATCACGGCAGGAACCTGGAGACAGGACCTGAAGCAGAAAGCATGGGGGAACACAGGCTGTTGACTTGCTCTCCAAAGCTTCTTCCGCCTATTTTCTTCTATCACCTAGGGCCACCTACCTAGGCATGGCTCCTCCCACAGTGAATACCCTACACACAGGCTTGCAGGCCACTCTCAGGAAGTTGGTTTCCGAAGTGAGACTCTCTATTCCCAAATGGCTCTGGCTTGTGCCAAACTGACATAAAACCAGCCAGCACATGTCTGGATGTGCTTTTCAATCACATTCTGAAGAACTGATGGTCTTACAGACTCAAAGGAGTCCACAAATGTACTGGATCTACTTGTCAGGTGCTGGGATTATAGGTGTGCCCACCATGTCTGGCTTTAATGTACTTTAAAATAATTTTATTCTAAAATACAAATACATAAAACCATGAAAGAATTTTGTTGTTCTCTTTCCTTTTCTATCCCTCAGGGGTCATCTTTGCCCTGCCACTCCCCAGGCTTCTCCTGCCTTGCCCTAAAGGAGACCTTAGTATAGAATCTAAGTTTCCCAACTTCTCCCTCTAGGCTCTACCCATTCCACTGTTCCTAGATCAGCTGCACAAAAGCCTCCAACTTCTACACACCATGGTAATTCACACCTTTAATCACAGCTCTTGAGAGGCTGAAGCACAAAGATCAGGAATTAGAATCCAGTCTTGGCTATATAACAAGTCTGAGACCAGACTGGGCTACATGAAATCCTGGGTCAGAATGGTAAAGCAACAAAAGCTCCCAACTTCAGACAGTCCTCAGTTTTTAAAAGTCTGACTGGTTTTGTTTTCCAATTCTTATTCGTTGGTCTTTTCTTCTTCCTAGCATCCTCTTTTTCTTACTGGTTGTACCACCTTCTTCCTTCTCCCTGATGACAGTAGCATGTACATTCCAAGTTCTCTGATCCTCACAGAAACCCATTGTCCCTGTAATGCTGTGCTTCCTGTTTTGGGCTAAGGTCCTTCTCTTTCAGGCAGTAGTATGCAGTGACCTTGCCTGTCAGTTATACTTGACAGTGGGAGGCAAAGGTAGAAGAGTCATAGGTAAAGTAAACAGATCTATAAAAGGATGAATGAATGCACACATAAATCTATTGCAGAGTATATATCCTTTTAAAAAGGGTAAGGTAGTCAAAGACCAATTGGTTGTTCCTGGCTGCCCAATCCCGAATAATCACACAGACACTATATTAATTACATATTATTATATATGTAATATATTAATTATAAAACTATTTGGCCAATAGCTTAGGCATCTTTCTAGCTTGATCTTATATCTTAAATTAATGCATTTCTTTTAATCTGTGTATCACCACGAGATTGTGGCCTACTGGAAAGTTTCGACTTCATTCTTCTTTGGAAAGTACATGGTATCTCCTTGACTCCACCTACTCTCGAGAGAGAGGGAGAGAGAGAGAAAGAGAGAGAGAGAAAGAGAGAGAGAGGTCTTCCAGCCTGGCTATTTTCTGCCCTACCATAGGCCAAAGCAGGTCTATTCATTAACCAATAAGAACAACACATATACAGAAGGACATCCACATCAAGGTAATGTTGTGAGGGGCTATTAGCTCTAACCATTAAGCTTCACTCTCAGATGACTATGGTCAAAAGGCATCTGTTAGTGTGCCCAATAGTGGCATCATCCCACGTAGCTGCCTCCAGAATTCAGGAAGCAAGAGTATGGAAACTGCCTTCAGAGACCACTGTTTGATGCATGGAGTTTTGTTTCCTTCCCTGTGTGGAACCCAGCTTCTGTGAGCATACATGCTTATTGTCTTGAGCCCTTCAGCGAGTTCACTTCCGGTTTCCTATGCGAAAGGTGCAATGCAGGGGTGAGGCATTTGCAAGGCATCACCAAAAATAGCTATTCTTTCTTTGTGCTTTCTCCCACAATCTCAACACCTTGTTTCTAAGAACCTCACCATCATTGGCTCTACATGGAAACTGGCTACACCTGGTTGGTACACCCCTTGTTAGGCGTTTGCACCTCTGTGCCACTCAATCTGCTACCAGCCCATCATTCCTTTCCTTGTTTTCAAATGTTAGTTAAAACTTTTCTTCTGCTGCTCTCTCTTCCCGTTCATATCCCACTACCCTCTCTCCTCACTCTCCCCTTCCCAAGCTGGGAATCCCTCTACCCCAGCCTCCTGAGTATGCTGCCTCCCTAAAGACCTTTTATCTTGAGACAATGGGTGTGGTCAGTGGTCTCTTTAGACTGAGATATCCAAACAGTTAATTCCACTCCCACTAGTAACCTGTATCTCTATCCAGAAACTTTAGTTATAGGGCAATTGTTCAAAGTTATTTATGGTATAAAAATAAATCCACATTTAAACCAAAGTAGAGAGAAACTTTAGGTAATGTGTCCAGGGAGCCTGGGAAAAGAAAACACAACTGCATGCTCAGATAGAAATAGTTTTAAACTACCAAAGACATTTACCAACCCTATCTCTGTGATATTTGCTTGGACACCTTTTGAAATTTCAAGGAGTTTTGTTCAATTCAAACATCAATCTCAAATTATATATTTTAGAGTATCTTCATTTTAGAGACTATTTCCTGGAAGAGTTTCTTTGAAGATACAATAAATTCATCCAATCTTGAACCATAGCTTATTTTTTTTAGAAAACATCTTCTAAACTTAGAAGAATTTTATCTCCTGCCCATGCTCAGTGCAGACAGATTATAAAACCTTGTGTTTTTCTGCAAATTAAAAAAGCTATCAGTGATCTTTAAATCAAAGGTTAATTTTGATTCTGCAAGATTTTGTCACAGCTCTAAAAACACAGAGGCCATTTTTTCAGAACAGATAATAACTTATTAAGTTTAAAACTCTTATTTTTACCCTATAAGAACTTTGACATTCATTTTCTACAGTCAGAACAGCAGGCTTGTTATTCATCTTGAAGCTCTTTTGTTTTCCCATTGGAACTATGTACCTTCCTCTAGGCAAATGAAGCATATCTGTGCTTGTGAATAGCATCTACTCTGAAGAGAACATTACAGAGAGTTGTACCTGGCTCTCAGATAGTCACCGTTGGTTTTGACCATGAATATTTCAGTTAAGAATACAAATATAGCAGCCACATCACCAGTTATATCTTCTCAAGGAAAATTCAATTTGCTGAGTTCAGCTGAGCCTGAAGAAACAAGGATAGATAAAACGATTTAAGAACAAAATCCAAGAGAGCAGTGCTGCATTATAGGGGACCTCTGAGTGCCAGCCTTACTGTCCCCTCAGGGTCCAGAAGACTCACAGCAAGCGCAGGACATAGAAGGATCTTAAGGCAAAATGAACTCTCCTTTATGTACTTTTCTGCATCAGTTTCTTTATTCTTTTCCCGCTGTTCTTCTTCTGTTCTGTAAAGTTCCCAGTTTATATACACACACAAAAACAGCAATTCTCTGAGCTTGGACGTCCCTTTATCTTTGAAGGTCACAAATGTGATCTATATGAAAGACTCCTTTCTCACTGCATGTCCTGCCAAATGGAAGATAGTCACAGAGAAGTGGCTTCCAATGTATCTCAGGGAACAGAATGGAGATATGGCTATGGGAACCAAGGTTTCTGGCTATGTGACTAAATTCTCTTATTGGAAGTCTTACAGGGTGGGGGAAGTCATCAAGTAAGCAAAAGAAGACAGGCTTTTAAGTGTCCACAGTCCTTATGGGACAAAAAGATCCAGTTATGAAGCATGTCCTAGTATATATTCTGTATATCAGAACTACACAGCTAAATGAAAAGTATCTGACCACCAGAGATACATGTGCCATAAGATTGAGATGCAATCCTGAGATTACACACCCACAGCAGATGAGACTACACACTACAATGCAGGTGTAGGGGAAACACCAAGGAGCTTCAGCAAAAGTTAGCAACAGCTTTCAGAGTTGATGGTCCTGCAGGTCTTGTCTGGACAGGATTAATCCTCCATCAGATAACCATGCCTCTGTTGTGCTGATATCTGAACGCTAGTTGCCCCCTGGTTCTCAAGGCCTGTGACAATGTATGACTGTGGGAAGGAATGCTGGAGACAGGGAGCCCTCAGAGCGGGGGTCTAACTGCCTGTCTGGAATGGGAGTGTGCCATGTCCTTGGATATCTGACACGGATATTGCATGAAAGCTAACAGAGACCTATAGTAACAACCATGGCCCCCAGCTATGCTGTACAGTACCATCTTAAAACAGTTTTATTTTCTCTTGTCTTTCTTTCCTTCATTCTCAGTAACCCCGTGGGTCCTAAGAGGTCGAGGACAAGAAGGAAATTGGGTACAAGGTGCGACATTCCCTGGATCTAAGTGCTGAAAATAAGTAGGGGACTCAGCAGTTGGGTTCCCCACAGGCAGTCTAGGACACTTCTCTAGTGATTAATGGGGTGTGAGATCTCTAGAGACTTTCTGAACCTTGTGAGTCCTAGCTTACCCCACAAGTCTCCTCGTTCCCCTTGGACAAGTGGTGACCTGGAGCCCTTTCCATTCACGGATGATCAGAGGCTCACAAGAGGAGCAAGAGCAGACTGGGTATATCTCCTAAGGCAGCCCTCACCTCCACTCTCCTTCCATTGCATGCCATACTGCTAAACTAGCTCAGAGGGAACAAACTACATATTCTGATTTCATAGACAGTGAAGGGTGAGAATAGTCACCTTCAGGCTTCCTTCTGATATGGGAGCTTATCAAGAAAACCCATATGCTGCCTTCCTATCTCCCAGGTACCCAACCCCGTTGCCGGCCTGACATAAACTGAAGTTAAGCTCAGAAAGCAGCACAATGTAGGGAGTTCAAGAATGGGAAGCACACAACAGTCACTTGTCCACAGCGGGTCTGCAATCCCACGCTGCACACGCTGCCGGGTCACAGATGAGGGCATGCTCTTCGGCTGAGCCCAGGTGTGTTCTGTGGGAGCAGTCTCTAGCACATTGTTCTTATTGTTCGTTCCCACACCCACCAGGACACACTTCCTTCTCTGTCATCCTTCAGAGCCACTCGAGAGGGCTCTGGGAAGCACCTCCTTCTAGGAAGATGAACGCTGCTGTCTGCCTTCCTGAAGACTGTTAATAGTCCTTAAAGTTCTTTCAAATAAGCCTGTCGGTGTTTGTCCCAGGACGATTATCTCAAAAGTTCTGAAAGCTTTCTGTGCACTTGATTCCAACCAATTCTGTGTGCCCACATGCCAGCCACCACTCTTTTAAACATGGTACTCCAAGGACTGAGAGAAATCCTCAGAGTCTAATGATCGCCTGGGAACCAAACCCACAGCCTGTGCAGAAACTTCTCCAACTAAAATTCCCCACTTGGGTCATTTGGATTCTCACAGGGTCTTTTTTTTTTTTAATTTATTTATTTATTAAGGATTTCTGCCTCGTCCCCACAACTGCTTCCCATTTCCCTCCCCCTCTCCCGATCAAGTCCCCCTCCCTCATCTGCTCGAAGAGCAATCAGGGTTCCCTGACCTGTGGGAAGCCCAAGGACTGCCCACCTCTATCCAGGTCTCGTAAGGTGTGCATTCAAACTGCCTAGGCTCCCACAAAGCCAGTACGTGCAGTAGGGTCAAAAACCCACTGCAATTGTTCTTGAATTCTCAGTATTCCTCATTGTCTGCTATGTTCACGGGAGCACCGGACAGAAATCTCAAGGTCCAAATCAGGAGCAGAAGGAGACGGAGCACAAGCAAGGAACTCAGGACCACGAGGGGTGCACCCACACACTAAGACAATGGGGATGTTCTATTGGGATCTCACCAAGGCCAGCTGGCCTAGGTCTGAAAAAGCATGGGATAAATCCGGACTAGCTGAACATAGCAGACAATGAGGAATACTGAGAATTCTCACAGGGTCTTGAAGGCATAAGTCACAAACAATCCCACACCAGTTTGGAATTATGATTAATAGAATGGTTCTATTGGCTGAAGGAGCAGAAGGAGCTCCCACAACAGGGTCTGACTACTCTGGTCTTGCTGTAGTGTTTGTCTTGAGACTGTGTTGTACTGATGGCCCTGGATAAAGAGTGGTGAGATTTTTCACTGGGTACCAAACAGTTGCATCTGTCTGGCCTACACGTTGCTAAGCTTTTGGGCTTTCTTCCACTTGCACACTACCATTTTTAATGGTCTTTTTTTTTTTAAGAGGCCACAGAGGAGCACGTGATTCTATCAACAGTTTGCCTCAGAGGCTTCTTGTCAAACACAATTTATTATTGACATTTTCTGTATTGTGAGTTCCCACGGAGGACAATATTGCCAAATGGCTTGTCCATTATGTGAGTAGATCTCTGTTTTGTTTTGTTTTTTCTTTCATCTCCAAGGCTTCCTTATTGCCTGCCAGCTGATCTCAGGGTCAGTGCTTCTCATGAAATTCCTATTACAGAAGCTTTCTACTTACAAGTACTGGTTTCTGTGTTAATCAATGCTGGATGCAACTCTCAGAGACTAAAGCAGTCAGTGTGGGGGCATTTCCCTGCTTTAGATCTATCTGGCGCAGCCCTGGGCTTTCAGCTGAACTCAGATTTCTCCTGTTTCCTCAAACTCTTTGCATCAGTGCGACAGGTAGGTCATATTTGTTCTTATGGAGGGTCACAAAGGGGTGATCAGACAGGCAGAAGGTCACATGGAAGATGCCAAGTTGTAGATGAACATGATAAAGTAGTCCCACACTAGCTCTGAATTGAGTATAATAAAGGGTTCTTTATTTAAGGGTGGACTCACAGATCACAATCCTCTGCTTGAGCGGGGGAACAGAAACCGAATCCAGCAGCCAAAAGAGAGAATGAGTACGTGCTTTATGTCTGCATTTATAGCACAAGAGACCATGCCCAAGTGGGCTGGTATCTTAAAGGCTATTGGCTGAAGGAGTTCCTACAGCACCAAGTCTCCCATTTCCACAGCTGTGCACATTACTTGGAAGAAAGAGAAAGGAAAATTTTAGATAAAAATGATGAAAACGCTTTTTAGATGTGTATATTAAATTGTAAAAGAATAAAAAAGTAAATTCTATACATGCATATATGAAAATACCACATGCTGCTTTATCAATAAAAAGAATCTCATATCATATGTCTGTTAAGAATAAATTATAGGCCGGGCAGTGGTGACACATGCTTTTAATTTCAGCATTTGAGAGGCAGAGGCAGGTGGATCTCTGTCAGTTTGAGGCCATCCTGGTCTACAAGTGCTAGTTCCAGGATAGGTTCCAAAGCTACAGAGAAACCCTGTCTTGAAAAAAAAACAAAAACAAAAAAGGGGGGAGATAAATTATATTTCAAAAATAGAAATATTTTGTTTTCTCCAGAATGAATTAAGACAAAGCAGAAAGTCTGTCAGGCACCTCACAGGGATTGTTCACATTATCACTGAATCTATTCTTTTCGCTGAAGTCTCAAACTAAAACTGATACTCAAGGATTATTCCACCACTGTGAACACTCTGGACCGTCTATTTGATGTCCCTCAGGAGTAAATGTTTTCAAGTATAAAAGCCAGATTCAAAAAGCTGCGGTGGACTGTTGGGAGGTGTGATGAACTAGTAGATCTCTTCTAATACAGATTTTCTAAGACTATAATGAGAAAATGGAGATATCAAGCATCTTGTTGTATCCCATGTATCTAGAGAGTCAAAGCTAGCATTCACACAGGAGAGATGTGGTGTTCATCTTTGTGGGTGTGGATTACCTACTCACAATGATTATTTCCAACTCCTTTCATTTACCTTCACATTCCATTTTTTACAGCTTCATAATAGTCCATTGTGTGTGGGAACCCCCTTGTCATTGCTTGTCCATCATTGAGGGACACCTAGACTGTCTCTATTTTCTGGCTATTATGACTAGAGCAGCAATGAACACAGAGAAGCAGGTATCTCTGTCGTAGGATATGGAGTCCTTTGGGTATATGCCTAGGAGTTATACAGCTGGACCCTCCATACTGATTTCCAGAGTGCCTATACCAGTTTGTACTTTCACCAGCAGAGAATAAGTGTGTTCCTTTCCCCACATTCTCTCCAGCATTTGTTGCCATTTGCTTTTTTATTTTATTTTTTATTAAAGTTACATCATTTTTTCCTTCCCTTTCATCCCTCCAAAACCTCTCATATACCTCTCCTTGTTCTCTTTGAAATTCATGGCCTCTTTCATTAATTAATTCCCCATACATATATTTATGTTATTGCACATACATGTATATTCCCAAATACACAACTACAACCTGCTCAGTTTGTATAATGTCACTTTTATGGATGGTTTCAGGTATGATTATTTGGTATTGGATCGTCAACTGGTGTGCTCTTTCTTCTTTCCTTTTTCTTCTCCTCTCAGCACTCTGTAGCTGACAGTAGGACTGTGTAGGGTTGAAGCCTTGTGGGCTTTCCCTCATCCACACTGGCGTATCTGTTCTTGTCTTTGCTCAACTCATGTTTAGGAAGTCATGTGGGTGAAACTATGGATATAGCTCCTGACATTGATAACAGACACAATCTCATAGCAAACTCCCTGTTCTTCTGGTTCTTAAAGTCTTTCCACCCCCTCTTCCTCAGTATCTCTGAGCCTTAAGTGTGGGGGTTGTGTTTTATATGTATTTGTTGGGCCTGTGTATCACTCACTTTTTTGGTCTTAGCCATTCTGATTGGAATAAAATGAAAATGACTTTCTTTGTACATAAGAATCAAAAGAAAAAAATAACAAATATATATACAAGCTACATGAACTATGGTAAGTACCACAAAAGAAATACAATGATAGAATACATTAATGATGTAGGCTTTGCTTTTTGTTTACTATATCAAGATACATCTTAAATACATGAGGCATGTGTAGTTTGTTCATGTGTTATTGATTATGTGGTTAGCTTTGGTTTTTTAAGAAGAAATGTAGTTTTAAATTACAATGTATAAGGAAATAAAATTGTATTGGGAAAATGACATTGACTCTTAAGAAATTAACATGAGTTCTTGTCACCAAGATTTGTGAATGTGATATAAAGCTTTGCAGACTGGTACCATATGGAAATGTCTTGCACAGAGATTCTTGGGAACATGACTTAGTAACCCATTGCATAACTTCTCTTGATTATAAAATACCAATTTAACAATAAGACTGATAAAAAGAAAATTTCCCCTTGTTTTTTTTTAATTTCTGAACTTTTATATATTTTATTAACTTGTCTGGAAAAAAGTATCACAATCCTTGATATATGAAACACACAACTAGGGTTGCAGTAGAAGCCTTAGACTACAACAGCAAAGTAGGTTAAGCCTCAGCTTTGCACAAATGAATAGTGTTCATCATTATGTATTATATTATTATATGTCTTTTCTTTATACCTCCTAGGTTCATATCTAAGGCTCCTGTCAATAGCAAGAAGAAAGCAAACAAATTTACTTGATATAAATGCTATGTGACACTGGAGACTTTATAAGAAAACAAAGATCCGAAGAAAGAGATAAGCTCGTCTAATTTTCATGTCCTATTTGATAAAGAAAGGGACAGTGATAGAGAAATATGATTGATAAAGGAATGGGATTCGATGGTGCTAAGCTGGGAGAAGCAGCAAGGTCCTTTGTTCCGATTCTTTTCCCTGTGAGTCTTCAGGAAGAAAGGCCTTCCCTCCCGCCTTAGGGAGGGAACCTTTCAAGTGACAAATCTGTGACTACTCAGTGGACAAAGGAAAAAGTGTGAGAGCAGGCTTTGTTCTTCTGCTGTGCTCTCAGATTCCTTCAGCTTAAAATGTGTAATATGCCCTGGTATCTTGAGATAGAGTAACCTAAACACATAACCATCAGTGATTATGATTAAAATACCTTACCAAAGTTGTAGGGAAGACACCAGTGTTGCATTCATCATATAAAATAAGGTGTGTGTGTGTGTGTGTGTGAGAGAGAGAGAGAGAGAGAGAGAGAGAGAGAGAGAGAGAGAGAGCTAGACTTCTGTTCAATTTAAAGCTTTTTCCACAAATCAGGACGGGAAATTGTATAAGAAACATCTTTGAAGTCAAATGAGTCCATTCATTTTGCAGACTTCAAACTCTGGACTAGTGGTTTGTGCAAGGGCTGCACCCACAATGCAGTCATAACCTGGGGTCCTGAGCACTTAGTGAAAATGAAAATTCACCAGCTGTGGAAATTTCCGGAGCTCAGCATTCTGAAACGTGTATTATAAAAACAGTAGTCCTTCAGACATTTCTTGACTATAGAGTAGACTGCCTTCCAGGGGATGATTACAGATCAGCCCATCTCTCTAGACTCACCCTTCTATCCTTAGCTGAGACAGAGCAAAGATTAATCCATTTGAAGGTGTACTTTTCACATTTTTGTAGGAGAGGAAAACATAAAATCCTTCCCTTGGATTCTATTTCATGGGTGATGCTTCTATAACACAGGACAGTTTCTGAAGAGAAAAACAAAACAAATGTAGGGTATCACATGACAAGGTAGTCTTCAGAAATGTACATCAAAAGTTCAGGGTGGGGGATAAATATTCCATGGTTACATCTAACAAAGATTGGACAGTTGTGTGGAAGTATATCTAGACAAAGACAGGAAAGGACCCAGTTATGAATTGGAATGGGGTGGGCATTCTCTATTCTGATACTTCTTGACATTTTTGCAACACTCATCCCTTTTGTATAAAGGGCAGGACACCTGCCTCTTGAGGGTTTTTAAGAGAGATCTGGAAGAGCTGCAGTTTTCTTGATTTCCTTCTGCAGGTAAAGGTCCTGTAGCCTTTCTTATGCCCCATAACTCTAGAGATTGCGGCTCAGGCAAACACCATTCTAGAATGGCAAGAATTGGATGTCAGAATCACCTTCAAATCACTGTCAGTTGCTTAAGCATTTATATCCTCTTTGTTCTGCAGATCTGGGGAAACTGAGTTAGAACATGGCGAAACCTAATTTTCGTGAACGTATGAGCTTACTACAAGTAGCTTAGCCTTCTTGAAGCTCTGTTTCCTAGTCAGGAAAAGGGGTGTTCACATCTACCTGCCAAGACGATAGCAGTTGCCCATTATTGATGTCTGGCCAATAGAAAGGCAAAGCAGGTAGTAAAGGCGGTAATTCTCTCACACACCTGCCTAGAGGACAGAGGGCAAAGTTGTGAGAACAAGTTGATCTTGCTTCACCTCTTTTATTGTGTTGAGTGTAAAATGACTTTCCAAAATCCTCAGGGGCTGAGCATGCTGTGAAAGTGTTTTCACTGAAATAAATTCGTTAGATAAAAGCTGTAGGGAAAAGAATGAAAATCATTTGATTAAATGTATTGTCTCCTAAGCTCAAAGGACATTTCAAAACAAGCAAGTGTTGTAAGAAGCACCAGCTAGGGGATTGCATGGTTACCTTTCTACCTGTCATTTTGGTTTAAATCATCACCTTTCTCCTTCTCCCACATTGAGGCCTTAGCATCGTTTTCTCTCTTCCCAGTAAATATGATAACACCCTTTATTGTTAAATAATTAATATTAATATTTTTAATGAAGTCTTGATTTATGTTTGATTGGAAAAATCTACATTCTTCTCCTCAGTTAATTTCTTGGAGTGCCTTTCCCATGTTCCGATTTTAGACATATTTAATGTTGAAAACAAGAGAAATTGCCTAAAATGCAAAATGTCAAGCCCTTCAAAATTTCCCAATTTTTTTTGTAAACGGAGGAGCCTTGGTTTATAATACAACTCTTGTAAAAGCTCATTTACTATAGGAAGAATGGCAGAGCTATGGTTAAGTAAAAACATAAGCAAATATATTCTAATAATATTTAGATAACCACTCTGAGTTTCTTATAAGGGGCCCTAATCAACAAATAAATTACCTGCCTTCTTTTTCTCCTAGTAGAGTGTGTTGTTGGGTGATAAACTAATGTTTACAATGTAAGTCAGTGCTCAAGAGGAAGGAGTCTATTTTTAGGTGTAGGCTTCTAGAGGTATACGTAATGGTTTGAATGATAATGAACCTCACAGGCTCATATATTTGAATGCTTAGTCTCCAGTTAGTGGAACTGTTTAGGAAGAATGGGAAGGTGTGGCCTTGCAGGAGATATGTCACTGAGGGTGGGCTTTAAGGTTTCAAAAGCACATGCCAGGCCTAATGTCTCTCTGTGTGTGTCTGCTGTTTTCTGATCAGGATGTAAATCTCTCAGTTACTGCTCCAGTTCCTCACCTGCCTGCTTCCTGCCACGATGATCATGGATTAACCCTTTAAAATTGTAAACATGCACTCAATTAAATGCTTTCTTCTATGAGAACTTCCTTGCTTGTGGTGTCTTCTCCAAATAATAGCAATCCTAACTTAGACCATAGAAGAATCTTGGAGAATAATTTAATCATGTGGATCAGGTTTCTGTTACAGCAACTAAACACCAGAGAGTATTAACTCATTAAGGGAAAGTTCCTTTTGGTTCACAGCTTCAGAGAATTCAGCCCTCATTTTCTTCCTTATGCTAAGGGTCTTTGATGAGACAGAACATTGCTGTGGGAACATGACAAGAAAGCTGTTTACCTCATGGCATTGCAAAAGCACAGAGGGAGGAGACAGGCTGGGGTCTCAATCACCTTCCAGGGACATCTAACTTCCTTCCAGAAAGCTCCAGCTCCTCGAGGTTTACAGCAATGCCATAGGCTGGGACCAGGTATTCAATACATGGAATTTGTTCACAGAACAACCTACAACACTACCATCCCAAATATCTCATTTTATAAATGAGGTAATTGCAGGCAGGTGAGAAAAATGGCCAATAAACAAAATCAAACCCTGGATTTTGCCCCAGGAAAATCAAGATTGCCCAGTGTAGAATGGCTTCCTTCTCTTTCTCTGCTGACTTGGGTGGAGAAGCCAAACTGTCAGTCAGAACTTTAGTCTCAGTCAGGGGGCTCATCACACTGACTGGTATTTTCCTGATCTCTACCCAAAATCTGTGCTTTGGAACCCAGTCCGTGTCCACAGGGAAGTAAAGATCAGACCCTGTTCCTTTGGGCCAGCAGGCCGCTCAGTTTTGTGCTGAGAAACCTGTATCCCTATAATCTGGTCAGTGCCGGTTTCTCTGTTCTTTCATGGAGCCTATGATCTGTGGACTAAGTCATCTGTTGAGTAAGCATCAAAGATTTCCATAACTCTGAGCCTAGTGTGTAGGGGAAATAGAAAAGCGAAAAACAAGACTTCTAAGGATCTTGCATATAGTTGGGACACATATCTCAGAGATGAGAAAGATGGGGAGTCATATACCTGCAAGTCTGATATAGAACCTAGACATGTCTTCATATTTTCTATATGTTATATGTGTAAAATGTGGTGGGTTCTAAATATATGGGTAGATTCATATGTATCTGAATATGTGTGTGTACTTACTAATATGGAGTATTCCAATATGACAGCTATATAAAGGTGAGAGAAAGCTGCATTCTATGGAAGGGAATAGCATACATATACACTTGACACCACACACTCTAGCATCAGATAAGAAGAGAATCTGCTGAGAGTAGGGGGACTCGTGACAGGGAATAGCTGGTTGGGTATATTTCAGGTGACCTTCTGTAGATAAATACCAGGCTAAGCCCTTTATACTTATCGATTTACTAGAACGATCTAACAGGTTGCCATCTGTGGTAGTCTGAATGATAAAGGCCCCCATAGGCTCATATATTTGAATGCTTGATTCCCAGTTGCAGAACTGTTTGGGAAGGATTGGGAGGCCTTTTTAGAAAGGTATGTCACTGGACATGGGCTTTGAGGTTTCAAAAGCCCACATTACTGCCGCTTACTCTTCTCTCTTTGCCTTGTGCTTGTGAATTAGATGTAAGCTCTCAGCTACTGTTCCTGCACCATGCCTGCCTGCCCCTTGCTTTGTTCTCCACTGTGACGGTTATGAATTTTAGCCCTTTGGTACTAGGAACCCCAAATTTAATGCTTTCTTTAATAAGCTTCCTTAGTCATGGTGTTTGGTCATGGCAACAGAGAAGTAACTCAGACACCATCTTGTGATTAAGCAAACTCTTCATGGCAGAAAGTAGAGAAGACATATTGCTTCTGGACCCATTCAGATGACATGGAGTCAAGTTACTACAAAGATCCCTGCCCAGCTTACATTGCTTTCCTAACTCTGCAGTATGAAAGAATGTATATACTCTAAACGGTAACACAGAAACAGTTTTGGGGTTTGGTCCCCGTGTGATTTGTAAGCCTTCCCTTTATTCTTCTCTCATTGTGAAAATTGCTTTGGCAAATATGGCCTCGGAAATAGACTTGACAAAGAAAATGTGCTCTCAATAAAGGAAGGAAGGAAGGAAATGCTGTCTAGATGAAGGATCTGAAAATGGACCTTACAGAGTCACTGAAAAATAAAAATGTCAAGGTTTGAGTCTCCAGACAGTGTACAAATATGCCACGTGACTGGTATCCTACCTGTCTCGTAGAATATTCCTTGAGAGCTCACAGATGTAGCCTGAGAGGGACAGGAAAGTGAGGAGAGGGTGAGCAGACGAAGTCACTGAAGGTTTTCCATCAGCTGTATCCTGACTAAGGTTAAGAATCCACCAGGATGTGTTTAGCATATTGCAAAGCCAAGGCACAAATCCCCTTGTTACTAAAAATCTACATGGTACAGAAAGAGAAAGCATGCCCAACACGGATGTGAAGGGACCCTTTGCTATCAAAATATGAAGGAAAAGCCTTCAGTGATACAAGATCACCATTGCCTACAACGGTGAAGCTAGGGGCTCTTTATCGGTTCCTAAAAATGGACTAGGACAGTCTGATTTGGGGCACATTCAGGTGGTGCCCCCTGCCTGTACACAGTGCACAGGAAGGTTCCAGAGAGCCTCACCAAGCTCCAATTCATTGGTGAGGGAAAGAGTAGGACATTGGCACTGTAAGTTACCCTTGGTCGAACCTGGCATTGACTACTGCATTCCTGATCTGTCAGAGCTGAGGAAAACCTTCATCTTAAAGTCATATCTTGACATCTAAGCCACAAGCTCATTGCCATTAAAGCTAAACATGACCTCAATGACCTTTAACTTCTCATATGATCTCCATGTTAAGGTATGTGAGTTTGAGATGGGATTAGATGACTGGGGTTCAGTGGCATCTGGTGCATTGGGCACTTCTCTTGTACTGACATTTGCTCCTAGGGCAACTCCATGCCCAGCACCACCTCCCACGTAAGTTTGTGGAGATAACTACATTGGAACCCTGACATCCCTCTTATAAGTAATTTGCCTTCTTCCCTGATACTCAGGTCAAGCCCTTGGAGAAATGGTAGCAATAGAACACTTGAATGTTGAGTAAAATAAGTTTTCATAGTTCTATATTCACAAGCCACTGTGTAAACCAAGCTCACACTCAGGTTGAGGCATTCCCAAGAACGGTTAAACATAATACCACCAGGGGGCAGTGTGGAGCTGTGTCCACTAATCATTTCAATTTTGACCAAGGTAAAATCCAAACCTCATGACCCTTTCCGTCTTGCAGAAGAGCGTCATTAAAGTCCAGAGACACCATCTACACTTTCATTCTGTAGAACCAGCTAGAAAACCTGGGAGCACCACACTCTCCTTTATAGCTTGGATTTCCTCCTCAACCATGACCAAGTTCCTTTTTACCAAGTTCATTTTCATTTATTTATTTATTGTCTTAGGATGGCTATAACCCATGGATCTCAAGATCTGAAATGATAATTATTATTCATAATTACATAATGTCCCTATCCTAAGCTGTAAAACTTTTAAAAATGTATTTCCTTTTCTTTCAGAATTTTGCCTCTAATCTGTATTATTAATTTTTAAAAGCGCATAGAGGAATGGCTGCAAGAGGGACAAAGTGACATCCACATGACTTTCCCTCAGTTCTTGCCCCTGGAAACAGGAATACAGAGACAGCTCTGGGATCCCATGTGCTTACCAGCGACCCTAGGACACAAGAGGGAAATCAGTGCCCAGGCCCTTGAAGGCCCACATAGTAAATGCCTACCTGGTTTCAAAAATAAAAAAAAGAAACTATACAATCATTTTGTGAGCAAGCACAGCCCTAGGAAGCTGGTGTGCTCATGGTCTCTGGATTTGGGGTAAAGCTTCCACGTGAGCTTTCTGCTTTGTCAGTTCCATCCCAGCCGATTGGAGCATGTTGTCTGCACATGACCACAGCGGGGCAATTCCAGTAAATGATGACCCGTCATTAAGAGAGCATTTCCCTTGTGCTGGAATTACTAAGAAAATATGTCTTAGTAATATTTTCTTCAGGTAATTTCACAAATGGATGTTACATGAGGGTAGACCCAAGTCAAAAGAGCCATTGACAGTTGTCCGGTAGGTTCAGTAGTTAGGAGAATGCTAAGTGCTTAGATTGAAGCAGCAATACAGTAATGATATTGTGTTACAAACCAGATGCTTCCTCCTTAGCTAGTGTGTCTTTATTCTAATTTATTCTCTTTAGCTAAACAGGAAAACAGAGCCCTTAGGTTGTTGGAGAGGCTAAGCATGTGTTGAAGGTCGGCACAAGGTAGGCATTTGCAAACTTGGAATCCCGATCCCTGGTTTGCTATTGACTTTGAGAAAGTCATTGAAGCTCTTGGTTTTTTACTTCTCTTGAGTAAAATAGAAGCCATAAATTGGAGTGTCTCCCTGGGATGCTGTGATTAATGTCACGAACGAAAGAAATAGAAATGCAGTTCACAAATGCAGATTAGAATTGTAATGTCAATGCTGATGGTTTAAGGGAGAAAGAGGCAACCTGGATTCATTGCACAGGGAAAAGACCGCATTCTGGTGTAAAGGAGAACACTGTCACCGCTCTTTCTCTGTGGTCACCGTAACATGAAAACAGAAATCAGTCTGCTTGTACATTTATTTATTGACATAAGTTCTTGCTGTGTAGCCCTGGCCAGTCTGGAGTTTGCTATGAAGACCAGGCTGGTCTTGAATTCATGGAGATCCTCCTGCCTCTGCCTCTCTGCCTCTGGCCCTGCCTCTCTCTACCTCTACCTCTCTGCTAAGTGCTGGCATTAAAGTCATGCACCAGCAACCCTGGCCCCAGCTAAATTACATTGTAATGCATGCTAACAATGTCATAGTGCCTAGCAGAGTGGCCACAAAGCAAATATTTGCTAGAATCATGGTGGAGGTGTATCAGGTAGTTTGCTTGAAACTGCTAATCATAAAGCCAATAGTTTTTGAAGACTACATTTTCTATAAAGTTGTATCATAAAATAATCCTAAATAGAGAAACTGATACTAACTCGTTTCAAATCTCAATTTGTGGCAACATTTTAATGTATTCAAGAGTAGGGCTGATTATGGTAGAATGAACTGAAGAGGCAGAGGCAGGAGAATCACCAATCTGAGGCAAGTCTGGGCAAACCCTTGTGAACTGAGGAAATGAATTAGCAGATAAGGCATCTACCACGCAGACATGAGGACCAGTTTGACTCCCCAGCACCAATGGAAATGTCAGATGGGTTTGGCAGCCTGCCTGGAGTCCCGGTCTGTGGGAGGTAGCAATGGGATCCCCAGAGCAAGCAATCTAACAAGGCTGGATGAGTTGGCAAGCTCTGGGTTCCACTGTAAGGTGCAGAGCAATTAAGGAAGACACCAGTGGCAACTTCCACACACAGGCATGTGCTGACACACTTGCAGATAGACACACACATCCATGCACAGACACCACACATGTGTACTCATGCCAACAAAATACACTTTTTAAAGAATGGGACTCTGTAAACATGAATTTTACCTTTGGTATTTGTTTCTAGCCATCAGGTTTTCCCCATACCTGAGTATCCAGACAGTAAAGGAAGTGAGCTACGGCAGTCAGCTTAACGGAAGTAGCTCACATTGGGACAGGCCATTCCCATTAGATGCACTGTATCCGTCCATCCAGAGGTTGTTTTAAAATGTGAAGGCAGCAAGAACTGATGCAAATGCCTAAAAACCCTAGCTACCCCTCAGAAGCACAGTGCAAACCGAGAACTGAAAAGCAGGAGGCCTCATTGGGCTAAACTTTTCAGGAGTGACCCAAGACTTGCCCACAGATGATCTGTTGCTGGGTTTTTAGCAGTGTGTTCTTTCCGAGCTCTTTTGGGATGACACAGCCATGTTGTAAGATCCTACTGACTTATAAAGTTCTACTTCAAAAACAAAAAGAGCCCAGGGCTATTTTTACAGAAAGTATATTCTCCTGAATTACTATAAGTCCCCCCCCCAAAAACCATTGTGAGAGCAAAAACTATTACCACGCAGAAGAAAACAGAGGATTAAAGCTGTTCCCACTAGCTTTGTTTGTTGGTTTGGACCCATATTCAATACAGAACATTGCTAATCATTTCTTCCAATTACTTTGGCTAACTCATATCTGATGAAAAAAATAACAACTGTGAAATCTGGGGTGAAATGTAAATTGCTTTCCCTTGTAATTAATTTGTTGTGGGAGTTTATTTTTATTGCAAAAATCATTTGCCGGAGGTAGTCACAAGGAGAGGCACAGTCTGGTTGGCTGCAGGGAGACATCTGCTAACTGAGACCACCTCTGCCATATCATTGCTTTTCCCCAGTGCAATCCAGATAGATATACTGTTTACAGTGAATTCCAGATACAAAAACTTAGCAGTTTTAAGTTCTTTGCTGGTGGCATTTTGGTGGTGTTCTACATACGGAAAGAGGTAAAGCTTTGGTCATTCGCAGCCATGTCTTCCTCCAAGGGCTGTGTTTTGGGGGCCCAGGTTTTCTTCCAACCTTGTTCTATACTCCCAGTAGGGAGGGATGTGGGAAGAGCAGCAGCAGGCTTCTATGTGGAATGGTCTCTCAGTTGGGACCCTTTGCTACTGGCGTTCATTGTTCCCTGAAGCCAGAAGAGAAGGGGACAGGATCACTTCCTTCTCTGAAGCCAGCCTCTCCCTTTTCTTCTGGAATCTGTCCATGCCAAGAGCCATGGAAGGTGATTTTAATGATTTCTAGTTTATCTTCCATTTTCCTTTTTTCTCTTTCAAACATGAGTAAATTCATTTACATTTCAGAAGAAAACCGGGACAGTGCAGAAAGAGGAGGGACTTCTGCACAACAAAGTCTCCAAATACATTCTTTCCCTGGACTCTTCATCTTCTGTGTTCTGTCTGGCTCTCACATACCTTATGGTCTGACCCTATCCTTGAATTATCTTTACTTCTCAAAATGTAATTCAATAAAATCAAATGTTGGTATGGAAAAGAAATCCAGGAGATTATCCAGCCTTTAAAACTTTTAGTGTCTGTGGCCATGTGTGTTTTCTTCAAAGAACCTGATTTGAGAGCCCCCTTCCTCCCTGCCTTTTCCTGGAGCTCAGTACCCATGTAAACACGTAAAAGGTTGGTAGAGGCTGACAGTATTATTTGTCCCTGGAATGATTCTCTGCATGCTAGACAGGTATGAGGCCCCAGAAAGAGGAAGCCGTGCCTTGGATTAATCTGTAGGAATTTCCTCACATTCCTGGACCTCCAACTCCATCCGGTAGCTACACTAGTTAAGCTTCCTAAGACTCTGCTCACGATTTCATTCCAAATTACAAGGGAAAATTAGTTAACAGGTCTCGCTGACGGTTTCACCTTCGCATGCAAACCAACCAAGAGCTAGCTATAAGCAGAGACCTTTGTGTTGCATTGAAAAAATACTTTTATTATGTGAGCAAAGACAGAAGCACAGAAAGATGGTTAGGAAGATCTGAGGGAGAAAGGTTAACCATTTTCTTTAAGCAACTGGAAACTGTAAGTCCCAGAGTTACTGTTTGGCTACGGTTCTTTGTTTAAACACTGAAAATGTTTCCAAGCAGACAGGGAGAAGATGATGAAGTCACAGTATACCAGTATATTTAGATACTTTTTTTTCCTAAGATTCCAAACTGAACTTCTTCTTTCCTTGGGATAGGTTTAGATTCATATTTCTGAGATGAGCTCCCTCACTAAAATAACCATCTATTCCTCCTGCCCACAAATGCTGAGCAACTGAGAAAGAAACACTGCAACGCATCTAAAATGAGGGTGGGTGCAGGAGGAGTGGGATGCCTGCTGGCACGTGTCCTTTATGGTAATTGATGTGTGCAATCCACGCTTCTATTTCTATGGGAAGATGCAGAGAACAGGGTGAAGGCTGTGGATGCTGCAGGTAGCATTCCTGATTCTGAGAAAAAGAAGCTGTCTTGGCCTAGGAGGCTGTGGGCTCACAGACTGCCCATAACTGAGCATAGCCTTGGTGACCATCAGAACTGACTGTGAGAGTGAAGGAGCAGGTAGAGGGTGGGCAGAGCACCTTCCTCGGAGGCCCATCGCTACAAGACACTCTCACACCATTGCCACCACTCCGGTCCCCAAGTCTTTGCATCATTCCCTTGGTATTTAGGGTAGAGCCAGGATAGCTCTCTGGACGCTGCCCACCAAAGAGGCTGAGCCATGTGTGGGACAGGGAGGGACAAAGGGTTGCACCCTCTCAGCTTCCTCTGACTGGGGGAGGCTGTGGTAGGTCTCTCTCTAACCACGGAGAGAATTTCCCACTAACGGAGAGTAATTTTGAGTGATGGATCCACCCCCATATTCATTATAGGGGGGAAATATTAGAACACCCTGTAATGAAAATTCATGTGCTCTCTGTTGACTTATTAAGATTACTGCAGAGCTCACAGCATTGCTGTAAGCGTGGTTAATATCTTCTAATAATCTCTAGTGTTTTGCATTTTTAAAACTCAGCTCAGTAAAAGCGCATGTCCTCATCATTTTGCCTGTCTCTGTGATGAGATTATCCAAGGAAAAGAACTTCACGGAGAAGGGGTTTACTTTGCTCACAGTTCAGGAACTTCATGGAGAAGGGGTTTACTTTGCTCACAGTTCAGGACACTGTCCCCCACGCAGGCCAATTCAGGGCAGCAAGGGCTTCAAGTGGCTGGCCCCATCCTGGCAACAGTCAGAAGAAAGGAGCAAGAAAAGCATGCTGCCATCCAGTTACCTTTCTCCTTTACACTCCAGGAGCCCAGTCAAGGAATGGTGCCTTCCACAGTGGCGGGTCTCCCCACAGAATCACCATAACCCCCCACAGGAGTGCTCAGAGGCAGGTTTCTCAGTTGATTCTAGGGTCTGTCCAGTTGGCAATTAGCGCTATCACATTGTACATCTAATGGCAAGTGTCAAGGGATGCAGCATGCAGGTTGGAGTCTGTTCTAGTTTACTTTCTGCTGCTGTGATACAACACTCTAACCCAATGATTCTCAGCCTTCCGGACGCTGCAACCCTTAACACGGTTCCTCATGCTGTGGGGACCCCAACCATAAAATTATTTTCATTGCTACTTTATAACTGCAATTTTGTTACTGTTATGAATAATAATTTAAATATCTGATATGCAGGACATCTGGTATGTGACTCCCGTGAAAGGATCATTTGACCCCCAAGGGGGTCATGCCACCCTACTTGAGAAGCACTGCTCTAACCAAAAGCCACTTGAAGAGATCAGAGTTTTTTTGGCTTACATTTCCTGGTCACAGTCCATCACTGAAGAACGGTGCCATTGAGAGGAACGCTGCCTGCTGGCTTGGTGTTTGGCTCATGCTCAGCCCAGAACCATCTAGAAATGGTGCTGCCTAGAGTGGGTTGGGCCTTTCCACGTCAATTATCAATGAAGACACTCTCTCACAGAGTTGGTCAACCTTATCTGGGAAATTCCTCAACTGAGGTTCCTTCTTCCCAGGTGACTCTAGGTCATGTCTAGTTGACAATAACAACCAATCTGAATGGTTATACATATGCAAAGTGGTATTCTGGGGGCTCAGCTAACTCTCATACACCAGAAGATTAGAGTATGACACTGCAAAAATATTTGAACTCAAACTTTACCTTATTTGTAATTTAAGTAATATAGATTGATATTGATAGAATATGATTGTTACCATTTGTCTCTGTATAAAAAAATGGAGTTACTTACAACGCTTTTAAACTGTTCTTATTTTCTTGAGCCCCTGTTCATTTATATGTTTGGTATGCTTAGCATGATAACATCTGTCAGAGAGAAGCCATTCAATAAAGTCTTGTTGAATGGATGACTTAACTATATAACAAGTTTTGCTTTTTGTATGAAAAAAAAGTGACTACAATCAGATCCCACCAAAAGAGCTCATATTCTAGTAGAGAAGGCAGGAAGTGTGTGCTTTGGTAATGCAGGATATGTTATAAGTGATGTGAATGGATTCTGTCATTTAGATTCATTTAGTTTACCATGTGGGTCACAAATATTTATCTAGTGAGAAAGACAACTAAATGGCAGGGTGCATTGTCAAGGTCTTCATTATCCGTTCCACGTTGCATATGATGAAACTGATTCTTTGATCAGTCAACTGGCTTGCTCAGACCTGGATAAAGCGGTAGTCTAAATACGAGGGTCCTAAGGACAGGATGAAGGCTGTTTGTCCTGAAGCAAAGCTCCTAGATGGAAGAAATACAAGTTGATTGATGCCAGAATGATGTTCTAAGTTCATTGTTTCTGTGATAAACCACTCTGACCAACAGTAATTTCGGGGAGGAAAGTGTTCAGTTCAGTCTGTGTTTCTAGGCAACACTCTATGACTGGAGGAAGTCTGAGCAAGAACCATGAAGGATAGCTGTTTCCTTGCCTGCTTTCTGGCTTGCCCATTGACTCATGCTCGGTTAGCTCTCTTCCATAGCCTAGAATCCTGTATGGAGGGATGTTGCTGCCCACAGTGGGCTGGGACCTCTCACATAAATCATCAATCAAGACAATCTCTTATAGACATGGCCACAGGCCAATCTGACTTGGGAAATCTCCCAGTTGAAACTCTCTTTGTTGACTCTGTGCTGTGTCAAGTTGACAGCTAAAGTTAGCCCAGACAGATGATGTCTGAATTCAGATCTGGTTGTCTCAGACAGACATTCATAGCCACTACATTCACTGTTCTTTAGCAAAGTGGAGTTAGCTAGGCTCTGCAGAGGAAAACCTGCTGCTCCGAGGCTCTCAAAGCTATATAGAGATTTTTCAGACACTAGAAATTGAATATGAGGAGCCTGTTAAGCAAGCCAAAACTGGAAATGAAGGGGGTTTGAATAGTCCTTTCAAGGGAGTAGAGATTAATTTCTGCATGGTGGAGGACACAGAGGTGAGCAGATTCGGGATGTTAGCCCTTCCGACTGTGATCATCGGTGCTTCTCCCAGTGACTTTGTGTCAGTCCCAAAGTTGCTCACATTTTCCCCACGTCATTCTTAATCTCACTGTCCCTGGAACTCAGCACAGATCAGCTTGAGGTCACATGCTTTTCTAGACTGCACCACCCGTGACCATGGAGGCATACTATCCAACCAAGGAAGAGAGCCTCCCCATTTGCTATGTTTCAGTGTTCTTGCTGCTCCGGCCCTCCCCAGTGGACCAACTTGATGATCTATCTAGAGATGGGGGAACCTCCAACACTGCCTGTTCTGAATTCCCTCCTTGCCTCCATCAAATCAACAATGCCTAGCAAAAGCATAAAATGATTTATTTAGTACTAACTATGTTTTAAAATCCTCTCATTTTTGTTCTCTTTAAATATTTTGGGTGGTTGGTGGTATTTGGTTGGTTTGTTTTTCTGAAATAGTGTCTCATGAGGTCAAGACTGGCCTCAAACTCACTATACAGCTGAGGATGATCTTGAACTCCTAATCCTCCAGCCTGGGATTATTGCCACACCCAAATCACTATTTCACACTTGAGAAAACTCTTGTGTTTTGTTCTTATACTTCTATCCATTTTGTGGAACAAAGTTATACTCCTCAAAGGAGAAAATTGGATCAACAGTCAATGGGTCAGGAAAGATTACATTTTAAAAATAGATGAACTTAGATGTCCATCAATAGATGCATAGAATACAGAAAATATTTCCTACGTTCATGATAGAATTTTATTCAACTGTACAGATGAGTGAAATTATGTCAGTTTCAAGACAAGGATAAAACTGGTAATCATCAGGGAAGTAAGCGTATGACATGAAGGTAGAAATGGGAATCTTTGAGAGGAGAAGAGAGGAAAGAGGAGAAAGAAAAGGTATGGATGGCTGAAGTATGCAGATGCTTGAATGAGTATACTATGAAGCCCATTAGTTGTATAATAAACACACACTAATACAGTCTTTATAAAGGTGAATTTTACAATTGCTTATCCTGTTAAGATTTTGCTGTCATGGGACAACCCTCTGAGGGCCACCTTGTCACTCTGAATCACAGGATATTGCAATAACCCTGCCAATACAGTAAACTGCAATAAAATATTCACTCATTCATACTTGGCGGTTGCATAGTCCTTTTGTTTCAAGGTTGTTTGGTTTGTCGGTAATAACTGGAGTTCAAACGACTTGTTAATATGTATCAAGTAAACATTCTCCTCCTCAGTGTTATAAACTAACTAATAGTATCTAAACTACCTCAGAGCCCTTTAATTTTATTAAGAGAAAAGATTTTTCAATTTAAACCAAGTACATCGCATGAATTCTTTTTTTTTTTTTCAGCTGTAGACTGCCTGTGTTCTTTTTCATTCATTGTAACACAACCTTTTGTGGGCTTCTGCTTGGCCATTTTCAGTAACCTAACTGAAGTTACCCATTTGTATAAAAGGAAAAAACAATATTGGGAAATAATTGTGCTCTTCAATTCCGTGCTCCAATGAGTCTGAATTCTCCGGAATTAACCTACAGAATTGTATTATAAAGATAATTAAGCAATGGATTATTATTATTAATTACTTTCCAATAAGTCCCAGTAACAAGAAAATAATTAAAGCATGTATTTCCCTGTCCTGCTCCACAGTGCCTGCTGTGTACACACAGTTCACCCGCTTTCTCACCTGTTACAATTTCGTATTGCTCTCTCCTTTCTCTCATACAGTGGCTTAAGCAAGCAGGGGAAAGGGAATATAACATCAAGGGAGAGCAAATGACACTTATAACAGTCTTTGGAACAAAATGGAATTGGGCCAGTCCAGTGGGGGTGCAGGTAGAGCTGTGAACTGTGGAACTGGGGCATCTAGAGCCTGAGTGAACTCATGGGCGGTGGGAGTGGACGGAGCTGATGACAACACGTCAGAGGGAGAACAAGAAGGTAGGAGTAGCTTAGGAATAACTTGTCTCAAGAAATAGACTTGCATATAATCTCTAACTATTGCCAACACAGACACACAGTAGCTTCTGAGAGATGTGGGTTTGAGATCAGGCTCTGCACGTACCGTGTGACTTTGAACAACGTGTTTAATCGTCATGAGTTCAGTGCGCTCAGTTGCAAAGTGGCCCTAACATTGCTTAGCCAGTGGGGGTAACCAGTGGGGCTACATGCAGGATTGTATAATGCAGTGGGTAAGAAGCAATGCCTGGGAAATCATATACGTACTGGAAAATCTTATATTTGATGTGTGTTTTTCCTGTTAAGTCTATATGTGTGTACATGTCTGTTTTCATTTGTGAATAAATGCCCAAGTGTTTGAGTGTGACGCAACGCACACGTGGAAGTGTTCATCCTTGCCCTCCCCTTGTCTGAGACAGTCTGTTATGCTCACTGCTGCGTATGACAGATGAACCAGCCCATAAGCCTCCAGAGATTTCCCTGTCTCTTGGCTCCCGTCTTATTATAGGAGCACTAGGATTAGAGATGTGCTTTATTTATGTAGGGTCTGTGGATCTGAACTCAGGTCCTCGCGATTGCAAAGCAAGTGCTCTGCACGTTGAGCCACCCCTCTAGCCCTAGATAAGTAATTTTCAATCCCCCCACCCCAGTCAGTCAGGAGTCACCAGACTCACCCTCGCTCATTTCCCTACAAAGATACCCAGGACACTTTTAAGGACTTTTAAGATTGGCACTGTTCCAACACTAATTTGAAACAAAGAGGTATATTTTAAATATTTTATTAAGCATCACTCGTTGACACAATCAGTGATTACACTGGTAGGTAAATGGAAAGACACCAGACTATGAAACCAGATTAACTTCATAACCTGGGTCCACGGCTCACTGAGAACATAGTTTGTTGAATCCGGGCACTCTACTGTCGCGCTTGGTCCTGGCATGTCCTCCAAAGGATCATATGTTAAAGGTTGGTTCCCACCCAACGACCTTATTGGGAGGTGGTGGGAAGTTAAATATTTGTGGGAGTGGGTTTCCTTGGATATATTGGGACCCCAGCTCTTTCCCTTCTGTCCCTCTACTTCCTGGCTGTCATGACGTTAAGAGACGTCCTCTCCCATGCTCTCGCACTAAAGGCCAAAGCAAGCAGCCACAAACTGAAACCATCAGCTCATATAAACCTTTCCTCTTTGCAAGCTGATTACCTCGGGTATTTTCTCACACCAGTACAAAACTAGCTCAGTCAAGCCAAAGAGAGAATCAAGTTAGGTAAGAATATGCAAAGCAATGTGTTAGGAGTGGATCTGATCAATATATATTGTCTACACATAGGAAATTTGTAAAGAATAAGTTAACACAT
Organism: Microtus oregoni; assembly: GCF_018167655.1. Classification (NCBI taxonomy): domain Eukaryota; kingdom Metazoa; phylum Chordata; class Mammalia; order Rodentia; family Cricetidae; genus Microtus; species Microtus oregoni. The sequence goes on from NW_024543977.1 coordinate 1,433,028, forward strand.
CTTAAAAAGAAAAAACTAACAAAAAATATGCATACAATCTCAAAATGAAGTGGTCATAGAAGCCAGAGTAGAAGCCATGATGTAGACTGGCAAAGCTAAGGGATTTATTCCTGACCTTCCAGCATCTCTGCGTTTTATTTCATTGATAATGAAGCTAAGGGTAGGGGTTAGTGGCTCAGAGACACAGACCTCAGGCTTTCTGGCACCTGAATCATTTACCTCTCCTGGTTTAGACATAGTATATAGAGGACCATTTTGATTCCAAAGTCATACATTTTAAAAAAGTAACTATATATTAATTTAATGTTTAATTTAATAATTAGTTGAACTCAGTACAATAACTAACCTGAATTTCATGTTTTAGAAACTTGAGTCAAAATGCAATGGTATTTTGCAATATTTTAAATTACGATCAGTGGCATCTGTCATATTCTCATCCACCATTTCTTTCCACTTGAAATGTGTTTTTCTGGACCCCGAGAGGGTTTTTATAGCAACAAATATCCATGGGGAAAACATGGCTTCCAAACAACTGGCCTGATCCATGTGCACCAAGCCTGCTGCCAACAGCCAAATCGCCACAGCTTCTAGTTGCTGGGAGGTTACCAATGGTAGGGAAAGAACAGAACGTCAGCTTCAGTTTCTAGGGCTTCTCAATGATCCTGCAGCCTCCCTATACAGATGTGCCTGTCATCCTCAGCCATAAATTTTAAATGTTTGAACCTGGGCAGTCCTGTTTAGGCTGCATTCTTTGTGCTAGGCAAGTCATGTCACTAGTGGCCCAGTCACTGCATCTGTCCACAGTCCCATGTCATTTCCCACTTAGCCTGGATGATAGGATGATCACAGGATACAGTATCTATCTCTGTGTGCTGGGCTCTCGAGGGACAGTGCATGGCACTAAGTCACGGGGGATTGGGCTTCTCTCTGTACTGTCTGACTCCCAGTCAGCCTTTCCCATTTCTCTTGCCCTCAGCTATAGAAGCGTGCTGTTGTTTTCCTGGTTGGTCTAGTTTGGTGGATTTGCCTTGCCTTGTGGTATCTAACTCATGTTTTGGTTAAAAAGCAAGTGGTGGAGACTGTCAGTTAAGAGCCCTTCGTCTGAAGAGCTGTGTGGGGGTCTGTGTGACGTCAGTGTGTCCTGCTCTACAGATCAGCATTATTCCTCTAGTCTTTGTTCCTCCTTTTCTCGGTCACACTGGGACCCTAAAATTCACGAAGCAGTTACTGGGTAAACTATTACACTATTATTTGTATTTAACAGATGGAAATGCTGGAATCCTGAGTGTGTAGCTGACTATACTGTATCCCAGAGACAAAAGTGGGACCACAGCCCAGAGACCATAAACATTGGCCTCAAAGGAGTACACCGCTCATCTGGCGACTCCCCCCTACCCTGTTTTCTTCTTAGGTAAGTCTTGTGTTGTTGTTGTTTTTTAACTTAATCATGACATGATTGAATTAATTATGAGATAAAGCTATTTTTGTAGAATGTGACTTCCAGAGTTCTTCCCTGAGTCCAGGGAACACAATGTTGAAAGCGTGTGCTGAACCATGCAGCTTTTCCATACGTTCTTCTTCTGAAATGCGGCTGTGTACTGCTTTATGTGCTATTTATTGGTTGTGTTCCCAGTGGTAGGAGCAGATGTGTGTTTTCCAAGATGCGTATCATGTTCACTGACATTGCTAAGTCTGTCTTGTTTAGACTCTACCTTGAAGCTATCATAACCACTACAGAATAAGAAAATACCCAAAGACCATGCTTTCTTTTTCCAGAGTCGTCTGCATGGACGGCCTTGGGTATCTAGATAAGAAATGGTCCTAGTGACGTTCCCACCATAGCCATGTTTATTCAGCCTGTTTTCACTATAAATCTATCAGTTCAATATATTGGACCCAGAGAAAGGTAGTAAAGAGACTAGATCTTACCATGCTACCATTTTTATTTAACTTGGTTCTTGATTTAGTGTTTATCTTAGTTACTTTTGCATAATGACCTCAAATCGCTAAGAGAGCGACTTGAAGGAGGCGAAGTTTTGGGTGACTCACAGTTCCACGAGGTTTATTTCCTGGCCACTTAGCTTAGCTTTGTGGACTTGTGCAGAGAGAGCATCATGGCAGCAGGATGTATGACAGAAGGCACGTGTTCACTTCACAGTGCTCAGAAACAGGGGAAAATGCCAAAGAGCAAGGGACAAGACTCCCCAGCAGCCTGGCCCCAGTGACCTATTCCCCTAGGCAAGCCCACCTCCTAAGGCTTCCCAAACCTCCCCAGACAGTACTGCCTGTGGGGAACCAAGAGTTCTAAACAACAGCCTGTGGGGTTCCATGTTGAATCCTGGATCAAAAGTCAGACACACCATAGAGCCAGCACACCTAATAGTAGGCAGAACCTAGGTATGAACCATGGGTAGAAAGCTATTAACATGTCCTATAGCATCTGCAGGAGCCAGAACGTCAGCTTCTAGGTCATTTTCAGCTCTGGGATAGGAAGTTCCCTGGGTGGTTAGACTTACAAAACAGTGTCTGAACCGGGGGAACCAGAGTCCGCTTCAGCTCGTCTGAGAAGCTGCAGGGCTGACTGACTTGATTAGAAGGCGCCCACACGGGAACACTGGCCTCTGCGTACTGAAGCCTAGAGTGGCTGGTTCCCTTCACTCCACCAGAAGCCGCCAGACCTCAGAAATAGAGTCAAGAGGCTTCTTCACCCCCGTGATTTACTCTGATTTCCCTTTGTACACATATGGACTCTATTTTCTCCTGTCTTTATAAATATTGTTGTGACTGCCTCTGCCAAGCTACCTTTCTCACCCCAGGGAGAAGCCAAAGACCAGACACACACACCTCCCACCTCCCACTCCCGTCCTATTAGACACAACTGCAAGGGGCTGGAGCAATTTGGCCAGTCAAAGTGATGTGTGTATTTGAGTTTTTACAGAGCCAGGCTAAGCTCAGAGTCAGGGGGCTTCCATAAATAACCCGTATCCCTCTCTGTGTGTGGTTGGGGCTGGAATGCCTTTCTCTTCAGAGCTGTACAAGTATCAAAGATCAAAGAGTCGACCGTTTCTGGATGTGCTATTCATTGCAAAGCCACTGTTCTCTGTGGGAGGATTCTGGCGAAGGCAGCAGACCTTCTCCTTGCCGACAGTTGGGGCTGGTGGGTGCTCAAAGAACCCACAGCTAAAGGACTTTTTGTAAAATACAGATGAAAATTCACTTTCAAGGCAAGGGAAAACTGGAATCATTTGGGGTATGGAATGTGGTAGGAGGGAGAAGAGAGTAAAGAAACTGACCCGTTACCGCATGGAATGTGGTTCAAGACTAACCGGACGTAGAAGAATAACCCATGTAATTTACTTACCGACGAGCAGGCATTAGAGAGCCTTTGACAAGCAGAGCAGAACATATACAGGGATTTGGATTTTTAACCCCTAACTAGATAATGTACTTGAAAAAAAGACTTTGAACTTGTTTGCTGGGGTATAAAAAAAAAAGGTATATTTCAAATCTCGGGATTCTGGATAATCACGACACACAAGATAACAGCTGCTCTCTAGTCCCTGTCTGGCTGTGTGTCACATGCGGTGCAGACACACGGTATCTTTAGTCCTCACAGCTGTGCACAGGGGGCCTTGTCGCCCTGCCTTACACATAGGACAATGGGCTCCACACAGTGGAAATGCTAGACTTAAGGTCACACTGTGATTTAGTAGAAAGTCCAGTATTGGAACAGAGCTCTGGAATGGAGTGGATGTGACTGTCGCTTAGCCTAGTTTTGTCCTTCTGGCTTCTGCTGCAGTTTCTGGCCTGCGTTGTGGAAGCTGATGGAGCCCTTTGCCTTCTGAGCTTGGGAGCTTTACAGAAGTCTGGGATTGCTATGGTTCAGGCTGGACTAAATGGTCCCAAGTCCAGTGTGCCTGGTTTCTCACTGCATTGGCTCATCTGGGCATGCCATGGCTGGTAAAACTGTGTCATACTATAGGTGGGTTTTCCTGTGGAAAATGTGTCCTAAACTCTGTGATAAAGAAAGCATGACAGAGAAGCTGGAGAGATGACTCCATGGTTAAAAGCACTGGCTACTATTCCAGAGGGCTCAAGTTCAATTCCTAGCACCCACATGGCAGCTCATAACCATCTATAACTCTGTTCCTAAGGAATCTGATGCCCTCTTCTGGCTTCAATGGGCACCAGGTATACACATGGTACACAGACATACATGAAGGCAAACATTCATGCACATAAAATAAACTTTAAATTTAAAAAAAGAAAACACGTTAAGGTAAATATTTGATAAGACTATTATATCTGAAAGAACCCTTGTCAGATACTATGGAGTTTTTATGCAGCATGCAAAATCCTTTCTCTGAACTCTCAAAACACTGAACCTGTATGTCTGTGTGGGTGGCCTGTTGCTGTGACCATCTTGGGCAGTCAGACCTAATCACTCATATCCGGTACAGAACAGTACATAAGTAAGTGCTTCATCTGTTGTTCTTTGCTTGGGGTTAGAAACCAATGTCTGTGGGTGACACCTTCACATACTTGGCAATGACAGACAAAAGAACCATTTCCTGAAATAAATTATGTTAATGAGAATCATATTTTAGCTCCCCATTCCTTACAGTATCTCTCTTTTCTGAATGGCATGAGACTTTCAAAGAAAGCTACAAGAATAGTGTAAGGAACCCAGAGATTAGAGTCAGTACCCCGTTGATGACTGTGTGGTCCCCCAGAGCCTTTGTCCTTGTCATAGATAAAACGTGAATCCAAAGGACACCAAGAGATCAGATGTTTAAGGTGATCAGACCACAGCTACCTAAAACTGCCACCTTCTTTTGGCACTTAACACCCATTCATGTTGCTTTCTTTTTAAGTCTGTAAAGGTCAGGAACAGAAGGCGAGAGGCAGGAGGTTATCTCTGCTTTTACTGCTGATTAAATAGCAGTCGAGAGCATCATCAAAATCCCGTGGCTCTTCCGCCTCCGAATTTTCTCAAAAGGTTTCACACATGCAGTGGAAGAAGCTGTGAGTCAGCCTTCCCTCTCCTAACTTTAAGCTTCGAAGAAATCATCTGCCAGGTGCTGCATATGTTCTCAGCTCCTAGACAGGAAGAAAACACGTTTGCTGAAAAGCAAGGAAGCTCTCAAAACCAGTTGCACTTTGCTAACTTCTTCTCTTCTCTGGTGCCTGGAGGATTTTCTTGGCCTTAGATGAGAACTCTCCCAGGGGCAGCAACTCCAAGTGGGAATGGAGGGGAGGCATGGGAAGTGCCAACTGACCAAGAGGTGGGATTATGATATGGGAATAAAGAAGCATTAAGCAGGCACTTCTTAAAGGTAAAGCCCAGAGGTTATAGCTCCATTCGCTTCGTGAAGTGCTGTAATTTCCAATGCAATTAGAAACTGGTGTGCAAGGATGGAGACATGGCCTCTAGTAGAATAAACTATTTGGCAAAGGTATGGAGAAGAAGAAGCCATGTAGAAAAGAATAATAGAGCCAGAAATTATAGTGTTGCCCATATATTTATGTATACATACATACATACATTCATACATACATACATATCTTCATGCAATATATGAGACATCTGGAATGTTAGAAGGGGGTTCTCATCTGGAAAACTGTCTTCAGCAAAGCATAGAGTCACCAAGTGTCCTAAAAGGATGGACTGCTAGGAAGTACTGTTTTCTCCATCTTTATGCTGTGGAAACAAGATTCCAATAAGGCATGGGTCTCTCTTGAAGCAAAGGAAATTAATTACATTGTGGGCAAAATGCAACTCAACTTGTTGTGCTGTGGAGTGGGTGTTCAGCTCAGTCCAGGGTGCTGTGGGCTTCTTTGCCTCTTGATGAGGCAGCTCTGCTCTTCGGTGCTTACTGTGTGGCTGCTGCATTGGATCACCGGTTTGGATGATTTTGTTCATTGTAAGAAAAGCTGATGTGATAGAATAGCGATGGTGACTCAGCTATAAAACAAAAGCTTTTCGAACCCATTATTCCCTACCCACCCACCCAATAGCATCTCTTTCTGATGGTGTATTTCCACACTCAGGGGGATTTGATGGTGGTGATTAATTTATCCAAAGAGTTTGTTTGTTTTGTTGTTATTGTTTAAAAAAGAAATATTTAGCATTTAACAGAACCAAAAGTCAACCTGAAAACAACTTTGAAAGTTGATTTCTGTTTCAAGATCTCACAAAGACCTAAGGTGTGTCTACAGACAGCTGTGCTGGTTATACTCTGCCGCGCGTCCTTCTCAAATGAGTTGTGTCTGTCATGGAGGACCTCTTCCTCTCCCTCCCTCACCTCTCCCTCCCTTCCTCTTCTCTCCCTCTGTCCCTCTCCTTCTCTCCCTCCTTCTCCCTCTCCCCCCCCTCTCTCTCTCACACACACACACACACACAAAACACACACACGTCACTATATACAAAGCCCAGAGAAAAAAGCAAGCCCAATTAAACCTCGGATTGTTTCTCCATGTTAAACCTCACAAGTTGAAATCCCAGGTTGTTCCTTAAGAGGCCCCTGACATCCACATCTCCAATCCTGTTCATGTGAGCCACAGCCCTGCCCTGATCCTGCTGGAACAGCCCGGAAGCAAATGTCAAACAAGTACCTTCCCTTTTTTGCAGAAAACTATGGTACAGAATAAAGGGAAGGCAGGAAGGGGGGATGTGGGGGGAGGAAGAATTCCCCAGTCCCAGAAAACCACACTGTTTGATGGTAAGATAGAAGTCTCTTCCTCCGAGATTACTGGGCTAAACTCTCCCTTGTGCTTTTCAATGAGGGATTTCCCCCGCATGCAGTGCTGATGACCTGACTTTAGTTGCAGCCCTGGAGACCAGTGATTAAAGAAAAGCCAGGGCTTTCAAGGGAAGCTGGGCTATAATGCCTATTATGATAAACTGTAATTCAGAAGCATCCTGTAGAGACAAAAAAAAGTCAAAGTTTTAAATAGAGCTTTAACAAAAGTTCAGTGTCATCTGGATTAAGATGGAACATGCTTAAAAAAAAATGGAAGAAACTTTTTTGATTGCCAGTTACATCCTTACCCCATAATGTTTTGATTATTTAAATACTATTGTTCTTTATTATCTTTGGATTCTCCATTTACAAATTCACATTCTCATTAAAATATATTTTCAGTCTCAAAGTCTGTGGTAATGGTGCTTTTGCAGACATTCAAAAGGTAACACAGAGCTGCAATAAATTTGAATTACACAATGCACACTGTAAACATTTATTCTTTATACGGTCCATGTAGTCCCATGATTTTTCTTTTGTTCTTTTCCTGCATTTTTCTATTTTTTTTATGTTTTCATGGTATAAAAATGGAGCCCAATTTCAGCACTGAAGCACTGTTCAGTAGACCTCAGTGGTGCACCTCCGTGAAAGCCAGCAGTGACAAGTCCTAGGGGGAGAGAACATGTGGTGGTTGAGGCATACATTACAGTGCTTTCAGCGCTGAGTTCAGTGTTAACGAATCAACTACACATGGTAAGTAAGGGATCTTTAAAGAGAAATGGACACAAAGCTATGTATCCATTAGCAGTCAACCATATCACCCAGAACTTTTAAGAAGTATATCTCCTCGGAAGGCAAGCGTTCAAGAGTCATTGACTCAGTCTTCCTACTCTGCTAGGAAATGTAACTGCGGGGCTAATGAATATGGACTGCACATGTCCAACAGCTCTGTGCAGCCTGGTTCTTTCTAGGACATTATATGTGGCTTCCACCCATCCTCTGACATGCAACTCAGAAACAACCTGATATGCAGATGACCAGGTTTGAAATAATGACATGTTAGGTGGCCTGAATCTGGATCACAAGGGTCTTACACGAAGGGCAGAGAAAGGAAGGTGACCTTGAAGAAAGAAAGAGGAAAGACCCTTGACCATAAACTCTGGGGAAGCTGCATGTGGGATGGAAGATGGAGACATGGGAAGAAGCTGGGGAAAGGAAGCCAGAAATGGAGGGAAATGAATGCTTATGTTAACAACATCAGGAGTCGAGACAATGGGATATGATACTGACTGATATATACAAAATGCCAGGAGTGGTACCTTCTGGAGAGCTGGCAGAAAAGATAACAATATATTCCTCTGAGTTGAGTGGCATCCTTTCTATGTAAACCGAGTCTGTTCATTTGCTTTTCTTGTTCATATAAGGCCATATCTCTTTGCTTCATGGCTACTCTTGTCAGTGCGTGCGCATGTGTCTGTGCATGTGTGTGTGTCTGTGTGTGTGCATGTGTGATTTTATAGACATGTTCTTCAACAGGAAGCCCTTGCATATACTTAGGTCAGTAGAATTTCCCAACTTATTTAGTATGCTATGCATAGGGAGATTTTTACTGGCCAGTGTGTAGAGAACCTATGTGTTCTCATATTCATGCATAAGGTTATTTGTCTTATAGGTAGAAAATAGAATTTGAAACTTGAAATAAACAAATCGTTGCTTTAAACAGCGTAGGGAAAAGGATGCAACTTCAGAAATAATTGCTCCTTTCTATGCAGTTGCTTATTGGAAACAATAACCTGAAAAGGAAGCGCCTCTGTCATTAGCCTGTGATGTGAGGAAATTAGAAAAGATAAACAGAGAACCCAAGCCGTGGAGAGTATTTCCCACATTGCCATGTGGACATGATAAATTGGACCATTTTGCCACTTAATGGTATATGAGATCAATATAGACTCTAACTCATGAGCTTCATTTAGAAACCTCAGATCTGGGGGAAAGTGTTTTTAGTATCTCAGGAAGATTCTGAAAACTTTACAAAAATAAGTGTTTGTGAAATATGGCCAAGTTATCTCTTCACACATGAAAAATGTTCTGTGTCTTCCTAGGAGTTAAATTCATTTTGTGAAGTCGAGATTTCTAAAAGCAACATTAAAACCATGTTGAATCCCTGCTGAAAATTAACAACCTGTGCCATCTCGTGCGGGATTTTTAATTAAGCAAAAATAGTTATTTGGTGTTATTTTTAGCTACTGATGAAGGTGGAGCACAGGTGAGGTCACCTCTGGTGATGTAAGAAGAGCAGTAACCCCTGGAGCGAAAGTTCCAGGCGCTTGTGATGTGGGCGGCCCAAACTGAACACTGGTCGCTGGAGGAGCAGCAAAGCCTTTTAGCAACTGATTGTCCCCTCCAGTCCCACAAAATAAAGCACATAGGGAGCATGAAACTAAAGTTCATAGAATGTATTAGTATTAGCTATTGTAATCATATTGCTGTTACAATGAATAGTGACCATAAAATGTAATGATGAGGTGAGCAGGCCTGCTTTTCGTCCTGCCCGGCTCCCACATGGCTAACTTAACACCCAAAATAACAACACACAAATTGTATTCATTTAAACACTGCCTGGCCCATTATTTTCAGTCACTTATTGGCTAACTATCACATATTGATCTAACCCATTTCTAATATCTGTATTACCATTAGACTGTGGATTACCGGCACAAGTCTAACCAGTGTCTGTCTCGGAGAGGAGAGTCAGGGCGTCTGTCTGACTCTGCTTTCTTTCTCCCAGCATTCTGTTAGGTCTACTCTGCCTATCTAAGCTGCTGTCCTATCAAAAGGCCAAGGCAGTTTCTTTATTAACCAATGAAAGTAACACATAGATGGAAGACCCTCCCATATCATTTTCCCTTTTTCTGTTTAAACAAAAAAAGGTTTTCATTTTAACATAGTAAAATTATATATAACAAAATAGTTATCAAGCAAGAATTATAGTTATAATATTTATATCTACTTTATCTTTTATCATAGCTAAGGAAAACTATAACTATCAATTTATTCTTCAACTCCATCAAAGACTCTAGAAGGATATCATATTACTTAAGTAAACAAGAAGTAAGCAACTTCTAAAACTCTAGAAATGACAGAGACAACTTGCTGTCTGGACAGTCATCCAAAGTTCCTCTGTACCATTGGGGAATCCATCTTTGGCCTACAGGCCCATAGTATCCAACAGACATTTTTATTTATTTTTTTAAATATTTATTTATGTATTATGTATACAATATTCTTTCCATGTGTATGCCTGCAGGCCAGAAGAGGGCACCAGACCCCATTACAGATGGCTGTGAGCCACCATGTGGTTGCTGGGAATTGAACTCAGGACCTTTAGAAGAGCAGGCAATGCTCTTAACCTCTGAGCCCTCTCTCCAGCCCCCAGAAGACATTTTTATGAAGCAAGAAATTTCAAAGACAGTTCAGTCACTTTTTGCTGTGTCCTGCAGAATGTCTTGCAGAACCTTTTATGAGTCAGGAACCCCGAAGGATCATCTCATCTTTAAGCAAGTTCAGCAGTCCTCTCTCTGCAGGTTCTTTGTGTCCAGTTTATGTATCAGTCCAGGCAAGAGCAGTTTCTTGCCCAAATGGCTAACCAACTCCATAAGGAGCTTCTTCAGTGCCCATCTTCCTCTTGAAGTAGATTGGTGCTGCCAGGAGCAGACGTGTCTCGTTGTCCTGAAAAGCCCTAAGTTATTAAAATGTTTAAAATGCCATATTCTGAGTCTATGAAAGATATGAAGAATGCCTATTTAACTAAAATATATCTTTATATATCTATAAAATCTGACTAACATGACTACAAGCTTGACTATTACTGATGATTATCCATTAACAACCTATATTTTCTAATTATAGATTAAATTTTTAAAATGAACTACACAATCATAATACCTTAATCAAGATTAGAAATACATATACATATAATGAAATTGACCCTAAATTTATGTCAAAAAAACAAAATTTATACCAATGTAAATTATTCATACCTATATCAGTAAAATAACATATATTAGCACTAATCAAAGTTGTCCTGAACCAAGTATGTTCATTTATTTTTTACTTAGAAGATTCTTGTTGTTTGCTGGTTTATTTTTTTTTCTTTTTCTATGGGCGCTTTTCTGTACGTGTGTCTGTGCACTATCTACGTATAGCGCCTGCAGAAGCCAATAAAGAGCATCAGCTCTTCTGGACTTTTAGACAGTTGTGAGCTACCATGTGGGTACTGGGGATCAATGCAGGTCCTCTGGAAGAACAAGCAGTGCTCTTGACCTCTAAGCCATCTCTTCAGTCACAGTTTTGAAATTCTTAAAGACAGCAAAGTAAAAGATAAAAATGTGATACAGAATGAAACGTTTTAGAGGTGAGAGTATAATTTTCTAGGTTCTCCGAACTGTATTCCTAAGTGAGGGAGTCTGCTTGGACTTTCCTGTCCTTAGTCAGGAATGAAAGCTAACTGCTATAATAACCAACCTGAAGGAACTAGTAATGTAGAACAGGAAAGAGGAATTTACTGCTGATATAAAAGTTGGCTTATGGTTTGATGGTCCTTTGGGATTCTTTATAGTTTTTTCGATCTTATGACTTGTGTCGTTTTCATGGCCAAAGAGCTTATATGGCAATCAGGGACATTTGCAGTCTGGAAACATCAACATGACTTCCACTGCCATCTTCAGCCCGGAGCCTACAATGAAGTCACCCTATCATGGAAGGAGTGTTAGAAAATGTTTTCTACCTGTTTACTTGGAAAAAGCAAAAACAAAAAACTGTATGCCTTTTTAATTCTCAAAGATAAAGGCTTGAACTTCTCATGATGCTCCATCAATTCTTTACTATTTTTATTAAATTTGCTATTGACACTTTCACCACATGTACATAATGAGGACTGGCCACTCTTGCCTGCCATCTGCTCCCACATCCTTTCTGCCGCTGACCTCTCTCCTATAAAATCCATTCTCACTCATGTCTGCTCACTAGGGCCATCTGTGTGATCATGGGATCATGACTTTCTTTCCTGGGGTTAATCCCATTGCCTTGCAGTGAGCAGCAGTTTGGTTCCCACAGTTTCCCACAAGAGTGGAGCTATTTCAGGGAGCTGCTTAGCAGTCAGAAGCAGCTAGCTTGATGAGGGATGAGAGGTGAAAGCCACACCAAGAGTCTTGTCAATAAAGCAACGAAAGGGCATGGGGAAGCAAGCTGTTCTGCAGCTGGAGGCATGGTCCTGTTTCCATAAGCACTGGGTAAGCAATAAGGACAAGAAGAAAGCTTTGAAGAGAGAGACTTCTAGAAAACTGTCTGTCTGTAACAGAATGGCCTAGGGTAGGAAACTCCAAACCAAGCTGTGAATGAAAACGCTTTGCCAAGCCCCCCAGCAAGCGCACAGAAGATGGAAGCACTGCAGCTTGAGGTATTTGAGGAAACACCCTGCCCAGGCATTGGTTGACCACTGAGCCAACTGTCACAGGAGTGATCACCTAGAAAACCAGACTGGAAGCATAATTTAAGACATAAAAGTTGAACACAGATTCTAGTAGCTGCACAAAACAGAAGAGGGTTTGTGCAGATCAATTCCAACAAATTTTCTTACAAAGACCAAGTTCACAACTGCAACATTATATTATAAAACATACCAGTTTTCAACAAAATACTACAAAAATGCAAAACAAAACCAGGAAAGTGTACCCTATCCATGCCAATGTTCAAGGAGAAAGAGTGGTCAATACCAGCTGGCTCTCAGATGGGGTCAGATTTTTAGAACATCAATCACCCTGTTAGAATTATGTTCCCTAATTCAATGAAAATGTATAATGAATTAAAGGAGTACATGGGTGAATAAACCAATCACGAAGATTTGTTAATAGAAAAACAGAAACTGCACTAAAAGAATCAATCATCTATATAGATAGTTCCAATAAAGAATGCATACCAAATATTGTAATGAAAGTATAAAGAAGTACAAGGTTAATACAGAGAAGTCAATTATTTACTGATAATGACAGCAATAAATAATTGAATTTTATCATGATTAACACAAAAACAGTAATACTTCAGCTATAAATCCTAATGTGTATATGGAGAAATTGATCTGAGTACACAAAGAGAATACCATGTTCATGGACTGGAGCCTCAATAGTGAGAGGAAAACAGCCTCTCTCAAGTTTATTCATAGATTTAATGCACTCACAACCAGAATCCCAACAGGCATTTAGTGGTGATTGACAAATTGATTATCAAGTTTACATAAAAGCCAGAAGACCCCCTGGAACCAACAAAACAAATGTGGGGGAAAGGGCAAAACTAGAGGACTGCCACAGCTAGCTTTGATGGCTTTGACACTCCCTGGGAAGCTATGGTAAACAAGACAGTGGGCTGGTGGGAAAATGCTGACCAGCAGTGGGGAATGGATAGCATGAAACTGTCCAGGTAGGACCAACTGGATTTTGTCAACAGAACACAGGTGGCTCAGTGGAGAAGACAGCTAGTCCCTTTAGCATCCAGACACACACATACACACACACACACACACACACACACACACACACTCGCGCGCACACAATCTTATACAAAAACCTTAAACTTCTTACAAAATTAACTCAAAATGGAACTTAGAACTACATGTAAAACCCAAAGCTATAAAACTACTAGAAGACAGCATAAAAGAAAATGTTTTAATCATTGAATATTCAATATTAAGAAACTAAAACCATGCAAGATATGACTACCGGTCAGATTTCATTCCTGTTAAAGATTTCTGGTCTATAAAATACTGTCAAGAGGATGGAATGATGAGCCACGTACTAGGAGAAAATAATGGAAGACATTTAACTTATGAAGAGTCACATCTCAAACAAAGAAAGTACTAATCTAAGGAAAGAAGTCCTAATCTAAGGAATCTCTCCGGTTTGGAAAACTCTGGAATGTTAGAGCCTTGGTGATTTGGGACATAGAGGGGTACTAATGACTAGAAAGATGGGAACATGATATTTAGTTTAATCTTTTGTTTGTTTTTTTTTGTTTTTGTTTGTTTGTTTGTTTTTTATAATTTATTTAACTTTATTTTATGTGTATTGGTGTGAAGGTATCAGATCCCCAGAAACTGGAGTTACAGACAGTTGTTAGCTGTCATGTGTGTACTGGGAATTGAACCTGGGTCCTCTGGAAGCACAGCCAGTGTTCTCAACCACTGAGCCATCTCTCCAGCCCCTGTTTTTTTTTTTTTTTTTATTTTGAGACAAGGCCTCACTCTGTGGTCCAGGCTGGCCTGCATTCTCTCCATATCACTGGCCAACTTCAAACTCACAAGCCTTGTGCCTTTACTCCCTTAAACTGGGATTGCAGATGTGAAACACATTTGAAAGGAGACAGAATATTTAGATATTGAAATTCCACAGGTACAGACTGATTTTTGAACCAAACAAATAGGGAGATGCTCAGAAAAACTCGCAAATGACCTGCAGGAGAGGAACAAAGTCAGATGATGCACAGAATGGAATGAAGAGACGTATGGACAGTCAGGGAGATACTTAGAAATGAGACAGAGATGCTGTCTAGAGATACCCAGCACAGGCTACCCCCTTTTCCTTCACTCACTTGTTCTACTGGGCCAGCCCTTTCTTTCTGGCTAGGGTAAAGACACAGACCCAAGAGACAGAGCCCCAACCTGTCCCAGCTCTAGAGAAATTGACCAGCTACCCCGTCCTTCTTCCCTGGCCTGATGGGACCTGGCTTTGGGAGCAAGTCTGAGCCATGGTAGGAAAAAAACCCATACCCACTGCAACTTCCTGTCTGGATAATGTCTATTCCTCCATGAGCCCCCCTAACCATACCCAAGAGCTCTTAAAGTCTGACACCAGGACAACTTGGCTCCAACTTTCTGCCTGACTCTGCCACTGTGGGTGCATATTATCTAACACCCAGAATCTTATTTTATCCAAATGTGCCACCATAGCCCCACATCCAGGATAAATCATTATTTATAGAAGATAGAAAGAATGAAGGGAAGGGGAGGAGAGAAGGAAGGAAGGAAAGAAGGAAGGGAGGGAGAGCGGGAGGGAGGGAGAGAGGGAAGAAAGGAAGGAAGGAAGGAAGGAAGGAAGGAAGGAAGGAAGGGAAGGAGCTAGTTTAAAACTTAGCAAAAGCAAAACAACCACGCTGATTTAAAATGAGTGTAAGGCTGCTCTTCCAGAGGACCAGAGTACAATTTCCAGTAACCACACTGGTAGCTCAAAGATGCCTCTAACTCCAGTTCCAGAGGATCTGATGCCTTCTTCTGTCCTCTGTAGGCATGTGCACACATGTAGCACACACACACACACACACACACACACACACATACACACACACACTGCATGTAAATAAAAACACTTGTTTAAAGTGGGTTAAAAAGATCTAAGCCAACACCTCTTCAAAGAGGATACATGAAGGGTAAAATAAACATATGAAGCTCACATTTCTCATTAGCAAATTGCAGATCAAAACGAGAAATTATTCTAGACCTACTAAAATGCCTCAGATCCAGGGACTAACAAAAATAAGTGATAGCAGAAAAGGAATGTGGTAGAAATTCATTCACTCTTGGAGGGAACACAAAAAGAGTGAGCCCCTTCTGAAGGTGGCTCAGCTATTCTTCACAATGTTAAACACTGTGTACTGGTGATGCGTATCCACAGAAAAACCTGCCTATGGGTTTATAGAGCTTTCTTCAAAGCTGTCAAAAATCAGGAAGAACCAAGATGTCCTTCAATAGTTAAACAGATTTTTTAAACTATATTTTATATACATCTCAATAAAAGCAATTTAAAAAATACATTGTGTCCATATACTGAGATATTATTCAAAGTTAAAAAGAAATAACTGTCAAGACATATAAAGACATGAAGGAAACCTAAGTGCATATTGCAGTGTGAAAGATGAAAGGAGTAAGGGTGTGTGTGTGTGTGTGTGTGTGCATGTGAGTCTGTAGGCATGTGTGTGTGTATGTGAATGTGTGTGTGTGCATGTGAGTGAGTGTGTGTGTGCATGTGAATGCATGTGTGTGCATGTGAGTGTGTGTGTTGGGTTTGTTTCAGTTATTTTGAGACAGTATCTCACTCTATAGTCCAGGCTATATTCGAACTCATGGCAGTCCCCCTGCTACAGGCTCTCAAGTGCTGTAATTATAGGCATATGCTACAATGTCCAGCAGAAGAAGACAGTGTGAAAAGGCTATGTAGAATACAGAGTAAAAATCACTCTATACTGTATAAAACAGGAGCATGCTAACAAGTTCACTGGTTTCCAGGTGGAGAAAGGGGGAGAAAAATGAGTAGGTCTAACATGGAGGCTTTTAAAACAGTGACGATGTTTTGCACTGTACTCTGGTGTAGATCCATGACTATGCAGTGTTAAAATGCACAGACCTGAACAACACAGAGAGTAATCCTAGGCATGGATTATCGGTTTCAACTGATACGAAGAGTCATGTGTCAGTATTGGTTCATGGATTTTAATAAGCAGGTCACGCAATGTTAATGTGAAGGGCGTTTGGGGAAGGACAGGATGCATGTGAAAGTCTGCATTTTTGGCACAGTTTTTCCCTAACCCAGAAACTGTTCTAAAAAGGAAACTCCGTTAAAATATTTTCACAGATACTTTTTGTAAGAAGCAGTAAGAAAGTGCTTGTGGTGTTGGAAAGGCGGCTCAGTAGTTGAGAGCACTGACTATTTTTGTAGAGGCCCAGGCTTGATTCCCAGCACCAACATGGCAATTCACAACTGTCTGTAACTCCAGTTCCAGTGGATTCAATGATGCCCTCTCAGGCCTCCATGGGAACCAAGGCACGCCTGTGGTACGCAAACAGGCAAGCAGACAAAAGCACAAATTAGAAAATAGAAAACAACAATAAGAGAAAGTATTTTGGTCTACTCCTTGCTCGTTGATTAGAAGACCAAATGTAAAGAAAACAACATATTACTGAGAGTGGTCTGCGGGTTCCACATAATCCCCACCAAAGTTCCAATGAAATTCTTATGAAAACTAAAGTCAAGCCCTAAATTCATGTGAAAACATAAAAGACCTTGAGTAGCCAAGGCAATCCCGAGCAGAAAGAACAGTGCTGAAGGGGTCACAGTAGCCCTTCAACTCACAGTGAGGCTGTAGTGACAAAGAGCTTGGTGTTGCCATGGAAACACATACAGAACAATGGAATGGAGCAGGGGGCCTGGAACTAAACCCCCATAGCAAGAGTCACATCATTTTCAAAACAGGTGTTTTCTTAGTTACTTCTCTCATAACTTTAACAAAATGCTTGACAAAGGCACTTTAAGAAATTAGGAATTATTTTGGTTCTTAGTTTGAGAATACAGTCCATACTATCTGAGAAGCCTCAACAGAAGCATGAAGCAGCTGGTCACATGTGCCACACTGTGCCCAGAATTAGGAGCCCTTCCTTTCAGTCTGGGACCCCAGCCCATGAGCTGGTACTGCCATATCCAAAGGAAGTCATCCTCTTCAGGGTGGGTTTGAAAACCAAACCCTGGAAAACAGACAGCCTCTTCACCACGTGGTGCTGGGAAAACTGGATCTTAGAGGTTTGAAATTCGGACCTTGTCTCTCACCTTGAACAAAAATCAATTCAAAATGGGCCTTAATATCAAGGCTAAAATGATGAACCTGTTAACAGAAACACTTCAAGATACAGACATAGGTTGGAATTTTCTGAAAATGACTCCAGTAGGTCAGGAAAT
Source organism: Microtus oregoni (assembly GCF_018167655.1). NCBI lineage: Eukaryota > Metazoa > Chordata > Mammalia > Rodentia > Cricetidae > Microtus > Microtus oregoni. The sequence continues at coordinate 1,450,546 of NW_024543977.1, forward strand.
AACTCCAAGAGTTGACAAATGAGATTACACAATATAAAAAACAAAACAATAACAAAAAAGCTTCTGTGTAGTAAAAGAAATTGTCAGCATGATAAAAAAAAGCCTTCGTCAGCTGTGCTTGATAGCTAATGTCTAGAGTAAATAAAGACCTATTCAAATAGAGCTCTCACAACAAAGAAACTCCAGATCTTCTCATCAATAAATGGGCTATTGAACTGAATAAACAGTTCTCAGAAGAAAAAAGCAAATGACCAATAAATAGTTGAAAAGTGTTCAACAGCCTTAACCATCATAAAATTGCAAATTATAACTACTTTGGGATTCCATGTCACCTGTCAGAATGAACAGCATCAAGAGAAAAAAAGGACACACCTACTGGCCAGGGTACCAAGCAAGAGGAAAACATAGTCACTGCTGGTGAGATGTAACTGGATGCGGCCCTTATGAGCATCACCGTGGAGATGTCTCATTAAGCCAAAAGTAAACCTACTATAAGATGGAGATACATCACTCCTAAGAATGTACTCAAAGAATTGTGTCCGGCCACACAATGCTGCATGGCCATGTCTTTTTTCCTGCACTATTCAGATTAGCTAAGATATGGAATCAGCCAGCCCAAGATGTCCATCAACAGAAGAATGGTAAACAAAATGTGTTAGATATGCACAGTGGGATTTTGTTCAACCATAAAGAAATATGAAATGGCATCTGTAGGAACACTGATAGACCTGAAAGTAATTATGTTAAGTAAAATAGGCCAGACACAGAGGGACAGATATGGGGTATTTGTACTGTCTCTCACGCAGATTATAGACTTTAATGTTTATGTGTGGGTATGGTAGCAGATAGCATTCTGAAAGCAGAATGTGGAGGGGCAGGAGAACCCACATGACATGAAAGGAGAAGGTTCTGTTGCAGGAAGAGAAAGACCCAGCAGGAAGGGGTAGGGGAATGGAGGAAGGAAGATGAGAAAATGAGCATACAAAGTATATATGAAAATGCTGTAATGAAAACTTTGTGTGCCAAGTCAAGAAAGTAACATCAATTTAAAAAAAGTATTTTGTTCTAAAATAATTGGCATCAGCTGAAATGTGCATTCAAAAGAGGAAATGAAAAGTTTTGGGTTTGGGTTTCATTTTGTTATTATTGTGGGTTTTTTTTTCTTTTTTCAGAGACAAGGGTTTCTCTGTAGCTTTGGAACCTGTCCTGAAACTTGCTCTGTAGATCAGGCTGGCCTCGAACTCACAGAGATCCACCTGTCTCTGCCTCCCAAGTGCTGGGATTAAAGGCACGCGTCACCACTGCCCAGAGAAAATTTTAACACAAATACATACAGAAATTTAAGACTTTAGAATTTTTTCTTAATTTTTATAAAAACACAGAAAATATTAATTGAACAGTATAGTGTTGTTTATATTTCTACATTTGTTTACATATTGTTATATATGTATATATTTGTGTGTTTATATAAGATGCATTGATATATTTTTATGGAGAGATATAAGAATACTAACACAGAGTAGGAGCAAACAAAGATGTATTGATGTAAAAGTGAAATTTAATCAGTATTAAAACTAAGTAGATTGTATAAAAAGCTTGATGAAAAGCAGAAGGTGGGAGAACATGAGCAAGGAAGTCAGGACTGCGAGGGGTGCTTCCACCCACTGAGACAGTGTTCCTGAGCTAATGGGAGCTCACCAAGGCCAGCTAGACTGGGACTGAATGAGCATGTGATCAAACTGGACTCTCTGAATGTGGCTGACAATGGGGGCTGAGAAGCCAAGGACAATGGCACTGGGTTTTGATTCTACTGCATGTACTGGCTTTGTGGGAGCCTAGTCTGTTTGGATGCACACCTTCTTAGACCTAGATGGAGAGGGAAGGACCTTGGACTTCCCACAGGGCAGGGCACCCTGACTTCTCTTAGGACTGAAAAGGGAGGGGGAGGGGTGAGGGGGAAGGAAATAGGAGGAAGGAAGGAGGTGGAAATTTTTAATAAATAAATAAATAGGAGAAAAAATAAAATAAAAAGCTAAGTTTAATACTGCAAACCCTGGGACCAAGTGGTAGTGGTGCGCACCTTTAATCCCAGCACTTGGAAGGCAGAGGCAGACGGATCTCTGTGAGTTCAAGGCCAGCCTGGTCTACAGAGATGGTTTCAGAGCAGCCAAGGTTACACAACAAAAACTTGTCTGGAACAATCAAAAGAGCACTAACAAAAAAGCAAATAATTCAGGCCCCAAAATAAGCTGTAAGGAAATGATTAAAACATAATAAAGGAACTAATAGTGGTACACATATATTTATTAATACTTAATAAGATCATAAAGAAAAATAGAAAAACATCAAATATTTAAAAAACAAATAATGACAGGTATAAACACAAGTCTATTAATGAATGTACTAAACACATATAAACTAAAGTGAATGAATACAGCTGAATATTTGGGCACATCTGAATGAGGAGCTAGTTTTTAATCTCTTAAATAAAATTCAGAAGTAGAATTGCCACATATAAGAGAATGTGACAGTTCTTCCAAGGTGGCCATGTCACCTTCCATCAGTACTACATGAGCAATCTATTTGCACTACATTTTCAACTTCAGCCTTTCTCATCGGACTTTAATTTGCATTCCCTTAATGAAGAGAGAGTAGAATAGCCAATATTTATTTGAATTTCTATGACTCGTTTAATGAACTGGCTGTCAAATATTTTACCTGTTTATAAAGCTTCATAAGGATTACTTATATATTGATTTATTTTCTAATTATTCTTTATCAATAAAAAAATCAGAAATTATAGATATGGAATAAGAACCTGAATGAACAGACAAGCAGTGGAGACCAGTGACCACCTGTCTCTTCCATTCCTCCATCTACCTTTCAACTTCCTGTCTCTCTATCTGTCCTCAGTCCTCTAAAACCTCTATGATTAATTTTGGTCAACTGGTGGCTACCTCTATCCTCTGATTCAAATCAAACTTTATTGTCAGAATGCAATAAAAATATCACAATATATTGTAGTTTAAGTCCATGATGAGTTATATGTTTTAGAAAATATGTTTAAATCTGTGCCTTATATATGCATTTTCAGAATTGTGACATTTGAAGAAAGAATATACATTTTAAGTGAAGTACAATTTTAAAAATATCTTTGTTCATAACTTGGTTCATGTTGTAATGGGGAGCGGCGGGCTGCGCCCCACCACCTGGCTAGCTTTACCCGAAATAATTACATGGAAACTGTATTCTTTTAAACACTGCCTGGCCCATTAGTTCCAGCCTCTTATTGGCTAGCTCTTACATATTGATCTAACCCATTTCTAATAATCTGTGTAACACCATGAGCTGGCTTACCAGGAAAGATCTTAACCTGCGTCTGTCTGGAGTGAGAGAATCATGGCGACTCACTGACTGGGCTTCTTTCTCCCAGCATTCTGTTCTGTCTACTCCGCCTACCTAATTTTCTATCCTATCAAAGGGCTAAGGCAGTCTCTTTATTTAACCAATGAAATCAATACAAAACAGAAGACTCTCCCCCATCAGGTTCATAATTTTACAACATAAGAAATATTTTTTTTTTGAGTCAGAGTCTCTCTGTGTATCACTAGCTGCCCTGGAACTCATTATGTAAACCAGGCTTACCTCAAACTCACAAAAATCCACCTGAAGTCACATGCCCCCACTCCTGGAATGTCCTAAGAAATACTAGTTTAACTCGAGTTGTGAAGTTTCCCACAGATGTTTTAAGCTTCAGGTGCTATTTTCTTGTTTTTAAACTGTTCTGAACAGGTATTTGTGCTTGCTGTCAGGTAAGAGTCCGGGCTAATATCTGGAATCCATACTGTGATTTATCACCTTTTCACTATTCTCATTCAAACACATTTCTAGATGGCAATAACACTATGGTAAGACTTAAAAGCATGGAGACTGGAAACAATAAAAACAACAACTGACCATTCTAGATGTTTTACATTTTAGAATTCTCTTTCTGGTTTCTATACATGGCTGAGTGGTATTATAGTTAGAAGCACAGTGAATCTCCAGAGTTGAAGAATATTGAAAGAAAGCCAACAGTTGTGTTTCCAAACTATGAGCATGCGAGTCTGCACTCATGTTCTGGAGTCCTCCTCAGTTTCCCTAAGAGAGGTTTTCATGCTGTGCAAGCCTTGGGTGTGTTTTGTGGGATTTACCTCTACATATTTTACATTTTTGATTTTATGGTAATAATTCTGAATTTTATTTTCAAATATCCTCTCTTAAAATGTGACAAGTAATTGTTTTCAGATTTGATTTCCTCTTCTGTGAACTTGTTAAGCTTTCTTCCTAGGTTCACAAGCTCTATTATAGATTCTTTAGAGGATTTCTTCATGAATAATCCTGTTGTCCATAAGTAAAAGTGGCTTTACCCTTTTCTGTTTGAGAATCTTTTGTCTCTTTTTCTTGCCTTACTGTTCTAATAGTAGGAACAGTAAAAGCAAGCAACCCTGTCTCTTTGCAGCCCAAAAACAATAAGTCTGTCCTTAAGGTGGTAGCTGGAAGGTGGTTGCTTTGGTTGTGTAAGGGCTTTTGTCATATTTATAAGTTCCCTTTTATTCCTAAATGACTGGGAGATTTAATTGTGAACGAGTGTTGAATTTAGTAAAATTTTTATCTTCTCCCTACTAAGACAATATTATTTTCTTTCTTTGCCAGGGTCTCATATGTCACAGGCTAGCCTCAGACTCACTGTGTAGCCAAGGAACTTCTGATCCTCCTGCCTCTATCTCTTGGGTACTGGGAATACAAGCATATTGCGCCCTGCCCAGCTTATGTGGTTCTGGCCATCCAACTCAGGGCACATGCATGGTAGGCAAATATGCTACCAACTGAACTAAATCTACAACAATTTCTCCCGCCCCCCCCAAAAAATAATTGCATATATTTAGATGATGTGGGATTTCCCTCTGTGTACTATGAATATGTTTTATTACTAGTAGTTAATAAAGAAGCTGCTTTGGCCTAAGACAGGGCAGAATAGAGCTAGGTGGGAAGACTAAACTGAATGCTGGGAGAAAGAAGGCAGAGTCAAAAAGATGCCATGTAACTGTTGTACGAGAAACTTACCGGAATCTTACTGGTAAGCCACAAACTCGTGGTGATACACAGATTAATATAAATGGGTTAACTTACAATGTAAGAGCTAGCTAGGAACATGCCTAAGCCATTTGCCAAACAGTGTTGTAATTAAAATAGTTTCTGTGTGATTATCCAGGTCTGGGCAACCAGAAAACGAACGAGCACTCTCCTACATTTATAGGGTGCCATGTTACAATTTTAAATGTATACACAGTGTGTAATAATCAAATTGAGGTAATTAGTATCTTTTTATCCATTTGTCATTTGTTTTTGTTGAGAAACTGAACTCCTGTGTTCTAATAAAATTCATGTAAATAGATTTGTATTTGTACCACAGTCTCTCAGCTGTGCTATGGATCACCGGAATTTATTCCTTCTTGTTATTCTGATGCCTATCTTCTGGCTTTCAGCTGCCCTCTGTACCAGTGAGCCCTAGCCTACTTTCTACTTCATGGTATCAACTATTTACTTACCTTTTTTTCCTGCATATTACACTAACTATAATACTGTCTGGTTCCATGTTGCTCAACTCATGGGGTTTCATTCTTATATAATCTGAATTCATAGAATGAGTGAAAATAGCCCCCTCCTTCTGTCCTGAAAGAACATTGGTCGGATTTGTGTGTCATTTCCCAGACTGAGATCAGGAGATGGATTCACCAAGGGAGCTACTTCAGTCTGGAGGCTTTTCATTATAATTCAATCTTTCCACTTTATTATTTTTAGATATTCTCTCACCGTGTGTTATGGTCAGCTTCAATTGTCAACTTGACACAACCCATAATCACTTAGGAAGAGGGAATTTTAAGCTATTGCCTCTATAAGATGTAGCTCAGGCTGGCTTGGAACTGGTGATCCTTCTGCATCTGCCTCACAAGTGCCAAGATCACAAGTATGTAGCCTCACTCCCTGTCAGAAGGAAGGCTCAGCTCATTTTACAGCTGTTGCCTGTACCTTTAATAACAAGTTGGCTGTTTATATTTTTAAAGCAATTTGTATATTTCTACTGTGTTATTAGGATTATTAATATACAGCTGTTCATAACGGTTCCTTCCTATGTGCTGTCTTTGTTCACCCCCAGTTTTAGTAAACTGCTGTTATTTTTTTTCCTCCGTTGTCTTACTTGAGTCTTGTGCGTTTTATTGATCCTTCCATGCAACTAGCTTTAGGTTGCACTGATGTTTTTCCCCATTGATTTCTCTTATCTATTTCATTGGTTTCTGTTCTGTATTACTTTATGTTTGTTCACTTGTTTGTTTGCTGGCACTATACAGATTCCTGTATGGCCTAAGTTCCAAAACCCTAGTTAGGGGCAAGAAGGAAATGAAGACAGACACACATACACATATACAATGAAGCTGGGATTGAGTGAGGTTCTCTAACCCATACCACGTTCACAACCTGGAACCTCAGCATTTTTAACAAGTACATCATAGGATGTGCTGGGAGAGGTGCAGCAAGTTAGTCTGGGGAGGAGATCTCTGTAGGTGAGCTGTCTCTCAGGATGTAAACATCTGAGAGGAAAAAGTCACACTTGCTAGTCTTTGCACACACTGATCAATTATCCATAAGCACTCATCCTTGGACTCCTAAGGAAAACTTTCCATCCCTCTTGAGCCTGGACCATATAGGTAATGGCTTTGCCAACTTACCTTGAGTCTATTAGTCTTGGAATCCTCAGCAGGCCATGACTATTTCAAAACACACACTCATTGAGGACTTCACTCAGGGCTTCCACTGTTCGCTGTAGCACTGGGGAACAAATCCCAGGCCTCGCATGTGACCAGCAAAACTTTACCTCTGAACTGCGTCCTCAGCCCTTTCCTATTTTCTTTTGAGCCAAGGTAGACCTCAAATTTCAGTCCTTTTGCCTCAGTCCCTCAAGTTGTTGGAATTAAATGTATGTAGCATTATACTCAATTTATGTATAATTCAGACTTAATTCTTTTTAAACATTATGATGTGAGACCTATGACGTGCTATCTAAACTAGAGACTCTATAAAATGCCACTTCATCCACGCTGGCCCTTACCCTTAAGTTTCAGAAACATCTGTCTGATTTCTGTATGCCATATTTTTTATTTTCATTTACTCAAAACAGTTCCTGATTTTGTGCATCTCTCCTTTGCCAGGGCTGGGCCATGAAGGGTAGTACTTAGGCAATTGCTGCTTAACTTTCAAATATTTGTACATTGTTCAAGCGTCTTTCTGTTACTATTTCTAATGTAATTCCATTAACCCGAGAACATTCTCCATGTGTCTTCCTTTCTCTAGGCAGTTGTTCCTCTTGACATTTTGTCCTGTAAGTTTCATATTAGCCTGCTAGAACTGTGAACTCTGTCTTCTCACTTTCAGGTGGCCACCAAGCTCTAGTGGTGTCCCCTTCTGCACTGTGACCTGAAAACTCCAAACAGTAACCTGGAGCTATCATTGAGCTTAATTCATATTTTTTATCCTCTGAGCAATCATTGTGCTGCATATCATACAATGTCTGAGGACAATTGTTTCAAATACTTTTCCTGTTACATAAGGAGGAAGAGTAATTGCCATCCCTTTTACTCAGCCATTGCCCGCAAGCAAGAGGAGAACTGTCTAAGTCAATTGTGTTATCTCAAATAGCGAGGAGCAGAAAGAACATTAAAATGTGCCATTTTCTGTAGTGGAAATAAAATAAGATACCCATAAATATATTTTATAAAAGATGTACAGTGTAAGGGATATCATAAAACATGATTTTAAAAAATAAAGCATTTAATATAAAAACTGGAAAAAATATGATGCTAACGAATTTGAAACTCAATAATGTAAATTTATTTGGAGATCTAATAAAATTTTTAATGGTTGGTTGTTCACAGAATTTAAAAATAGGTATAATATTTTCTTATGACAGTAAGGGTCTAAGGATATTCACTATAAAGAAATATTTTGTATTTATTTTTATTGGAGCAGGACACACTCCATGGCACCTGTGCAAGGGTCAGAGGACTCAAATTGGAGTTATATGTGTTTGGAGGAGTGATCTCAAGCCACAAGGCTTGTGGCACAAGTCGTTTTAGCCACTCAGCCATCTTGCTGGCCCCTGATACACATCAGAATGAGCCTTGATGTATCACAAAATATCATTACACATAACAGGAGTGTGATTTGTGTAGTGTCAAATAGCACAATCTCTGTGACTTGGTTACCTGAGTATCTAATAGCAGCTACTTGGTCATACTGATATCTGGGATCAGATTCCTTATCTGTATAACAGGGCTCACTTCATACAGGAAATGATTGTGTAAAAAGTACCCAGGACAGTGGCTGGTGCAGAGATCTGGCTGTGAGATGTTCCCCTCCCCCACAGGCTCGGGTGTTTGAACATTTCATCCCCAGCTGGTGTCTGTGTTTGGGGAACCTGGAAAGGTTTAGCTTCAGGAGCAGGGTTGTTCACAGGGTACGAGTCTTTGAAGGCCAGTGTCCCTTGCTCCTTCCTGTCATTTACTCTGTGTTGTGACCAGCCTGCCATCTGAGAAATTTCACCACAGGCTCCCACTGCCCCCAGGGCATTCCTTTTATGTTATGGGTTGTAACCTCCTGAACCTGTGAGCCAAATATGCCTTTTTCCCTTAAGTTGCTTCTGTCAGATATGATGTCAAAGTAATGACCAAAGTAACGAACACAGTTGGCATCTCATATGTGTGAGATATGAGATACAATTTTCTTCATTTGCCCTAACTTATTAATGAAAGAAGATATATCTTATGGGTAGAGAAATAGATAAATGAAGGAGAACCTAGAAAATATTTCAAAAAACAGAACTATTAATTAATCGTGTTATACTTTTGGTCTCTGGGGAAGAATCTACTTGGTCAGCAAGTGGAGACTGTGGTGTACTTGTTCATATCATTGTAAAATCTCTGTGCCTTGTGTGCATCTGCACAGTGCAAGTGAGTTATGCTGTGTCAGACTCTCACATCTAGGAACTGCAATAGCACAATGAATCCCAGGCTTAAGCCCAGAGCTTAAGTCACAGAAGAATAAATGCAACTCTTACCATGTCATTGCCTTTATATAAAGATTTTTAAGGAAAATTAAAGTACATATACACATTTGTGGGTCTATGAAGAAAGTAAGAGAATAATTGACTGTACGTCTAGGAGTACTGGCCCTTCAGGGTTCCAGCAGAAGTCCCTAGACAACCTCAGAACCTCAGTGTACTGTTAGATGTGCTCGGGTACATTCTGGGTGGTGTGGCTATGGAGTGCAGGGTACAAGTTTGTCCTCTGTGTTCTTTATCTTTACATTTTCCTTATGTCCATTTCTGGTTTGCTGTATTTCAAATCTTTTTAAAAGTTTCTTAGGAGCACCCCCAAATCTACATCATTATTACTCTGGTCTATTGATAGTTTCCTACTTCCATAAGTAAGTTTTACATTTTAAAATTTAGTGCTGTGAAATGAACTTCTTGTTTTATCCTAAGAAATATTTCAAGTTATAAATACCCCTATGAAGATCCTTTCCAGAAAGCAAACTTTCGGAGGGGTGGAAATAGGGGTCTCCAGAGGACAGAAAGATGTGCCCAGGAAGCAGCAAGGCATAGGGAGCTGAGGGTGGGAAATGGAAGCTATAATAGAGAGTAGACTTCTACTTCGGAGTTTCCTAGCTGCTCTCAATGGTCACTTTTTGTTTTGGTCTGTAAATTATTGTAAGGAAACAAAGAATCTAATCATCCAGATCATATCAGCTGTGATCAATGACGCAGGCCTCTCATAGGTCCTCAGCTATGTTTGCAGCGTATAAATGTATAGGAAGGGGGATGTCAAACTAAAGTGTGCACAGATTGTTCCTTACATAAATACCTGCATCACCTTGTTTGTGAAATTGAGCCTGCAGAGATAAGAAGGCTGTGTTAGATAAGACTAACATGTGGGGTGAACTCTTCCATGGCCCCTGAGGAACGTCCAGAGCTGGAATGAACTTGTTTTCATTCACAGAGACAAGTGCAGGACACTCATTGGAGCTTCATCTTCTCCATTAGGAAAAACGGAACACCACAGTTCAGGAGTTTCTAGAATATTACTTAGGACAAATTTTGGAGTCCAAAGGATCTGCTGCCAGGGATTCTGAGGTGATGGGAAAAATCTCTTCCTTCTTTCAAAAAGACTGTGGAGGCCCAAAAATGTGAGCCTATTTCCACCTTGTCTAAAGGTCAAAGAGTTTGAGCTCATTCAACATTGTTGACAAGTGAGGCTACACACCCTGACCTAGGGAGCGGTTAGTTGGTGTTTGGACATTAAGACGCCTCTTACTGGTAGATCCACTCCACCCTAACCAAAGGTCAGAAAATTCAAGTATGCTTCTACTCCTTCTTTTGAACCAGGAGGTTTGACCTAGGGAGTGGCTGCCTTCAGGATACTCATTCTAAAGTGGCTTTACTATATAAACAATAGAATGCTTTTCTCAAGATTAATGACTTGGTGTCTCAAGTATTGAACAAGTAACTGTTCAAGTCGTCCTTTTTATTATGTTAAAGCAGTCTTTTGCTTTCCCCTTTATATTGAATATAAAAACGTATGGAAAATTAAACATATGTGATTTTCAGTATTCACTGGAACTTCCTCCCAGCACTATCCTATGTTTCTGTTTTATTATTTTCACTTGTGTCTTGGTTTTCTTTGCTAACTTTTCTAATCCCCATTCCCCTATTGTGGTAAATGGTATAGTTGTCAAAGCTGTCTCTGACAATTTCCCAAAAGACAGATTTCTCCAAAGGGTGCCATGCCAGGGCCAGAGAATTAAGGGACTAGGAAATGAGTTCTGGAAAGTCATTTTCAAGGTGGGGTTTAGCCCAGCTCAGCTATAGAGTATGCATGGTGGTAACTTTGGCTAGCTTGACTGGATTAGGAGCCACCTGGAAGATCATAAGAGCATGCTTCTGGTGTGTCTGTGGGGCCATTTCCAGGAGTTATAACTAAGAAAGGAAGGACATTTCTAAGCAGTGTGGCACCATCCTGTAGGATGAGGACCTGTCCAGATAAAAGGAAAGAGTCCATTACTATACACTTGCCTCTCTTTATTTCTTGACCTCCACATGTGAGCCACCCTCCTCCACCAAATCTTTCCTGACATGAAGGACAGAAACCTCTAAAGCTGTGAACATAAATAAATCTTTCTTCCTTAAGCACTCTCCCCCAGACACCATGTCCCACAAGAAGGCCACAACCAGCACAGCAGACAGAATAAGTGATTGAAGTAATTTAAAGGAAGACATGTATTTTGGATCATGATTTCAGGGGCTTCGTCCCTTGTGGCATAGAGGGGGATATGACTATTAATGAGCATTCCTAAGTATAACTTCAAGCCATGGGCCCAAAAAAATTGTTTTCAAATTCTTCATGAGGCTGTTTAATCTTTAGCTGACCTATGACCATTAGAGGGTTAGTGTGTGTGGTGCTTGTTAAAGTTAGAGAGAAGGGGAAGTCAGTTAGCATTGTATAAGGATGACAAGAAGCTATGCTGAGATGTCTCAGCAGCCGTCGTGAGGCAAGAGAGAGATCCACATCACACCTCTGATGGCAAATTGACAGACAAGTTCTCCTGGTATGGTGGTGATATGGTTCTGGTAGCCAAGCCCAGTGATCTGAGTTCAATCCCCAGAACTCACATGAAGAAGGATAGATATTCCAATAAAATAATCACAGTTAACTACACAAATGCTCTGCCACTGATCTATATTCCAGGTCTGAAAATGCTTTCCCTTCATGTCTGTGTGTCTGTGTCTGCACCTGTATCTGTGTGTATGTATGTGCACATAGACATATGAATGGCTGGGAGACAACATGGAGGAGTTCATTCTATCCTTCCACCAATTGTGTCCCAGGGATGAAAGCAACATCATCAAGTGTGGCAACATGAGCCTTTGTCCAAAGAGCCAACTCTGGCCATCGGATAAACTTCTTATTGTGATAAAAATATACATAATATTAAACCCATTGTTTTGTTCATTCTAAGGTACACAGTTTCATGGCATTATGTTTTTAGTGTTTCAAGGAGAGCCAGGCTGCTTTGTAGTCCCTGCCACCCAACTAGCTTAGCCCCAAAATAACCACACAGAAACTGTATTAATTAAATCACTGTTTGGCTCATTAGCATTAGCTTCTTATTGGCTAACTCTCATATTAATTTAACCCATTTCTATTAATTTGTATATCACCACATGGCAGTGGCTTACTGGCAAAGATTCTAACCAGCATCTGTTTCAGGCTGAGGATCCATGGCATCTCTCTGAGTCTTTCCTTCTCCCAGCATTCAGTTCTGTCTTCCCTGCCTACCTAAATGTTCTGCCCTATCAACAGGCCAAGGCAGTTTCTTTATTCATTAACCAAGAAAAGTAACACAGAGAGAGGATTCCCACATCACTTTAGATTGAACAACAATCTCTATGATCCATCTATCTCCAGAATATTTCATTTTCTTCAACTAAAACTCCCCATGTTTCCCCTTCTGTCCAGGGAAACCCACTCCACCGTCTTCCCTGTGAATTGACTGGTTTAGTTACCTTAAATTACATAGAACCACATAGTATTTGGGTTTTTTTTTTTTTTGGTGGCTAAATAATCCCATCTGAAATAATACCCTCAAAATAATTCAAATTTTAACATATGTCAGAACTGTCTGCAATATGGATTCTTTGACCAACTCTTTGGATGTTTGAGTTCCAAGGCTAGCTTTGAACATTTTCTCAAATTTATATCATCCTAAAATTTGAACATTGTATCATTCAATTGCTTGAGGTGAGACTCAGTTTCTTAAACAGCCAGTGCCGAGTCTAACTTAACTACATAAAATAGTGGCAATGAAGGCAATGCGCAGCTCTTTGGCTACCTGGATTACAGCAGGCTTTGGAAATTTATTAATATACAATTATTCAGTTCTGTAGGGAAACCTTTTGGAGTGCTGGTTATCAATCTATGGGCTAAACTTTCTTGCAGCATTTCTTGTGTCTTAGCTAAAGGACAAAGGCTAGCGAGTTCAGATTCCTCAACTTCCAAGTTAAATGTGGCATGAAGGTTTCTTGATTTAACCAGTCCAATTTCTAAGGATTCTTTCAAAAACACTTTTAATGGTTTCAGTAAAAGTCGCTTTACACTACGATGTCACCCATCTGTGCCTCTATGTTGTAAAGGAATCTGAAAATGACTTGGGATTTGCTTCATTATGCTATAAAGTTTCCAATGCCAAGAAGGTTTTTTTCTTCCTTTTATTGCAAAACCCTCCTACACATAGAAGGCTGACTTCTCTGAACCAACAAGTAGAGCTGCAAGCCATCTAGAAAGTTAAACACAGACGTGTTAGACGGCCAGGTTGTAATGGGGGCTGAACCTCTGTAATCACAGCCAGCTTCTGCTTGTCACTTTAGGAATCCCGTTGGTTTGGAGCATAAAGCAAAATGCTATGCTTTCAGAGGAGGATCCTGAGGTACACTCTTTCTTCTTAGGCTGGCGTATACAGGTATAATTGACAATATAAATTAAATACAGTCACCTGAAAACGATGCCTTGAGTCACCATTACTTGTTAGTAGTGATACTGTAGGTGTGACCTTGAAATAAATCTTTGAGCCCAACCAAGCAGTACGACCTTTTACCCACTTTAAAATGAAAAAGAGGCAAAGGTGCTAAAATTCTGCCCTTGCTTTAAATCCTCCTAATGAGAAACACAATGTGGGGATTTAAACCAAGTAAGCATCTCTCCAGCCCTCCAATGGCGAGTTTGCTTCTTCTCTCACTGTAGTGTAGAGAGGTGACAGTAACATGCTTTTAACTATAAAGCATCAAATACACTGAAACTTCCAGGTCAGTAAGAGCCAAATCTTAAAATAGAAGAGGCCGCTCCCTAACTCGCAGACACTTGTTGAAATGCGGGATGACATTTAATTCAATGGCATGTCACAAGAGAGCAAATAACCTGATGCTTTCTGTAGCTCCAGCGGATTCCTTTCTGATTCCCACAGGATTTTAGACGCTCTAATTTAATGATGGTGGGAAGAACAGTAAATCAAGGAGTGAGCAAGGAAAATTGAATAAAACCGGGGACGTGCTAAGCTTTTGAGGCTAGCTTTTGTGTTTAATCACTGAGAGCACTGGAGAAGTGTGTCCACCAAACACCCTGAAAGTCATGCACCTGCTTCGTCATCAAGCTCAGTGTGAGTGTCTGAAACAGGGCTAAGCGTCACACTTTCCCTGTGTCCCATGGACACTACACACTGTACGTAAGTAAAGCCAAACACCCAGGGAGAGTAGGGAACTAAGGAATGGCTCCATTCTTGGAATGTGAGATCTTGAATGCTTACACTTGTTCAAGGCTCATAAACACATAAACTCGGCATCATCATTAGTGAGGGACCGCAGCCCAGCATTGCCGTGAGTGCCACTTCACACTCACCAGGATCGGTGGCTCGAGAAAACAAAAGCAATGAGAGTTGGGAGGAAGGATAGAAACTGGAATCCTTGTATGTTGATGGGAGAAACGTGAAATGCACAGCCACCAAAAAAAGAAACGTTGCAGTTACCCAACTAATTAAGCAGAAACTGTTGTCATTTAGGAGTTCCATTTCTGGGTCTATGCTCAAGAAAAAGCGGGGACTAGAATACACAGTAATGTTATTAAAATACCCAAAATGTATGTGGATTCCAAAAATTTAAAGATAGATTATTCGATAAAGAGAAGGTGACTGTATTATTCTATGTACATACTGAAATATCATTTGCCTTCATTGCCATGATTTTATGTAGTTAAGTTAGACTCAGCACTGGCTGTTTAAGAAACTGAGTCTCACCTCAAGCAATTGAATGATATAATGTTAAAATTTTAGGATGATATAAATTTGAGAAAATGTTCAAAGCTAGCCTTGGAACTCAAACATCCAAAGAGTTGGTCAAAGAATCCATATTGCAGACAGTGTTCATAAAGGCAGGAATCCGAATGAAATTCACAGATAGTTTTAAATGACTGTTATAGACTGGACCTTAGCAAACAACAAATGTATCTGTCCAGCTGTGGTTTTGTAAATAAAGTTTTACTGGGACACAGCCTTGCTTGTTGGTTTACATTTTGTCTGTGAATATTTCCATGTGCCAATAGCAAAACTCAGGTGTTGAGAAGAGGTCATTCTGCTCAGAAGGATTAAAATATCTACTCTATGTCCCTATATAGAAAAGATTTGCTGAAGCTTGCTACAGTATGTTCTGCTAATAAAAAAACTGATATAAACTAAGACAAAATAGGAAATTGGTATTTTATAACCATTATAATTATGCTCTTTGATTCATTGTAAAATTGACATTTTATAATCATAAAGGTGTCTTCATATTCATGATCTCATTTGAATGTTGAAACAATCCCGTGATGCATGAGGGGAAACACTACGGAGCCTTCTTCCAGGTGATCCAGCTCTGAGAGCTGAAATGACTTCTCAAGGGCGTAATGACAAGTCTGCATGTTCTTCTGGCAGGGTGAGCTTAGACACATGCTGCCTACTTGTTTCTCTTGACAGCTGCTCAGCAAACAAGATCAGGAGGCCAGGGAAGGGCAAAGGTCAGGAAGCTCCAGAGAGGCCCATGTGCATTTCCTGTACTGCTTGGGTAGCGTGGCGGCCACCATAGGAAGCTGCCTCCCATGTGGCTGCTCTGCCATCTGCTCCTGTGCACAGGAGGTTTTCTTCCATACAAGGACTGCTGGGTTCATTGGTCACAACCCCTGTCTTATCTGGGGACTCATCTATAGGGTCTGTCACACAGGATTCAAAATGGAAGACACTTTCCAGGTCACTGCTGTGACTGAACAGGTGCTCCATGTCTGTCCTCAGTACACACATTAGTTAAAGACAGATATTTTGTCTTATTTTGTCTTACACAGGAGTCGGGTTCTTTGACCAGATGGCCTGAGTTCAAATCCCAGTTCTAGCATGTATTATCTGTGAATTCTTTGTGAGTTTCTAGACCTCTGAGTGCTTCAATTGACTCAGCTATAAAGCGAGTCTAATAGTAGTACTACCTTGCAGGCTAGGGATGACGTAAAACAGCATTGGTATCAGCACTGGTGAT
Source organism: Microtus oregoni (assembly GCF_018167655.1). Taxonomy (NCBI): domain Eukaryota; kingdom Metazoa; phylum Chordata; class Mammalia; order Rodentia; family Cricetidae; genus Microtus; species Microtus oregoni. The sequence goes on from NW_024543977.1 coordinate 1,466,750, forward strand.
CACCACTGTCCACACCTACCGTGACTGCTGGCATTTGCATGCTGAGAGGCACCTTTATGGACTTGCACAGGAATCCTGATGTCCTCACATCCAAGAGTAGATATGAGTTGTTACCTGTCTTTTCTCACCCAGAGGACCTCTTCAGGCTAGGGAAGAAGGTAGAATTCAGGAGAGTTGACTCCATAGACCTGAACAGCACATACAACTTGGAAGATACTAATGGTCTCAGCTTTAGAAAAACATGGCAATTTCCTAGAAAGGTGGCTCTCAGCCAGTTCAGTCAGTCACAAGGCTAGGGAAAAGCTTAGTTTGAGAACCCTCGTCATGTGATGTTTCCTTGAAGAAATAAGAGGAAATGTCCATTTATAAATGATCTTAACTTCCATGTTTAGAAGAAGAGAAAGTTGGCTTGAAGTTGATAAGAGCAATTTAAGTTAGCTACATAAACAAACCAGTAAACACACAGAACCAACCAAACCAATCAAACAAACAAACAAAAAAGGCAATTTGTGCCTTCTGAGTTTAGAAAACAGACTAGACCAGGCAGGCAAAGAGCAACTCTGAGCATGGCTTGAGCGAGCTCAAACACACAGGATCCCCTGAGAGCCAAATGCCAGAAGCCATCATGTACAGTGTTCTACAGACCAAATCCAGGAGCTGTCACAAAGGTCAGAGGTCAGAGGAGACCAGGAAGAGAGTTAAGGGGAGCAGTTAATGGGTTTACTCAAACTACAATTTTGAATATCGTGTTCGCCCTTTTCATTATGAATCCTATCAAAATACTGAAATTCCCAAGCTGGTAGTATGTGAGGCAGGGACATCTAGTTATAAAAGCTCTGGGGGCACATTGGTCTGAGGAGGAGCGAGGGAAGGAAAGGCAATGAGCCATTCGGGAGGAGCTGGGTATGGTGGCACACTCCTGTCATTCTGGAACTCAGAGGGGAGGCAGGAAGCTTGGGAGTTCATATCAGCTTGCTATATTATTAAGACACTGTCTCCAAATAACTAAACTTCAATAGCAGCAACGACAGAAGTAGCTTGGGACAATGTCCTCATGCCGGCAGAAGTAGCAGTGATGAGTTTGGGTAAACTTGGCATTTCAAAAGAAGAGAAACCTTTACCTGCCCTGCCTACTTTGCTGAGCAGAGCTCATGACAGTGAGATGTGGAGATCAGAGAACCCCAGAGGACAGAGGTTGGCCCAGCTCAGGCAGACTAGACATAGTCTTAAAGGAAAGGCCGGTGAGACTGGACTCTTGTGGGGAGATACTATACCACCACAGGCCAAAGGAAAGCCAGCGAGTTGAAAGGAAGGTGCGTCTATGCCTGGTTGGCTGGGAAGCAGATACCACTTGTAGTGGTTAGGATTGGGACTAGATGGCAGGTTACTTGTTGGACGTAGAAGAGAAATTGGCCATGTAGATTAAAGCAGTGTTTCCCGAAAATATTCACATGAGTATGGGGGTTCCTGGAACATGATGGCGTTTGTCCTATAAAGGTGTCCTTCTTAATGGGTCACTCACAACTCAAGAGATTCTTTGGGATCCAGCAGCAGCAGCTTTGTTGTCTTTAGACTCAAGCTATTGATAAAATAGCACAGACACTGCAAACCCCCCTTTTTCTTTTTGCTCGAATGCTAGGAAACTCAGAAATAAGCTCCTTTGTCTCTGGTCTTATTATTAATTATTTTTTATTTTAACCTCACACAATTAATCCTAAGAGTATTATTTTGCCAACCAATTTAGGTACTTTTAGAAATAAAGTTTTTTGTTTTTTTTTAAGTGTGTCAAACCTCTTGTATTCTGTCTTTCTTTGAGCGATGGTTCCAGGCGCATTTGGTGCGAGCTGTCCAAACAAATGCTTCTAGGTCAGCTCTCTTTTGTTTATCTAAAACAAAAATATCCCATACCACATGGACTCTGGCTCTATGTGGCCTAAGGGTTTGCTATGCACTGAGTGACAATGCGTCTCAGGAAACTTCCAGCGAGTGGAGAAGAAAATTAACGAGCCACATGGTGCTTTCAGGCCTCCCCCTTGCATAAGCCAGCTTCTTTCAAAGAGATGCACAAATGTTAGCACAGGCAGGCCAGTCTGTGTTGGGAGTGACGGGGGGGATGTGTTTACCTCAAGTATCACAGATCAAACCAAGCATGGCCAAGAAACAAATGGCCAAGGTGATGAGTGACAGAGTTTGATGTTCTCAGACAGATTTACCACACAGCGTGTGATGTCTGCAAAACAGAAGAAACAAACGGAGCAACCAAGGTACAGCAGCAGCAGTGGGCAGGAATGGTCCTTTGGGGACCTTCACATGGGGATGCAGGCTAGAGCATCTCCCAGGGCCCTTTAAGTAAGAGATATGCCTGCAAATTGCTTGTGTGAGGGTCTGGAAACCTAGCTTTGGCCTTACCTGAAATTTTAAGCCATTGGTCTAAGTTAAAGCTCAGAAACGGTCCATTTGAGAGGTTTCCAGATAACTATAATCTCTTAGAGCCTAGAAACAGTTGTACCAGCAACAACCACCCCAGGTATCCCAACATTCAGCTCATGTTTTATATATTGTATGTATTTTATATAACTGTACATATATGTATTGTTTAGTCTACATGAATGCATATTATATAGTTGACTATATGGATCCATAATATGTAATTACTAAACATAATATGTATATCTTATGGATACTTAATTATTGGCTTGCATAATATATTCTGTACAGGCATGTATATAAATGCATATGTCCCAGTAAGTGACATATATTTTATATGTGCATTCATAGACACAGACATAGTCTGTATACAGATATGTATGCACATGCATAGTTGTGTGTGTATCTAATATATATATATACATACACATACATACATATATATATAATACAAAAGTCTTATTTTTGTATTGGTTGTTTCTCTGGAGGACATTGGTATAGGCTCCACCTCTTCCCGTATCCTGTTTCACAATCATTGCTGATTTTTTTTCTGTCTTTTATAAGCTGCTCTGGTTATCTGGGCCCTGTTGGAAGAGACAGGCATGCTACACCTATATACAATGTGATCCCTGCTAAATGCTTCACCCACTGGGTAGGAAAACCACCTGTTCTAGACAGCTTCAGGATTCAGCGGCATTTCTTTCCTGGCATGGATCCCTCACTGGCTTGCCAGGCTCCAGTGCATGGCCAAGTGCCACAGGCTCAGCAGCCATGGCATCAGTACCCACTTGGGACCGGGCTGTACTGCTGGTGCCCATCTCTTCGGTAGAGAAACCTGGACGATAAGCCTTCACTCAGCAGCTACAGGGCTGCTAGGCTCTGACACACTGTGCTCGGCAGTCTACAAAGAAGCCAGTTAGTTGTGGGGTTTTTTTTGTTTTGTTTTTTTGTTTTTTTTTTGTTTTGTTTTTTTGTTAATCTTATTCCTGAAAGAGACTGCAAGGAAGATTCCGAAAAGAAAGGAGCCAGGGGCAGCTTGAGGAGGCATGACTTTGGACGAAATGGAGAAGACTTATGCTTCTCCCTCAGACACCTGGCCTGTCTGATTTGAACAGGATTTTAAAGAGTGAAGGGGGTCACTTAAGTTTTATGCTTTCTAGTTCAGTGATGCAGTGGAATTCGGGAAGGCACTGGCCTGTCATCCTCACAGGTTCCTGTTGTCATTAAGGGTTACTCCCAGGTTCTCTGGGTTTTTAGTGGTCTAAAACCACAAGTGGGATCCCACTGGGGACCTTCAGTTCCAAGTCAGGATTTAAACTGCCGACTCTGGTGGATCTTAGGACTGACTGCACCAGATTTGCTAGATAGTGTTAAAGTCAGGGAAATTTTGGGCAGATGAGGTGAGGAGGTAGGTGTGTGTGTGTGTGTGTGTGTGTGTGTGTGTGTGTGTGTGTGTGAAAGAGAGAGAGAGAGACAGAGACAGAGACAGAGTGACAGAGAGAGATAGAGAGAGAGATTACCATTTACCAGATGAAGGGAAGGGCAGGTGTGTTATCTGAGGCCATCTGTATTGCCTTCTGGTTGATCAAAATTATACCAACTTTATCATTTAAATGACAGGAATGGGTCTTCCTCTGAGGAAGGCATACTCCAGTCGATTCCAAAATTTATACTCTTCCTGGCCTCTCATTCTCTCTTGATGCAGGGCTAAGTAGCTGCACATTTATCAGGGCATTTGCTCATTAAGGCCATTACATGATCACAGATTCCCAGAACGCTTTTCTAGTTCTTAGAGTGTTTGTACAGTTTCTCCCTGAGGGAACATAGAATAATTGAGGTTGGAAACAGCTTAACCCCCAAGAAGTAAAAATCACTGACATGGGAAATGAAGAGGGAAAGGGGTCACCCTTAGTGCAAAAGGGGCTGCATGCTTCTAGTGGGCTCCTGTGTGTTCAGTTGGCGAAAGGACTGTTTTCGGCCTAAGGAAAACCTGCCGCGTGAACACACCTGAGTTTTACATGTTACTGTCAGCCTTTCAGAACACGGAGTAATTACAACTACTCAGAGGAACGCCAGGCTCCTTTAAAGGTAAAATAACATAGTCCCAGATTCTCAACACACAGATACATGCAAGCGTGTACGTGCGTGCGCACACGAGCACCCCGCGCGCGCGACACACACAGAGGGAACATGCACACACATATACCCCCGCACTCACTTATACAGGCATACAGCTCTCCTGTCATCTGTTATCGGGTGCCACACAGCAGCCCCAAGAGGTATGGAAAATGCAATCTTCTGGCTTTTCTCTCTTCCCACGGTGCTCTTCGTGTTCTGTAAACAGTAGAAGTGTTTCTGTAGGTGGGCATTCTTTGCACCGGCCAGTCTTAGACTATAATATAGGAATGTGCTAAGGCAAGGAAATATTTGCTTGTACAAATGCCTGGAAGCCTTACGTGGCACGAGCTCTAAAGTCCTGTAAATCTCACATCTGGCTTATTTTCACATCCTGTACCTGAGTGGATGGGGCTGTATTTACATTCGTTTTCCTTTTCTAGTCCTCCAGCATCTAGTCTGAACGTGCCGGGATGTCTCTGGGAGAGCTTGCCTGTATGCATATTTCACATTCCTGATTCCAGAATCTGCAGGTCCCTGGCGTTAGAGCATTTACCATTGAATACTTGTCTTTGAAACACCTTTCCATTCCACAGGAGTGAATGGGCGATGTGGCAGCAGGATGCCTTTGTTTAAAAAACAAAAACAAACGAAAAACAAGTGCCCCCCCCCCCCCCCCCCCCCCCGCACAGCCCAGCCCAGCCCATCACTTTCTATCCAGCTGAACTCCACACTGTCACTGGCTGTTGAGAAGTGTAACTCGTAGGATAAATTTTAGAATTTGCTGCCCCAGTAGGTACCATTCTAGAGCTGATCTTTCTTGTTTTGTTTTTATTCGGGGGTGGGGTGTCTTCCCTGCCGTTTAAAATGTCCAAGTCCTCCCGCTTGGCTAAATCCTTCTTTACTAGCGCGGCTTCTAAGCTGCCGTCCTCTAAGAAGGATGATTTAAGCAGCAAGTCGAAGAAAACCAGCCTAGGTGAGAAGACGGAGAGGACTGGAAGTGAAGGAAACTTGGAGAAGCAGGTGCAGGCTGTGGCGACTCCAGCTCCGCGGAAGGCAGCGGCTCACAAAGGTAAGGCTGCAGGTAGCGGCTGGCCTCCAGCCTGCCTAGAAACTTTCTGCTTATTAACCCTGACCCGTAACTGGCATAGATACAGCTACGGCAGGGACGCAGCGTCTGTGCTCAGCTGTGTCCGTGGACATGCACCCTTTCCCAGTACACTGTAAAATAACCAATCGTTAGAATGGTGGAAGAGATGGTGGTTTAATTAAAGAACGATGAGAGCAAAGCTGAGGGTTGTGGTTTCCTTGCAGACGAGGGTTTGTGTTTGCATTCTATAATCTTTGATAATCTGATCATGTCTGCATAAAGTTTCTTGCTGTTGCTTTACCTATGTGGAAAGAAATAGAAAAGTCTCCTAAAGCCATGTCATTAATTAGCAGAGAAAATTTTGCATGTTTAATTATTGGCAGTCTCTGTTTAAAATGATGCTTCTCTGAAATGCTAATCTAACAATGAATAAGAATTCTTTGCCAAGTGAGGCAAAACTTCCTGCTAACCTTGTTACCTGGATAAGTCTTTCAGAAGTGTGTTAGGATGTGTTGCTTAACAAGAGTACTGTTAACTATTTGACCTGGAACTGAAAAATGTTGACCTACTGAGAACGTCTATTTTAGTGTAGATAATCACAGAGGGCAATTAAATCGTATTTTAAAATTCTAATACCAATTTCTCCCACATTAAATTTCTAAGAAGTATTTTACAGTGCTGATTTTAATATGTTTTGAGCTCTTGTCTAACAATATAATAGCTTTGTCCTGAAGAAAAAGTTTTTATTTTATGCAGAAGAACAAATTCATTTTGTAATTTCAATCCTGGCCTCTTCTGTTTAAAAACTATTAAAAGGAATATATAATGGTACATTCTTGTGCTGTACGCTATTTCAAAAAATGCAAATATCTTTCTAGGAATTATTTTTCTTCATTACCTTTGTTGTTGTTTTGTCCATTTGAGCAATTAAGTGTTTGTATATAAAAGCTGGAGCCAAAAGATTTTGTGAAAAGTCGTGCATAAAATAAACATGGATAAACTTTAGAAGTATTGAGAGAAGTTGTTGAAGAGACTGAATTTTGGCTGCCTGAAAAGGAAATTGTGCTATGATAATATCCATAAATATTCAATGAAAAAGAATGTCAACCTTTCCCACCTATAGGATGCGTATAGTGCATGCAACTGTGTCTATTTGATATATCAGGAGGACCTTTACACGAGACCAAGCAAGTTCTTAGTCCAAAGATTATTGATCATGCTGACCCTCTCCTGGCCAATTTGAGGATGCATCTGAAAAGAATTTGTAGGTGAAAATAATGTTTGATAGCAATTGTTTAGGGACTTTGCTTTAAAAGTCATTAAAACCAAGAATTTTTATACAGTACAAGATCAATATGATAATGACATTTTTGTAAAATAAATAAACTAGCAGAAGATTATAAATTAACAGAGTGGTATTTTCTTCATACCTCTCTGGGAGGAAAAGGAAAGCTAAAACATAAAAATTTTGAGATTAGCCAGGCATGGCGGTACAAACCTTTAATCCCAGCACTCAGGAGGTAGAGGCAGGTGGATCTCTGTGAGTTCAAGGCCAGCCTGGTCTACAGAGCAAGTTCCAGGACAGCCAGGACTATTACACAGAGAAACCCTGTCTTGAAAAACAAAAAAAACAAAAAAAACAAGAACAAAAAAAAAGAGGGAGAGAGAAAGAAAAACTTTTAAGTTGAAAACAGGAGAGAAAGACATTGTTAGAATTCACTTTTGATCAAAATTCTTTTCAAAAGCAGTCTCTTTACCCCAGTTAACACTACTAATTATTGTCATGACCATGACCAAAGCAAGTTGGAGAGAAAAGGGTTTATTTGATTTATATTTCCACATGGTTGTCCATCACTGAAGGAAGCAAAAGCAAGAATCTGGAGGCAAAGGCTGATGCAGAGGCCATGGAGGTGTGCTGCTTACTGGCTTGTTCTCCATGGCTTGCTCAGCCTACTTTCATATAGAACCTAGGACCACCAGTGTAACCCCATCCACAAGGGGGGAGGATGGTCCCCTATCAATCACTAATTAAGAACTTCCCCTATAGGCTTGCCTACAGCCCAATCTTACAGAAGCATCTGCTTAGTTGAGGCTCCCCTCTCTCCATTGACTATACCTTGTATCATGTTGATATAAAATTAGCCATCATACCTTCATATCATATAGTATCCATAGGAATGTCAGTTGTTGAAGAGCAATAGAAATTCGGTAACAGGATTATGTTAGGTTTTCATTGAAGTGGTGTCATGTGATTAAGAAATCCAAGGCAAAAAGGAGGTTGGGAGGTACTGGAAGAGAAAAGGGAAACTTTGGTCAGAATGTAGATGGATGGATAGATAGATAGATAGATAGATAGATAGATAGATAGACAGATAGATAGAAGATGAATAAATAAGTAATTAAATACATCAAAAAAAAATCCAAGGCCAGGACCAGAGAGATGACTCATGGGTAAAGTTGCTTCATACCATGCCTACTCTCTTCAGTTCTACCCATCCCTGCCAGAGCCCCATATGGTAGAAAGAGAAAACTAACTCACACAAGCTTTCTTCTGACCTCCCCACTTTCTGCCATGATACACAACAGACATGCACGCACACGCGCACACGTGTGAGCGCACCATAAATAGATAAATAGATGTGAGGATGAATACATGATAGATAGATAGATAGATAGATAGATAGATAGATAGATAGACAGATGTAAGAATCCTGGGGATGGAAACATGGTTCAGTGATTAAACACTGGCCTGGCATGTGAGATCCTAGATAAAATCTCTAGCACTATAGGAAAAAAAAACAAACAAACAAACCCAAGTCAGACATAGTGGTACATGCCTATAATTCCAGTATTGGGAGGCAGAAGGATTGTGGAAATTTTGAAGCAGTCTAGCAAGACCCTGTCTCAAAGTAAAGAACAATCCTAATGTTCAGACATGTTCAACAATCAGACATGCCATTGTGTTTGCATTTGAGTTGAGCCATGTTGTCCTCACAGAGATCTTGGTTTTACAGTTTAGAGAGTTAATTGCATTTGTGCCATGACTGTGCCTTGGTCTTTGTTACATGTCTGGTTTCTTGTCACCCAACTGCATTTTTAATTTTGTCTAAAGTCTGAGTCTCATCTAGTGTATTTCACAAATTACAGCAGGACTTCACCTTCATCTGCTTCCAAGGTCCCCTCCTCTACTCTTTAGTGTTATAATCTATGCTTTTATTTCACATTAAAATATTAATGTCATGTGCTGTTACCATAACTAGGTCTTTCATAGTTTATCTGGTGACCAGTTCTAAACATTGAAAATTAGCAAAGCACATAACAAAGATGACCTTATAAATATTTTTCATGGCTAATACAAGACTGCTGTGGGAGCATATTTTGCTCCTTCAGCCAATAGCATTTAAGATACCAGCCCACTTGGGCATGGTCTCTTATACTATAAAAGCAGCGGTAACTGTGCGCCCAGTAACCATGCTCCTGCTCTCTTGCTTCCTGCTCCCGCTTCCAGCTGCTAGACTCTGTTCCTGTTCACGTAGAGTACTGTTGTCTAGGTCAGTGATCTGTAAGTTTTCCCCTTAAATAAATAACCCTTTTATTATTCATAATTCTGAACTGGTGTGGGATTGTTTTGTGACTTACGACATCACAAGATACCTGATGTTGTCATTGCCTCTAGTGGTTTTAAAATCTTAGTCTTCTTCTCTGTGGGGCATTTCCAGTTTCTCCAAGGAAAGAAACACCTTTCTATCCCAAATGTGTTTCTGTTCCCTTCAGCCACATTGCCTGCCTTTTCCTGCCCAGTTTCTAGAACATTGAACAGCTATCTCTTTGCTCCATTTTGCTAAAATCACAACCCCCAGAAACAGAGAAAAGGCTGAATGGGAAGAAGACATTCTGCGTGTTTGCATGTCCCAAATACCTTTCTTCTCTGTTAAAGTCCCCAAGGTATTCTGAGTGGATATGGTTTTCTAGATTGAATCAGTAGCCCTGGGCCACTCGCGCATTCATGCTTTCTTTGTAGGTAAAGTTTTTCCTCATTCTTTCAAAGCTTTCAGGATCTGCTCTTGATCTTTGATGTTTCAGAACTTCTCTCAAGTCTTTGAAAGTGCTGGGTTTTTTGTCCACTTTGACTGGATCTTTAATGGGCTCTTTCAAGTCCAAGGGAGCCCTTAGCCCAGACTATCCTGATAATTCTTAGATGACTTATCTATCTGTATGTATGAACCTCTAGTAGTTGACTGGTGTTGTGTGATGTTTATCTTTACTTATATTTTTAATTCACATTTTATCTTTTGGATCTTCTTAATTTTATTTTCCAACTCCTCTACTATATAATTATGATTGTTGTGCTGTGAATGCCTCAAGAGTGTTTGTCACTCTAATTTTGAGACCACAATACATGGCATTACTTTATGTGTATAAGCAGTGTGCTTGCAAGGTAGTCACTTAGCATAGTTATCATTGCCTCTGCTGCTTTGAGGGTACTGTGAAATGATTAACCTCATCGCTGGGATGCTGCTACGCTTTTCATTCCTAATCAGTGATCCATGTGGATCCCGGAAAAGAAGATCCAGGCCGCCAGTGATCCAGATCATAGCATTCATAACTGTCTCCCTTAAAGAGCTTCTGCCATGATGGGAATCCACCAAATGGAAGATTAGTGTTATTGTGCTCTGATACAGGCTAGGTCTTTCCAGTTCAGGGTATGAGTTAGTGTCGGAGGACTGTGGAGACTCTTCCCTTCTGCTCCCTATTCCTCTTGATGGTGGTGTAGGATGTGTTGCTTTCATTGGTTGAATAAAGAGACTGCCTTGGCCTTTAGATAGGGCAGAAACTTAGGTAGGTGGGAAAGATAGAACTGGATGCTGGGAAGAAGAGCATAGTCAGGCAAACGCCATGAAGCAGATGTAGGTTAGAATCATTCCTGGTAAGCCATGACCTCATGGTGCTGCACAGATTATTAGAAATGGGTTAGATCAAGATGTGAGAGTTAGCGAATAAGTGGCTAGAGCTAATGGGCCAGGCAGTGTTTAAATGAATACAGTTTCTGTGTAATTATTTCGGGGCTAAGCTAGCTGGGTGGTGGGACACAGCCTGCCGCTCGTCCTACAACATGATGGCACTGTTCTGGTTTCATTAATTAATTGATTCATATTTACTTGGATGGTCCTTGCAATGGATCCCAGGGCCAGATACTGCTAAGTAAGTGCTCTGTCATTGAGTTGCGTTTCAACCCTTGATTTATTATTTTAATATAGTAATCATTTATTAATGCATATGTTTGCCATGGCACATGTGTGGAGGTCAAAGGACTACAATGCGGAGCCAGTTCTCCCATCAACCTCTACATGGGTTCCAAGAATCAAACTCATTGTCACCAGATTCCTGCAACAAACACTTCACCCACTGGGTCATCTCCTTAGACTTAGCGCCTAACTTTTAAAATTGTTTTTCCTTAAGCTACTTAAAATAAAGAAACCCATTCTTAAAAGTTGACATGGCTTCCAACAAGGTTGTTTGAAGAAACAGCCTCCCTCCTCTCATGCATTTGCTCTAACAAAAAAAAAAATGGTCATGGTGACATTTAGTCTCTTGAGTTCTACCAGTGTGGTCATTGCAATTGGAAGCAGCCTTGGGGAGTCTTATGACTTAATGCTATTCCTGCACTTATTCCTGCACAGATTGGGAAACTGAAACATAAAGTTTGAGGTAGTCCCCCCAAACTATTAATCCGGAAGTCATAGAGCCAGAAATCTAATTCCATGATTTTTTAAATTAAAATATAATTACATCATTTTTCTCTCCCTCTCCTTCCTTCAATTCTTCACATGTATCACCCCTCTCTACCCTCAAATTCATGACCCCCTTTTCTTTGTTATTATTGTTACAAATATATCTATATATGACTAGATATAGACATACAACCTGCTGAGTTCATTTATTGTTGCTTGTGTATGTATGATTTCAGGTCAATCCACTTGGTTTTGGATAAGCAATTAGGGGTCTCATTCCTGTGGCTGACTAATTAATTCTCCCTCTCTCATCAGTCATTAGTTGCCTATAGTTCTTTATTTAGGGATGGGATCCCATCAGATTTTTCTTTTGTACAACAGCATGTTTATTGGTGCTGCCATTGTTCAGGTCTTGTTTAGGCAGCTATATTGCTGAGGTATTATGGTACAACTTTCCTGTGATTTCTAGGAAGAAATGACATAATTTCCCAGTAGGCTTCATGGACCTCTGGCTCTCAGAGTGTTTCTACCCTTTTCTTCTAAACTGTTCCCTGAGCCTTTGGTGTGAAGGTTATCTTGCAGGCATATCAACTGGGGCCTGGTCACAGCCAGTTGTCCTCTGTATTTTGACCAGTTGTGACTTTTGGTGATGGTGTCTGTCTACAACAAAGACAAATTCTTTTAATGAAGGGTGAGAGATGCATTCATCTGTAGACATAAGGATATGTACTCAGAATGTGGTAGGAACTAATTCCATAAGTTTTACCTCCTGACCTTTTACACCCAACCTCTATTCTAAGGCATCTTTCTATACAGAGCAAGCATCTGCTCATGGAAGAAATGAATAACGCTAGCCAGACTTAGCAACTATTCGGTCTGGTCCCTGAAGAAGAAAACCCTTTGGTGACATTCTGTAGTTCAACACAAGCCCTTTGGAGGCAGGAGTGGAGGTGCACTCCCCTTAGACATCTATGCCAGAGGCTGAGGAGGGAGAACTGTAACTCGGGGGCAGCCTGGGACACAGAAAAGTAGGCAAGGAAGGAGATGGGCTTCTGGGCTGAGCCATTTTCATTTCTTAGCTAACATGTCTCTTTCTTAGACAAAACCAAGAAACAGCAAAGGAACAAACAAGTTTCAGAGTTACTAAGAGTGTCACAGTCTGTGAATACTATCCTAACATGGAAAAAGCTGTTGTATGCATGAATACCAATATCCTAACTAATGCCTACATTCATGATCACAGAGGAACACACTAGTGCTCTCTCTCTCTCTCTCTCTCTCTCTCTCTCTCTCTCTCTCTCCTCAAACAAGTCAAAAAAAAAAAAAAAGTCTTTTCCCATCACACATGACCTAATGGGCCAAATGCAAGCCTGTAGGCCCCAAATCACTCAACTCTAATTCTATTCTGACACAAGACTCCCTCTGTGGCCTTGAGCAAGGCAATTATCCTTCCTGACTGAGTTTGGTCGGCCATTAAAGAATAATAATATGTGGTTTCTGGGAAAAGGATTGGTGTGGATTAATGACTTAGTTAATGTGTGTCTGGTGTTTTCAAGAGTCCATGCCCCACATAAGTAATTGTAGTCAAGTACAATGAGGTCTCTGTTTATCTCTGAATGCAGAAGAAGGTAAAGGCTCACACTCTCACAGTATCAGGCACGTAACCATGCCAGAAAAACGCCATTATGATCCCCGGGTCACATGCCCTATACTGTTATTTATGACCAAGAGGAAACCTCACAGGCTCTTGTTTACCAGAGGACCTGCTGATTTTAATTGCCTGTGGAAGCCTGGAGCCTAATGTTGCCTACCTCTATTAGTCAAAAATATTAGTTACCAGCGCACAAAAATGTCTTCATTTTCTCTAGCGGGGTACGAATTCATTCTGAATTCTACTACTGTTTGTGATGGTGTTAGACCCAGGAACAATGGAATAATGGTGAAGGGGGTCTTTGCTTCAGGGAGGCAGAACCTCAGATGGGTGTACTGGCTGAATTGTGTTTTCTGATAACACGCTAATAATACTAGTAAGCAGTTTTCCAGTGGTAGGCCCTGTACTTTGTCTAGTATTGTCTGGAAGTGATACATTTGTACTACTACCCGGCATGTCCATTTCTTTCTCTGGTTGCCTTTGGGATCAATTTCACCCAATATTTGAGAAGAGCTGATAGCTAGAGGACTGTTTCTAATTCAACAAAGCATTGGTAACCCCCCTCCAACCCACTCATTCACAGTTTTGGCTTATCATCAATGCCAGTGAGTTCAGTTCCTGCATCCAGCATCTGTGCAGGCCAATAAATTTCCCTTTATCCTATTAAAATGTGCACGACTTCCTTTGCATGGCTGTTTTACAAAAGAAAATTCAACCTTTTGAATGCTTCTTCCCCGGTTACTTCAAGCCAACTTTTCTCTAACTAAATATAGCATGAGATATGACTGTGTGAATATTTAAAATAACTCTTACATCTGGAGTTCTCTTTATTTTCCTCAACCAACCATACATATGCTTCTAGGACCCGTGAAAAGCAAGAGTGGGTTTGTTCTGAGATATATATATATATATATATATATATATATATATATATATATATCACATCTTAAAGTTAATCTGAGATCGCTTTTGTTTAATGTAGACTAGCCTACTTAGTGTAGAGAGATCAATAACTCACAGATGTAATACCTTCACAATGAAAGAATTCATCTCTCCCTTGAGAAATAACATACACACGCACACGCGCACACACACACACACACACGCAAGCCACAGTTACTTCTTTTTGTCTTTTAAGTCAGTGCTTCCATCTGTCCATACATCCTGAGTGAGAAAGACAAGACCTGCTAGATGCCTCCGGGTTGACTCACAAATCTTCTCTTCTTTCCTGAGAAGCCCACTTGACCTTGGCTATATATATGCTGTCTCTTGTGCTATGTGACTTCCTAGCTCCCTGTCTGTACTTGCTTATTTCAAGTCCAAGAAGAGTGGGCATTGATCAGATTATCACTGTGCCAATCCTTGGGCAATTTAATGCTGGAAAATTGCAACCAGTGTCTCCTATTGGGTTCTTAAACAAAGCTTTGTTCCTGGTTACTCCCAGGGGACTAAAGAAATGTGTTTCTCCCTTTAAAAAAAAACTAAAAATGAAATATGACTTTATGTTTCTGTTTTAACTAGAATTTTGAACAAAAGCAAGAAACTAAAAACCTTAAAAGACATTCTTTTCCAAAAATCTTTATTATTCAGGGCTGGAAAGAGAGCTCAGCAGTTCAAGGCATGGGCTGTTCTTCCAGAGGATCTGGGTTCAATGCCCAGTAGGGTTCAGATCATCTGTAGTTCCAGGGGATCTGACACCTTTTTCTGACCTCCTCAGGCACCAGGCACACAAGTGGTTCATATATACACATGCAGCCAAAACATCCATACACATGTAAGAAATTACATTTTTGAACATTTATATTATTCACTAACCCTAAAACAGGAGTCAGTAGTCTAGTGATTTTTCCTCTATGTGACCTTAAGAGACTGTATAGAAACATAATAGATTTCTTTCCTAATTCTAATAAAATGTTTTATTACCCAAATTACATTTTCATCTTCATTCCTTGTACTGTTTTAACTTGGCATGTTTTATATATTCATTCAGTCTTACATCTTCAATTCTGATGGACCACTTTACGTTCAAAATACTTTCCTTTTATTATTCATTTAAGCAACTACAATGTGGATAGCTGAAAAATGACCAGAATTAATATAAATTAAAGGACAAAAAATACATTGTCACTTTATTGGGGGACATATTTATAAAAGTTCCTTAAATGAAGAGATGATATCCTTCTAGCATCAAGCACTGCCTGTGTTCTTGGAAACACTTTATCTCACTTGGTGACTCAGGAGCAGATGATTGGGCCTTGGCCTGTCTGTCTGCCTAGCAGATTCCTCCTTTCTGGCACTGCACAAGGCCAGTATTAACTCATTGTCAGGTGTAAGCAGAGGCAGTGTCTGGGAATATAGAAGGATGGGGAAAGCAACAGTTTTCTCCTTAGTGATGCTGATCCTCCTGGCTAACTATTGGGCTTTCTGAGTTAATAATCTCTAGTCTTAAGTCTGGCCAGAGGTCCACCTGTGTGGTTCTCTTACCCTTTTTTAATGAGAAGGGAACAGAAGCATCACAGGTGTTCAGGTTATTTAATTTTTCATGTTTCCAAAATGTAAACTTATATCAGCAAAATGAATTACAAGTAACTATAAGTAAACATGGATTCTCATATGAAAGAAATTTGGTTAAATGTATCTGTTAGAAATATATATATGATTACATTTTATATTTATTGATAACTTATATTACAAAACAAGTTATATTTTAAAAGAAATGAATTACTGAGACATTCAAATGATAAAGATGCTTGTAACTGACTGATAGCTTACATGCATTAGGAATAAATAATATACAGATGTGGTATTTGATATATCCATTGCATGGAAATATACTTAAATTTTTCCATTTTAATATATGCTAGACACAAATTTGCCAGATGTTTCTCAAGCCAATTTAAAAAATATTTAATAATAGTTGCTTTTTAAAAATGATACCTGTAAGGCCTTTACCCAATCAAGAACAAATCCACAACTGATCATTTACTTTATATCTGGTATTATCCAGAATTCTGGAAGCTTAAAGAAAGTAAAACATTGTTTTGCTCTGAAAAATTGGATTTGATGCTTTTACCCTTAGTGGGACAGCATCCCTGACAAAAGCAACACAGGAAGCTGATTGGGCAGCTCTCAGCTGTGGTGGTGGGACTGTCCACGTGCATACACCACATAGACACACCTCCTTAAAAAAAGCTTTCCCAGGGATGGAGAGATGGCTAAGGGGTTAAGAGCATAGGCTGCTCTTCCAGAGGACCTGAGTTCAATTCCCAGCAACCACATGGTAACTCACAACCATCTAAAATGAGATCTGGCACCCTTTTCTGGCCTGTAGGCATACATGCAGGCAGAACACTGTACACATAATAAATAAATAAATCTTTAAAAAAAAAAAAGCTTTCCCACACGGAGTTACCATGAACAGATACATGAGCCTATAGGGCATTTCACATTCAGTCCAAATGATGCCCGAATTATCCAAATATTGAAATAAAACCTTGCAGTAGATTGGTGTACAAAATAATGAATCTATGAAAGAAGTAGAACAGGCTGTTTCCCCAGGTGAGAAGAATCTGCCAGGTTGGAGGAGAGTGGAACCATCATCAAAGATGATGCTGCATTTGGGAAATAGCAAAGTGCCCGAGGGTGGCAGAAGCCAGAAGGAAGGAAGAAAAGTGAAAAACAATGGAGGGAGGACAGATTTTTTCTGAAATGGAATCTGTGCTAAGCTTTTCACTGCATCAGTGACTATGTACTTTCTTGCTTCTGTGGACCATGGGCCCTTCAAGGCTTGAAATGCAGGCCGTAATATATTGAGGCTGGGGTCCCACGGGGCATAGCCAGTGAGAGAGTTACTTTTCTCATTGCCACGACCTGACAAGAAACACCTTAAGGAAGAAGGGGTTTGTTTGGACTTACAGTTTAAGGAGGGATATAGCCTATCAGGGCCGGAAGTGGAGTGCACAGTGGGCAAAGGAACTGTCAAATCAGCAGTCAAGAATCAGAGGGAGATGAACGCTGGTGCTCGGCTCATCTTCTTTTTTTCAGCCAAGGGCTGGCCCCGTGGATGGTACTGCCCATATTCAAGATGAATCCTTCCTCCTTGTTTGTAATTTTTTCTGGACTCAGTCTCATAGACACACCCAGAGTCATGTTTCCATGGTAACTCTAAATCCAGTCAAATGGATCGTGAAAATTAACTCCCACCGCCATGCTCAATGACAAAAACTGAATGATAAAAAATGATAGGGGAACTGAGAGGGTAAAAAATTCTGTTTGTAAACTTCATGAGGTGTGTCTCATAAGGGTTCATAGGAAGTGTCAGATATGAAGTGAAATCCAAAGAACAGAGCAGGGCTTGAGGAGAGAAATACATGGATCACACTTAAATCATGGCATTGGATGGACATCTCGAGGTACAGAGAACATAAAAAAGAGAATGTGGCCTATGGTTGAGAAGATTAAGTGACCTTAGACTCTGGAGTATTACCATAGAAGGGTCGAAGCAGACATAAAACTCAAATATGAAGCATCATGTATACAAACCTAAGAATTTTCATTTAAAACAAAGGCCATTACAAATAAATACATCCATACCCCTCATTGCTGCAAACAAATACCCCACAGAGAATTTTCTTTGAAAAAAATTTCAAATTATGTGTATGTTATATGTTTCTGTGTATCTGTCACCTGCCTGTGATTCTCATGGAAGCCGGAAGAGGGAGTCAGATAGCCTGGAACTGGAGTTGCAGGTGGCTGTGAGCTGCTCCACATGGGTGCTGGGAACAGAACCTGAGTCCTCTGGTGAGCCATTCTCACCCTTAACTGCTGAGCCATCTCTCCGGCCCCAAAATATATATATATATATATATATATATATATATATTAATTTTAGGTGGTATAAATCTTGTCATCTGGCCTACGATGTTTTGCTTAATTTAATTTGAAATCATTTTTAACTGAATTAATCACAATTGAAATGTCTCCCACCGTGGTCAAAGTATGGCTTCCGGTAACAACAACAACAAAAACCATTGTTTATTGCCAGAGGTACCTTTTCTACACTCAGAGACCCAGCAAAGTGGAGGGATTACAGAACATTCTCTTCCTTCTAATCTCCTTTGTGATTTCCTAATTGCACCACATAATTATATTTTTCATTTGTTAGTGCTTATTTACCTTCATCTGTTCCTGAGAGTTTCTGATTCTGAACTTGTTTCTAAGGTGAGGACTGATTTGCTACTTCAATTTCCAGCACAATGCAATGCCATCTTTTTTATGATGAGCCCTCTGTTTACATTGTAGTGATTTGTGAAGAGGAATCGTGAATATTTAAAGATGCTACACTAGGAAAATCTCTGTTCTATTTATGCCCTACTTAATAGAGTTATTTTACAAAGGTTTTTGAATAGCTATAACCAGAAGAATCATCAACAAATCATAATGGAAATTATACATAATAGAGAATGCCTTCCCAGAGGACAAAGTTAAAAACACTAAATTTCTTAAAAATGCCATAAATACTTTTGTGATGCCTGCTTGTTCTGGCAGGAAAGGGACAAATTCCTCTGAGGCAAACCCAAGAAAGCTTCAATGTGGGGATATTAAGCAAAACCCAGAACTGTTACTGGCACCTTGGTAGTGGTCTCTGTCAAGCCTTGAGGCCCAGGAAATTTTAACAGGTACATTGGAGGACAGGAATGATCTACTGAGGCATAACGGGAGCTGCAGCACAATCAGAAAAAGAATAAAACACCTGTCTCTGTAGAGGTAGACTTTGAAGAAAATGTTGATTGCACCTCAGCTCTAAGTTCAGAAGAGTAAAAGAAGGGAATATATGGAAAATGGCCAACCATCTGCTTTTCCTCACAGTATGATGGTGTCTTCAAGGTCAGGGAAACCATTTGGTATCCCACGGAAACATACCTATGTGTATGTCCTGAGGGTGTTTCCAGAGAGGTTTTTTAAAAAAATATTTATTTATTTATTTATTTATTATGTATACAATATTCTGTCTGTGTGTATGCCTGCAGGCCAGAAGAGGGCACCAGACCTCACTACAGATGGTTGTGAGCCACCATGTGGTTGCTGGGAATTAAACTCAGGACCTTTGGAAGAGCAGGCAATGAGCCATCTCATTGCCTCTGAGCCATCTCTCCAGCCCCTCCAGAGAGGTTTGAATCAAGATGGATGATCCACCCTGAATGTGGTGTCATTCATTCCAGGGACTGTGGTCCCAGACTGAATAAAAAGAAGAGAGGCTAAAGAGATGACTCAGTGGGTGAAGTAGTTGCTGTTAAAGACTAAGATTCTGAGTGATACCAGAATTTCATAAGGAGCCAGGCATGGTGGTACATGCTTGCAATCCCAGATCTAGGTGGCAGAGATAGACAGATTCCCAGGACTCACTGGCCAGCCAGTCTAGTCTAATTCATAAGCCCCATGTCCTAATGAGAGTCCTAACTCACAAACTAAGGCTCCTAAGGAGTGACTTCTGAGTTTCACTCTGGCCTTCAGAAGGACATGCATGTGTGTACCAGAACACACCTGTGAAAGTGCACACAAATAAATAAAAACTGAAAAGAAGGCAAATAACTCCAGCAGTCACCTCTCTCCACTCTCCGACCGCAGTGTGAGGCCTGCTGCTCTGGCCCCCGTCATGATGGAATGAACACACTACGGACAAAAGAAATGCTTCCCCCTGTTAAGTTGCACCTTATCAAGTATTTTGTCAGAAAAGTTAAACAGCAGGCCATGTGTGCTGCCCCAGGGATTAAAACTGTATTATTAAAAGTTGGATGGATAAAAAACCAAAAGTCAAGTGCCAAAAATGCGGCATAATCACTCCCAGTTGGCACTGTCCAAAACAGCTTAGAAGCAGAAATATAAATCATCTCTGAAATAATTTACTTTAGGTGGCATCTGAGCATTCCAACAGATGGAAGTCCATAGACATGCACAGACAGGAAACATTTGGTAAGCACAGAAAGACATCAGTGACCATGTGCAGGGCCTGGAAAGGGAGAAACACTCCTTTATCAGATCTGAATACATTAGTGATGTTAGAGCATATGAGGTATGCATTGAAGTAACAGATTCTAGCAACACTGACCTGTTGTGTTTTTAATATGTATTTTATAATAATGAAAAACTGTAATTAATAATTAAAAGTAGAAACTCTATAAATTTGTTAAGTGCCATACCAAATATAATAAAAAAAATTGGTGAATTATTATTTTAAAATTTGTTATTGCTATTGTGATATAACACGAAGCCTACCGGTGTATATAACGTGAGACTAAGTCTGACTACATCTGTATGTGCTGCAGATTGTTGACCATGAGATGTTATACCACACAGCTCTCAGATCTCTTAATCTTGTATATCTGAAATGTTTTAGTTATTATTTAGCTATTTGTCATTTCTCCCCCCATTCAACCCAAGACAGCTACCATCCCACTCTGTGCTCCTATGCATAGAATGATTTAAACGATTCTTTATTTTATTTCATATGTACGTTTGTTTGCCTGAATGTGTGAGTGCAAACTGTGCATACCTGGTGTCTACAGAGGCCAGATCCTGGAACTGTAATTGCGGACAGTTGTGAGCTCTTTAGGGTTGATGACAGCTGAATCCAGGTTCTCTGTAAGAACAACAAGTGCTCTTAACTACTGCCACATATCTCCAGCCCCAAATTTAACCATTTTAGACAACTCAGAGAAGTTGGATGATTTAATATTTGCATTTCATAGCTTGCTTGATTTATTAAGCCCAGGGTCTTGCAAGTTTACTTATGTAATCACATATTAAAGATTATATTCCATAGGACTTTGATTTGTATGTTTTTAATAATTGGTAGCAATAGGCATGATTTTACATATTTATTGGCCATTTGTATATTTTCATTGGAGTTATGTCTACTAAAGTTATTGATGACAGATTTTTGGTTTGGATTATTGATTATTTTGGTTTAGGTTACTAGTGTTATTATAGGAGCTCTCTATATATTTAAAATTTAACTCGTTATCAGATATGTAGTTTATTAGTTTCTTCTCATGACTGTGACAAAATGTCTGACTCTACCCCCTTCAGTAATTGTTCCAACCCTAAATCCTGACCTCTAACTTTAACCCTTAGCTTCTACCATAACTCTAAACTCTGTCCCTAAATCTAACCCCAACATAATCTCTAGTCTTTTTTTTTTTTTTTTTTTTTTTTTTTGGTTTTTTGAGACAGGGTTTCTCTGTGGCTTTGGAGCCTGTCCTGGCACTAGCTCTTGTAGACCAGGCTGGTCTCGAACTCACAGAGATCCGCCTGCCTCTGCTTCTCGAGTGCTGGGATTAAAGGCGTGTGCCACCACCGCCCGGCTAATCTCTAGTCTTAAACCTAACCCGAACCTAACCTCTAACTAAAACCTAACCCCTAACCACCAATCCTAACCCTACCTCTAGCCCTAAAGTTAACCCCAACCCTAACCTCTAACACTAACCATAACCCCTAGTCTTAACCTATAACCTCTAATCCTAACCCTAACCTCTAGCCATAACCCTAGTCCCAACACTAAACTCTAGCCCTAACCCCTAACCTCTAATTCTGACCGTCACATCTAGCCCCAACCCTAACTTCTAATACTAACCATAACCCCTAGTCCTAACCTATAACCTCTAATCCTAACCCTAAACTCTAGCCATAACCCTAGTCCCAACACTAAACTCTAGCCCTAAACCCTAACCTCTAACCCTGACCGTAACATCTAGCCCTAACCCCTAACTTCTAATGCTAAGCCTAACCCTCATTTTGGCTCACATCTTGATGTCACAGAGATTGGCAGAGAAAGGCAGCTTCAGTGTAAGTCTCCTAGCTCCACAGTGTCCGCACTCAGGAGAGATGGGCTGGGAAGATGAATGCTCTTCCAACTGTTTACTTTTTATTCAGTCTTGGCCCAACCTATAGAATTGTGATGCTCACATTTAGAGTGGGTCTCTGAATCTCTTTAGCCCAGAAGAAAGGATCTCACAGACATGTCCAGAGTTTTTTCTCTGGTAGTTATAAATCCTATCATGATATTAACCACCAGATGTCCACCATTTACCAGCTTGAAACCCTAATACAGCAGTTCTGAACCTGTAGGTCACAGTCACTTTTAGAGTCAAACAACTTTTTCACAGGAATTACATATCAGATGTCTTGCATATCAAATATTTACATTACAATTCATAACAGAAGCAAAATTACATTTATGAAGTAGAAGTGAAATAATTTTTTGATTAGGGGAGTTACCACAACATGAGGAACTGTATTAAAGGGTCTCAGTATTAGGAAGGTTGAGAACCACTGCCCTAATACATCACTTTTGAATCATAACCTGCCCCTGTTCCTTAGAAGCAATCTAAAAATACAAAATGCATTCATTCCAACTAGGAGAGAGAACTCACCATTGTGATCCTTTGAGACTGG
Organism: Microtus oregoni; assembly: GCF_018167655.1. Taxonomy (NCBI): domain Eukaryota; kingdom Metazoa; phylum Chordata; class Mammalia; order Rodentia; family Cricetidae; genus Microtus; species Microtus oregoni. Next base: position 1,489,218 of record NW_024543977.1, read on the forward strand.
ACCTGGAAATGGAGACTGACCATTAAAGGAGATAGGTACCATGTAACCAGGTTGCTGAAGAGAGAGACAGACCCTTGAGTTCCCTGAATAGCAGAAGAGATATAGCTTCATGGTCCTGAGCAGTCATCATGGGGTCTTGAAGGGAGCTAGTGCATTCCCTTCAAACTCCATAGAATGGGTTTCTGACTCTTCTAAGTTGCTGGTAGGACAGGGAGAGTACTCCACATTACATAACCTAGTCTAGTCTAACCTACAAAGTCATGAAGAAGGCACTAGGGGCATAGGTCAAAGGTGCCTTGAGCCAAGGCAACATGTGGAAGAGGACGAGTTTGTTTTCCTGGCTCGTCCTCAGTGTCCTAGCAGACATAGCATGTGTCTATCAGTTGTTTGTCCTAAGAGATAGACTGTAGGAAAGTGTGACCTGATTTGTGGGAGAGAGAAAGAGGCAGCTAGAGGGTCTGAAATCTAACACTTCCAATATGTCACAGACTAAACATTCCACTTCAATAAGGAAGTAGGGGGGCATAACAAGAAAAAAGCTGCACCAAAACAAGACCTAAACCTAGTAGAGCAAACATGACATTCTATGGCTCCATGTCCAGCATCTAAGGCTCATAATGGAATCATGGGGACTCCAATAGCCAGTTGTATGGGGTAGCCTTATTGCTTAAAACCCATGTTTTCACAATTTCCCTAACAATGGTGAATGCAAGCCATAGGATTCTACTGCATGCTTAATTCCCTTTAGATCATTCATACATATAGATTTCCACTTAAACATTCCTTGAATCCTTTTGGATATTTAGTTCTGGATGGTTTGTCAGGGGACATTACAGGATAATAACCTAAAACACCTGGGAAGTCATCTCTGACTCTGACACATACTGGTGAGGCTAAATCCTGTTCATGTTCCATTTCTCCCTACTCAAGAGTTCAGATAATTTCCTCGATCCTTTCCAATCTTTTTACCACTGCCTTTTATAATGCCTGACTCTCTTGACCTGTTATAATTCTAAGTATTTCATTGACTCACATGTTGGAGGATGGAGCTGCTTGTTTGTCCTGGCTGCCTGGGTAGCTTAGCCCAAAATAACTACACAGAAACTGTATTAATTAAAACACTGCTTGGCCCATTTGCTCTAGTTTCTTCTTGGATAATTCTTACATCTTAATTTAACCTATTTCTATTAATCTGTGTATCACCACGTGGCAGTAGCTTACCAGAAAAGATTCAGCATGTCTGTCTCTGGCAGCTCCATGGTGTTCCTCTCTTTCTCTGTCTTTCTTCCTCTAGCATTCAGTTCTGTCTTTCTTGCCTACCTAAGTTCTGCCCTATCAACTAAGCCAAGGCAGTTTCTTTATTCATTAACCAATGAAAGCAACACACAAACAGAAGGAACTCCTGCCTCATTTCCCCTTTTCTGTTTAAACAAAAAGGAAGACTTTAACTTTAACGTAGTAAAAATACATATAACAAAACAAGTATCAAGCAAAAACTACAGTTACAATATTTATATCTATTTTACCTTTTCATAACTGAGGAAAACTATAATAATAACTATCTATTCTTCAACCCCATCAAAGACTCCAGAAGGATATAATATTACCTAAGTAAACAGGAAGTGCATTGCAAGCACTTCCAAAATTCTAGAATTGACAGAGACATCTCGCTCTGGACAGTCAACCAAAGTTTTTCTGTAGCATTGTGGTATCCATCTTTACCCTACAGGGCCATAGTATCCAGAGGACTTTTACATGAAGCAGGAAATTTCAAAGACAGTTTAGTTATTTTCTTCTGTATCCTGCAGAATGTCTCATAGACTCTTTCATGAAGCAGGAGCCCCGAAGGATCATCTCACCTTTAGGCATGTTCAGCAATCATTTCTCTGCAGGTCCTGTATATCCAAGCAAAAGCAGTTTTTTGCACAAATGGGTAACCAACTTCATAAGGAGCCTCTTTGATGCCCATCTTGCTCTTGAAGTTGATTGGTACTGCCAAGAGCAGACATGTCTCATTGTCATGAAAAGTCCCAAATTTTTAAAACATTTTAAATGCCATGTTTTGTAGCCTTTGAAAGACATAAAGAATGCCTATCCATCTGAAATATATCGATGCACATCTAGAAAATCCTACTAACATGATTACAAGCTTGACTATTATAAATGATTATCTATTAACCCTTATTTCTTAATTATACATTACATTTTTAAATGAGCTACACAATCACAATACCTTAATCAAGATCAGAAATGCATATACATATAACAAAATTAACCTTAAATTTGTATCAATAAACCAAGATCCATACCAAAGCAAATTAATCATATATATATCATATCCCCCTTTAAATGTAAAAGAACATTTATAAACAATATTTGGGAATATGGGCATAGTTTTGTCCATACTGCTTCCTGCTGGCTGGGGGCTGTGTGTTAGGTTCATCTCAGTCAGTCGTTAGGCAAAGAAATATTTTGAGGGTGTTTATGGCAACCTTTCAGGGGTGCATGGCCTATCAAACCATATTTGTCTAGAAGTATTCTACAGGTTCTCATCTTCTGTGGAAACAAAACAAAAACATCTTTTCCAAAGTACCATATCCTTAGACCCAAATTCTGAAGTCAAGACACCTTTATAATATACTTGCTGGTTTAGCTTATCAACCCATACAATAAAATGTCCCTCTGTACTTAGGTCCTTCACAGTCAAAAAATTCAAAGAAAACACAATAATATACATAATCCAGACTGTCTGTGAATTTTCCATTTTTACGTAGCTTATTTTTCTTTACTCCTTTTAACCTAAGACTATCTATACTCTGTCTCTTCAAAAACTTTACCCACCTTTTTCAAGCATTAACTTTATTTTATGACTCTCTATAGTCTTTCTTCTCTCCTCCAAGCCTATGCACATTTATCCAGCACTGTGACCCAGTTAGAGGTCTTTTATGTCTGAATCTGGTCCTATTGTGAATCTGAAATTGTTTATTGTCCAGGAGCACTTCTTAAAATGCTAAGCATTTCTTAAAAACTTAAGTTGTGCCATTAGTAGGGGTAACACGGTACCATCTGTTTGCCTGCCCAGTCTAAAACTTAAGCTGTGCTGTTACTATGATAAATGTGGTAGTTCTATGTATTTTGTGTTTAAATTAAGCTCTTTCAAGTTTTAAGTGGATTTAGTTCATCACGTTGGTGCCAGTTGTTGGAGGAAGGAGCTGCTTGTTTGTCCTGGTCGCCCAGCTAGCTTTGCCCTGAAATAACCACACAGAAACTGTATTAATTAAAACACTTATTGGCCCATTTGCTCTAGTTTCTTCTTGGATAATTCTTACATCTTAATTTAACCTATTTCTATTAATCTGTGTATCACCATGTGGCAGTGACTTACCAGGAAAGATTCAGCATGTCTGTCTCTGGCAGCTCCATGGTGTTCCTCTCTTTCTCTGTCTCTCTTCCTCCAGCATTCAGTTCTGTCTTTCCTGCCTACCTAAGTTCTGCCCTATCAACTAAGCCAAGGCAGTTTCTTTTTCCTTTCTTTCTTTCTTTCTTTCTTTCTTTTTTTCTTCTTTCTTTCTTTCTTTCTTTCTTAAAAATTTCCACCTCCTCCCACTCCCCCCACTCCCTCTCTCCCTCCCTCTCCAGTACAAAGAGCTGTCAGGGTTTTCTGCCCTGTGGGAAGTCCAAGGTCCTCCCCGCTCCATCCAGGTCTAGAAAGGTGAGCATCCAAACAGACTAGTCTCCCACAAGGCCAGTCCATGCAGTAAAATCAAATCTCAGTGCCATTGTCCTTGGCTTCTCAGTCAGCCCTCATTGTCAGCCACATTTAGAGAGTCCAGATTGATCACATGCTCCACCAGTCCCAGTCCAGCTGGCCTTGGTGAGCTCCCATTAGATCAGTCCCATTGTCTCAGTGGGTGGATGCACCCCTCGCGGTCCTGACTTCCTTTCTCATGTTCTCCGTCCTTCTGCTCCTCGTTTGGACCTTGGGAGCTTAGTCCAATCCAAGGCAATTTCTTTATTCATTAACCAATGAAAGCAACACATAAACAGAAGGAACTCCTACACCACTCATATAACCTCTGGTCCTTATTCTGCACATATTTTCCAAGGTATAAAATTTTTCCATTAATGATAACTTATCTTCCTTGGATATTATTTGGATGGTGTGTAGATTGCCTTCATGGAAAGGTACTCTATCTGTTAACTTATCATAACTTTTTAACAGATTTTGATGGTTAAATTCAACAGTATGAATTCTTTCAGATAATTTCTCAGCACCCTTTGAGGTGAATGGAATTTTCTCTGTCAAATTAATGTTATTCCTTTCAATTGTATTAATTTTTCAGCTAAATTTTGATTTTTGATGCTATTAATCCTGTCAGCTAGTTGTTCATTATTGGTCTGTAAAGACTGTATTATTTCTGAAAGTGCCTCATTCTTGGCTCTGTTATAGAACTACTTTCTTAAGGATATAACCTAAAAAACAAAGCTAAGTCCCAAGATCAAATAAATTGATGTATCAGAAAAATCACACAAGCCTTCCAGAATATCATCCATAGTATAAGCAGAAAGGTTATGAAATTCCTGGGTGGTGATATTGTCTGTCATTATATAACTTTCAAATTTACTGATTTATTTATGTAAATGAATGTACCTTGTTATGGGTCTTTGGTAAATTGTTTATTGGCCAGCATGTGTCACAGTTGCAGGTACGTGCAACCCGCAGTGGCAAGACAAGCTACAGCACCTGAATTGCCTGGGGCTTAATTAATTAATTAAGAGCAGTGCATTTGTATATGTAGGACTGAGTTGGCCAAAATATCAGGAGCCCAAAACTTGCCAGCAGTTGCGAACTGTGAACGGAGCCTGAGTGTGGCCAGTAAATGAGTTGGCATGGATCCTGGGTGCAGACAGTAGATGAGGTAGTAGGGATCATGGTGGGGGAAAAACATGGCTTGGGTGCTGGCTGGAGAGGTTGCAGCAGCATGCTGTGTGCAGGATGGGCCACATGATCAGGGTGTAAGCTAGAGAGGCTGCAGCCACGGGCAAAAAGCATTCCTGAGCTGGTGGGAGTGTGGGGTTGGGGAGGAAGCATTCATGGACCTTTTTAGCTGGTCCCCGTAGGTGCAGACTCAAGTGAACAAGCCAAGAGAGAGAGAGAGAGAGAGAGAGAGAGAGAGAGAGAGAGAGAGAGAAAGCGTGCACACTTTGGGTACCCATGTTCAACCTGGTCAACATCTCAAAGGCCACTGACTGAAGGAGTTTCCCCAGCATTCCATTATTCAGAAGAGTTTGTGTGATTAGTGATAATTCTTTAAATATTCAATCTAATTTACCATGAGGCCACTTTGTCATAATGATTTATCAGGAATATTTTGATTACCAATTCAACTCCCTTAATATGTTTAAGTATACTTTCATCTCTGTATCACGAGTCCTAGTAGGTTGTGTACTTCTGGGAGTTTATCCATTCCTTCTATATTATCTATATTTGTTGACATATAATTATTTATTTATTTTTATTTCTATATATAATAATTTTATTTTTTCTTTTATTGAAAATAGATGCTTTTCTCATACAATATATCCCTACCTCTTTTCCCTTCTGGATCCACTCCCTTTCTGTCTTTTGTTAGAAAAGAACAGGCTTTTAAAAAATAACAACCAAACATGACAAAATGAAATGTAATACGAAGAAGCAAAACTTGTCATATTGAAGTTGGGCATGGCAAACCAAAAGGAGGAAAAAGACTCCCACGTTCCACTTGTTCTCACAGTAAGGAGTCACATAAAAATATGAAACTAAGAACTTTAATATATGAATCAAGGACTTAGACCCTTTTAGGCCCTGTGCTTTCTGCTTCATCCTCTGTGAGGTCCTATGTGCCTTGCTTAGTTGATTCAGAAGCCTTGTTCTCCTGATGTCCTACATCCCCTCTGGCTCTTAAAATCTGTCCACCTTCTTTTCCAAGGGATCATCTGAGCTCTGAGGGATTTGATGGAAAATTCCAACTTAGATTCTCTGTGTGTGTATGATATCTAGTTATGGGCCTCAGCATCTGTTCCGTGAAATTTCTTCCCTCAGAGCTCAGAAACCTCTCTGATGATGACTGCATAAGGCACTGATCTATAAGTATAGCATAATATCATTAGGAATCATTTTATTGATTTTTTTAAGGCCTGTAGTGTTTGGTTTTAACCTAGGTCCTGGGCTATCTAGTCTCTGGTTCTTGGTTACCTAAGCAGTATTGGATATGGATTCCTTTGTGTAGAGTGAGCCTTAAGTCAAAGCAGACATTGTTTGGCCACTCTCACCAGTTCTGTGCCACCATTGCCCTAGCACACTTTGCAGGCAGCACAGATTGTAGGTCAAAGGTTTTGTGACAGAGTTGGTGTCCACTTTTCTTTTTTTATTTCTGTATTGACCCATTTTTCATTCAGTAGAGAGTTGTTCAGTTTCCATGAGTTTAAGAACTTTCTTTTGTTTCTAGTATTAATGATATCCAGCTTTAATCTGCGGTGGTCTGACAGGATACAGGGAGTTATTTCACTTTGCTTGTATCTGTTGAGATTTGCTTTGCATCTGAGTATGTGGTCAATTTTAAACAAAGTTCCATGAGGTGCTGAGAAGAAGGTATATTCTTTTGTGTTTGAGTGAAATGTTCTGAAAATATCTGTTAGGTCTATTTAGTTTATAATTTCGATTATCTCCAATATTTCTCTATTTAGATTTGTCTAGATATCCTGTCTGTTGGTGAGAGAGGATTGTTGAAGTCTTCCAATATCATGTGTAAGAGTCAATATGTGGTTTAAGCTATAGTGCTGTTGTGTGTGTGTTGTTGTTGTTGTTGTTTTACAACCTTGGGTGTCCTTGTATTGGAGCATATATGTTAAGAATTGAAATTTCATCTTGGTGGACTTTTCCTCTTATGTGTGTACCATATCTTTCCCCATCTCTTTTATTTAGTTTTGGTCTGAAGTCTACTTGTTTAGTGTTTTGGTTATTATGTGATGAGAAGTCTTTCTTTTCTGGCATAATGTATTTGGTGTTCTGCATGCTTCTTGTACTGTTTTAGGCATTTCTTTTGTTAGATTAAGAAATTTTTCTTCTATGATTTTGTTGAAGACTTTTTCTGGACCTTTGAGCTGGGTTTCTTCTCCTTCCTCTGTACCTATTATTCTTAGGTTTGGCCTTTTCATAGTGTCCCAAGTTTCCTGGGTATTTTGTGTCAGAAGTATTTTTGGACTTAAACTTTTCTTTTACTAATGTATCCATTTCTTGTATCATATCTTCAATGCCTCAGATTCCCTCTTCCATCTCCTGTATCCTGTTTGGTGAAGCTTGCCTCTGTAGTCCCTGTTCACATTCTTAAATTTTTTACTTCCAGAAATCCCTCAGGTTATGTTTCTTTATTGATTCTAGTTCCATTATCAAGTCGTGAACAATTTTGTTTCCTTCCATGGTTTCTTTGTGATTTCTTGGATTTCATTTCCTCCAGTATTTTGTTTGTTTGTTTTTTTTTTTCATGGATTTTTTAAAAGGAATTTATTCATTTCCTTTTTAAGAACTTCTACTGTCTTTATTCACTTGGTTTTAAGGTCTCTTTGTAGTGTTTCAGCTATTTTGGAATACTTAGGGCCTGCCATATTAGGATAATTAGGCTTTAGTGAAGACATATGGCCCTGACGGTTTTAGGGTTTTTTTGTCTGGTTGGTTTGTTGGTTTGGAGTTTTTTTTTTTTTTTTTTTCTTTTTCAAGATAGGGTTTCTCTGTGTATCAGCCCTGGCTGTCCTGGAACTCACTCTGTAGACCAGGCTGGCCTCAAACTCAAAGAGATCCGCCTGCCTCTGCTTCCCAAGTTCTGGGATTAAAGGCATGAGTCACCACCACCCAGCTGCACTGACTGTTATTGATGGTGTTTTTACACTAACGTCTATATGATTATATAGGTGCTGATTTCCAGATTTGTCCTTGCTGGATGGGTGTTTTGTTCCATGGTTATGTTTTCTCTCAGGACTTTTGGAGAGTGGAATGGCTGTGTATTGCCTGTTTCCCTGGCCTGCTCAGCTGGTGTGCTCTCAGGGAATGCCTGCCTGTGCTGGAAACTGGGATACAGGATGAATTGGTGGAGATATTTGAGACCTATACATGGGCTCAGAGAAGGAGAGACCACCCCAGGTTTCCTGCTACAGAGCAGGAAGTAAGAACACAGTTAGTGGGAGAGGGTTGGGTCTTAGGCAGAAGGAGAGGAATGGGACTGCCTTCAGCCTATTTGTTCACCTGGGAAAAACAGCCCTTGGGTCAGCAAGGGGTACCTGTTAGAGTTGGGGTCTAGACAAAGCAACAGTGGGGGGAGGATCTGTGAGATCCACAGGAGATATGAGTAGTGGGTAGGGAAGGCTGCCCCAGGTGTTGTGCCACAGATTTGGGGGTGAGACTGGAGGAGTGGGTCTGGGGGAACAGAAAGAAGGTCTGTGGGCAACCTACCTAGTTTTCAAGCAGGCATGGGCTAGGGCTTAACAGGGTATGCCAGCTGGAGTTGGGGTGTGGGACAAAGCAACAAGCGGCAGGAGGGAGGTTAGGAGAGGATGGTCTGTGGTGGTGGCTCTCAGCATGTGGGTCATGACCCCTTTGGGGGTCCCATATCAGATGTTTACATTATGATTCATAGCAGTTGCAAAAGTAGTTATGTAGTAGCCCAAAATAATTTTCTGGTTCGGGGTAATCACAACATGAGGAACTGCTGAGGGTTACAGCATTAAGAGGTTGAGAACCACTGGTCTGTGGAATCCACAAGTGAGTGGGCAGAAGGGAAGGAAGGCTGTATCTGCTGTTCTGTTAGAGCTTTAGGGACAAGAGTGAGGGATTGGGTCTGGGGAAACAGAGACAGGAGGTCTATGGACAGCCTACCTGGTTTTCTGGCAGGCCTATAATTATTTATAGTTGTCTTTATCCTTCCTATTCTCCCATGACATCACTTATTTTTCCTCCTTTATTTTGTTTATTTTAAAATTAAAGTATAATTATATCATATCTCCCCTTCCCTTTCCTCCCTCCAATTCCTTTCATGTTCCCCTCATTTTCTGACTTCTTCTTAGTCTAACTAATGGTTTGTCAGCTTCATTGTTTAAAACCCAAAACAAAGTGTTTATGAAGATGAGAAAGGACTTGTAGGTGGGATGGGGGTATGAAGGAAGAAGGAAGATTACAGAGGATAAGGGTTTCATACATGTATGACATTGCCAAAGGATGAATTCAGTAAAAGTTATTTAAAAACCAACTCTTTCACTGACTTTTTCAAGCAATTTGTTATTCTCTATTTCATTTATCCCTGCTTTGTTTTTTATTATTTCTTTCATGGTGTTATTTTTGGCCTTAGTTTTTAATTATTTCTTTGTTCCTTGAAATACAAAATTAGAATATATTTGAGATCACGTTTTTTAGTTTAGAAACTTAATGCCATAAGCGTCACTCTTAGTGCTTGCTGCCTGTCCTATATTCCCAGTTTTGTTATATTGGTCTTTTGCAGGGATAGGGGAAATGGTGCTCCTGGCAACATATATTCTAATGCCCCTCTGGCTTCTTCTTTGGTCTCCTGGTTGTTCAAAAATGTATAGTTTAGTTTCCACGTGTTTGTGACTTTTGTTGCTTTTCCTGTGCTATTGACATCTATTTTTATTTCATTATGTTTGATATTTGATGTGATCTGGTCATCTTCAATTTATGGAAAAGGATCTGTGTCTTTTGGCTTTGTTCTCTATGTGGTAGAGCCATTTGAGACCTGTAATACCGTTCAATGCACTCTGCCTGATGGTTTTTCTGATGGTCTATTCCACCCATTATTGAACATGAGTGGTCCCTTCCTTCAGGTTTGTCACTGCTCTCAAAAATTGAGATAACATACTTAAAATTGTCGCATTGTCCTGGGGAATTACCTCTTTTGTGATTATATAATGTTTCCCTTTGTCTTGAGTGAGGTGTGTTTGTTTGATGCTTTAATATTTTATTTAGTAGGGGCACATATGCCATGATGTACATGTGGAGATCAGAGGACAGAACGTAGGAGTCAGTTTTCTCTTTGCAGTCAGTGGGTTCTGGGAATCAAACTCAATCAAGTTGGCCAGCAAGCTCTATTTCCTGCTGAGTCATCTTCTGGGCCCTCAAATGACGTTTTTTATTGAAATCTGTTTTGTGTCTCTGAGCATTTTCATCATCTTTGGCTACTACTGTCTGCATGGACCCTCTTTGTACTTTTGCTTTAGGAGTTCTAGTATCTTGTTATACACAGCCGATTCTTTAGTTCCAACTGACCACACCCTGAAGATTCAAAGACCTGGTAGAATCTTTAAACTTCCCTCAGAAATGTCACAATCAAGGCCTCCATCGTCTGCAGTGCTATAAAATTCTTATTTTCTAAGCTCCCACACAACAGTTCAATGAGTCCTCAACACTTGATGGCTTTTCCAGCCCCAAAGTTTTTCCACAATTCTCCCCAAAACAACATGGTTAGGTGTATCACAGCAACATCCAACTTCTGGTACCAAGTTGTCTTAATTAAGGTTACTATTGCTGTGATAAAATAACATGTTCAGAAACAACTTGAGAAGAAAGGGATTTATTTCACTCACAGTATGTAACAGTTCATCATTGAAAGTAGTGAGGACAGGAACTCAAGCAGGGCAGGAACCTGGAGGCAGGAGTTGTTCACAGACCATGGAGGAGTGCTCCTTACTGGCTTGCTTCAGACAACTTTCTTATAGAGCCCAGGACCACCAGCCCAAGGATAACACCAGCCACCATATCCTGGGCCCTCTACTCAATTACTAAGAAAACATCTTATAGCTGGGTCTTATAGAGGTATTTTCTCCATTGTAGTATTTCAGATAGCTCTAGCTTGTGACGAGTTGACATAAAACTAGTCAGAATAAAAGTGATTTAGGCACTAAGGTTACAGAGATATAGTTATTCCACTGTATATACAAAATATCAGTCCCAAAATTTCATTGAGGATACCAAAATTTGTAGATTCTCTTCTTTTATGTAAAATCGCATAGCCTCTGTAGATAAAAGTTAAACTTTCTACAGGTTAGCTATAAGGCCACATGCAATGTGAATGCTGTGTAAACAGTAGTTATACTGCATTGTTTAGGGAATAATAAAAAATATGCATGATCTGTGCATGCATATTAAAAATATTTTGAAGGCAGGCATGGTGGCTCATACCTTTAATCCCAGCACTTGGGAAGCAGAGGTAGGTGGATCTCTATGAATTCAATGTGTACATTAGAGAATTATGAAAATGTATGCATGATCAGTATTTTAAATTTTAAATCATTGAAGTTTTTTTTGTTTTGTTTTAAATTCATGGGTCATTGAGAACCCATGATATGAACGGCACATGATATGATGGACAGCTATAATGTGCTGTGCCATCCGACCTTTACAAATGAGTCCCCTTTCTTGTAGTAATACTGCTGTTTGGTGTCCTTTCATTTCAAGTTGAAGATCTCACTTTAGTATTTCTCTTCATACAAATCTGAATACATACTGAATTTTCTGAGCTCTTGAGGATCCTGCAAAGTCTTCCCCTCTCCCAGGTTTTGAAGAACATTTTTTTTTTTTTGGTCAGAAACAGTAACTTTGGTTAATCATTGTCTTCTCTGTCATTCTTTCAGTATACAGTGCCAATCCTCTCACTAGCTTGTGATGTTTCTATTAAAACTTCACTGATAATCTTATGAAAGGTGTTATGTATATGAAAAGCCATTTTCCTATCTTGCTTTCAAAATTCTTTTTCCCTTGACTTTAGGTCATTTCACTATACTGTGTCCTGTATCTACTTCTTTAGGTTCATATTACTTTAAATCTTTGGATTTCCTGGATCCAGATATGATTTACTTCCCCAAATTTAAGCATCTAGACATTTGTTCTTTGAATCGGCTTTCTCATACGTTTTCTTCTCTGTATGGCAGCATGCCCATAATGCCTATCATGAGCCTCTTGACTAGAATATTTTGAATTTCTCACTAGAGGCCCCTGGCTCTTTTTTGCTTGCTCTCATTTGCTGTTGGCAACTCTTTTAAATATTTCATCCCCATCATTATATCACTTAGTTCTAAAATTTGTTTTTAATTCTCTCTTAAATGTCCAATGTCTTTGTTGAAATTCTCACTATGTGGACCACTCTCTTGAGGTCTGTTTAGTTTCTTTTCTATTGCTCTGAAGAGACACCGTGACCAAGGCAATTTATAGAAGAAAGCATCTGATTGGGGCTTATGTACATTTTCAGACTGTGAGTCCAAGGCCTCATGACGGGGAACATGGAAGCAAATAAGCAAGCATGGTACTGGAGCAACAGCTGAGAGTTACATGTTGAGAAAACAACCATGAGGCAGAGAGGGAGAAAGAGAGAGAGGGAGAGAAAGAGAGAGAGAGAGAGAGAGAGAGAGAGAGAGAGAGAGAGAGATACGTGAGGATGGGTATCATAGGCTTTTAAAACCCCAAGACCTACACCCAGTGGCACACCTCTTTCAGCAAAGCCATACCTTGTAATCCTTTCCAAACAACTCCACCAACTCGGAATCAAATGTTCAAATATAGTAGTCTATAGAAGCCATCCTCATTCAAACTGCCATATTTAGTCATTGATCGTTTGATGATTACTTTGAATTCTATATCAGACAATATATACGGCCCCATTTTATTAGGGTTGATTCTGGAGTTCTATATTGTTCATTTGTTTGGATCATGTCTCCTTTTTTCTTGACTCCAGAGTGTATGCACATTCAGAAAACCTACCACTTCTCTGAGTCTTCATAAATAAGGTGCGCACAGCAGAAGACCAAGGAAAAAAGCCCAATACATGTCGAATTGGATGTCAGGAAGGAGACAATGCAGAAACTATGAAAGATAATTTGAAAGATAATGAATGTGATTACAGAACTAATTTTAAAAGATATTAAAATCCTGTAGAAGGAGGGAGAACATGAGCAAAGAAGTCGGGACCACGAGGGGTGCACCCACCCACGGAGACAGTGGGGCTGATCTATTGGGAGCTCACCAAGGCCAGCTGGACTGTGACTGAAAAAGCATGGGATAAAATCGGACTCTCTGAATATGGCGGACAATGAGGGCTGATGAGACGCAAAGGACAATGGCACTGGGTTTTGATCCTACTTCATGTTCTGGCTTTGTGGGAGCCTAGCCAGTTGGGATGTTCACCTTCCTAGACCAGGATGGAGGGGGGAGGACTTTGGACTTTCCACAGGGCAGGGAACCCTGACTGCTCTTTGGACTGGAGAGGGAGGGGGAGAGGAGTGGGGGGAGGGGGAGAGGAGTGGGAGGCTGGGAGGAGGAGGAAATTTTTTTTCAATAAAAAAAAGAAAAAAAATCCTGTAGATAGCAGAAAACTCAATAGTTCCTAAGAAAGATACACTAAAAAACTATGAATACAACAAAAATTCCATACTTTAATATATAATGATAATATATGATAAATTTTTATGTCAATATGAAGAGCTATCAAAAAATAGTTAATAGTTTTTTAACTATTAGTTATTTCTAATAAATTGTTTTGCCTTTGGACATCCCTATGTATAATCCATTAATATTTAAGTTAGTTATTGATTCTGTGATAATTGAACCAAATATATCTGAGAAGAGTTTAGTTTTCTTGCTTTGCTTTTTTTCTAATCAAAACTCAAATCCAGACATGGTGATTCAGTCTATAATCCCAGCTCTCAGGAGGATGAGACAGAAGAACTGTGTGTGTAGCATGGACTACAGTATGCTACACTTTCTCAAAGAGAAAAAGAAAAAAAAAACTCTCAAAGCCAGGTTGAATAGCTATAATTGATTTTTATATTGTGGGTCCAGGGAAGGAATATTATTGCTAATTTAATCAGTTATGCAAAAGTGTCTTTAAATCACTTCATTTGCCTACTGTCAGTTCAAAGAAAGGTTTAAAAGGGGCAAAACCACTCAGAACAATATGTAAATGGACGAAAGAAAAACAAGTTCTGGACACCCCTTGTTTTATAGTCAGAGTGTATCCTTGAGAGCTTTTGGCTGGGATTCTGAGTGTTCAGGTTTCTTAGATTATACCATAGTTGTGCTAACATTTTTAAGAGTGTTTATATATTCATTATTTTTTAATATTCATGAAAGTATATATGCTGAATAAATCACCATATCTGTTAGCATTCTTAATGATACCAATTAAAGGAAACACTTCAGCTTCATTATTCATTAATAAATAATTAACGGGAATTAAATCCTCCCTTATAAATAATCCCCAACTACTGGAAGAAAGTAAAGCCTGCTTATTTTTACCTGTCCACTTAAGTAGCTAAAACCCTAAAACTGTACAGATGGTTATGTGAGCCCCTTCTCTGTGAGCACATCCAGAAATGGAGAAAGCACTGCAATGGCCAGCCTTCTTTGGACAGTTGGTTGTATTTTCTTTTGCCCTTCACTAGCAAGACTCTGTGCAGTCAATGCACTTGACACTGGCTTTTTCTTGACCTTGGTTCTCAACTGTTCTCTCTGCAATCAGGATAGAAATGGTATTTAGCTCATTCTTTCCAACTGAATATTTGTTAATCATCACCAGGTTAGTGACTGATGGTTCTAAAACACGTTGTGGCAAAGTCTCATCTTTTCTCCTGTATATCCTATTTTTAAAATGAAAATCCTATTCAGGGGAGAAGAATGTCTTGATGAGCCCCAATCTGTACAAATGCCCGACTTCTAAGATTGGCCAGTTAATCAGAGAAGGAGAAATAAATACAGTATTATTGCTTTCTGGTGAGTAACTGGAAGCCATAGTTGCCTTAGAAATCATCAAGGTTTCTACCCTGAGGTAAGCGAGGGGCCTGCTCTAGGTAGAAGCTGACTTTGGCAGATTTCACTGTTTGTTTTTGTTCTGAAGTTCAGGATGAAATGCGTACTATAAACAGCAGACAAAACCACCAGCATCAGTGAAGGTCTCTCCATCAGGCTGTCCATACGAAGGTTTTTTAAAATGTAACTTAAAAATTGTTTTCTGTCTTGTAGACAGTTCCCTTTTCTGGCCATACAGTCTTTTGTTTCCTTTCTTTCCACTCATAGGTTTCTCCATAACAATCTATTGGTGAAAAATTATTTTTTTTGTCATAAAAATGCCAAAAAAATCTAACAGAAAAAAAAAAGGCCAGGGGACGGTAATGACATTTCTCTGAGAGTCGATGGCTTCCTTTCCTTTTCCTTCTACTATCTAGATTTTTGTCTCATTCCTCATCTGTCCCTCAGTGTCCTGAGCCTTCCTGTTTGCTTTTTCCTCATTCTCTGACTCTGGTGTGGGTTCAGGAAATTCACATCATCCTTCATCTTCTGCTCTGCATCATCCTCTCTCAGACACACAGACACAGACACACACACACACACACACACACACACACACTCACAGACACACATGCATGCATCTTCCTCGTATGTCCAGTGCAGTCCCAAATTCCAACACAGGCACTTCATTCCCTGCATTATAGCAGACCTCCCTGTAAGAACAAACTCTCCTGGAAGACACTATTCTAAATCAGGATGCTTTCAAAACAGTGTGAATCAATTTTACAACTCTTTAAGAGGTATTTTGAGTGGGAGTTGATACTAAGATGTCACACTCTAGCTGAGGAAGGGTTGGGTGCAAGGATTGTCAGGTGGTCTCTGCACTTCCCATCTGGTGTTCAAATGTAGTCATTGTCTTATAATATTTTCACATCTGGTAAAAAGACATATTGCCAATATTTCTAGCGTATATTTTTAGTTTATGTTCCCAGTGTTTTCTTCCTCTTCATTTCACTCAGTGGCACATTGAGGATTGATTGATTACTTGGTGTTTATGATAGCCTCCCTCTGTGGTTTTCCTAATGCCTAAAAAATGTTGGTTCTTTCTCAAATCTAAAATCACTTCATCTATTCTTATGATGTTTATTAACTAACCCCAGTTTGTTTGTTTTGTTTGTTTTAATTCTGAGAGGTCACTACTAAAGATAGTCTAACTTTTAAAAGAAATCTTGAATTCTTTTTCCTGCTATTTAAAGCAGATTTAAAGTTGTCCACAAGGAATCATTTGGGAGATGGGTGACACCCCCCCCCAGAAGGTGTGACCTACCATAAGATATGAGAACCACCTCAGACCCCAAGAGTGTAGCTTACATTCTGTGTGGGTAGCTACTTCCTCTTGAGGTTGTTCCCGCAGTTACTCCTGGAAGTCCAGCTCGCTCTTCTCTGTCTCTCTAGCATTTGGAATTCAAGATCTCAGGGTGATGGTAGGTGGCTCTATATTTCCTGTTACTCCCTGAGCCTGCCCCATGGACATCCCAGGAATCACATCCATTTCCATGTGCACAGATTTCTTTCTTTCAAATGACCTAACAAGTGGTTTACCACAAGGAAATTGGCATGCAGGAAAGCCAAGGCCTTACTCAAATTCTGTCTGTACCACAAAGCTCCCATAGTGCACTGCTTATTCAACAGTGACTTCTTGTCATTCTCTCTCTCTCTCTCTCTCTCTCTCTCTCTCTCTCTCTGGAATAATAATCTCTACTTACTGTAGAAAATAAGAGATGTGATGCTATAGATCCCTTAATGGTATTATAGTGTCAGGAAAAGGCACTAAAATAAGCCAATTTAAATATAAATAAGGTCTGATTATTCTCATTCCTTTGAAATATTGAAGCACGCGGCCCATAAAAGCTCTTTGGTCAATCCTGGCTAAGAAATTACCCATTTTATGAAACAACGTTTTTATGTATATAGAAAATTGGCCATTGCAAATAGAAAGAGGCAGCCCTCGTGATAGTTACAGATAGCGTTTGGCATCAGGGTACAGACTTAGTCTGAATCTCTGTGACTTGCAACCATCGCTCCTATAGAAATATTTGTATCCCTAATGCCAAGGCCCAAGTAAACTACAATACTAAAACAGCAACAGTCGCTCTGAAAATTGAGACTTGGAGCTGAATGCATATGGCTTTCAGACAGAACGTTCCGTGTATCCAGGTTTATCGAAGTACGTGACTGATCATATCTAAGCTACTTCAGATGAGCTCCTGTCCCTACCAAAATGCTCCTAATCAAAAGGTCCTGATTTCTAAGGCTTTATTTTCCCTCTGCCATTTTTTTCAGTATTGATTTACTTAGCTTTGTAATGCATTTGTGTGTGTGCTTGCCCACACATGCTCAGGTGTGCTTGTGGAAGTCAGAGGGCCACTCCTGGGTTTTCTCCTTCAGTCTTGCTGAAATAGGGTAGGGCCTCTCATTTCTGCTGTTGTACTACTGCATAGTCTGGCCTAGCTAGCCTGAAGGCTTCCGGGCAGTTCTCCAGTGTCTGACTCCCACTCAAGAATGATGGGTTCACAGGTGCTTGCTAATGCATCTGGCTTTCTCGTGTGGGTTCTGGGACTTATTCCTCTGGCCATCAGTGCTTTTATCTGCTGAGCCATCTTGCTGGCCTCCCTACTCATTTTTGGGAGTGGGGGATGGTGTCTAATAGGTGTGTCTGGTCTAGAGAAATCTCAGTAAAATGAAGGAGAAGAGCAGGTCATCACAGAGCCTGGTGACGCCAAAATCACTTCGCTTTGTTTATTTACGCAACACTAAGCCAATGCCTATCTTTGGTTTATTTGAGGGATGGAAGGAAAAGAAAGGACTTAGTGTTCTTGGCATGACTAGTATTGTTTAGAGGTACATCTGTTTTCACAAGTCATTAATGGATTCTCCTGGAAATAGTCCTTTCTCAAACATTAGGTCAGCAGTCCTGATTAGAATCTGCCTCAATCATCCATGAAACTAGATACATCCCCTGTGATTTATTATTTCTATGAAACAGCACTAATTACCATTAAGAAGAAAGGCTCATCTCAAATTTAAGATTCAAAAAGAAAGAACAATTGAACTTCTTTCAACTTTGCACAGTGATTTCAATGAAGCTGAGGATATTTGACTTAATGTGTAAATAAAAATTATTTCTAAACAGCACATTAGCCTGGTATGTATATTTGGAATATGGACAGGGTCTTAAAGGAGCAGCTTGTTCTTTGAGGCAAACAAATCAAACATTCCTACAATCTTACGGCACTAATAGCTTAGCAAGTTCATTCTTCTCATGGAGAACACAGTGGTTGCCTTTATCTTAAGATCTGTCCATTGTTCTTTAGCAAGTGGAGCCTGAATTACAAAGATTATATCATTGGGGATAGATATGACAGTGATTAGGGAGAAAATTCTGTCTTAAAGTTTTCTACATATTTCTTGGGGTTTCATTTTTCAGCTGAATATGAAGCTATTTTTTAAGAGACTGGGGAAATAACTGTGTTATGAATGAGCTGACGTTTCTCCTGAATGTTTGATAATGCTATGAAATTTATTCCATGTTTTTAATTCAAAAGCAAACAACGGTTAAAGCAAATACATTGCGACAGGATGTTTGGTCCCAGATCATCCCTCCTGATTATTTATTTGCTGTTAATAAAGGCTAAAGACAAGGATGGAGAGCCCAGGCTAATATTTTAAATAGAGATCTTAGACAGCTACTGTAATATCAGGTTTGCAAGAATGTCTAATGAGGATGTGGCATGTAAGTGTCAGTAAACAACCAAGGAAGAAATTTTGTTCATGTTCTGTAACAGACAGACATTAAAGCTGGAGTGAGAGGCTAAGCACAACACTGGGGCTAGCTCCTGCTGAGAACCTTGAGGCAGCCAGACATTCGTGTCCTAACGGAACTCCTTCCTGGTGTTTGCCTGTGCTTCTGTAGACTAGTGCTTTCACTTCCCATGCTTCCTATAGACTAGTGCTTCACTTCCTGTGCTTCCTGTAGACCAGTGCTTCCACTTCCTGCCCTTTTTTTAAGAGTTAGAAATAAATCTTTATTCAAACTCTGATCTACCAAGTTAGTGTTTTCCACCAGCTCGGAGAGCAGAGACCTTCACAGGCTTTACAACCATTTGCTTAGGTGCTGCTTCTGTAGGGACCTTGGCAGCAGCCATTGCTGTCTTCTTGGATGCCTGCGTAGCCTTTTGCTTCCTTGGTGGCTCTGATGGCCTGCTCTTGCTGGGCTTTCCTAACTTCTGGTTTCCAATTTCTCTCAGCCATTATATCAGCAAGGGATGCACCAGTGATGGCTGCCTGGAATATGACAGGGTGACAGGTTCTTTTCTTTTCTTTTTTTTAATTTATTTATTTATTAAAGATTTCTGCCGGGCGGTGGTGGCGCACGCCTTTAATCCCAGCACTCGGGAGGCAGAGGCAGGCGGATCTCTGTGAGTTCGAGACCAGCCTGGTCTACAAGAGCTAGTTCCAGGACAGGCTCCAAAACCACAGAGAAACCCTGTCTCGAAAAAAAACCAAAAAAAAAAAAAAAAGAGTAAAGATTTCTGTCTCTTCCCTGCCACCGCTTCCCATTTCCCTCCCACTCCCCCAGTCAAGTCCCCCTCTCTCGTCAGCCCAAAGAGCAATCAGGGTTCCCTGCCCTGTGGGAAGTCCAAGGAACCCCCACCTCCATCCAGGTCTAGTAAGGTGAGCATCCAAACTGCCTAGGCTCCCACAAAGCCAGTATGTGCAGTAGGATCAAAAACCCATTGCCATTGTTCTTGAGTTCTCAGTAGTCCTCATTGTCCGCTATGTTCAGCGAGTCCGGTTTTATCCCAGGCTTTTTCAGACCCAGGCCAGCTGGCCTTGGTGAGTTCCTGATAGAACATCCCCATTGTCTCAGTGTGTGGGTGCACCCCTCATGGTCCTGAGTTCCTTGCTCGTGCTCTCTCTCCTTCTGCTCCTGATTTGGACCTTGAGATTTCTGTCCGGTGCTCCAGTGTGGGTCTCTGTCTCTGTCTCCTTTAATCGCCTGACATTGTCAACCTGTGGAAGAATGAAAATAGATCCATATCTATCACCATGCACAAAACTCAAGTCCAAATGGATTAAAGACCTCAATATCAGTCTGAACACACTGAAGCTGATAGAAGAGAAAGTGGGAAGTACTCTACAACACATGGGCACAGGAGACCACTTCCTACGTATAACCCCAGCAGCACAGACATTAAGGGCCTCATTGAATAAATGGGACCTCCTGAAACTGAGAAGCTTCTGTAAAGCAAAGGACACTGTCGCTAAGACACAAAGGCAACCCACTGACTGGGAGAAGATCTTCACCAACCCCGCAACTGACAAAGGTCTGATCTCCAAAATATATAAAGAACTCAAGAAACTAGACCGTAAAAGGCTAATCAACCCAATTATAAAATGGGGCACTGAGCTGAACAGAGAATTCTCAACAGAAGAAGTTCAAATGGCCAAAAGACACTTAAGGTCATGTTCAACTTCCTTAGCGATCAGGGAAATGCAAATCAAGACAACTTTAAGACAGGTTCTTTTCTTTTGAATTTCTTCCGACTGTCTTTTTTTGTGTTTTCTTCTGTAGAGGACAGTCCAGTTTATCTGCCGAGCATTCCGTTTTGGAAAGGAATATGAACCTGCATTTTAAATTAAGAAACTGTAAAGCCTTCCCGTCAGTCCTGGTGTAGTGTAGCCTGTGTCTGGGGTAGACCTGGTCCCCACTGAAACCACACAGCTCGTCCTTCATGGTAGAGCTATAGATGTGGTTGAGTAAAGGGTTTCTATTGTAGCTATGAGGGAGAGTACAGCCAGAGGATCTGGAAGAGTCCATAGCAGGGAGAGAAAGTGGTGGACTATGGGCGCCCAGTAGACTTAACCGGGACATGGGGTGAGGGAGGACCGAGAGAGAGGGGGGCAAGAAGGAGGCAGCCACGAGAGAAGAGAGCAAGAGAGAGTCACAAGAGAGCACTTGAACAAAATGGCAGGGTTATACAGAAATGAAAAATTGGGGGAAGGGAAGCCTACAAGCTGGAGAAGTTTAGGGTAGGGGTGGGGTGAGAAGAGTTGAGGGGAGCCACAGGTACTGAGTGAGCCTGGAAGCCAGTGTGGGCTTTGGTCTGTTAATGGGCAGCACAGTTAGCCATTTGTCCTGAGTTTCTCTTGGACCTGACGGTCACCTTGCCCCGAATTCAAATAAAAGCCCTATGAGTCACTATTTGTCTAATCTCTGGCTTCAACTCTCTAGGCCCTGACTTTATGAAAAATACAATTAAATAAAACAAGAGAAAACACTTAATAATTTTTAGTTCATGCCCTGACTTAAGCTTTTGAATGATGTTAACGTTTGTAGACCCTGGGAAAGCGTTTGTGTTATTTTTCTCATTGCTGTGGTCAATTTCCTGCGGAACAACTTAAGGAAAGGGGGCTTATTCTGGCTCACAGATTCAGAGTACTCAGCCCACAGGTGTTT
This sequence comes from Microtus oregoni, assembly GCF_018167655.1. Classification (NCBI taxonomy): domain Eukaryota; kingdom Metazoa; phylum Chordata; class Mammalia; order Rodentia; family Cricetidae; genus Microtus; species Microtus oregoni. The sequence goes on from NW_024543977.1 coordinate 1,510,556, forward strand.
GTCCCATGCACTTGGGAAGAGCATCCCGGCGGTGGGGACATGTGTCAGATGGAGAAGCAGAGAGGACCTAATGCCCTTGCCTTGCTTTCTCTTTTCCCCCTTTTACTCTAAGGCCCATGCCTAGGAGTGCCACACACACTCAGGATTGCGGTCTCCTTCCCCAGTTAAACTTCTCTAGAAATGCCCTTCTGGACATACCCAGACTGCTGGACCTTCACCAATCTCCTAGCTGATTCTAAAGCTAATAAGTTGGCAATGAATATCAATCTCTATATCACAAAATTAATCTTTTTATATACAGAGTCCTGTTTTGCAAAAGAAAATTGTCAAATTACATCTTGGGATATGTGAACACATCTCTAACTATTTTTCCCATGCCTTTCGGGTCTTTGCCCAAAATGTCATCTTTGCTACTGACCTTCCCTTGCCATCTGGTCTTAAATAGCAAATGTCTCTACGCACGTACTTCCTGTCTATTTCCTCTGCATCATGTTCTTCTACAGGACATAACATTATTTGACCTTAAGTGTGTGTTGCTTTTACTTTGGGTTTTTTGTTTGTTTGTTTTAGTTTGGTTTGTTTTGGTTTTGTTTTTTTTTTGGGGGGGGGGGGGTTGTTGTTGTTTTGTTTGTTTGTTTGTTTGTTTGAGACAGGGTTTCACCAGCCTCGGCTATCCTAGAACTCACTTTATACACTAGGCTGGCCTGAAACTCACAGAGATACTGCTGCCTCTGCCTCCCAAGTGTTGAGATTAAAGGCATGCAACACCAATACCTGACTTACTTTGGTAACAATACATTTTGTTATAATGTACCCCTTACTCTAAAATATACCCCACCATCCATGGATTTTGTTTGATTTTTTTTTCCTCTGTATCCCCCACAGCCAAAATGGTGATTGGTAGCAGTAAGTACTTAATGCAAGTCACTAAAACCCAGTAGAGTGGCCCTGAAAGGAAACTCAGCAAAGGGGAGCTTTTTCCAGGGCTAGCTTTGCCTTTGGCAGTGGAACAAACTGAGCAATTCCTATTGCTTCTGACAGGGTTTCAACTTGGGTAGCTTCCCCCCTGTTTTGAGAGTACAGACATGCATTCGTTATCAGACTGATATTAGCCTGAATATTTTCATGTCAGCAAGGGACTTTAAGTTACTGTTGGTCTAATTATTTCCTATATTCCTTTTGGAAAATTCCATGTGCAGCAGATTTTAACAAAGGAGTAATTCTAGATTGATTTCTGCTGTCATTCTTAGAAGAGTCCTGAATTTCATCAATGATGTAGACTAAGTAAACTTGGAACAAATCCTAAATTTCATATTTTCTGACTAATCTTTCGTGCATGTCATAATTGGCTTTACTAGGGAGTGTATGTTTTTAAAATAGATATGCCAAATGTTAATGAAGGGAAGAAGAGAGAATTAGGAATGCCTTTGCAAGCTCAAATATACCAATTAGTCCTAAAAATAGAAGTTTTTTTTTTATCAGCAGGACTGAGGGAAGACAGAAAGAGACATAAAAAAAATGCAACTTGGTCTTTGTTCCAAGTTTCCCAGGATGATGTATTTACAGGCCCAAGAGTTACAGGACCCAAGAGTTCCGATGCCTCAAGCCTGGGCTTCCTCCGAGGCTTCAGTATGAACTGTGCTATCATCTGTCCAGGAAGCACTGAGAGCTGACTTGGTATAGGACAGTGTACCAGCCCCTTGCCTTATTCATCTTCATTCCCCTAATCGTCCACTGAGACTGGGGGAAATGCCTCCATCCAGTTTGAAGACTTGTGTATGATATTTGTGATTTCCAAATTCAGCAAATTTATTCAAGTGACACTTCCCCAGCAGGCAAACAAAGGCTTAATACCAGCCAGGGTGGAAGGAAGAGTCTGAATGAGTTGGAAACCTTAAATCAGTACAAGAGATGTAGTTTGGGGGCTAGTTAGATGGCTCAGTGGCTAAGAGCATTTGCTGTTCTTACGGAGTATCCAGGTTTGTTTCTTACACTCACATGGTGGCTCACAACTATCTGCAACTCCAATTCCTGGGGACCCAAAATTCTGTTTGGGCCTCCTAAACAACCAGGCATACACATGGTATATATATATGCAGGAAAAACATTTATATGTATAAAATTAAAGTAGATAAGTCTATTTTTTTCAAAGAAAATGAGAATTTCATGACGTTGAAAGCTTTTAGTATGAAGATCATATTAAATACTGGCCTGATGAAAGCTGTTTCAGAATCTTTCTTGACACGTCTATGAAACGGTCTGTTTCTAGGGGATTTGCTTGTGCTGCCCCCGTAACGAGAGTTGGCCAAAGCTACTTGCTATTGTTTGCTTACAAAATGTCCTCCCAAAGGTTTGTGTGATGAAAGCTTGTCGCCCAATGCAGCAGACTACAGAGGTAGGATTTGACGGAAGTGATTGGAGCGTAAGAGTTCTGAGCCCGTCCGTGGATTTTTGCAGCCATGGATTCACTATTTGATGGTGATGAGAACGTGGTAGGTGGAACCTAGTTGAAGGGAGCAGGTCCTTGAAAACACAGACTTGGGCGTTGTATCTTGTCCCCAGACCCTTCTCCTTTCTCTTGCTCTGCCGCCTGACATCTTTCTCCATCACTTGCTTCACCACAGCTTTGGCGCCATGGAGCAGATGTCCAGGAACCCAAACTTCTGATTCCATGAACTGCAGCCAATCTTTTCACCTTTTAAAGCTGGGGCCCAGCACTAAGAGCTAAGAGGGGAAGTGGACACAAGCCCCAATCCTGACCCAGAAGCGATCTCCAATTGATAACCACTCCCAAGTGAGAAATTAGTCTTCTCCAACAGTGTCTCCCTGGGTGTTCAAAGCTCTTAAGGGCAGGCACTATGCCCAGAAGTAGATGGCCAACAGAAACCTATCTCACTGGCATTTTTTGAGATTCTTTGTCTCATAATCTCTTTTCCAGGCTTTTTTCCCTACTGGTCTTTTGTGTATATACTACGGTTTCTGGATTTGGATTTTTATGGTATTTCTGTGTATGCATCTGTATGTGGGTTTTGTGCTTTTTGTTTGGCTCTTTTTCTTCTGTTTGTTTTGTCCGGTTCCAGTTTTTTATTTTGTTTTATTTTATTTTACTATTTTTCTGTGCCTATTTGTTTTCTAACAAGAGAGGGAGTGAAGGATGTGGATCTGGATAGAAGTGGAGGTAGCGAAGATTGGAGAGGAGTTGGAGGAGGGGAAACAATAAACAGAATATATTGTATGAAAAACACCTATTTTCAATAAAAGAAAAAAACTTTCTCTTAGGCATTTGATCAGAACAACAGAATGTAAAGATTCTTCTAAACTGTTTTACATTCATTGGTTCTCTAAGAATTTGGGTTGAGTTTTATATACTTCCCCTTTTTTTTTTTAACTAAAGGCATGCAAATTCATGAGCTTCTTGCATCATGACCTTCATTGGCTACCCCAGGTTTTCTCTACATGAACAGTTCTTGGAAAATATAATATTTAAGTGTCTAAATTAGTGTCAGAATAGTATAGCAAAGGGTGTATATCCCATCGTCATTCCCATTAGTTGGTCCTGCTTTATTCCATAGGAGATACAAATCCTTATTCCTGACATTCATTTACTCATAGAATTTAATTTACAGAAAGTATTTGCATAACCTAGGTCATTCATGAGCTCATTCTGTCATAGCAGTCTTCTTGCTCATGGTGACAGATTTCTGCACTTTTCCCATTTACACATTCACATCACATACACATTACGTTATATAATATTCTTGGATGCAGAAGAATTATCAAGAGTGTGTTGTGAAGACAGTAATCCACAGTGCAAATGTCCATCTCAGAGTGGATACCTAATACCACACGTAGTTCTGAGTCTTATCATTTCAAAGTAGTCTTTTTCTTGATCACTTGTCCACTCCCATGCCATATAGTACAGCAACCCAGCCCCTAGACTATATAGGATAAACTCTAAAGATTGGGTCAAGAATGACTTTTCCCTGAAGAGAGAACTATTCTCATCCAAACACATTTGTTCAAAGCTAGGTCCCCTGCTTGTCACTATTATTGGGAGGTGGTAGAATATTTAAGAATAGTAGGAGATTTTAGCTCACTAAAAGTGTACCCACTAAGGAGATCATGGAGGCCCAGCCTCTTCTCTGTTCACCGTCACGTCTTTGTTTTTAATTTTTATTGCTTTATAAATAATACCATTCAAAATTTCCACTTCCTCCCCTCCTCCCATCTCCCTCCTGCTCCCCCACTCCCCCTCCAGTCCTAAGAGAGAGCAGGGTACCCTGCCCTGTGGGAAGTCCAAGGCCCTCCCTCCTCCATCCAGGCTTAGGAAGGTATGCATCCAAATAGACTAGATCCCCAAAAGCCAGTACACGCAGTAGAGACAAATCCCAGTGCCATTATCATTGACTTCTCAGTCTACCCCAAATGTCAGCCACATTCAGAGGGTCCAGTCTGATCCCATGCTAGTTCAGTCACAGTCTAGTTGGCTTTGGTGAGCTCCCATTAGAGCAGGCACACTGTCTCAGTGGGTGGACCAACCCCTCGAGGTCCTGATTTCCCTGCTCATATTCTCCTTCCTTCTGCTCTTCAACTGGACCTTGGGAGCTCAGTCCAGTGCTCCAATGTGGGTCTCTGTCTCTGTCTCCATCTCTCTCTGAATGAAGGTTCTGTGGTGATATTCAAGATAGTCATCGGTCTCACTATGGTGCCTGACACCCTCTCCTCCACTGCCCAGGGTCCTAGCTGGGGTCATCCCCATGGACAACTAAGAACTCCTCTAGACCCAAGCCTCTTGCCAACCCCAAAATGGCTCCCTTAATTAAGATATCTTCTTCCCTGCTCCCATATCCATCCTTCCTCCATTTCAATCATCCCACTCCCCCCAGCTCTCCCCAACCTTCCCTCCTCTCTCCCCCTCTCCTCTTCCCCTATCCCCACCCCCACTCCCATGTTCCCAACTTTTGCCTGGCGATTTCTAAGCCATGAAGTGAGACCCTTATCATGCTCACTGAATGATCTTTTCTGTGAGAGTTTCTTCCTGCAGCCCTCAAAGCAACAGGACTATTGACCCATGAACTCAAACCTCTACAGATAGGAATCAAAATCTTCCCTGAGTAAGATGTGTATCCCCAGTGTTTGATACAGTAAAGGAAGCCAACTAGAGCAAGGATGATGACCAGAAAGTCAGCAGTGTTGGTACACATAGGGCTGTCTTCCTGCCCTGCTGTGGGAGCCATTTCCACTCCCACGTTTCTCTACTTCTTTAGCACATCCCAACCACTCTACCTTCACCTTGCTCTCTCCTCTGCCTCCCTAGAGAGATGCCACTCATTTTCTGGGGCCTGGGAGCTTAGAAGCTTTTCCATTTATATCATTCAACTCTCCAAATGACTAACCTTCCCTTCTCTGGATTATCAATGACTCACACCACAGTGGATCAGTTTTCTCTTTGAGGCTCCTCCCCAACAACATGTGTGGGGGTAGGTCATGAGCGTGTTGCCTGGGAGGACTGGTCCAATCCACAGGGGATTCCAGGCCCTAGCAGAGTGCTTTCCCTGAAGAAGCGGATCAAAGCCAAAATCTAGGAGTAGCTTTCTAATCACAGACCTGTTGACAACAATCTTAGGCCTTGGGATAATAAGACCTTCTCAAAGGGGCATCTGGCTTATCATATGTATCACAAATGAGGGAATAAGAGGCAAAAGTCACTAAAAGTTTTAGGCTATTTCAGTATTCACAGCCCAGGTTTCTGCCTACAGAATTCTTTTCTTTTTCTGTCAGATTAAGACCTTCTCGAAGTCCTTTCCAAAACTGAAAAATTATGTTTCTGACTTAAAATCCCTAGTGTTTGCATGGATACTAAGATAAGATTTCTGCAGTATGCTCCTCTGTACAGAGCCATTCCACGAAGCATTTATGTGATCTACACATTTTTACAGTACTAGCTCTGAAATCCCATAGCTAAGTGTGTTATTATCTGTCCTGGTACAAAGTGCTCTGCAAGGTGTCAGTATGAGGTTTTATGGAACTGAATGACTGCCTACAGTCATTTCAGGTATTTTCCTGAAAGCCTTAAAACCATACATAACTTCCTAAATAAGATGCCTACCAACTTACAGTCTCATCATTATGATTAAGATAAATGCTGGTTTATTTTATGTCACTATTTTCACAACCATTTTTTTTTAATATACAAAGAAGATAGTCTGTTTTACTCATTAATAAGTCAGAGGAAATCCACAAGTGTCTCTAATTATTAGGGGTCAATGTCAGGATCACTACCAAGGAAACATGTTTTGCTATCAAGCTAGTTTAAAAATCCCCCAAATGTTCAACGCTAAGGGAATTTTCATGACCATGTCACTGGCCACCAAGCTTATGGCCTAGAGACTCTTGGATGCCCCAAGTGGTGAGTATCACGTAAGATCAAATTTGAACATTACAAGGGTGTTTTTGTGGAAAATGAGGCAAAACATCCCTCTGGGATAAAAATGAACAAGCTGCTAAATGTATAGTTTTACTACTTCCTAGCAGATGCCTCACCATCACTGGATATGTAAAATCAGTTTGTGCATGACGGCATTATGAGGCCATCTAGAGGGGCCAAGGAGTCTGAAAGGGCTGAGCTAATTAATCCCCTGTGCCAGGAGAAGCCAAATGAAGGTCAGATGCAGCCTTGGAAAGGTTAACCCACTGAATTCCAAAAGCTGTTTCCCACCCCCAAGAAAAAGGACCTTATATTTAGGCTAAACCTACATGCAAATCTTCTAAATAGCTCCCTTCACGATCAACAGAAATAAATAATAGCCAACTAGATCATCAGTCTCCCGATGGACAAATTTCGGCTATGACCACACAATGAAACACCATTCAATCACAAAAGGCGATGAACTGTTGTCTTATGTAATAGCAAGAATGATTTTCAAATATTTTTCTTGAAATGGAAGAGTCTGGTCCAAGATGTTACATACTGCGTGACTTAAATTATAAAATTCTAGTGTGGTGGGAAGCGGTGCTAGCTGTGGAAAACACAGCACCAGACAGAATTACAGTGGGCTAGCATGAAGAAATCCGGGGTGATAGAATGCAGTGGAAAATGCATGTCTCTGTCAGAGCCTGGAATATTCTGTAGTGAAGAGTAAAGCTATTTATATACAATGTCTTCAAATATCAGCTGAGGCTGTTAGAGTACTTACCTAGCATGGAAAGCCTTGGGGTCAACGCTCAGCACTACAAAATGAAAATAAGGCAGTATGTGAGGGAGCCTCAGAGCAGAGTACCAATTGAGAGAGTTCTGACGAATGTGCTGGCTAGTTTAATGTCAACTTGATACAGGCTAGAGTCATCTGGGAGGAGGAAACCTCAACTGAGAAAATGTCTCTGTAAGATCAGGCTGCAGACAAGCCTGTAGAGTGTTTTCTTATTAGTGATTGGTGGGGAAGGGCCCAGCACATTGTGGGCAGTACCATCCCTGGGATGGCCGTCCCAGGGTCTCTAAGAAAGCAGGTTGAGCAAGCCATCAGGTTCAAGCTAAGAAACATCACCCCTCACTGGCCCTGTGCATAAGCTCCTGCCTCCAGGTTCTTACCCCGCTTGAGTCCCTGCCCTTGCTGCTTTTGACAATGAACTATTACATGGAATTGTGAGGGAAATAAACCCTTTCCTCCCCAAGTTGCTCTTGGTCATGGTGTTTAATCACAGCAATAGTAACCCTAAGATAACAAATTATTATAATGGCCATCAGTGATTCAATAATCCACAGCTTACCATCCTTCACCCAATGCAGGGCCACCTGCCCACACTCACCTATCCTGCCCTACTTAGCGCAGATTCTCCCCTTAGCTTTCTCAATACCATGTTGGCCTTTCCTCTGCGAGGTCTCTCTTCTCTACTCAACTTTCCACATTGCTGTTCCTCAAGGCTCAGGCCCAGGCCATGACCACTATCTCTTCCTTCTCCACCTCTACCTCCATGGTCTCAGTTACCAAATGGATCAGTCAATGCCAAGTTTATGTCTCACATTGGCACCTCTCCAGGAATTCCAGGACAAGTGCTGTTGTTGTGGGACCCAAGTCTGCCCGCTCGCCACACAGCAGGCCAACTAACTTGTGACAAGGTTCTGTAGCAAGGGACCTTTACCCAAGAAGCCAGCTCAATGAGAAGCCCACCTTGCCAGGAATTAATTTAAGGGGGGCAAAACTGGCTTTTCCCAGAATAACTGGTGCTGTCTCACAGCAGGTGGGCCAGATGTTATGTATTTGACACTAATCTCTTGGTCAGGAGATGCTTTTCGCTTCTGCAGAGCTCAAAAACAAAGGACCTTATTTCTTTGGGCTGTTCTTGGTACTGGTCAGTATGACCACATGAAGTTACACACCACACCATGGCAAGGTTAGAGAGAGCAGAGCTCAGAGCCTTCTCACTGACTTCCAAATTTACGGGAACGAGACAAAACTGCTCATCTTCACTTCGCCCTCTCAGAAAGAGCTGTGTTGGACCCCAGCACCCTCACTAAGCTCTGGGTTTCAGTCCCTCTTCTGTCCTTTGTTTTCTGAGGTCCACATCAGTCTCCACTATTGTTAGTGATGAAAGCCTGGGCATCCGAATACTCCTGTGTGCCCCTTCCCTCTGCCTCGCTCCTCTGGTGAAGATCTCTAAACCTCAACGTCTTTCTCTCTTGGATCTGGGTCTCTTTTCCTTTTCTGTCCATGTCACGGACCCCACCATGATCACAGCCAACCACTGGCTCTTACCTACACAGCTCTCCCATTTTTCACCCAGTGAGCTTTGCTTCAAGCCTTCTACATTTTGCAGTTTTTGAAACATAATAGATTATTGCATTCCTGTGCTCCAGACCTGCTGTGATTCCCCATTGCTTTTATAATAAAACCCAAATTCCTCAACACTTCTTAGGAGTCTCGGCACAGTCTGGCCCCAGTGACCTTCCTGCCTTTGACCTCTCCTGTGCTTCAACGACTCCCCCTGCACCTAGGCTTGTCAGTCTTCCCCCGCCCCCCATGTGTGAATCTTTTCTACACCTTGCTCCTTAAGGGTGCAGCCCCTTTACTCACACGGTACTCCTTTGTCATCTCAGCTGAAATGTATTTTGGGGGAATCCCTCCTAGGAACCTAAGCATTAAGTTTGTTTCTTGTGCGAAGCGTGTGAATTCATGCAAGAAGCCAGAGGTCAGTGTCAGGTGTCTTATTCAATTTACCTCATATTTTCTCTTTCTTTCTTTTTCTGTTATTTTGTAGAGGTGGTGAAACAGGATTTCTCTATGTAGCCCTAACTGAAAAGGCTGGTCTCAAACTCACAGAGATCAGCCTGACTCTGCCTGCAAAGTTCTGGGGTTAAAGGTGTGCACCACCACCTGACCCTGCACCTTATTTTCTGAAGCAGGAACTCACTGACTCAGCTAGACTGACTGGCCACCCATCCCCAGAAACTGTCGTGTCTCTGCCCTCACAGTGCTGGGACTGCAGACACCCTACTCTGCTTTGCCTGGCTTTTATGAGAGTATGGGGACCATTCTGTATCCAATGCACTTTACTGACTGTGCTTTCACCCCAAGTTATAACACACTTCTATAGCTAGATCTTTCTGAACATTGATCTCTAACATTAACTCTTTCCTAAAAGGCAAGGAAAAAATAGGTCTGGTGTTTGCTTCTGTCTCTCTTGAGCCAAGGATGATGCACAGTGCACCACAGACACTAAATTAATCTCTAATGGAAGGAAATACAAATTAAAGTAATGAGTTAATTATGTAGTTTGGTACCATGTGAAGATCATGGTGAGCCAGGAAAGGCACCAGTGTGCAAATAAAGGGGGACATGCATGGACTCGGCACTCACGCACAGTAGACGTCAAGGAATCCATTTAAATATAGGGATTATAACATAATGTAAGGAGCAGTAAGGTTTACATTAAATAGTGACATGAGAATGGGAATGAGGACATCCCAGGACTTGATAGCTAACTGTACTTGAGAAGCATGAAAGGGAAACGAATAACCTGAAATAAGGATCTAATAATTGTTTTAATGAGAAGAAAGGAGAGCTGGACTTTGAGGGGAGCAAATGATGCTGCTTTAACAAAACCGGCACAGGATGGTGTGGCACAGACTTCCAAACGCTGTACAGAACAGCAGCTGTCTTTCAAAGATTTTCTGCATACCTTTTCCAAACCAGGGCCATCTGCAAGAACGCTGGTGGAATGGTGATTCCTGGGGCTCATTTGCCCCGCAGGTGGTCTCCTCTTTCTCAGACAGAATTGTGCTGAAGCCAAATTTGCAGTCCACATGCAGCCCCGGTAATGCTGCCTCTGCGAGGCTCTCCAGACTACTTCAGAAACTGCCTGGACCTGGAAGCTACAGGCCCCGCCGCCTAGCAGAGGCACCCTCTCCCCTCGGCTTGCATTCCCTCCAACTGCCACCAGTCTTTGGCAAGGTGACCTAAGAAGGGGGACAATTAGCCTTCAGACAGTAAGGCAAGATTGTTTGAGTGTGCGAGTTTCGTGAGCACACCTGTGTTTCTGAAGTAAAGGAAAGAGCAGATGTCTTTATAAGTCACAGGGCTTCTGTGAGGTTGGGGATGCCTCACAAGGTAAACTCGAACAGAGATTCAAGAGCTGTGGCTTCTTAGCAGCTAAGACTCTCATTCATAAGGAGCTCAACAGTAGTGCTCCACAGGCGCCAATGTTGGGTAAACTCACTGTAACTCCAGCTCCAGGGCATCAGCTGCCTTTGTCCTCCGTGAGCACCTGCTCTCACACGCACATACTCACATACAGGCACACAGAAGTACACACACACAAAAAATAATAATAATAATAATAATAAATAAAAAACTTAACCAGCACATAGAGGGGATACAAGTACTTGACATCTCATAATCTGAAAGGAGAAATAAAAAATGGTTTTAGACTACAGGAGTGAAGCATGTTAGAAATACAGAGCTGAGGTGTGTTAGGGTTTCTACTGCTGTGAAGAGACACCATGACCACAGCAACTCTTATAAAGGAAAACATTTAATTGGGGGCAGTTTACAGTTTCAGAGGTTTAGTCCATTATCATCACGGCAGCGAGTATGGTAGCATATTGGCAGACATGGTGCTGGAGAAGGGGCAGAGAATTCAACATCTTAATCCATAGGCAACAGGAAGTGAACTGTCCCACTAGGTATGGCTTGAGCATACATGAGACCTCAAAGCTCACTTTGACAGTGACACACTTCCTCCAACAAGGCCATACCTCCTAGTAGTGCCACCCCCTATAAGCCAATCCTTCAAACACATGAGTCCATGGGGGCCATACTTCTTCAAACCACCACATGAGGTTTGCAAAGTGAAACTGGGCATATAGTACAATGATCAGTGATAGAACACTTGCCTACCATGTATAAATTCCTCAGTTTGATCCCCAGTATCATCACCGGCACCACCACTGAAAGACCACCACCAACATGACAAAAGCTGCATAGGGAAGGCACCAGGGCTATTGAATGGCAGGAGCCAGCAAGGCTGTAGACAGACTTTCTGGTCTGGGAACACAGAAGGGTCTGTCCAGCTTTATCTAGACAGACACGCGGCCTTTAAAAGCCAAGCCCAGACACTGCACAGCAGCACCTTTGCCAGCCACTTCCCGGCTACCCCAGCAGCACGGTGGTTTCTCCACGCTCTGAGAGCAGATGCGGGGTGGTTTTAAAGGGTGCTCCTTGCCCAGACCCGTACTACTAGGCTACAGGAAAGATAAGTTGCAATTTGCATCTGAGAGAGAAGGGAGAATGGAGGGAGGCAGAGACAAAGAGAGAGAAAGAGGTTTCCACAGGAGGTACAGGACTTTGCCAGCTCCGTGTCAGACAGAACTCCAGGGGAGACTGTGCCCCCTCTAGCCCATTCCTGATATTGAGAATGACTCTGGAAGCCCCCTCTAATCCTGCTCCCAAGGCTTACGATGGGGTAAGTAAATCCAGCCATTGCTCAGGAGGAAGGCAACTGGTCTTGTCTCTCAGAGGTGGATGGTGTAGCCGTTGTGTCAAACACAACCTCCATCATCTGTCCACAGAAGGAGTCTTGATTTGCTTTTCCTGTGCTTTGCCTGGCATTACATGCTACCTGTCAAGGGTATGCCAGCAACTGCTGCTGATCCCTGTGGCCTTGAGGCAATGCTTTCATTTATCTCCCTGGTCTCCCTTTCCTAGTGTCAAAACTTCTTTCAACCTGTAAGTCTTCCTTTCTTATGTCAGTGATCTTTATACCCTTCAGGATTTGGTTCTTTTCACCTCACCGTGTAACAGGGATCTGAGGCTACTTACTGTGAATGGTTAAAACGGTAGCAAACCTGGAATTATTTAACTTAGTCAATAGCTCTGAGCACAGCAGGCTGCACATCTGTTTCACTGATGAAGAAGAAAAGGGTTTCCTTGCCTTTGGAGGCCCCGTGGGTGTATCTTCTAGTGGCACCCAGAGAAGCCGCTCCTAACTTTTAGAGCTCAGTCTGTGGGACCACAATATACTTGGGGTGACATTATTATGAAAGAACAATGGCAAGATCAACACAACCAATCATTTCCCAAATCACAAGACTCTCAGGTCTGTCTGTTGACCCCCAAACACTCCTATAAGTGGGGTGAATTTCTGCCTGCTGCCTTATGTAAGACAGGCACTTAATACACGAAGTGCATATTGCTTTTAGCAAGGTTGTCATTTCACTTTGGGTGCTGGCCCAGTTTAGATAGCTGCCTTCAAGGCAAGAAAGAGTAACTCTTCCCTTTCCTGGCCATTTTGCAAGGGTATCAGTTCTCATAACAAGGGATCTGGTTCCAGCAGTGATGGGATCTTTATTATTGGATTCTAAATTACTATGTGTATTTTGCTTCTGCAGGCTTTCATCTTGGTTTTAGGAGAAAGTGCTTTATTGTTTTACCATTTATTCATAATATGGGCTAAAAATGAAAATTAAAAAGCTCAATAATATAGTCCAGTCATTAAATGACTTTTAGATGCAGTATTCCTGAAGCTTTTTATGATTCCCTTTCTTGTTTTAACTAAAAATAGTTGTTATTATTGAGTCTGTATACATGGCGGAGGGTGGGCATTGCATGCCATGGAACACATGTGATGGGTAGAGGACCATTCTACGGAATTGGTTCTTTCTTTCTACTCCTTTGTGGACTCTGAAATTGAACTCAGGTCACCAGGCTTGTGCAAGGAGCACCTCTACCCCCTGAGCTGTCTACCAGCTCCATTTTCCTTTTAATAGTAATATTCTACATGTGACTGTTGCTTAAATAAACTGAAGTATGGCTTGGTGGAAACAGCCTCTGAGTTAGCAAGTGCTGTACCGAGTACCAGAGGTGGGGCCACCTGAGACATTTGCGACGACTGCTCTTCTGTGTCGCCTTGAGAATGATCTACATCAGGCACGCTTGTGGTCGTGAGCAAGTGAGCTTATTAATTACATAGCAAGCCCAAGTGAAATAATAACTAACAAGGGATGAATGCATGCATCATGGTTAACGAGATAGCAAAGCATCGTCAAATTGGGTGCTCAGAAAAGTCCAGCAAGAACACACTGGGTAAGTCCCACTGTAGCAGCCACAGAGGTTAGCACAGAGAATCTCAGAAACAGGAGTTTCCTCCTGGGGCAAGCTTTCGAGTAAAAGAATAAATAACACCAAGCTGGTAATAGCATTACATTGGAGGCTTATTGATAGCTATTAGAAACCATCTGGAGAAGCCCTGTGAAGGCAGTCAGCTGGAGTGTCTCCAAATGTGCAGGTGGAGCAGAATGACCCTTCTGGGGAGACCTCCACAGAAGAGAACACATAGCCACAGATAGAAATAACATCACCACACTGGCTCCGATGTCATCCCTGTGAACCTGACTGGGAAAGTTGAGCAGTCAGCTGGACTGACTGGTTAGCTCTCTCTCCGTGGATGAACTTCCTATGGCTGAACTGCTGGCTCCATTCCCACTGCAGCCTCTGGTCTATCGTGGGATGAGCAATGCTAACGTCTCTTGGAAATGCTTCACTTTCTGCCTGTTCTCAAGGACACAGTGTTTTCACTCTTGGGCTGGTTTACCATTCGCTTCCCTCTGTGTCACAGCTGGGAACAACCCATCCCCAGACCAGAGGTGACCTTAAAGGACAATCTGAGAAAATTGGGTGGAGGGAGCCCTGCTTACAGAGACCTCAGTTATTCAAGCAGAAATAACTACTTACCAATATAATGTACATCACAAGAGGGCACCTGACATTGGCTTAAGCACATGGATTCTTTTTTATCTAATGGTTATTACTGAGGTCTTATAATATGTTGATAAATTATTCATGAAATTATCAGCAAGCTTAAATAATGTAAATTAAATTTTTAAAATTAGTTCTAAGGTGTTTGTGCCTGCTTAGAAAATATCCAGGACAGCACCCCTGCTTCTGAAGATCTTTACTTAGCTAAATGCTTAAGTCAAGAATTTGAATGTGACCTCTTAAATCTTTGTGAGTTTCATTTATCCACGCTTTGTTTCTACAATTGGGGTTACTACCCTTGGGGTTGATTATAAGTTCAATTGAAAGCTATAGTCTTAAAAACATTCTGAAGAAATTTAGTGATTCACATATCTGGTACCAATGTTATGCTAGACCATATGGCAACATTGCCAATATTAAACAATTTTGTCTAGAACAATTCCATGATGCTTAGCCTAGAATTGTTCCTGGGGAGGTTAGGTACTATAATCAGAGCTTACTGGGCTGTTCTAGTAAGAAGAGTGGTGCAGACTGTGGTGTGTGTGGCTCATCAGGTCTCAGAGGCAAACAGGGACCTCAGCATCAGCCCGGCTAGAAGCTATTTGTGGGATGTTTTGGCAAAGAATCTGGCTACATTTTGTCTATGTCCTGAGAACTTCTTTGAGGCTAAATTGAAACACAATAGACTAAATTCTTGGTGGAGGAAATGCCAAAACATAGCATTGAATCTGCAACATGGTTGTTCCTGATTTTCCTTTTGCAGATTTATAGTGAAAACAAGCTTGTGGGGCAGAAAAAAATACATACATAATATACAGTTCAGAGAGGAAAAAATACAAACATAATGTATCTTTAAAAGAGGAAAAATACATAAATGTACAGTTTGTAGAGGAAAAATACATATATAATGTACAGTTTGGAGAAGAAAATACATATATAATGGACAATTCTGAGAGAAAAAAATACATATATAACAGTTCAGAGAGAAAAATTACATATATAATGGACAGTTCAGAGAGGAAAAAATACATATATAATGTACACTTTGAAGAGGAAAAAGGAACTGGGAAGCTTACTGTTACAGTCAAGGCATGTTCTGGAAGAGAGGCTGTGATAAATAGTTAAGACTGGTGCTATTAAATACTAAAATAATGGACTGTGTTCTCAGGAAAAGACTCCAACCAGCTAAGCTTTCAACCTGTGAAAAAGGCCTAAGGTGGTTTCTGTCCCCCAAACAACAACAACAGGATTCTGGAGGGTCAGCATCCATCCCACTCTGTCAGCCATACTTAGCATTTCATCCATGGCGTACTGGTTTTGGAGGCATGAAAGATGCAAACGTGAAGGGGCCATGGATTCTTCCCCCACCTTTTCAGAGAGCTGCTGAGGCAGGCGAAGTGGGACTGTGCTACAGCCAGTGAGCAGGCCCTGAGAGGTGAAGAGACCCTTGTACAGGTTGGGAAAGCGAAGTCTTGATTGCAAAGGTGAAACAAAGATACCAGAATTGCCAGTGCCATGAGATGTCTGCCGGGAGACCTTCATATAGGGAGTGGAAACAGCCCAAGAGAAAAACTTGGGTTTCAGACAAAAAGGCTGGTGGAGGGTCAGAGCTATCTAAGCCCAGTGTCAGCTTTGGTTGCTAGGGTTACAGATGTGCACATGATGCCCAGATATGTTCCCCATGCTTGTACAGCATGCCTGTTAACTCCTAAAGCTATCTCTCCATCAACTATCTTTGGTTTCTGTGGATTTTTTGCTTTTGTTTGTTTATTTTTTGTTTTGTTTTTCTTTTTTTTTGTGGGGGGGGGGGCAGGATCTCTTACTGGTCTGGAGCTCACTGAGGAGGTCACACTCTCAGCCGGGATCTTTCTCTATCTCCCCAACACTAGGATTACAAGCAAGTATCACTATGCCCAACTTTTATTCATGGGCTCTGGGGTTTGAGCTCAAGTCCTCTTGCTTCCACGGCAAGTACCTTACCAACTAGACTAGCTCTGTAGCCTCTCCCCTGTTTTCTATGGATAATAAAGTTAATGAACAAAGAGAACAAAAATAGATATATTGAATTCTCCAGAAACCATTTTTTTGCCATGTTACCAAGTTTTACTTGATAAGTTGATACAAACTTTCTTCTATCTAAATATGACCCCTAGAATAAAAGGTTAGATGGAGCCCTAGCTAATGTCTAAGGATAATGATGAGGGAGGCTAAAGGTTGCATTTAACTCCCTGCTCCTAAGCATGGGGTATACATGGATGTAAGCAAGTGTGTGTGCACATGAGTTTTCATGGTGTGGAGGCTTGAGACTGGTATCAGGTGTCTTCCTCAGTCACACTCCTCTGTATTCGCTGAGGTCATGTCTCTCATTTGAACCCAGAGTTCCCCAACATGGTTAATCCGGCTTGTCTGTTCTTCCTAGGATGTTCTATTGGTACCTAGTAACAGGCCAGCCATACATACCTGGTCATGGGGATCATCCTCATATATCATCTGAGCCATCTTCCCTTTGAACTGACTCTGTCCTTTGAACTGACAGTCTAAGACACAGGAGAGTACAGTGAGTGACAGCCAAATCAAGTCCAACACTGCCATAATGGTGTTTTAATTATTTATTATCACAGATGGAAAGTCATTAACTCTTTTGTCTAACTTCAGTTGGGATAACTATCTTGTCCTATATGTTTAATTGACTTTATTAACTTTTCAGTTGGCTTGAGGTCTCAATTTTCATTTGTATATTTGACTTCACTAAATGTACTAATGAGAAGAGTTTATATTATCCTCTGCTTTGTGGTTTTTGTATGGTTCCCACCATTTGCCATAATTCTCTGTGGATTACTTGTGCTAGAAAAAGAAAGGACATGGAAAATAGATAGAAACTGGAGAGTGAGGGAGGAATGAGCCCTTGGGGATCCGGGACCAAGAGGAATCCCAGATGTACACTCAGAAGAAAAAGAGGAAGAAATGTTCAGGTGTGAAAGAAAGATAATCAAAGGAAAAATGATCCATAAATAAATTAAGAAAACAAAACAACTCACCAGAAACACAAGTCTGCATGTCTCATAAAAGGTGCAGGAAGGACTGAACAATCATCAAAGTGATCCCAGACACTGGCTAAAGGACTTGACTGGAGAAATATTTAGAATTGATAAAAGTGGAAATGAAATTCTGTTTGAATGTTGCTGATCAGTCAGTTTGTCTTGATTTGGGTGGGCTGCTTTTATTCACAAATTTTTACATAGCCATCAAGTCCTGGATCGATGAGCTCTGGGCCTTGCTCGGGACAGATTTTATCAGTTTATATAAAGCGATGGATCCTGACTCAGCTGTGTGTGGTTGACAGCTCAGCTGTTCTGTTGTCCATGAGGACTGCAGATGCTCAGAGAAAGAATTCTGAGTTTTTATATTAAAAATTTTATTTTGCTTAAATTTCCTTTTGGCAGAGTTTTTTTATTTTTATTTTTTAATTTTGGGAGTAGGTGCATGTTGTGCACAGAGCCCCCAGAAGTCAGAAAAGGGCACTAGATTTCCTGCAGCTGCAGTTACAGGAGGCTGATCCATACATGGGGGCTGGGAACTGAACTTGGGTCCTCTATAAGAACAGAATGTACTCAAAACCGCTGAGCTGCCTCTTCAGCCCTGGCCTGTGATTTTATTTATAGTGCTTTGGGGTGGTAAAAACCAAAATTTTTTTAAATTCTATCTTTCAAAAGAGTTTATGTGAACTATTAATAACTGCTATAATTGAACAATGAAAACATAGCAGTTTAAGTTATTTGACAATCCTTTCATGGTATAATAAATTTTTACAATTATGTGGCCAGAGAAGAAAAGTATATGTAGATGGAAATATACACATCTTTACCAATAACTTTTTTCTGCAAACCTATGGATCTTGTTCTTTCTGTGTACCTACAAAAAAAATTTTTTCAAAATATTTTTGTCTTAGTCTTTATACCTAAAGCAAATGGATTATATGTACTTGTGGTGTGTTGTGAGAAATATTTTATTAGTAAATATGATATACTGTCAAATAGCAAAATAGCATAAGTTTTAAGTCCCCACTGTGCAGTAATGTTTCTTCATTATAATTTTGAATTTTTAAGTTGTATGGGGAAAATTCTGGTTGGAGAAATGCAGAGGTATAATCCCTCTCTGCACACAGATTGAAAATGAGGTGGTCTAATAGCTAACCACCAAAATCTATTTTACAATCATTTCAGGTATGATATACTTTAGTAATGATTTCTGTATGAGTTCCTGTAATGTAAATATTCAAATTCCATCTACAGTGGACTTTGCACTAATTTTCAGTGACACATTAACGCATACCAAGAGTAGTATGTTGTGTACTTTGTTTCTACTGATAGTTATTTTTGATGTTCACTGCTGAGTACAAAATACCATTTCTGTGTGTTATGAGAACATAAACTTTATTGCTGTCTCATTACCTCACCAAAGCCAAATATGAGCTAGAGCATAGCACCCTGTATACATCTCCCAAAGATGGGCTATTGGTAACCCAGCTGATCGTGTAATTATTGTGAAAAAAGGGACTAGTATTTGAAAGTTGGCATTTTTTGGCAAAATATACACATGAAATTCAATAAAATATTTCTGGGAATGGGGCTTTTTATCTAGTGAAATGCAGCATTCTCTTCTACTCAAGCAAAGATCTCTTTGCCCTAAGGCTGTATTTTGTAGAGTCACTTGAAGTATTCGTGTTTTGGAGAAAAATTCCTGTTCCTTCAGATTTAAGGAACCAAATCTTATTGAACTATGAAAAAAATGTACTAAAAAGAGCTTAAATCATTTTTTGATTTGTGAAACATAAAACATCCTGCAGGGATGAGCGAAGCGTGTAGGTTTCAAGGACTTTTTCTGGCTTTTTGTGTCTGTACAGACATGCGTCCTTCACTGATAGTACTGTTTATGGGACACATTTTTAGTGAGAAGGCTTCTCCAAAAGATGTTTGACTTGAGTCAGTTATGAATATATTCCTGTGAGTTGAAGACTGGTGGAGAATAAAGCTTTGGAAAAGATTAAAATGTCACATATATGTTATGGTATCATGAATGACAGAGTATGACTGAACGGAAAACAAACCGTAGCTCTGAGTCAGGTGACTGCTAAGTTTCTCTGACTTGTGCTTGGTGAGTCCTGATGGCAGGGTACAGACAGCTGCAAGGTCAACATATCTGTCTTCCATCTCAAATCCCTGTTTTCTTGCCCCGTTTTTGTGTTGTTTTTAATACGGTAGGCTCATATACTGAAATGTTTGGTCATTAGGGATGGTGCTACTTGACAGGGATTAGGAGGTGTGGCCTTGTGGAAGTAGGTGTGGCCTAATTGGAGTAAATGTGTTGCTGAAGGTAGGCTCTGGGGTTTCAGAAACGCAGACAGGCCCAGTGTCTCTCTTAGCCTATGGATCCTGATGTAGAACTCGCAGCTACTCCCCAGCTCCAGGTCTATCTCCATGCTGCCATGTTCCCCATCATGATAATATACACGGCTGAAGTATAAGCCAACCCCAATTAAATGCTATCTTTTATAAGAGTTTTCATGGTCATAGTATCTCTCCACAGTAATAGTATACTGCCTAAGGCACCTTTAAAAAAAATAGGGTTTTCCCCTGTATAGCTCAGACTGACAATGGCAATCCTCCTGTCTCAGCCTCCAAAGGACTGGGATTATAAGTGTCCTTTTAGATAATCAGCTGGACCTATGGAAGTATTCAAATTCCATTCAAAAAGAGTTCCCCCCCCCCCCAACTACCTGTTCTCTCCTCATACAAAGACTTGCCACAACCACGTGGTCACTGCGCCTGACATACAGTCAGTCCTTGAATCATGTATCCCTTGTCTACACTAGGCATGTGCAAGATGCAAGGAAGATGAGGCCCATCCTCTGCATTTACCTCACATCGGTGAAACTAAAACATGTCAAAAGCAATGCTACGGTGGGCTAAGTCCCTACACCACTGCAGTGGGCACAGCTCCCATCTCTGCAAAGTCTGTTTCAAGCATTCTGTCCCCTGAGAGCCACAAAGTCCCTCCCAATACCCATCCCCCTGTCTCAACATTCCATTCTCAACAACAGAACTAGAGAAATCCCTTTAGGAAAACACACCCGAGCTCACATTCCTTTGCTTAGACCCTTGCCTTGCCCTTGGAAGATGCCCAAACCTGTTCCTCTTCCCAGAGAACAGCACTCACCATCCCCGCCCCTTGCCCACTAAGCCACACCAGAGGATCCTGCTTTGGGGAATGGGCTGTGGTGCTTTTCTGCCTTTGCTTTTGAACTGAACCTTCCTAGCTCACTGCACAGCCAGCTCTGTTTCAGCCTCCAAAATTCATCTACACTGCATCAGAAGTGATCTTCTAACCCTACCTAACACCCACATCACTGCCCAGCTGCTCTGCTTCTTAGCAGTTGGCTTATTTTTTCCGGGGACTTGTCACATTCTAAAACTCTCTGTACATGTCCATGTTCTAGTGCCCAAGAGGTCAGAAATTTTGCCTATTTAACTGGATCTTTTACACCAGGTTCAGTACAGTGCTAGCATGTAGTCGCATCTCAAATATTTACTGATGAACTGATCTACTATAGATCAGTGGAAGCAAAGATAGCTACATTCATGGGATCCAGGAAGTTAAGTCAGCGTTCATCATTGAAAACTAAGCACTGTTTAGATAGCTGTGAAGTTTGGGGAAACTGAAGCATAGAATTCAAGGCAGTCATCAAATTAAGCAAGTCAGCTCTTCTGGAAAAAATGCAAACTGGCTTTGGGGTGAAAAGGTTAAGCCAGACACTGTCCAGCTGCACAGATAACCTCAGGCTTTCTTTCCGGTTCTTCTGGGGCCACACTCCTCCTTTCTACATACTGTGTGTTCTCAGAGCCCAGATCGCTGAGAGCAGTAACCCTGTCTTTCTCCAGCAGCCCTGGTAGTGCCAGGATGGCTCCCTGCTTTTTCTCTGAGCGTCCTAGGCATGAAGGGACCGTGTATTGGCAAGGCTGCTAGTCTTCCGGTTCATCTTTCAGCCTGACTTTAGGTGGGGGTGCAGTGATCAACCACCTAGATTCCACAGGTTTGCCCAGAGGTGGGGTCTTGAGCTTTTCCCCCTTTTATTTACTTATTTTAAAAAAAAAGAAAACAAACTATCTTTTTTCATTATACATACCAATCCAAATTCCCAGTCCTTCCTCTCCTCCCACTCCCTCCACACACCCTCCTATCCCACCCCCTTCACTCCTCAGAGAAGGTAAGGCACATTGCTTTGGGGAAGGTCCAAGACCCTCCCTACTATATCTAGGCTGAGCAAGGTATTATTCAAAGAGAATAGGTTCCCAAAAAGCCAGGACATGCAGTAGGGATAAATCCTGGTACCACTGCCAGTGGCCCCTCAGTCTACCCCAGCCATGCAACTGTCAACCACATTCAGAGGAACTAGTTTGATCCTATGCTTGCTCCTTCCCAGTCCAGCTGGAGTTGGTGAGCTCCCATTAGCTCAGGTAGACTGTTTCAATGGGTGTACCCATCATGGTCTTGACCTATTTGCTCATATTCTCACTCCTCCCACTCTTGGACTGGACTTTGGGATCTCAGTCCAGTGCTCTGATGCAGGTCCCTGCATCTGTTTCCATCATTTGCTGAATGAAGGTTCTATGGTAATATTTAAGATGTTCATCAGTCTGACTACAGGACAAGTCAAGATCAGGCCCCCTCTCCTCTATTGCTTAGGGTCTTAGGCGGGGTCATCCTTGTGGATTCCTGGGAATTTCTCTAGAGCCAGGTTTCTTGGTAACCCTATAATGGCTTCCTCAATGAAGATATCTCTTTCCTTGCTCTCATATCTGTCTTTCTCAACTATCCCATTCCCTCAAGTTCTCCTCACCCCTCCCTTTCTCCCCTCCTCTTCTTCTTCTTCCACCTTCCCTTTGCTCCCACTTTTGTGAGACAATCTTGTCTATTTCCATTTTCAGGTGGATCTATATATGTATTTCTTATGGCTCATCCTATTACTTAGCTTCACAATTAGGAGAACCCAGTGTCCAGTTAGGGTAATCGTGTAACCTTTCCATGAAGCCATTGAAAGAAGGTTCCCAGTACTTTAATTCCAGGTCTCCCACTGAGTGATCCCTTCCATGTTCATACACTCATTTTGTACTGATCCTAACACTACCTCCATGGATGCCTTTCTCAACCCTGCTACTTTGGCTCCCCTTCAGGACATCTGAATTCTTCTGTCAGCCTACACCACCACCCCACGGTCTGATAGATTTTATCTTTTGGGAATTTGAGATTTCGCACTCCTTTGACCAAAGTCCCAGAAAACACTCTTATAGCATTTACCTGGGACTAGCGGAAATCAACTCCTAAATCCCCATTGTTATTAAATAGGAATATACTACACTTCTGACAATATAGTTCAGAAAAAAATAATATCAACTATTTCAATAGTTTTCTAGTGACTCTCTGACATAATAAGGAGAAATCTGTAAGATTTTTCTGAATAGAACTAGACAGAAAAATATTGGGACTGTATGAATCACATTGTCTCTGTTGTAACCAGACAGCTCCGCTACTGTAGCATAAAAAGCAGCTAAAGATAATACAGAAGAAATGGGCATGCATGTGTTCTAATAAAACTTTATTTATAAATGTAGCATAGTGGGCCTCATGTGGTCTAGGAACTTCATTTGTGAATGTCTGATATAAAACATTCTTCTAGATGATCTTTGTTCCTCGTGTGTGTGTGAGAGAGAGAGAGGGTGGGGGATGAGGGGGAATGGGAGAGAGAGAGAGAGAGAGAGAGAGAGAGAGGTCTCTTGCTGAACTTGGAGCTTACTGCCCCAGCTGACGTCTGGCTAGCCAACTTGCTCTAGGAAACTCTCTGTCTGTTTTGTGAGTACTGGGATTACAGGTGAGCACCTCACCCACCTGGCTCTTAGGTGAAACCTGGGGTGGATCATTATGCTTTATACAGCAAACATTTTGCTTGCCAAGCCATCTAACTCTGCCTTTCCAGACAATCTTTATTCGGGCTACAAAGGTTTCCGTACTTGAGCACATGTCCTTGTGGCATGATTGAGCATCCTTTGGATATATACCCAAAAGTGGTATTGCTGGGTCTTGAGGTAGGTTGTTTCCTAATTTTCTGAGAAATCATCACACTGACATCCAAAGGGCCTGTACCAGCTTTCATTTCCACCAGCAATGTAGAAGTGTTTCGTTTTCTCCACAACCTCTCCAGCATAAGTTGTCATCAGTGTTTTTGATCTTGGCCATTCTTACAGGTGTAAGATGGAATCTCTGAGTTGTTTTTATTTGCATTTCTCTGATGACTAAGGATGTTGAACATTTCCTTAAGTGTCTTTCAGCCATTTTAGATTCCTCTGTTGAGAGTTCTCTGTTTAGGTCTGTACTCCATTTTTTTTATTAGATTATTTGTTCTTTTGATGATCAATTTCTTCATTAACCCAGACCAGAAAGACAGTTATCATATGTATTCACTCATAAGTGGTTTTTAAACATAAAGCAAAGAAAACCAGTTTTCTTTCTTTTGAAAGAAAAACAAAACAAAAAAGGTTTCCATAGAACTCATGATAGAGATAGGCCATAATTCTACAGATAACACACACCCTCCTTCATCCCATCATCTCCACCGCTTACATCAACTAGACTAGAAACCTGGACCTCACAACAACAAACTAGCCATAATTCTACAGATAACATACACCCTTCCTTCATCCCATCATCGCCACCGCTTACATCAACTAGACCAGAAAACCGGACCTCACAACAACAAACTAGCCATAATTCTACAGATAGCATACACCCTTCCTTCATCCCATATATCTCTACCTCTTACATCAGCTAAACTAGAAAACTGGACCTCACAACAACAAACTACTTAACAAAGATGTTGACCAGAAAAGAAAGATCACATAATACTCACATCTTTTTTAAGAACTTTTTCAAAATTGTCTGTCTGTGTGTGAACACTAGAGGAGAACCTAGTATTGGTCCTCACCTTTCACCTTGTTTGAGGCAGAATTGCTGTATCATTTGTCACTGTCCTGCATACTCCAGCAGGCTTGCCCAAGAACTCCTGGGATTCTGTCTCTACCTCCCACGTGACTCTGTAGGAGAACCAGAATTACAGAAATATGCAACAGCATCTGGCTTCTACATAAATTCTGGAGATTTGAGCTCAGGGCATCAGGCTTGCATGGCAAACACTTTCACCAACTATCCCATCTTCCCTGCCCATGACACTTACTTCCAGAGGGCTTTTTAACATGGTTTGCAGTACAAAAGGTAGGTATGAATTTAAGGGTTAGGAGAATTGAAATTAATATATTGCTGGAGAGATGGCTCTGCAGTTAAGAGCACTGGCTGCTGTTCCAGAGGACCTGGGTTTAATTCCCAGCACCCACATGGCAGCTCACAAATGTCTGTAACTGAATAAAATCTTAAAGAAAGAAAGAAAGAAAGAAAGGAAGGAAGGAAGGAAGGAAGGAAGGAAACTAATACATTGTTGATGCTTTGTTAAAAGGTTTGCTACCTTAGCAAAGGAAGACCTCCTGTGATGGGCACTGATGTCCTTATACTTGGTAATGGGGAAGGAAGAAACCAAAAACAATGGTTTTAAGGTAAATTTGGGCTTGATTTTCAGTCTAACAAAGCAGCAGTCTGCGGCAGGACCCCACAGCTGTGAGCAGTAGCGCCATTCTTGCTTCTCATTGGATACTCTAGGGCCAACCACTGTCTTCAGAACCCATTTTCAAATGTGCTGCTTTTAAAATATTCTTTCATAGGAAGAAAGGAAACCTGGGTAACATCTAAAATAATTCAACCTGCTGCACCTGCACCTGTTGATACCAGGAAAGAAATCTGGAGGTGAAGGTGAAGAGGTGGGGAGGACAGACACGGGAAGGGAGGACTCTCCCAGCAAAAGGCCCTTACATCATTTATCTGGTTCTAGTGAAGAAACGAAGCTGAAACAGGGGTACTGGCAAGCAGGGTGTTCACATAGTGCTGACCTGCTCCTGCGTGCCATCAGTGTTGAGGGAGTTACCTCAGAAGGCAAGGTTCGGTTTCAGCGTGAGGCGGCACATGTGGTTTCGGTGCTGAGCCCAGGAAACAAGAGCTTCCCGTCAACTCCACACCCCCTGAATTTGTGCCTCGGCAGGGAGTCCTCCGCAGGAAACCCTCCATCTGTTTTCCTTTACCAGAGGAACTTCTGACGATGAGTTCACTTCTCCTCAAACATCCTTGCGTTGCAGTAACTGAGGAGGCTGAGTGCTGAGAAATGTTACCAGAAGAACAAGAGGACACTTCAAACGCAGACAGACAGTTACACCCCCAAGTCTGAGTTTTAGACAGGGCGTATTCCTCTCTTGCAGGCTTACGCTCTGATTTTGCTCCCTTTCATTTTTTCTATTGCTCCATCTCAAGGACATTCTTGTTTTTTTATTGCTTCCTAATGTTTTGGCTGTTTGGAGAAATAAATACAAAAGGAAGATTTCTCAAAGACTTGTGCTGTGGATTTCCAGTGTATACCTTGTGGCCCAAAGGATTATAGCTAGCTTAGTCTTTCTTTATGAACAAAAGAGCCTAATTTGAAATTCAAGATTACTTTAAAATTACCACTGCAAGTAAGT
This sequence comes from Microtus oregoni, assembly GCF_018167655.1. Lineage (NCBI taxonomy): Eukaryota > Metazoa > Chordata > Mammalia > Rodentia > Cricetidae > Microtus > Microtus oregoni. The sequence goes on from NW_024543977.1 coordinate 1,536,474, forward strand.
ACTTTGTTTTTCTCTTTCTCTTCCTCTAATCCCTTAATATGAAGCATCTTTTGCATATTGTAATCTCAATGAAGCTATCAGTTACACTATAAATATTAGTAAAGCGATTTGCCAGCCCATAAATTAATTACAAGATTCACCACAGAATTTTCTACTCTTGGTCCCATTTAGCAGGTAATGTGTATAGGCATGCTTGTGTTTTCATGTTGGGAGTTATTCAATTTCGTTAAAGTTGTAAGTGAATATCTTTTGGCTCATTTCCTCCAGTAACATAAAATAAATTTTAAATTAGAAAATAAGGAAGTGGGTGTGGGGAGGGGACTTTCCTGAAGACTGCATTGTTGCCCTAGCAAGCATATCGAACTGTTGATTTTCCTGGAAGATTTAGACAGATTTGCTGAAGTATAGGGAGTGACATTATCTGAAGCTGGGACACTTGTGAACCCCTTTGAAAATGCCATGCAGTCACTTGGCAGGTGCTGGAGGAAGTCGCTCTAGCATATAACAAGCAACAGGGAATGGAAATATTGGAAGATTTCAGCCTTTCTTACTATCCTGTGCTTACAGTATTAAGTGTGGGGGGTGTGAGGCGGGTGGGCATGGGTGTTTGGGGGGTTAGCGGTAACTAGGCAGCCTCTTGAGTTTTCAAACATCGAGAGCTGTGACTCTCCTCCAGCTGGATGCGGTGAGATGGTGCATGGACCATCGTGGGATGTAGGCATGGCTGAGATGTCCTATTCCCTCCCAGACTCCTACCTTCTAACCACCCACCCCCATCCCTCTGCTCCATGCAGCTGTCAATTTTCCCAGTGACCTTTGGGGAAGGCTGCTTGTACTAGCTGGTGGATATCTGGGCAAGGGATGGGCTGTTGTTTCCCCTACTTCGCATGTTCCTTTTTCTACCGCCAAGCCCTCATCAACACTCCCGTTTTTTACAAACCAACTGGCTTAGAAGAAAGCATTTTTAAAAGGAAGCCATGATCGTTGAACTACAGTTTCGTGTTGCCCTCCCTTCCACCCTCTGCCAGCATTTGAATGGCCTCTGCCTCCCCCTCTAAGCAACAGTTGCTATTCTTCCTGCTTCCTCGGAACCAAATGCTCTCAAAACCAGCCAGGTGACTGTTTAAGCCCTTTAGCTAGAGATCACTATCTGGCAGGCCATCTGCTGTTTCTGCTCAGTAGTTCTTCCCGTTTTACAGCTGCCCGCTCCCTTGTGTGGTAGCAGCTCCGTGTGGTCCAGGTCAAAGGCCTGTTGTAAACAATAGGAACCTGGGGCCCACTTTTGTGTGCCAACGGTATAATCGTGGATGGCCACGAACCCACGCTTAGAGGAGCGGGACAATCATTCGGGAGCTGTTGAGAAATGACACAGCGAATGTGCGCTTTGCCATGCCAGGTGGTTGCTACTTTCAGACAAATTACCTGCTTCCTGATTTACTCGTGCTAAAGGGTTTGCACTGGCTTTTATGAGACACAGCGATGGCCGGCAGCCCCTCCTTACGGATGTCAGGCATGCATCGACACCGATGGGGCAGCGTGGGTGGAAGCGTGGAGGAGGCTGTTGCTTAGGTGTAGAGCAGTTGTCTAGCATATGCCAGCCCACTGCTCTCAGTCCAAGCAGCACCAAGAAAAAAATATAAATTATTCTCTGCTTACTGTGCTCCTTGGTCAGCAGGTGGGAAAACTCACTGGATGGTTTTTCCCCATCGTGTTTACCAGGGAATCTGGGGTTGGTGTTACGTCTCACTGAAAAAGAATTTAAAAAAAAAAAAAAAAATGGCCTCAAAAAGAATGTCAAAGACAACTTTATTTGACTTTGAGAGGAAAAACTCCAGAGCAGGCAAGTCGTGAATCTCAGCAGTTGCATGGAAGAGCGAGACAGAGAGGAGGAAGACAGCCATGCCTCTCTTAGAGTCCGAGAAAGCAGAAATGTTCAGTATTGGAAGTCAGGAAGTTGCTATATGGCAAAGGGTGGGGGAGGGGCTTCAGAGCAAAAGCCAGAAGGCCTAGCCTAGGGTGTCAGGAAAGGTGGGCACAGACTGCGTCAGGATCCCAGTGAGACAATGAAACGGGAAACAAAGACCGCATTAGTGCCAGGCAAGCCTTGGATCTGAGTACCCCAAGCCCACCCAGGTTTTACCTTAAGTGCTAGGGGTGCAAACTCATCCTCAGTCCTACCCCGAAAACACTGCTCTCTGAGCCCATCTCCCCAGCCTTTGTCCACTAGATATTCCCCCTCCACTCTGCATCCTGTTAGCTTCTTGCTGAATAAGAATACTATTATGGTTCTTTTCCCCTCAGTGAAAATTATATGGCCGGATTTCAAAAGACACTAAGCCATCCCGTGCAACTTGCCTTCATAAAGCAAGTACTTTGCTCTGAATAGCTCCTGTGAAAACAGTCAGTGAAGCAGCTGTGTCCTGTGCTGCAGGAGACAATGAAATGATCACACCAAGCGATGATTGGCTGCCATCAGCTGTCAGGGGAAATGCTGATATTCAATAATGCTCCTGGCACATCTGCCTTCACCCAGTCATGATGCAGGTGATGGAGGTAGCCTCCATTACCTATCTCAACAGAAGAAGAACAAACTATCATATTAGAATATTCCTCTTGACTATCCTGCATTCTTTCTGCACTTGGGACCGTGGTTCCTGCCATTCAGTCTAGCCACTTAGACTGTACACTATCCCTTCTTCTTGCTGTATTATTTCAGATCACAGATAGTCTTTCATAAAATGTGCAGCATAGAACAGGTACCAGTCAGGGGTAGGGCGGAGATAGGAGAATTGAGACTTGGGTGAAGTTTTGTTCCATGTATAGGAAGTGGGTTTCAGTCATCTCAGCCCCGCATTCGTATTTATGGAAAGTATGGCTTCACCCCATGCCATGTGTTTCTCTGCTGCATTTTCTGCAGGGTTCTGTGGATAATTAGCCCTTGTTGGCTAAAAGCACCATAATTCTTGGAAGAAAACAGCACATTAGTGAACAAATGTGTTTAGTTGTTTGTGTTGGGCCGGGTTTTTATTATGAGCAAACAAGATGTTTAAAGGATGGAAAGAAATTGTTCATACTAATGAAGGGGGGGCAGATTTTCATGTTTTCTGTCATAAGATGTATTAAGAAAATTTTACTATAATATCACTTACATAAATTTTATTGCCATATGACAAATGCTGATGAGCAAGCATTCAAGAAAAAAGGCAGCCAACAAGCACATGAATAAGGAAATAGTTTATGGACTTGGAGCTGGCATTCACTGGGCATTACTGACAGACGTGGCAGATTTCTCCTGATCTGGATTTGCCCCTTGGATTTCCTGTTGCCAGTTCAAAGATGACTTACTGGCCACTCATAGGGCACTACTTTCCAATGGGCCCATTACTACATCGGAGGACAAATTTACTATGTCAGGGTGAAGTACAAATTTGGCAGATGACCTTCAAGGAGAGAGAATGGATAACCACAAAAATCCTAACCTTTCTCAGCTTTAGATCCATCAGCATCTAGAAGCAGGATACTTTCCCTCACAGCCTTACTTTGTGTAGGATAATACCGAAACCAGTACGGTAAAGTGATTTACAAATCAGGGCCCAGCTGCAGAGCTAAAGCAAGCACAAGGATTATTTTTACTTTTTATATTTTAGAAATATTACTGTTTTTGCAGCGAATTTAAAAAATGAAGATGTGTCCCATAATCATATCAATCTCATTTGTCCTTTATCTTTTGATAAAAATATTTTTTTTTTTTTTTTTTTTTTTTTTACATTTACAATATTTATATTTACTTTATCTTTCATCACAACTAAGGAAAACTTTAATTATAACTATAAATTCTTCAATCCTATCAAAGACTCCAGAAGGATATAATATTACCTAAATAAACAATAAGTTCATTTTAAGCAACGTCCAAAATTCTATAATTGATAGAGACATCTCGCTGCCTGGACAGTCACCCAAAGTTCTTCTGTACCATTGGGGCATCCATCTTCAGCCTACTGGCCCATAGTATCCAGCAGACCTTTCCATGAAGCAGGAAATTTCAAAGACAGTTCCTCCTATATTGGCAGTTTGTCAGTCAACTTTCTTCTATATCCTGCAGAATGTCTGGCAGACTCTTTCATGAAGCAGGAACCCCGAAGGATCATCTGACCTTTCACCAAGTTCATCAGTCATTTCTTTGCTAGTCCTGCATGTCCAGTTAAGCAGTCCAGGCAAGAGCAATTTCTTGCCCAAATGGCTAGCAAACTCCATAAGGAGCCTCTTCAATGTCCATCTTCCTTTTGAAGTAATTGGTGCTGCCAGGTGTAGATGAGTCTCATTGTCATGAAAAGTCCCAAGATCTTAAACATTTTAAACGCCATAATCTGAAGGTCTCTGAAAGATTTGAAAAAGATATTTCAGTTTGATAAAAATATTTTAATGTATCTAATATATCATAGTTATTTACAAACCAACCGCCCAGTTTAAATACATTTATTTTTCCATCTCTAGTTCATATCACTTATAAATTAAAATGAAGCTCATTACAAATTTAGCTAAAGCATTACTCTTTTCTCTTTGCCCTCTCCTAATGCACTATTGCCCTGATATAACGCTGTGTGTGTGTGTGTGTGTGTGTGTGTGTGTGTGTGTGTGTGTGTTAGATGTAGACAGGGGAGATCCATTTGTGGTTATAGCCTTGTTTCATGCTAACATTTTAAAATACCAAAAAAAAAATCATTCCTATCCTTCTGTAACTTTTTCAAACTCAGCACTGTGTCAGGCATGATCCTTGCTGGCACATAGGTGTCCAGCTGTTTATCATAACAGCAGGATAATATCATGTTGTGTAAATAACTCAGGGTTGATTTATTCATTTTCCTCCTGAAAGGACTTTGGACAAACTCTGTTTGGATCTAAAGTTCTTCTGTGAAGATCTGTATGTGTATCTTTTTATGCAAGTGCTGAAATTTATTTGTTGTTGTGTTCTGTTTGGGGGCGGGGTCTCGTGTAGCCTAGGTTCCCCTCAGACTTGCTATGTAGGGCAGGATGACTTTGAGTACCTGTTAGCCTGAGGCTGCCTCCTTAGTCCTGGGCAGGCAGGAGTGTACTTCCGTGCTTGATTTATCTAGTGTTGATGACTCAGATGCAGGATTCCATGTATGATGGACAGACAGATGTGCCAACTGGTCTACATCTTCATGTTCCAAAGGCTCTTGAGAGAATCATTTGAGTTATTCCTGAGATGGAATGATTAACTTATAAAGAATATGCATCTTTAGATTCCTAGGGATACTGCCCTAAGGTCTGTAATGGGATACCAGCTATGAACCAGGTTGAGCAGTAGTAACTCCAAAACCTAATGGCAGAGAAGAATCAACCAAGCAAGACACATATAAAAATCACTAGTGCTCGTGTTTGGCCCTAGACCAATTGATTATCTTCGGGGATGGAGCCTGAGAATAATGTTTAGGTTTCCTAGGTGGTACTAATGTATAGTTGGTTTACCATTTCTCCTCCCATCTTCTGAGTGTTACCAGATACTCCGTTTCGCTAATCGCATAGATGTAAGGGCTTTCTGACCACTAGTAAGCAAATGCTCTTAGAATGCTATTAAACATCTCAAGTCTTCCATTAAGTTTATATCAGAGGTGACAAAAAGCCACAAAAGGTGTTTAGAAGATGACAAATTCGAGCATGTGGGAGGCAAAGAAGAAGAGTTTAGTGCCAGCTTTGGGATAGATGAAAACGTGTTTTAAAAAATGTAATATATATATATATGCATATAATTGTGGTACTGTTTTACTTATTTTAAATTGTGTCAGTGTTGTTTGTAGATTTTTTTAATATTCTAGAGATTAATTCTGAAGGAGCCAGTATATGATTTGCAAAAATCTACCCCTAATAAATGACACCATTTTAGTTTATTAGTGATGTTTTTTGTCACATGGAACTTTAAAGTTTTGGAAGAAGCCAATCAGTATTTCCTTCATTTTATATGTGACTCAGAAAATATTAATATGTATATGCTGTGTGTGATTTTTCTTTCAAAAGTTATACAATCACTTTTTAATCAATAAGATATTTAGTCGATCCTGTAATCCATATTTCTGTATTGTGTGATGTGTTTATACTTTTTCATATGGTCGGTTGCCCCACTACAATTCATTCACTGGTCTGCCCCATTTCCAGATATGCTCACTCCTTGTTGCTTTGTAATGTGTGTAGATTATTTAATATTTTACATAAATAATCTTGATGTATAGATAATGTGAGTTCTGTTCATTCTTTTGTAATATTTATGTTTTTCTATTTTTCTCATTTTATGACTAGGCCCTCTGAACCAACATTAGATAGCAGCACTGTATTATTCCAGGTTTTATATAATGTACCCCTGACTTTTCACAGCCAGGATTGGTATTTCCATGGGGTTTATTTTTGCCTTGTTAAAAAAGCTTCCTTATATTACCTGTTCATTAAAATGTTTTATCAAGGAGCTATTTTGAATTTTGTCATCTCCCTTCTTCTAATTTATTGAGATAGATTGTCTCTTGGTGGATTCTTTGGTGAGTTATACTGACAAAATTTTCAGAATCTAAACCATTCTACTCTGCAATAACTCTAACTTAATTATAGTTTTTTAAAAATGCTCATTCTAAATTTGGCTTGCTGGCATCTTCCTTAGAATTTTTATATTCATAAATGAAACTGGCATGTAATTTTTCTTGCTCATTTTGCATCATTTCTCTTACCTCATGAAAATAAGTGGAAAATACAATCAGTTCATTCTCCTCTGTGGAATTTTTTTTTTTTTTTTTTACAGTTAGAATTACCTTAACTTTGAAAGCTGAATTAACTTGTCTGAAAGCTCCAGGTCTGGTCAATCTATGGGTCTGAATAGATTTTAGCCAATGATCCCATTTTTCTTTTGACCAATCCAAGTTTTCTATTTCGTCTTGAATAATTGCACATTATCTTTGCAGTGAATTGATCATTCACTTTTCAAAGACACAAAGCTTTCTTATATTCGTCTTTTAAAAACCTTTCTCTTCTATACCTGTCACCTTTCTTCATACCAACATAGCGTCACTTCCCTTTTCTCTTTTGAAGTCAGTCTTACAAGAACCTTATTGGTTTTTATTACTTTTGGAAGGACTTGGCTTTCTCCGGGCCCATCAATGGGTGGCAAATGCCCACAAGACCTGAGCAGATTTTCAACTGAGTGACTTGGTCTCCACCAGCAGGCATTTCCTCGTATGTCATAAGATACCCCACTTATTCTTGTCACTTACACTGCCTCTGAGAGCTGTGCATGGTCTGTTGCTTCTGTGAGTCCTCCCCTCTTGTCTCTTTTGCTTTTCAGAGCACATTATCTGTGCTCTTCATCCCTGTCACCTCCATGTAACTCTTTGAGGATTTGCTTTTTCTAATTCTAGGGTTATATCACTAAGCAACTCTAGGGCATATAAAATATTTCCACTTCAAAATTCGATTATTGCTCAGAAATTCGTATTAGACACTAATTTTTGTTTGCTTTATACTTTGTGTCCTTTCCCTCCCTCCCTCCCTCCCTCCCCCCCCTCTCTCTCTCTCTCTGTGTGTGTGTGTGTGTGTGTGTGTGTGTGTGTACACGCACGTGTATGAACTGCCCTCCCATCACTTGACTGTTAATCCAGCATATCACTGTGTACCGCGGCTCAGCTCAAAGCTTGGGATCTTCCTGCCTGTGTGCCCCGAGTGCTGGGGTTACGTGCCACCAGGCCCAACTCTTAGATACATTTATCCACTTTCCTCACTGAGCTGCTTTTCAGTTATTTCCCTAACTCCGCCTTGCGTTCTATGAATTATTCTTTGACTCTGTCTTAACAGCCGTGTCCTCTATCCATCAACGTCTTCACTCAGTTGCTTCTTTTATTTCTAGCCCTTCCACATATTATTTTAACACTGTATTTTTCTTTTTTGCCTTAGTCTTCTTAAATGTAGGCTAAGTAATCTTTTAGGATTCAAGTGCTATATACTATTTCTGGCTGATTGTGTTCTCCGCGTGATTAATGATGTGGGATTCTAAACTCATCTTCAGCAGGACCGTGTGTAAAACTAGATAGGCTGTACAGCCAGCTCCTCAGAGATAGTTTCCTTCTTTTTTTTTTTTTTTATTTACATCATGATGAATCCTTGGGTTATTTTTTAACTTGTGTTTCCTGGACCACACACAGTCAGTTCAATAACTCTGGGTACACTCTTTCTGTTCTCTAGGCAGCTTCACAGAGACATGAGTGTTGTTAGCATGTCCATTTACTGAGATTCTTTTCCATGTTTTATTAGAAGGGTGTGTGTGTGTGCATTTGCGTGTGCACGCATGTGGAAGGCGGAGAACAACCTCAGGTGTTTACAGCAGGAGCCATCCTCCACTTTCTGAGTCAGTGTCTCTCACTGAGTCTCCCTAATTCAACTAGCCTGGCTCTAGCAGATCCAGGATCTGCTTGTGTCCACCTCCCCAGTGGCGGGATGAGAAGTGTGCTTCCATTCCTAACTCTTTACATAGTTCACTCCTGTTCTTGTGCAGCAGTGGCAGGACTTTGCCAACTAAGCCATGTCTCCAGACCTGAATCTTTTCCCTTTTTTTGTTTTCATTTTTTATTTTTCTTTTATAGACACGATCTCACCCTGTAGCCCTAGCCTCAAACACACAGCAATCCTCCTGCCTCAACCTCCCAATGACTGGGCTACAGGCATGAGTTGCCACAATTAGCCTGTGTGACATTCAGACTGAAGTACCTAACTGCAAATCAGTGCTGTTGGTTTTTAATTGGAGTAGATTTATCTTTATTTTATTTTTATTTTTGTGTTTGTATTATGCCATGTGAGTGCAGAGACCCCACAGAGGCCAGAGAAGGGTGTCAGATTCCCTAGAGTTGGAGTTACAGACAGTTGTGAGCTGCCCCATGCTGGTGCTGGAACCAATTCCAGGCCTCCTGAAGAACAGCAAGAGCTTATAACCACCGAGCCATCTCTCGGGCCCCATTGTTCCTTTTTTAATCTCTGTGTCTCACACCTGGTCTCTCTACTGCTCAGAGATGCAAGCTTAGCAATGGATTTGAAAGAACAATGTCTTTTTTATCCATTATTTCTAAGTGTTTATAGTGGGAAATTTTTCAGGCTTTCTTGAGGGAAAAAATGTAGAACAAGAACTTGAGCTTTTGATATTTTTGACATGAATGTTTTTGAAGAACCTAAGAATTTCACAAATCATATTTTCTGTGCACTTTTCTGGCTAGCTTCTGTAGAAATGCAGACTTTCCATAAACCAGCTTGAAAATTACCACGCTAATCTAACCCTGAAGTGCTGCTATATGAGCTCCGAGGAGGTGCATTCCTTTGAACCTCTCCAATAAACCCGACACAGTCTGCTGCACCGGGAATTATGGGGTGGGGCTTAGGGAGGGGCTGTGCCCTCTGTAGAGAAAAGTTTCATGGAGTGGACAGGAGAGACACAGATGATATTGTCTGAAACAAGGCGAATGGCATTGGCTTTTCCTTAGCAGACTTGACCTAGTCTTAACGGGGCTGTTAAGCTGGCTTAGCAGTAAGGTACTTGGCTGGTCTGCATGTGTCCCTGAGTTCAGTTCTCAGCACTACTCCAAAACTGAAGGGCTTTAACAAAAGCTCCACATTTCTTTCTAGCCGTAGAATTTTATGATTTTTCTACTACCTTGAAACATTTTACTAACAAATCTTCCAGACTGTGTATAGTTTAAAGGCAAAGTCTTGAGCAACAAGGCTGTCTGTCATTAATACATTCAATCCTTCCCATTCATCATAGCTCCCAAGGAATCCAGGCAGCTGTACCCAACCTTTGGTTGTTGTTGATATTTCTCTAATCTGACATTCTGCATATAATTTTTGTGACATCTCAAAATTATTAATCACCAATTATGTTGAATTTTCGATTCATTCATTTGTTTTAAAGATAGGATCTCATGTATCCCAGGCTGCCTCAAACTATCTATGTATTTGAAGATGACCTCAAACTTCTGAAACTCCTGCCTTACCTCCCTAGTTCTAGGGTTATAGGTGTATACCATCATGTTCTGTCTTAGTTGGTACCAGGGATTTAACCCAGAGTTTTGCGCATCGAGACCAGTTATCTATCAACAGGGCTACCTCCCCAGCTTATTTCACTTTTAATCTATAAAGTACAACTTGTGTGTCACAGGCAAACAATATAATATTTGCAGGGTTCGATTCCCAACACCTACATAGCAGCTCACAACTGCCTGTAACTCCAGTTCTAGGGGATCTGATACCTTCTTCTGGTCTGCATGGGTATCAAGCATGCATGTGGAACACAGACATTTATGCAGGCAAAACATTCACGCACATAAATAGTCAAATAATTTTTAATTAAAATAATTGTTGGGTTTAAATGTTATTGAAAACTGTCTAAACATGATGTTTTACAATGTACACCATGACAAGTTTTATTACCTCCAATGGACATGCAAGATTTTAAGCCACTTTCTCCTAAAAATCTCTCTGGGAGCAACAAGTTAGTAATAAATCAGTTGTGAGACACAGTTGAAATCAAAACACAAGATCCATGTAAAAATAACAAATATTCTTTCCGCATAGAGTATCCAAAGTTATTTCCAAAGTCCCAGCCTGTACTTTTAGATTAAATATCTAAAACAAATCATTACAAAAACAAACCCATTCCTTTGCTGAATTTCTCTGTGTGTGTGTGTTGGAATTGAGGTGGGGCCAGTTGTCAGCTGCATGAAGAGAGACCAGACGCTGATCTTGTGATTTTCTTAATTAAGAATTACCGTTTCCAGCCCTTGTCAGTGGTTTACAATGGCAATAATCCCTCACCAAACAGTTGTTACTCTAGATCCTAAGTGGGTTGCCAGAATGTTAACCTCAACTCGACCCCTCATCGTTGCAAGGAGGTGTCTACATAGGTCAGTAACCATTTCTAGAAAATTATCGAGTCTGGACTGCATCCTGGCTTGTGTCACTTGCTATAAAAATAATTATAATGTTTGTCATTTAAAATACTCAGAATCAGCAAGGATAATGAAAAAGTTTAAATCCTTATCCTTTGGAATGAAAAGGAGGGGCTTCCAAAGAGTGCTGACTTCAGACTTCTCAGGCTGCTTTTGTTGCTTCTGTCTGGATGTTCGCAGCCCACTGATGTGTGGTTTGGCATGTCCTAGAGACCCATTCATCCATGTGATGCTGGAAAGTGGCTTCAGGCCTCTACATGTGCTGCAGCACAGCCCTTAGTTCTCTAAAAAAGTTTTTAATTGGTGACTTTGACTAATGAGCATGAAGTCCTGGGAGAAACAGGGCATGAGCTTCCACTGCCCATTCTGATGAGCGGCAAGCATAAGGGTTTAAGGGTTCACCCTTGGACCAAAAGCCAAGGCCAGAGACTCAAGGTGGACAGTTACAGTTTCATTTTTCACCTTCATAAACTATGCTAATAATTCCTAGCTGCTTTATCCTCCATTGTTAGTGTTGATACCTATGCCACCATTACCAAGACCCCCACTGACCTTGACTATTAAAGGGCAACTCTTTCTCAAGAATCCCAGTTAACCCTACTTTAACTAACGTGCAGTCTCTTTCTTCAAGCAAAGAAATCATTCCTTCTTTTTGCGGGGTGGCTATCCTGGCGTTCGCTGGGTCATAGGGGATGAAGTAAGTGCTAGAGGTGGGCCATACTGAGCTAGTGAGAGACACACAGCTCCTTCCATGCACAGAAAATGCTGAGGCACACAGTTCTGCAAAGAGTTTGTTGTTTGGGGCTTAATTTATGTTTTCAATTAGAGTCCTTGCTGCAGTGTGGCAGAGGAGTAAGTGGGGATAATAAAGGAGATACAGGCAGTTTTTGCCCCTTATATGCTTTATTTAGTCAGGGACGTTAGATAAATATTGTTACTGAAATCAGCACCTTACTGGGATTCGGGGGAAGGGTCTAAGATTTCAGCATTAATGTTTTAAAAGGCATGCATAAACGTTCTACAATCATTGGTGCTTTATAGATTTTGTAATTCTGAGTGGTGTGTGAATATGTCTTTAGTAAAAATAATTTAAATGTCTTTAACATATATGATCAGTTTCTCATTCTGAAACTGAGTCCACAGGGCTTTCCTTCACTTGCATTGTTAGTCTTGATTTTAATTATCCCCGCATGTACTGTTGACTCTACCATCCAGTCCTGTGTGCATCTGCATCCTGCCATTTTGTTACTCTTATCTTTCTCACTGCCTTAACAGCTTCCTTTATCAATTCCTGGAAAGTTAATTTGGACTGCTCTCATCCCATCCCAGATCGGCCATGTAACTCAATGTCCCATGAGCTTTATTTATTCTTTCTCCTTGTGTAGCCTTTCATTGGCTCATTCTTATTCTGATGAACGGTCACAATCTTGGGCATCATGCGTCTCTTGGAATCAAAGGCCTTGTGTGTCTCTGCCCACCTGTCCTGTCTTATCTTCCCTGTGCCTCCCACTCCCCCCTCCTCCTCTTTCTTAAGAGCAGTGATCTTCAGACTCTGCAGAGCTTTAGGAGCTTCTTAATCATTCTTTCCCACCATCTCTTTCTGTTCACATTGCTCGCTTCCTCTGTATATAAGTTAAGTCAACCTTTTCATGAAAACTAACTGAATGAAGTTATGGGGTTATTTGAAGCTTTTTAGCTTCAAAAATATGACCAATTTTTATTTCCTAAATAAAAACGTGTAACTGCCGAAAGCTAGAAAGACAATGTTTCATTATTATCCTGAAACCAAATTAGAGCCTATTTTGAGTCAGTGTTGGTTTTGTGCTCTATACATCTTATGTAGATCCATACATTTTTTAATTTGCATAGCAGTTAATGGAAGTGGTGGCACCCAATCTCCCTACATAAAATAAAGTCCCAGAAAATGGTCTGGCGCATAGAGTTCGCAGAATTCTCCAGGGTTCCTAACAACAGAAAACTATGAAGAAATTAGTACCTGAGCAACCAGCCAATCACAGATAAGTCATCCAGATGTTTATGCAAATGAGAACAGCATCTTTTAGAATCGCCCTCTCCTGTACCTGGGGACTAGCAACCAGTAAGTTCTCCATAGTATCAAACTTCACATAGCTGGAAAATGTTTTCAATTGCACATGATTGATCACCACCATCAACTTCTGCAGCTGTGTAAAATCTCCAGCAGTTTTGTGGTTACCTCAAAATTCCAAAAGATACCATAAATCAATACAGCAATTGATGGACATGACTCCTTAAACCCTGACTTTTAATCTAGGGATAAAGCCTCCGTCTTCCCTTGTCTAAAAGATAAAAGTTAAAGAAGGCCAAGAATGATGAGATTGCCATAAGAGTTCATGGAGAAACGGAATATATGTGTTCAGTTATAGCATGAATGATGCAGTTTAAATATAAAGGAAAATGCCATTTTACTTATACATAGTTCAGTGTTATTGAATAATGAAACAGATAAAAGAAGAAAACACAAAATTGCTTTCTTATATTTTATTAAAAGTAGGATTAACATCCAAGGTTCAAGATGCACTTGGATTCTGTTTTAAGGTCTGTGGACCTAGGATTTTCTATTCTCCAGTGACAGTTTGTCTGTTTTTTATTACCTCATCAGGTCTTTTTTAAAAAAGATATTTTTATCTTTAGAACACTGAAAGAAAGATGTGCAAATTCCATCTCCTTCACCAGAGACATTTACCGATCACGTGTTATTTAAAGGGCAAATGGAACTATCATGGTGAAAACCTGGAAAGAATGCCGGAGCAAGCATAGTATAGAGAACACATTTTCACAGGAAATAAGTCCAAGGCTTCTAATTGAATTTGCATGGTTGAATGAACTTGTCTTGCTCCTACTCCAGAAATACAGCCTACCACATCCTGAACTACAGTCTTACGAAAAAGAGGCCAAGTCCTTGCATTGGCATTCCACAACTGTGCCCACTCCCCATCTTCATGCCAATGATATTTTTTAATTAAAATGAATTTTGAGCTTATGGAGCTGAGGGAAAAAACTTCTGCGTGTTTTTTTTTAGTTAAAATAAAATCGCTTAACCTAAGGGATGTGCCTGAGCTTTTCAGCGAGCGTGTGAACCGCCACAGGAAAGAGTAAATCGTATTTCTTGCCTTGAGGACATAGACCACAGGTGCTTTCCCACGGAAGTTGAAAAAAGGGTCATGAGAAATTTGTTTGGTTTGCTTTCAGAAGTGTATTATTAGACCCCAGCCCTCTGTATTTCTAGACACCACTGTAATGACAATATCTATGTCACAGTGGCTTCTCACTATAAAGATATGAGTATGACTGTCAGCACAGTCTAGTGTGTGAGAGTGAACATTCATCCAATTAGAGTGTGATGTGTGACTTCTTAGGACCACAGCCCTTCTGCAGTGAGGGAAAGCCATGAGGACACCCAGGAGGTCTCTCAGAGCCACACTTGGAACTGGTGTAGTCACTTCTTCCCTCATCCTGTGGACTGGAACTCATGTAATGGTCCCACCTAGCTCCACGAGATGCTGGGAAATGAAATCTAGCTTCCTGTAAAACAGAAAGGAAAGAGGATATGATGAATAGAGAGAGGTCCATCACATAGCCTAGGTCCTAGACTCCAGGATATGACAAACATAGAGAGGTCCATCATATAGTCTGGGTCCTAGACTCCAGGATATGACAAACATAGAGAGGTCCATCACATAGCCTAGGTCCTAGACTCCAGGATATGACAAACATAGAGAGGTCCATCACATAGCCTAGGTCCTAGACTCTAAAATATGACAAACATAGAGAGGTCCATCAAAATGTCCATAGTTTTGAATGGAGGCTAATAAAGAGTGTGAGGCAGTAGCTCCATGCTTGGTCCATTACAGGGAGCTCTAACTCTGTATTGCCTATTGGGAAGCATGTCTAGTTCTGGATGCTATGGGGAATGCAAGATGAGCCTACCACCCTCTGCAGCCTCAGGCAGTATACAGTCTACAAAAGGAGCATGCTCTTTCATAACTGTTCTGTGGCTGGGTAACAAGGTATTAAACTGGAATTTTTAACTGAGTCTCTTAGTTCTCACAGATAGGAAATTCCAAAATGAGGCAATGCAGATCAAGGTGCCAGCTTCAAAGAAAAATGAAGAATGGGTTCTATCAACTTAAAAATTTTCTCAGCCACAAAGAAAGCAAAAAAGGCCCCTAGGGGAACACCAAGAGAGCTTTGTGTGAATCTCTACCTCTTTACTGTCCTGTTCTCTGTTGTCATCCCTGTGGAGGTGGGCTGGGCAGCCTGCCTACCAACCCCCTTAAAATCTAGAGTGATGGAGGCCAGCAGTCCTCGAAGAACTGGACACCAAGCCTGGTTTTGGACGATGTGGACCGATGTTTAAGTATGAGAAGTGTAGAAATGACACTCCATGACCAGCCATTTGTCTAGACAGCCACAGTGAAGGGACATTGCTGCTGATATGAACTCAATCTGCCCCTCAACAGCTTGTTCCCAAAAAGATGAAGGTGCATCTAACCTAGCTGCCCAGAGGCTTAACGACACCCCAGCAGAGAAAGGCTGGCGGTGGTCCCGGGTTACTGGGAGATGAGAGAAGAGCAGCCAGCTGTGTCACTGGAGTTCCCAAGTGAAAAGAGCAAAACTTCCAAAGGATTTACAGAAAAGGCCGCAGAGAGGGGGAACTCGCTGTAAATTTCGGATTCTATTAGCCTCAAAAGATTCCTGGGCCTTCTACTCTTTCTTCCTGACAACCAGGGAGTGGAGGTTGGTCAGAGGCCTCAATCAGTGAATGAAGGATAAAAGCCAAGCAGGGTGTCACACTGAAGTTATCCGCTCACCTGCTGAAGATAGTGGGGGCATCACTTTGAGTGATGAAGATTGGGTCAAGCTACTAATTTCTGGATTGAGATTATTTTGTAGCTTAGTGTGAATATGGAACTTTTCTCAGGAAGGAACTATGAGAAAAATCATGGCTTTGCCTGGATTTCCATTCAGAGCAAAAGCAGAGCTGAACCTTTAGAGGGACAGTGAGGGACAGTGAAGGAAAATGACGGTTACTTTTTAAAAACTTTTACCATTATAATCTAACATTACTGATTTGTTAAAAGTGCCGCTTACAGTTGATCTGGCAAAGTTCTCCCAGAAGTAAGTACAAATAAAGTGCTTTAAGAAGTTAAAAAAAATGGAGTGGGAAAGGTTATAA
Organism: Microtus oregoni; assembly: GCF_018167655.1. Taxonomy (NCBI): domain Eukaryota; kingdom Metazoa; phylum Chordata; class Mammalia; order Rodentia; family Cricetidae; genus Microtus; species Microtus oregoni. The sequence goes on from NW_024543977.1 coordinate 1,552,680, forward strand.
GGAAAGCAGAAGTGCAAACCTGAAGGATAAAGGGTCTTGAACTGCAGAGATCTGCAGTGGATGGGCTGGGGAGCACAGGTGGCGGGTGGAGTGCTGTTCCAGGCATTTCTCACAGAACAAACATCAAGGAGCTAAGAAAACACACAGATGCATAAAGAATAGCAATTAGTTCCATCTGGCTGAAGCCACACTTAGAACTATGCTGGAAAACAAGGTGGGAAAGTGTGAGCTTCCGGCTTGGGCAAGTGAAGAAGGGCCCCTTGAAACTTCAGCAGGGTTTCTGCAGCTATGTCGGTCAGGGGCCGACAGATAACCAGGGCAAGAATAAAACTCTTGGCGCTCGGCTGACCTTCATGGTAGGCGGGTAAATGCTTTACAGTACCTGGTGAGGTGTGGGGCATTGCTTTGTACATCAAGCAGGTTGGTACCCAAGGAGGGCGTGAGTGTGACAAAAAGTGAGAGTAGGGAGCAGGAGGCCGCTGACGGCAAACTCAGCAGGGACATGTTTAGCCTGGAGAATGCTTGGGAGTCAGACATGTAGAGAGCGGAGAAGTTTCCTTTCAGATGGACAAGTACAGTATTATGACCACTGTGGTGGACGAGAGATGGACAGTCTATGTCCACCGATGCTTGAATTGCGATCCCTGTCTCAGGGAAGCATTCAAGAGGGGAGTGGAGAAGCTGGAGCAAAGGTTGTTAGATTGCCATCAGTAGGAGCCGGGGGAAGGCTTTGGGAGTAAACATCCACCCTGTATGGTATTTAAGTGTGCTGGCCTGGCAGGATTGAGTCTGGGACAGGACGGTGTTTGCAGGTCACAGGTCAACTGTATGGAAAGAGCTCCAGGAAGCAGAGACCAAACAGATAACGGGAAAGAGATGTACAAGCCCAAGATTTCCATGTCCTTCCAGTGCAATCACCAGCTTCAAGGAAAAAACAGCACCCTTAAGAGGGGACAAACCTAATTCCTCGCATAGCCACACAGTTGGAGAGCTGGTGCGGCGGCAGCTTAGACAGCAAAACAGCAAGAATCCCAAGAGATGGGAGGCAGGCTGCATTCCCAGTTCTGCTGAGGCCTTTCCTGTGCCTCAGTCTCTCCATCCATCAAGTGAGCTTCAGGTGACAACTCATGTACAAATAAGATGTGATCTCTTAAAAATTCGGCCGGATTCAAAACTGCGTGTGTGTGTGTGTGTGTGTGTGTGTGTGTGTGTGTGTGTACAGTCTTCAAGCAAACAGTAAAGAGATATTTTAGCATCCTTATGGTAAGAACATGAGGTAGTAACCCTCTCCAGCTTCCTACACATGCCGCATAGACAGTCCCTGGCCTAGAATGTCTCAGCCTCGTGATGACGCAAAGCCATGCTCACCCAGCAGAATCTGTCCTGCTGACTAACTGGTTGGAGTTTTTGCACAGAGACTGGAAGTCCCAGCCCTCTGCACCATGGAACTACAACTCCAGTCCCTCCTCAACCTTTGGTTCTTGAGTTTGGAACTTTCCCTGGGATAGCCTTATGTGAAGAGTCTCAATGCCAGCTATTGTTAATGGCTGAGAACTGTATCTCCCAATCGGCAATGAGATCACAGAGGGAAGCCATTTGTATTCTGCAGTGTACTGCCCTGCTAAGATTCAACTGTTCCATGAAGACTTGCTAGACTAGAGGAATTCAGTGATTTTAATACTATGTATTTGTAGTTTCTGTTGGACTTACTAAAACATAACACAACAGTCCCGGTGTAAATCTAGTAGCCTCTGTATTCATTCTGGACACAATTACTGTACATGAGACATGTTGGTGACTCTTCCCAGGGAACTGAAGTTGCAAATAGGGAGGAGGCATGGAGTTAATACATGTGTGTAAAAACACATGGGAGTGTAGAGCACATTACAAGAGAAGAGTAAAATGTAAGAAAAGAGTTTTTCAATAGCAATATGAGTCTGTGTGGCGTAGCAATAAAGTAAGCATGTCTTTTTTTATTTTTGTTGTAGTTGCTCAAGTCTCAAAACACAATGAGTAATTCATGTTTGGAAGATCAGTTCTGAGTCATCAAGACATGGATATAGTCTATCCAGAAGCATTTATTTTAAAAGAGGCAGGGAGACAAACATTTTAAAGTTCTATTCAGAACTGTATTGTAAAATAGGGGTTGAGGGCCTAGAAAGATGGCTCAAGGCTCAGAAGCACTTGCCTCTTTTCCAAAGAACCCAAATTTGATTCCTAGCACCCACATGAGGGTAGATCTCGCTCCAAGGCAACTGATGTGCTTTTCTCGCCTCCATAGGCACACATGCACAAGGGGCTTACATCCAAACGCACATACACTAAATCTTCTTTAAAATAGGGACATACCAAAGATGTGAGAATTCATTGTATAAACATTCATTTCCCTATATGCCTTTTTCCTGTCAAAGTATTCTGTTGTTTGACTTTTCAGATTCCAACTCACAAATAACCACACAGAGACTTATTATTAATTATGAAAGCTTGGCCTTAGCTTAGGGTTTTTCCCAAATAGTTTTTACAATTTAAATTAACCCATATTTTTTTTTTCAAGACAGGGTTTCTCCGTAGCTTTTGGTTCCTGTCCTGGAACTAGCTCTTGTAGACCAGGCTGGCCTCGAACTCACAGAGATCCGCCTGCCTCTGCCTCCCGAGTGCTGGGATTAAAGGCGTGCACCACCACCGCCCGACTTTTAACCCATATTTTTAAATCTACATTCTTCCACGAAACTTGTTACCTCATCTCCATACAGCTTATTCTGCTTCCTTTGGGTCTTGCTGGTGATTCTGCCTTTCTTCTTCTTCCCGGAGTTCTCTTTCTGCCTGGAAGTCCTGCCTATACTCTCCCACCTAGCTATTGGTCGTTCAGCTTTTTATTACACCAACCACTAGCAACACATCTTTCACACAGTGTAGAAATGTCTCACAACAGTATTCTTACTATAGTAACGGGACTATAAAATATGAAGAATGTTTCAAAGGAAGGGACAGATAGACAAATACATAAGCAAATGTGTACTGGGGGTTTTGTGTGTCCGTGTGACACACGCTAGAGTCATTAGAGAAAGGAGCCTCGGGGGAGGAAATGCCTCTTAGACATCCAGCTGGAAGGCATTTTCTCCTTTAGTGATGAATGAGGGAGGACCCAGTCCATAGTGGGTGGGACCATCCTGAGCTGCTGGTCCTGGGTTCTGTAAGAAGGGGGACTGAACAAGCCAGGGGAAGCAAGGCAGTAAGCAACTCCCTTCCATAACCTCTGCATCAGCTCCTGCTTCCGAGATCCCGCCCGGTTTTCAGTTGCTGTCCTGACTTCCTTCAGTGATGGACAGCAGTGATGAAGTGTAAGCCTAATAAATTCTTTCCTCTCCAACTTGTTTTTTGGTCATGGTGTTTTGTCGCAGCAATAGAAGTCCTAACTAGGACAAAATGAATAGACTTCTTGGGAGACTATAAACTCACACTGATTTTCCCACCTTTGTAGAGTGTATTTTTTACTAGTATTACTAGTCTTTGTAGCCTTTGTAGTGATTATAATACAAAGCATCAGCTTTCTTACTGTACAGTCTCATCTGATTGTTTGCAAAGAAAACTCCCAGCACCAATAATAGCATATACTGTGCCTAGTCCTCCCACAAACAGTGGCTAAAAGTTTAACTAGCCCTACATCACATCAGGAATGAACTGAACTGTGTGGTCCTTGGAACTGGGTCAGAGTGTAGCTAAATTGCACATATTGTTCACAAAGATTATTCTTTTTGACTATCCATGAAAATAGTAAGCCTACCCACAAAGTTCAAAACATCAGAAACACTGAAAAGATTTTTCCCGTGTTCCATAATCTCTGATGTAAATGTGCAAAGTAGAACACCAAGCATACCTTGAGTGATGGAGACACTAAAAATAAGATAGCCCCAAGATGGCTATGGCAGTACACACCTGTAATCCCAATACTCAGAAGGCAAAGGTAGGACCTTCATGCGTTTGGGGTCATCCTGAACGACATAGCAAGGTGCAGTGATAAGAGCTGCGGGGCTGCGTCCCCAACACCCCAACCGCCTGGCTAGCTTATGCCCCAAAATAATTACATGGACACTGTATTCTTTTAAACACTGCTTGGCCCATTTATATCTAGCCTCTTCTAGGCTAATTCTCACATATTAATTTAACCCATTTCTAATCATCTGCATAGCACCGCTAGGTGCGCTTACCAGGAAGATTCTAGCCTACATCCATCCTGGGTCGGAGCTTCATCGCATGTGCCTCAGAGAGCAGAGCTCTCACGTCCGCCCTGGAGATGGGAGCATGGCGTCTCTCTGAGGCGTCTGCTCCCGAGAGGAGAGCTGTCGAGTCTGAGCTCACTTCCTCTACCTCCCAGCATTCTGTACTGTTTACTCCTCCCACCTATGTTTTAACCTATGAGGGCCAGCCAAGCAGTTTCTTTATTGCTTAACCAATGAAATCAACAGATTGATATATGACACTCCCACATCAGCAAGGTGCTGTCTCAAAAACACTAAACCAGGAAAATAAAACAAACTAACCAAACAGCAATAAGACATTTCTTTGAAGTGGAGAGTATTTATATAACATGTAAATTTTGACATATTTATTTTAAACACTCACAGTGTGAAATCACATTTGTGAGAGCATTTATAATCATTAATTCATTTTCAAGAGTAAAAATATCCCAGGCATCATCATCTCTATAGTGCAAGTACCAAGGTGCCTACAGACTGCAGAGTCTCAGACTGCCTTCACTGATACCAGCAGGAAACATTGCTCTCTCTGCTGCAGGCACCCAGGCGTGGCAATGACTGAATTCCACAGAGACCAAATGCCTGCATGTCTGTGTGTTTTCACTCGTATAAAACTCCCCAGCTGCCTGGGTTGTGGCGGAGCATCCCCAGGCCGCAATCCACCAGCTGCCTGGGCCAGGCCACAGGAGACCATCTCCCCTGCTGATTCTAAGCAGAGACTTGACATTTTACAAACAGCATCTTCTTGCGCCTCACTGCATCTTCTCTGAAAGATAACACAATATTTGAGCAATGCTACTTTTCTTGAGACTCCTGGCATCATTAAGGGGGCGAAGAGCCAGAGATTCTTGCCCAAACTTTGTTTTTAAACTGTTGCGACCTGAGTTTATCTTTTTGCCTGCATTTTAAAAGTGGAGCCAAATTGTATTATTAAATAAACCATTACAAGCCATTTATAACTCGAGTAGATTATTCCAAGCCCAAATTGATGACAGTAAAAAATGAGGTTGTATTTGGAAGACTCCAGAACCAGAAATAACCCATTCATTCTAAACACTAAGTATTAGGAACTGATGATCTTTGAGGTCAGCCTGATCTACAGAGTGAGCTCCAGGATAGCCAGGACTGTTATATAGAATCTCAGAAAAACAAACAAACAAACAAACAAAAAGACCTGGTTATTTGCTCATTCTCTTTTCAACTGATGTCATTTTATAAAACCTTCCTCTCCTACACAGTCTTAAAAACCAATGGTTGGAATTAATGTCAACGTGAGGGGTGTTGCTTTTGGTTTAAGTTATTATGAAACACATACCACACAATATATAAATGTTCAAAGTATAAATGAAAAGCCATTCAAAAACAGAAAGAAATGTATTGTTATATAGTTTTTAAAAGTAAAATGGAAGGGGCTGGAGAGATGGCTCAGAGGTTAAGAACATTACCTGCTCTTCCAAAGGTCCTGAGTTCAATTCCCAGCAACCACATGGTGGCTCACAACTATTTGTAATGAGGTCTGGTGCTCTCTTCTGGCCTGCAGGCATACACACAGACAGAATATTGCATACGTAATAAATAAAAATTTTTTACAAAAGTAAAGAAAAAAAGGAATTCAGAGGAACCCGGCAGATGCTCTCAACAGAAAATAGAAGAAAGCCTTGGCCCCCTCAGTCACACATTGCTTTTAGCTCCACTCTGTCGCTTTGCATTGTGCTTTTCCGCCTCAGTTTTCTGAGACAACGACTCACTGTGTAGCCCAGCCTGGCCCTAAATTTGTGGTCCTCTAACCTTCACCTCTCACATGCTGAGGTTATAAGCACGTGTGCCTCGGGGCTTGTTTTTCTAGCATATTTGTACTGTATATATAATCATACTACTTTTTAACTGAAATACCTTCATGTTCTTATAAACTATTTATAGACACAATGTTAGTGGCTGTATAGGTTTCCATAAAATGAGTGTTCTATAATTACTGAGCTAATTTCCTATGGTTTTATGATTACATCTCTTTTTTTGGATTAAATTCTTTTATTTAAATTAAAGAAACATTCTAATTTTTCAATCTTTTGTATTTTTGAAAATTTTTTTATAGATTTTCTTGAGCTATACATTTATCTCTGTTCCCCTCTCTTTCTCTTTTCTCCCCTTCTACCCTCTTCCATGGTCCCGGTGCTCCCAATTTACTCAGGAGAGCTTGTCTTTTTCTACTTCCCATGTAGATTAGATCCACGTATGTCTCTCTTAAGGTGCTCATTGCTGTCTGGGTTCTCTGGGATTGTGAAATGTATGCTGGGTTTTTTTTTCTTCATGTGTAAAAGTCACTTGGGAGTGAGTAAAGATGATATTTGTCTGTCTGGGTCTGAGTTACATCAGTCAATATGATGTTTTCTAACTCCATCCATTTTTCTGCAAATTTCAAGATGTCATTATTGTTTCTGCTGTGTAGTACTCCATTGTGTAAATGTACCACATTCCCTTATCCATTTTTCAGTCGAGGGGCATTAAGGTTGTTTCCAGGATCTGGCTACGATAAATAATGTCGCAATAAACGTAGTTGATGACATGTCGTTGTGGTACAATTGAGCATCTGGGTATATATCCAAAAGTGGTATTGTTGGGTCTTGAGGAAGGTTGTTTCCTAATTTTCTGAGAAATAGCCATACTGATATTCAAAGGGGCTGTGCCAATTTGCACTCCCACTGGCAATGGAGGAGTGTTCCTTCTACCCCACAAACTCTCCAGCAAAAGTTGTCATCAGTGTTTTTGATCTTGACCATTCTTACACGTGTAAGATAGAATCTCAGAGTTGTTTTGATTTGCATTTCCCTAATGACTAAGGATATTGAGCATTTCTTTAAATGTCTTTCAGCCATTTTAGATTCCTTTGTTGAAAATTCTCTGTTTAGGTCTGTACTTTATTTTTTATTGAATTATTTGTTCTTTTGATGACCAATTTCTTGAGTTCTTTGTATATTTTGGAGATAAGACCTCTGCCTCATGTGGGGTTGGTGAAGATTTCTTCCCATTGTATAGGCTGTCGTTTTGTCTTGTTGACACTGTCCTTTTCTTTACAGAAGCTTCTCAGTTTTAGGAGATCCCATTTATTAATTGTTTTTCCCAGTGTCTGTGCTACTGGGGTTATATTTAGGAAGTGATTACCTGTGCCAATGTGTTTAAGTGTACTTCCCACTGTAACATGAGCACCAGCTTGCTTGTTGAGGTTTCTGCCCTGCCCTGTACTCTACAGTCAGCAAGCCCCAAAGAAAATCACACAGAGATCTCTATAAATTATAAAGTTGATTGACCCATTAGCTCAGGCTACTTATTAGCTCTTGTAGCTTATATTAACCCATTATTCTTATCTATGCTAGCCACATGGTTCCATACCTTTCTCAGCAGGGCAGCTCACATCTTGCTTCTTCGGAGTCTGGGCAGGAGTGGGAGGAATCAACTTCCTTTTTCCCAGGATTCTCCTGTTCTCATTGCATCATTTCTCCTTCCTGTCTGGTCTTCCCGCCTATACTTCCTGCCTGGCCAGTCAGCATTTATTTAAAACATGATTGACAGAATACAGACAATTCTCCCACACCATCCCACTTTCTCTTCTATGAGGATCAGTGTGGTTGGCTTGATTTTAAGGTCTTTGATCCATTTGGACTTGAGTTGTGCATGGTGATAGATATGGATTTATTTTGATTCTTCTACATGTTGATATCCAGTTATGCCAGCACCATTTGTTAAATATGCTGTCTCTTTTCCATTTTATATTTTTTGCTTCTTTGTCAAAAATCAGATGTTCATAGGTGTGTGAATATCTGGGTCTTCAATTCGGTTCTATTGGTCCTTCTGTCTGTTTTTATGCCAATACCTGGCTGTTTTCAATACTGTAGCTCTGTAGTAAAGTTTGAAGTAGGGGATTGTGGTGCCTCCAGGAGTTCCTTTATTGTACAGGATTATTTTGGCTATCCTGTTTTTTTTTGCTTTTCCATATGAAGTTGAGTACTGTTCTTTTGTGGTCTATGAAGAATTTTACTGGAATTTTGATGGACATTTCATTGAATCTGTAGATTGCTTTTGGTAAGATTGCCATTTTTACTATGTTAATTCTACCTACCCAAGAGCATGGGAGATCTTTCCATTTTCTGGTGTCTTCTTCAATTTCTTTCTTCAAAGATTTAAAGTTCTTGTCATACAGGTCTTCCACTTGTTTGGTTAGAGTTACTCCAAGTTATTTTATGCTATTTCTTGCTATTATGAAAGGTGACGTTTTTCTGATTTCTTTCTCAGAGCATTTATCATCTGTGTAAAGGAGGGCTAATAATTTTGTTGAGTTAGTCTTTTATCCCATTACATTACTGAAAGTGTTTATGAGTGTAGAAGTTCCTTGGTAGAATTTTTGGGGTCGCTTATATAAACTATCATATTATCAGCAAATAGTGAGAGTTTGACTTCTTTTCTGGTTTGTATCCCATGATCTTCTTTTGTTGTCTTATTGCTCTAGCTAGAACCTCAAAAACTATATTGAATAGATATGGAGAGAGTGGAAAACCTTGTCTTGTTCCTGGTTTCATTAGAATCTCTGTGAGTTTCTCTCCATTTAGTTTGATGTTAGCTGTTGGCTTGCTGTATATTGCCTTTATTATATTTCAGTATGTTCCTTGTGTCCCGGTTCTCTCCAAGATCTTTATCATAAAGGGATGTTGTATTTTGTTGAAGGCTTTTACAGCATCTAATGAGATGATCATGTGGTTTTTATTTTACAGTTTTCTTATAATGTGGATTACATTGACAGATTTTTGTATGTTGAATCATCCCTGCATTTCTGTCATGAAGCTGACTTGATCATAGTGGATGATTGTTCTGATGTGTTCTTGGATTCGATTTGCCAGTATTTTATTGAGTATTTTTGCATCAATGTTCATGAGTGAGACTGGTCTGTAATTCTCTTTCTTAGTAATGTCTTTATGTGGTTTGGGTATCAGGGTAATTGTAACCTCATAACAAGACAATGTTCCTTCTGTTTCTATTGTGTGGAACAATTTGAGGAGTATTGGTATTGGTTCTTCTTTAAAAATCTTGTAGAATTCTGAGCTGAAACCATATGGTCCTGGGCTTTTTTTTGGTTGGAAAAATTTTGATGACTGTTTCTATTTCTTTAGCTGTTATAGGTCTATTTAATTTGCTTATCTGGTCTTGATTTAATTTTGGTAAGTGATATTTATTCAGAAAGTTCTCCATTTCCTTTAAGTTTTCCAGTTTTGTGGAGTACAGGTTTTCAAAATATGACCTAATGATTGTCTGGATTTCCTCTGTGTCTACTATTATGTCCCCCCTTTTCTTTTCTGATTTTGTTAATTTGGATATTCTCTCTATGCATTTTGTTTAGTTTGGATAAAGGTTTGTCTATTTTATTGATTTTCTTGAAGAACTAATTCTTTGTCTTATTGATTCTTTGTATTGTTTTCCTTGTTTCTATTTTGTTGATTTTAGCTCCTAATTTGATTATTTTCTGCCTTTTAATTTTCCTGGGTGTGTTTGCTTTTTGTGTGTGTGTTCTAGAGTTTTCAACTGTTCTGTTAATTCACAGGTGTGGGATTCTTCCTGCTTTTTTTATGTAGGCATTTAGTGCTATGAACTTTCCTTTTAACACTGTTCTCATTGTGTCCCATAAATTTGGATCTGCTGTGTAATCATTTTCATTGAATTTTAGGAAGTCTTTAATTTCTTCCTTTATTTTGTTCTTGACACATTGATTATTCGGGTGAGCATTATTTAATTTCCATGTGTTTGTGGGCTTTCTGGAATTAGTATTGCTGTTGAATTCTAATATTAAGCCATGGTGATCCAGTAAGATACATGAGGTTATTACAATTTTTTGTATATGTTGAGGTTTGTTTTGTTACCTAGTATGTGGTCAATTTTTGAGAAGGTTCCATAAGGTGCTGAGAAGAAGGTATATTCTTTTATGTTTGGATGGAATGTTCTATAGATGTCTGTTAAGTTCATTTGAGTCATAACATCTGTTAGGTTATTTTCCTTCTGTTTCATCTATATTTGGTTGTTCAAGTCTTGCTGTTGTAGGGCCTCTAGTTTTTATTGGTGCCATGTTGCTCTTCATGATGTTGCATGTGTTCTTATCTTGATAGTTGGGGCTGTCTGTGACTCTGGTAATCAATCTTCCAGGTGCCAGTGGATCCAGGGTTCAGATAATTGCTCCTCCTGGTGCAGTCAGTGCAAAGGTTGCAGTCACCCCGATGGTCACTCTGTGTTCCTCAAGGTCGCTCAGCACTCCCAGGGGTCATTCAGGCCTGCTCCCACAGAAATTTCTTGGAGCTGTTTCTGCTGAGGTTGCTGCCTTGGGCCTGTTTCAGCTGAGGTTGGAGGTCACTGGATCAGGCCTGCTACCTCAGCAGTGGCTCCCTTGTACCCTGTTCCTGTGGAGTTTGTTGCCTTGGGCCTGCTCCAGCTAAGGTGGCTGGCTCAGGCCTGTTCCCACAGATGTCCCTGGCTTGAGCCTGCTCCCTTGGAGGTCCCTGACTGGCACCTGGCACTGCAGAGTTCTCTTACTCGGGCCTGCTCCCTAGATGGTCACTCCCTTGTACCTGCTACCGTGGAGTATGCTCTCTCAGGCCTGCTCTGTCAGCGTTTGCTGGTTCAGGCCTGTTTCCGTAGATGCCACTGGCCTGGGCCCGCTTTTACAGAGGTCCCTGGCTTGGGCTTGGGTTCCACAGAGGTCTCTGGTTCTGGCCTACTCCCTCAGCGATAGCTCCCTTATACCTGCTCCTGTGGACTTTACTGCCTCACACCTACTCCTGCAGAGGTCACTGGCTCAGGCCTGTTTTGGTAGATGTCCCTGGTTTGGGCCTGCTCCCATGGAGGTCCCCCACAGAGGTCTCTGGTTCCTGCATCTTTTCTATTTACATAAAGCACACAGTTCATTGTGCCCTCTCACCACATTTGGGAAATAGTTCTTTGAATATATTCCTAGAATTGCTGTAAATTAAAATGAGATTCTATTTCTAAGAAACTTTACACATACTAATTCAGAACCTAAAGGTATTTTAAACTGCCATAGTTTTATGCCACAAGCCCCAATGCCATAATATTTTAATCTTTTTAAAGATGATATGCAATATTACGGTCTGATTTGAATGTACACTGTTACTAACTGGTTAGTAACCACATTTCCTTAGTTGCTCGTGAGGAAGGAAACACTGGTTTACATCCTTCATCTGTTTATTTACACAAGGACTAAATGTTTCTCTAAAGTCTGTATGGCCACTTTGTCACTACTATCTCAGCTTTGTCCCATTGGTAGACATTTTCAACATATTCCTTATGTTTTCACTTCATTTATCTGTATGTGTTTTACTACTAACTTAAAGTGACCAAATAATCACTTTTAAGCTTAGGAAATTCTCCCATTTATTTTTTACGTGTGTGTGTGTGTGTGTGCGTGCGCGCACGCTTCAGCCAGCTTCCTGGGCTGGACTTCAGAAGTGCATCTCCCCTGATGATTCTATGAACATTTCTGGAATTCCAGATGTTTGCCAGTATATTTAGCTTTTTACATGGGACACATGGATTGAAGTCAAGTCATCAGGCTTTCACTGCTAGTGCCTTTACCTACTGAGCCATCTGTTTTGCATGGAAAATCTCTTCTTTAAAGAGCGCATATTATTAGCTAGGTAACAAGGTACAGGCCTTTAATCCCAGCATTAGGAGGCAGGAGCAGGCAGTGATCCTGGTCTACATAGTGAGTTCCAGGACAGCCAGGGCTATATAGAGAGAACTTCTTTCAAAAGAAAACAAAACAAAAAGAGAAATAATGATAGTAGAATAAACAATTTATATCATTTACTTATACTTGTCAAGTTCAGTGAATATTTCTGTTTTTAACAGAGATTTCTTTGGAATTTGGGTAAAGCAGTTATCCCCAAGCAATCTGTTTTGTCCTTGTTATATCTCAATATGTCCTTAATTATATATTACGTATCCTATCTTACATCCTATTTTGGAATTCTCTTTGCTGTCATATTCATTTATGTATCATTCTGTAGCAATGCTGAAATATTTTAATTATTATACCTTGACAGTATGCCTTACTACAATTTGAGCATTCCGTCTTTATTCTCTTTCAATGTTTTTTTCAATAGTTATCTTATATAAGAGCATAGGCCTTGGGGTTGGGGCTATAGTCCAATTGCTAGCACCTACCTAGCATACCTTCTGTGGGTTTCTGAGTTTGCCCACCAGCACACACATAAAAATGTTCACCACAGGTCCTATAGGCTCTAAGCTACCTGAACTAATATATTGACCTATTCATTGACTAACTATAGGATCTTGAGAAACTTATATGATTTATTTTTGCCTCATAGGTTTAGTATGAGGTTCATAGAAAGTGATGTGTATACAAGTCACTAAAGATAATGTTTGACATCCAGTAAGGAGCTGATGAATGCAAGCTCTTCTAACTCACAAGTGACAATCATGTTGTCTCCATTCCTATAATATCTCACTTCCATGACATGTCTTATGCACAAATCAGAACTTCTAAAACAACTTTAAATAATAATAATGTACAGCCCCCAGACAGAATGAATAAAGCAACTTTTGAAGTCTAAAAGGCCCTCTGGGATGGAACATCAGGATCCAAATGTGCCCATCGAAATGGCAGTGAGTTTATTTAGTTTGTCAGCTCCAGCATCTCTTTGCCGGAGCCCAGCATAACTTGTAATTGGGAATGGGCATTAGTGCACGAAGGTTACTGACATCAGAATCCCCCTATTCCTGGTCAAACAACAAGAGAGGAGCTGGGTTTGTGTTTGCTTGTTTTTAATTAATTTATTTATTTATTTTAATCTTATCACATAGCTCAGGTTAGCCCCAAATTTACAGTATTCCTTTGCATTTTTTAAAAACTTTCCACATGTTGAAATCACAGGCCTGTCCCACCATATCCAAACTGAAATGTTTCCTAATGCTCAGGAAAAACAATTCTCTTTTCCTTTCTTTCTCTCTGTATTTTGGGATTTAAACCACCAAATAATCTCATGGTAGAAATAATAGCAATGGGGACAAAAGGAGTCTAAAACTGAAGACATAATTCTACTCCCTAGGGGAAAGAACCATGCTTATAGAACTCAGGCACAAGCACCTGTCCGTCTGTCAGTTTTCCTCACTCTGTCTTCTCATTACTTATCCCTGAACATGATCATCTCAGGAAATACTCTGTAGCAGGACAATATCCTAGACTTCTGGGGAAACCTAGGGAACTAAAAAGTGCTATTTCCCAGAGATGGTGCAGAGAAAAGGGCTTAGAAAAATAACCACTCAGAGTTCATGAACTCGAGGAATCACTCCTTAATATATGTACAAAGGAGTTCTGACCATATATAACATGCACCAGCCATAAAAAAATTGAACTATATTAAAGATAACCACAACAGGACCATAGAAGACATTTGGAGATATACGAAATACAGATTGATCTAGATCTGTAAAGTCTCAGAAAATTCAGATTGCAATAGACTAACAACCCTAAGGTTTGTCGGGATGCACAGCTTGTAACCAATCAGGCCTTTGCCTGGCAAACAACAAACATTGGTTTTAAAGGACTAAGTTCTCATAACAACATTCAAAACATCCGAATCCAATACAGAGTTACTTGGTACACAAAGACGTAAGAAAATCTTCACTCACCAGCAAACGACAATCAACAAACAATAACTCTGTGCTGACAGTTTGGGAGAATTTAAGTTTATTTTGCAAATATTCCACATAAGCTCAAGTTCTTGAAACAAATGGAAATGTAAGAAGAGGAAAAATCCCCAAACATGAATGTAATGTTTATAAAATCAAAAAAGACTCAAGAGAATGTTTAAATATTTTGAATTAAAAAAAAATAAAAAAAGAAATTCCTCAAATTTCTGATAGTATACTTAAAGGAATGCTGGAAAGGAAATTCTTGGCATTATATGCTTATGTCCAAAAAGGAAACAAGGTCTCAAATTACTAATCTAATCTTCTGCTTCAAGAAGCTACAAAGCAAACTGGAGGGATGGCTCCATAGTTAACTTGCTGCTCTGTCTTAGGTCTGGAGTTTGGATCCCAGGACTCACATAAGAAGCCAATTGTCTTATGCGCATTTGTAACCTCAGTTCAGAGGCACACGTAAATAGAAGGAAGGGTGAGCCTGCTGGCTTCCAACTTACCTGAGAAAGTATGGGTTCCAGGTTCAGGGAGAGACCCTGCCTCAAAAGAAGAAATTCACCCTCTCTTGACTTCAGCACAAATGTGCAGGTACACCTACCCACACATACAACACATGCATGCATACAAAAACTCCCCTTGGCTCAGTCTCCCGCAGTGTGGCACACACTTGTATACCAGTTTGCTTGGTTTTACAACCAACCTTTCACAGGCAAATATTTAACCACTGACTGAAAGTTCTGAAGACAAAATGTAGATTGCCTTTGATGTGAAAGATATGACACAATGCTAATGTGTCCATTGATGATATCAAAGACAAATCTGGCATAGCTTTCTGTTGGCAGCAGCCTCTGTCATTGGTTTCACCAAGCCTGCCTGCTCCTCAGCCTGAAGCTAGTCCGATCTTCTGATTATCCAAATGCAATGAAACGTTTTAGCTGCCAGCTTTTGAAGCTCACAGGAAGAAGGCTTGATACTGTCAAGAGGAATAAGTACATGTAGCTTGCAAAAGAAGAATCTAAAATGGCAGTGCTATAAAAGACAAGTAGGCCATTTGGAGAGGAGTAGGTCTCATGCCATTTTTCTTGGATGTGAAGCTATTGCTTAATACATTTGGGATCTTTTTCCAAATTTGAGATGATTATGCTATTAGTGAAGATATACCTCAACAAATACAGTAGAAACAAAAGCTTTTGTGAAGCCCAACAAGGCAATGTGCTCATTGCTAACTATTCATACTATTCAGTCAGGGCCCATAAACACCTGGTTATATAGTACCTCACTAGAGAACACGAATCACATATACTAAAAATACTATGGGAGCCAGAGAGATGGCTTAGAGGTTCAGAGCACTGATTGTTCTTCCAGAGGACTTAGGCTTGAGTCTCAGCACCTATATAATGGCTCACCATCATCTCAGGTTCCAGATGATCTGATGCTGTCTCTGACCAGCACAGGCACCAGACACTTATGATACACAGACATACTTGTAGACAAAATGCATATGCACATTAAATAAATAAAATTTTGAAAGAAAAACATATAATAAAAAATAAATATTCATTAAAAACAAAGATAGTTCAATGAAAGAAAAAAATGATATCTTTTGTAAACACAGGCATCAGAATTATCAATAAAATTATAGCAAATCTAACACAGCAATGTATTTTAAAACAAATTCCATAGAACATGGTGGTTTTTATTTTGGAAATTTCAGTAATGATCAGTGTTTTAAAATCATATTATTCTATAATATTGGTAGTCTATAAAAGGAAAATCACATGGTCACAAAGCATAATACAGAGAAAATTTTGACAAAATTCAGTTTTCATTCCTCACAATTCAGGAATAGGAGAAGACCTCCTCACACTGGTAAACAGCATTTACCAACATCCTTAACTAACTTAATCATGAATGACTGGACATTTCACCTGGGATCCTAAATGAGACAATGTTGTCCACTCCCATCACCTACATTCTGTATAATACTGAGTCCAAAGTGGTGCAACAGGCTAAGAAAAGAAATTACAGAAGCTTAAATGAAAATGAAGAGACAGAGCCAAAGAGATAGCTCAGTAGATCACTTGCCACACAAACCTGATGACTTGAGTTCTATGCCCAGAACGCATATAAAATACCAGATGCTGTGGTGCTCGTCTTTAATCCCAGCACTTCAGTGATGACATGGGAAACTGACAGGAGAATGATTGGAAGCTCATAGGTCAGCTGACCCATATATGTACCTGCATAAAAACAAGAGAAACCCTCAGAAGAAGCAAGTGGACAAGAACTGACTCTAGAAAGTCATTCACTGACCTCCACACATGACCAAGACATGCATAATCCCTCATTCACAGATGCACATGCACACACATGGACACACACACGTGAACATAGACATGGACACAAACACAACAAATATGTTACAAAAAATAGAAATAAAAATGTCCCTATTCACAGGTGACATGATTAACAAAGAAAATCCCAAAGATTCTACACAACCACTCTAGAAGTAAGCTTAGAAAGACTGCAGATGACAAAGCTAGGACTCAGAAGTTATTTATATGGGGCTAGAGTGATAGCTCAGTGGTTAAGAACTGTGACCTCTTACAACATCAGGTGAAGCAAAGCACTAGATGGGTTAAATATATAGGGCCAGACAGACAGAAAGAAATATTAAAACCACATGTGGCTAACATAGCAATGATTTTGTGGGGACATGATTTGTTATAGCAATGGAATACTCAGATTAACATTCTCCCAAACTTAGAAATGAACCATAAGTTAACATATGTTTCTGGGGAAAATACTATAAGATATTATAAAGAACAGTCATTGACCAAGAACAGGGCACAAAAGCTGCTGATCTTCCAAGGCACCAACAGTCTTACTTTTAAAATGGTTAACAGGCAAACATGTATGGGTTGCATAATGGCCTTTAACAACAGAGAAACTGCAGGTTTTAGAACAACTGGTATAGGAGCAACTAAATGTTTAGCATACTGAGGAATCAACCAACTCTTGGAATTCTGTATTTGATGTTAAAAAGAAATATGGAAAACAGAGAATGGTAACAGATCTAAGAACTGTTAATACAGTGATTTAGTCTATGGGATCTTTATAGTCTGGCATTCCTATTGCCTAAAGGATGGCTTCTTATAGTTATTGACTTAAAAGATTGTTTTTTTACTATCCTTTACAAGAAAATGACAGAAAAAAGTTCCCTTCACAGTGCCTACGTATAATAATTCTCAGCCTGCTGAGAGATATGAATGGAAGATTCTCCCATAGAGGATGCTAAATAGCCTCACCCTGTGCCAATATTTTGCAAGTCAGCCATTGGAAATGATACATAAGCAATTTCATGAATCTATAATTTACCATTACATTGATGACATTTTACTGATTCAAATGTAGATACTTTAGAAAGAACGTTTGAAGAAGTAAAGAAAATTTTGTCTTGTTGGGAATTACAAATTGCTCCTAAAAAATACAAAGAAGATATTTTATTAATTATTTAGGTTATAAAATAGGTTTACAAAAAATTTAGACCCCAAAAGGTGCAATTTAGGAGAAATTGATTGCAGACTCTAAATGACTTCCAAAGATTGCGAGGAGATATTTCCCATCTACGGTGCACTATTAGGTAAAACCTGATGACCTGGTTAATCTAAATAAAACCTCAAATGATGACATGGATTTAAATAATCCCAGGGAATTATCAGCTCAATTTGAGAGAGAATTGACTCTGGTTGAAGAGAAATTACAGAAGGCACATGTGGATTGTGTAGATCTGAATCTTAACTGCATTCTGGTCATATTACCCTCCAAACATTTTCCTACAAGAATTTTAATGCAGAGAGAAGATATTATCTTAGAATGGATTTTTTTACCACATAAACCAAGTAAAAAATTTAAGTGAGAAATGTCTCTGAGTTAATTCTAAAAGGAAAACTGAGACTTTGTCAATTAGCAGGAATAGACCAAGCAGAAATTATAGTACCTTTTAATAATGATGTAATTGACAAATTATGGGAAGAAAGTGAACCCTGGCAAAGAGTTTTTGCCAAATTTTTTGGTAGAGATTAACAACAACTATTCTAAAAGCAAGAGAATTCAACTTATAAAGAGAACTAATTGGATCCTTCCTCACATTGTACCAGACACACCAATAATTGGAGCCCCTACATTCTATACTGATGCAAATAAATTTGCTAATGAATTACAGCTTCATATGCAAAACAGTAGGCACATATCTCATCAGCCAGGCAGCTGGAGAGGGAACCCAGTGGTCAGACTTCACATTTTGTCCATATGAAGATAGTAGTATAGCAGAACTTGATTTAAACACTCACACACACATACAAAATACCTCCTTCAGGATTTCAAAGTAACCACATAAGATGGCTCAGACCTGCCTATAGCTCTAGCTCCAGGGGATCCAACACCTTCTTTTGGGATCTATGGGTACCTACATCCAAGTGTCATATAGACATAGACATGTAAATAAAAATAAAACAAAATTAAATGTAAGGAGAAACAGGTGAAGCTAATTTTAATAATTTATTTCTTTGATTCAGTTGCCTGGACTGAATGACTTGATTTAAAATTTAATCACCAATATAAAGTTATTGGGATGTATGATCTTTGAAGGATGATTAAGTTATGAGAATGCCCTCATGGATGGGATTTGTGCTCTTTATACAAGAGATCCCAAAGATCTGCCTTGTCCCCTCTGCTGTGTAAGGAGCCAACAAAAGGATGACATCTATAAGTCAGGAAACAGTCACTGAACACCAGTGGACTCTAGTCTCACAAGGACAAGGCACCTGATTCTGAACAAACCAGGCATTGCTGTCCAAAAACATTAGCTCAACCACATGTAATTAACACAAAGACTGTTAAAGAGACAGTCTCTGCTCCTTTCCTTCTACGAAAGCTTCAAAATCACCTTTAAAAATTGTTTTATACTTACAGGGTGTTCAATCTGAGCATTAAATTTTCAGCAAAGAGGCTTTGGAAAGATGGCTCAGCAGTTAAGAGTACTTCCTGCTCTTGTAGAGGACCTGCATTCAGTTCCCAGCACCATATTACACTCACAACCATCTGTTACTCTAGTTCCAGGCTCTAGAGGATGCCTTCTTCTGTCCTCTTTAGTTTCCTGCATACATGTGGCATATGTAAACTCATGCAGACACTTACACATACACATAAATAATTAATAAAAGGGGGCTGGAGAGACAGCTCAATGGTTAAAAGCACTGGATGCTTTTCCAGAAGTTTTAGGTTCAATTCCCAGCACCCACATGGTGGGTCACTGCAGTCTGTAACTACAGCCCCAAAGAGTGCAACACCCTCTTCTGGCCTCTGGGCACCAGACATGAATCTTGTACACAGATATATATGCAGGGAAAACACCTATACATGAAAATTTAGAATGTTTTAAATCTGTTTTTAAAACTTTTAAAGATTTTTTTTTAAAAAAGAAAACTTTGTTTTAGAGTTTTCAGCAATGATACTAAATATATATTTAGAGATCATAAAATTGATAATTGGAAAGGTAAATGCAGATTCTCAAGCTGTTCTGAGCCTACCCAAAGGTTATTAGAAAGGGGAAAAATCTTTACATCAGTTACATTTAGTAGAGTTTATTTGAGCAAAGAAAATTTAAAAGCAAAAAACAAAAACCACAGCTTAAAAACTGGGCAGGTCACCAAACCAAAGCAAGTTCTGAGAAATGCAACCCTCGGAGGAGACAACATCAGTAGGAAAACAGGGACACAGTTTGAAAAACCACCAGACTCCAGTCTAGTCAGCCCAGGGTCAGTAGAACAACTCTTAACTAGTGAGCTGACTATAGCTTCATCGGGTCATTGGCTACACCATCTGCAGCAGGCAACGAAAGTGCCCTGTCAGTGCTTACACTCTTCATTACTTCAAACTGTTGGGTCCAGAGCGGGGTGGCCAGTCCAAACTTCTTGTCTTATACAAAGCTTTATTTAACAAGAGTTTTACCTTAGTGAGTTAATGATGTATGGAGTTTTAAGCTTTGTTTATAAATTGGGAGACGTTTCATAAGAAGAGCTATTACGAATATAAGAAGAGCTATTACTGTGATTTTTTAGGGGGAACTAGATGATGTAGAGTTCTTAGGGTGGTATTGAGATGTGGGTGACCCAGTCTAGAAACAGAGCAAGAGGAGAGGTCCCACAGGAGAGCTAGACAAGGAATGAAATGGACAAAGGCAAGGCTGTTCTCATACAGACAGCAGTGCAGGAAAGGGACTGTCAACGTTAAACACTTGAGAATTTGACAAGAAGCCAGTTTGGCGTGCCAGGGTATCACTTGGGCAAGAATTGCTGCTGAGGAATAGCATCATTGTCCTTCGAGCAAGGATTGTTACTGAGGAATATCACCATTGACCTCTGAATAAGGATTGTTACTGAGGAATATCACCATTGTCCTTCGAGCAAGGAATATCACTATTGTCCTTTGGACTTTATACCAGTTACTTTAAAAACAAAAAGCCCGAGTGCTGTTCTTGATACTAAAAAGCCTTAATATATATCAGGAAGAGAAAAGAAATTTGTTAGTGGTGCCAAAGGCCAGAATTGCAGTGATCCGTAGCAGGGAAAACATTAATCCTCATAGTTCTGAGACAGTTTTCTTAGATTTCTTAACCATTAAAAAGTAGGTCAGAGAGAACAGCTCGCAATAAGCAGTTCACAGTTCCCTCTGGTAGACACCGAGAAGAACTGCCCTGCTGAAGGAAGTTTGAAGTCCAGCAACAGGAGGGGATAGCAGCAGCACCTTGGGAGCCACTCTCACATGGAGCTGCCGAGCCTTTCAGGATGCAGCTGCCGGAAGCTGCGGATATGCCGGAAGCTGTGGATCTGCCAGCTCTCCAACCCCTGTCTTTTTCTCCCAGACTTGTGATTCACCATTTGGGAGACTTGGCTGCCTTCTGTTTCTGCTAACTCTGCAACTCTTAACATAGTAATCCACCAACCTTCCCAAAGTGCCTCAATTAAGCCATCACTTCTGAGAAAGGTGGCCTGTTGTCATGCATGCCTGCCCGCTAGGGGTGCTGGCAGCAAATCGTGCAGGCTGGAGCTGACTCCTGACAAAATGTCTCTGTGAGGACAACATGTTCCTGTGCTGCCAAACATCTAATTTAGAGAATGGCTGGTCTTTTTAGCGAGCGGTGCTGGGAAGCACAAGCCTTCTACCAGTCAAGTGATTCTCAGTCAATTTAAGGTTCACATGACATTATGAAAACTAAACACATGTTCATTAGCCATGGAATTGGATTTAAAATCCATATGATCCAGGTAGAAATGTGACGATAAAATGACCCCAGCAGGAAAGAAGATAAATAGAATTTTGAAAGGATTTTTGCTTGTGTTCATCCGCTCCAATTTTGAAGTGTTTTTTTTTCAATGTCAGCAACTCAGTTTTCCAAACTTTATTCTCATTTTGCCAATCATCTAAGACAAGTTAGTAATTCAGAAGACTTCAATGGATTAATATTAGAAAAACTGATCAAGAAAATATTTACTTAATATTTTTAAAGTGAAAGATACTAAGGAAAAATTAATACAGGCGAGTCCCACTAAGAGGCAAAATGGTGTGTGTTTCTTTTAGTTTTAAAATCCTTTTTTGATTGCGTTCATTGTGTGTGCATGTATATGTGAAGGCACATAGGTGCTCATTCTGCACGCCCATGTATATGTGAAGGCACATAAGTGTTCATTGTGCATGCGCATGTATATGTGAATGCACATAGGTGCTCATTGTGCACGCCCGTGTATATGTGAAGGCACATAGGTGTTCATTGTGCACGCCCATGTATATGTGAAGGCACATAGGTGTTCATTGTGCATGCGCGTGTATATGTGAAGGCACATAGGTGCTCATTGTGCACACCCATGTATATGTGAAGGCACATAAGTATTAATTGTGCACACCCACGTATATGTGAAGGCACATAGGTGTTCATTGTGCACACCCATGTATATGTGAAGGCACATAAGTATTCATTGTGCATGCGTGTGTATATGTGAAGGCACATAGGTGCTCATTGTGCACACCCATGTATATGTGAAGGCACATAGGTGCTCATTTGCACACGTGTGTATATGTGACGGCACATTGGTGCTCATTATGCGTGTGTGTGTACATGAAGGCACATAGGTGTTCATTGTGCGTGCGCATGTATGTATGTGAAGGCACATTAGTATCACAGCAAGCATGTGGAAATCGGGCAGGGGACAGCTTTGTAGAAATCAGTCGTCTCCTTCTACAGTGTGGGTATCGGGGAACAAACTCAGCTCATTAGGCTTTCGGGCAAGTACCTGCTGCCACCTCACCAGGCTAGGGTGTGCACTTTAATGTGCTTACAATGCACACAACCACTCTGCCACCATGCTCCCATGATTGACTGCAAAGAGAACAGAAACAATAGTTACGAACGTAACATGTGGGTGCAAATTCCCACAGAGAAAGCGGTGCAAGTACGGCTTTTTATAGTAAGAAATGAAGAAATGCTGGCGAAAGACCACCGGCTTAGAGCGGGATGTTCACCAGTGCCCTTGGTGAACAGATAGGAAGGACGTGGTGTATTTTAAAAACAATGCCTTTTTATAGACTCCAGCTGAAATGCAGGATTTGGAACACAATAGCAGGTCCAGTATCTTCAGGACAGTTTCCTATGGCACTACTATTTTTAGGTGCTTTATGATTGCTTCTTCCTGGGGTTCTCCTAGCCTGCCTTTTAGGGGGCCAAGTCCTCCGTGCATCTGCTGTTTCTGTCAGCCCCACCGCTCTCTTTCCTTTCTCACATTCTTTGTAATTTCTATGTCCCGCTTCTCTTGCCAGTTTTCCGAGTCTAGTCAGAGTCACTTCCAGCAGATGCAATGGGTTTAAAAGCAGGGGACTTTATTTGAGCTAATGATTATCATCTTTAGCTTTCATTAGAGATCAAAGGATGCCTTGGAATTTGATGTAGTCGGAGATTGAAATTTTAGATTCCTCCATTTGCAGTTGCACAGAAAAAGGTTCCACACATGCTCAGTCTGATTCCAAGAGCCTCCTGTTTCTTTTCTTCTTCTTTGGGGTGGGGATGGAGACAGGGTTTTTCTGTGTAGTCCCAATTATCCTGAACCTTGCTCTGTGGACCAGGCTGGCCTTGAACTCACAGAGTTACACCTGCACCTGCCTCCCAAGTGCTGGAATTAAAGATGTGTTCCACCACCTTTTGGCTGAACCTTCTGCTTCTTACACCTCCAATTCATCAGCAGCAGTTTACACCAACAAGTCTGGATTGCTCAGAAATTAGAATTACAAGGATAATGCGGTGTGTTCTTCCTAGTCCATCGTTGTGATTTACCCTGTTCATAGACACATCCAGACACCGAATGTGTAACTGTATTCAGATGCTTACATTCTACAATTAAGTGAGTACACATACCTCTTTCATAAGAGTTAGTCTGGCAGTCAGTCTTTATAAAAGAAACATTCGTTTTCTATAAAAGCTGATTTGTGTTTTATTATTTATTACAATACTAGTGGTTTAACATATTTATCACCAGATAAAATTAGCCATGTTAGAAAAAAAATGCCTGTGGTTTCTTGTTATCTTCATATAAGACATTAAAGTCAACACTTTGGAATGTAGCTGACTTCGGGTCAAATGCTGACCCGGTCATTTGAGAGCGCCCCCTATAGCCAATCACCTTATCTGTCTCTGCCGTCTAGCTGCAACCTGAAGCTAATGCTGGGACATCTACCTGAATGAAGTCTGTTACTGGATTTGGTAACAAGTATTACCACAGCATAAACACATCTCTCTCATGAGGATGATGCATGGAAGCAGCAGATTCACCGATTCAAGGTCATTCCTTGCTAATAGCAAGCAGGAGGGCAGCTTATCTCAAAAGCAACAGCAATAAGAAAGTCCTCATCAATAGAAAGACAGTGATTTAAAAAGCAAAAGTAGACTATGGTGCATGATCTACGCATGATCCATTGGTTGCTTGACATCTTGTATACGTACATGTACAAAGTCAGGGGAAACCGACTAAATAGTGCTCTTGATACAAAAGTTAAAAGTTGAAGAACACAAAACAGCAACAAGTAAAAAGTTAAAATAAAAGTGTCATCACAAAAACAAGCTGAGAAAAGCAAAACCTAAATTAAAAAAATAGCTGTTAACTGAGGCATCAAGCACACGGCTTTGCTTGCTTCCTGTGAACACTTCTCTATCGAAGGAGGGTCTCCTCACAGGAAGGAGTGGTTACCAGGGCTCACACTTGAAGTGTTCAGTTAGGAAAGAGGTACGGTCCACGGGTTAAGTCAATAACCCCGGTAATATTTCTTTTTACTTATTTGTATTTATATTTTTAGCTTTTAAGCAATAGGAGTTTCTTTCTCTTGTTCTAGAATTCTGGAGGCTGCAGAGTCCAAAGTTGGGATGGCAGCATGGTGGGTTTCTACAGAGGACCTGCTTTCAAGTTACAGGTGGTTCACGACTTGTCCCATGGTCATAAAGCAGAAAGAGACAAGAAGCTGGGGCCTCTGTTAGAATGACTGTACTTTTTAGCACCTCACCAAGTATTTGGTAGTTAGAAGAAAATCCAGAAGTTTCCCATTTTTTTATGAACCAATTTTAATTTACATAAAAGTCTGTAAAGAAAATCTGACTTAAAATCTTCATTTTAAAAAATGAGCTAGGTGTGACCATTCACACCTTTAATCTCAGCACTTGGGAGGCAGAGGCAGGCGGATCTCTGAGTTCAAGGACAGACTGTCCACAGACGGAATTCCAGGATAGTCAGGGCTACTCAGAGAAATAACATCTTGAAAAACAAACAAACAAAACAATAACTTGACTCCTTTTCCCACCCCAGGAACCATCAGTCCTTAGGGAACTGAATTCTTAACTAGATGCAATCTGACCATTATTCAAGCCCTGATTAACACACCCAGCAAAGACAAGTCAACAGACTCAACCTTTGCCTGCTGAACACTGGTGGGAGGGGATAGTTCACAATCAGTCACTTTCTGCCGCCCACATGGCCCCAACCCCAGGTGCCAAAAATGAAAGAAAAAAATCTCAAAACAAGTATGTAGCTGGGCTCTCATGAGGCAGAGACAGGAGGATCTCGGTGAGCTCTAAGCCAAGCATTACTACATAGTAAGACCCTGTTTCCGAATGAAATGCGCCAAAGAGGAAGGTGCTTGGGGATGCTTTGGTGTATCTCATACTCTACACGTGGATAGATCTTCTCGAGATTACATGCCACTGCTTGCTAATTTCAGTTTATCTAAAAACCACTTAGGCTTCCAACTATTTGTTGTTGTGGCTTCATGTGCTGAGAGTCTATGTACAACAGTGCACACTTGGAAGTCAGGGGACAGCTCAGAGTCAGTTCCTTCAGCCTTGACCTGGGTCCCAGACTTGCTCGGCGTAAGCCTCTACTTGCCGAACCATCTCACCTGTAACCAAAGGGCGCTTATTTTAGAAAAGAAAAGAGAAATGTATAGACACTCTCAGAGATTCTGGTTCCATCAAAATTTGGGTGACTTGGTCTTGGTGAGTCCCCAGGATTTTCAGTGTTCATTACTCTCCTTGTAGTTCTGGGCTGGGGCAGCAGCTTCTCCCGCTGATGAGTGTGGAACACGCTGCTCCTTTGTACCAGAGATCTGAGAAGCACACCTGCTTTCTTTTGACAGTTTGAAATTTTCATACTTTTTGCAGTTTCATGAAGCTGAGGAAAGCTGAAGAGTGCATTGTCACCGTTTCTCAAAACATATTTTGTATTGTTCTGACAATGCATAGACAATATTTTCTAGTTGTGAAATAAGCACCCTGGGAATTCTTGGAACATTGTAGTTAATATGTTTGAGTTTTATTGATGACATTGCCCTGCAGATAGGCTGTGTCTAAACAGCAGGAAAATGGCTATCAATATGTCAGAGGTCTGTGGTGAGCAAAACTATTTAGTCATTTGAAAAGGAACTTTCTGCTCTGTACTTAAGTTTTTCGATTGTGTATTTTCAAAAAAAAATAAAAGCTATTAAACTTAATATGTGGACTGACAAATTCTGGTTTTACAATAGTTGGTGTGGCAACAGTGGCGTACCGGCTAGACCAGAAGACACAGGACTCAGTTCTATCCCCAGCACTGTAAAAAGCCACAAAAAAAAGAGATATGTAGGCCAGAAGTGGTGGCACATACCTTTAATCCCAGTACTTATCCCTGTGAGTTCAAGGTCACCCTGGTCTACAGAGTAAGTTTCAGATGCCAGGTCTCCATAGTGAGACCCTGTCTCAAAAAGAGGGAAGAAGAGAGGAGGATAATACATACATACTTACATACATACATACATACATAGTTTGGGCTACAAAGTGAAACTCTGCCTCAATAAAGAATATTATATTATTTCAAATATTAGCAGTCACTTTTGAGTGTATAAATCCAAAAGAGCTGAAGAATTGAAGAATTTTTTCCATATTTACTAAAAATAAGTTGCCTTTGCATCAAAACCATATATGGAATATTTATCCCTCAAGGAGATTTTTCTTTTGCTTCTTGGCTTTAAATTTCTAAAACTATTTTGCATTCTTAATGACAGCATTCATTCCTATGAATAGATTTCCCATTTTTTTTCCTCGCAGAAGTTTGAACCAGGATTTACAGAATGCATGTGCAGTGCTGTGCAGAAATGCTGCCTCTGCTGCTGAGCCCTCGCATTCAAATAGAAAGGCTAGCTTTTTTGTTGTTTTAGCTAAAAAAAAAAGGGGGGGAGTTAAAAGTATTTTCTCAATTGCTTATATTTAGACATTCTGAGAAACAGTATCAACTATTTTTTTATCTGGATTTATTTATTTCCATAACATAATAATTCCTGGCCTTCAGACTTTACTCCATTCTGAGTATCTTAAAATAGCTTTAACTATTTTTAAATAGTTTAATAGACACTCCAGCAAGGTTTTTGTTTTTATAGACAGATAACTTGGTCCTGTATTAAGTGAGAACCCCAGAGCTTTGCACAGGCTCTTCTTAACGTCTCGCCTCTTCTTCCTCGCTTGCTGGGTTCTACAGAAATACTTGCATGTAGGGTGGCACTGCAGCTTGGGAAGGGCATCATTCTTCCTCAAGAGCAGTAGGGTTTTTTTTTTAACTTCAGATAATTGAAGCAGTTTGTTTAGAAAGCAGGTACTGAATTTAGAAGTTCATTCGAAGCATCTAAAGATAAGAGAAAAATAATGGGCAAATTTTTATTTTTTAATGGATGCAAAAGAAACTCTGGGTTTTTCTCAAATATCTCTAAGCATTTTGTAGACAGCAGTAAGGTTTTGTTATTCAATGCATCTCTTTCTTGAAAAGCGCAAACATGAAGGATGGTGTAAGGGTGGTCCAGGCTTACTTTCATATCCCCAAGGATTGGTGATATTCTAGTTGCTCTGAAGAAAGTTGGTTACCCCAGGGAGCCAGGAGGAGGAAAGGCTATTTCAAAGTCATCTTTTAGTCTCATTGCTTTTAGAGATTACTCCTCTCTTTCTTCTACTCCTTCAGTATTGGGCTCTAGCTTGCTAGGGTTGGAAAAAAAATGAGTAGCTTACAGGGAGAGGAGCTAAAGACAACCAATCGGTTACACGAAAATGCCAGTTGTATATCAGTATCAGGCATGGCTGAAGGGGGCCCTACTCATGGGGTCCTGGCAGTTTTTCTGCTTCCACATCTGGCTCTAGGTGTCTTTCTGTTTGTAACTTCATTCTCAGCTGCTGGATGACTGGATAGAGCTGAAATAGGCAGTCCTGGCAAATACCAGTTCATCCCTGAGTTGAAAAGCTATGCTCTCCAAAGCAACCAGGAGTAAGATGAGCCTGAGGCTGAGACTTAGAAGGTATGAGAAGAGGGAGCTCAGCCTGGGCTGCAAGAAGAGAGGGCTAAGGGGGCAAGCACATGTATCAGGAGCTGAGTACAGAGGATAACCATGACCCAAGCAGGGAGGTATATCTGAGTCACTTGCTGGTTACCAAAAATGGTGGCAGAGGGTGTTAGCAGGAGCTCACCAAACAGACTACAATAATGTCACAGCAGTCCCGGCCACTCTGAACTGGCTGAGTTTTACATATTTTTGTCTCGCTGACTTTCTATCAAACCTTAGAACTAGAAGCTACCGTATCTGTATCAAGGATAACAAGACGGGGGGCTTAACGATGAGAAGAGCTGGGAGGAAGGCGGGAAGATAAAAAGTTCCAGGCCAATCTGTGCTGGAAGAAAATGAGACCCTGGTTAAAGGAAGGGGAGGAGAGAAAGAAAAGAAGGGAGGAAGGAAAAAGAGTCTACACTCAAACTCAGAGAAGGCATTTTCATGGAGTTTCTTCATTGAGTAGCTTGGGTCGCTAGTATGTACCAGGCATACTTCTTCAGTCATGTCCCATGACTGATGCTGGAAGCATGTCCCAAGGACACACTGAAAGGACATATATAGAGTACCACAGAGTCAAAGGGTGTGTGTGTTTGTGTGTGTGTGTGTGTGTGTGTGTGTGTGTGTGTGTGTGTGTGAGAGAGAGAGAGAGAGAGAGAGAGAGAGAGAGAGAGAGAGAGAGAATTGATGCATAAGAATTTAGGGAGATTAGAAGAGGCTGGCTGTCTTTATCTAATGACCAAAAATGTCTGCCTTCCTTCACCAGTTGTGCTGAGTGTAAGCTATATATTCCTGGTCCTGTGCATTAATCTACCAAACAACAACAACAACAAAAATATACGGCTTTAAAACTACACAGATGCAGGAGAAGGATTTAATCCATTCCTCTAATTTATAGGTTATAGAACAGACCAGAAGACATGTGTGTGAACCCAGTTATCCAACTAGACAATGTTAAGACTTGATTTTGACCTAATTCCAAATCCCATCTTAATTCCATCCTAACTTGAATGGTTAAATCATGTTCTAATGTCTAAATAGACATTCTTTACTATTATCAAAACAACTGTTTATGGCCATAAACTTAACAGTTTGGTTTAAAAAAATTCTTCCTTTTTCTCCCTTTCTCTTTCTTTTTGTTTCTTACCATCTCAAGAATCTTTTGGTTCTTAATGTGAGCAATAATATCTACCTGCCTGCCTGTCTGTCTGTCTGTCTGTCTCTAAGTGTTTAGAGTATGGTTTTAGCCTCATGCCATGTATTAAAGCTCTGCTTTAACTGATGTATGCTTTCTATAAATCTTTGAGTTGAAAATAGTAGTGGGTGCAATAAAGTAAGACATCCTTATTGTGAGTATCCAGATAGGGAGCGGGTGCCCATCCCAAACTGTTTCCTTTTCTCTTCGTTTACTTTCTAAGTACTCAGCCTCGTAAAAATGTGCCCATGTGAATCCATATGTAAAATATTTGCCATATGTTCAAGTTGAGTTAATGAATTACAAAACATTGTCTTTCGTGAAATAACATTTTCTGTCGGTCCGGCATGAAGCTCACAGAGGCAGAGAAAATGTCAAGACTGGTGAAGATTGTCGCTGTTGTGAGATCTCTAATCCCCTTTACATCCTGCACAGATCCTCTCGAAGGCCAAACATGTTGTACCCTTTCATCTAGTGTCCAACACCTAAGCAAACTTTACTGTTTTGCCCTTTATGGTCCCTAAGAAAACTCCAAAGTTCTCTTTGTAAAGGAAGATGGTATTGATTTATTTTCAAACCAGCATTAAATCTTTTAACAAGGGAAGGAGACTTGGAGGTCATAGATTTTACTTCTCATTAAAAGCAAACTGTTCTTAGTAATTGTGGAATGCTAGCAAAATTCTTTAATAATGTATAAATAAATCTCAAGTGACTAATGGAGAAAGGGATCAAAATTCACTCATTTTAGAGTTTAGAATAAATCTAATGACAGTTGTGACAAAAAACAACACCAAGGGGAGGAACCCCCTTTGAATGTCCACAAGGCAGGCTTATTCGGAAGAATCTGCTGGGCATAAATCCATGGTTCTCGAGCTTCAAGGCCTACTGTTGATTCGTGAACTGTTAGTCATAAGTCAGTCTGGCCCTCCAGGGTCGTTCATTCTTTCGACCATGAAGTCTGGCTGTGGGGCTGTCTGGTTCACTCGGGTAGATTGGCTACAGCTGTTCTGAAAGCCAATTTCCCTTCATACAACATCGAGAGTTGCAAATTCCTACCCCCTAGGATCCACCAACAGCTGAAAAAGCACTTGAGAAGGAGGCCATTTATGATTTGGAGGTAACAAGGGCACTTATGTATCTGGGATCTCATTGCTCATTTTTCTAGAAACGCACAGCCCTAAACACTGGAAGCAATGAAGACATATTCCATGTTTCCATGGGTCGCCATTCCATACTTAGAGTTTTCTTATTATCTCTAACAATTTTATTTCAGCTTGGTTTTAGGATTAAAATCATGTGATCAAACATGTATGTGTGCACACATACAGAATGTATAGAGACTCAGAGGTTCAGGTTTAAGTGGCTCCTTATAACTTAATCAAGAATGCTAAGAGTTGGATGGACCACACTGGCCTGTATATAATCCTCTGACTTCTTCCGATTTATTTAAGTTTTCAGTGCTAGGGACCAAGCCCAGGGCTCCCTGCATGGTAAGGAAGCCCTCTACACTGAGCTATATATATCCTCAACCATCTCTCATTCAAGGCATTTCTGTCTGTGCACAGGAATGGAAGGACCAGGCTATGGAAGCAGCTAAGCTATGTGTCATTGGTGCCTTTCATAATGGAGTGATGCTTCCTGCTTGGGCTTGGTTGATCAGTTTTGCCCTGAAGATGTTCCCTGCTTCCTGGCTTCCTGGCAGGATTAAATGAGATACTATTAAATTGCTTAATATGTTGGCTGATGATGGAATTTGCAAGAAGTACCTAAAGTACTCAGATTCCTAGAGAGAAAGCAGAAGGGTGGTGGTCATAAGCTATAGAGAATGGAGCAAAAGGTTCCTGTTTAACATATCTAGAGTTTCAGTTTCACAGGGGAGGGAAAGATTCCGCCACTGGAGGACAAAGGCAGATGCACAACAACAGGAACGCATTCAGTGCCACTGAACCATATGCCTGGAAATAGATGGCAAACACAAAACAAATTCAAGGGCATCTCTTGAGATTCTTTGTCTCATAATGTCAAGTCAGGGCATCCTTTTTTTTTTAAACCTTACAAGCCATTCATATATATATATATATATATATATATATATATATATATATATATATAATGGCTTCTGGTTTTGTGTTTTTATGGGATTCCTATGCATGCAAACATGCATGTCTCTGTGTCCATATGTGTTTTTATGGGATTCCTGTGTGTGCAAACATGCATGTCTCTGTGTCCATATGTGTTTTTATGGGATTCCTATGTGTGCAAACATGCATGTCTCTGTGTCCATATGTGTTTCTTGAACTTTTTCTTTGGTCCTTTTTTGTTCCATTTGTTTAGTACTATTCAAAGTTGTTTGTTTTTGTTTTATCTTTTTGTATTCTATTTTATTGTTACTCCTTAGATGCCTGTTTGTTTTTTAAGGAGAGACAGAAAGGTTATGGATCTGGATGAGCGATGAGATGGGAGAAACTGGGAGAAGTAGGGGAAGGGGAAACCATAATCAGAATATATCGTATGGAAAAAAAAACTATTTTCAATAAAAATAAATAAATGCTGGCTACAATGGTAAGTTTTCTGATATATGTATTTTATTATTTTAATAATGATAAAACCACAATACATAGTGCTCTGCCAACCACTCGGCCTCTGTTTCTCATCGACCCTCTTGCCCTTGGCAGTTATTAAAGACCGATCAGAGTTCATCCAGCTCTCTAGGAGGTAGGCTGCTCATGCAGATCCACACAACCCTGAGCAGTGGGACTTCTTTATTGTGATAAAGTAATTTGAGGGTCTGGTTACAAAACAGCCTCTGAAACTGTAAACCAAATCAAGTCTTCTCTACTTTAAACTACTTTCTCAGGTGTTTGTCTCAGCAACCAAAGGTCTGACCAATACAATATGCCATTTTCCATAAGGGGCATGAGCATCTGAGAATTTGGGTGTCAGCTGGAACCTAGGAACCAGTATCCCACAGATCAGGGACAGTTTACCACATTCTATGTCATATGTTTTGCTGTCGATTTGTATTTGGGTTGTTTTCAATAGTCTCTTGCAAATAGAATCTGTATGGGTAGCCATGCGAAGTTTCTGTATGGACATGGGATTTCCATACCAACAAGATGACACTGCAGTTTTATCATCCTTGAAAAGACTGCTTCTCTCAAAGCTAGCCAGTACTCAGAGATATCAAGAGACTCTTCTGCAAGCAGAGTTTTCATGCAGAATGCTAACCAAGCCTAAGCCCATTCCTCCTAATGCTTCTTTAGTTTGGCTCTTATGATTCACTTATCCACCGACTTGAAACAGGTCAGGTCCGGAAAGCAGGCATCCGAGGGCAAGTTCCTACTTCAGAAAGCCAGCTACAATTATTCTACCCGAATTAGCCACCCCTACGCCTGCTTAGCCTGCTTGTCCTTCCCAGAAGCCACTTGACCACATTGTCTTCTCCGTTTCTTTGTCACCTGATGGTCCCTGGTGCTTCTCCGTTTGACCCTTCTACATGGCATACTGTGCCTCCTGTTGCCAGGAAACCATGAATAAAACTTCTTCCTTTGTGGTAGTCATTCTGAATCTACATGCTTTTCATTTGGGGTTAAAACGAATTCCAAGAACATTCTAAAATGTTCCTTCTTTCTGAGCAAATCCTAGCCTTACAATTGGTGCATCAGATGGTAGGATCATGTTTAAGTTTTTGAGAAACTACCAAACTGTTGTCCAAAGCACTTCCAGAATCTCCAGCCTTAATAAAAACAGATCCGAATCCAGTGTACTCTGCCTGTTAAATTCATCTCTTCTAGGTTATGGTCGAATGAGGTGCTCTCTGCATACACCTAACAAACAATTATGTTCAAGTCTTTGTGTTTTAATTTTGTATACTTCCTTCTCTTTTATATCTGTGTAAATAGTTTACATATTTTCTGAACAGCGGGGATGTTGGTTTTCTTTTTGTTAAATGTTGGGAACTTTGTTATTTATTCTGAATATGTCTGTTAGCAGTCATATGGCTTACAAAAATTCTTGCTCCAGTCTCTGGCTCACTTTCTCTCTCTCTCTCTCTCTCTCTCTCTGTCTCTCTCTCTGTCTCTCTCTCTCTCTCTCTCTCTCTCTCAGTCTCTCTCTCTCTCTCTCTCTCTCTCTCTCTCTCCAGTTTTCTTTCTTCCTCTCCCTTTTATTTTTTTAATTTATTTATTGTTGTTTTCATCTATTTTTTTTAGGCAAGGTCTCCTGTAGCCAATGCTGGCCTCAAATTCACTATGTGGTTGAGGCTGACTTTGAACTCCTGACCCTCCTGATGTAGCCACCCAAGTGCAAGGATGACAGCTATTCTTTTTGCTCTCTTAAAAGTGTCTTTTGGGGATTGGAGAGATAACTCAGCTGTTAAGAGCTCTTGTTGCTTTTCCAGAGGTCATGAGTTCAATTCCCAAAAAACACATGATGGCTCACAACCATCTTCTAACCTGTAGGCAAACATACAGACAGAACACTATACAATATATATTTTTTAAAAAAATATGTCTTTTGGAGAGTGTAAGTTCTTTAAACATTTGTATGTCAGGGGCTGATGGCCTATGTGCATGGCTACAGGTACCAGAGGCAACTAGAAGCATTGGGTACCCTGGAGCTGGGGTTACAGTGGTGAGCTGGCTGACTTGGGTGTTGGAAATAGAACCCGGGTCTTCTGCAAGAGCAAGATGTGCTCTTAACCAAGGAGGCATCTCTCAAGACCCAATATTTTAGTTTTAATATAGCCAATTTTGTCAGTTTGTTCTCTTATATATCTAATTTTCCCATCATGTTTAAGAAAGACATCTTTGCCTGACCCAGGGTCATGAAAATTTTCTACTCTGTTTTCTGGTGAAGGCTTTATGATATTAAATTTTATACTTAGCCTATGACGCATATAGGGTTGTTTATTGTTTTTAAATCTGGTACACAATAAAGATTGGAATTTATTTGTTGTTTTTTTCCTTTTCACATGTGTATGTCCAATTGTTACAGAACCATTTGTTCTTTTGTTAAAGTTCAATATAGGATCTCTTTCTAGACTCCTTCAATGCCATTGATCTATTTGTTTGCTTTTCTGTTAATTCCACATTGTGTTAACTATATAACTAGAAATCTATAGAACTATTGATTTATAATAAGTCATGGAATCAGGTAGTGTTATTCCCAGCCTTGTTGTCTGGCAAAGCTGTTTTGATTCTATAGGTCCTCTCCGTTTAACAGCCATCATCTTCTCCAGAGATTCCTTGTGGGATGCTGACAGGGATGCAGCGTGTTGTGAAAGGTGATATTTTATCAATACTGACTCTTCCACCCTCAGAACTTGTTACATAGCTCTAGAAATTTTAAGCCTTCTGCAACTTTTGAAGTTTTCAGTGCACATGTGTAAGAAATGACACACAGCCTCAAGAATTTCAAAAACTCTTTTGTGTGTGCATGTGTGCAAGTGTGTACATACGTGTGTTAATAGGTTTGTAGAGACCAGAGGTCAACATTAGGTGTTGTGCCTTAGGTGCTCTCTCACTGCTGCCCACTCAAATGTAGACAACCTGTCTCTGCCCCCCCCCCAGCAATTGGAGTGGCTAGAGCTCCCCACCACACCAAAAATTTCTTCATGGGTTCTGGCTCAGACTTGGTTCCGCATACTTGCAAGTCAAGCACTTTGCTGGCTGAGCCATCCTCCTACTCCCGGTGTTTGAAACTCTTGAAATGGGATTCTTTTCTTCACTAATTTTCAATTGCAGAAGAAGCCTTATTGCTTTTCACTTGCGTGCCCTATTTTCATTGAGAACACAGAAACAAGTCTCCCCTCATCTATTTTGTCCCCTATCTCTCTGAAGAACCTCTACAAATGAGTTTTCAAACCAAATGCCCCCAGTCCTGTAATGAAGCTGAGAGTGGATTCCCAGCTCTCAGAGCTAGTCACGCTGTCCTTTGCAGGGTAGCCCAGCAAACCTGGCATATGAGAGACACAGACTTCTGCAGCTTACAAGGAATCTGTGAGAATGTGTAATGGGAATGAGTTAGGAGAAGTCAACTTCTGCACTTCCTTTCTTTGCTCTGGCTAAGACTGAAATGTTAAAGTGATATTCCCCAAAGGGTTTGAATTTAATAGCATTAATTATCAGCCCCTTCCCCAATCTACAGATTCTTATTTAAAACCAGCTCTGTCATTATTCTCCCCGGGAGTGCTTTTTTAGTTGTCTATGGGCAAACATTTCCAAGAGCAAACCACCCCACCTGGAGTTCTAATAAGCAGTAAGTGAGTGTTTCTGCCTTTCCAGAGAAGTAGCTGTTGTCTGGAGAAGTGTCCTGGTCTAAATTTAGCTGGGTCACACCCCCACTGTGTTCCATAAAACTCTTATTGTCTAGTAGCCCTGAGGAAACTTGTTCTGGTAAATTTCCCTGGCATAAGACAGTTTTTAAGTGAACAAATTAAGACTGTTAAGAATGTTTGCATTTCAGAAGAACATAACTCTAATGCAGACACTGATCGTTAACAGTGAATTTCAGGCATCGTAAGAGGAAAAGACACAGAGGAGCAAAATGCCTCCCATCACCCCCTCTAATCTCATCATCAATCATGCCTAGATCTGGTCTGACCCTCACCTCTGACTGTGTGTAGGCTGAGCCCTCCAGCTCCTGAAATATGTCACTGATAAACAGAAGACTTGTCTGGCTCCTGTTCTCAACCGTGCAACAGTGAAACATGGGATTCTGTCTTAACTTTCTCTATAGTGACCGTTCAGAAGAGAACATGCCAGGTTGAGTAACAGAAAGTTCATGTCCAGGTTAGGTTGACATTGTTACCATTGTACAATCCCTTCCTCCTATATCATCCTCTCAGGCATGGGCATGATTGGATAATATTTAATACTATTTACTAAGCCCCCACTGTTGCCAGCCTTGAATGTTGGTTCCTCACCTCGGAGACTAAGCTGTGGTGCTAAGGAGACCCACAGAGACAGAGAGCACAGAACGGGGCTCAGCTCTGCTACAGTGTGAATCATAATGGAGGAAGAGGAAAGAGCGAAAACACTAAACCAACAGTAACTTCAGACAGGCTTTGTCGGGCCAATGAGCTGGAACTGAGCGGGGGGAGGGGAAAGAAACATTATCTAGAAGAGAAAGTGTCTCCAGGGCTAGGATTTCCTTAACACACAAGGCATACCGTAACTCGAGCATTTCAGAGTGCACATAGCCCCAGAACCGGCTTAAGTAAATACTAAATTTAGATTCACTGACATCTCTAATAATCTTTTCTATCAAATCCAGAGCACACTTGTAACAAGGTAAGGGACGCATCCTCAGGTAATTTCTAGTTTTCCAAAAGCATGCGCTATTGAAGCAAGAGGTTGTGCATGCCTGAAGACTACCTAGAGACACGTCCTGTTTCCACTCTTTTTCTGTGAATGTCACACCACTGCCATGCTTATCGTCCTGGTTCATCCAGAAGCTTGACACCCACACTTAATACTCAGGGAAGGCTACAAGGAGACATTAGCATCAGGCAGAGCCACCATCCACATTCCTCATCTCTATGGCAACAGCTGTGCTTAAGTAGGTCCTTGAGCAGGCAAGGTATCTATCTGCCCAATACTTGAGGAATTACCATGAGTGATACTGTCTGTTACATAGGACTTACCATTGTTTGGAGAGAATGTGATGCTCATATTGGTTTTCTATTCCTATACAAAATATTCCCCCCCCCAATATTTTAAATTATAAATACTTATTATCTCCTAAGTTCATTGGGACAATGCATCTTTGAAATGACTTAGCTGAGTGGTTAGGGCAGGGTCTTCTGTGGGATTTCTATTGG
The DNA here is from genome assembly GCF_018167655.1 of Microtus oregoni. Classification (NCBI taxonomy): domain Eukaryota; kingdom Metazoa; phylum Chordata; class Mammalia; order Rodentia; family Cricetidae; genus Microtus; species Microtus oregoni. Next base: position 1,589,605 of record NW_024543977.1, read on the forward strand.
CTAGAATTCTGGTTACAAGACAGAGCAGAATCTGCTTCCAAGTTCACATATGAATGTAGGCAAGCCTGAATTGCTGGCTCTTGGTTAAGTATCTCTGCTCCTCAGCTCTTTCCATAGTCTATTTAAGTAACCTCTCAAAATGGCAGCTGGGTCTAAGAGAAGGAGATCAATATGGTAGCCACAGTTATTCATAACCTGTAATATACCATCATATTTGTGCAGACCACATTACCTTCTTATTAGCGTAACAAAGTACCGATGAAAACAGCTCCAAAGAGGAAAGATACATTGGACCCCATAGTTTCAGGAGGTTTTGTAATCATGGCAGGGAGGGCATGATGAGGCACATCCCCATGGCAACAGAAGCATGTGAAAAAAAAAAAGCTATTCATGTAGCTGAGGACCAGGAAGCATAGACAGACTGGAAGTGGACAGAGAAAACATACTTCTAAGAATCTAGCTCCAGTAACTTCCTTCCTACAGCCTCCCTCCAGAACCTTCCAAAATAGGACCACCAACAGGGGAACAAGGATCCAAAGCCATAACGCAGAGCAACCATGTGAGACTGGAATATGAGGAGACTGTTTTTGCAGCCATCTTGGTGCTCCCTCTCACAGCATCTCCTGTCCCCACCGTGCCAGTGTGGGGTGATATAATACACGCAGAGAACAGTTCTTCACTGACAGGCACCACAACAGCTTGGCAAAATCTATGGATTGAGAACAAAGACATTTAGATTCAAATTCACCTCTGGCAATTGAGAATGCTCCATGTCCTAGAATGTTGCCTTGCCTTTTTGACATCCATTATCTCTGTAAAATGAGAGTTTGGTTATAAACGATCTCAAAGATATTACTGAGATCTGCAATGCTGTGCCACAAAGAAAATTGTTATTTCAGGCATGAGTGTTATGAAAGCAATTTTGTTTAACAAAATAAGTAATCTTCCGATGCCACTTCCCATTTCAAAGTAATGCGAACTAAAGAAATAGTACCCTAGAGTGTTCTCGAACCTTATTTTATTTCTCTTCATTATCTGTGCTTTATTCTAGTAAGCCTGAAAATAACACATATTTTTGTTCAATGTTTTAAGGTGTAATAAACAAATTTGCACATGTAAGTGAGTTCATCTATGATCCTCATTAAGAAGGTACCTGGCATGGGAAGCCAACTGGCTCTGCTCTCCCATTGTTAGCGACTGATTTCTACATGGTAGTAATTTAGCCAGAGCTATGGTAGCCTTCTGATAAAGACTCTTTCTGTCACATGACTCAAAAAATGAGTGGAATGCTTTTTAAAGCCTTAATCCTAAATAAGTAGCTATAACAGCCTAACAAATGAGGGTAGACTCACAACAGAACAAAACGCTTTAATGCATGGGAGCAAGAGCACATGAGGATATATCCTGGGAGTTTTAATGGTTAATATGGTGTAACATGATTAATAAAAACCCAGAGACAGATATTGAGGTTCAACCTGAAAGTCAGAAAAGCAAAACAGTCACCCACTGGCTCTTTCCTCTACCTCAGACCAAAATAACAATCCTGCCTCCAGGGATCCTCAGAATGAGACTGTGTCTGAGAGCTGTCTCCTCCTGTTTTATATTCCTCTCTATGGCTGGGATTAAAGCTGTACACCAATACCACCTGGTTTCTATGGCAAACTAGTATGGCTACTGGAATTAAATTGTGTGTCACCACTGCCTGGTCTATAAGGCTGACCAGTGGGGCTGTTTACTCTAATCTTCGGGCAAGGTTTATTCATTAAAATACAAATGAAGTAGTACTACAATATGGCAAATTAAAAACCATCCGTTTATTTATGACTTCTTTATTTATTTCAAGACAGGGTTTTTCTGTGTAACAATCCTAGCTGTCCTGAAACTTGATTTGTTAACCAGGTTGTCCTCAAATCTGAGATGCGCCTGCCACTGCCTCCCAACTGCTGGGATTAAAGGTGTGCGCCACCACTGCCTGGATCCATCCATTTATTTACCGTTTGGTTTCTTCAACAAGCCACATGGGCTCCCATCTCATGCCTTTGCCTCTTTCCTGCCAAGGCATCATTCAGATTCAAGCCAGTGATCACCCCTTCAAATAAGTCTTTTCCAGTTATCAATCCTGAAACACACACATAGACATACACACACAAACACACGGGACTGGGTGTCTCCATCACACCCCCATGCAATCTCTTTCTAGCATACCTGTTTAAAGTGCTCACCTTCTAGGTAGCGCAAGCTGTCTGGGAAAGGAAGCCCTATCTACCCTGGTTGCTGTCACATTCCCAGTACCTGAATTAGTCCCTAGGTGGAGGGATCACTTAATATCTATTGAATGTCTGGCTGAATGATCAGCCGGAAATGGTTTAATGGGGATGAGTTTCAGGAGACACAAAGTAGCAGTATAAAGGGATATCAAATGGGCCTGTTTCCTGTTTCCTTGAATCAGCAACTAGGGACTAAGTCCGAGAACAAAGAGGCTCTCTGTCTGTCCCCATAATGGATATAATACCAGCAATTGGAAGCAGACCTTCTCTCAGGGATGTCAAAGGAACAGATCATGATGCAAGAATCAAAACCGTGCCCAGGATGGGAAGAAAAGGACAAGGGGGCCTTTCTGGAATGTTGGGAGCCACTGTATGTTGCTCTGCTCACTGTGATGGGGGGTATTTAAGGAAGATACTATTGAAGAGAAGACAAATGGGGGAGGAGTGCCTTGCTCTCCAGCGGGAGGTCTCCTTAGGGAGCAGCCCAGCACTAGTCCTCTATTCTATTAGCCTGGGGTAAAGGAAATAGGAGAAAGATGGCAGAACTAAGCAGAGAGAACAGTAAGTGTCTTTAAAGTCAAATGTGCTTCTACTGCATGAGGTGGAAAAGATGAAGTGATTCCTGCTGGACCATAGGCAGGCGAGTGCCTTCTGGAGAGTTCTCTACCAGCAGACAGGGCTCTATAGTTTGTGAGAAGATGCATGCATTCATATGTGAGTATGAGAAACTACTGCCTGTAGTGTGGGCTGTGTGGAACTGGGGAGGGTAAGCAGGTACCTGGTCTCAATCTTCAGTCATCTGGCCCATATGTGCTCCTGAATTGGGATAATTTATAAAAAGAAGAAATCTGTTTCTCTCACTGGGAGTCCAAGACCACAGGATTACATGTAGTGAGGACATTTTTGCTGCCTATAATGTGGAATGATAAGAGAGTAGAAGACGGGACTGCAAACTCTAGTCGCTATCAGCTGATATGGCCACCAATGCTGTCATGGAGACCCCATCTTCATCACCTCATCTATCTCTGTTGCCTCCTGTCTTGGTTAGGATGTCTGTTTCTGTGAAGTCACCTTAACCACAGCAACTCTTATAAAGGAAAAGCATTTCACTGGGGTGGCTCGCTTACAGTTTCAGAAGTTCCACCTATTATCATCATGGTAGTGAGCATGGCAGTGTGCAGGCAGACATGTGCAAGGCTCCATCTTGACTTGCAAAGAACAGAAAGTCAACTGATACACTGGGTGGTATCCTAAGCATAGGAAACCTTAAAACCTGCCCCCCATTCCACAGTAACACATTTCCTCCAACAGGGCCATACCCACTTCAATAAAGTCATGTTTCCTAATAAGTCCACTCCCTATGAGATTATGGGGGGCAATACATTCAAATGACCACACCTCCCATTTCTCCATCTTCAAATACCATCAATATACTAATCTGGGGCTTACGTTCCAAACATAAACTTTGGGATACATGCTCAAACCATAGCATCTGGGGATTGGAAGGACTGTACATGGTCAGACAAAACACTGAGTCAACTTCCAAGAGCCACATTTTGTCTCCTGTCACAAAGTAGATGCTAAGAGCTAATCTGGGTTAGAGTACGATACCTAGAAAATCAGTCAGAGAAAACATACCTAATCCTTTCTCTCTGTCCTAAACCATGGAAAAGGCAGATTTCATATGGGAGGTGCCCATTCTCATAACATAGCCCTTGAGTCATGCCTATGTGTACCAGGAGAGGCAAGGAGATGAAGTTAGATTGAAGTTTGAGGGGATGGTTTGGTGAGTTGGTGTCCTGGTCTCTTCCTGCCCCAAGTGTTACATGATGAGATTACAGGTGTGTGCTACCTGGCTCCATGGGTTTGAAGTTTTAAGCCATCATGCAATTTTTATAAATGAAGATAACCAGAATTTGTAAGGTCAAGTCCACATGTTATTAAGAGACAGGTGAAAGCCATGTGAGGGGACATAAAAGCAATACTGAGCACAAGAACCATACCCATTTCCTCTTTCTGCCACTAAGTTGGAGCTGTCTAAAAACTTGGACGGGCAGTTCAGAAGACTTGTAGTTAGTGAGTTCTCAGATATTTGGGGTTGGGGGAGGGGATCCAACTGCTGCTGGTTTCATGAGGAGCATGTTAACAGAGCAATTAATAAAAATCCAAGACTCAAAGTACCAAAGGCTCCTTGCCCCACCTTCAAGCAATTGCTACTCTGGCAATCCCTACCTTGCCCCTAAGGAGTTCAGAAAGAAGAAAACTAAAACTTATTAACCTTTTTTTTTTTTAAATCACTTTCCTAAAGTTTTGAAGGCTCTTTTTAGACCTTTGACCCAATCATTTTTAAAATATTCAAAATACCTTTTTACTATCTAGACCAAAAAATATCGTTCCTCGTTCTTTCTTTTCTTGACCAAGATCATCAGAAAAACTTCTGCCTGACTTCCCACAGCAAGTATATGTCCTGGTCCCAGAAAGGTATCTCCCGTGGCTGTCAAAGCAAGTTCTGGGAAATTCTGACTAAAATCTATGCTGAGCAGGTAATGTGGCTTAGTGGTAGAGGGCTTGCCTAGTTATGCTACACCCTGGGTTTGAGTCTGACACTCAAAAAGAAAGAAAATAACAATCCCAGTCAGAAGGAAGACATTTTAGTTGTTGATAAATAGAAGATGCTTAGAAATTAACGCTGGCTGGGTAAGGTACACACAGAACTTTGGGTTTCTAATAATCCACTTGTACACATTTCTTTTAAAATTACTTCATGTGTATGGGTGTTTTGCTTCCATGTATGTCTGTAAATATACCTGATGCCAAAGGTGGCCAGAAGGGGCATTACATACCCTGGAGCTGGAGTTACAGACAGCTGTGAGCTGCCATGCAAGCCACATAGGTGCTGGGAATTGAACCCTGGTCCTCTGGAAGAACAGAAGGTGCTTTTAACCATTGAGCCATCTCTGCAGTCCTTACACCTTTCTTGAATAGCCACAGAAGACAGAAACAAGCAGAAGATTTCATTTATTTTGTTTCCCATTTTTGTTTTTTAACCTATCTAAGGATAGTCTTGCATGCACTCCCTGAATCTTTATTTTTGGTCTTGTAAGTTTCTGATATCATCCCAATGAAGAGTAATTAAGAGCAGAAAAATTCCACTTGCAGAGAATAGAAAGCTATGAGTGTGGGACATGTGGGTGCTCACCAGTTTCAACATAACAAACTGTGACGTCCACAGGGCTCTGTGACTAGCAACATAACAAACTGTGACTTTCACAGGGCTCTGTGACTAGCCCACACTCGCCAGCAGAGCCTTTCCCTTGCTGAGCTGACTTCCTCCCTCCCCAGTAATACTGTCTCGCCACTGTATAAGGCAAGTACAGGATTTCGGGCAGTATCTCTGAGGGTGGGAGGGTCCTGTGTCAGAAGGATTCTGAGTTGCAGTGTGGTCAGGACTTTGATGAAGGGAAATACCATGGATCAACAAAGTCCTGAAACCCATAGTCTCTATGTGTTGATGCAACAGCTGGCTTCCCGTTTGCATGCTTAGTAGTCAGATTTCCTACTCTGGAAGACTTCAATCTCAGACTGCTGCTGTACTTGAACCCTGGTATTACTAGGGTTGTATAACATAGACATGTGAAATTATACACCTGGAATTACTATTCATGATGATAATAAAATTCAAGGCCATAACTTAAAGTGCCTTCCAGACTCAGGGAAACATGAAGAGAGAGAGAACCACCGGCCAATCTCAGAGCTTACTTCCAAGAAAGGAAACATCAATTTTCAGATGAAAATAATAAGTCTCACGAAAAGCACCAAGTTGTCCAAAGACCCAGCTGGTGGGGAAAAAAAAAAAACACTGCAGTGTCTGCCTGATAAAGTGAGGAGGGAAGAAAAAGTGACCTAGCCAATTTATCACCGGATTTCCTGGCATCCCCTGAAAGAGACAAAGGGACTACCCTGTTTCCTCCACTCACAGATGCCAGGCTCAGCCCTCAGTGGCCACAGGCTGACATTATCAGTGTTCACATGAGTTAACCTGGGGAATGCTGGATTATCAGTGTTCACACGAGTTAACCTTGGTGGCTGCTGGTGTTGTTCATCGCCCACCTCTCTGTTCCTGGAGCAATTATTTCCTTCTTTTAGGAAAAGGAGGACCCCACAACCTGAAGAGGCCATTTTTCGTCCAGGTCATCAATACCTCTGAAGGTGGCTACACATTCTCTCTGGGATGCCAGCCCACGATCCAGTGCTGGCAGAGCACAGCTCACAAGGATGAATAGTTCTGATTCTGGCTGCCAGCTTAGTCTGGGCTCCGGTCAGGATGGCTGCTCTGGTGAGCTGATTCCTCCAAGGAGAGAGACAGCCACATCTTCAAGAGCCTTCAGCACACTGTATTTCTACGTTCTGAAGTATTCTTTTCTATTTAGCTTTAGCGTTGACATTACCAAGTCCATTAAAACTAGAGATTCAGCTTTAGAAAATATGTCATCACTTGTGGTGATAATTACTGGCCCACCGATTTTCCAGATCACCATAGTTTGGCCCCTGCTTGCTCTTCTGACTGAAGCTCTACTACTGTCCTCTTATTCCCTAGGCTAGTTTTGGTAGCTTCCTCCGGTCTGCATTTTTCCCAAACACATTCGTATTCAAAATAGTCATGTGTTGTTTTTCCTTCAACCCGGATCATGTTCCTTTCGGTAGTTACACCCCTCTGAGGGACCCAGAACATCATCAGTGTTACAGCATCAGGGACAACATCCTTGGTGTTAGATTGCTTCTCATCACCATAATAGATACCTGGGGAGGGGGGCTTTAAAAGACAAAGGTTTATGGTGGCTCGGGTAAGTTGTCTCAGTTTTTTGGGGCCTATGACGACACACATTAGTGGGAGCGCATAGCAAAGGAGGCTGTTCACTTCACAGAAGGAAAGTGGAGAACAGAAAGCAAGAGAACCCCACAATCCCCTTTGCTGATAGACACAAGTGATTTACAATCTCCATCTCCCACTAAGCCCCACTTCCTCCTAAAAGTGTCAAACTGGGGACTGAGCAGTTCTACACAGGGCCTCTGGGAACCACTCCAGATCCAAACTGTTCCTGTCCACTAATCCCATGCGTCCCAACTTTTGAAGTAGTATGCCTTTGCTCTTTAGCCCTCATCTATCTTCGGCTTTATCTTGGAAATTCATTGTTTACTATGCCACCAGAAGGCTGTCGTGATAATTAGCTCCATTGAAAATTTCTAGGAGTTCGTCAGTAGTAAAGTCATCTTTCTATAACTATAACAAAAACCTGTTGTGGGTTAATTTTTAAGGAAAAGAAATCTATTTAGCTCACACTGCTGGAATCTGGGAAGCCCACAACCATGGTGTCAGCATCTGGGGAGGGGCTTTTCACTGCATCATAAAATGATGGAGGACATTGGAGAATGAGGCAGAGCTGGATGCTAGCTCAAGCCCCTCTTCCTCTTCTTGTAAAGCCATTAATGCCCTCTTAGGGATCCGTCTTCATGATGACATCTAATCTAATTATGCCTTAATTTTCTTACATGTCAACTTTGGGAGAGGGGCATAGCAAAACCCTAGCAATCATGATCAATGAATAAATTATAAATTCAGAAAAGCTGGCCAGATTCCTTTAACACATCTGCCAAATTGCACTGTTCAACCTGTTCTTGATTCACTGTGGTAGCCTCTGTATGGCAAGTAGGCAGCATAGGTTTCTGAGACCAAAAAGAACATTTCCAAGATGTAGATGGGTCTGGTCTAATCTTGCTCACCGCTTTGTTTACGTGGCGCCCCTGCTGCTTCCCAATCTGAGGAATTCATAGGAAATTAAGTACTTTAAAGTCTCATTTCGCTGGGGAGAGAGCTCACTTAGAAGAGTACCTCTTGTATAAGCTTAAGGACCTGAGTTTGGGCTTCTGGAATCCATGTTTAAAATGTTGGGTATACCGCCAGGCTTCAGTAACCTCAGAACTAGGGGTGCAAAGACAGGTGGATCTTAGGATGAGAGGTTTTCTGATTTGTTAATCTATCTAAACTGCTGATCTTCAAATTCAGTGGGAGCCCCAGCCTGAAAAAATGCTGTGGAAAGTGATGTGGAAGACAATGATACTGACTTTCAGTCTGCACATGCATGCCCGTGGGCACTGAACATCTGCACACATGAATGCACACACTAACACGATCATAAAATAGATCTAAAAAACAAAAGAGAAGAAACCTAACTTCTCTAAATTACTCCTTTTGGAGATTGTTAGTACTCAGAAAGCTGTAAGGAATTTTTCTAGGACAAGCTGTATTTAAAAACAATATTTGAATATAATGTGTATGTACATCTCTCTCTCTACTAACTGTGGGAATGTAGATTTTTATTCTGTCCAGGTGTGATTGCTTGAGTGTGGTTATTTACGTGCACCTATGCTTTATGCAAAAATTTAGACTAAATTAAGAATCACATTTTCCAATACTGGCTTTTTTCTTCCAAAATACAACAGTACAAGAAACTCAATCTTCTAGTCAATATTTTGCAGCATTTCCTGCAAACACAGAGGACAAATAAACAAGCAGACTAACTCCTGAAAGGAAGAGAAAGTAGCATTCTCAGAGGAAATGGGCCTTTGTGTTTAGTGAATGAATCTTTTTGGGGGGTATCTCTGAATCTCATGTTAAACAAGCAGACCCCTTCCTAACTGTCCCCAAGTTGATTGTGCAAAATTTGCCTCATTTGGTGACTCCACTATTTTGTTGTCTGTGAACAACAGAGCCAGTAGGTTTTGCGGAAGTCTACTGCCTGGAACTGCTCCCAAGGGAAACCCTGGCCTTTTCTATCCTCCAACAGTCGGCGGATAGGCACTCGATTAATAAGTCTAAGTTCCATGTTGAGAGAACAAAAGCAGTGGTGAATGGCTAGGGTGGTCAAAAGTCATTTTCATAGTTGACTGTCCTCTTGAGACAGAGTGTCACTACAGAGTCCAGGAAGGCCCATAAGTTGCCATCCCCCACCCTTTGCTTCTGAGGTGCTGGGGTTACAAGCTTGTATCATTGTGCCAGGCTCAGGGTTCTACATGAACCACTTCTCCGACTGGTGATAAGAGGATGTCATCAATCTCTGTTCCTGGTAGATGGGGGCTTTACATAACTAAACAGATAGATACCCCATAAACCTGAGGAAAACTTGCCATGCATTGGAAGTGAAAAACCAACAGAACAGCATACTTTGTAGCTGTCAGATGTCCCCAGAACTGACTTCTAGGTAAAGAGAGCCCATGTCTGCTGGGTGTGCTGACTGTGGAATCCCCTGGAAGAGGCCCCGAATGGGCAGCATTCTGCACCCAGCACCTGCTGGACAGAAAAGCTGCAGTGTAGCTTTCTAAACACGGCCTTTTTCTCTGAATGGCATCAGCAAAATTGAGCTTTACAAACTCATTCAGGAGAGTTAAATGCTTAGACTGGCTGGATGAGTCTGCCAAGAGCAAACAGACGTCAGTCACATGAATACTCAGAGACGCCAAATGGGAATTTCCCGGAGTTCCACCATCCTTTTCATCACCGTCATCCCCTTCACTGTCATTCATGAAGTGAACTTTGACATCAAGTAACTTCTCAATAGCCAGAAAAGATGCCGGAAATACTTTCATCAAAATTATTTGACAATCAGGGTCATACATAGGATACTAGGAAAACCAATATTCTACTTTCTCCCAAGGACCCCATGAGTTTTTTGTTAAGCAAGTAATTTTTATTGTTATATTTGTTTTTTTAAAAAAAGGCTCTCAACATATATCAAAAATGAGCTTGATAACAAATTACTGAAAACATTTAAAGTAAAATACCATTTTCCTTCAATGATGCTGATAATCAGCATCGTAATTTAAATGATAGCCCAGAGCTCAGCATTCTGAAAACCTCCTACGAGCTGGATACAGTGGAGTGGATCTCAGCATTATTTCAGGGTCAATACCATGATATCTTCTACAGCTGGTGTTTTTGTTTGTTTCTTTGTTTTGCCAAGATGGGGATAATTATTTATCCCCATATTACCAAGGAGGAAATTGAGGCTCAGAGAGGTAGTAAATTGCTTGCTGGAAGAGCCAAAATGGAAACCTCCAGACCACAGACTGCTCGAAGTACGTAGTTCACAGAAGGCTCTGGAGAAAAAAAACTGAATAAATTCAAACCCTCGGTGGGTGTTCGTCCATTCATTTGTTTTGAGATGGCTCCTCATTGCCTCACCCAGGCTGATCTTAGCTTGTGATCCTTCTACCTCAGTTCCCTGGGTGCTAGACTGACAGGCTTCTGCCACCACACTTGGCAAGACCCCGAGTGTCCGCCAAGATAGCAACCCTGTGAGTGTGATCTAATGGTTTCTTCCATCCTGCCCTACAGTGGTGAACGAGGAGAAAGTCTTTAAAATGGAATGCTGTAAAATCATTGGTTGGACCGAGATGAACTCTGTCCTCCCACTACCGTGCAAAGATGTTCCTTCGCTTCTAGATTCATAGAGATGGGGTTGTATGGAGCTTAACATCATAGACCTGGACACCAAACTCTAGGTGCCTGGCCCCTGTGCATATGAGTAGATGACCTTGTGAGATGAATTCACCTCTCCAGGCCTCTACTGAGCCACTGTAAAGATTAAAGGAGTTCATAGTTTCCAGTGGTTAAAATATGATCAGCACACAGTAGATGTTGCTGTAGTTGTCTAGTGCTAGTGCCTACATGAAAATAGACCTTGTGTAAGGCCTGAGGCCCATTCTGCTCATGACTCTGCCAGTTCATAAATCCAAACTCATGATTCCATGAAAATAAATAGATAGTTTATTCTTCTAGGTGTCTGGGATCTACTATGGTTTGTATCTTACTTAGATGATCTACACGTTAAAGGCTCCACCCCAGCACGCCACCATGGAGAGGTGGTAGCTGCTTTAAGCTGCAGTGTCTATAGAGTGATCTCAGGCCATGTGTCCATGAATGTGTTCTGGGATGCTGTCCTTCCTTCCTCTGCATTTACTTACTGGGCTCCAGGAGGTGATCTTTGTTCAGCTACATACTCCTACTGTGAAGTTCTGTCCCTGAAGCAACAGGGCCAATCAGTGACAGATTAAAAGCCCCAGCGCCATGAGCCAAAACAAAGCTTTTCCCCAAATAAATCGACTGTCTCTGGTATTTGCTATCCAGGCACAGAAGGCCGACTAACCCAGCCGTTATTTATTTGCTTCTGTTCCCTCCCTACCTTTGACAATATCACATCCCATGGAGAACACCATTGCCTTCCCGGCTCCTTCTTAAACTGTGACTCTTTCCTTTGATCTATGCCCCAAATAGTGAGTTTCAATAAAGTCACAAGGTGATTGACAGAAGCTTTCCACTCAAAGGTTATGAAAACAACCTAGAACTCCCAGGTAATTGGTTCGATCTGCCATCTGGAGGATGGTTCAACTAGATCACATTGGAGTCTTTCGTGGGCACTCAAAACAGACAACTGATTATGCAAACTGGAACCTTCTCTAGATAATTCTAGAATTTATAAAGCTCAGAATATTTCCTGGCCTATAGAAAACAATAAATATCCACTTGTCGTTAATATTGATTCATTAATGTCAGTCAATTTTAGCTGAGTGGCCCGAATTCTCTGCTCTCCTGTCTCCTTGGCCAGAGATTGCAGGAAAGAAAGCCACACTGAGAGGACACCCATGCTAGGCAAGTATTCTCCTGCTGGGCCACATCCCCAGCCCATGCTGCCTTTTGAGTATCCGAATCCCAGAGTTTGGTCTGTGTCCTCTAACCAAAAGCATATTGGAGGTGAAAAGGGTCATTTCATTTTAGATTCCTGTGTGACAGCCCATCATCTAGGATTGTCAGGGCAGGAACTCAAGGCAGGAGCCTTCCTCTAGGTAGTAACTGAGTAGGAGCCTGGGAGGAATCATGTTGACGAGCTTGTTTCCTCTGAGCTTACTCACACAGCCCAAGTTTACCTGCTCTGGGATGGTACCTCCGGGGCGATATTTTGTTTGTGCTCTAACAAATAAAGCTTGTCTGGAGATCAGAGTGTGGAGCTAGCCACTAGCTAACCACAGAGGCCAGGCAATGGTGCCATAACCTTTAATCCCAGCACCTACGAGGAGACAGAAGGTGATGGGGCTGGGCAGAGAGAAGTGATAAGGCAGGGCGGAGACAGGAGGTTGGTCCCTTTTAGGCTGAGAAATTGGTGAGGTGAGAGTTGGCTGTGACTTGCTCCTTTATCTCTCTGATTTTTCAACATTTACCCTGATATCTGACTTGGGATTTATTATTATTATTAATAATAATACACATTATTATTATTGTGTATTAGAATTCACAATACAGCCTCCCAAAGGTTAAAGTGAAGTCATACTGGCACAGGGTGGACTCTGCTCAAATGTTGTTTGTTTTTGTATAATAAGAAAATTTGATGCAGATAAACACAGAGGAAAGATGGCTATATGGAAACGAGACAAGGAGTGGGGTGATACGGCTGCAAGCCATGAAAGCTAAAAGTAGTAAGGGAAAGTCCTTTTCCTAGATGTGAACACTTGAGAGCGAGCTTGCTTCTACCATAGGAACATCCAACATGAAGCCCACGGCCACATGCATCTCAGGATAGCCATGAATGAGACATTTGTAGATGGCAAGGTCCTTGGGAAATGTCAAATGTATGACTTGACTTTTCTCAAGAGCAGTGGAATAATAAATCCCTCTTGTTTCGAGCTGCCCAATTTATAGAGCATTGTTGCAGCTGCTCTTAGAGATTAATGTAGGGACTACAGAAATTTTGACCTGTGTTTTATGTAAGTCTGTGCAAGAAGGTATTTAAAAATATACAAATGTCTACAAAGATGGCATTTGAAAAGAATCTTAACTCAGAGAAATACCCAAATGGAAATCAATGCCTGTATTTCTTTTCTGCCTAGTAATTAAACAAACTCCAAGTGGTGGGGGGGCCTGGCTCCCCTTGATTTCCAGTGAATAGTGCTGATGAGTCAGGACTATTATACCTCTCAGAAAATATTCTGTAAAAAGCAAAATCTGAGAGTTGTGTTTACCAAAGTGATACCATATGTTGGCTGATTAACAAGTTGTCAGGATATTAGAAGTTCTTGGCTGATTACAAGAAGGAGCATCTGTTAGCTAAATCCTTTATCTGATGTGTGCACAGACACTGCCAGGTTTGGCTTGGTTCCTAAGTACCAGATAGAGATTCCTGCAGTTTTAGCCTTCAGAGGGGGATGCTGTTATGTTGCTGGAGTGCAGGATGTTTGTTCTGAGAAAAGCAAAGGTGAAGGCGGGTAAAGAAAATTGAGTGTGCACATTTTAGAGTCTTTGTATCATCACAAACTGCTTAGCCGGTGTGACTGTTGCTATCTTCTATGCCCAGTGTTTACTTAGATAACACCTAAGGAGAGGGAAAAATGCTTTGTAGAACTAGAAATTCTTTACCTATTGCTAATATCTAATAGTGCTGGGGATTTCTAAAGACACTTGCAGGTACAAATGCCTTCACATTGGAATCTCACAATCTTATAAAAATGACAAGGAATCCTATATCCATCTCACAAATAAAGACTGGAGAAGGGGCTGGGGAGCTCGGTGATTGATAGAGTCCTGCTTATCACGTGAAAGCCCCTGGGTTTTGACCCCAGCCCAAAAAATGAGAGGTGGGGAGAGGGCTCAAGTGAGTTGAGAAAAACCTATCTGACTTTAACAGAATGAGGCCACAAAGTCAGGACTTCTCAGCTCTATCCCTTGGCCACCTGCAGAGGCCATTAATAGAAATGTAAGGGTGATGTGAAGCCATAAGGAGAAAGTCTGGGGATTCTTTTATAATGCCGCACCATTTGTGTTCATTGTATCACCACTGTGACCAGATACCAGAGGAAACTATCTGGAAGGGAGGAGAGGCCTTGCCACTGTCTCAACCATTTGGTCAACTGGGATCATGTGGCAGGGTGGAGTGGTTCACACCATGGTGGCCCATGAACAGATATCAAGACAGTATGGACCAGGAACACAGCCTCCAAAGACACCTTCTCACCATCTGTTTGACTCCCATGAAGCTGTGCTTTTCTCACCTCAGTGACCTTATCCCTTCCCACAGTTCAGCAACACATACATGAAATAAGCAAAAAAGAAAGAGATCCACTCTTCTTGGGTTATTTAAATTCAAAATAGATTTCCATTTCACTTCTCCGTGTTGTTTGAAGCTTCTCAGTACTCATGATTTTAGAATTAAGTACCTCTGCAAAACACATCAGTTTGCATTTTTTCTTATTTTTTTTCCCCTTTGGTTGTTGTCCTTTATGTTTACAACATAGAAGAAGGCTGTGTTGTGGAGAAATCTTTTTATGTCTTGGAGACACGGAACATACTAGGAAAGATAGGATGTTTCCTTTTTAGTATTCCAAATCTTAGGCCTACACTTAAAGCGCAACTCAGATATTACTTTTGGGTGTCTCCTCTCTTTATTCCTCTTTGTCTAATGTAGAGGGCTGGGAATCTTTTCTTTTACCCTCTTACATCTATTATCTGCGGTGAGTGAATTAAACTGATAAAAGAGAAAAGATTTATTTCGTATGCAAGTAGAATGGCTCTCAAAAGAAGTAAAAACCTTCAAAACCAGCCAGGCCTTGAAGAGCATGTATTCTTTGAACAATGTGTCAAGACAAAGTGAAGGGATTTGGGCTTCAGAGGGCTCTGAGGTATGAGACGACTGATACTTGGAGGAAGCTAATGGAAGATCAGCGTTGTTTAGGAAGGATTGTTCTACAGACCGAAGTTAGCATCAACCCTACACCACCTCCTCCACCTGATGGGAGAGAACAGACAGGGACACTCGCACAAAGGGAAAGTCGTACCTTGCATTTGGCGGGGGAGTAGGGAGACTTTTCTGGATCTACCATTTCTCTGTCTTTAACTCAAAATAGCCATTGTACTACAGTGTCCTTTTGGGGGTGGCAGGCATCTCTGTTCCTTTGGGAGTGGCGTCTCTGATTCTCTGCAGAAATTCTGAGGATCTCTGTCGTCAGACCCTTTCCTGATTTCCCATCTTTAACCTCAAGGCAATGCATTCTGAGCCTTTTCCGCAGGGCTCCCCTTTCCTCTCCACGTCCCTTCCTGTGAACTCATCTTCCTATATGCCTTTGTGTCTATTGCCCACTTCTCATCTTCTTTCCAATAATGCCCAGCCTTTAACACCAGCCCAACTTGACTTTCCCATTTGAGCGTTTCCCCTCCAGCTCCCTCAGAAAGTTCCTCCTAAATGGATCAGGTTGTTACCAAGAAATTACCTCGACAATCTATCATTTTGCCCTTCGGATTTTTCTGTAGTTGTTTTAACAGCATTGCAGGGCTGTTGTGGTTAATGCCTCACAACTTGTTCCCTTTTGTCTCTTGAACTAGTTTTCTGCTTCTCTCCTTGTATCTACCTCTATATCCTGGAATATTGCCTCGTAAAACCCAAGGCAAGGACAATCACCCAACCAGAGTTGCAGTTGAAGAGGTAACTAGATGCCTATGACCATGGATCTGCTAACTTGCCTTCCTCGGTGACCTCTGTGCACAGTAATGGTTGTGGACAGTGACACAGATAGCATAGGTCATTCATTCATTCATTCATTCACACGGCAGCATGAATAGTGCAAGAGGACTAACAGCTCCTCATGTCTTGGAAATCCTAATGCAGTTTGGAAAATGAACAACGAACACTTCAGAGTCTGATATGTGTTACAAAGTGAAGAGTCATGGGAATATCTCAGAGAACAACTCATGTGCCAAGGACCTGTGTGAGTAAGAACATTCCTGAAGATGTGAATTTGGAACCCGTGATGGTTAATAACCTGACAGAATCTAGAATCTTCTCAAAGATAGAACCCTTGGCATACCTGCAGGGTGTTAACATCATTGTGTTCACTGATGTAGGAAGATCTGTCTGCTCTGAGTGGTGCCATTTCTCTGGGTGAGGTAGTGGAAAGGACTGAGCAGCAGCAAGCAGTCTCTGTTTCGTTTCTGTTTTGGATTTTTGAGACAGGATTTCTCTGTGTCTCCCTGGCTGTGCTGGAACTCACTTTGTAGACCAGGCTGGTCTCAGACTCAGATTCACAGAGATCCACCTGCCTCTGCCTTCCAAGGCTGGGAATAAAGGCTTGCATCACCATCACCCTCTGCTTCTTGACTGTGGACATAAAGTGACCAACATCCTGCTGCCTTGACCTCCCCACAACATCCTGCTGCCTTGACCTCCCCACAACATCCTGCTGCCTTGACCTCCCCACTATGATAAACTGTACCTTGAACTGTGAGCTAAACAAGCTGTTTCTCCCTTAAGTTGCTTCTATCAGAGTATGCTAGCAACTCAACAGTAAGGTATGCCAGGTATGGTGGAGCACACCTTTAATCCCAGCACTCAGAGAGGCAAAGAAAGGTGGATCTCTGGGAGTTTGAGGCCAGCTTGGTCTGCACAGTGAGTTCCAGGACAGGCAGGGTTATAATACCCTGTCTCAAAAAAACAAAAAACAAACAAACAAAAAAGAAACTAAAACAGGTCACAAGGGAAGAGGCAACCCTGACTAGGAGATGGGGAGGAGGAAGGAATGAGAGGCTGCAAGAACAATAGGCATGAAGACTCTAAAGTTGGAAAGAATGTGGCCTGTTCAGTGTTTTCTTTTGCTTTAATCTTTCTCTGTGTTTATGAGGTGTGTGTGTGTGTGTGTGTGTGTGTGTATGATATTTATATGTGTATGTACCTGATATGTAAATGTATGATGTGTCTGTACATGTGCACACTGGCATGAACATATCACAGCATGCATGTAAAGATCAAAGGAGATCCTCGAGCATTGGTCCTTGCCTTTCACTCTGAAGCAGGATCTCTCTTGTTGCATGCAGACTAACTGGTTCTCCAGCTTCTGGGGATTCACCTGTCTTTGCCTCACATACCACAGTAGGAACACTAGGATTGCAGACATGTATCGTGATGTCTGCTTTGTGTGGGTTCTGTGTATTCAAATGCAGCAAGTACAGCATGTACATTACCCACTGGGTCATTTCCTGGCCCAGCCCCGGTGTTTCTGAAAGTCTATTTGCTGTTATTGTAACAAAATACCTGAGCCAAATAATTTAAAAAGAATAGCAGCTTAAGACAGATGTGGTGGTACCTGAGTACAAGGATCATTAGTTTGAGGCCAGCCTCAGCTAAACAGTGAGATTCTTATCTCAGAAGAAAAGATTTGATTATTTGGCTCTAGACGGTGGGTTGTCCAAGAGCACTGACATTCGCTCGCCATCTGGTGAAGCCCTTCTTGTCTCCTCTGAGTATGGAAGAGGGGATCACATGGCTAAACAGAAAATGTGCTAACTCGGTTCTCTCATAGCTCTGCTATTGCTGTCGTGGGGCCCAACCTCATCTAAGAATAACTACCCCACATAAGAGTTTGGAAGTTATGTTCCCAGCATAAGAGCCTGTGGGGTGTACAGTCAACCCACAGTGGACAGAGAACAAGTCAGTTCCTCATGACTCCAGCCTACAGGGTGAAGGGGGTCTCATCCGGAGGAAGAGCTACTAGCAGGGAACTCACAGCCTGATCATGCAGGACCTTAGGGCTGACTTAAGGAACTTTTCCTTTTGTTGATGGGAAGCCATCCCAGGGCAACACCATGGTCAGTTGTGTATGTCAAATCATGTCAGCCCCAGAATGGAGCAAGAGTGAGACTGAACCGAGAGAGACTACCTGGGAGGCTTTGAAGCCTTTCCAAGAAGAAAAGGATGGTGTGGTCCAGGTTTATGGTGGCAGGACGGATTGGAGTAGAGTAGTATTTGGAAGAGAAGCAAGGTGTGGGATTTTGTTGTAAGTTAGGGTGAGAGAGGGCGGGGTGTCTTCTATTGCTGGTTTTTAACTGTATTTGTCATTATTATTATTGTGTGTGTGGTGTGTGTAGGTGCCATGGCATGTGTGCAGGGCAACTTTGGGAGTCAATCCTCTTTCACCATACAAACTCTGGTCATCAGACCTGTGTGGCAGTTCTTTTACACACTAATGCCGTCATCAGTTCTTGATTTCTGTCTTGATGACAGTGGGCAAAGACATGAATCACTGCGATATTATGGTATAAGGACAAAATGGAGTTCAACCTCTAATACACAGATTTTCAAGTACTACGAAACATTCAAGTGGAACACGGCATGTAATCTTTTGTATTTCTCATGAAAGAAGCAGAATTTAGGACTTGGGAGGCATGGGATTGTCAATGTGGATCTGCTAACTGGACAGGAAACCCAAGGATTGTCCTGTCATCATCTCCCAGCAGTGATATGCCGAGCTTACCATTTTATCTCTCTATCTATCTATCTATCTATCTATCTATCTATCTATCTATCTATCTCTGTGTGTGTGTTTACTTTGTTTTTGTTTGTGTCTTAAATTGGGACCTCACTGTGTACCCCAAGATGGCCTGAAACTTGTGCATGTGTAAAAAACTTGTGTGAACTCACCTGCATGTAAATATGTGTGCCATGCAAGTCCGGTACCTTCAGAGGCCAGAAGAGAACACTGGATCACTTGGACCTGGAGTTAAGATAGTTTTGTACCATCGTAAGAGTTCTGAGAACCAAATCCAGGTCCTCTGTGAGAGCAGCAAATGCTTTTAACCACTGAGCCCTCTCTCCAGCTGTGCATCTGGCTACTTTTAGATGGGTTCCAGGCATCAAACTCAGGTATCCGTGCTTGCAAGACAAGCACTCTACCAACTGAGACATCTTCTCAGGCCCCAGTTTTCTGGTTTTTTAATCCATCCTCACAGCCGTCTGTGTTCCACAAGGTTCCGTCTGGTTCCGTTGGCTTTGCTCTTGATTTGTTTGAGCAGATCAGGTCTGTGTGGCCCTTCTGCATACATGTCTGTTTGCTCTTTGGGGGTACTGTAGGCTCGTAGTTTTGTGTTCTGTAAACAGCCTGCATTTTAATGTACTACAATGTAAAGCATGGGTGAGCTCAGATACACACAAAGGTCCTTAAGAGAAAAGGAAAGACAAGAAGACAAGAGCATTTGGTGGACCTTTAGTGTTACAGCATTTCTGGTAAAATGTGCGTCTGCTGAGGGGTTTGTGGTTGGTTTTGGAAACCCAGCCAGTCTCTGATGAGTTGATATGCTGGCTGTACGAAGTTTACTTTTCACAGTGCCCTTCCAAGAATGAGGGGATCATAGAAAACCAGGGAGACTCAACCAACTTCCCTGCCTCTGAAGCTCGTTCCCTGCCTTCTCTTTACCATCAGCTTCTCATCCTCTTCAGAATAGAGCAATGAATTTTTTATGTAAGACTAAATTATTCTGTATTCTTTTTAAAATTTTGCTTATTTATTTTATGTATATGAGTATTTTGTTTGTATATATGTATCTGTTTATGCCTGGCTAAAAGAGGGTGTCAGATCCTCTGGAACTGGGTGGTTGGAATCAAACCAAGGTCCTCTGGAAGAGCAGCCAGTGACCTTAACAACTGCACCATCTCTCCAGCCCCCCGTGTCTTTTTTAAAAAATGTTACTTCAAGACAAGGTCTCACATTGTAGCCCAAGGTGGCCTTGAATTTTCTATGTAGCCCAGGCTGGCTTCAAACATCTAACCCCCTGCCTTAGACTCTGTTGTTTAAATATTCCCCATAGTCTTGGGCAGATGACCCCTTTGTCTCCAGTTGGTGTTGCCATTTGGGAGATTTGGGTAGAGTGGCCTAGCTAGAGGAAGTATGTCCCTGGGCATGGCGGGGAGGGGATGTGGTTGAGAGTAAAAAGCCTTACCCACTTGCAGTTTGTTCTCTCTGCTTGTGATTATGGCTAAAGATCTGAACTCTTAGCCTCCTGTTTCTGCCACTGTGGCTACAGCTTGCTTCCTTTCCATGATGAACTCTGACCCCTCTGAAACCATCGTCCTAAATAAACCCCTCTTGCTGAAGTTGCCTTGGTTGTGGTGTTTTCTCACGGCAGCAGAACAGTTATTAGTGCAGTCCCCGAGAGCTAGGGGATAAACGTGAGGTACCACAGCCAGCTAGAACCCTCTGTGTCTTTAAGATCATGCCTGGCCATTCTTCTCTCTACTCTGAGAGTTCTGTGAGAGGCTTTCATGACGATGGATAGAGGAGGAAGTCCTTTGCCTGTTCTCTTCCATTCCAGTATGAGACAGCTGGCTGGACAATTCCTTAGCAACTTCTAACTGCCCTCCACGTGGTTATGCTCAGCAGCCGGTGTTCCCTCTCTGCTCTAGCAATCAGTCAATCCTATCAAGAAGCAAAATGAACCTGCTCCCTGATACAACTTTGTACCCACAGCCGTTAGGTCAGTCTATTCTATATTCTGTATGGCAGTCTTTCAAATCTGTTAAGACAACTCCTATGCCTCTTCAAAATTTCTCTTCTGCAGACTAAATATCCCCAAGTCTCCAAGATGCATTTCCTGTAAGACAGAGAGACCAGTTTCTTCTTTCTTCATCATCTCCTCTGGGCCCCCATGAACAGACACTCCTCACTGAGTGGTACCAGTGCTAACCAGTGCTGACCAGTGCTATGCATGCTGGACAGCTGTCTCCAGTTTCCTGAATGTTGTTTTAATATCACTTACTTTTCAGTAAAGAGCAGTGAGAGTAGACTTGAAGATTTGGGCTCTGTCATGGCTCTGAGTCATTCCTAGGTAGGTGGGGTATTTATGTAAGGTTTATAATGCAATTGGTTCGCCACGTATGGAATTTGAAGTGTGCTAAATCCCAGTGAAATTGCAGGGTAATAAATAGGAAGGGTTTTCAATTCTAGAAGGGTATGAATAAAATAAAATGGGAAGATTTTTCTCTTTTTTGTTCGTTATATGGTAGTAATACCTTAATCTGCTTTTAGGACCAGCTGTTGTAACAGATGTTCCCTTTAGATGATATCGTGGGGTTTTTTCTTCTTCCTCTTTCTTTTAAAAAAAAAAATCTTTTAGTGCACTTCGCAAAATCCCTTACATGAAAAGGTGTTCTGAAAGCCCAGAACACTTTTCTAATGCAAATGAATGAGCATTTGCACACCGCTTTCAGGCTCTCTGACTACCTAAGCGCCCTTCCAAGGCAACGGTCCTCTATTGTTGAAATAGGAGCAGCGGGCTGCGTCCTGCCACCCGGCTGCCTGCGTGGCTAGCTTTACCCGAAATAATTACACGGAAACTGTATTCTTTTAAACACTGCTTGGTCCATTTCTATCTAGCCTCTTCTAGGCTAGCTCTCGCATCTGGACTAGCCCATTTCTAATAATCTGCTGTAGCCCACGAGCTGGCTTACCAGGAATGATCTTAACCTGCCTCTGTCTGGAGTGGGAGAATCATGGCGACTCCTGACTCAGCTTCTTTCTCCCAGCCTTCTGTTCTGTTTACTCCTCCCACCTATGTTTTAACCTATGAGGACCAAGCAGTTTCTTTATTGCTTAACCAATGAAATCAACAGATTGATATATGACACTCCCACATCACTCTATCATGTGTTGGGGAAGGCTTTTCATGAATTCAAATCCTACCTCAAGAAATGCACACCACCACTTGCTGTCCAGCAACAGGTGTTCTGATAGGGTGGAGAGGCCCTTGGTCCACAGATCGGGGCTCAGAGATGTGGGAGGGTTAGTCCTGTCCCTGGAGTTATTATGATCAAATATGTAAGATTAGGATTTTTCTCTACCTTCCTTGCAAGATTGTTTTGTTTTGTTTCCATGTTGGCCCTATAAACAGTCATTAAAACCACAAGGACATCACAAATATGCTAGTGAATCCTACTCCTGGTTGTGCAATACAACCTACAGGATATGGTAGCAATACCTGCCACTAATATTTCCAGTTTTGATGTTCAGCTGTTGTTTTGCTGTTTGTTTTGTTATGGGAGTGGCTCACTATGGAGCCAAGGACTTCCGCTGGAACTCACTATATTGTCCGAGCTGACACTGCACTCATGGACCCCCTGCTTCCTCGGTGCTGGGATCACAGATGTGCACTGGCTAGTTTCTGTACTTAAGGAGAAAGACGTGCTAGACTAAAATATCTATGTTGGATTTTTTGTAAAATCTCAACTTGAAATCAAACAGAACATCTGGGGATGAAGCTCTGTGTGCCAGCTCCTCTTCCACGTGTGTCTGTGATCTCAAAGGAAGAGAGTCCTTGCTTAAGGTGAACTCTTAAGACCCACGCTTACCTAACAGTAGAAACACAGACAAATGCAACTTGCCCCCAAATGTGAATAATACTGATTCTCCAAGGAGAAGTGCTCCCAACTAGCCCCGAAGGCTGAGGCATTTCAGCTGAGTTGTAAGTGCACATGGAGACACACCACTCAGGTCTTCTGCTCGGCTGATCAGTGTTCAGCAGCACTCCAGACATTTCCCACACACAGACTAAATATGCATCTTCCTCACCAGGTCTTGGGCCCTTCCTTTGTTGTAGCTATTATTTTACTATTTTTAATGTAATAAACCATTTATATTACTCAGCTCCCCACCATTGTAGAAAACACTAAACAATTTTAAAAGAGGAAAAGCATTTTCTGGTATTTAATTTTTATTTTACATATAAGCGTGCACGCGCGCGCACACACACACAAACACGCACACACATACAGGCGGGTGAGCCACAGCACACACGTGGAAGTCAGAGGATGGCTTTCAGGAATCAGTTCCTTCCTTCAATTCGGAGTCCCAGAAATTGAACTTAGAGTTTTTGAACACTTTTACCAGATGAACCATCTTCCCAGCCCCGCTTATTTGTTTAAGAGGGGGTTTCTTTCTATATAGCTCAGGCTAGCCTAAAAGATTGCTATTAGCTCGGACTGGAGAGATGACTCAGAGGTTAAAAGTACTGACTGCTCTTCCGGAGGTTCTGGGTTCAATTCCCAGCAACCACATGGTAGCTCATAACCATCTGTAATGAGATCTGTTGTCCTCTTCTGGCCTGCAGGCATGGAGGCTGAACACAGTGTACATAATAAATAAATAAATCTTAAAGAAAAAAAAAGATTGCTACTGGCCTTGAATTTATGGTACTCCTGTCTCAGCCTCCCAAGTGCTGATATTATAGTAATATACCACTTTATCGTTCTAAAAGGTTTTTTTCTCTTAATTTCAAAAGTCTTTTTGTCCATGGTCTTATTATTTGGGGGCTGTGGTAAGACTGAGACCACATGACAGAGGAAGCTAGTCATCTCAGAGCATCCAGGAAGCCAAAGAAAGTTGAAGAAGAGTCAAGGTCCACCATCCCTTCAAGGGTTCTCCCACATTAGCTGCCACCATGCCTTATCTCCAGAATATTTCCTCATTTATGGATCTCAATAGACTGGGGGCCGCGTGCTTCACACATGGTCCTTCTCTGTCTCTATCCCGATGCACAGATGTGGGTCTTTTATTTGAGTCTTCACAGAACTTCTTGGATTATTTTTGCGTATAATTCTCCTCAATTTACTTGGTTTTCTCCAGAGATTTCTCTGCTTAAATGTTGGGTCACTCTTGTTTTCTTTGCCTATATTTGTAGCTAATTATTCTTCTTACCCCAGTTCATTTGTTTATATAATATCTCTCTCCCTCTTTCTCTCTTCTTTCTATCCCTCCCTCCCTCCCTCCGTCTCTCTCTCTCTCTCTCTCTCTCTCTCTCTCTCTCTCTCTCTTTCTGTGTGTGTGTATGTGCGCACGCGCGCGTGTATGTGTGACAACCGGATGTGAGTTCTCGCCCTCTACCTTAAAACGTAGATTCTTTGTAGTTCACTGCTACATACACCAGGCCAGGTGGCCTGCTAGTTTCCAGAGATGCTCCTGGCTTTGCCGCCCATCTCCTGCAGGAGTACTGGAACTACAGGTGTATGCCACTGCGTCTGACTTCCTGAGGGTCCTGGAGACCTCAGCTCAGGTTCCCAGACTTGATGCCAAGTGCTTTACTGGTTGAGTCATCTCAGCTGGCTGGCTCATTTCAGTCCACTTCCTCACCTGTGCACTCCATGCCTTGGTCTGTGTACTCAGCATCATCGCTTCTGCTCTGCTGGTCTTTCAGGGTCTCTCCTTTTTAAGAAGGCTTTGTTCAAGACCTTTGAGATTCTCCTAATATCCCTGGTCAGCTACCCATTATCCTTAGAATCTGTTCATGAGAAATGTCTGAAATCTGATTCTGGGTCCAGGATTTGATATGGTTTCCCTAACCTGAGTTTTGAGGCTCGCTTCTTACCTATCACAGGCTCCCCAAGACCCCAACTCACCCTTTTCTTTTGCTCACACCATCTTTTTTTTTTTTTTTTTTTGGTTTTTTGAGACAGGGTTTCTCTGTAGCTTTGGAGCCTGTCCTGGAACTAGCTCTGTAGACCAGGCTGGTCTCGAACTCACAAAGATCCGCCTGCCTCTGCCTCCCAAGTACTGGGATTAAAGGCGTGCGCCACCATCGCCCGGCTTGCTCACACCATCTTGTGGCTGACTGAGCTGATGTCTTCTCATGATTTCTCCTTATTCCTAACTCCCAGGTCATCACGTCCTTAAGTCTGTAGAGTAGCTTCAGGAGGCTCCCTGAATTCTCTTTCCTCTTCCCTTCAGGATTTAATAAGCTCCGTGTTTATAAACCATTTCCATCTAGTTATAAACTACCATAGCTCTGCAGGGGGAAAAAAGGAAAAAATTGCATATTCATGAACACAATCCCAAAGAAGTTGACCTCATGTATGCAATTTGCTTGAAGTTCAACACTTTATCTTAAAAAAATAAAAGAGGCAATATTTTAATTCAATTATGTAACATACACATTTGTTTTGAATATGTTTAATGTGCTTTACACAACTTCGCTGTTCAGTTACTCAATTCTTTCATCCCACTTCTAATCTTTGTATAATAAATTTGAGGCCCCAAAAGGATGAGCAGTAATAATAAGGGGGTTTCTGGTACTCTCCAGCATGCCATTGGAGATCCTCAGGAGAATCGGGATCCGAGCCATGAATAAATCTTGAGTTACCAAGGGCCCCTCATTTGCATCTGTGAATCTCTGGCCTCTGGTACCACAGTCATTGCATACTTGGCATGAACTGATTGCGTGTGAATTAAGTGTAACCCAAGTTGTAAGCTGTCGTTCTTCATGCGTTCTACAGGCCACTTTTTATTTTACCTTATTATTGGTGCCATTCTAACTACCGCAGAATTGTTCACTGGACGGAAAGAAGGATGCAGGTTGGACCTCAAAGACTCTAACCGAGGGCCAACAAGATGGCCTGGCCGGTCAAGCTGTTTACTATGCAAGCCAGCCAAATGAGTGTAGTCACCCAGAAAGCACCTAAAGGAAGAACAAGAAGACCAGCTCCACCAAACTGTCCTCTGACCTCTGACCTCCGCATGCATGCCCACACTCATGTACACATCATGCCTTCACACATAATTCACAAAATAAAAATTTTAAACATAAAAAACCGAATCACATAGAGTCATCCCTCCATATCCCTGGGTTTATTTGGTTGCAAGACTCCTGTGGATTCTAAAACCCACAGAGGCTCAAGTCCCTTATCTAAAATGGCCTAATATTTGCATAAACCCTCTGTGTTCCTCCATAATCATCTGTAGATTTTTTATAGCACTCGATACAATTTTAGCGCTTTGTAAATAGCTATTATACTTTGGGGTTTAGGGACTAAAGACAAATTTAAAGTCTGTTCATGTTTTCCCTCCCTGAACATTTTCAGTCAACAACTAGTAAAGAGGAAGAAGTAGAACTCGTGACTCTAGAGGACCAGCTGTATATGGAGCAAGTGTTTACTCCTTGTTAAGAGGCAGTTCTGTAAGTGGCATTCTCTGGTCCTTTGTCACCGCATCCACCTTCAATCAGTTTCCTTGACTCCTCTATCACATGAAGATGCTAATAACCACCTTAATGGTCTGTTGAGAGGAACAAAGGAAGCCAATGATGCCACCCAGGAAAACACTCAGCATGCCACCTGACAGAAAGGGCACACTCCGGAATGGAGTGTTTTGCTTATAAAATGTTGGCTGAAAGGGTAGAGAAAGCTCAGAACAAGCCCACATGATTTATTTAAAAAATGCTTTCAGGTGCTGACGAGATGGCTAAGAGGTTAAAGGTTACTGTTCCTCTTGTAGAAGGCCTGAGTTCAGTTCCCAGCACCCACATCAGTGGCTCACAACCACCTGAAACTCCAGCTTCAAAGAATCCAGCTTTCTCTTCTGACCTCCATGGGCCGTATGTGCCAGACACACAAACACACTGCATACATGTAAATAAGAAGCCAATATTTAAAAGTAAATGTTCTTTGAAAATATAACCCAGAGACTGGATAACTGCTTTAGGTAGTAATTAGCTATATTGGTATAAAGCCCCATAATTTCCATAATTAATACAATAAAATATTTTCTTCCTTCCTCTCTTTCTCCATACACACAAGTGCTCCCACCCGTATAGTAGAGAGAAAGCAGTTTATTTGCCTCACCTACTACAAGAGTCCTAGCTGATACCTCTATGCACGGATAAAGCACAACAAATTCCTTAGAGGAAATTGCTACACAACATGGGGCTTTTAGAAATGGGAACCTAGAGACCCAGAGAAAAGTGGGTGTTGTAAAGTTTGGGTTTGGTGAAGGGTAAACAGTTGGGTAGAAGCATGACTGGAGAGAGTGTGTGTGATCTGATTGCAACATGCAAGGAAACCAGTAAGGCTGGACTGTTCAGATTCTCCTTGGCTCTCTGTACAACACTCGTCTCCTAGGTGTAGGACAAGACTATTCTCACATGGAGATCTCTGGGCTCTTACCAGAAAGGCAGGGCAGAGAACTCCTTATGGCAAACTCTCACAGAAAGAATAGGGATAATCTGTATCTCTTTAAGGTGCCATATTTGGGGGTATCATGTTCTGGGTTTTGGTACCCCCAAATAGTAAAGCAGAAAACAGAGACAAGTTTGCTGAAGATCCCACAATGTAACCATTTATCCTCCTGACTTCTATCTACTCCAAGAACTTCTCTGAATGGTTGAGCATGCACGAGGAACTACCCTGCATCCTCCTGGGCTGGGAGCTGTCCTGTAAGACACAGTTTTGTACACTTACTAGACTTTAGATACTAACTGCAAGGTTTTTTTCCATCACAGAGCAGCAAACACAGGGCATCCAGAAGGTTCTCCCACCCACATATCCCCCCATATGTCCTGGGAGAGCCCAGAGTGATCTAGGAATTCCAGAATTAGAACGCACCATTGAAGATATCGCGTCTGAGGTAGACAGGCTGCTGGCCAGTTATTTTCTTAGCACCCTTCCATCCTTTGGCACCTTTTCCAGAAAATGCCAGCCAGAATGTTCTGGTTAGCCCCCATATGGAGAGACTCTATAAGAAGTCAGTGAAGAATCAAAACAGCCAAGTACTCTGGTGAGCAGATGACTTCAAGGAGACATAGAGACAGCAAGGACACAGACTTGATGTGCTGTCCCCTCAAGATGCCGTCACCTCATGCCACAGAACCAACTTTTTTTAAAAAAAAAAAATGTGGTTCTACCTAGTTTCTTTGAGATTTAAAGAACTGCGTTTTACCCTTAACAAATCTGATCAGGAGGAGAAACATTCGTGGGCAGAATGAAAAAGATCTACTTTCAAGAGAATTAGTTATGGTGTTTAAATTCTTGAAAGTCTTTTAAACTTTTATTTATTATTGCATGGTATGTGATGTGTGTGAGCATGAATATGTGTGTGCTGTGGCATGTGTGGAAATCAGAAGAAAACATTTTGGGTTGAATTCAGTTTGTCAGGGTACCCTTTGCTGAGGAGCCATCTCAGCTGGCCCTGGGGTTGAAAAACTTGCGGGGTCAAAGGTACAGATTGATATACAATACTGTGTGAAGCCCTTGGTTACTTCCTTAGGACAAGAAACAATTAAAGAAGAGGGGGGGATTGGGGGGTTCAGATGAGCATCAGCTATGGAAATGGTAGTACTGTAGAATAAAAAGATTTCCTTTTCTCATGGCTGGGGCCCCCAAAACAAAAGACACATTAAAAAGAGCATTTCATACAAACTGATGTCACACAAAATTCATGAGATACAGGCACCTGTAGAAATGAAGACCTAAGGGCAGGAGTGATCTGGTGGGATTTTATGTTTTAGGTGGACCTTTATCCTCCTAAAGTGGGCAGAAGTCTGAGTGGAAGACAGATGGAATCTGGTCTGATGGAAATGAACTTGGGTCCTGGTCTTTCTTCTTCCTGCTCTCTGTCCCTGTGTCATCAGATTGAAGGAAATTCCTTGTTTCTGGGAATTGTGGAGACATCTCTTACATGAGGGTAGTCTGTCTTGTTTCATGAGAGAAAGGTGTGAGGAGGGTGAGCTCCCTTCTTGCCTCTTCGTCGTCCTCAGAGTCAAAGACTACACTTGCAGTAGGGCTTGAACCCTAACAAGATCTCTATGCCTTGGCTTTCCAATATTGTCCTCACAGGGTAATGCTTCCTGTCCATTCAGGAGCAGGGTTATAAGAGAACATCTGGGATAGGTGACAGAAGACAGGGAGAGCCTTCTAACCAGAGCTAAAGGTCACATACAGATGATGAGCAGCAAAGTTCCTAAGAGATTGAAGACAAGAATGGGCCAGTGGGCTCGTTCCATGCTTATGACCAGAGTCACGTTTAGAGTGAATACAGGACATGTTCAGTGGGAATGACGCAGAAGCACCCGGGCCAAATTCTCTCCTCCAACAAAGCCTACTGCAGACTCAGCTGGAGAAACAACATACCACGAAGAAGTAGGTGTCTAATGCAAATGTCTTATACAAATGTCCACCTTAAATATCCACTTGGCAGAGCATCACTCCGTGATCTAAATGCTGGAGCCCCGTGAAGACAATAGGGCCCGCACTGTAGTAGCTGTGGCCATCTGTCTTGCCTCCTTATCAATACAGCATCCGTGGCTGCTGCATCTTCCTGGTGGTCAGACCAGATAATGCTCATCTTCCTCTATCTGCAGGAAAGAACCCTCGAAATTGTCACTATCTCACCTGAAAAGGAGAGATAGCTCCAAATGCTTTTCCCTGGGGAAGGAAGTACGCTACTGTGTGCAACCCCAAGTACTCATCGAGACAGTTCTATCTACCCAGCAAGGCAGGCTCAAGACTCTCAGCTCCCATCATTTGACAGGTGGGGGCTGATTCAGAGCTTAGTTCTCTAGCAATATTTTCCCCTTCAATTTTTTATATTTATTATTATAATGAAATAATTATATTATTATAGTGATAATATATTCATCTTCATTTGTATCCTTTTAAAATACAAAATAGCACTACCATATATCTTTTTTTATTGATTTTAAAATAATTTAGGGCTAGCAGTGGCTCGGTGATACAGTGTTTGCTAAGCATGCAAAAACCTCTGTGTTCTATCCCAGCATGGGAATATTAATAATAATAATAACAATTTAAAATAGTCAGGACTGTAGTTTCTCGGCTCCACAGCCAGATTTTGAATCCAGATTCTACTCTAGCTCCTGTCCTTCCATTTTGCTAATACTTTATTTATTATTGTGTGTGTGATGTACGTGTGTATGCACATGAAGGCATGCATGTGTCACAGCACATATTTGGCAGTCACAAAACAACTTCCAGAAGTTGCTCCCCTCCTTTCATTGCACATCCATGAGGGTGAACTCAGGTCATTGGGTTTGCACAACTCTTTTACCCACTGAGTCCCGTGACCAGCCTTCTCCTATTCTCCCTCCCTGTGCGACCTCTGTCAGGAAGGAATAATGACACTTGCGTCTTCTTCATAGCGTTATCATAGTACTGAGAACGTCTGTGTAGTGTTCTGCACATACCATGGAGGAGTCTGGGTGAAGAGAGCACATAGTTGTAACACAGCTTTTCTTTCCCAAGAGGCAAATGAGAGAGGAAAGCAGAACGAGACACAGATAACATTGTTAGAGTTAAGGCGGCCATGGGTTTATAAGAATCAATTTTCCATTTCTATGAAATAATATATGAAAAAATCAACTTAAAAAGACAGTTTGGCTGGGTGTGGTGGTGCCTCCTTAAAAGGAGGCAGAGGCCAGCCTGGATCACATGGTGAGACCCTGTCTCCAATAAAGGTCTTACTATGGTTCACATTTTCAGAAGTTGCTGAGCCTGTGGAAGGCAAACACCATGACAAAGAATGTACATTGGACCAAGCTGCTCACCTCATGGCAGATACACAGTAGAGAGAAAGTGAGAAAGACAGAGAGAGGGAAGGAAGAGGGAGGATAATGGAAGAGGCCAAGGCTCCAACATAACAAGATGTACCAACCACCTCACCTCCTCCTAAGCTCCTCCAAAAGCTCATCCAAAAGATCCTCGCACCTCACAACAGAACCATGGGTTGCTGGTCAAGGCTTTAGCATATGGGCCTCTGTAGCATGTGTGAGGGACATCCTTGGCAGGGGTGCTCCCAAAATTAGGTCTCCACCTCTATTAATTCCAATTAGAGTTAGACTACTAGAGTCCTCCCAACCTGTGTGCCCAAAGAGGATAGCAGAGGAGCGAAGGGGAAGGGCACATCCTGTTGTTCTCTAGGAAAGACTAGGGGTGGGAGAGGGTGTTCAGATGGCTGAAGGAAGTCTGTCCCTCTGGAAAGTCAAGGAAGGAGAAATGCATTCCTGCCAAGGCGATGGATCAATTAATGATTATTAAACTATGACCATTTCATATCTGTGTACTTGACGTGGGTCACAGTGTGACTTCAGAAAAAGCTGAAGGAACCCTGCTCTGATGTTTCGTTGTTGTTGTTATTGTTTGGGGGTTGGTTGTTTGGTTGGTTTCGGAGACAAGGACTTACTATGTATCTAAGGCTGGTCTCAGACTCATATAGATTTACCTGTTTCTGACTCCCAAGTACTCGGATTAAAGACATGCGCCACCACCACGGGCTGATTACTGAGCAAGGTGGCTCAGTAGATAAAGGCACTTGCCATCACTCCGATGGCCTGAGTTCAGTCCCTGGAACCCACATGGTAGAAAGAGAGAATTGAATGTAGGTCTTACGACCTCTACATGCTTGTACACACACACACACCCCACACATAAAAATAATAATAAACAAAATTAGTAAAAAAAATATCACCTTTAGGAGATGATAAATAATTTCTCAGACCTCCTGTGAATACCTTCCCAGCCTTGGCCTTCTACATTTTCAAACCAGGTCTCTTTCTGCTCCCTGGGTCCTCGGTATGGGCAACCCATGCTGTTTGCTCTGTTTCTTACACCTGTCCTTTCTCCCCAGGGGGATGATCCCTCCTAAGCTGCTGTATCTCACACATCATGCATGTCACACTATTGTTCTGGGTTTTGTAGTACTTTCTGCCACTGCAGAAGGTGCAGGAAGACATTGGATGCTTCTTAGGAATACTAGAGGTTAATCGGCAACCAACTTATGTGCCTTTCTTGGTTCTGTTCTCTACATGGTCCACATTTCTCCATCCCCCAAACCAGTAAACGTCCCATTCATTCAATTAAGCAATATCTTGGCAAGCATAGGTCTTAAACTGAAAGACAGTGAACAAGCATGGTTCTTCTCCTCTCTGTTCTACCTCTTGCTAGACCCTATAAGTAGGTTGAGCTTTCCTAGGGAAAGCCAGGTCCCCTCTCCCAGAACTCTCTCCTCATGCTGACCTGGGTGCTCCTGCCTCTTTCTACCACAAGCTCAGGAGATGAAAGAATCCCTGTCACCAGGTCAAGGCACCTTGTTTTGCTACACTGGACTCTGCTTGCAGAAACTATTAGGTAGCCAGCTCAAGAGGATTATCTTGCTTGAATGGAACCCCAAGTCAATATCAATTCCTTCTTGGATGCCTTTGCCCCCGTGAACCACCAAGAAATCCAGAACCTGAGGCTTTTCTGGATGAGGCAGAAGCACAGCTGCCCTGCCTAGGGCTCTCTGGGTGCTAACAGTTGGGATTCGAGCCTGTCTGTCAGGGTACCTTCCTCCAGAACATTGGTGAAAACAGAAAGGAGATTCAGGTCAGAAGACATGACAGAGCTCAGAAGGCGACAGAATAATGTGCTCATAGAAGAGCCCTTAGCCAGAAGAGCTGCTGGCAGCATGTCACCCAGAACTGCTGACTTTTCAGCGAGCTGGAAGAGTAGGTGGAGGACTACACATGAGGGCAAGTGAGATGGCGTCTTCTGTTCTCTGCTTTTACAGGGAACTCGGGTTTACTGACTCTGTAGATATGTGTTTGTTTATTTAGTC
The DNA here is from genome assembly GCF_018167655.1 of Microtus oregoni. Lineage (NCBI taxonomy): Eukaryota > Metazoa > Chordata > Mammalia > Rodentia > Cricetidae > Microtus > Microtus oregoni. The sequence goes on from NW_024543977.1 coordinate 1,622,106, forward strand.
GCTTGCTTGTCTGGAGGTTGCTGGTGATGGACTCAGGACCTCCTGCTTATGTATTCTCTACCCAGAGCTACAATGCCACAGCACTCTGCTCCCAAACCCAGACTGAAGAACGTGGTTATAGTATTGCATCTGTTACATCTCTTCTAGGTGCATATGTCTGTGTAGGCATAGACAATAGAGTCGGGCTAACAAAGTAATCTAGGTTCTGTCTTCCCAGGCATCATGGCCTAGTATGAGAGTTTTCAACCTTATTTTTCCTCCAATATGTCTGGACACATAGAACAGTCCCTTCTCGTGAGTGCTTCTCATCCATCCCAGTCTTAGGTTTTCCATTGCTGTGAAGAGACACTATGACCACAGAAACTCTTATAAAGGAAAACATCTAACTGGAGCTGGTTTACGGTTCAGAGGGTTAGTTCTAATTATCGTCATGGTGGGAAACATGGTACTAGAGAGGTAACTGAGAATTCTATATCCAGATTCACGGGCAGCAGGAAGAGAGAGACACAGGGCCTCACTTGAGTATCTGAAACCTCAAAGCCTACCACAGTGACATACTTCCTCAAACAAGACCGCATCTCCTAAGGCCACTCCCAAAGCATTCAAATCTGAGTGTAGGGGCCATTCTTTCTCAGGCCACCACAGTCCCCTTCCTTCTGCTCCTGGGGGCAATCCGCAGCCTCACAGCCCATACATACGTCCCTGGAGTGCCAAGATGGCTGTGACATACACGATATCACACAGCCACTGAGAATATTAATGAACTGGCAAGGAAGAAGCTCCCAAGCCAGACCTTAGATAACGAGAGGGGAACTGAGTGAATAATTGGTAAAGAGAAAATAGCGCAGGCAGGGAAGATGGAGAACGCCACCGCAAGAGAGTGACCTGGTCCCCATGAAGAGCAAGTGTCCTTGTGTCATATGCCAGTCAGATGCTCAGAACAACAGTAAAAATGACAAGTTTCAAGCTTGGTGTGGTGGCGTTACCTGTATTCCCATCAACACGGAGGCAGAGGCAGGAGGCTCTCAAGTTTTGAGTCTGTCCTGGGATCCATAGGGAGTTCAAGCCAGCCTGGGTCTCAAGAAACCAAGCCTGACCAACAAACAAAAGACAACTTGCTCCCAAATTGGTATGTTTATATATTAAAGTGTATTTACTATTTTTCCTGAAATTTTTACTTAGACTCTTGAATTTTAAACTCTGGCAACCTTACTTGACAAATGTGCATAAAACTGATCAAAATGCCTGGCCACAGGTGCATGCATCTGGTAAAAATGCCTGGGCATGGGTGCATGTATCTGGTCAAAATGTATGGCTACAGGTGCATGCATCTGGTCAAAATGTATGGCTACAGGTGCATGCATCTGGTCAAAATACCTGGCCATAAATGAATGCATGTGTTGCTCAAAATGCCAGACCAGGGGTTGGAAATTCACAGCGTCCTGGTATTACAGGAGGCTACTCAGCAGTGTTCAGCATCTGGAGAATTCTTCTGAATATCCTCTGGTTTGCTTTAAATTATAACATGAGTATTTCAGATTGCCCAAGGGAGAAATCATACTCCCATTCCCTGACAAGAATTGTGAATTATTTATAAAAAGAAGCTGAGGCCTCTTCACCAGCACAAGTTCCTACCCAAAAGGGCATTCATTATCTTCTTCCAGAGAACGGCTCCCGACTCTCCCGCCCTCTAGCGGCCAAATGCCAATATGGCTATCTGAATGCCGGCTCCTTTACAGAGCTCTGTGGCCTTTGGCGCTCCATTGATGTAACTGCAATAAGTGAAGGTAATTAAGGATACAAAATGTGGGGGTGCAGGCCGACCCTAAATCTAGAAGGCTAAGAGTGTGGAGGTTCAGGAGTGAGGTGTAAGTGCTGCACTGAATCCCTCCTGCCTTCTGCTACTTTATGAGACTTTAGCTGGGGGCTCAGGCTTGAGACCCCGAGGATTAAATCTGCCCATGGTTTGTTTTTAGCAACGTATGCAGCAAGTACTCCTGAAGTGCCTACAACATGCCAGGCCCTGTTCAGGAAGCAGGGCACTTCCCTGTGACTGAGAGGTAGATCAAGGTTGCACCAAAGGCAAATGGAAGCCATGCCTAGGCACGAGAATTGTTAGACCCAACTGGAAGGACAGCCCCCCCCTTGAGCGCTGACTTCCTGGCCATGTACTTACTTTATAACTTGACCGTATAAGGTTTTAGCATATTTTTTTAAATACCATTGAACTTCTTGACAATAATCAATCAAAACTGCATACATTATAAGGCTAATATTATATGATATGCCTAGAGCCATTCCTGACTTATGCAAAGGAGAACATTGCAGATGTTGAATTTTCCCCCCTTTTTTCTGGAATTTGAGGTAGTGAGTTGCTGATGTTGAAGGAACCAGCAGAAACACATTAGAACAATGAAGCTGTTGGGGAAAAGCTAGGCCTGTGTGTGGTGAGACTAACCACACTAAATGCATCAAAACTCACAAGGTGAACTGGGCAGTGGTGACACATGCCTTTGATCCCAGCACTTGGGAGGCAGAGACAGACTTGTGAGTAGGAGGCCAGCCTGGTCTACAGAGTGAGTTACAGGACAGCCAGGGTGACACAGGGAAACCCTGTCTCAAAAATACAAACCAAGCCAAAAACAAACAAACAAACAAACAAACATAAAAACCTCACATGGCAACTGGGCAGTGGTGGCGCACGCCTTTAATCCCAGCACTCGGTAGGCAGAGGCAGGTGGATCTCTGTGAGTTCGAGACCAGCCTGGTCTACAAGAGCTAGTTCCAGGACAGGCTCCAAAGCCACAGAGAAACCCTGTCTCGAAAAACCAAAAAAAAAAAAAAAACCTCACATGGCAGACTGGGCAGGTAGCTCATTGGGTAAAGTACCTTCTACAGGCATGAAGACCTAAGTGTGAATCCCCAGAGCTCCTGTAAAAGACTGGGTTAGTGCTGTGCATGCCTATAAGCCCAGTTCTGGGGGCAGAGAGAAACCGGGACTGGGGTCAGACTAGCCAGTGAGTCTACTGAAACAGGGAGCTCCAGGTCGCCAAAAGTAAGGTAGAGAGCAATAAAGGAAGACCCCGAGAGTGACCTGCAATCTCCATATTCACACAGGCGGTGATCTGATTGCAAGGCCAGAAGCATTCACAGAGCTCGGATAGAATGCTGACCCACAACCAGACACTGTTCAGAGGAGCCGGCCCATCTTTCTGACTTCTGGAACTTGAGTTTCCTTCGTTCCTGGAGATGGTGGCTCAGGCTGTGTTCTCACATGTCACCTTGTCAGCGTCCCTCCAATCCAGTCTTTATACACGCCACCTTAAACTAACTCGGTCACACGACTGCCTTTGTTTGCTTTTGGTTCTGACTTCATCATGCTTACAGGACAGGCAGGGTCTTTGCAGGTTGACTGAAGGACCTCTTTACTCATCACCCCTCCCACCACCATCGCCCAGGGGGATCTTGCTTTGAATAGCCTTGTGGGTTATTAAATAAATACCTGAATGCATAAATCCACTCCTTTGCTTCATTCCTTGTAAGGTTTCCCCTTGGTGTACCAGGTAGCACCGAAGTGACTAAATCTCATTTTAAACATGTTACAAGTCAATGTTGACCGCGTTTTAACAACCTTGTAGCCAGTGAGTAATGTGTTTATCAGATGCCAGAGTCTTCCTGCCCTTCCCTCCCCCATCTCTCAATTGTTTAGCTTTCTCTGGCTAATTCTCCTTGGGTGCTCAGGGTTGACTTAATTGGATTTTGATCTCAACACAGAAAAGAAATGTCTTAGTTACAAAGGCCCATTGTTCCAGCTTTGGAAAGATTACTAATGGGGTAAGGGTGGGGGATCTCCAGGCTGTCTTAGCAGGCAGATGCTTCCACATCAGGACTAAGTCAGTATTCCAACTGTCCTAACTGGCCTTACTTACATAACGAGGCCAGTTCTATTCTGGATATTCTCTTATGCTCAGATTACCAAGGTCACCACATTTTATTTTCAGAGAGCTTCCGACAGTGAAGAGAGCCAATGTTGATTCCCAAGGAAGTAGAGAAGGATGAGCTGCCCACACTGTTGTGTAGAAGGCTGATGGGAAAACCTTAGGGACTTGCTGTCCATCTATACATGCCACAGGCTCTTGACAACAGCTTTAGTCACAGGTCTGCATCTCTCTTAAGGATTTGACCCACGTTCGGATGATCACGTCCGTTTCTTACAGCCACGCATGACTGACAGGTCAGTTTGCCTTGTTCTATTAATTCATTCCACACACATCAATGGCACTGTGCCAGGCCCAGCTGTACTTTGCTTCTCACAGTACCCTCTGAGCTAGGCACGACTGCTATTGCTGCTCTAGAGACAGGAGAACTGGAGGGTCTGACCCACCGCTGGGGAAGGAGCTCTGAAATGATCAGTCTTTGCATGTGTTCACTTACGGAGAAACAGTAGCTCATGATGGCCGAGTGTGTGGTTCCTCAGCACTCAAAGAAGGCTGCACTTAAGATCCGCAGAACCTCAGGAAACAGTTTAACTCCAAATATATACGTTAAAGGACCGAAATCAGCATACCACAGAGGTATCTACAGAACTCATGGAGTCAACCTATGCGCCCACCAGTCACCAGCAGATGAACTGTTAAAGAAAATGTGGTATATGTTCACGGTGGAGTACTGTCCAACCATAGAGAACACAAGCATGTCATTTACTGGAAAATAAGTGAACTCTTGAATAAAATATGTCCGATTCAGAAAGACAAGTAAAGGGCTGGGGAGAGGGCTCAGTGGGTGAAGTACTTGCCGCACAAACGAGGACCCAGGTTTGATCCCAAATACCCATGTGAGGTACATAGCAATACATGTCTATTATTCCAACACTGAGGAGCCCGAGACCCGAGGACTGTTGGAGCTTGCTCACCAGCCGCTGTAGGAACATCAGCAAGCTCCAGGTTCAAGGAGAGGACCTGTCATGCAGAGTGAAGAAACTCAGTGTGGACCTCTGCCCCCCCCCCCACACACACACACAAGCACATGTACCTGCGTACACACAAAGATACACAGAACAGGTAGAGTAGGTCTTCTCTTACAGGCAGAATCTAGATTTAAAATAAAAACAAAAACATGAAGGTAGAAAGGGGACTGTTTTGAGGAGTGGAGAGGGACCAGAGCCATCTGGGGATGGGAGCAAGAGAGGTTGATGAGCCAGGGTTGAGCATGGCTAAAACACTTACATGTGTTATGAAACAGGATGGTCTGTGACCACACACCTGAACATGCCCAGTCTTGTCTGAAAAATATCAGCATGAAACCATGATTTTGTTTATGTTTGAAAGCTTGCCTGAAGAACAGAGTGCAGAGCTAAGCCTCTAGAAGCCAGGCAGTGGTGGCACACACCTTTTTAAATCCCAGGACCTGGAGACAGAGGTAGAGGGATCTCTGTGAGTTCAAGACCACCCTGGGCTACTCAAGATTGGATCTGTATAAAAAAGAAACATAGCTCACACAAAGGTCCCAGAACTTGGGATCCCTTGCTTTTAATTTCTGCACTAGGTAAGTGGAGACAGGCTGGGCAGACAGAGGAATATAATATGGGAGGAGACAGGGGCTAAATGCACTCTGAGGATGCAGTCTGAGGCTCAGTCTGAAGCAGTCAGTCAGAGGACCAAGTCTGAGGACAGGATTGTCCTTTCATTCAGAGTATTAGAAAAGATAAAAGGTCCCTCTAGTGGGGGCTGCTCTGCTTCTCTGATCTCTCAGCTTTCACCCCAATATCTGGTGATGCTGGGATTGCAGCACTGGGTATACACCACGGGGCACAGCTCTACTTCGTTACCTTTTGATTTTTTAACAAGTCACAATGTTATAAAGGAATTTTGTTGAATGAACACAGATGCCAGCTTGCTAGTGACTGTAATTTCATTGTCATGTTGACTTAAGCTCGTGTTTAATGAATAAACTTTAACTTGTGCAAGTATTTGCACCAAGGTGGGCAAGCGGCTGGGTTTGCTCTTTCTTATAAGTACATGAAAAGGGTGAGAAGGGCAGGCAAGGGGCGCTGCTCACAACTTTCAGGAGACACATAGCTTGGAACATGGCACCCCAGTTTCTCTGCTGCTCTTTTTTCCTTTCAACACAGCCTGCACAGTGCTACCAAATCATGTTTATAAATGGTAGCGCCCCTGCATAGCATGTGCAAAGCCCTTGATTCTCCCTCCAGTGACCTCAAGCCAAGCAAACCGAACAAGCAGTACAGAGCTGTTTGGTTAATTTGTCATATTATACTAGATACAACTTAAAAGCTACAACCCTCAAAATTGGGACTCATTTCACTTATATGTCTTCTGGTCATCTTTGCCCACATCCCACCACTAACTTTTTAAATTACTTTCAACCCTGCAGGAACCGCCTCCGTTCCTCATCCTTCAACATTCGTGTTGTCTCAAGGAATTAGCCATTGCTCTTGCAGCTCCCTGTACTGTCGGGCCCTTTCCTGTAAGGCACCCAGCACATATCTAGTGGTTCTTTGAGGCCAGTTTTCTTGTTCTTCAGTAATGTGGTCCCTGCTCATTGTTGACATGGACAACTAGCCTCTCCCTTCTCTAACTTAGTTCATGCAGACATCATTTCTTCAGTCTGCTGACCCCATCATGCAGAAATAAATCAGCCAGGATCTATGCGCATCGTGGGGAGCCAGGAACAACTGTCTGCTCATCCCAGAGAGGGCACCCACAACAGACCAAAGACAGAATCCCACCCAAGTCTAGCTTGGCAAATGAATGTGTTTCTTGGGGCTATTTACAAGAGCATAGGTGTCTCAAAGGCAGCTGCATCACCAAAAAACCCACCCTAGCCTGGATAACAACTCATTGGAGTTGTGCCCCAGAACCTCCTGGCCAATCTGCATCTGGCTATAGAGGAACACTGCTGCCGAGTGTTGCAGTTGGTACCGAGTTTACAACCTTGGGGAGGAGACTTGTGTGTATTGTAACTTTCTGGGTTTCTGAGCCTTTGAAGTTTCATTGGCTTCTTAAGTTGTAGGAGCCTCCCTTAAGGAGTTAATGTTTCAGTGCATGCCAATAGTTGTGGTCAGAGCTGCGATTAAAGGTGGCCAAAGCTGTTACCGCATGTATACCTCAGAGCGTCACAAGAAAGGGTCAGATATAAGGAAGGAGCACACGGTGTGAGAAATAGTCACAAATCCACACCTTCCCTTACCAGTGTTGTCTACTGACATCTTGGTACCCACCACTGGCAACTAGTGTTCACTACATTTTGAACAACGAAACTGCCATGACTTGAATGTTTTGTCCCCATCCACTCTCTTGTTGCGGCTTGGTTCCCAAGATCATGATTTCGAGAGGTGGTAGGAATCTTCGGAGGCCTTCAGATATACAAATGGGGACATAGTGCATTCGCTGATGCATGTTCCTGGGAGGGAGGTGCTGACTCTCCCCAGTGTCCTCGGCTCTCCCTCGTTGCCCTCTCACGAGCAGACTTCTTTTGCCCACACATCCTCTGTCCCATCTGCTCTTCTGCCCCGAATGGAGTAGCACATGGCCTTCCCCACGTGCTCAACAGATGTCATGCCTGTTCTATTAGATTTGCAAAACTCTGAGCAAAAATTAACCTCTTTACTTATAAAGACCCAGTCTTGAATATACTGTTATAGAAACAGAAAAGGGACCAAGATAGAAGTTAAGTGTGAATGAGTAGGGTAATGCGGTGGTGTGAAAGAAAATGGTCCCCAGAGGGAGTAGCACTGTATAAATAGCGGTTTCTCTGTCCGGCCCCATCCCTCAATCACTTCTTAATAATCACTCAGAGGCTTAATATTAATTATAGAATGTTTGGCCTATAGTTCAGGCTCATTACTAAATAGTTCTCATAACTTAAATTAACCAATTTCTATTAATCTATATATTATCATATTGCCATGGCTTTACTGGTCCTCTGGCATCTTCCTTCTTGGACAGATGACTCCCATCTTGCCCTGACTTGGCCCTTCTTTCCCCTTGTATCTCTGTTTGACTTTCCCACCTGTCTTTATTCTGCCTTGCTATAGGCCGAAGCAGTTTTTTTATTAACCAATGAGAGCAACATATATTCACAGCATACAAAAGGATTGCCCATAACAGCACTATTAAGAGGTATGGCCTTGTTGGAGTAGGTTTGGTCTTGATGGAGGAAGTGTGTCACTGTGGAGGTGAGCTCTGAAGGCTCATATATGCTCAAGCCATGCCCAGTCAGGCAGATCACTTTCTGTTGACTGTGAGTCAAGATGTACAAACTCTCAGCTCCTTCTTCAGCATCATGTCTGCCTGCACCATGTCTGCCTGTACTGCCTTGCTTCTAACCATGATGATAATATACTGAACCTCTGAACTATAAGTGAGTCACCACAATTAAATGTTTGCTTTATAAGACTTGCCATGGTCATGGTAAATAGCAATAGAAACCCTAACTAAAGCATGGTAAATAGCAATAGAAACCCTAACTAAAGCAGTTAAGTTGCTCACCTTTGGCTTAAATCAGTATATTCCAGATTGTAATATCTTAAGCAATTTTAAGAATTATATGAACAAAATGTTCTACTTTTTTCTTTCCCTTTTGTTATGAGGAATAAATGTCAGATCTCATTGACACTAATCTCATATTCTACCAGTAAGCTATACCCCAACTCAACATTTTTTATTATTTTTAAATATTGTTCCATTAATTGTTTTTGAGACAATCTTGTTCTGTATCCCAGGCTGACTTGGAATTCACTGTATGTAGTTTAGGCAGTCCTTGAACTCATGACAGTTTTCCTGCCTTAGCTTCCTAAGGTTAGGATTATAGGTATGAGCCAACACACACAGCTACTTTTTTTAAAACTTACATATTTACCAATTCTGAGTAAAAATATCTAATTGTGATCTGATACCCATAATTTGACAGTATTAAGACAAAATCTTAATGTTTTTGGTGAGTTGATATAAGGTCATTAATGATCTAAATGCCAGTAATCTGATGAGAGGAGTCAGTAGGCTGCAGTTTGGGGAATAATAACCTAGGGAAAATGATTTTCACTCTTTCCCACTTAAACTTGCTCTTTTCCTGAGTTTAGTCTGCATATATTCACTTACCTATAGAATTTGGAAGCTTCTTGAAGTCACTATTTGACTCTTAAAAATCTACCCTCAAATGTAATTTTAAGCTACTTAATAGAAATCTTTGGGAAGTCAGTGTCCTGTCCCTTTAAGAGACAAGCCCCACCCACACCCTCCCCTCTCTTTGCTGCAGAGGCAGGCAGATCTTCCTTCCTGCCTGCAGCCCAAGCTCTTCTCTCTCTCTCTCTCTCTTTCTCTCTCTCTCTTTCTCTCTCTCTCTCTCTCTCTCTCTCTCTCTTTCTCTCTCTCCTCTTCCCCTTTCTCCCCTTCCTTTCCATAACCCACTAAATAAATATCCAACTTCACTCTGCATGGCATGCCTATCCATCTCGGTCTTCTGCATGGGACCCAGCTGCTTTCATGGCCTGCCATGATCTCAGGACCCGCTGCCTGCTGCCACTCAGTGACCTGCAGCATGGTCTCATAGCCCACTGCCCACTGCTGCCACTTGGGTACCTGCAGCATTTTACTTAAACCATTACAGTCAGGTGTAATGAATAGTGTGTGTATGTGTGTGTGTGTGTGTGTGTGTGTGTGTGTGTATTTGTGTCTTAGTTGAAGCAAATATTTTATTTTATAAGCAGTCAATGAAGTCTGCCCTTGAATTTCCCATTTTATTCAGATGTGATCTGTTTAGGTAGTATGGGATAGATATACCCACAGCTGGGGTTGTGTATATGTGTGTGCACATGTGTGCATGTATGTGTGTGTTGTGTGTGTGTGCAAACAAAAAGAAGACAGGGAATGCCCTCCTAAGCTTGAGTAGACGCACTGCTTCTGGCTTTCAGGTAGCTGCAGAGGCTGCTGGCAGTTCTGAATTACACAAGGCAACTCCATGTCCTGTTTGACTTCTCCATCCCAGCTGTCTCTACCTGTTACTTCCCAGGCAGAGCTCTGTTGATCTCTCTGTCCCCCAGACCTACTTCTGCATAACATGTACCTGTCGCTGTACCTCTGGGGATTCAAGTTTGGGAAGGAGACATCAATTCTGTCTACTGTATTAGAACATTTTTTAGCTTAGTACCAAACTCTTCACATCCTAGAAACACTCAAAGTTCCAGAGTTGGGGACCAACTACTCTGTCTACATCCTGTCCCTTGACATCTCATGTTCAGATTCTATGAGAGAGAAGGGGGAAGAGGGGAAGAGGGTTGGCATAGTAACCCTGCTGATTGGACCAGGAAAGGCTATTGCTTCATGAAGGATAATGCATCTTTTCACCATGGGTTCCAGAGAGTAAACTCAGGTCCAACCTGACAGCAAGTCTTATTACTCACTGAGCCACCCTAACCACCTGACCTTTGATTTTTCTCATTTCATCCTTTTCACTTGTGGAATTTAATCTTGCAGAGTTATGGAAGCTCCTACAACAGTGTTATTCACACTGGGGCTCACCCTGTATTTAAGTATTTTATTCCACTCATTTTGGTGCAGCTGGAACTTGGTCAAGTTTGGAGAGGTATATTTAAAAAGGAAAGCAGCAAAAGCAGGAAAATGAAGAATTTTAAGTTCTAGCATCATATAGAAACCTGAACTTCACCTTGCTGTCAGGCTGCACCGTGTAGCACGAGTCAGTTGAAGAAAGAAGGTAGTCCAAGATGAAATTTTCAGGCCTGTGTGGCAGCAGGAAGGTCCAGCCTCTTCTGCTGAATAAAACCCTGAACAACCATACAAAGGCGTACTTACTGAAAATTACACAAACTATTTCCTCATACCAAGGTCCCTAATCTAATTTACAAGTCTTTCTAAAGGAGAGCATCTCGTGCCCCCAGGACTCCAGTCTTTAATTATATATTGTTTGCAATATACAATAACACAAGAGCCTCAGGTGTGCCTGAGGCATCAGTGACCAAGGTTGTGGGAAAGCTAAGATGCCCCTTCAGCAGAACAAGCACTGTTTTCCACAGGATTCAAGCCCAAGGTCAAAGGACTTCTAAAACATGATTGTCCGATCTAATATCTACCCCAGATACAATGACTCTGCTAAATTCCCTCAACACCTTGCCCTAAAATCCGCAAAGCTGAGTGGCTGCAAGGTTTGTATGCAATGGGGGACACTTCCCTACCCGTCCACCCACTGTGCTGGGAATGTGTCCTTCCTAACAAAGACTGTTTCTCTCTGGGCAGTGGAGCTCCTTCTTGGTGCTGTGGGCTGAGATGTTGAAAATATTAAAATTACAGTTGAAGGGACTCTAGCTAGCCTGAGCAGAGCAAACATGGCTCTGGAAGGATTTGCCCTTCCCCTAGTCCCCCTGCCTTGCTAAAACCCTTAAGATTACATTCCTAAAGCTGGTCACCAAAGTCTATTCCCTTATTTGACTACTTCCTCCTCCTGAAGCTGACTACCAAGGTATTGAAGTTCAGCAATCAAAAGTCCCTTTTGGCTCACCAAATTAGCATGCCCAATTAAAATTAAACACCTTATCCTAACTTAGGGTTTCCCCTTTTACCTTTATAAACTGCCATTTGCCTGTGACCATGTCTGGCTCCTCTCTATCCAGAGGCAGTTCTTTGTCTCTCCAGGACAAATATCCCTGACCCCTGACCTCTTTCCCTTGTTCCTTTTCCCTTCTCCCCAGTCCTCTATCTCTTGTCTCTGTCTCTTATTGCCAGCTCTTTTTCCCTTTGGAGAAAGTAAATCTCCTTTGTGTGAGTTTGGTCTTGGGGTGTCTTGTGCTGAATGCTAGTAACGGTCTATACTAACTTCTGAGACACATGACTATTTTCACAAGGTCTAAGGACCTTGAGGATATAGAGTTTGAGTTCCTGAGTCCTTTGGTGACTCCAGGTGCTCAAACACCCAAACCCTTTGAGCACAGTAGCCTATGAGCTCTTCAGTGCTCAGCCCTGCTGCAGGCCCATTATGTGAGAACTTTTCCTGGGTAGACACAACACTCTCATCCACTCACCCTAGATAGGGAACCCATGACAAGGTATAGAAAACACTAAAGTCCAGCTTGGTAAACTGTGAGTTTTACTGGGGTTATTTGCAGGAGTATGGGTGAGGGGTTACTTACAGAAGTAGAAATGACTCAAAGACAGTTACATCACCAAGGCCCACCCCAGCATAGGTGATAGCTCACAAAAGCTGGGAAGCTGGAGCACACTGCACAGCCTGCAGGCAGCCCAGAAGGTTGGAGTATGTCCTTTCCAGGTGACTCAGTTGGTCTAAACCTCTTCAGCTCATCTGGTTTCTGCTTCTTCCAGGCAGCTGCTCTGGTTCCAAAGTCTCTTTGTAGCTTGGCTTGTCTAGTGTCTTCTTTGAAGCTTGACTCTGCTCTTCTGAGAGGGACTCTCAGCCTTCATAACTTACTCTGGCAGGGCAGGGGAGGAGTCTAGTGAATGTGCTCAGCATCAGGGACTTCCTGAAGCTCTTTGGAGTTGTTCACCTTCCTCCTTAAGGAGCTTCCCTGCAGGATGGAATGTTTTAATCTCATAGGAAATAGTTAACAGCAAAATCTCTTTTGATGTTGGTTGCCCCTTACCTTCTTAATAAGAGCTCTCCTTCTCCAGACATCAGCAGTTGGAGAGGAAAGGCTGATTCCCTTGCGGGGCTTCTTTCATGTTCTGGAGTCCAAGGCTCCCTTCAGGTTGGAGAATGATGGGCAGAGTGTTCCTCCTTGACAGGACTCCAGGCAGCAGGACTTGCACCCTGTGCTGAGTTCTATCCCAGCCCCTCAAGAACAAAGCCAGAGCCGGGTGGTGGTAGCCTTTAATCCCAGCACTCGGGAGGCAGAGGCAGGCAGATCTCTGTGAGTTCGAGACCAGCCTGGTCTAAAAGAGCTAGTTCCAGGACAGGCTCCAAAAACCGCAGAGAAATCCTGTCTCGAAAAACCAAAAAAAAAAAAAAGAACAAAGCCAGAGAGATGACTCCCTGAAGCTGATGCAAAGACTAGAAGGACTGATCTAGTAGGGAGACTTGTTGTGTGTTTCAGTTTCTTGGCCTGGAAGCAATTCACCCAAAACCACTTAGATCCCCCGCCTTGCAGGGAATGGAAAGAAGGAGCTGGAATTCCTGAGGTGGGGACAAAGGAGTACAAAGGTTGTTGAGGGTGGTATAAGGGTCTTGTCGCTGGGCTTCACCAGGACCTCAGGGCGACATCCAGGGCCTTTGCTCTGATACCCCAGTCTTATCAGGTAACCTTTTTCTGCAGCATAAACTGTGTAAACTAAGTCACTTGCCCAAAAGTTGAGTCCCCACAGCCTGCTCAAGGGCTCTTTGCTCTGTGTGACCTCTTCTGGGCCCCTCCCACCTCTTCTGAAGGCTGGCTCCCTTTATTTCCAGCAATGGATGAGCAAGCTCTCTGGCGCTTCATTCATGACTTTATTCTCCATGTCAATGTAGCGCAAAGAATCAGAGCAACTGGGGGGCCACTTGGAGTAATGGGTAAGAAGGAGGACACCGCTTATTAAGTTATAGTTTGCCCAGTGGTAGGCTAAGGCAACAGAGATGTGAACCATCTGTGACTTCGTGTCCTGGCTGTGTGCTGGGTTTCCCCTTGGTTCTTGCCCTCTCTAAGGCAATCTGGAGTGAGAGCCTTTAGGGTGGGTTAGGGGCAGAAAATGAACCTGGAAAGCCATTTTCTCCAGACACTGTAAGGCTGATAGCAGCATCGATTGCTTGGGTCTGTGCGAGTTTACCTGTTCTGGTGAATTCCGCCCTGCAAGTCCAGAAACTCAGGGACATGGTACACAGCTTGGCTTGCTCCGGGATAAAAGCTGTAAACCATACACGCTGTGATTATCACTTGAAAGTTGCTGCCTGCAATCCAGACTCAGTTTGTGGTGGACCAAGCAGTAGAGCTGAGACCACAGGGCAGCCCTGCAGAGCTGTATCTCCCGATCCTGAGAGGATGATACAGGGATCCAAGTGTAACTTTACGTTATGTAACCGTACAGTGGATGCATGCTGAGGACACTCCCAGCCACCCAAACAGGAAAATCACATGCTGGGGGACTCCTGAACTCCTCAGTTCTTAAGTTTCTGGGATTTCCAGTCTCTCTGATAAGGGAAGCGTAGAGGTCATGCTGGAGATATACAGGTACTACTTGAAATACAGCTGGGAGGAGGGTCCCCATTTGCTTTCACTAGTGCTTAAAATACGTCCACAGAGTGTCCAGTGAGAAGCTCAAATCTTCTTTTTATGAGCCCTTCACATTAGGAAACCTGAAGAATGCATGAGGCTTATCTTTGATCCCATGCAGGTGGCCATCTGTGCTGGGGTCACCATAGACAATCCTGGTTTCTAATGGCCCAGCTCTCATGGTTAATAGTGCCTCCTTTCCTTCTCCCAGTAGAAGGTCCCTGGAGCACCTGACAGCTTGTTGTCACACCATCATTTCAACAGCTTCCCCAGCTGTTACACGTCTGTTCCCTATGACATACTGATGACATGTGCCTTCAGAACTTGGAAGCTAAACACTTACCCAACAGGGAGCCTCCCTTTTAAACATTTTTGTTGACTGGTTTTCCACTGTTTTGACTCAGTTATCAATGCTTCTAAAAGATCCATTTAAGGACGTTAAGCAAGCATTAATTATTTCTTTTGTGTCCAGATGTGAAATTACTTTAAATTACCTTGCTTTTAGGAAGAGTTAAAGAAAAAAAAAAGCTAAACATATATCAAGGTAACTCCACTTAGGCCTGGTTCTGGCCATGATTTCTCTCTTGAGAAATTTGCATAAAAGAAGTTGATGTGTTTTCCCACTGCCCTGTAATTAAATAGGCTTGTAACAAATCATCCACAATTGTTTGTGATTGATCCCCATGTTAGCCGACTTCATGTAGATGCCGTTTTGAAAGCCAACATTCCAGTTCTGCAATGGGTTGGCTATGACCAAAAAATCCCCTTTGTCTTCCTGCACTTCTGTTTCATTTAAAATGACACTTCTTTGTGTGTATGTAAGCTCATTTTAAGTCTGAATCCCAACAGATGAGAAAGGCTTGCACCTTTGCTGGGGTACAGAAATGGAGCTGGAAGTTGAACCCCCACAATCATTATTGTGGCTGTCTAGTTGACTGGAAGAAAATAAAATTTAAGTTCTTGCTTTCCCAGCAAGTTTTGAAGTACAGTAATAGGCAGATTGAATGATGATAGCAAAGTTTAAAGTTAGAAATTAAATTCTAAAAGTATAGTATACTTCTAGTTCAGAGATGTTTCTAGAACCAAGGACATCTCTCTAGTACCTAAGGTGACAATAGTGGTATTTTTCATGAAGATTTGAGTGCCAAGTTTGTGTAGATTGCAGAATGCAACTACTGTTTCTTCTGAGAAACTTGACAGTAAGTGGAGAGCTCTTAATAAGGTCAGTGTGCCTGGAGAGAGATATGTGAATAGCTCGCACAATGGCACGAACGGGGTCTTGGCAAAATATTTTCAGTTCCTGTTCTTAAACAACTGAAGTCCAGTGACTCACAGAGGCTCTGCCTGTAATTGCCAGACTCTGGTCATGCAGAGGAGAGAACATTTCACCATCAGAATATGTGTAGATCACAGTCCTTGATGATGTAGGCCCACTGGCTTTCTCGTTTGCTTGTTTCTTTCCTGCATTCTACAGCATATCTGGAGGACCTGCATAGGCAGCAGCAGCCTGCTTTTCCTTATGACAGAGAAGCCAAAGCCACTTGGGCACACGGGCTGCTTAGAGTCTCAGGGGTGCAGAGAGGGTGGAGGAGCGTGCTCTGGCCCCTCCGGGTGCCCACAGTGGCCCAAACACTGCTCTCGTGCTTTGTTTGCTGCAGCACAGGGTGACACAGCTCCTGTCCAGAAATCCACCTTTCCTATCTGCATGGGATTAACGGAAAGGCTACTGCTGGCTGCCGGCTGCATTTCCTTCATATGAAAGCTTGTTCCTGTACTGTGTCAAGCGACAAACAGGAGCCGCTGAGAGTGGCCTGTTCCCACAGGGCAACAGGTTGGGTGGTATCAAAGCCTTTGGCCTCATATTTCAATGTTCCCTGCTCCATTGACTCTGATAACTTGAAATCTTAGAGCAATCATATAAGACTTGAGGTATGGCGAGATGGTTCAGCAGTTAGGAGTACTTGCTACACAGCCGTGAGGACTGCAGTTTGTGTCCCAGCACCACATACCAAGATGGGCCTCCTGTGCTTGCCTGGAAAGCCCAGCTTCTAGGAGGGTAGACAGACACAGGAGGCTCTCTGGAGTCAGTTGCCTGAGAGCCTAGTCAAAACCATGAGCTCTTGGTTTAGGGAGAGACCTTGGGACTAAGGGGAAAAGTGATAGAAGAGACAACAAATGCCCTCTTCCGGCCTCCAGGAACACACAGGCCTGAACATTTGCATATCCAAGCACATATATACACACAGAAAGACAACCAAAACCATCTAACCCGAGACCTGTATGCAGAAGATTCTTCCTCATTGATGAACATTTTTTTTTTTTTTTTTTTTGGTGATGCTGCCACTCAAACCCTGGCCTTGAACAGTGTGGGCGAATGTTCTACCACTAAGCTACCCTCAGACTTGTTATGCTCTTTAAAACAAGGTTTCGCTAAGTCATTCAGGAAGGCCTTAAACTCACTCTGTAGCCTGGGCAAGCCTTCAATTTGCCATCCTCCTGCCTCAGTAACTGATATTATAGTCCTATATTACCAGGAGAGTCCTCCTTTATGATTACTTTTACCTAAATAAGTGACCAGGATTATGGGAATAGCTGTCTTGATGATTTCCCAAGTAAGTAAGATCAAGGGATGCTGCTGTTGCAAGGCCTTGGAAATTTCTAGCTATTTGCTGCCTAGGCCCACTCCTTGGCACTCAAAAGATGGCTCAACCGTTAAGAGCACTTGTGGCTCTTTCAGGGGACCCAGATTTTGCTCCCAGCATCCACATGGCGGCTCAAAACCATCTAACACCAGTTAGAGAGGACCAATGCCCTCTTCTGGCCTTTGTGGGCACTGCACCAAAAGCGTACACATACGTATGCGTACACATACGTTTGCGTACACAAGACACCCATACACATAAAATGAAAATAAATCTTTAAATATAAAATGAATCCACTGTCTATATTCCCTCTGCTAGGACACTGCTTGGATTTCCAGAAAAACCCTGGTTGGGATTGAGGGGCTCTTCTCCTTGCGACGTGGATGTCATCCATGCCTTAACTGGTGGCACACTCTTTTGTCTTTAACAAACTTCTGCATTTTTATGTTTGACGTGGCCAAAATATGTCCCTTCTGCTGCCAAGACACACAGGTGATTCAAGGCCACAATCTAGCCCAGAGGCCAGCCATTGTTCTGCGCACATTCCTGGTCTAAATCGGTGTCCAATCCTGCTTGAATGGACTGTAAATTGGGTGAAGGTATGACGGCCAGGATGACCATTGTCCTCTCCCCCTGAGATGATCTGGCGCAGCAGATTAAAAGGTCGCACCTTCCAGGTTAGCTCTTGGGTTCTTTTCAAATCTCCATAAGAGCCAGGGCAAATGTTGCTTGGATTATTTTCCCATCTTTTTTGTGTGGACATTGTGCCTCCTATTTTCACTTTCTGGGAAATTCGCCAGCTTTCCAAGGACTGGGTAGTGAACAAAATAAATATTTGTAGGTGGTTTAAAAGAAGAACAAGTCTGTCGGATGTAATCCTGCCCATCCAAAGGAAAGCATTTTAATTGCCTTTCAGATGTTTTTAAGTAATTAACTTGAGCAACCCAGAAGGTCGATTTACTAGGTGGCTTTTCAGATTTGTGATCAAGAGGTGTGTGTGTATGGTGTGTGTCTGTTTGTGTGTCTGTGTTGGGGCAAAGAAAGGCGTCTTAGAAGTGAAGGTGAAAAAGAAAGGAAGGAAGGAAGGAAGGAAGGAAGGAAGGAAGGGAAGGGAAGGAAAGGAGAGAAAGAAAGAAAGAGAGAAAGAAAGAAAGAGAGAACCAAAGCAAAGGGTTTAAAATCCGGGGGTTAAAATCCTGGTAAGGAAGTGATTGAAACCGACCAGAGAAAATTACAATACTTCTTTATAGATGCTAATTAGTTCCCTACAGAGTTGGTATGTAAAGTGTTTATTTCACAACATTTAGCATATACTTATCTTTAAAAAGAAAGAAAAAAAACTTTTAAAGAGGTTTCTCATAACTTTGGAGGATTCAGCGGTTCGCTGCTTATTACTCAGCCTATCTGGGGGGCCTATTGGGCTCCTGAGATTCAAGGGGGCTGGGCCTGACTTGCAACAGCAGTTCCTGTCCCTACTCCTGTGTGAAGTGTTTGCCTCGTCCGGGGAAAGCCGGCAGGCTGCGTCCTGGGTCAGCAGAGCGGTCACCTGTTGAGCGGCAGAGGCGGGGACAGCGGCCGCCTCCAGGGCACAGCCCCCAGTCCTGGCGACAGCGGGCGGGTGGCGGACGCTCTGGGACCCGGGCCGAGAGAGGCCGGGCCCTGGAATGCGGTCTTCCCTGGCGAGAGAGACTTTGCACCCGTGTGGAGACTAGTTGGGGTGGGGTTTCGCCGGTCCTCTCCGCCCCACCCCCGGGCCCCCTTCCAAGCGCTTTCTGCGAGCTTTCCGAACTGCGCTCTGAAGTTTCCAGAGTGAGGAGCCTGGGCGGCCGGCAGGGACAATGGAAGAAAGCGAAGGCCAGAAATGTGAGCCGAACCTGCCTCCCTCGGCAGACAGCAGACAGATGCCCCGTAAGTAACAGTCCTCAAAGATGGAGTTACACGCACGCTGCTTAGAACTGGAGACCCAGAGCCTGGCGCCACGAAAAGTCTGTTTCTTTGCGGGGGGGGGTGCGTTTGGGAGTGGGGGTGTGCGTTTTCAAACTAATCCCAGAGCTGTGGTTTCTTGTCTCTACTTTATTTGTGGCGAGATCTTCCTAAATCGGGGAAGAGGCGGTGCATGGTGTCAAATTGGTCGAACAGTGAACAAGCAATTTGTGCAGGATCCCTAAGCAATGACAAATGAATCACCCGACAGCATTTTGATAATTTCCCGGTGCTTCAGGAGGCTCTGAAAGGCAATTTTGCGCCTACCTTCAGGGCGCTGCGGTTCCATTCATTGAATGGGGGGGGGGGGGACTTCTTGTAGGATACAAAGTTTTGCAGTGCTTTAGAGTTAAATTGGAGCTTAAGAATGTTTTTATTTTGCAGATCCGAACGGCAGGGGAGTACTTGAGCATCTGGATGATAGATAGAACTCTGGGGCTTTCTGTTTTAATGTAAAAGTTGGGAGTTCTTAAAACAGCTTTCCTGTATTTTCTCCAGGCAGTTTCTTTTCTACCTTGTGTTTATAAAAGACTTTTCTTTTCCGTAGGGAATTTCCAGAACCTTATATAGTTACAAATAAATCTTGCCGGGAGGGTGGGTAGCTGCAGACAGTGATGCTGGCGCCCATCGGCCCCTCTCACTGAGTAGGCTGTCGGGGCACCTACCACACAATCTTGAACCGTCCCTGCCCTACCCGTCCAGGTTCATGCAGGGGCCAGTTAGTAACACAAAGATGTGCGGGAGTGCAGAGCTGCGCACGACAGCGCGTGGGAGTGGGGATTATGCACAAGGGAAAAGGTGTGTGTTTTTTAAAATAAAAAAAAAAGGAAGTAGCACATGACTCATCCACACTGGAAATGCAAAACCGAGCCAGACAGAAGAAAATACAATCAGCAGAGAGAAATCCCCCAGCCAACTGAAAAGGAAGCCTGTCTCTTAAATGCTCAATGAATCCCTGAGCCTGGGGGGCGTCAGTCCGCTCGTCTGAACGTCCCAGCGTTTAAGCTCGGTTTGAGGCTCCCGGGGTTGGTGGCATCCAAGCTAAGCCCTCCTCCCCACTCACTCTTTTGATAGGGCCGATCTTCCTACAGGAATTCAACCTCTGGGACTGTCCTCAAAAAAAAAAAAAAAAAAAAAAAAAAGACCCCGATTCTAGAGGGGGCAATTTGACCAGGACCAATTTAAGAACCAACTCTGAAACAAGCGGAGGAATTCATTGATGTTTCCGAGGTTGGGGTGGTCAGATCCTCGCTCTGCTTACTGGTCCACTCCATGAATATTGAACTTCTGTTGTGTAGTAGTCACTGTACCAGACGCTGGGGATCCAGCGATGCAGAACCCAGATGAAAAACAGTCCCCTTCATTGGACTGATGATGTTCCAAGGGCTAAGGGTGGGGCAGAAACAAACAATGAAAAAATAAGCCAAATGAGGAGTCTGTCAGATGGCTGGGATGTTGAATTTAGTAAATAAAGCGGAGAAGCGATGAGTCATTTTAATGCATACGTATTTCTTAAAGATTGTGTGAGATAGACTTAGACGAAAAATATTTTTTATGCTCCTAAGCTTCCTATTTTACTGGAGATCCTTTGTTTTATCTGGTGATTCTGTTGGCTAAAAATAAGACTATGGGGGAAAATAAGGGAAGAGCAAGGAAGTGGGGGTAAAATCAAGGATTATGAGAAAGCATGTCAGTGAGGTGACACTAGCAGAGATGAGAAGAAACCAAATTCACAGCACGAGAGGGAAGAGCAGGAACTTGGGAGGAGGAGAGGAGGGAAAGGGGTTGAGAGGTCGCCCAGGCCGGATTCTGTAGGGCTTGTAGAACTGTGGGGAGGTCTTTGGCGCTTACTTCATGGGAGGTGGGGCGCTTCTAGCAAATATGACTTGCCTTTTATTTAAAGAAATTAATTTTAATTAATTAATTTGGAACCCTGGTAGAGAACCTAGAGCCTTAAGCCTCTTAGGTAGGAACTCAAGAACTCTACCAGGTGTTCTCGAAGGCACTTAGTGGCTGAGGAGTGGTGGGCAGCTTCACACAAGTGGACTGGGGGAGGGGCAGCGAGGCCTGTAAAGGAGGCTCCTGAAGCAAAACAGGCAAGAAAATTCGTGCTGCTTCAGGCTAGATGTGATAAGCAGCAGGCGATAAGAAGCAAGCAGATTCCTGACGTATGCTGGATGCAAAGCCAAAGGAATTTGCTAAGATCAGATGTAGTGTTGAGTAGAAAAGAGAAGTCAGAAACACCTTCAAAATATTTGATCTAGGTAGCTGGAAGGATGGAACTGCATTTACCTATGGGGGAAAGCATTTAAGAGAAAGAGCTGGGGGGTTAGGGGAGTAGCATTTCCTTAGTGTGTGTGAGGATTAAGAAAAGTATACAGGTGTTGGTCAGTGGGTTGCCAGGAGGACTGGAGACTGAGCTTTCCCTCCTGACTACCTCTGTGCTGATTGATGGCCCCGGGCGCCCAAGAATTAAGATTGCACCTGGGCCTTCAAGAAATGACAGGTTAGGGACATTGGAAGGGGGTGGGAAAGTGGTAAAAGGAGAGAGAGTCCCAGTTAGAATCTCAAGATTTGGTTCTGGCTGCTCCACGTGAACTTCATTGTGTCATTGCGTGTACGTCATTGCGTGTATGTCGTCGTGGAGTGTGCTTCACCGAGTGTGCTTCAAGTGTGTTTCACTGAGTGTGCTTCACCACGTGTGCTTCACCGCATGTGCTTCACCGCGTGCGCTTCACCGCGTGCGCTTCACCGCGTGCGCTTCACCGCGTGCGCTTCACCGCGTGCGCTTCACCGCGTGTGCTTCACCGCGTGTGCTTCTCTGAGTGTGCTTCACCGCGTGTGCTTCACCGCGTGTGCTTCACCGCGTGTGCTTCACCGCGTGTGCTTCTCTGAGTGTGCTTCACCGCGTGTGCTTCTCTGAGTGTGCTTCACCGCGTGTGCTTCTCTGAGTGTGCTTCACCACGTGTGCTTCTCTGAGCGTGCTCCATTGGGATGTGCACGGCTTTCTTAGGGTGAGCTGAAGGAGCAGCGTCTCTGAGGCCCACATCACCTGCAGCCGCATGTGCTCATCTGCTACTGTGCTCTGCTCTGTATCTCTGCCTGTGTATCGGTTTCCGCAGTTACAGTGTGGGGTTCCTGGGCCAGGACTGTGTCTCACAGAGTGACAGAAGGCCGTCGACACTACTCCGGAGACGTTGTGTTATCAGGCAGCTGTCCACAGGGAAACCTTGAGTGAGCTTGTAACTCACACCTTTGAGAATAAAAGAGAACTCTATAAATAATTTTGCTGGGCAACAGGTGTAACTCAGAGCTATTTAAGAAAGGTGGCAGGCATATGGTCATCTCAAGAATCGGGGAACAGTGATAGCACCCTGGGTTACGGACCTCCTAAACTTTTTTTGCCCCTGGAGTCTTTCATCTGGGAAGATTTGTATGACTCTGGATATATACAATTGTAAGAGAGACATATAAATCAAACATTTCCTGGAGCTAAATCATAAAGAAGATTATTTTAAAACAACCCCTTTGGAACTGGAGCGATAGCCAAGTGGTTAAGGGTGTGCGCTGCTGTCCAGAGGACTCAAGGTCCCATGCTGAGGAGCTTACAATCCCTCGGAACTCCTGCTCCAAGGAATCTAACGTCTTCCTCTGCACTCTGGGCAACTGTATTTATATGCACAAACGCACAGTTATAATTAAAAATAAACCCTTTAAATAAATATCATAAACATCAATTAACTGTAAAAGAAAGTTCTTCTCCCCTCCCCCATTTTTCTTTTTTTTGAGACGGAGCGTCACTAGTTAGCTCTGGCTAGGTTGAAATTCCTTATACAGACCAAGTTGGCCTAGAACTCACAGGAATCTTCTTGCCTCTGCCTCCTCAGTGTTGGAACTGGGATTAAATGCATGTGCTACCATGGTTGTGTGTGTGTGTGTGTGTGTGTGTGTGTGTATGTGTGGTGTATAAAATATGATCATTTATTAAAGATGAAAACAAATTTGCACACTAACATGAATGTGTTTGTTTATTTTTATATAAGGATTTAAATCTTGGCTGAATATTTGATATGGCAAGATATAGAACATCTTTAAAACTTTTCAGTGTTGATAGTTTAATTTTATAATAGTGCTGAGAGCATCATGATACCAACATGTAGTACCAATGTCAAAAATATGTTTAAAGCCGTTTCAGAAACTGTGGAAATTCTGTTCCAATTCCAAATCAATATTTGCTGAATAATTTTTTTAAAAAAATGAATCTCAAGTCAGCATCTCAAATATTCTAAGATAAAAATCACACATCCTAAGATAATACATGTTGAAGACACACTAATTTGATACATGCTGAAGGATGACAGTAGGAAGCTATTTAAATTCCTTATTTTTTATAATTAAACCATTCTTTTTCTATAAGAGCATAAAGCTTTGCATAATTAGTGAAAGCACTGAAATTCAAAACATACAGTAATTGAATCTGAGCCACAGTATTTCCAGAAGCATTTGCTGGCAAGTTGTGGCATGGTGGCAGATGCCATGCGAAGCATGTGTGGTGTGTGTTCAGAACCAAGCAAGCATGCATGGTGTGTGTTCAGAACCAAGCAAGCATGCACGGTGTGTGTTCAGAACCAAGCAAGCATGCACGGTGTGTGTTCAGAACTAAGCAAGCATGGTGTGTGTTCAGAACCAAGCAAGCATGGTGTGTGTTCAGAACCAAGCAAGCATGGTGTGTGTTCAGAACCAAGCATGCATGGTGTGTGTTCAGAACCAAGCAAGCATGCACGGTGTGTGTTCAGAACCCAGGATCCTGGGAAACAAAATGCAATGTGAGCAAGCGCTGCCAGAAACCTCTCTGATTCATTAGAACTTGGTTTGTTTTGTTTTAAACATAGTCTCACGTAGCCCAGGCTAGCTTGAACTTTGTATGTGGCTGAGTATGACCTTGAGCTCCTGACCCTCCTGCTTCTACCTCCCAATTGCTACAATTACAGGCACACACCACCATGCCTGGTTTTATGTGTGTTGCTGGTTTACTTTTTACTTATTTATTTATTTATTTATTTATGGTGTGTGTGTGTGTGCGCGCACCTGAGTCTATGTACCACGTGTGTGCCTGCTACCTGTGGAGGTCAAAACAGGGTGTGGAATCCCTTGGAACTGGAGTTACAAATTTGTGAGCAGCCATGTGGGTGCTGAGAATCAAACCTGGCCTCTGTGAGAAATGAATGCTCTTAACGTCTGAGCTATATCTTCAGCCCCCGATTTCTTCATATATGATTTTGAATTAATTGTTGCTTGTTGCAGGCTTCAAAACCCTTCACTGTTGCTAACTTCTTTCACAGCTCCATATTTAGTTCTGTGACCCCCATAGGTGTTATGGTAAAAATAAGATGCTGCAGATTCCCGAGTGGCGGCAGTGGGCAGCAGGCATGAGGCCACGGCCAGCCATGAAGGCAGCCAGGCAGGGAGCCATGTGGCAGGTGAGAGACTGAGACAGATAGGCATGCCATGCAGAGTGAGGTTGGATATTTATTTAGTGGGTTATGGAAAGGAAGGGGAAAAGGGAGAAGGGGGAAGAGCAGAGAGAGGCAGAGAAAGAGAAACGGGGGGGGGTGGAGTGGGGAGAAGGGAGAAGGGCAGAAGCTGCCTCTTTGGGAGAGAGACTAGAGGTGGAAAGGAAAACATGAAGGTGGGGGAGGAAGGGAGTCAGTGGGGCTTGTCTCTTAAAGGGACAGGACAATTCATTACAATCGGTCCAGAGTGTAAAAAGCTGTGTGTTTTTGGCAGAGAAGGCATTTGGTACTATTGGTGTAATTTGTTTGAGATGGGGTCTCATGTAATTCAGGCTGGCTTTGAACAAATGTGGTTGAGGCTGAACTTGAACTCCTGATCTTCCTGCCTCCTGCCAAGTACTGGGGTATGATGTGTTTCCTCATGCCTGGTAGTTGGTGGAATTTTAATCTGTGTCTTATTTTCTTTAGAGGCCATGGTCTCTTAGTGTGATTCTTAGGATGTTGCCCACAATACAAGTTCCTGTTCTGGCTTTTAAGAGCATTTTGAAAACTATGCCAGAGTCCATCCACCTGCTTGCCTCCTCTGGCCAGTGACTGGCAGCCTCCTTTGGAGTACCAGCCTAGGGAATGAGAAACATTCAGTCTGCGCTCTGAAATAGCCCATTCCATCTCCACCCCGTGTCTTCTTTCACTCTTCAGAGCACTGCCTGACACTCAGATCGCATATTAGTGTGTTTGCTGACTGTCTCTCTAATCATCATGGTGATGCTCCTATTCAGGGAGAGATACAATCTATCTTGATCACTGCTCCATCACCCTCCTACTCCCTCAGCGTTTGGAACAGCCATTTCATCAATATTTGTGTGAATGAACAGTTCACTCTGTCAGTTAACTTGAATCCACACAAAAATGCTTTTCTAGATTAGGGAGCAAGCTGTTCCTATTTTGTATAAAATCTATACCAGGAATTGTATTTTATCCTTGACATTATTTTTTTAAGAAATGTATTTATGTGTAGGAGTGCTTTCCTGCATGTGTGTCTGTGTACCCCATGCCTACCTGGTGCCCACAGAAGCCAGAAGAGGACAAGGATCTCCTGCAACTGGAGTTACAGACAGTAGTGAGCTGCCACGTGGGTGCTGGGATTTTAATGTGGGTCCTCTGGGAGCGTAGCCAATGTTCTTAGCTCCTGAGCTCTCTTCAGCTCTCCCACCACTACTACTACTACTATTATTATCATGAATATGTGTGATGTGATTGCAGATATACCTTGCTCCCTTTGTAGCGGTCCGAGGACAGCTTGTGGACTTAGTTTTCCCCGTCCACCATTCTACAGCTTCCAGGAATTGAACTCAGGTGGCCGGGCGTGCTAACACTCCTCTTTTGAGCCATCTTGCCAGCCCTCTGACCTCAGTTTAGAAAGTCTTTTATAGGGATGCAATGGCCCCGTTTCAACAGTAATTCCTGTACAAGTTTGTATATGGTGATATCTCTGTAATATTGACAAGAGGACCGGAAAACCAAGGGACACTGAACTGAGTGTCCAGTAAACATGGCCATTATTCAGGCCCAGTGTTCTTGGTGGCTTTATATGGTCAGGGTCAATTTCCTGGTCCCACATACTGGAGTGTGTTGCCCTTGAACTAACCCTTGGGTGTCCCTTTGCCCCATCAGCACACTATCCTTTTAGAGGTGTCTCCTTTGCATTCATCTGGTGAAGTGAAGACAGATACCCTGCACGATTATTTAGGAGATTCAGGGGTCAGGAATAAAGGGATTCTTGTTACTTCTGCCACATTCCACTCACTGGAATTAGTACAGAGTTCCAGATAGACGGAGACTACAAGAATTGGACTCTGCCTGTGTGAGCAGCCCAGGGGCTGTGTCCATTCCAATAGAGTGCAGTGGTTGTCATGGTAAGTTGTCACCCAAAGGCTTCACAGCCAGGCAGCCTCTCCTTGAAGACCAGTGCTCTTTGGCAAGGTTGGAAAGCTCCATCTTTCCTAGTGTGAGGGCCAACTGGCTGCAATTCTAGCATTTGGACAGCTGACTCCAGAGGTCAGGAAGCACGAGTCTGGCCTGGGCTGCAGAGACTGTCTTTAAAGAAACAAAACAAAAACCAATCACAACACTGCAGCTATGAAGTGAGGAGGAGCCAGAGATGTGGGGTAGTAGGCAAAGTGTCTGACTCACAAGCAGAAGGACCCGACTTTGGATCTGCAGAACTTGTGTAAATAGCTAAGTGTGGTGCACTTGCCCATGGTCTCAGCCCTGGAGCTGGAGACGGGAGGTTTGCTGACAGCCAGACTAACAGAATTTGATGAGCTCCTGTTTTTCTACCTCACAAAACACAAGGTGGGGCATGGTAGAGGAAAATACCTACCCTTTATCTCTGCCTTCCACACAAGCGTGTACAGACACATTCACAAATACAAGTGTGCATATACCATATGCAAACACATACAAGGAGTATGTGGACTACCTAATATTTATCAGGGTATATGTGTGTGTCTTAGATAACCATCTAAGACAAGAGTTCATGCTCTATTACACAGCAGCCCCAGCTGACCTGGAATTCACTATGTAACCTAGGCTAGCTTTGAACTCCTACCTCAGCCTTCTGAGTGCTGAAATGGTAAGCGTGAGCCACTGGACTCCCTGACCTTGACCAAGGAAGAAATTCTCAGAGAATTTTAATTCAATGGTAGAGTGCATATTTAGCATGTACAAGACTCTGGGTATAATCTTCAGTACAAAAAACAAAATTAAAAGCAAATAAGATAAAACAAAATAATTATCCCAAGAAGATAGCTGCACTTGCGCTGGTTCCCAGCCGGTTGTGGAGTGGCCAAATGATGCAAAGCCCTAAATCCCTCACCATGTCATCTGACTCAGCCAGAGTAACCAGAGCATGGCAAAGACACCGGCTCCCGCAGTCCGGCAGTTGCCTGTCTGCCGAGCTTCTATGTGGACGGCTCCTTGGGATGCTTGCCTTCCTATAACCTCTGCCTTTTTGCATTCAGCCTCCCCAGACCCTCTCTGCTTTTTATGTCCAGGAAGCGGACTCATCCCTGCTGGAGTCCCCAGGTCTCTGAGGAGCAGCTCTTTTGTCCGCCTGCCTTCCTCCTCCCCACTTCTGCTCTGGAGTATCTTTAAGGGCAGGTTTTCCATTGGAAGCTCTTGCTTGCTCTTTGTCCTGCTGGAAGTGGGCTCCCTGGAAGAGCTTGGGAGGGGCAGGAAGAGGAAACAGGGCTGCCTTTCAGCTTTGCCCAGGCCTTGTCTTCAGGCTACAGCTTCACTACTTTGTTGGACAAGGAGTCCCAGAATAGCAAAGAGTCGGGCACACCCATATTTACATCTTAGCACTAAAGTTCTTTCCAAACAAGAAATAGAACTGCCCTTCTGTTTGGCAGCTTGAGAGCCACACTTCTGCTTTTCTCTATTCATACGGATAATGAGGAATTGACCCGCTTGGGTCTGACACCGTGACTGTGGAACTCTGACAAAATGCACTGTGCCCGTTCCTTCTCTTGGTTATGATGCCCCGCCTGACGATACGCTCAGCTAAAAGGCCGCATTCTCCCCACATGACTGCAATGGTCCAGATGCCAGTTCTCCTTCAAGAGTCTGGCAGCTTCCAAGAGCAGAGGAAAGGGCCTACGTGACGATGAGGAGTGTGAAGTGGTTTTGTGTGGACAGTGTTGGTTTGTTCGGGCGCTGATTCCTGGGGCTGGGACAGAGGCAGAGGGGACTGGTGGAGCAATGGATGAGGGTGATAAGACAAAGGTGGGCTCTGTCCGCCAGGCAGCCTGCATAAGCCTTCCTTCTTGCTAACTGCGGGTGCTGTTTCCACTCCTTTAATCTAAGACATGTTCAACCTTGTTAGACAGCTGGAAAATTATTTAGAAATCCACAAAAATGTGAAAGAGATAGAGAAGCAGTGTAAAGTTGATGCAACTTCCCTCATAACAAGCATCAGGTAAGGCTGAGAGTTTGAAGTCCAGGCAGTGGGATGGCGAAGAGGATAATGTGCACTGTAGGTTGACAGTGACCTCAGGACCCTACTTCTATGTGGTCTCTCAGTTTACTTCAAGAAAGAAAGTGGGAGACTCCATAGTCTGTGGGGCTAACTGTTCTTGTTGTCTCTGCTGACCCTGCTGGTCCCTGGATGGAGCAGCTGTGTTGCTAAAAGCCTATGAGTTCAACAACCTGTCTGTCTGACTGGTTATGTGTGACTCTCTTTTTATATTTATTTATTAAGTATACAGTGTTCTGCCTGTATGCATGCCTTCTGGCCAGAAGAAGGCACCAGATCTCATTACAGGTGGATATGAGTCACCATGTGGTTGCTGGAAATTGAACTCAGGACCTTTGG
This sequence comes from Microtus oregoni, assembly GCF_018167655.1. Lineage (NCBI taxonomy): Eukaryota > Metazoa > Chordata > Mammalia > Rodentia > Cricetidae > Microtus > Microtus oregoni. Next base: position 1,650,846 of record NW_024543977.1, read on the forward strand.
AAGAGCAGGCAATGCTCTTAACCACTGAGCCATCTCTCCAGCCCTGTGTGTGACTCTTTATCCGTATGTCTGAAAAAATAGCCTTGTCAGAGATTCAGATTTGTTCATTAAGCTAACTGTCCTGGGTAACTTTCCCATGGATTATTTTAATGTTGTCGAAAACAGTCTTGAAAAGCCACAGGGCTCTATCACTCACACGATGGTTTTGGCTAATACAAAAATACATGTGCAACACACACCGTACAAAAGAAGAAGTTGAGCATCTTCGTGGCACATGCTCTTCTCGGCCTGAGATATGCTCTTTCTGCTCTTAGCTTTGTTTTTTGTGGTGGTCTTGTGGCTCTGACCCAGAGCTTTGCAAATCCCAGGTAAGAGTTTCACCTCTAAGTTCCATCTTCTGTCCTACGTTCTACTCTTTGTAACAAACTCCATGACTTCTGAGTTATTAGGGAAGAGAGGCTAAAAAAAAAAGAGAGAAAAATAAAGATATTATTACTTGATAAAGATTATTCTTACTAACTAAATAAAATTACACTAACCCCTCAATACCTTCTTAACTATTCTTAAATGTTTATTTGCCTTCTCCCTCTTTAAGCTTACTGCTGAAACTAGTAAAAGTTAATAGTAACTAATTGGGCTGCAGGAGTGGGAGCATGCAGAAGAATTGTTCTTTGGGCACATTGAGCTTGGGAAGACTAGAACAGGAAAACTAGCCAGAGATGAAATAGTTTCCTTTTCTTGCTAGCTGGACTCTGCACTTGGAGATCTTCTATACGCAGAAGCCTCCAGAAAAAGAGAGGATAACAGTGTTAGGGTGTCAGTGCCCTTGCTTCTAGGGAACTGATTTATGTCTAAACTATGGACAGCTGTTGCTTTAAAAAAAATTGCTAAACCAACCAACCAAATAAATAAATAAATAAAAATTACAAAGCCTCGTGGTAGTGGCATACGCCTTTAATCTCCACACTCCACTTGGGAGGCAGAGGCAGGTGGATCTCTGTGAGTTCCAGGATGCCAAGGCTACACAGAGAAACCCTGTTTTGAAAAACAAAAATTATTATAATGGTGGAGGGGATGCACATGTGCCTGTAGCAGTCAGGAGACAGCAGGCAGAAGTCAGTTTTTTTATTCTACTGTGTGGGTGCTTGGGCTTGAACTCACACCTTTGGTCTTAGTGGGAAATTCCTTAACCAATTGAGCCTACTTTTTCTAGAAAGGCTGTGAGAACAGGGTGATGGTGACACACACTGTTAGTCCCAGTACTTGGGAGGCTGAGGCAGGAGGATCTCTGAGTTCAAGGACAGCCTGGTCAACGTAACAAGCTCCAGGCCAGTCAAGGTTACATAGTGAGACCCCGTCTCAAAACGAAACAGAACAAAAATCAAAGAAACAAAAGACTATGAAGAACCGTGTTCTTGAATTTTTGCAGCTTCTCAATGTTTGTTACTTTCATCCCCATCCTAAAAAACCGAAAACAACAGAACAAAGAAAAACAGGGTCAGAAGGATCTTTAACTTGCTTTGAACCCTAAGCACTAACCTCGTAAGCCCTCTTTGATCTGTTCTAAGGATAAGCTGACAGGACTCTGATAGGCCAGCTTTATGTTGGAAGTCCTCTACTTAGGTCAGAACCATCAAAACATATCCATGGCGCTTCTCTTTCTACATGTGTTTCAGATGAAGTCGTTTGGGGGAAAATATGACCGAACCTTCATTGGATGGCTCCCCATTACCTTCCATGATAGTCCCCATGCCTGGCTTTTGATGATAATGGAGAAATGGAACTCTCCAGTTCTTCGCTGGTGCCAGTGATCTTCGGAGGATTATATAGCTTCCTTTCCTCTTGGTGCTGGCCCACGCGTGTCAGAACCATCTTCAGATTATAAAAATTATAAAATCCTCTTAGTAGGTTGAAACTATAATGGAAAGTGTTCAAATAGTCAGAATTCCTGAGGTTACCTCTGCTGTGATTATAGACACAGGAGTAGTTACCTGCAAACACCTGGTCTGGCCACACTTACTCATTTGTAACAAACTCAATGGCAGAAATAAATAAATAAATAAATAAATAAAAAACAACAAAAAAAAACCCACTTGCTACAGCATATGAAGTACTTTTTTTTTTTTTTTTGGTTTTTTTTTTTTGGTTTTTTGAGACAGGGTTTCTCTGTAGCTTTGGAGTCTGTCCTGGAACTCACTCTGTAGACCATGCTGGTCTCGAACTCACAGAGATCCACCTGCCTCTGCCTCCCGAGTGCTGGGATTAAAGGCGTGCGCCACCATCGCCTGGCCATGAAGTACACTTTTAAAATCACTTCTGATTGTAGAATTTTTTTTTCTATCTTGCAAAAAAAAAAAAAGAACAAAAAAAAAATTGTTAAGTTACATTGATTCATTAGCAACTGCCACAAACCCGAGACTCCTGTGAAATCCTTAATTGTGAATTGTACTTTTGTTCTTCATCCTGCAGAGCAAGGGAAAAGCAATCTTCATGTAACGTCCCTGGAAGATGCAGCATGCCGCCGGCCCAGGGAACGCCTGTCTAATGGACACAACCGGGCTCAGGTTTCCAAGCCTGCCCGAAATATCCCCAGGAGACACACGCTAGGTGGTCCCCGAAGTTCCAAAGAGATCCTGGGGATGCAAACGTCTGAGATGGATAGAAAGAGAGAGGCGTTCCTGGAGCATCTAAAGCAGAAGTACCCCCACCATGCCACAGCAATCATGGGTCACCAGGAGAGGCTGAGGGACCAGGTAGGAACACACTGCCAGTCATCTTGGTCTTGCTCATTCATTTAAAAATACTTTTAAAACTTAAAGCACTTATTCACCTGTGTGTACATATAAGTGTCTGTGTGAGGGTATGCAGTTCAGTGGTATGTGCGGATGTAAACCCATACATGGGCACAGAGGCTAGAAGGTGTTCTCAGGTGGCCTCCGCTGTCATTTTGCACTTATTTCCAGGATCGGTCTCCCGCTGAACCTGGGGCTGACATTTTCTCACTAGACTGGCAGTCAGCAAGCCCAAGTGATCTTCCAGTCTGTGTCCCCCTTGGAGCTGGGGTTACAGGCATGACACCGAGCCATTCCTCCAGCCCACTCAGTCTGCTTTGTTGTTGCTATTGCAGTGTTGAAATTAGAACCCAGGGCCTTGCCTATGCTAGGAAAGCATTTTTACATAGATTATTCATTGTTTTCTTAAAAAGAGATTTGTTCATTATTAGTACTATTATTATTATAACTACTACTATTACTATTGATGATGATGATGTTGATAATTTTTCTTTGTTTGACATGGGTTTCACTGTGAAGTCTTGGCTGGCTATGAACTCTCTACGTAGATCAGGCTGACCTCAGACTTACAGAGTTCTGCCTGCCTCAGCCTCACAAGAGCAAGGATTAAAGGCATGCACACCATGCCCAGCCTGTTATTAATGTTTTTATTTGTGTGCGTGTGTGTCTGAGTTTATGTGTACTCCCTGCATACATGTACTTACAGAGGCCAGAGAGAACACTTGTGAGCTGCTGTGTGGGTACTGGGAACCAACCTGGGTCCTGTACAAGAGCTGTCTAATGTTCTTAGGCCTTGAGCCTTCTTTCCAGCCCCTCACAGCTCATTCTTTAATGAGCAAGATGACTTTGGGGTTCAAAGTGAAAAGATCAATGGGTGTTCTTGTCATGGAGTTGTTCCTGATTCCTGGCTTAGCTATTGTCTTCCTAAGCAGCATATCAAGAGAACAGAAAAGTCTGACCCAAAAGGAAAGCTCACAAATCAAACAGTTCTCCCCAAATGAGCTTCTTTTCAACCACAAATGCATCAAATGCATAGGGCATGAAGGATTTTGTTTTCTGAGTGAGACATCGTGCAACTGCACTTCATCCTGAGAACACTTAAGTGCTTGGCACAGTGAATGAATGAATGAGTGAATGGGTGAATGAATGAATGAATGAAGGCAAAAATCTCTGAGGACACTTCAAGGTAAATAGAGCATCTACGAATAGACTTGTGACAAGCCTCTTCAAGCTGACCTCAGACTTTTTGCTCCTGTTCTTTTTACTTCTTTGGTAGAAATCACAGATGCTTTTTTTTGCATCCTTGCTTTCTGCTGTCTTCAGCTACCTGTTTTCTCTGGTTATCTTGACAGCCACAAAGATATCACCCAGCTGCGTGGCACAGGGTTTTATTGTTCCTGGGCTGTGTGCAATTACTTTTTAGCAGACTGAGCGGGTTTAGGGTCACAGGAGATGTGTGGCTTCCTCTGGGGCCCTCTTATCAGATTGACCTTTGAGGCTGGAGACTGCCTGGAGGGGAGCAAACCGAGAGCCCTCTACCAGTATTTCAGTGGGTGGAGAGCAGGTAGGGGAGGGCACTACAGACTTCCAGGGGCTGAGGCAAGCTCCATGTTTTTAGTCTTCTGTCTGGACAGTTAGATGCCACAGTTCTGTCTAAGTCATTCAGCTTTTGATTATTCATAGAAATGGGTGGGGGCATCATGTGGTACAGTTTCAGTTCACAGTTTGCCCTTAGTTCCATTTCTCCCTGAAGTGGACCGTCCTCTAAGGACTCTATCAGACTGCCTAAATCTGTGAAATATGCTTTCTTTTTCACATTCGATTTCCTTCTCCTTTGTATTGCAAAAAGGCAGACTGTGGGCTGAAGAGGAAATGGGAAACTTCACTGACCTAAAGATGGGCAGATAACCCACTCCTGTGTAAGGAAGGAGGGCTACATTTCCTTTGAAGGAGGCTCGGCAGCTCTGATGTGCTTTTGAGCAATAGGATAGTGTTTTTTTCTCTTTGTCTCTGTTTTGGGAAATATTATAATTGATACAAAGCTATTCATATGGAAGTATCTTAAACTCAGTAATGATTACACATCAAGGAAAAGCTGGGATTGAACAAAAGAAGTGTGAACGGGGAATCCTTGTTTATTTATTCCACTATTCTAAATGATAAAGGTCGTGGCCTGTAAGTTTGTTTTTTGTTATTATTGTTTGTTCATTTCTTTCTTAGACAGAGTGTCACTATGCAGTCCTGGCTATTCTGGAACCCCTTATCTAACCAGGATGGACTTGAACTCACAGGGATCCGTCTATTTCCTGAGCCACATGCCAGGTCCAGGGCTTGTAAGTTTAGAGTAAATCTTGTCACACACAAGGTACACAAGGGACAGTACACTTGAAGGGGATGGAGAGAAGGGTAGAAAAGATAAAAAATCTGTGTTAAATGGGAAGGGAAATGGGTTAGTGGCCTACGATACTGACCTACTGTCCCCAACAACACCTCCACCTCCACTGAGCTATGAGGTGACCTCGCAGCTGTTCTTTCCTGGTGAGAACAGGGGCCAAGTCCCATCCCTACCTTTTTGTGTTCTGTGCTGACTATCTAAAAAAGGGAGACTTTGAAGGCCACATCTGTGTGCACTCAGGCTGCTTCTGAGGTCGTGTCCATCCCAACAGCAGAGGAGCGTTGGGGGACTTGGGACATTTCATCTGACTTCTCCTCCCTTGTCTCTCACCACCCCTGAGTATCTTCCTGCCTCGCTGTGTCCACAGACCTTCTGACTGTGGCTTTTCCTGTGGAGGAAGTCAAATAACACCATCTGATGCCCATCTCTAGACTCTGAGCCTCTAAATACCAACTACTCCTTTGTGGGCTGTAGTCCTGGCTGCCTCCCCAGCATGGCTGAAGGAAAGTCAAAAATGATATATCTGGCATTTTAGATGCCAGCCTGGTAGTAGGAATCCAGGAATCTTCTGATTCCTTGCTATCAAACACAATGGAAAGAGGAATGTGCCCCTGCTTCAGAATCTTAGTTTAAGTACTAGAATATTCCTAATAGAGAATTTAAAACTTAGGTTTAATTTTTAAAAAATTATTATCTCACATTTGTGTGTACACACTCAAGTATGGAGGTCAGAAGTCAGCTTTGTGGAGTTAGTCATTTCCTACTGCCTCTCTCTGGGTTCCTGGTAGAAAATGTAGGTTGCCAACCTTGTATGGCAAGCACCTTCACGGATGAGCCATCTCCCTGGTCCTGCATTTGAGCTTCTTATTTATTTATTTAGGCCCTGCATTTGAGTTTCCTATTTATTTATTTCCTATTTGTTTGTTTGTTTAGGCCCTGCATTTGAGTTTCCTGTTTATTTATTTATTTATGTGCATTGGTGTTTTGCCGGTATTAGTCTGTTTGAGATTGTCACATTTTCAAGAACCGGAGCTACAGACAGTTGTGAACCACCGTGTGGGTGCTGAGAATTGAATCCAGGTCCTCTGGAAGAACAGTCAGTGCTCTTGGCTGGAGAGAGCCATCTCTCCAGCCCCGCATTTGAGTTTTTAAAACTATGAATTCATTTTCTTGACTCTCAATTATTGAGAAGCTGAAAGATTACCTTAAGGTCCATCCAAGTCCTTAAACTATGCAGGTGCGCACTTTGCAGCACAATGCATGTTTGCAGAAGAATGACTGCACCTTTCTGTCTCCCTCCGCATTCTTAGGTCTTTTCAAACAGCTACTCAGCTACTTAGTTCTTATGTGTGTACACATGCGTATGAAGGTATGTGGGTGAGCGAGCATATGTGTGAGGGTGCCAGGACAACTTGGAGGAGCTGGTTCCCACCTCCACCTCATTGAGGCCTTCTGGCCACTGTCCCTACCTGTCCTGGAGAACTGTAACTATAGTCGCTTGTCACCACGTCAGACTTTTTATGTAGGTTGCAGGAGTCACTTGCACTTTGACCCCTGAGCCATCTCTAGACTCTTTTGGGCTTTTTTTTTTTTTTTTTTTTTTTTGGTTTTTCGAGACAGGGTTTCTCTGTGGTTTTGGAGCCTGTCCTGGAACTAGCTCTTGTAGACCAGGCTGGTCTCGAACTCACAGAGATCCGCCTGCCTCTGCCTCCCGAGTGCTGGGATTAAAGGCGTGCACCACCACCGCCCGGCCTCTTTTGGGCTTTTTTAATTGGGCAGGGCCATCAGACAGGGGGCCCCATTGCCTGACTGTGGAGGGCAGAGTGTGGTTGGAGTGCAGCCATCAATATAGGCTAATTGTGGAATTTGGCACTGATGACTTATTTTTCTCAGTCATGGCTTAGTGAGATAGCAACTCTTATAAAGGAAAACATTGAATTGGGGCTGGCTTGCGGTTCCAGAGGTTTAGTCCATTGTCACCATGGTGGGGAGATTGGCAGCACACAGGCAGACATGGTGCTGGAGAACAGCTGAGAGTTCTACACCTGGGTTCACAGGCAGCAGCAAGAGAGAAAACCACAGGGCCTGACGCAGGCTTTTGAGATCCACAAAGTGACACACTTTCTCCAAAGCGACGTCTCCTAAATCCTTTTAAGTAATGCCACTCTCTGGTAACCAAGCATTCAATTCTATGAGCCCATTGGGGCCATTCTTATTCAAATACCATAAGTGGGAAATTTGAGGCAAGTAGCTGTGGAACAAGCTTTCAGGGTTGGAACAGGGTTGTTTCTCAGTGACAGTGCTTTCCTAGTCTGAATGAGATTTAATAACTAGCAATGTGCAAAAAATGAGAAAGAAGAAAAGACGAAAGAAATACTCGTTGTTTGCAAAGTCGATTTGACCCACACATTTAGCAGTTAGGGTCTTGTGTTCTCTGAGAACGGTGTTAGGAAATGATTCCGTGTACCTCAAAGTGTGAAGATCAGCTCATGGAGGGAGCTGTTCGCAGGGAAGAATTTCACACTGAGATCAGAAGTTGCTGCAGTCTCAGAAGGATGAGGGACCCCTGTTTCCCTGGTTAACCTCTGTGTCCTCGAGGTCTCACCTATGGCAAGGATCCTGATAGATGGCATTCTTCTGGAGTAGGGAGGTCAGAGAGATGATGCCAGACAAAAATCGAGCAGCCTAGGAAAGGTGGAAGTGGACTTTGGAGAAGAACATCAGTGGATACAAGGAGAGGGAAGCCAGGTTGTGCTAACAGAGCCTTGAATGCCAGCAGAAAGTGTGGATCCATGGATCTGAGCCATGGTGTGGAATCATACTAACAGCAAAGTTTCAGAATCACCTTTCAGTGATATGTGGGAGGGTTGATGAAACTGGTTGGTAGCAGCCTTGGTGTCCAGACAGATCTGCAGTGATAAGGTCCAGGGTGGCAGCTATGGTCTGGAACCTAACCAGAGATACATACGGACATACCAGACTTTAGGAACGAGACAAGGACAGTAACAGACTGGAGGAGAACAAAGGTACAGGAAAGACTATCACAGGTTCAGAGGAATAGATGTAAACCTTGATTTCAGAAGCTGGAATGGTGGCACACACCTTTAATCCCAGCACTTGGGAGGCAGAGGCAGACAGATCTCAGTGAACTCAAGGCTAGCGTGGTCTCTACATGATGAGTTCCAGGACACACAGGGCTACACAGGTCCCCTGCCTCCACCGTCCATCCATCCACTCAAGAAATGAAAAGACCTGGTTTTGGGTTTCATTCTATTTTTTAGCTTGTGCAAGGTCCAAGTAGTCCATGGTGCTCGGAAACATTTAGACACTGGAGAGCTGGGAAAGAGGGGCTGAGAAATGTCTGAGTTTGTGATGCTCTACTGGCTGTGTAAGCATTAGGACCTGAGTTCGGATCCCCTGCAGACAGACAGCCAAGCATTGTCTGTAACAAGGGGGAGGTGGGAAGCAGTGGTGAGCTCAGTGAGTGACTGTGTCTCAACATAGAGGGGAGATACGCAACACCAACCTCTGACCTTCACGCGTGCATGCACACACACACACACACACATGCACGTGCACACCCCCAACATACACACACAAACCTATTCACAGATACTACACACACAGTCACACACATAAAAATGAACGGGAAAAACGGGGAGTGGGAAGGTACCATTAGTAGTAATAACGAGAGGACAGAACTGACGTCATGGTGTCAGCCCTTGCGGTCTTGTTGATGGGGATGACTTGGGTGGGGACGCCTCCGGTCTGGAGCCTGTTCAATAGCGTTTGGAAGCATCTCTTTGGAGCCTCTGAGGCCGGCTCTCCCACAGCCTTACTGCAACCCCACTTCACATTCTCATCTCAGTGTCTTTGGCTTAGCTGAGCTGCTCTTTCTCTGTCCTCCCAGTTCCCTTATCTGTAGTTTTCCAGGGGCACCACAAGCATGTCTTTGTGGAAGGGTAAACCTGAGCCTTGCTTGTTCTGGTCTATGGGATGGACCTTTGAACTAGGGCTGATTTTTGAGAGTGTGGGGCAAATAGCAGGCATTGCCCTGCCAGTTCTTACTCCATCTTACTCCAAAGAGGTATTTTTGCACGAATGGCATGTGCAATGGCTTGGTTTCCTGAGCCTTTATTGGCATTGCTCCTAGGTCAGCGATGCTGCTTAGCCGGCACCAAGATGCTGAGGCTGAGCAGGTGTGGGAAGGACAGGAAATGAAGTGAAGCCATGGCCCAAATGTGCTGAGAGAGGACTGAGCAAGCCTGTATTTTATGTCCCCCTTGTTTTTCTCCTACTCCGTTTCTTTGCTCCTTCCTTTTTCTGTTTTCAGATTCTTCAATGGAACCAGAACTCTCTCCTGTGCAAAAGCACGCTAAATATAAAATGTGTGAGAAGTGTTACTGTTTAAAGACCCAGTCCTTTCCCCTACTACTCCATGACACATCCGTGTTTCCTTCTTGTTAGGAACAGCACTTTCATGTCCTGTAAGCTAGTAGAGAGCAAGCAGTTTCTCTCAGGTCTCTTTTTTTTTCCATTATTTATCAAGAATCAGCTCACATTTCTCTTTTCAGGTAATCTTATTGTTTTTAGCTTCTATCTTCAGTAATATCCTTTCCTGGGTTTTAAAAATTATCTTGTCTTTTATAATTTCTTTAATTGAGTTTAATTTTTCAAAAGCTTTAATTTTGCACATTTGACTGTTTTTGCTGCATTTTTGGAACATGTGTTTGCCCGATTCCCATGGAGACAAGAAGAGGATGTTGGATCCCCTGGAACTGGAGCTACAGGTGGTTGTGAACCAGTATGTGGGTGCTCAGAACTCCAGGTCCTCTACACGAGCCACAAATGCTCTTATCCGCTGAGCCATCTTCCCAGCCCAAGTTTAATTTCCAATGGTATTTTCAGTTGTTTATTTTTTATTGTGTGCATATGTACATGCACTATGGTGTAACACGCAGAGGTCAGAAAACAAATTGCACAAGTCAGGTTTCTCCCTCTGCCATGTGTCCTCTGTGGCTCAAACTCAGGTAGTCAGTCTTGGCATCAGGCACCTTTACCGACTGATCCCTCTCACCAGCCCCAAATGAGGTTAAATTTAATATTTCTCTGTGTAGCCCTGGCTAGCCTGGGATTTGCTTTGTAGCCCAGGCTGGCCTCAAACTTGTAGCGATCCTTATGCTGCCGCCTGCTGCGTGCTAAGACGATAGGCATGCCCCGCCACTCCCAGAGTCCGTCTGGATCTTCACAGGAGAGTTTACATGTTAACATTAAGCACATCATCATCACTTCATTTTAACTTCTCTCAACTCTGTCTGCTCATCTCTGATCACATATGGCTCAGGCTAGGTAAAGCCTGACAGGCACTTGAGTTTACTGCTGTTGGCAAGTGTGTTCGACATGGCAGCAAGCGACTCCAGGTGAGATGACTTACACGCCTAGAGTCCAGTGGGAATTGGATCCTACGCCCAGAAAACCAGACTGCACACATGCAGCCTGCAGTTATGAGATCCGTCAGTCAGGGCTCTGTGGAGCCAGAGTAGAAATAGGAAAATGCTCTCTCATCGGGAGAGCTCAGCCATTGCTCTTTAAGCCTTCTGCTGATTGGATTATGGAGGGCAGGCTGCTTTCTTCACACCCTAATGACTGATGGGCGTCACATCTCAGACATTCCTTCACAGCAAAACCGAGGCGGGTGTTTCAGGGAACTCCTGGGCACCTCCGCTTAGCCAAGTGGCAACTCAGAATTAACTGTCCCCCGGTACCTTTAAGTAATAGTAAAATGAGACTGTGTGATTTCGAAGAGAAATCAACGCCGTCCCACCACAACCAGAGCATCAGGGTCAGCTGGGGTGAAGGGTTTCCAGGGTTGGCCTCCACCATCTCCCTCAGAAGTTCAAATGATGTTTTTCTTTTTCTTTTTTTTTAATATTTACTTATTATGTATACAATATTCTGTCTGTGTGTATGCCTGCAGGCCAGACCACATTACAGATGGTTGTGAGCCACCATGTGGTTGCTGGGAATTGAACTCAGAACCTTTGGAAGAGCAGGCAATGCTCTTAACCTCTGAGCCATCTCTCCAGCCCTCAAATTCTGTTTTTCTTATGATGACACTGAAGTATGATTTCCAACTACAGAATACGTCCTTGCTTCTTTTAGTGGCCATCAGTGTTTCTTTGGATGAGGTTGCAGTGATTTCTAGAAAGAGCAGGGTTTGTTTCATGAGATCTCGTCTTCATCCTTGCTGTCTGCCTGCTCTGAGGTTATGAGGGCTGAGCCGTGAGTTAGGATGTATCAACGCGCTCTGCAGTCCATGCTGACCCCGAGCTAGAGCGATGCCTTCCCTCTGAGCAGCCCCTGTTGCCAATGCTACTTACATCTTAGACTGTCCATGGATGGACAATCCCAGAACCCAGGCATCTCTTCACTCGGAATATCAGGAGAATCCACAATAAGTCTGTTTACCCTTTGTAATCTAATAAGGATTTTGAAGTTAGCTACGGAAGAACCCCACTTGGCCTGGCTGAATTTACTGAGGATTTTCACATCCCCTATCTGGAGTGGGCTTACTAAGCTAGGGGCAATGCTATCTGTAGTTAAACACGGGTATTCTGAGGTCAAATCTTGGGCCCTCCCAGATTTATATCGAGACTCCAACACCTTGTTTCTGGGCAGACCCACCCAACCCAATCCCTTTGAGCCTTCTACACTCACAATGGGAATGGTCTTTCTTGCATCTCACTGGAGCTGGGAAGCTTACAGGAAGTATGGGCACTTTATTTAACAGAGGAAGTATCCGCTGAAGTACCTTTACCTGAGTGACAGCTTCTAAGGCGTAGGTAAGAAACCTCTTCTAGCAGGCCATGGGCACCCTGATTTTTCAGAGGCTTTATTTCTGAGAGCACTTCGGATAAGGCATAGACTTGTTGAAACAAACTCAAGAGTGTGATTTGCTCTCCTGAATCAATTATAGATGACTGTGCTGTCACTAAATTTAGAAACAAAACAGTCTATTGTATTAGTTATTTTTCTTCTGATCACAACGGAGGACCTGATATAAGAACCCACTTAGAGAAGAGATTTATTTGGGTTCGTGGTTTGAAGCAAACATTATTGTGGCGGAGAAGGCGTGTATGCTCAGGCAGCTATGGTGTGGAAACTCGAGGCTGCTTCCTGGTGTTCTGGCCGAGCAAGGAGGAAGGAAGGGGAAGGAGTACAGATAGCGGAGAGCGGCTGAAGCGCAGCCCGTGGGGCAGGGGATCTCCAGGCCCCACCAGTTACCAGCTTCCCCCAGCTTGGCCCTACCTCCTGAAGGTGCCTGGGCCTCTCAAAACAGCGCCCCCTGCTGGAGACTAACCATTCAGACACACGAGCCTGTAGGAGACACTTTACGTACAAACCTTTACATTATTTTTGTGTGTGTGTGTGTGTGTCTAAACTTGGTTGTTGGTTTAGTGAGATCAGGATACTTTTAAAGTGGTAGGCAGCTCTGGGCTTCTCTCATCTGGGGACTCTAAGAGAAGTCCTTATTGGTCGGGCTACCTCTAATGAAGTCTTGGCATCTGTGCCAGCCTTCATGTGCTGACCTTATTGCTAAGATTGCTGGCGCATGAAACTAAATCCGCCAAGGTTCCCACATCCAGTAATGATGTCATCTCTAGCATTTACCTCTGCTTGCCTGCCTGTGAATGGGTTAATCCTGGCTTTTGCCTCCGACTTATTTTTGTAATTATCCCTTGTGCCTTTCACATGCTGAATTTTTTTTTTTTTGAATGTCTTTCCAAAGCTTGATGTGAGTAAGCAAAAGCTGAGATACTGTCATTTCCTAAGTAAGCCAAAGGGAAGATCTGGCCCATTATAGGCACTCTGCCTGCTGAATCTACGTTCACATGCGCCTCTCTAACAGAACCTCGAGGAATAACTGTAATTGAATAGTGCCTCCACTCCATCTGGAGATTCCACCAAATCAAACCCAGATCTGGTTCTTTCTTGATTTTGTTTGTCTCATGTTGTGTTTGTGCCCCATTGGGTAAAGCACAGGCATGGGTTTCATCTGGATGCATTTTCACCGCACAGAGGCAGTAATTGACTCTCTGACAATAGGCTTGCCTCCCAGGAGTATTCCAACCCAAGCTGTCATATTAAACCCGGCTAGTTCGTGGTTCCCTTCAAAGGCAATGTCCCATCTGTTGACTGTGCACTGGGGCAATGCAGAACTCAGAATTTTCAGTGGATGGGATCCAAACCCCTTTCTGTTTCCTAACAGGAAGAGCCGTTCTGAGTTTTTGGAGCCAGTGCTCTGCTCTCTGCAGAAGACAGCATGAGTGTGGCCCGCTGTAAAGGCTAACGCTTGCTCTCTGGCCTCTGAGGGCAGCTGCTGCTGAGCCTGGTGCAGTTCGCCGCAGGATGCTAGGGAGTTAGGGCAGGCACTGCTGCATCCAGCACCGTGGTATTGTGTCTGATCCCATCAGTCTCACGGAAGCCCTTTATGCTGTGGCTCCTGACAGCCCATGGTTCGTGAACTCCTGTGGGTTTGAACCAAGTCCACGTAAACCTTTCCAGTTCCTGGAGCTCACCAGTTTTAAAACTGGAAAACACAAGGTTTCTGCATTACATTTGGTAGTGGGAAGAAAGAATGATGAATTCAGCATTATAACCAAGAGGGTTTGGGAACAAATTGACCAAAAATGTGTCCAAATCTTTTGGTAGTTGGAAAAGATTCCATTAAAAAAATTGAGATGGTGGAGAGATGGCTTAGAGTTTAAAAGCATTTTCTGATCTTAGGACCCAGCACCAGTTCTTAGCACCAACATGGTGGCTCACAGCTGTCTTTATCTCCAGTTCCAAGGGATCTGATGCTGGTTTCTAGCTTCTGCAGGCTATGACCACACACACGGGACACATACAGGCAGAGAAGCTAGCAAAGAACTTATACACAGATTAAAAATAACTTAAATCTTTTTCAAATGTGAGGTAGTGAAAACTGCAGAAGTGCATAAAAGCTTGTGTGTCTTTTAGAGCAGAGCATGCCCCCAAATCCTCAAATAGATGCTCAACGCTAATCCGGTTACCTCCATAAACCTGGGGACATGCGCGTGCATGCCAGGAAAGGGTTAAACTTTTCCCTGCACCTCCTCCTCTGTAGCCACAGGCCACTGGAAATGCAGGCAGCTGCACAGGCACACACAGACACAGGCACTCAGGTAAGGAACCTGTTTTGCAAGTTTTCCTGGTTAAAAGTAGGTAGGGGGTTGGTGGGAGAGCCGAGCCGGGAAAGCCTTAGAAATGTGGATTGAAGATTTTTAAGAACCTGAGTTTTCAAAGTAACTTTGCCCAACAGGGAAGGGAGAGGCGCACATGTGCCACTGAGACTCCCCCCCCCCCCCCCACTGATTAAGTGCATTGTTAGACAGGGAGGGGCAGATTAACGAATGCCTATAATTTTGATCATTGTTTTCTGCAAAACAGCTCAGGCTTTGAAAATGAAGCCGCCGTTCTCGGCTTCGTTGCTGCCAACAGCACAAATTACAGCGTGCAAAGATCCCAAGCCCCTCTGAAAAGGTTTCATTAATGAACAATTTCGGATGATTGTTTAAGTCTTTACTTGACAGGTAACGTTGGCATGTAGGCAGGTGGGGTTAGGGTTTCCATGGAGATTTATGATGTCATGCTTGAAAGAGCATGTCAAGACAGCCAGTTTAACAAGTAGTTGCTCAGAAAGTCCTATAGGCTACAAGTAGGCTTTATGCAAATGAGGAGAGTTTCACTGGGAAAAACTGCAAAAGAAAACAGCAGAGACATGGAGGGGGGCTTACCTGGCAGCTCTGAAGGAGGATGACCCGGCAGTCCATTGGAAACGGAAAGTTCCAGAAGATGAACTAGAATTCCTCCTTTCACTGTCACCTCACCTGTGGAGTGCTCGGGACAGGTAAATACATGGCTTTTTCTTTGTTGTTTCTTCTTCCAGTTATTGCTAAAAGATTATTTGGAAACACTGTGGTCTGCTCTAAGCATTGTTCTCTTGGCAGGAAGAATGGAGTCTATAAGCATGGCTTTCCCACACAGGGTGTTCCAGCTCCAGGCCTGTTTTAAGGGCTTTTTGTTGTTGTTATTGAATGAACTGAGATTTTTGAATAGAGCTGAAAAACAAGTGATGTATTATACATTATGCTGATTGCAGCAATGCACAATGCTGTAAGAACCACGGATAAGGGCAGATAAGGACTTAGAGAGTGGCTGAGAACGGAGATATTACATGCATTTGTTGACCATTTCCAGATGCCCAGTGTGTGGTGGGGGGGCAGGGGCGTGTGTGCATCTTAAGCTAAGGCTCATGCAGTTCCGGATTTTAATTTTGTAAAATATGAAAAATAGAATTCTTGGAACACCCCAGAAATACTACGGGAATCATTTACAAACTGCCGTTTTGTTTGTGGGTGCGCCTGCATGATTTTTCATAAACACATTTTCTAGGACCAGAAAAGACTAACCATACTGCAGTTCTTAGTTTGTAGACGTTTAAGAAAATAGTTGTGAACAGGAAGAGGACAGATGAAGACTCCGTGGGAGAAGAGAGAGATGATGGTGGTTCAAAAGCTTGCTCTGAACCGTCACTTAGGCGGTGGGGTTAGGTGGACAGTCCAGTAAGCCCTTGCGTGTAAGCCCCCCAGGTTGTCAGAATCAGCAGTCAACCAACAGCAGCTCATCCCTGGGTGTTTGTTAACTGTTTTGTGTCTTCAAGGGAACACAGAGAAAACTCATTGTCTCTTTCCTGTAAAGCATGGATCAAAGCTCGGGCTCAAGCTACCTGGGACATGGGAACTTAAAACTTTTGAGACAAAAAAAAAAAACTACTTAAAAGCTAGCAGTAGGCTTTAAAATGTTTGGAATATGTAAGCCCGGAATATGAAATCCTGCAGTCTGAGAATGTGGATTAGCACCGGAATTGGCATTCAGTGAAATGTTGTTTTCAGTTGGTGCGGACGGTGACAAAGGAGCCCTGGTCTCCTCACTCACTAGCTCTGTGACTTTGGCTACGTAAATTCATACCCTTAAGCCTCCATTTTCACCTCGTACAGTGAGGGTGGCGGTCACGATGCTGTAGAGCAACTCTGAGCTTCGATGCCTCACACATGATGGGTCGTTTTTACTTAGAGACACGAGGTTACAAAGAGTGTGATTGCAAAATTCTTTCTCACTCCTCTTTTCTATACTTCTTGTTATTACAACAGCCAAGTAAAGACTTGTAGATGAGCATCTCTGACTCAGAAGATGAAGGAAGAGAATATGATACATTTTTGTAGATCCAGTATCGTTCTGTGTTACAAATATAGAGAACATGTTTGTCAAAGGAACAAGGATATATATATTTATAATATATATTAATATATATTTTAATAGTGCTTGTGCTACTTATAGAGAACTGACTGCAGTCATATAAATTTACTTTTTACTGATAAAATGCTCACTGGAGCTCAGGTTACTGTAAACACTCGTATTTTGAAATTGCATCCACCTCACACTTTCTGGGCCCACTCATGGGTTCCACACGGTCCAGGAGTTTCAGGCAGTGACTCTTTGCTAGCTTTTATTCTAGAATCTGCCACCTCCTCTCTTGTCTCTATTCCACATGTCTGAGCAGCTCATAATTATTCTGCATTGTTTGAGTGCAAGAGACAATCTGGTTTTTATTGTGTTATTTTTAGCCATGGGACTTTTTATTATTTGTTGTTGTTTGTTTGAGGCACGACCTTGCACGTAGCCCCCCCCCCCCCCCATATCCTTGAGCTCACTATGTAGCCTTCTTAGCTGGTCTCCATCTCATGAACCATCTCTTGGGTGCGATGATTACAGGTGTGTGCAGCATCTGGCTCTTGAGTAACAACAGCATCTGTAGTCCAGGGGAAAAAGTCTGGTAGTTCTGGGTTTCCTAAGCACCTTCAAAGTTCCCGGTTTTCAGAGCTGCCGAGGTCTGATGCTGTGGGATAGGCTCTTGGCAGGAGCTTGGGTGGACTCTGAGAGTAGATTCTAGAGTTGCTGGCTTTGACACCTGAGCTGCTGCAGCCCTGAATAGTGCACTATAGGGTAATGCTAGTGGTCAGGTGAATCTTGCTTGCTGGCTGACTCCAGCTTCCAGTCCCATGTGGGGACCTGAGGAAAATCTCTCTCTGGTTATTTTATCTCAAGAGACAATCTACAAATCCAAAAGTAAATCTTCATTTCATAAGAGAGTTATGCCAGCTGAGAGGTTTCACCCAAGGTAGAGAGTTCGCCTAGCATGAAATCTACCAGCAACAGGGAGCCAAAGCCTCAGCTAGATTTAGAATCACTAATGAATATTCGTTTTCTTTTTACCTGGCAAACCTCACAGTCGCTCTGCTCTCTGTTACACTTATTGTTGAGACTGAAGTTGTGTTGGATAAGTAAACAGCGGTTGTGTACTGCAGGCTGGAATGTGGCAGCAGTCGGTGGAAGGTTCAAAGTCAGAGAGGGTAGAGTCTAGGCACTTGGGACCAAATTCTGCCCCCCCCCCCCCCCCCCCGTCACTTACCTGTAGCACAAGCTTTCGGTTGGAGGGCGTTCATTTGCTAGTCAGATAGAGCAACTGAAGGTCACCTTTTTTTTACCATCTTATGGGTGGAACTCACACCCTCCCACATGCCGGGCAAGTGCAGTATCACTGACTGATGTCCCCAGCCTGAGGTCTTAAGTTTTAAAAGCCTCTTAGTAAAGGAGTTAGTAGTCTTACATATTGCATTATTGCCCTACAAATCTTTTATTTATTTATTTATTTAAAAAGGAATGTACTAGAATGTCCTAAAAAAGCGTATCAGGGAGTTCTTCGCAGCTGACTGTGGAGGAGGTGGAAGAGCCTGTTCTGTGTGGGAGGACAAAGCTATTCTAGATGCTGATTACAGTTGTTATTTACTGCTGAACTTCATCAGGAGCACCCCAGTTTACAGCGTGTGGGTGTGCACACCCCTGTGCGCGCATTTGTCGGCTGTTGATCCTGAGCCTCATTTGTGCTGGGCAAGCTGTCTACCACTGTGCGGCCCAGCCAGTCCCAAACATCTGTGTTCTGAAGCTATTGAAGAGTGGTTTCTAAATTTTGAAAAAACTATCTTGTTTATTTTTGAGACAGGGTCCATCTCTGTAGCCCAGGCTGGTCTCACACTCATGATCTTCTTACATGTTGGCATTAGAGGCACATAGCACCATGCCTGATTTCTCCAAAACCTCCTTGTTTCAGAGACACTCATCACGAGAAAGCCCTCTCATGACAGGTGACTTGGCCATGGCTTGTTCATCTGGCGGGTGGCCACTGACAACACAGACAAGGTAGAGGAAGTAGAAAGATGTACTCGCCCGAGCATCACCAAACTGCTCTTAATTTCTTCAATTGTTCTACAGGATGCAACCCTTCCAGGGGGACCAAAGTTGGGGCCTATTGTTATTGTACATTGTTAAGCATAAGGCCTGTGAGTTTTGAACCACTTCTTGTTTTAATGTGAATTTCCCCATAGGTCTTTACAAAATCAACTACCTTCTTCATAAACCTCCTGACTTTTACATTTAGCCTTTAACATTGGAGGAGAGGAAATATGGAGGACTGGATTTTCATTTTTCTTCTTGATAGAGATGTAAGATTGAAGTAAGCATATCTTTCTTCTTTTCTCCTCTTCTGCTCCCCTCTTTCTCTTTCTCCTTTTTTTTGGGGGGGGGGCATTCTGTAGATGGGACCTAGGCCTCAAACATCCTAGGCAAGTTTACCCAGACAAGTGCTATGAAATATTTAATCTCTTCCCTTGATGTTTATAACCAGTGGCATAAATTCTTTTTGGTTTATGACAACTGGGGCCTCAGAAAACTTTGGAACTGTGGGCTGTGGTAGGGAGAATAAAATCAAGGCAGCCCTAGCAGTAACAAAGCAAGAATCCTGGACCAGCTTTTTCCTGGTCTCTCGGCTGTGTTTGCTTCGGAAAAGAGACTAAATACACAAAAGAATGAGAGATGAGATTCCTGACGGTCTGACCAGGAAGAACAAACATAAAATGTTACCACGTAGAGAAATCCTACGTGACCCTGAGTTCTGTTAGCCCAGCGCCCAGCGGCTGTTAGGATCTGAGGCTCTTTTCTATGTGCATCGTGGTGACACACTGCGTGACTTTATCATTGCATAGTTATTGTACCTCCCATTCCTGGTTGGTCCTAATTAAGGGACAGAGGTGATACTGTGCCTCTCACCCTCAGTTCCTTTAAGGTTAACAAATGCGGGTAATCACATTGACTCCATTAAACTGACAGCAGCAGGCTTCCTTAGGATTGTGAGCCCTGATCCCCAGACTGTTGGCTCTGCCACTTCCTGCTTAGATCACACAGGATGGAAAAAGCAAAGACCACATTGGGGATGTCTGTACTGGAAATCCATGTGGAACTGTGGATCCTTCAGAGAAGACTCGCTTTGACCATTCTCCTGCTGCTCAGCAGCGAAGCAGGCTGCTTTCTTAGCTGAATCGGGAGTAGCCAGAAAGCCGCCCGGGATAGTATCATGGTCTTCTTTTCTCTTTGATGCTGAACTGTTGTGAATACATTCAGGGCATCAGGAGGCCATCACATCCCATTTTCTGTGTAGTCGTTAGTGAACACGGCATAGCTGTGGTTTGGGTTTCCATTCTATGGGAGAAAATTGGTTGTGTAATTGTCTCTTTGAATTTTGCATGAAGGAAGTTGCATGGATTCCCTTCTCCAGTGGCGTTAGTATTTAATTCCTTTCTTACATTAAGTTTTATGACTGTTGAAGAAACTGCCTCAACTGACTGCCTAGTGAAAGACAATTTTCAGTCTCTTCTTTGTGCAGTGTATGTGTGTCCATGTATGCACGTGTACGTGTGTGTATGCATGCGTGTGTATGTGTCCAGGTGTGTTTGAGTGTGCGTATGCATCCGTCAATGACTATGTATGCATGAATGTGTATGTTGCATTGAGTAAGTGTGTATGTGGTGTATAGCATAAAGTGTCTTAGAACAATTTTGTTTTAACAGCAATTATGGGAGTGGTCCCATATCTTGATGTGGCCCTTTTATAATTGTGTTTAGATTTCTGCCTTTTTGTGAGCACTGTTGTGAGAACTACTGAAGTGACCCTCCTTGTAATATCACATCCAAAGGACAAATTTCTGGAAGTCAAATCAGATTGTTGGTGTTGAAGGATGTCACCCATTTTTACTATGTTGATCCTCCCAATCCAAGAGCAAGGGAGGTCCTTCCATTTTCTGGTGTCTTCTTCAATTTTGAGACAATGGGGATGTTCTATCGGGAACTCACCAAGGCCAGCTGGCCTAGGTCTGAAAAAGCATGGGATAAAACCGGACTTGCTGAACATAGCAGACAATGAGGACTACTGAGAACTCAACAACAATCGCAGTTGGTTTTTGATCCTACTGCACGTACTGGCTTTGGGGGAGCCTAGGCAGTTTGGATGCTCACCTTATGAGACCTGGATAGAGGTGGGCGGTCCTTGGGCTTCCCACAGGTCAGGGAACCCTGATTGCTCTTCGAGCAGATGAGGGAGGGGGACATGATCGGGGGAGGGGGAGGGAAATGGGAAGCGGTTGCGGGGAGGAGGCAGAAATCCTTAATAAATAAATAAATTAAAAAAAAAAAAGAAGGATGTCACCCAAAGACACTCAAGAAACACTGGTTGGTACTGTGGACAGGAATGTGACAGGGAATGTTCCTTCACTTTCATAGGATCCAGGTGCTGGACCATAGTAAATGATAGAAACCCTACATGCAGATATGAACACATGGCCAAGCCCATGGAGAAATAAGCAGCACACAATGCTAGAATTATATTAGAAAGAGTGGGCCACATTTTTATTGAAAAAGCATGTAACCAGGTGGTAGTTTTGCACGCCTTTAATCCCAGCACTGGGGAAGCAGAGGCAGGTGGATCTCTATGAGTTCAAGACCAGTTTGAGGACAGCCAGGGCAAGAAAGAGAAACCCTGTCTCGAAAAACCAAAAAGAAAAAAGCATATGCAATTTCTGTGTACTCATCTACAGATATCTAGACTAATATCCAACAAATCAAAAAGAGGGACCAGCAGGATAGCAAAAATGGAAGTTTTATTTTTTTGATTTCTTTACTATTTAGATTTTTGTCACATGCAGACAACACTGACTTTAAAACACAAGAAGAAAACAAGTTTAAAATAAGAATAGTTGTCCTGGACTCTAGCCTGTGGTCTCATGAAGGAGGGCAGCAAACTAGCAGATGAGCTAAGACGATGGCCTCGTCTTGGCTCCAGGCAACCCCTGTTGCTGTTGGAAGGAAGGAGTGCTCTTTTGCTTTTTTCTTTGTGGGAACAATCACTTTTTACCTCAGGAGTAGTCTGTCAAATTTACTCAGTCTTGATCCCTCATTTTTCAACAAATGCTAGTTTGAGTCCTGAGGAACATGTGTGTTTGGCTGACACCGTTTTAGGCAGTTGGAACTGTTCAGTGAAAGCAGCCGAGGTGTCTTTGGAGAGTGGAGCATCTTCCAGCCTACTTACAAGGTGCTCGCTCCGTTACCACTCTGGTACCTTAGCAAGATGGATACACAGAATGCAGGTGTTTTCTTGTTTGGGTATGGTTTTGAGGTGTGGGGGGGGGTCTCATTGTGTAGATAAGGTGTTAGAGCTTTGAATTTCATGGTTGATCTTTCTGTCACAGCCTCCCAAGTACTGAGATTATAGGAGTGCACCCCCACAACCGGTTGGTATTTATTTAAGTTTGCATAAGAAGTCTCTTGTTATGCAACAAAAATTCAGGGTCCTAAATGAAGCTCCAACCTTTTTTTCAGACAGGGTTTCTCTGTGTAGCTCTAGCTGTTCTCAGGCTGGTCTTGAACTCACAGACATTGCTTGCCTCTGCCTCTCGAGTGCTGGGATTAAAGGCATGCGCCACCACCACCTTACTGAAATTCCATCTTAAGACATGCATATTGCAATTTGCAAACTGTACTAGAATTTTCCATTCAGAGAGCAGGAGAAGCCAATGATAGAAGGCATGTCCTCAGAGAGTGCCCTACTCAGAGAAACTCAAAGGGGGCACTATGTTGTGTAGCCCCATCGCACCGAAGAAAGCTTTGGACCTGATTTGAAGCTCCAACTCGTTTTAATCCAGTTGTGCAGAATCTGTCCAGCCCTCAGTGGGATTGATTTGTGTGTAGTGGTGTTTTCAAAACAAAGGACATCTTCGCAGTAACTCTGTACTTCCTCCCTTCTCAGTAACCATTCATGAAACTCCATTGTCCAGAGGCATCTAATGGCAAACGCATCTCAATACCGTATTTTGCAATTGTGCACAGGCTTGTAGTCAGCTAACCCAGAAAGAATCATGAGAAATAGCTCAGTTTAGAGGAAAAAGAAGAGGGTCATGACTGTGATGTGCAAATCAAGGGAAAGCCATAATTGAAGCAATTTCATTAAAGAGAATATAATTACTGTTGCCCTGGGAGGAGTTAGGTGATTTCTAAGACAAGTATAGCTTTTATAAATCATTAGAAAGATGGGCCAAGCTTCCCATATTGTGGGATTAAATAATGTTGTTTTCTTCCTGCAAATATTAAATATCATAGGTGTAAAAATAATTTAAAATCATTTATTTGATGGAGGTGGGCACACATGTGACATGGTGGACTTATAGGAGTCAAAGGACAGCTTTTGGGGAGTTGTTTATCTTCTACCATATAAATTCCAGAGATCGAACTTGAGTCTCCAGTCTTGTTCATAAGTGTTGTCACTTGACGGGTCACTTCGCCATCCCACCGCAGCGTTTATATCACACATAGACACACCCCAATCAAGTTTCTTTATGCATTTCAATGCAGTCTAATCCAATCCAGTTAAACTTTGCCTGGTATATGTCTAGGGGTCACTGCAGCACATCACTGCATCTCAGCAACATCACTCAATTATGTCTATTATAATTGTTATTTTAAATAAACATCCATGTGTGTGAGTAGATCCATACAGAGCCCATGAGATGACAGAGCAGATGAAGGCTCTTGCCTCCAGGCCTGCTGACCTGAGCTCACTTCCGGAACCTATATGGTCGAATGAGAACACAATCTGATGGTTGTCCCGACCTCCACCCGTGCACTGTGGCCCTTTGCCCTACCCCAGACACATGCTTGCATGCAGCACACACAATTAACCAAATTAGTAAAACGTTCTAAAGGGGGACATGTGTAAAAATGGTACCAAGACTGAGAATAAGGGAGAGTCTTGATTCTAAAGAAAAGGAATTGATTTTGATTTTTCGAGACAGGGTTTCTCTGTGTAACAGCTCTGGTTGTCTTGGAACTCACTTTGTAGACCAGGCTGCCTCAAACTCACAGAGCTGCCTCTGTCTCCCAATGCAGGGATTAAAGGTGTGCGCTGCCAGTACCTGACAGGAGTTGGGATTTGAACCTGAGTTTTAACTCCAACCTGTGGCGTCATTCTGGGGCTCCCTAAGGCCTGTGCGATGAGAAGTGGTTTTGTTGAGGAGGTCAGATTTCAGATGCTGTAGTCAGCCAGAAAGATTGACCTCTGACCTCCCAAGCCCTGGGTTTTTCTTTGTTTCTCCTCCCATTTCAACAACCAAGGACTGGAGAACTGAAGGGTGGGAAGAGACACTCGTCTGCCCAGAGGTCAGGCCTGGGGATGGCTTGTGAGGAATGTCAGATGCAACGATGAAGCAACTTTCTTCCCAGCTTATGTGTCCTCTCTGGACAGGCCCTCAGAGCTCACAAAGCACTGCTCCTCACTCAGTGCCCCCACGCCCCTCCCCCACTCACCTTTCCTGCTTTCAGTAGGATTTCAGAAGTGCTCACTGGAATGAAAGAGTTGAACTAGACAACTTTCCTGGCCAGAAATCAGGCTGTTTGGGACCAGGCTGGCCTGGGACGGAGTCTCTAGGAAAGCCTATGCAATGATCTCGGCAAGTTCTCATAAAATACTAAAACCTGGGGGGGCCTGTAGAACAGTGGCTGAGCATGGAGGGAACAGCGTGGAGCCTGCGGGCCTGAGGTCCTGGAGAAACAGAAAACAAACACGAGTCAAAATTAAAATCACTAAAACTTTGTAGAATCAGGTGGTCTTGACCTAAAAATAAAATTTCTTATACCTCAAAGATCAACAACAACAACAACAAAAAAAAAAAAAAAACCCCAAAACCAACAGAAAAAAAACCAAACCCAAACCATATACATATATAATGAAGAAAGCTGGGGCTTAACTTTTTGGTTTGGGGGTTCACACAGAGCTCCACTTTCTGCTCTACAGCTGTCTTGCTCACCTGCCTGACCCCCTGACCATCACAGAGATTTGTGCCACATTTTTCCTAGAGGCACCGTGCTGGGCTGGAAGGACTCTCAACCCTGTTGGCAGACAGACTTAGTTTGAGTTCTGGTTCTATCACTTGATACCGGCGTGGTCTTAAGCAGGTCAAGCTGTGCATAAGCTGCGTTTTCTCCTGCTGGGCGAGACCATCTAGATTCAAGGTGTGAGGAATATTTAGCCCAGTACCCGGCATGTGGTGGGTGCTCTCCTGGAAACATCCTGCCACATTTTATGAGGACAATGGCTTTTTACCCAATGTCTCAATTATTCTGAGGTTGTTCAGGGTGGGAGGGGCCCTTGAGCTGCTATAGGACTCGCCCTAGCTTTGTGGAGAAGGAACCTGAAGCTTGGGGAGTTCACCAGTCCAACACTGTTCAGTGTTTTGAAGACTAACAGGTCCAAAATCAGTAGCTTTTAGTCTTGGAAATTGGTTTGGGTGTTGTGAGGTATTTTCTTTTTGTTGTCTGCTTTAGAAACAGAGTCTCACTATGTAACATTGGCTCACCTGGAACTCACTCTGTAGACCAGGCTGGTCTCGAACTCATAGAGATTTGCCTGCTTTTGCCTCCCAAGCACTGATATGAAAGGTGTGCGCTACCGTGCCATCTTTTTGCTAACCACAGTGGCCTATTCTCACACGTAGAATGTCACGTTTGCCATGCTTGGGTACTGGCCATCACTTTGGTCATTCACTGAGGGCCAGAAACATGTGACTTAAAGAAGAGGGTCTATTGTGTAGAGAATTTCAGATCTATATAAATGCCATGAAGGAACTAGAGGGAGCTAGACGGGAAAAAGCTATCCTAAAAAATTACGAAGCTTGGATTCTTCAGGAGGAAGAACATCCAGAGCAGAGAATTCCCCAGGCACAGAGGGACTTCACTGTTGAATAACTCAGGTGACCTGGGCAAGGTGCCTGCAGTTCCTGAGCAGCACTTAGGGCTTTGGAGTGTTTTCTTCCTGAAACGCAAAAGTGGTATAGCAAGGGAGTGAGAGTCGTAAAGTCTTTTTACCATTTGTACAAACGTTATCGTATAGAGAATTGCCTAGGCAGGGGATACTGATTGACCTTATGTCCTTCTCCATCAGTGCAGCAATCCTCAAAGGAACACTGTAGAAGTCTAAAACATACCGGAGAGCCCCTAAGCCAGCACTTCACGAGTTCTGGGGCTCTGTCTGTGATTGGTGCCTCAGGGTCCCATGCCTGGTATCCAAAAGCACAATTCCATATTCTGCCATTAACTCCAAAGGGCAAGTGTTATTTCTGTTCTGTTTTTCCTGCTTTGCAACACATTCACTGGGTTTTCTAAAGTATTTCCTTTTGATCACAAAACAAGGTACCCAGGAAAGCAAGGTACCCAGCATGCAAAGTGCGCAGGGATGTGATGATGTCTGAAACCAGACGCACGTCCGTTAGGTTCCTGGTTTGGGGTCGTTCCAGTGACCTTTGACTTGTCATCTGCTCTCATCTGCAAACGAGAAACCAGAGTACACATTTCAGAGAGTTTGCTGAAGCTTCTCCTGCAGCCTGGCTCAGGCCAGGCACTTAATGCACTCTGGGAAGGTTGGCAAAAACACAAAAGAAAACAGCAGCAACAGCAAAAACTGGAGTGTAGACTGGTTTTTGGTTTTATTTGTTTTTGTTTTGCTCTGCCATCAAATGCAAGACCTCAACATGCTAAGCACTGGCTCTGTCCCTAGCCCTGGGCTGTCAACACTGTCAAGTCCCACTGACACCTTCAGCACCGGGGCTTGCTCAGTTTGGACTTGTTTGTGCTCATGAGGTAGCATTCAATTCCTGCCCTTTACAGGCAAGGAAGTGGGCTTTGGAGAGGTGACGAGACCTGGATTAGTCTTGCCTGTAGGAGCCTGAGATGACTCTGAACGAAGGTTTATACATCTCTTCAGAGACCAGGACAGTAGCTGGGTGAGGGGATGATATATGTCATCCCGTCGGAAGCCTAGGGTTGGGGTAGGGAAGTCCCTGGGTGGTCTTCAAACAGTTGGATGTCAGAGTTTGATCAGCTCTTTATATGAACACTTTATGTGGTTATTGCAGAAGCTCTGAACTGATGAGGCAGTTGGCCCAAACACCAGCACAGTTGGCAAGTCAGGCTTTGTCATTTG
This sequence comes from Microtus oregoni, assembly GCF_018167655.1. Classification (NCBI taxonomy): domain Eukaryota; kingdom Metazoa; phylum Chordata; class Mammalia; order Rodentia; family Cricetidae; genus Microtus; species Microtus oregoni. Next base: position 1,677,531 of record NW_024543977.1, read on the forward strand.
ATGCTGGTCTATACAAAGCTCTGCCTCCAGCCCCACAGCCTGCATGCATGAACTGCCCCAGCATCTACTGGGGAGCTAGAAATGGCTCCTTCCCACGCAGTTAGCTCCAGTTTTCTTTAATGACTGCTATGTGGGTGGAGCCTATTTGGCCAAGTGAAATGTATGCTGAGAGACACATTCTTGCTGGAAATTTTGGTGTCCACATCCGCATTTAGTAAAACCCCACCCACAGTGCATTTGCATAGCAGTGAGAGAACCAGGATTTTCTGTGAGTGAATCACACTCCTCCCAGTCCTGAGTCTGTCTGTCTGTCTGTGTGGGGGTTGTGGCAGGCCAGATGGCTGGAAGAATGGATTAGAGTATAGTCCAGCTGCACTTGGAGAGAGCAGGACTTGTCACTCATGGGCCAGGCCCCTTTCTGCTCAGAGAACCCTGAAGTCTGGCTGATGGCCACAGCTGGACCTGGACATGGAGCCTTCAGCCTGCTCTCCACCAGAGAGGCCAAGGAGGGAAACAGGGCTCGCTTATTTCTGCTGTCGGAGACCCCATGGAGAAGCAGCCAAGAGACAGGTACAGAAGTTGCGTGATTCTAGGGGTTGTCTGCCTTCCCAGGTGTCTGTAAACTGCTGTGTCATGTTTCTGACTCCTGGTCACTCTGTCCTGAGGGTCAGCCGGGAATTGCCAGAGCTCATGTGGTCACTTTTAACCTAAATTGTAGGTCTCGGGCTCACGTTGCTTGTTCTCAGCTTTAAATCTTATTTAATGATAACTTGCATTTTTGTTTATTCTGAAAAAAGACTTCTTATTTTCTATGCAAAAGTAGGGAGCCCTTCTCTTGATTATATTGAAATATTTCTTCTAACTGAAGTGTAATCATTGCAGCTCACCTTGCTGGACTCTAAATTCATGTCTGTGAGCACTGATTTAGAAATGCCAAGTACGAGTTGGACACTGGGTTCTTCACACTTGGTAGCTCTTGCCTACGAATCCCGGTGTTCAGGCTGAGACGAGAGTTCAAGGCCTGCCTGCAATACTGACTGACCCTGCCTCGAAAAAGCAAAAATGGAAAACAAAGAAACAAACAAACCAAAAACCCACCTCCAAACCAGTTTTTTGGGAGTCAAGAGATACATATCTTTTCCTCCTCTTGCCTTGGTTCTGTTCTGCCTGTATGCCTGCTAGCTCTGTTGTTTTTGGAGGGGTTCGGATGGAACCCACAGCCTCGTGCGGGCAAGGAAAAGAGCTCTACCACTGTACTGCACCCCAGCCCGTGAGTTTCTCAAAGCTTACGCAGCTGCTTCTCAACTAGGCTTGCCTCATCTCTGCAACGGGAAGATGAAATGGTAGCATGTTCTGTCTTGTTCCTGCCTGACTTAGAACCCGCATTGATTTGGGCAGGAGTTTTGCAATCTTGAGAGACCGGGCAAGAAAAGCCACAAGGTTCCACAGTACTGGGGAAGGTGATCAGCTGGGTCCTGTGAGGAAACGTTTTGACACAGTGGAGGCAGGGGAGAAACTTTATAAAAACCCACATAGGGGGAAAAGTACAACTACAAAACAAGAAAGCCCTAAGATGGGGCTCGTCTGATGTATGTCTGATTTCATGGACCTGTCTTCTGATGCCAGAATTATGCTCTGGGAAGAAACGTCATAAAAATAGAGATAGTTGCCAGGTCTGATATGAAAACAAAGCAAGGAGGGAAAACGTTTTCTGAAGGAACAGAGCAACTGTAGTTCCCACAAGCTGGGTTCATGTGTTATAACAAGTTATAACACTCAAATGTTCTGTTCAGACTACACACTGATGCTGGCAGTATTGAAGTCACTTTCTGGGCCCAGTATACTTTGTTCAGACACTTTTTTTTTTGGCCAAGATGGTCCCAAGCATAAGGAAGTGGGACAAAATGAAGAATGTTGAGTCTGTGAAGAGTAACTGAACAACAAGACAGGTGACCCTAAGTAAAGAAGTAGTAGTTACTTATTGTATGGAAAGGAGGCAAAAGACCCAGGGACTTGGAAGGGCTATAAAGATATTTTTAACCTGGACGGTGTGAGGGCGAGTCGGGGCACAGGGAATTTAAGAGCATATAAATGAATGGCTCACACTAGGATGGACGGAGCGATGTAAAGAAGTGTCGTCATGGCACCGGGGCCTCATGCCTTCTTGAAGTGCACGCTGCCATCTGACTACCATGTGACTGTGTGGTGAGGAGGGCTTACTCTGGGCCTGCGGTAGTTACTGGGGAAGCAGGTCATTGTGAAGCTCCATCTGTCCCCTCCCCTACACGTACACACTTGCTCCTCTGTCTTCCACTGTGTCAGAGCAGCGCAAGGTCCTCCTTTGCCCTGTTCTGACTCTTTTCATCTTCTAGAGCATAAACCAAAACAAACCTTTCTCTTACCCTGTGTGCTGCCTAGTTAAATCTTCTACGTCTTAATCTGATTATCAACTCAGGTCAAACATATCTCGGAGACTCACAGGACTCGGGAGACTAAAGTTTAACCAGTCAGCCTTGAAGACTAGAGGGGATTCCTAAGGCCAGGTCGCTAAGGGATCTAAAGGTTAACCAGGTGTAGTAGTATGGTATTAAGCTCTTTGGACTCTTTTGGGAGCCTGCCACCCAGCTCCCAAATGAATTACTCACGGAGTCTTATTCTTAGTTAGGATGGTCCAGCCTTAGCTTGGCTTGGTATATTATCCCATCTACCCTTTTGGCTCTGGGATTTTTCTCTGTCTCTTACTTCTGTAAATCTTACTCTTCCTCCATGGACTGCTGTGTAACTGGATGTCTGGCCCCTGATGTCCTCCTCCTTCTCAGCTACTTCTCTGAACCGCCAATCAGGTGTTCGAGACAGGCAAAGTATCACAACTTCACAGAGTTAAACAAATGCAGTTAAACAGAAATCGCACACCTTAAAATAATATTCCCAACACCAAGTCAGCCCCAAAGGTTAGATACGGTTCCTAAGGCCCAGTAGCTCAGGGGTCTTCTCCAGGGTTTGGCTTCCAAGGGACATCTTATGCCACTAATCCATGATTTTCATGAGGAAAAGCAGTTGATCTTGGACAGGGCACTTTCACATCCACCCTGATGTGTGTTCTGTACCCCAATATTCTGTAAATCGAATTCTGGTTTCTGATTCAGGTAGTCACAGAAGTTGAGTGGTGTCCTCTGTTAACTCGAGTCTATACGTACTGTTTTTAATTAAAAAAAAATTTAAATTCTGTATCTCTATGTGTCTGTGTATGTCAAGCCAGGTGCCCGAGGAGGCAAGGGGATCCCCTGGAGCTGGAGTTCCAGGCGGTTGTGAGTCACCCACCAAGAGTGCTAGGAACTAGACTCAGGACCTCTACATGAGCAGTCCAAGATCTTAACCAGGAAGCCATCTCTCTGGCCCCTATGCACTATGTAAGGTCTCTGATGAACAGTGTTATCTATTGCAAGTGTTACATAGAGGCAGATTCTCAGTTAGAAAAGTAATGTTCAGCAATTAAAACTTTATTTATTTGCATATTTTAACCACTGGCTTTGGATATGCTAGGTAAGCATTATTTCCCAAGCTTCACCCCATCCTTGGTCTTTTGAGACAAGCTTTTACTCTATAGCACAGTCTGGTCTTGAGTATGCAGACCTCTCACCTCCCAGGTGCTGAGTTGACAGGAATGCCTCACCATATCCAGTAAAAGAGATAGTATCGTATTTGACTAGTTAGTGTGGCCTCCAAACCCTAAAAGCAGAGGTGCCATGAAGGGCCAGACGCACGTGCTCATGCTCCTGATTGGCTTTCGAAACCTGGGGCTAAGGGTGGTATGAAGTAAGAGAAGAGATTGAAAAGGCGAATTTGTAAAAGTTCCAGGCTGAGACTCGGGGCCCAGGTGTCTGGAGCTGTGTACAGCGCCTGTGTTACAGTGCAGTGCAATTCCTGGCATTCCTTGACTTAGCTGTCACTGTGTCAGTGGACTGAAGATGCCTATCAGCACTGTGTCACCTGATGCCTTTGCCCAGCAAGCTGTCCTGCCTACCGGCGGAGGCCTCACAGACTGGGGCCATGGATAAACTTGCTTAAAGTGACCAGGTAATTAAAGAGAGAGAGAGAGAAGAGGAGGGGGGGGGGGGAGAGAGAGAGAGGGAGAGAGAGAGAGAGAGAGAGAGAGAGAGAGAGAGGGAGAGAGAGGTGTCTGTGTGAGAGAATTCTCCCAGGTACAGAGCAGAGTGTCCCCAAGTCACACTCTCAGGGCCTCTTAGAGGTGTTCCACATCACTAGAAATTACCCAGGCAGGAATTTCTTCAGAATACTTGTAACCAACTATGGGCTCTGCTCAGGGGTCCTTTCTGTAAGGTTCTAGAGCAGCGATTCTCAACCTGTGGGTCAAGACCCCTTTGGGAGCATCAAACAACCCTTTCACAGGGGTCAAATATCAGATATCCTGCATATCAGATGTTTACATTATGGTTTATAACAGTGACAAAAATGCAGTTATGAATTACCAACAAAAATAATTTTATGGTTGGGGGTCAGCACAACTTGCAGCAATGAGAACCTCTGATCTAGAACCTGGAACTGAACTTTCTGTTTCCACAACATGCACTCTCTGGGAGCCTGAATGGGCTTAAAGGTGACAAAGCTGTTGGAGGACTGTGCCCTCCCCTGGCCTGCTACTCTCAGATGGAGAAAGGGAGGGAATAAAGGGGAAGTTGCCACCTCCTTTCAGGGCCCGTTGGGTCCAACACACACACACACACACACACACACACACACGCACGCACGCACGCACGCACATACACACACACACACACACACACACACACACACACACACACTCAAGATTATGCCATCCACTGTGCTTTGGCTCAGATGCTTCAAAGGGCTCAAGTGTCTCCATTAGGGATTTTCCCATGGCTTAAAATTCCAGCCCTGCTGCTTTCCCTGCTGTGGGCTCCCCTGTGTTTGCTTTTCTCACCTTGTAAAGAAAGCATGAGGCCTTAGTCTTCAGTTGTGAGGGTGTAAGGAAAAAAGAAAGACATTTAAATGGAAGTGTTCTCACTGTGAAATCCTTAGTCTGGGTGTGTGTGTGTGTGTGTGAGAGAGAGAGAGAGAGAGAGAGAGAGAGAGAGAGAGAGAGAGAGAGAGACAGAGAGACAGAGAGAGAGACAGAGACAGAGAGACAGAGACAGAGAGAGACAGAGACAGAGAGAGACAGAGATAGCCAGACAAAGACAAAGAGACAGAGAGAGCGCTGACAGCTAGGAACATCAAGTCCTGAGTTATATCTCTTTGAAGGATTAGGAAGGGGACACAAATGAGCAGGTGCTTCAGGCAGACGGCTCAGGCTTGTTCCCTAGAAAGACTCTCAGAGCGATGGGACAGAGACCCTGAAAACCCAATGGACTCTGTTAACTAGTTAAAGCCAGAATGTGCTAAAGTCAGCACTTCTATTGTGGAGTAGTTTTGCCTCAGAAAGCATATTCTAGAAGACAGCCTTGAACTATTACATAGTCTAAAAACTTTATCTGTATTGTAAATGACTTTGTACATTTGACAAAAACTTTTAATTCTGACCCTGTGTACCTGTTCTGTTCGTGATTGAAAATGTCTGTTCTTTACCTCCTTCAAAGAGGGAGGGGTAGATAACGATGGACTCACAGTATTGGAGGCAGAGGGTCAAAGACCTCTTTGTGGAAGGGAGCTAGCTTCAGAGTTGCAGGAAGTGTTGAATGCTGAGGCCACAGATGCTGTATGCACCAGCACCCCTGTGCTAGTATGCATCTATCCTAACAGGAATCAGCGCTTTGCCTTCTGGGATGGGCGTGTGGAATTTCACACCAGCCTTCAAGGCTGTCTGGCAAGCACACATTGAGTGTGTAATTGAACTAATCTACTGTACCTATTTTTTTTCCATTGCTCTTATGAAAAGTGGGCCCTGAGTTCTAATTCTGGGTTTAGTTAGGACTGGTTGAGTACTTTTCCCCAGGTTGTAATGCTTTGGTGGTGGGATCCTCTACAGAAAGCTCTGGAAAGCTGATGCTGCATGGAAAAGATATTTGCATGAGCTAACCATGGGAAACACTAAATTTAGATACTCGAGCAACTCTTTGCAGCAACTGAGCCAAGACATGATGACAGAATGCTTGGCTTTTGGGACCCAGTTATTGGCACACGCAAGAAAAAAGACCTTTCTCTATGCTTATGAATAGAGGAAAAGAAATTTTCTCTACAACTATGCTATATTACCCAATTACAAAACATGCAATGAAGACCACACCACACACACACAGAGAGAGCACCAATATATCCGTGTCTCAGTGTTCAGTCCTATCATCTTTACAAAGGATTTGGGGAGGAAGACAGAGCAAGTAAAAAAGAAATAGAGAGAGAGGCGAACTGGGGTCTGGATTTGTTGGGCGGAAGTTTACAGTTGTGTTGAGCATTCAGAGATCTTTCCAGCAGTCCACTGGGACCCACACAGGGAGCAAAGAGCTCAAGAGAGAGTGTGGGTAATCAAACATGGGTATGGACACGTGTTGCCAATCAAATGGTAAGTTTTCAGGGTCCCAATTTATAGGCTAGATGAAGTGGGAGACTACAGGCCTGAGAAAATACATACATTATTTCATTATCACAGCAGAGAGACAAGGTCCATGCTCCTAAGAAAGTGCCCCAAATAGGAAGACCTGGTGTCTGTCTCAGATGCGACTCTGTGCTGCCTCTGAGGTCATTCGCTGCAATCTTGTTGCTCCTCTGTTCCAGACTTGGGCTGCTTCCTAGAGTTTGTGGATATAAATACACTCAGAAGATTAGCATCTCTTCATGAATTTCTTAATTGTACCTCGGCAATTGTGAGACGGCTGCTCTGTTTTAGGACTTCTCAAGGAACAGTCTGTGATGGTGGCTCAGATTTGAAAAAGTACAAAATTCTAGACCTTTGGGCACAATGGTTGTGAGCAATGTGGGAATTGTTTTCTACACCAGTCCACTGTGTTTTCATCTACCTGGGGTTTAACCCCGCCACAGGAGAGCCTGTATCCTGAGTGTCTCCCAGAAGAGACAGTGGACTTTTGGGTGCCTAAAATCACTACTCCTCTGTCCTTCTTTAACCTCTCAGTGCTCAGTTGACTGCTTGCCTCTGGTGTGTGCTATGATGTTAACCAATGATGCACTTTGGTTGCTGGAGTTGGAGGGCTTTGTCCTGATACTGTTGCTGTTACAGATGGGCCTCACTCAGGAGTTGGACTTAGTTTCTTTCAATGTTATGGCTAGCTTCTAACATTTTTAATTATGGAAAACAAATACATGTCTGCAACATATATTTTTTAATGGTTTAGGAAGAGAATTTAAGCTTTGTTAAGCAGGTATAGATTTGGTACTGGATATTACAAAATTATTCTCTGGAATCCATGAGAGTCTGGTTCTAGGGCCCCATATATTCCGAAATCCGAAGATGCTCAAGTCATTGATTTTTAAAAGGTATAGCATTTGCTTGGGACCGACACCCACCATCTCATCTACTTTGAATCATCTCCAAATTACTCAATACATTATGCGAGGTAAATTCTGTGTAAACAGGATTCCTTTGCTGTTTTATTTGAGGTAATCATCAGACAAAAATAGTTTTTGCATGTTCAGTACAGACACAATACTTTTTTTTAAAAAAAAATATTTCTGACGTGCCATTGGTTAAACTCATGAGTGTGGAACCCACAGATTTAGAACCCATGGTTATAGAGGGCCTACTGTACTATGTCAGTTACGAACCCCACTTTCACGCAAGTGCATTGCCATTTTTCTTTCTGTGCTCAAGATAGTTCAAATCTGACCTTTCCATAGTTTTGTAATATATCTACAATGCGTAGAGGATCTCGTGAAAATGTATCATGAGTGCACACCCACTGTTGAGCAGAGGAAGCAGGGGACAGCTTCAGATTGAACCGGTTGACAGTGCTATGCAAACAGGGGAATGGTGAAATCTGTCCAACCGGTAGGACCAGCTTCAGCGTTTACAAAAGTATGCAAGGAAGGAAACAAAGCCAAGCTTATGCACAAAGGGACTGTCACAGACATTCCAGGAAGCCACTGAGCTGCAAGAGATGGCATGTTTCCTTCTGAGGGTCATTGCAGAGCATTGCTACAGTAGAACCTGATTGTAAAAACAGCATGGAGATTGGTAGAGAACAGGAAAGGAAAGACCTGAGACACTTTCTCCCTTGAGACAGGCCCTCACTATGTAGCACTGCCTCAGGAACTCACTTCCGAGTGGTGGAATTGGAAGTATGAACACCCACAAACCACCTGAAACAATTTTTAAATTGTTCCTTTTTTTTTTATGTGCAGTGTTTGCCTGTATGAGTTTATGTGCACTACCTGCGTGTAGAAGGCTAGAAGAGGATTAGGATTCCCTTAATCCAGAGTTACACTGTTGTGAGCCTTAATGTGGGTGCTGGGAACCAAATCTGGGTCCTCTCTAAGAACAATAAACTCCCTCAACCACGGAATCATTTCTTCAGCCCCTCAAGATGGCTAGCTTTCTCTGATAACAATATTCTACCAATATTCTTTTTTCTCTTTCTTTTTACCTTTCTTCCTTTTTTTTTTTTTTTTTTGAGATAGGGTTTCTCTGAGAAACAGTCCTGGCTCTCCTGGAACTTACTCTGTAGACCAGATTGGCCTCAAACTCAACGAGATCCCACTGCTTCTGCCTCCCGAGTGCTGAGATTAAAGGCATGTGTCACTACTGCCCAGCTTCTTTTTGCATCTGTCTGTCTGTCTGTCTTTCCATCCATCCATCCATCCATCCATCCATCCATCCATCCATCTATCGTGTGTGTGTAGGTCAGAGAACAACTTCTGAGAGTTACTTCTTTCCTTGCACTAGGGATTGAACTCATGTCTTCAGGTTTGTGAGCAAGCGCCTTTACCCACTCAGCCATCTCACTGACCCAATCAACACTTTTCTTGCATTAATTAGGCAGATACTTACTCCCATATTGGTTATGATAGTTTTCAAGTCCTTTGGTCATGACCTTACTTGAGGGGTTTATACTTTGAAATATATGAGATGGTTATATTGACTTTCCACTCAGCTTCAAGCGCACTAATGTTTACTTCAGGTGAAATGAGAATCCCCTGGATGATGCCTGTCTAGGCCTTTAAAGAGTGCCACATCTTTTGTAGATGACAACCTTGTGACCCTCGTGCTCATATTAGGTCCCATTGTTTAGTCCCATGATACTGGTATGCTCTGTTGCCCATAGAGATATCCCGTTGCTTCCATGGCTTCCTTTTTCAGATCTTGCCTTTATTCCAGACAAGTTCTTGAAAGAGTACTCTTTATTTCCCTAAGGCAGCTCTGAATTAGTAGGGTAGGAAACTGAGCAGCCAGCCCAAACCCTCACATGGTTTTCTTTGTTTCTGAGAAAGAGTCCCCCTAAACATCCCAGGTTACCCTCAGAGTTTCCAATCTGCTGCTTCTGCCTTTCTAGTGCTGGGATAGAAGGCATGCACCACCTTACCCAATGAAGACTGACTTGTTTTAATTTGTTCAATTTTTTCACAGTATATTTTGATCGTACTCATTCCCCTCCCCCAAGACTGATCATTTTCTTTGTTTTTCAAAATGCTTCATCTTTTGTCCATTTTGCTATCTTCTCGTTAGTTTTGATTATGACTCCCCAGCGACTCTCTCTGTAGCTTGATGACAGCAATCAAAAGACACCTGCCAGGATGGCATCTTGATCATCTTACCAGCTGTAATCAAAGGTGGACAAGTTGGAGTGAAAATTTATCAGAGTTGGTAATACGGGGCTGAATTATTCATAACTTTGGGCCTTTGCTCTTCTCTGGAAAAATTAAATGGTTGTTATTAAAAAACCTACAAAGAGCCAGACAGTCACGTAGCTGTTGGGAGGGTACAGATTAATAAGGGCCATTTATGCTCTCAACAAGCTCCAGTTTACCCAGAGTTGCTGGCATGCGTGGAAGCAGTAAGATGAATGTTCTGCTTGCCACATGCGGTGAGCGTTGTCTGAACCCAGAGGATCAGAGTTCTCCCAAGATGCAAAGGCTTCTGGAGCAAAGTGGGCGTTTGAATCGATCTTAAAAGAGTGTTAGGATGCTAAGAACACTGTGCTGGCTTTTCTAAAGAGTCTCTTTATTTTTGTAGTCGATGCCCAGGAAGAGTCAGGCCACTTCTCGAAGAGAAAAGGTGTCTGTTGAAGTGTGCATACTCTCTTCTCATGCCAGCATGCTGTTGCTCGAGAAGAGACTTGCCATTCTGGATGCATTGCTGCCTGGCTGCCTGCCACCATGCTGTACATAGCCCTGGATTTTTCATAAATGACATTTCCTATTACCTTAGGCTTAATTAAAGGGATGATGTGCTCTCTGGCTACCCTGTAATTGACAGTGGTAACCAAGCCTTTAACTCTGAGTTCCTGCCCTACAGCTCCCATCCACTGCAGTTAGTTAATCATCTGGACACTCGGGCTCACACTTGCCTCAGAATTGCTACTTATTGATTGTAGTGATAGGGATCAAACCCAAGACTTTTGCATGCTAGGCAGGTGCTGTGACACTCAGCAGCACCCCACCCTGAGGAACAAGGAAATTGTGGGTGAGCAGGAAAGGACTCTGGGTAAATCATCACTCCAGATTTTATTTGGGTAGTACGGACGTACTTACTTATGTTGGATTTTCAAAATACTGGGCACAATAATAATTCCCCATGCACTTATGTTGCATTCGAAGTGAGTTTTTGAGATGGGCATAGAGCTGTGCTTTATTTTCTCCCAGCCAATTAGCTTGCTGACCTCCTGCCAAGGTTTGTCCTCTTTAAAATGGATTGCCTTAAACATTCATTAAAAAAGCATATAGCAAGTGAATGCTTTGGCAGAGGCACAAAGGCTAATGTTTGAATCCAAGCACCCCTTCGCTCAGGGCTTATCACTGGGAAAGCAGGGTAGTGCTGGCTTTTCTCTGAGACCAGGAGTTCTTGGTCTCGCTTACGTGCAGCCCTTATGATAGAATAGTTTGGTTTTTTTCTCAGGAAAGCTTATGAACTTGAGTATGATGGTGCATACATCCAGCCCCTGGGGTCAGAGGCAAGCATGTTACAAGCTCACAGCTAGCTTAGGCAACACAGAGTTCCGGATCAGCCTTGGCTGCACACCGAGGCTCTGCCTTTAAGGAAGAATGGAGGGAGGGGAAAAAACAGCTGCAGTGTGTCCACATGTTCATGATATCACACAGATAATTGGTATCATGTATCATGCCGTTTCCATGCCTGAAGATGGGGGATTGTACTATGTAAAATCCTTTAAGCTTCCGTGCCTGTGTTTAGAAAAGATAGTGAATGATATTCATATTTCATCTCTCTTGCCTCATCCCATCAGCTGTAGGAGATCAATGCTTACATGAATATGGAAAAGCCTCCCCACATCATAAGAGTGGACAGTGGGTTGTGGAACCAGAACTCAGGACAGGATGCTGATTCTGGTTGGAAGCCCACCCAAGTCACCAGGCTGAATTTTTTCTCTGACTATGAAGTAAAGGTGCTAGAAATGCAAAATTTTGAATACATTCCTTGATTTCCACTAGAGTACAGATTTATAATCACCCGGTTAATAAATCACATTGTAAACTCAAGACTAAAACTCAAGGTTGTTGATGTAAAGAAACTGTTTTAGCCATTGAACACAGGACAGTCACATGAATTCTGACATAGGTTCCCAATGCTTACCCTGTTATCTGGTCCCAAGAACACTGATCTTGTAGGCTCTTAGATCAAATACTTATATACTATCCCTCTACCGGCAATTTCTCTGGATACATCCCACTAAAACAGATCACTAAACTGCAGAAATAATGACATCTTATTTTCAACTTTTGGCTAATTAAAAGCATGAAAAATAAATGTGATGGATTATGCCATTTCACATAGCTTATATTTGAAGTGTAGCTTATACATCTTCCCTTTGATGATCCTCAAGAGTAATCCTGGCTTGTGCTCCAAACTCAAGTGTAAGACAATATTTCTTTGTAATACACCCCACACCCTGTGCCATTGTGTTTGTTCTGCCGAAGGGAAATGGGTGAGATTGCCAGATTTCTGTGAGAGCTGCAGGGTTTTCAGATCATCGTGGAGAAAATGACTGAGATTCAATGTCATTGGGAAAAGACATATTCTTAATTTGCCTGTAATTTTTCCTTTGATGGGTACTTTGGCTCCATTTTCAAAGCACACTCAAAGCTTTCTTTCCCAATTTGGAATCAAAATTATTTCTTTAAATGCCTTTAATTTTAGGATTATTCTCTCTTTTGATTGACACAAAGTATATCATTCCAGAAGGGAAAATATCAACACATATTTAAGTAACAGACTTAATAATACTAGTTTTGTAATCATTTACCTAGAAGTGAAGGTTAGTGGTTTTAAATACAAGGGAAACTACTCCATATAACCAACACACTATGGGAATTTTGAGATTTTGAATCATGAGTGCTAATTTCAGTTCTTATCACTTTTCACTAAGAGAATGAAGAACAGGAATGATGAGATTGCACTCATGGGTCTTATAACATCCTCCCCTGTGCCTGATTTGTTCTATCTCAGTGTGTTGTTTTGGGTTTCAGCATGTTCAAATGAAGATTGTTTCATTCTAGTCTGACCCAGCCTTCTATAAGATGAACTAGCCCCTATTGAGAGGTACATGCACTTTCTCCATTTTAAGCTGGTCACAGGGAGCACTCTGAACTGCGAAGACAAACTGACATCCTCTACCCATCCTACTGTGGGAGTGAAGGGTGTCTCCTTTCTCCTCACTTCCCTCCACATGATCAGTATCCCTTTTCTGCAGACGGCAATGTGTTTAGAGAATGAAATCAGATGAGGGTCATTACCAGGAAAAGCGTTTAGTAATGCCAGTGCCCAGACTAGGAGCCAGGAGAGCTTAGAACTAGGCTGGTGAAGCGTCTAACTCATTGTGTGGCCTACTGCAAAACCATTCATGTTGCATATGTAACTGAGTAATGTCTGAATTTCCTTTTGACTCTAAAATGTCCCTTACAAGCAATCAGTTGTAAAAACAATGTGTTCTGGGCTGGAGAGGTGCCTTTGCAGCTAAGAGCACTGATTGCTCTTCCAGAGGACCCAGGTTCAATTTCCAGCACCTACATGGCTCACAACTATCTTCAACTTCAGTTCCAGGGGATTAGATGCCTTCTGGTCTCTTTAGTACCAGACATGAACAGACATGCAGGCAAAACATCCATGCACACACATACACTTGATTGTATTATTATCTACACCATCTAAGCAGCTGTAACTGTACCAAACAAACAACCTTGTCACTGATGGAAATAAAATATGGAGGTTAAATTTTATCCAAAATGGATACTGCAATTCTAGATGCATTCCAGCCAAACTAAGCTGTTAAGAAGTAGCGAGTTTGAAGCTGGGCCGTAGTGGCCCTGAGGAGACAGAGGCTGGCAGATCTCTGTGAGTTCGAGGCCAGCCTGGTCTACAGAACTAGTTCCAGGGCAGCCAGGCCACACAACACAATTTGTTGAAAAACAAACAAATAAACAAACAAAAGCAGCAGGTTTGTTTGATTGTCTCTGCCAACTATTACAAATTGCTTTTTGAGCAATTAGCAGCCCTTGTTAAGTGTCTGTAGAGGGCCACTGTCATACACACTAGTGATCCCCACAAAATAAGTCATATCATGGAGTTCTTTTTCACCCTTATGAGTTATTTGCCTGGAGGCAAGATTCTTCCTTTTTCTTCTAAATGCAGGCTAGAATAAAGTCTTCTTTGAAAAGTCTTAATGAAAAGAGCAAACAAGAAGACAGCATCCACCCTGTTCTTTCTTGTTCTTTCTCTGGTGTCTGTGGTCTGAGCAGGAAGACTCAAGACTGTTAGCACAATGTCAAAGGACTCCCACTGCATAAAAGTCAACGCCCTCATGCTCCACAGACACTCTTCCCTCAGGCTATTTATGGAGAGCAGGCTTGGAGAATAAAAAGATATTAAGGAACTAATTAATGCTCTAGGAGTTGTTTTAACAGCACAAAGTCTATGCAGGAGAAGCTGGAGTTCTATATATGAAATGCCTCTTGTGTTTGTCCACCTTGGTGTAGACTCTCAAAAGGGAAGCATTTGTTTAGAGACTTACCATGTTCCCTGTGACTACTCAGGGAACCAGATTCTTTATTAACATTTGCAGAGTGTGAGTACGAAAGGATCTTTAAATAAAGAGCATCAACTAAAGGAGTCTTTTAAAAGGTAAAATAGATTTTCCATTGTGACATTTCAGGCCTCCTTCATGGGGCACTGAGCCAGAAGACACAGCAGAATCTGTCCTGTCTTATTCTTTTCTCGGCCCAGTGACGATGTTCCATAGACAAGACTCTTTGCTACTTTCTGTGTGCAGCTTATTGTTAAAGGAACTGGGACATTCCATTGCCTATCTCAATTTGAGATCATGAAGAGGATTCCCAGACATAGAAATGTAAGATCTGGGAGCCAGCCAGGGCAGATGTCTGGGGTGATGAATTTTCCAGTTTAGTGTCTATATTGGTTACTTTTACATAGCTATGACCAAATCACCTGGTAGAATAATAAGGGGAAAAAAACATTTGTTCTGGATCATAGTTTCAGAAGGATCAGGCTAGGCTTGCAGAGCATCATGGTGGCAAGAGAGTGTGGGGAAACAGGCTTTTTTCTTCTTACTGGACTGGAAGTCAAAAGAAGTGGCAATGTGGAGAGAGAATAGGGTAGGATACAATCTCAAGAACACACCCCTCCGGCTGGGCTCAACATCCTATACTTCACCTCATTGCTTTCAACTCTAACCACCTCCTGTTAACGTCACAATACTATGAGCCATCAAGAGATGAATTCATTAAGTCAGAGCCCTTGTGGTCTCTGGAAACGTCTTCATGGACACATCCAGATATGTGTTCCACTATTCTAAGGCATCTGTTGATCCAAGAAAAGAATAAGACGGGACAGATTCTGCTGTGTCTTCTGGCTCAGTGCCCCATGAAGGAGGCCTGAAATGTCACAATGGAAGATCTATTTTACCTCTTAAAAGACTCCTTTAGTTGATGCTCCTTATTTAAAGATCCTTCGTAGTCACACTCTGCAAATGTTAATAAAGAATCTGGTTCCCTGAGTAGTCACAAGGAACTTGGTAAGATTAATCTGTTAATCAGGTTCTCATCAGAATTAACCACCACAGTAACAATGTGTTATGTCCAAATTGTAGGGACCTCCAAAAGACCACCACAGAGACCAAATCCTGTATGTAAAAGCAAAGAGCCTTTATTCAAGCTCGAACTTGGACTCTTCATTTGTCTAATGCGTTGGCACAATTGGAGAGCCTCAAGCTCAGTAGGGGTGGAGTTTTTTTTTTTATTATTATATTAAAGGTTGGGGTGAGGGATTTCTAAGGTTCAGGATCCCTGACTGTCTAGGGGTGTCTTGGTGAAAAAGGATGGGTATATGATAGACATCAGGTGATCCTCTCTACAGTGGTTGGAGTGTTAGGAATTTCCTTTGAAAGGTTATGTACTTTCCCCTTAGATGATTTGTTCCTTGGTGGTGTCGGGCTGGTCTAAGTTTGTGGTCTTTCCTGGAACAGGTAATCTGAAACTCGGGCCTTTATTGAGCTTGTCATGGCTGGGTCCTACACAATGAATTAGAAATACATCTGTCAACCCCAAATACAACTCAAGCCCAGTAAACCATATGCTAACCCAGTAAACCATATGCTAATGAGTCACATTCTATATATTACTAGGCTAATTACTAAATGTATACACACAGGAATGACTTGAAAACTGTCTGATGCTTATTTTCAGATAGGCTCAGTATTGTTGGATAACTTCAGAGAATAATGAGTGCTTTTTTGTCAGTAAGAACTATTCATTTTTTTGTATTAACAACTTGAATCTGGATTTCTAAATTCTATTAACTTTCTTGTGTCTTTTCTATTGTCTTTCTCTTTTACCTTTCTAAAAAATAGGACTTGAAGAATTGTGCCTCAGGCAAGAAAACTGTCTTGCTTCTAAAATTAATTAAGATTTCATAATAATTAAATTAAAATAATTAAATTTTCATATAGCTTAGGTGAAGGTCAAATCTTCAGTATGAGTATCCTGGAATCTTAGGGTGTGTGTAGGTAAGTCTGAATTTGAGGATATAGTACCCCAGTGGATATGGTCCCCAGTGAAGTCATCATGTCATCAAAATCTATTTTGTAAATGACAAAAATATGTGATTTCTTTTTTAAAAAATTAAATGAAAATTTTTCTAAAGAATACATAATGATTTTGTCTGTATGGTGGCTATTTTGGTTGACAACTTGGCTATATCTGAAATTAACTAAAAACCCAACTCACTGACATACTTGTGAGGGATTTTTAGTTAATCGAAGCCTTTGAGGTAGGAAAATCCATGTTAAACACAGATCACTTGAGGTGGAACTATTCACCCTAAATCTGGCCCATACCTCATAGTAGGCCATATAAAAGATGAGGAAGAGTGAAACAGCTACTCTTTGCTTGCTTGCTCCCATTTTTCTGCAGTGTAGATGGAAGTTTCTGTGCTACCTGGTCCTGCAGCCATTCAGTCCCTAATAAACACACAGAGGCTTATATTAATTATAAGCTGTTTGGCCTATTAAAACTCAGGCTTATTATTAACCAGCTCTTACAAGTTAAATTAACCCATAACTCTTGTCTATGTTTAGCCACGTGTCTTGGTACCTTTTCTCAGTGAGGCATTCTCTTCTTGTTTCCTCTGCCTCTGGCTGGTGACTGGCTCTCTCTGCCTTTCCTCTTCTCAGAATTCTCCTAATCTGGCTGCTCCACCTATACTTCCTGCCTGACTACTGGCCAATCAGTATTTTATCAAACCACAAGTGACAAATCTTTATAGTGTACAAGAGCATTATCCCACAGCACTGCAGGGTCCATTACTTCACTGGCATTAGAGCCTACTTCTTCTGGATTCCGTTGTATACTGAAGATCAACTGAGACATCCAGCCTTGTGACCTGAAAAAAACTAGTGTATTCTTGACCTTCCATTGTTAGACAGCAATTGTTGAACCACCTAGACCACAGCCTATAAGCTTCTCTAATAAATTCCATATATATATATATATATATATATATATAATATATATTCATTCTATCAGTTCTGTTTCTCTAGAGAACTCTAATTAATACAGTCTATACTATCTCAAGTGAAAATTGACAGTTTATAGAGGACACAGAAGTTCTATCTGGCTGTGCTTCCAGCATACGCCCAAATTATTGGGTTTTATAAGGTCATAAGAAGAGATGAGCTGACTACATTAACTATCCTCTGCTGTTCAAGTATTAATCCTGTCTCACATATTCACACATCTTTATTATAGCATAGAAGTATAGTCCATTCTCATTATTAGCAGCAGTTACATTTGATTTTGCATAGCTTATCAATTACTTTTCTCGTTGCTGTGATCAAATACGTGGCAATAGGCAATAGCAAGTTATAAAAGTTTTAGTTTGGCTCACGGTTCAAAGGCTTAGTCTATCATGGTGGGGGAGGGGGTCATGGTGGTAGGACCGTGAGTGGTCCAGACTCCCGAAGCAGAGAGAGAAGAATGTTAGTGCTCTTTGCCTTTTGTTTTTCATTGAATTTAGGGCTCCTGCTCATGGGAGGATGCTGTCCACATTTAGAGTAGGTCTTCCCACTGCATTCATTCTAGTCTAGAAACACCACCATATGCCTAGAGTTTGACTTCTAACAGATTCTAGATCCTGTCAAGCTGAGAACATTAATCGTCATGCTGAGTTAGGGAATATTGACGTTTAGTAAGCATTAATTTTCTCCACTATTAGATTTCTGCTCACAGCATTCTTGCCAGCTAATTATCAAAAGCATTGCTTTTGTACATGTGCGTGCGTGTTTATTTAAAGGCACCTTCTGTAATAAATATCATCCTTTCATTTGTACTGAGCTCAGCAACCAACTGTACCGTAACTTGTGCTTGAATGAAGTTTATCCAACACTTATGTTTTCTCTGTAAGGCACATCACAGTCTCCTGCACTTAAGAACACTAGGCAGCCCTTCCACACTCTGCTCATGGGCCAGTGTAAACAGCAAAATCATCAAAAAAAAAACACACACACACACACACAAAAGACAAACAGGAGGCACTAAATAGACCGTGAAAAGAATGTTTACTCAGAATGAACTAGGAAAGCAGAGTGCTGTTGAGTGGAACTCCACCTTGGACATGCTTGTGGGGTAACCCAGATTGTTCACTGTTCTGTTCAGGTCCATGGATGTTGATGTGGGGGCTGCATATACAGTTTAGCAAATAGAGAAACGTAGAGAATCTGTAACTACAGTAACTGGCTGTTTTCTCTTTTTTGTTCTTATGAGATTTCTGCAGATGAGACTGATGCTTCTAGTTGTGTTGACTTATATATTGTCTGCACTTTCATTAAAGATAGAAAATTTGCAAGAATTAATACCATTTTTTATGGGTAGGCTATGGTAGGGTCCTTACAGGTACTTCTCTGTTGGGTTTTTGTCATTATTTTGAGACAGGGGCTCACTATGTCGTTTTGGTTAGCCTGTAACTCACTCTATAGACCTGGTTGGGCTCCAACTCAGTGATCCATCTGCCTTTGTCTCCTGAGTACTGAGATTAGAAGTGTGTGCCACCATATCCACCTACATTGTCTGCTTAAAAAAATTTTTTTTTTTAAAAAAAACAGGATCCCTTTATTCAGGCCCCTCATGGTTGTTTCAGAGTTGAGATGAGTAATGGTTGAAGGTCCTATTGCTGCCCCAGGTCTAGCCGTTTCTCTTTCTGCCCGGGGTTACTCAGAACATGGAAGAGGAGTTTGATTTAATTTGTAAATACCAATGCTTGATGCTGTTGGTTTTGCTATTATCTAGAGAAGTGTATGGAAGTGGGGTACAAGATCGTTAGAATCAATATCACTGTTTCATATTATTCTACATGTTAGCACAGTCAGAATGGAGCGCAGCAAGTGGGGTTTGACTGTGCTTGCTGATCAGCTGCTATGTTGATGTAGAATGTAATCCAGAACCAAGGAACGACTTTGGTGATAGTGATGTTATGTTGATGTAGAATGTAATCCAGAACCAAGGAACGACTTAGGTGATAGTGAAGATTCACTCTCCTTTACGAAAGGAAGAACTTTTCAGAAATGCAAAAGACAAAACATTCTATCTTGTTCTGCCCTCTTCAAGAGCTACCAAAGGGATTCCTGAAGAGATCTGAGTTGGAGTTTTCATAAAAGCTATGTTATCAATTTAGTGTGCGTGTTTCTACATAAATATGGACATCAGAGGACAGCTTTGTGGAAGTTGGTTCTCTCCTTCCATGTTGTTTTGAGGCAAAGTCTCTCTTGTTTTTGCTGTTGTGCTGTATATTGGCCTGAGAGCTTCCTGTTGGTTATCTTGTCTGTCTCCAACTCAGAAAAGGAAAGCTGGGATAACAACTGCTTGCCACAGCATCAAGCTTTTTTATGTGAGTTCTGGGAATCAAATTTAGGTAGTTAGGCTTGTGCTTTTACTTGCAGAACCATTTACCTAGCTCCCATAACTTTAATTTATTTTTTTTTATTTTTACTTTATGTTTATGGTGTTTTGTCTGCATGTGTATCTGTGCACCAAGTACATTCCTGTTACCCATGAAGGCCCAGAAGACGATGCCGTAACTCTTTTGGGTTACAGACAGTTGTGAGTTGCCACACGGGTGCTAGGGGGGTTAAATCTGGCTCCTCTGAAAGATCAGCCAGTGCTCTTAACTACTAAGCTATCTGTCTAGCCCAGCCCCATCTTTCAAACTTTTAAGCTAACATTAAAGTGTTCTATGCTTCTAAAATCTCATCTCTAGCTTTGTAGGTTGATTTAAAAAAAAAAAAGTAAATTCTCACTGTGTTGCTTAGGCTGACCTTGAACCTACTATATGTTCTAGCATACGACCTGAGATCTTCTACCTAGGATTACAGATATGTGCTCCCATGGGAGGTCATGCAGGTGAAAGTCTTACTTTTTTCCAACCAGGTCTTAACTCTAACCCCATGGGGAGATAGTACCTTTTCAGCGACGCAGCCCCGTCACTTCTTAGCCTGAATATGTCGGTCCAGATAAAGGCATTTTCTGTGTCACTGATCAGCTCACTCTTGTCTCTGGGGTGGACCCTGCCACAGCTCTAGGAATCAGGGGATTGGTGGCAGGTGCCCTCTGAATGGAAAATCTCACAAATATAGTCTAGGAGATGCTGCCCTGGGGAACTTGTGAGAAGGAAGGCAGGCCAACTGCCAGCCAGATCTTTCCACGTCTCTTCTCTGATTTGCCTGAACAAGCATCAGAGGCAAATGGCACATCCACAGGACACCAGTAATACTTCTGGCAGCTGTCTAGGGAAGTCTGCCTCTTGCATCAGAAAGTAGACCCACTGGCTTCTTCTTGGGACACTCCAGTGTGTTGACGCTGTGAATGCATCCTTTTTGTTCTGTAAGTATGTTGATGAATGGTCCTCACTGCTCTGAGACACTGTCTTGGGTAAGATGCTTCGGGCTATAGTGATGCCACCTCTTAACCTCTGTGGAGGAATGGCGAAGAGGAGAACCAGAGTTTTGATAAGGCCTCTGGGATGGACTGTAACCTCCATGAAGAAGAGCGTTCTCATGATAGCAAAGGTGGAAAAAGTCAAGCTAACTGAGGTGTTCCGGAAAGTCTCCATTTTACTGGAAGATTAATAAGAGCACTCTCCGAAGTCTAACACACAGCTCTCTTGTGGGTGTGTGCTAGCTAGCTCCGGGGAGAGGGAGAGACTGCAGTGTGAGGGGCAGGAATTTTGAAGTCACACAACTCTGGTCTTGAATTCACTATAAGCTCTGTGGCTTGGAGAAAGCTATTTAATCCCACTGACCTTTGTCTGCAAAATGTCCAAATATAGCACCCAGCTTGCAGTGTTGTGTGGATAAGAGGGGATCTGTTCAAAGCATCTGGCAGGTTGCAGCCACGCAGCAGACATCAGATTAGTGGGGCTACTTAGAGTCACTGTCATTCCTCCATTCGTGGGACATGTGGGGAGTCCGCTCTGGATATTAAGTTGGCCAATGGGGGTGGAGGATGAAAGGAGCAGGAGAAGTTTGAGGTTGAGTGGGGACTGCAAATAAACAGGCTGTTCAAAGAGGCCAGAAGTTCCGTGATACAGGAAGATCCTGGGGACGTGTGAACAGACAGAAGTGGCTCCAGAGCCACACTGTGGGGCCAGGGAACTTTTCCACATGAAGGAAATGTCTACAAGGAGTCACGACAGACCACTTCATTCAATAGACGAGGAGTACAGACAGCAAAGCACACATGAAGACTTGAAGGAGCAGAAGTCATGGATCTCCAGTAGAAGTGACCAAAGCTCGAGAGACCTGGACCATTTAGTTACCTCACTGCTGTGACAAGATTCCTGAGCAAACAAAGGAGGGGTTTATTTTGCCTCATTGTTTGAACAAGTATAGTCTGTTCTTGATTGGTCCCAGGCACTTGGGCAGAGTATCATGGTGGCCAGAATCTGGGGTAAAGGAGGTGGTTCACCTCAAGGTAGACAGGCAAAAAAGGATGCTTGAGTTGTGCTTGTTTTAAAAGAAATAAATCTGTTAAAGTCACCAGCCTTTTGCCATCCACATTCCTGATGTGTATTGAATTAGTCCTCTCTGGATGCATGCTCACAAGCACAGTCAGGAATGTGTCTTCTCAGTTTCCCAGGTAATTCTGAATCCGCCATGTGGACAAGGAAGGTGTACCCCTATAGCATCTATGCACTGGGACATTCCTCTGAGAATCTGAACTTGGTCTCTTAAGCTGTAGGGTTGGAGACCTTGACATGTCTCATGCGTCTCTTGCTTTTCTACAGTTGAACAAGAAGAGTTCTGTTCTGCTGATGAATACAGCCATCTTGAATAACAGTTCCCTTCAGTGACATAGAAGTTACTTTAATTTAAACTGCTATGGGTTATCAGAAAACATGCAGTGATCACAATTAACATTTATAAAGCCTGGCAGTGTGTCAAGCTGTCTATCTTGCTGGTGCTTTCTACACAGACGCAGGGAGAACAGACCCTCTCTATACGCCCAGGAGCCTTCTACTGGTGGCTTGTTTAACCTGTGCTCCAGTCCCCACATCCAGAAAGGCAGGACAAACATGATCTAAAATGCACAGGGGAACTAAAGTCTGCCTTCAAAAAATATACTCATTATTTTTAAATTGCATTGCTCTTTGAGACACTTTATTTAAAGCAGTTTCTGCAGAGGAAATTGGTTCAGACTTAATGATCTATATCTTATGGAAAGCAAAGACTAGAAATTGAATGTCAGGTCCAACACACTGTAGCTTCTAAGCAAGGTAAGTCAGGCTGGGAGGGCCTGCCTTACCAGGAGCCCAAAGTCCCTGCTGTGCCTCAACTGTCGAGTTCATGGTCTGTCAGCATAAAGAGGCTTAAAAATCTTGCTATTCTATATCAAGTGCTGTGACTGTGGTATTGGAGATTAATAAAGAGGCTAGGAATTGCCTACTGCTGCATTTATTAGTTCCAGGACTAGAAAGACTGTGCTCGCTTTCTTTCTTTCTTTCTTTCTTTCTCTCTTTCTTTTAAATGTTACTTTATTTTCACTTGTGTTTTTTTGTGTGTGGGTTGTGTGAGTGACTTTGGAGAACCTGAAGTTACAGCCAGTTGTGAGCTGCCTGACCTGGGTGCTAGGAATTGAACTCTGGTCCTCTGGAAGAGCAATTTGTTAGGCGCTTCTAACCGTTCAGTCACCTCTCCAGCCCCAGGTGCAAATTTTTTAACTTTAAGTGACTCAGTCACCCCCTCATCCCCACTTAAATGAAACTGCAAGCTTCTTAGCATTTTCTAGAAAAAATATATTTTCTTTTTGTCATTATATTCATTCTTTATTTTTGTCATTAGCAGGAGGTACTTTTATGTTATGTTATTTGAGAGAAATACTGGAGGTTCAGAAGAATGTGTTCTGATTCCGATTGTCACTTTCATTGTAGCTGACATTGTCAGGTTTTGTGAAGTATTTTCAATACTCATTTTTTTTTTATTTATTTGTTTATTATGTATACAACTTTCTGCCTCCACGTATACCCACACGCCAGAAGAGGGCGCCAGATCTCATTACGGATGGTTTGCAGCCACCATGTGGTTGCTGGGAATTGAACTCAGGACCTTTGGAAGAGCAGCCGGTGCTCTTAACCACTGAGCCATCTCTCCAGCCCTCAATACTCATTTTTAAGTTTTTATTTATTCTGCTTCAAAGAGTTGGAAAAATTTGTCATCTTCAAGAAATAATCCATGCGAACATTTTTTACAGTTTTCAGCATTTTATCTGGGTAGATATTTTTAGTTGAAAACAGCATCTCTGTGACCAGTCTAATGTTTTGAGTTTGTCAGCATTTCCTGAACATGTTCTCACGTCATCAAGTAATATACTTTGTTTTGTCTTTACTCATATCCTTTAGAACCACAAACTCCATCTACGTCACCCCCTCCCCTTGTAAGGGTCCAGGTATTTATTTTATTTTTAAAAATTATTTTTGAGATTATAATATGGTTAGATCATTTCCTTCTTTTCTGTCCTCCCTCCAGATCCTCCCAGGTGCCCTTTCTTGCCCTCTTTCAAATCCATAGCCTCTTTTTTCACTAATTGTTGTTACCCACGTACATACAAAAGTGCGTATGTCCTAAATACATAGCTGCACCCTGCTCAGTCTTTATAATGTCACCTGCATGGATATGTTTGTAGGACTGACCGTTTGGTATTGGACAACAAATACATGTCTTCTTCTTAAAGAGTACTATTTCTCCTTTTCTCGGGATTCTTTGGTTGCCTGTAGTTCTTTATGTACTGGTGCGGGCTCATGGGCGTTCCACTGTCCACATTAGCATGTCTAATGTTGTAGTGCTTGTTTAGGGCACCTTCTAGGCAGCCATTTTAGTGAGATTTCATGTGGGTATCTTCTGACATTCTTCGAAGACATAATCTCAACAAATTCCCCATTTCTCTGGCCTTTAACCATCTTTCTGTTCCCTCTTCTGCAATAATCCCTGAGCTTTAGGTGTGAGAATTGTCTTTTAAATGTATCCTTTGGGACTGGGCTTTACAACGCTGCATTTTAATTGGCTGTGGTTTTCTGTAATGGTCTCCATCTGTTATAAAGAGACATCTCTTTGACGAGGGGTGAGGACTGCACTTACTGTGAGTATAAGAACAAACATTTCAAATCTAGTGCAGGACTGCGCTGCTTTAGTAAAGTGGTTGCTAGAGGTTCTCCTGCAAGATCC
The DNA here is from genome assembly GCF_018167655.1 of Microtus oregoni. NCBI lineage: Eukaryota > Metazoa > Chordata > Mammalia > Rodentia > Cricetidae > Microtus > Microtus oregoni. Next base: position 1,701,911 of record NW_024543977.1, read on the forward strand.
ATGACATCACCAGGTCTGGGGAGTTGGCTAGGTTTCCAGTGCCAGGCCTGAGTTCCTTCTTGTTAAGAAGATCTTGTGTCCAATTAGAGAAATGTTGGTATGCAGGTCACTACTGTACCCTTGGCATTATCACGCCATGCTGGTTGTAGCTCATCAGAGTCATAGCTGGGTAAGACTGGGTTGTTTCCTTCAGAAGCTTGCATGTCTTGTACCATGAAAATTAATCCCCAGGGAAGAAGCTTTCGGATCAGTTCTAGGTCACAGACTTCTGGGCTTGTGTCTGAAGTAATGGGGTCTTGCCTTCCAACTCTGGAGGCAACCAAGGCAGTAGCAGTGGTTTGCAATGTTTGGGGAGTCTCTTGGATAACCATGATCAATAGCTCAAAAGAGGGCTTCTCATACCTGCTGGTGTTAGTGTTTTTCTTAGTTGGCCTTTAACTTTTGGAAGGAATATTGTCAGCCAAGATGGGAAAATTATTTTAATTATATGTATATTTACATACTGGCTTGTACACATTACAGGTATTTCTAGGTAGATAGTTTTTTTTTTTAAAGATTTTATTTATTCATTAGATATACATTGCTCTTCAGGCCAGAAGGGAGCACCAGATCTTACTACAGATGGTTGTGAGCCACCATGTGGTTGCTGGGAATTGAACTCATGACATTTGAAACAGCAGGCAGTGCTCTTACCCACTGAGCTAACTCTCCAGCCCTCTAGGTAGATAGTTAATGGTATGATTCCTTATGACTTTTCGGACATCTTTCTTGTTATTCTACCCTCCTTTCATGGTCTGTTTTATTTGAGGATATGTACTCATATCCAAAGATTTGTAGCTCAAAGCCTCGAAAGAATTTGCACAAATTGTCTTCTTGGGTCTCAGTCACCTCACTCAACATGATCTTTTCTAGTTCTATTCATTTACCTGGTTAGGAGCCGGAGAAAGATGTAGCTGGGTATAGAGATGCATGTGGTATCTCACCTCTTCTTTAGTGCTACTCAACAAACCCCCACCTCAGAGGCTGACTTCAACAGTGAATGCCAACTTATCTTTTCAAAACACCTTTGGGAATAGTTATTATTCTACACTCTCGCACCTGAGCCGTCAGTTGCAGTAGGCTATGGTCAACTAGACACTATTATTTATTTTATCCAGTTATACAATGTCCCAATTGGCTAGGTAGCATGCAACGATTATGTCCATTTATTCCAGAAAGCATGAACTAAACTCTTCATTTTTAGAGCACCTTCTAGCCAATGGAAATTCTGTGTTAAGTAATCTCTGCCTTTTAAGTTTTTGCTACTGCTGGTAACTGGTCCCCCGGTTTCACTCCCTCAGATATGATCGTGGCATAACAGGAGGCAAGATGGACCTTAGCTTAGCGCATGTACCTGGTGGTTGCCTACTGTAAGGCATGAATCTAGCTCAAGCTAAGAGCTTTGTGCTGGAAAGCCAGGGTTGACTCAAAGCATGAAGATTTTTCAGCCAACTAGTTCAATCAGCTGGGTGTTTCTTCCAAGGTGATCTGACTGTTACCACAAAGCTTGCTTTCCAGTGTTCTGTGCATGAAAGTTTCCTCCATCAGTGGCCACCCATATCCTTGTTTTGAGATAGGAATTGGTAGAATATTGCTAACTGTGAAGGCCCCACTGAGGCAGAGCCTGGTTAGACGAATGTGTTTTGAGTTGCTTCAATTAGTGGGGACACTGAAAAACAGAGCAGGGATTTATTATATTTGTGCTTTCTCCTGTGGGTGTCATGTATCATATATTTAGTACATGTTACTCGATTCCTAGAAGAAAAACATAGGTTTTGAGCTATGGTAGAACCATGTAGATCCTTCACTTCAAAGGCTAACACTAATGGCATCTCACTCATAACTGTCCTTAATATATTACTGTAAAATTTACAGTATCACTCGTGAAGAGATTCCCATGTTACTGATTAATGACCACATGGAAAATTTTCTTGTGTAGTAAAATGCCTTCATTAAAAGGCCTGTGGATTTTTGTTTTGAAGTGAGCATCTGAGAAAGATATTATAAGTCAAAGGTTGATGGAGTCTGCATATTAAATATAACCAGCAATTAAAATATTTATTTTATCACAATTATAAAAAGTAATGAAATTAAAACACACCATTAAGAATCTGTGATTTATGTGGAAACCTTTGTAGCTAAAAGAAGTAAAAACGAAATAGAAAAAAATTACCAATTAACTCAAGCTAACACTTTTTTGGTTCTTTTTACATTGGCAAACAGAGAAAAGTGCATCCTAGGAGTGTTCTTGCTGTTCTAAAAGTGAAAATACCATTGCTAGTGAGCAGAATACCGGGAGTGCCCTGACCATCTGTGGGTTAGCCTAGGTGTTATAAGATCTCTTGCCATTCAATCTCCAACTTCAGTGCTTTTTCTTTTCAAATATTTGTGAAATCACAGTATTCAGGACTCAGTTTGTTGAACATGTGTCCTTGAATAAGATGAACTGTGATCTCTTTATCATTTTCTTGAGCATCAAGTGCTGGACAGAACTGTAGCAAAAAAGCAAAGCAAAATAATTGCTGCCTCTGGGGCTGTCTGGGGTTTCTGGCATTGCAGGAAGGTGAATGATGTCAGTGAGGAAGAGGGGAAAGTGTTCTAAAGTAAGGTAAACAGTCTCCATGAACTTAAACTCTTCTTAGATATTAGGTGGGGGAAGGGCCTTTTCCACAAACAAACAAAATATTTCAATGAAACAGTACATCCACTTTTAATTCTTCAACTTAAGATGGTTATTTTTTTCTATATAAAAAACAAAATTATTAAATGCTTAGAATATTTTGGATTTTTATTCAAATGATATAACCTCAATGTGTGTAAAAATTAGCATTCCTTTGGTTAATGTACTGATAACCTTACTTAAGAGAGGGCTAGAATACCAGAACGCATTCTAGCCTTCATGGTGGGAAATAATGTGATTTTCAAGATTTCACTTAAAAAAAAAACTTTTTAGCCAGATACAGTAGTAGGCAACTATAATCTTAGCCCTTGTGGGGCCAAAGGCAGAATCATGATCAATTTGAGGTCACCTGGGCTACATAGTAAGGTCTAAGCCAGGGTCAGCTACCTGTCTCAAGACATAAATGTTTAAAGAACTAGAGCAACTTTAGATTTGCAGATAAACTGTGAAGATAATTTAGAATTCCCTTATACCTACTAAAGTTTTTGTTTGTTGGGAGATATTTACCACAGAAGGTGACTTGGGCATGGGGTCCAAGCCAATAGAAAGTCTTTATTAACCAGTGGAAAGTACATGGGGTGTTCAGGACCCCAGTGCAGTCCTGAGACCTTCTCAGAGTAAGCTTTTAAGCAAAAATGTCACATCCTGGATTGACACACCCCAGTTAGCAGGAACAATTAGCCAGAAGCAGAACTACAGAAGTCAGAAGACTAGGTTAGTAGATTTAAGGGCTTTCCCAACACTATGACTTTGATGGATTAGGTCTTTGTTCTTACTCGGCAGGTGTTGCTGGCCTGAACTCCATCATAGCGTCTGTTGTGCTAAATTCTGGGGGGGGGGGGGGGGCTATTAAGGTCTGGGCACCTGTAACATGTTCTCTATCAGTCACATCTTACATTAGCCTTGTGCCTTTCTTGTATTTAGTAAACTAATGTCTACATGTTCTAATCATTTAGTCCACCGTTTTTACCTTGTAAGGAGCTATTCCATATCCTTTCCCATGTTGTGTTTGGTCATCATTGTCTCCTTACATTCATTCCTCTTGGTTGTGGTAGCTTCTCAGACATTTCTTATTTCAATGGTCTTGACAATTTGGGTACATATAGTTAAAATGTACCCTAACTGAAGTGGGTCCATGTTTTGTTTTATTTAAATTTTATTTCTTCTTATTAGTGTGTGTGTGTGTGTGTAATGTGTATGACAATGGCCCAATGATGGTATGCCACAGCACACATGTGGAGATCAGAGGACATCTTTTGGGAGGTTCTCTCTTTGTGAACTGAGTTTGGGGACCCACCTCAGGCTGTCAGGTTTATGTAGCAAGCACTTTAACCCTCTGAACTGTTTCATCCACCTGAACTAATGTTTTTTATTATGATTGAACTATGGTTGATAGTATGAGGGTAGAAGACTCCAGAAAAAATCCATTCCCATGATGTTAAAGGTTCAAAATTAATGTGGTGTGTCACTGTTGTCACCGTGGTTTGTCACTGTTGAAAATAGCCCGCACCAACCGAAGGAGTGGAATGTTGCGTTCCTATTAGGAAAGTTGCTTGCCCTCATCTTTGTATTGTTTCCTAAGAACCAGACAGATCGTCCACCACAGCGGCTGCCGTCCCACTTGGCCTTCACAGCAACAACGAATGGGGTTTCTGACCATCAGTCAGTTCTTCATTCTCCTGCCTGCTCAGGTTTTAGCAACTCCAGTAAATGCCCTGTGGTACCTCCTTGTTTAAACTGCAGATGAGCTCACTGACAAACTGTGCTGATCACCACCCAGGCTCATTGTCCTCAAGCACCCTTTGCTGAGGAGTCACTTCTGATCTCTTGGCCATTTGTAAAGCTGGTTTTGTCTTATTTCGTCGTACACTCTCTATAAGCTCGCCCCTTTCTCACAACCAAAATAGTTTAAATTTTAAAAGATCTTAAATGTTGTTGTCTTCTTAATTTTACAGATTTTTTTCCCTTTTAGACAAACACTCAATTTTTCAAAGTCAGGCAGCTCCAGTGGGAGGTACTGTCGTCGATTTAATTTTACAGAACTAGGCAGAAAGTTCCAAGGACTTTATCAGTTAACATCTTCATTCTTCCCTGGCCCTGGCATTCCTGAGTACTGGAGTCTTCCCAAGACTTCTTGTAATTTTTCATTTTCTACCAGAGAGGTACAAAAACTTAGCTTTACGTAATTTTTTATACTCCAGACCTTCGGTGCTCAGACTTCATCTTTTACATATTCCCCACAGCTTTCTGTTCTTTTCAGGAAGAGACATTTGACAAACAAAAATACCCGCGCTCTCTCACCTTTGCTGGCTGGCGGTAATTGGGAAGGCCACCTGGTCAGCCTATTTATTTCACTTCAAATTACAAGATGGAGATTGTAATTAAGTTGGATTCAACTAAATAATGTGAAACTCCCTGATCTGTGCTTTCTGAATCTGAGTTTAAAGCAGACTCCCCTGGACTCTCAGGAGATTTGCTTATTTCTTTTGTGTTAGGATGTTAAGGTCAGTCAGAACTTTTGTGAGTCAAAACCAGCCACATTCATATGTGAGAAGATTTAGACCAACAATTCAAGTTTTTAATTACAGGAAATAATCATGAACTTCTTGGAGATTTAATTAAAAGTGTTTTCCTTTTTCCTGTTGGAGGAAGATTGCCTTTGTTCATTTATAAGAAATACCATGTTCTTTCATACTTTCTTTCATTCGGACTCCACGACTCCTGCTGTGAATATCAAAATCAATTTTCGTGGAGTCAAAGAAATTAGTTAATAGGATTTCTGTATCCTGCCAATAGAAGCGACTTAATATTTTAAGAGAATATTGGCTTTGCTTGTGATTTGACTGGACTGGATCACTGAGCTCTGATTCATCCCATTCCATACGTACCTATCTGCAACCCATGGCTTTCCTTAAATTTTACTAGTTGGGGATTAATAAAATAAAGTCATAACTCAATTTTCCAAAATGTTCTGAACTCAGGTGAACAAAATAATGTTACTTACTGAGACGAAAAGGTTTTGTTTTTCTTTTAAAACATTGTTTATTCAAATCTTTCCCCCACCCCCATAGGGGTAGGGAAAACCTGTAGTTTTGGAAGGACATCTTAGGCCAGTCCTAACCTAAAAAGTCTGCAGAAGACTTGAGATGGCATAGCATGGTCCTGCAGCTGAAACTGGGCAAGATGTAGTTGGTTTTTCCTACTCTTTCAGTGCTGGGGATTGAACCTGGAGCCTCATGAATGCTAGGCACCAGCTCTATCCCAGCCCTGTTTTAATGTTTTATTTTGAAGTTGGGTTTCACTAAATTGCCTAGGTGGGCCTTGAACTCGCTGCCTGTTGTCCAGGTAGATCTGAGCTTTAGATTCTCCTGAGTTACTTACTCCTCTTGAGTAATTAAAATTATCAGTCAGGACTACCAGGCCTGAACATTTTATTTTCAACTGAAAAGTAAAGTAGTTTTAAAGATTATTAATTAATAACATAGTTAGACATGATACTTAGGATCCTATTTCATAAGTTTCTCTAATTACTCATTTTTAATGATAACTTGTTCTCTTAAAAATATGATGTGAGTTGAGCTAAAAATACAATTGTCTTTCTTCCTGAATATTATTTTAATTTGAAAATATCAAAGTTTATCAAGTAATTACTTTTTTATTTTTCATGGGGGTGGGAGTGTTGAGACAGGGTTTCTCTGTGTAACAGTCCTGACTATCCTGGAACTTGTTTTGCAGACTAGGCTGGCCTCTAATTCACAAAGATCTGCTTGCCTCTGCCTCACAAGTGCTGGGCTTAAAGGCTATGCCACCACGCCTGGCTAACATATTCCAGTTTGGTAGATTTGTAGACTATGGTATGTGGTGTTGATGGAAGCAGCATGCTGGGAAGTCAGCTAGCCAAGACTTCTCTGGTTAGGAAATTTCAACCTAATCCCGTGGATATCCACAAATGATGCAATTAGATTTTTGTCTGAGTAATAAATACCTAAGAAATTCTACCTAAAGGAGAGAAGGGTTTCTTTCAGCTCATGGTTTTAGATGGTTTATTTCATGGTTGTTTGACTCCTTGTGCTTTGGCAGAACATCATAGGAATGCATGACGAAGGAACTCCAGTCCCTCATGGTGGACAGGAAACAGCAAACAAGGAGGGAGCTAAACCTCATGCACAACTCTGAGAAGCCCTCCGCCAACAGCCTGCTTCCTCTAGCTAGATCTGCAGTCTAAAGTTTCCAGCCCCTCCCCCAAATAGTGGCATCATCTGGAGACTGAGGGCTCAATATATGCATCTCTGAGAAGGACCTTTTGTATCCAAACCTCAGAGGAAGCAGCTGAAAGACTCCAAACAGGAAGGTGACGTGATCAGATTTCATTTTAGACAAGTCCAGGGGAAAGGTTCGTGATCTAGTTCAGTGTAAGCTGCAGTAAGACATTACTTCTCACTTAGTACTGTCAATAAAGTAACGCTAAGTCTTTAAAGTGAACTTATTGCCATCACTGTCAGGTTCAACAGCCAGGAGGCCATGCAACCCAGCTCAGTGGACTGGCAGGGACAGGGGCAGTGAGGCAGAGATTGATTGGCAGGTCTGGAAGGCAAGCGAAACTATGGATCCTCCTTCTGGAAACTTCACTGTGAAAGGAAGGTGCTAACTCTAGAAGATTGGAAGACCCTGGGGAATGGAGAGAGTTGGTGGGTGGATTTGCTGTCAGGACAAGACCTAGGAGGAGGTGGGATGGAAACACACTTTCCACCGCTAGTGACAGGAGCCTGGGGTAAGGATGCTCACGGAGGGGGAGGAAACCAGAGCAGCCTTTGCCTGTCTGTGCATTTTCCAATGAAGATCTTTCACTAGGAATGGCAGAAGGGGCTGGTGGGGAGCAAGGCTGGAAGAGAACGATAAAGGTTAATGTGACTGTGTGGAAGAAAGAAGGGATGTCACCTGGATCCTATGTCCAGTTGACAGGAGAGATGAGACTATGCAGAAGTGCTGTATAACAAAACACTGGTCTTCAGTCAGCACAGTGCTGACCTGATGGGGATGGAGAGCTGACCAGTGAGTAGGGCAGGAGTGGTAAATTGTCAGAAGGACTTTGAATGGTTTGCAGATAACAGACTTGTAACCTGGAGGAGACCCAGTGAAGACTGGCTAAGATAGAGCCGAAAGGTTAGATAGGTCAGAAGCCAGGTAACACTGTAAGAAATCTCAGACACTGAGCAGCGATTCCAAGGCTCCCTGGGTATGGGAGGAGGCCTGAAACTAGAAACAAAGGTCTCAAGGGCATTGAATCCCTTCGGAAAGTCATAGAAATCCCAAATCAATAGTGAACAATGGGTCATTGTTGGAACAAGAGTAAGGATTAGGGCAAGGGATTGCTCCTTACAGAAGAAAGCTCCTTAGCCACATTCAGAACGTTACTGAGAGCTCTGAAAATCGGATTTGGATTAGAATTGCTTTCAGTGGAGTGTAGAATTTTTGGTCTGTTATTCCTGGAACTATCACCTGAGTTCCTACAGGTTCTAAACCAAGAACTTTTCCCTGCTTCATGTCTGAGTGTCTTCTTCCCACAGTAATTCCAACACTAGAAACAGCTTTATCAAAGTCTAAAGTGAATAGATCCCTCTGAAGACTTTTCAGGTGGGTGTCATTAAGATAAGTCTAATAGGGTTGGTCAATTATCCTCTTGTTCCTAAGAGAGCTTTCCATCTGTCTCCTGTAATTGAGTTGTTCTAGATGTGGTCACTGTAATTTGGATCTTGGATAGCTTCCAAAGGCCACGAGTTGAAGACTTGGCTCCCAGTCTATAATGTTCTTGGGAGTAAATGGAATCTCTAAGAGGTATGGCCAAGAAGAAAGAATTTAGGTCACCAGACACCTGTCCTCATGACAGTGGGCCCTCCTATTCTCTTCCTGCCACAATGAGATGTGTCTCTTGGTCCGCTACTAACTCCTCACCTCTATTTATTGCCTTGCTGCAAACCCCTAGGTAGTGTGGTCAGTGAGCATGAACTGAGGTCTCTAAAACTGAGAGTAAAATATACCGATTTATTCCTGACAACAGTAACATTTAGGATTGTCCTTAAAGACTTTCATCAGAACTGGTTTGGGTCATGCTCTGTTACTCTGTCCCACTGGAGCCTTTCCTCTTACTTTTATACCACATGTATGTGTGTGGGGGGAGGGATTTCCACTGGGTGTGTTTCTCTTGAACACTTTACCAATTAGTTTTTGTTTAAGTGGAAAGGATTTTTTAAAAACCTATTGTTTGATATGAACACCCTGAGTATGCAAAGAAAGACTAGACCCTCAAATAAAATGAACTAACACAGGCAGGCTTTCGTTTAGTATTCAAAAGTTCAATAACACTTGTCACAAGTTCTCCAGCTTTTTGAGCAAAGGGTCTCGGGGTTTTCTTCTTTCTCTTTCTTTTCTTGAGACAGGGTTTCTCTGTATAGACTTGACTGTACTAGAACTCACTCTGTAGACCAGGCTGTCGTTGAACTCACAGAAATTCGCCTGCCTCTGCCTCCTGAGTACTGGGAGTAAAGGCTTGCACCACCACCACCAGGCCTGTCCCAGGGTTTTCTAATCAGCAAAGGTTTGCCATATTATTATAGGAGACATGGTTAAGGCAATTTTATAAAATTGGGCATTATTATAATGGAATGAAAAATAAAGTTGATGTCATTGGAGTGAAAGTTAAATTGGCATTACAGTTTGCTGTGGAAGTTGTTTAGCTGGTTGACAGCTTTAAAAAGATGGGCCCAGAACTGAAGTGGACTGGTTTGAGCCCATAACTCGAGACTTAGTATCACCATTATTTTCTTCTATTCTCACACTCTGCCTATCCAGTTACCCTGGTTAGTAGTCATTTGATCCTTCCTGAAGATGCTCATAGTTCTAGAGCTAAAGGAAACCTACTCAGAAGAATGATTTATTTCATGGAACCATAGCAGGGGAGGGAGAAGGGAAGGGAGGAAGTGGGCATCCCTACACTCCATCTATGTGATTTCCTCACACAGTTTTAAAAGCGTGCTGGACCTGGGAGGAGTTAGGGGGGAAAGTGGGAGGTTAATATGACCAAAATATATTGGATGCATTATGGAATTCTGAAAGAATAAAAATATTCCACACGTTTTTAAAAGCCTGATATAATTGGCCTGGGTTATTTATGATACACTTTAGATTTACCACATAATTGCATTTATAGTTAGTGTGGTGACCCCAGAAATGCACCGCTCTTTGCATTAGGGAAGATACTAAGGGGTGCTTCAGGCAGACGGCGCTGAGAGATCCTAGCCCGAGGGATGGAAAGAGAGAAGGGACCTCACAGATGCTGCGTTCTCGTTTCTGTAAACGAATTTTTTTGCAGTTTCCGTCTCACTGTATTTCAAAGCCAGATTCTTTTGCCTGGAACTGTATCTCTGGAGTGAACCAAGCCAACTATGCTGTCGTGACTGGAGTGGAGGTTAACACACAAAGACCATCTCTTCCAAGAAGGAAGGGTCACCATTTGTGTCGGCTTTACTCATTAATAGCGACTAAAATTTTAAGTGCCTGGGGCTTGTGAGAGCTCAGTGGGCAACCTTGTAACCTGGGTTTTGTCCTGGAACAGTGGCACTCCGTGGCCTGTATATGCTTACACTCGCACATACACATGTCAACAATAAATAAAATCTCAAGTGTCTGAAAAGAAAACCAAGTGTGTCTTTCAGGTGAGCCTTCCAAGAGCCTTGCAACTTTTAATTAATGTACCAGCTGTTCTTTGTCACTGATCCCTCTGCGAGGTACATCCTCTGTTCTTCTCTCTGTCTTGCTATATACCTAACCCTGGAGGCTAAGAAGTCTTAGACGCCACCTTTGTCACCCTATCTTCCCAGATAGCTAACCATCCCCTGGCTGAACAGTTCTTTGGTTTTGTAATAGCATTTTCCCTCTGGTACTATTCTATATTTTGGTGTGTATTCTTTATTTTTACAGTGCTGGGGATTGAACCCAGGGCCCTGCACACATTAAGCAAGCTCTTTTCTTTGGGGCTACAATCGAGCTTATATCTCCTCTGTTTGGTTCGGAGGGAATGCATTGCTTTATTATGAATTGCTAAGTTCTATGAAATCAGGGTCCAAGCTTATTTATTTTGCTCCCTAAAGTGTTTTTGTTATTCAAGATGCTGTCACCTGAGCTTCACGAAGGAGGGAGATCCCTGTTTAGTCTGCCGACACCACTAACAGCAGGCAGATTAACTGTCGAAACAAAGCAATGTGCCCTTGAGCAATGAACATCTTTCTAAAATATGAAACTTGATATCCTCTTCATAGGGAAGCAGGGAGTGGAGGGGGGTTATAGGTGATTTCAAACGCTAATAAAGGACATCTTTCAGAAGTGGAATGAACCCCCAAAGAGTAGACAATATAACTTGTAAAGGGGCCAAAATTAAGTGGACAAACAGACAATAAAAGGCTTTGACGTCTGTATAGGTTTGGTGGTGTCCCTTAGTCTCCATTCCTGAAGGGGAATTTAGTCTTTACTGCTATGAAATTCTCTGGAAGGGAGTGACGTTCACTGTGTCCCTTTGGAGGACCCCTGGGAAAGGGAACTTCAGAGAGAGGTCCACCCTGCCTGTGTAGAAACAGGTCAGAAAATCTCTGGTTTCGACAACAGGAAAGGCTTTGCTGAAGTTTGGGGGGTCTCGTTTCTCTGAGCTCCCACATTAGAGCTGCATGCTCCCAGCCTCCGCGGTAGACTAGCTGAGCAGAACTCAGGCTCCACAGAGCTCCCCGGTGATTGCAGTTCATAGGAGCTGGAGTGGATGTGCATATCACACAGGCCTCCTGTGTAGTAGGGGCTCTGAATGTCTACTCAATGACGAGTAGTCAATTGCTAGTGAATGAACTGCATTGAGGTTGTTCTCTGAGTTAGAACATTATCTCATGATCACCCAGACAGAAAATGTCTCCCAGAGCAGATGGTTTTCCTGCGACCATTTTCAGATTTAGAAAAACCGTAGCTCCCCCTTCCTTTCCTTCAATAGCCTTGGCTTGTTACTTTCCGGTCACCTTTGTAGCATTCGTCCATGTCCCTTGGACATGAACAAGTATAGAGAGAAACCCGTTCACTGTTTCTAGTTATAGATTATGAGCTTAGCGCCCCCCCCCTCCACCTCATCTGAGAGTAAACACCCGTGTGTGTGTCATTGGATTGCTATCTCAGCTGTGGTGTTTGGGATTAAGTGGCAAAGCATGTGTAAAGGTTAGGAGGCTGTTCTCTATCAGCGTATCAAAAGCTGGGTTTTCCAGCTCACACATCCTTGCTAATAACTGCAGAAGGAGATGACAGTGGAGCATGCTGAGATTTTGAAAACAGGACAGGATTTGACAGCGAAGTCTTCTTAGCTGTCTGGGAATGAAACAGGAGCAGGAGGAGTCCAGAATGTACGGAGGCGACCTGCCTCAGCCTAGATGATGCCAGAGGAAAGTGCCAGCCACTGCATTGCATTGTGGGAATGTGTAGGGTCACTTTGCTTGTAATGGTAATTGGATTGGTGACATTTGTGTGTGCAGGCCAGAGACACAAAAGGTTCTGCAAGACACAGAGTAGTTTTTCACATTATAAAGATCTGAACTGTCCATGAGGCCCTGACTGCAGAGTGTTTGGCCAGGCATTTGGGAGACAGAAAACTCTGTTATTAATACGAGAGTGTGTGTGTGTGTGTGTGTGTGTGTGTGTGTGTGTGTGTAAAATCACATAGACACATACTAGTGAAAAGTCAAAAAGGAAGCATGAATATGTTCACATTGTGACAAGGGACAAAGAGACCTAGTGTACCGTCAACATATCTTTATGAAGCAAAAAGCATGTTAAATATTGCTGAACTTGGGCTGGAGAGATGGCTCAGCGGTTAAGAGCACTGGCTGCTCTTCCAGAGGTCCTGAGTTCAATTCCCAGCAACCACATGGTGGCTCACAACCATCTGTACTGAGATCTGGCACCCTCCTCTGGCGTGCGGGCATACATGGAGGCAGAATGTTGTATATATAATAAATAAATAAATCTTTAAAAAAAAATATGCCTTTAAAAAAAATATTGCTGAACTTCCCAAGAACAAGGGTGTGTGTGGATTTTGTCTTTTTTTAACTTCATATGTTAACTTTTATTTCAAAATAAGGATGTCTCTGCTCATACTAGTCTGCATGTGTATCGACAGAATTCACACTGATTCTATTTATAAGTGTAAGACTCTGACATCTGAAAATGTTTCTCCTTATCTGTTCTGAGACAGGGTCTTACTACGGAGTTGGCTGGTGGGGAACTTACTTATGTAGCCCAGATTGGCCTCAAACTTAAGAACCCCTGGCCTCTGTCTCCCAGGTGCTGATGTAAGTGTTTGCCGCAAGATCGGCTTGTCTTCTTGTGTCTTGGGATGATGCATTTAAACCTGACAAGTTACATACTGAAACATATCTGAGTGCAGATAAGTTGTTGGCTTTTATTTTTTCTTCATTTTGAGGCAGGTTCTCAAACTCAGAAGGGTGACCTTCAGCTCCTGCTCCCACCTCCCACTTCCTGGGTGCTAAGATTACTGTTTTCTTCTTTATTTAACAAGGTATTATATGATTTTTTTAAACATTCAAGTATGATGAGGCAATTTTATTTTTCCTTTAATTAACTATGTCTCAGGACGTAGAGAGGCACTGGGGCCTAAGGTTTGCGAGCGATCTGCCTAGACAGCCTCATTAGTTCTTGTCAGAAGCTATGGGGTAAAGACTTTGGCTTAATGAATGTAAGAATTAGGAGGAATCATAGTACATGCGGCAAGAAGCTGAGGGGAAGTATAGCTGGGTTTTCCATTATACAGCTCGTTCCCAAATAATGACAGTGAGATTTATTATTAATTATGGACGCTTGGCCTATAGCTTAGACTTGTTCCTGACTATCTCTTATAACTTAGATTAACCCACTTATATGATCTACATTCCCTCACGTGCCTCTCCTGTTTCCTCTCTGTGTCTATAGCTTAGACTTGTTCCTGACTATCTCTTATAACTTAGATTAACCCACTTATATGATCTACATTCCCTCACGTGCCTCTCCTATTCCCTCTCTGTGTCTCCTGTTGTCTCCCATGTGCCATTATTCCTCCTTTCGGTTTCTCACTCTCTGCCTGGAAGTCCCGACTGTACCTCCTGTTAGCTGTTGACTGTTCAGCTTTCTATTGCACCTCTCACGGCAGTGCGCCTTCACACAGTGTACAGACATCCCACAACAGGGAAGCTTGGTGCAAGTCACAGAAACAGGGGGTGCTCGGTCCTGGGGGTCAACACACCTGCGTCAGGTGTTCCTCCAGTCACTTTCTACTGTGCGGGCTTTGTAAGGGTCCTGATTCTCGCCCCTGTGTCCTGTCATGGTATCAATGGATATTAGAGATGGGGTTTCTGAAGCACCTGGCATAGAGATGCAAAAAAATGCTAGACTGAAAATTATATAATAACCTAATGTTGTGTAGCTCTTTGGAAATGAAAAATGAAGGCACTATCTCACTGGCTGTTATAGACATTGGTGGAGTTTTCCATGAGGTTTTGGATGTAGGTTCCTGGATCTAGGCACTTGTTTTTATCTTCACATGTATTTGTTTGGGGTTGTGGGAATATGTAGGGGAGGAATGTGTATGGTTGTCATAGGCATGTTCTGGCCACAGTGCATGAGTAGAGGCCAGAGGAAATTTTCTAGGAATTGATTTTGTCTTCCTACTGTGCTTGGATTCAAACTCCAATCATTACCTTGGTGGCAAGCAACTATACTCTTTGGGCCATCTTGCTGGCCCAAATCCAGGCACTTATTTTTTTTGGTGGTGCTAGGGATCAAACCCAGAGCCTCGGGCATACTGCGGACCCCTTTTCCACCATACTAGACCCTACTTTTGTATTTAGTGGATAATGATGAAATTCACAGCACCTGTAGATGGGATTTCTTGTACAAACCACTTGCTAAAATCCCCTGATGTCTTGTTTTACCTGTGCGGGACCCTTCTGTTGATGGACACGGGCATCCTAATGCTTCTTAAGTTGATCTTTGTCTTTCCCAGGTCAACTGAAGTATCTTAGACATTTATAGTTTTCTCCCCTCAACAGTCACTTTTTCACTTACTGAAAACTACAATTTTTATGAAGAAAAGATGGGAAAAGAAATTTCTCCAGCTCTCTCTATTCTTTAGCCATCCCCAAACACCCAAATTCCTTACTTACCCTGCAGCTCCTGCGTGCCAAGCAGCTTCCCATTCCTGGATCAAATGCCGCCGGAGATAATCAACTTGAGACGGGACAAGGTTAATTTTGGCTTGCAGTTTTGTGGATTCAGGTGGATGGCAGCAGGCCTGTGAAAAAATCTAGGTGGATTTTGTGTTTTGTTTTATTTGTTTTGTTTTGTTCCAGATGGGTCTCTATTAGCCCCAGCTGGGCTGGATTGCACTATGTAGATCAGGTGGACCTCAAACTCACAAGGATCCCCTTGCCCTTGCCTCCCAGGGGCTAAGATTAAAGGTACTTTAACAACACAGCCAGCAGAAAGTAAGTTTTATTGGTTAGCTTTTGCACATTTTGATCACAAAGCCTGACCAGGACAGCTGAAGGGAAGTAGGAGGATTCATTCCGACTCAAAGTTTTTGGGAATTTCCACCCATCATAGTGTGCATAGTATTCCAGTTCCTGGTTATGGGAGCCTGTAGTGAGAGGCATGTTATGTCATGGAGGACCAGGAAGTAGAGAATGATGCCAGGAACCAGGATGGGATATAATCAGTAGTGACTTGCTTTGTCAGGCAGGCCCTCCTGCTAACGGGTCTACACAGTAGCCTCTGAAAACAGCGCCACGAGCTGGGGAACAAGCATGCGGATTAGCAGCCTGTGGGGAACCTCGAATTCAGGCCATAAGAAGGAGTAAAAATGACTGTCAGCATTGCTTGTTGGCAGCTTGAGGATTCCCCTTTGCTCTTTACTGTGATGGGGTAGTGTTAAGGATGAGCCACATTGAGGGATAGGACTCCGACTGGGTTTTGGCTTTGGTTATTTGTTATTGGATATTCAAAGCTGTAAGTCGCTCTTGCTAAATGTGAGCTCCGAGACTTGAGGCCATGCCTTGACCATTTCCATGCTCTCTCATAGTTTGCAGAGAGCCTGGCCCACAAGGGGTTGAGTATGTGGCATTCAGATTCACTGTGTGGGATTTTCTGAAGGGGTCTACATGTTCACTTGTGTCCTCATAATGCCATCTCTAAAGCAGAGTAGCGATAACTGGAAAGAGATGTTGTATGGAGCATTTTAGAAACAGGTAGAGCCAGAAATGATGCTGATGGGAAGTTCAGACCGTATATAAACAAATTAGCATAAATCATCATCCTCAGTTCCCATGTCTCTCACACCTTTCTTGGTTGTCTGAGCAGCTGCTTCTGTAGCTTCAACTCTGGAACTTCTCTTAAGTTGTCTTTTATTGTGGAAACGGCGGTCCATTCTGTCGTTGCTTTCTCATTCCCCATGTGTACCCCCACGGATGGTGCAGAAAAGCCTCAGCACTCCCCTCCATCTTGTTTTTGCACGGGAGTTCGCTTGAGATCCAGCGGGGACTGGAACAATTGGCCTTGAAGGTCCTTCCATTAGTTTTACTTAAGAAGGCTTCTCCAAGAATTTGCTGTAATGAAATCTGTGAGATAAAGGCTCCTGGCAGAACGAAGTTCCGTAGCTTCTGAAAAGGCAGATGCGTAGTTTGGTGTTGCTGGAACTTGTCTTCCTGCAGAGGGGAAGGGAGCAAAGGCACCATAGAAAAGGGTTGGGAAGGAGGAAATCAACGTCCTTGTACGGTAAGCTAGGGAGATTAGATGTGGGGAACGTTGACATTTCAGGGCCTTGGAATGCTATAGATACTTGGATTTGGAGGAAAAGTGAGTTTTTGAACTGTCATGGAGAATGGGTGGGAAGTTGGCAAGATTTTTGATGTTACAGACAAAAAACCATGATGACAGTCATGTAAAGTTCCTAGAGCAATGATTGGCATGCATTCAGTGCAATGTGGCTGTTTAAAACAAAAGTCAGTGAGTGAGGAGAAGCATTTACCACAGGGAGGAGAGCGTGAACTTGGAAAGGCATCTTACAGGACAGTTACAACATCTGCTTGGATGAGAGGTGACGTCAGCAGAGGAGCCAGGTGTGCTGAGGTGAAGGTCGGAACATGTCGTCTTTGTGGGGCCCGACTCTCGGGCTTAGCAGAGAGTGTGGCTTCGAAAGTGTTTAGATGAGAATGTAAGAGTCATCCACCAAAGGAAATAAAGCAAGGAAAGGAAAATGGTCAAAGATAGAAACCAGTGGAAACAGGGATCGGAAGTTCAAAGTCATGCTTAGCTTCAGAGCAAGTTTGAGGTCAGCCTGGGCTACACGAGACCCTGTTTCAAAAAACCAAACCAACTAAGCAGCAACAAACAAAGCATGGAAGATGTAAGATCAACCCTCTGATACCCGTGGTCTGACTGGGAACGTTAGAATTAAAAGCAGAGAGAGAACTTCAAGACTGGTTGACTTAGGATCTTATTGACATTTCTTGACTATCCTAAAGGTAAATATTACATTTTATTATTGAAGAGAGGATAACTGCCCTCTTTAGGTCATTCTTTAAGTGATGCCAAACTGTGCATGAGCCTATTCTAACAAGGTGCACACTCTCTATACACATACCACACCCAGCTTTTGAAGTCGCTCAGGGTGAAGGATGACTGTGTGTTCTGACTCCCTCAAATCGCAAGTAATTTCAACTTTGGGCACCCGTATTTCATCATTGAACAAGCAACAGCTGGTGGCATTTGAGACTTGAGCATCTTTAAGAGATAAAGTCACATACTATTTTATCCCAAATCTAGACCACACAATCTAAAACCAAAATATCTGCCTTTTCTTCCTTTGATATCTCAGAACACTAACAAATTTAACTCTAAATGTTGAGGGCCTTCAGCGCAGCCTTCTAAGCTGCCTCTCTGGCCATTCAATGTATCCTAGTGATAGTCTTTTAATGGGAGTCATTCATTCTTTGAAGCCACAGGCAAGGCTGTGAGCACAGGTCCTACCTGCATGGGAAGTCGTGCTTGCAGTGGCAGTATCTTCCAAGTGACCATGATAACTGGGCTTTAGTCCCTAACCCTGGAGCCAGGTGTCCCCTTTCACTTCCTGTTCTGTTGGTATTCTGCAGAGGGACATCTTGTCTTCCATAATTGGAATGTGAGGTTTCTGTTCTTGCCAATTTAAGTGTTCAGTGTCTGTCCGCTTTCACCTTGCCATTTGCTTCAAGGGTCCCTGCCTCATGATCATGTGTTCTCACATGCCTTATATTCTTTGTTTACTTGGACAGCCAAAGTGCGACAACTCACTGTGATGCTCAAATGCTGACTTCCCCAGTTCGCTCAGTTTTTAGACTTTATTTACTTAATTACCAGCTACCAACTTTCATTCTCAATTACATTCTTAAAGATCTCCATGTCTTTGTTCCCCCATCATGGGTCTTAAGCTCTGATCATGGGCATATTTTCTCGATAATATTGGGGTCAACTTTCAGATTTTTAAGTTCTTCATGCATTTCCTGTTTGAACTTCATCAGCTTGAATGGAATTTCTCCTTTTACTACAGCCGTAAGTGGAGCTGTTGCTTTGCCTCCTCTCCCTCCTCTTCCTCTATTGTTTTAACCTTATTGTTTTGAGACAGGGTTCTACCACATAAGCAGGCAAGCCACACACTCACTGTGTCGCCTGGGCTGACCTTGAATTTGCAGCAGCTTTCTTGCTGTCTATTGTTGCTGGGATGACAGGTGGGACTAAGCCTCTCCTCGAGGGACTTTCTGTTACAAAGCTTGTGTTAATAAACAGGGAAGAACCCGAGGGTGGGCGTTATTAATTACGGAAAGATGTGGCTGCTGCTGGTGTTATTTCCCGTCAAGCCTCCCACTGACAGAGCTGGCAGAGTGCTGAAGTAATGCGGGGCCGTGGAAACCGCCCTCGCCTTGAGGTTCCCCTCCTTCTGTTGAGACGGAGTGGAACACGTCTGCCAGCACGCAAGAGCTGACAGGCTGTCTCACTTCAGCAACTCCTGCGCACAGCGAACACTAAAGTTTGTTCCCTGGGGAAAGAGCGGTCTTAAGTCACTGGCTGAGTCATGATGTCATTGCCTAAGCTGTAGAAGGCTTGTGATTTCTGAAGCCACATTTATCTGACACATAAAATTTCAAATGGAAAATAAAGCCCTAGAGTCCAGATACAATACATTGATTTTTCTTATATAAAAGTTGTTTGACTTCCATGATCTTTACTGCTAAGCAGTATAAGGAGCCTTTCTTTTTTCCTTTTGATTCTCTGAGCTCCGTTTCCCCATCATTTTTCCCAGTCCGACCCCTTCTCGGCCTGCTCTGCTAACTGAGAGCACATGTGTTTCTGAATGGAACCTGGAAGAGGAATGTGTATGGCAGTCATATGGAAATGCCATTCCAAATTCCATATGCCGTGAGATAATACACTGGCTAGACCATCAGAAGTCACCCCAGTAAGGGGAATTTGGATTGGAAAAGAATCAAAGAAATTGTGAAGCTACTAGAATCCACTGCAGTTAAGCAGTAATAGGTAGTCTGGACAACTGGATGGAGGCCAGGTTCAAGCTCACCAGCAATCCCCTGCCCGTTAAGAATGAGGAGGTTGATTGGAGAGGAGGGTGAGCCATCCACTTTCCTGAGGTATCATCTCAACAAGCTTTGTCTTCTGTTTTCTGAAAGGCACAGCAGGAAACCTTGGGTTTACTATCATGAACAGTCACACTTCTTCCTTCCGCTTTGTCCTTTTTTACTTAGAAAAGAAGATTCTGAAATAAGTTCTGCATTGCCTCCGGTAAATGTCAGCTGATATCCATGACTTCGTCACTTCTCTGTCCACTGTATCTGACACAGTGTCCAGCATGACATCCACTTTGGATGAATTCCAGTGGTGTCAGGGAAACATGGGATGTTAGTGAGCAGAGCAAATACTGAGTGTAGCAAATTCTAGTGTGAAGAAAAAGTGCCATGGTACGAACGTGTGGATTTCAAAAGCGGTAGAATATTGCAAATTACGTGCATGTTTCTGCAGTCTAGCCAATGGTAGTCACTCAGTGTGGCTGTGAGACCCATGGTGCACGTTTGCATACTGAAGTCTCTGCAAAGATCTGCCATGAAGATGAGGCTGCTGACTTGTGTTTCTCCATTGTCTTTGGCGGGAGAATACTGTACATTGCACCCACTTATATCCCAGATGCTCCGGAACAGCTTGTGGCAACCCCAGTAGAGATTTAGAGTCATTATATGCTTGAGTACAGGCGACCTGGGCCTGAAGCATGGCTTGTCATGTAGTGTAAAATCCTGATTCCAATTGAACAATTCTGATCCCTTCTTTCTTTGCCTGTAAGATGAGGGCACTGTCATCTCCAAAGTGTGGGGCTTACAGTGGATGAGGAAGGTAAACCATTTCTCTGTGCCACCACCAGGTGAGCTTCACTTCTTTGCTCCCTTTACCTTCTCTCTTTGCATTTGTTAGCCCCACACTGCCTGCCACAAGGGAGGTTCTGTAGGGCACAACCTTCCAGCCCTAATCTTCCTGGTCAGCAAAGATGCCTTTTATTTGCACTTGTAAACTGACTGATCTTTAAAATTCAAACACCCTGCTTCCTCAAAAGAAGTGCATGCCAGAGAGCGCACACATTTGCATCCTGGAATGGGTCCCACAGGCACATCCAGTGATCAGCATTTTCCAGACCACAGGAGCATGTGTGTGCATGCATGTGTGTGTCTGTATGCATATAATTTGCAATGCTCTGCACTTGTATGGAATCCACTTTTGACAATGCTCGCCCCCTTTTCTTAAAACTAGAATCTATTGCACTCAGTATTCCCCTTACTCCCTATCATGCCACCACATGTTTCCTTGACATCACTGAAATTTATCCAAAAATGTATGTCATGCTGGACATTGGGTCAGATATAGGGTGCAAAGAAGTCCTGGACATCATCCGGCATTTACCAAGTACAAAGATGTAGTGAGGAGCGGCGGGCTGCGTCCTGCCACCCGGCTAGCTTTACCTGAAATAATTACACGGAAACTGTATTCTTTTAAACACTGACTGGCCCATTAGTTCTAGCCTCTTATTGGCTAGCTCTTACATATTGATCTAACCCATTTTTAATAATCTGTGTAGCCCACCAGGTGGCTTACCAGGGAAGATCTTAACCTGCGTCTGTCTGGAGTGGGAGAATCATGGCGACTCCCTGACTCAGCTTCTTTCTCCCAGCATTCTGTTCTGTTTACTCCGCCTACCTAATTTTATGTCCTATTAAAGGGCCAAGGCAGTCTCACAAAACAGAAGACTCTCCCCCATCACAAAAAACTTATTGCAGGACTTTCTTTTCTAGGAAGAAAGGCTTTTTCATTTGTCGATGCTACTATCTCTTATATTCTGTCACTATCGCTTCTCCATTTTCCTTGAGTCTCTTGGGTTCTTCTAAACTGGATATTAACAGAGAGAAGTCTTTTAGACAATGCGTGTCAGTTAAGCTTTTCACAGTGTACCCGGGAACAAAATATCTGGGTTGATTAACTTTCTAATAGGAAAAAGTCTGTTTTGGCTCTGAGTTGCGAAGGTACAGTCTAGTGACACTCCTCTCCCCGTTGTTGGCGTCTGTGGTAAGGAGTGATGGAGCAAACCTGCTTATATCCTGAGCCATGGAGCAAAGAGGAGAAAGACCTGTAGCTAAGACCTATCTCTCACAGCCTCCTCGCTTCCCCGTAGCATCATCCTGGGGACCTCTGGAGGTCATTTGACATCCAAACTGTGACGTGTCCTTTAACAGACAAGTGACTGCCTAACAAGACGGTATATCCAGAATAATGGCTGCTAGGGTTCATTCTGCTCTTCCCGTATATCAAGTATAACTCATTTAGTCCACACAGAGGCCCACCGTAGTGTGTACTGCTATCTCAACTAGCAGACGAGGAATAAAAGGTGTCAGGAGTGAGGTATCTGAGACCCTAGGCTAGTCAAGGTGGTCATGACGCAGCTGCAAAGCCTGTGCCAGGAAACAGGGGTGAGGATGAGCTGATCATATAAAAGCCACCTGGTGGGGAACCTTGATGTTTCCATTTGCTTATGGAGCATTCCTCCATTTTCAGAGGATGAAAGGAATGTGTCGCACAGTTGTATTTCTCCAGTGAGGCGCTCTCCTCTCCTTCTGCCTTGTTTTGGAGGGAGATCAGCAGAAACTGGTAGAGTTCCACTTTCAGAGACATCACTCAAAAAGCTTTTCCAGATTTTTTTTTTTTTTTGCTAAGCTGTGAAGGGACATTTTCAGAAAAATGGGTGGGTCTAAAAAGTGTAATATTAAGCAAAGTGACCCAAACTCAGAGAAACAAAAACCACATGTTCTACTCCACATACAAATCCTAGCTTGCAATGTAACACGTGTGTGTAAATGTGGGTAAAACATACCCCAGGAGAGGGTGAACACAGGTGATGAGGAAGGGCAGGGAATGGACCAAAAGATACCTGTGACCAAAAAGGGGAAGAGAGACTGGAGAAGCAGTGACAGGAGGGCCCAGGGATGATGGGGGGTGGAAGAGATGGGGATTCTATTAAATCATACAGTATTCAAAATCAAAATTCCACAATGGTATCTAGTGCCTTGTATATTAATTTTTAAAAAAATTAAATAAAAAGTCAACCCCTTTGCTCAAAAGGGGTACATAGAACTGAATTTGACAAATATTCAAATGTCAGTTACTTTTACTTTAAATAGGATAATTGCTAGGGATGCGGTGATACAGAGGGGCAGATGCTGGAGTAACGACTCTCTGAGCGAGGCGATGATGCTGTCCATAATCTCCTTAGCCAATGGTCTCTGGTAACTTTCTCTGCCTTAGTACCATCGCCTTCATATCCCAATGGTGGTCTTCTTTTGGCAGTACTGGGTGCTTAACTTTATGTTTATTTCAAGGGTTCCAGTATTCCATAAATACTTGCATGCAGGTGTGGAAGCAGGGTATTTTTATCTGGCAGGGACTCCTCTAGGACAAACAAGAAGCTTTCTTCTATTCTGAGGTGGAAAAGGAAATGCAGATAGGATGAGTGGGCGCTTTCCCGTGAACTAGAAGAACTCGGCAGGTGGCACCTGAACCTTATCTAGAAAGGGAACAGAAGAAAGAGTGGAGTTGCCATTTTTGTTGTTTTGTTTCTAAGATTCACTAACCTGTGGTGCCAGGCAGATGGCTCAGCTGGTAAAGGACTTGCCATGCAAGCATGCGGGCCTGAGTTTGGATCCCTAGCACCCAAAGTCAGGTACCATGTCAATCACGTGTAACTCCAGTGTGCTGGGGCAGGGGGGCACTGAGAACAGTGGGTCTCTGGAGGTCACCAGCCAGCCTATCTACCATCAGTGAGCTCCAGGTTTGCTACATGACCCTATCTCAAAAACAAGGTGGAGAAAAATTGAGGAAGACAACCATTGTTTACTTCTGGCCTCCACATACGTTTGTACCCCTCAAAACATGTAAACACACATACAACAAACAACACACACACCTCACAACCCTACAGGTTCTATGTTGTTGTAGTTATTGTTGTTTTGTTTGTTTTGTTTTTAACGAGACAAGATTCTCACGATGTATCCCTGGCTGTCCTGGAACTCACTTTATAGACAAGACTGGATTTGAACTCACAGAGATCCACCTGCTTCTGCCTCCCGAGTGCCAGAATTAAAGATTTGCGTCACCACGGCCTGGTGACCCGGGACTCTGCTTGAGCTTGACCCCGACTCTCTTCCTCGTGCCGGAGAGAGTGTCTGGAGACATGAGATGAGATGGAGAAAAGCAGTTGCTCTCAGCACCACAGTGTACTTAATTTCTTCCTCTTCCTTCTCCTCTCACCCTTCCTCCTCCCGCAAGGACGGTGCTGTCCAGAGGGGCACATTGTTCACTCAAGATGCTTGCTCATTCTCTGAGGCTCAAGGCCCAAAAGCAAGGAGAGGAGTCCAGCTGAGTGTCATTCAGGAAAATAGATATAAATAGAAATGGCCGGAAGGCTGAATGTGTTTTTCTGCTGTGGGAAGATTAATAGGGAACTATAACTCACACTTTTTTTTAAAACACAGGTCTTTTCACATTGCCCAGGGTGATTTCAAATTACTAGGCTCAAGTAATCCCCCTGCCTCCACCTCAGTAACTAGGACTCCCTGTGTATACCACTTTATCCAACTCACAGCTTAAAAAAATGTTAAAAACATAATTCTGTAGGGTCAAAATTAATAAAAGATACTTAGGTTTCATAACCATGAAGAGACGACTTCTAACCACTTCTCCTGCTTAACCTCTTGGTGAAAATCCACACGAAGGTAGGGCAAGCCGTGTAGATTTGCTGGTGTCTTTAGGGATCTGGGAGAGAAGACTTTGCAATGTCTCTCTGAAGTCCTGGTTGTCAGCAGAGGTAAGATGAAGCTGTATTTTTATTTGTTGGCGAACATTGACATAACACCTGACAAATGCTCTCGCTGGCAGGCTCGGGAAAGAGTGGCCGATGATTAAATGCTCTTACTTCAGAGTGAGCAGCAAGGCTGTGATCAGAGGAGCCCATTATGTTGAACATGAGTCGCATCAACATCCCAATTAGGAGGAGAGTGAGTGCGGCTGTGAAAATATCAGTGGGCTGTGGTGTTAAAGCTGTCTGGGTTTAGAGCCAAATGGGGCTTCTCGGGATGCAGCCGCTCTGAAGCCCTTGTGTGTTTTCCTGTGGGATGCCCTCCTACAGAGGAGGATGCTTTCAGATAAAGACTGTTTTTGCTGCTTTGGAATGCCACATGCATGAATGTGTTGATTTGGACTGCTTATAGACTGCACAAAGCCTGCAGAGCTGCCTTGGGAGAAATGGTGTTTTTGGATGGATTCCATTCTTAGATCCTCCAGCAAGTCAGTCTTGCAACTAACTATCACCCAGTCGCAGGTCATAGACCATGTTAGAAGAGCTAACTAGCTTGTTACTACGGCTGTTAGTTTGTAACTATGACTGTATTTTTTGACGGTGTCCTTTCTTAAGACCATGAACTCAGCTTTATTTAGTTCTGAAAGAGATAATTTAATCTGCAGCAAGAGAGCTTCAAAAATTATTTTTGCCACAATTGAAAAACCAAGTTCTGGGGGATGGAGAGATAGCTCAGTGGTTTATAACACTTGTTGCTCTTGCAGAGAAACTGAACTGAGTTCAGTTCCCCATACCCACATGGTGGCTCACAACCGTTGTAACTCCAGAGACAGGACGTCCAAAGCCCTCTTCTGACATCTAGAAGCACCAGTCATGGTGCACATATATACATGCACTCAAAAGATACACACACACACACACAAAACACACGCATGCATGTATCTAGATCTAGAAAATGAATTCTTGCTGTTTTTTTTTTTTAGCTTCCACCCAGTTGCTGCTATGTGTGTGTCTTTATAAAACAGAACTGATTCCATGTTTTTATTAGTCCTTGATAAGATTTCTGCCTCTGATTGGAGCATCTTGACAACAGAGACTGAGGAGGGTAGTTTCTCGGGAGAATGACCATTTGCCTGAGCAAGGCTATGTAATCCATCTGGGGTGGTGCTTTAACAGTTAGTTCCCAAAACAAGTGTGTGTGCCACATCCCAGCCTTCCCGTGGCTCTGGTTAGTGCCCGTAGTTGATGATGGAGGACCAGATATGAAACTTAACAGTCTTGCTATCCCAATGTTTTAGTTAGGGTTTCTATTGTTGTGAAGAGACACCACGACCACAGCAACTCTTTCTTATAAAGGAAAACTTTTAATTGGGACTGACTTACAGTTTAGAGGCTTGGTCCATTATCTTCGTGGTGGGGAGCAGGGTGGTACCCAGGTAGACATGTTGCTGAAGAGGTAGCTGAGCATCTGGATCCATAGGCAGCAGAAGAGAGAGTGACAAAGGACCTGGCTTGAGTTCCTAAAACCTCAAAGCCGACCCCCAGTGACACACCTTCTCCAACAATGCTGTACCTACCCCAATAAGGCCACAACTCCTGATAACACCACTCCTCATGGGCCTATGGGGACCATTTTCTTTCAAACCACCACACCCAACTTAAAACCATTGTTCACCTAAGAGCCTACCCATGTCTTTGGTGGTTCTCTATCTTGTGTTGGTTTAAGTCTTCCGTGGAACTCAGAGTTCCCAGCAGCATATCAAGAAGGCTGAAACAGAGGGTGGAAGGAGCGTGAGGAAGGTGTTGTGTCCTGGAATAATATCCAGAAATGTCAGGAAGTAGGGTAGAATAAATATCACAAGACCACCGCCACTGCTTCCGCTGCTGATTCTCAATGCAAATATAGAAGATCAGTGCTTTAGTATTGAGAAGATGAAAAGGTGCACCTTGAGGGCTGGAGGGATTTTTTTTTTTTTAAGGTGAAAATAAGCCTGTTTCCTACGAATACTGAGACAAATAAAAACCCTCCCTGCTGCTCCCAGAGGGCCTGCTTCAGAGCAGACAGAAACTGATGCCTTCTGTTTTCCGGAGGAGGATGTTGAACCCTGGGAACTCTGAAAGGAAAGAGGCAAAAGTCTCATACAAACGGTGCTTGTCTATTGCCTGTTCTAGGAGTCCTCCCTTGTGCCCAAGAAGCCTGTCCAGGAGGAGTTGGCTTTACCCCATCCATCTGCCAGGAAACCTGCCAATTTGCTGTACCTGCTGATGGAAAGGATCGTCATTTGACCTGTTGCCAGAATAGTCATCTAGTTTACAATCTGACTAGAGAGATGGTTCAGTGGTTAAGTGCAGTTGCTGCTCTTACAGAGGACCCGAGTTCAGTTCCCAGCAACCACATGGCAGCTCCTGACTACTTGTAACGCTAGTTCCAGATGACCTGACACCCTCCTCTGCACTGAACACATATGGCGCACATACATACAGGCCAAAAAACCACACATTAAATAAAAATAAAAAATCTTTTCTAAAATTGATATTCAGGAACAGTAAAATTTGTATTAGCTCACACCTAAAAATTTTGTTAGATATGATAGTGTTAACTTTAAATCACTTAATTGGGGGTATTATCGTAATAGATATTTATCTTAATGTTATGTAATAATGGGACATCAAAGGCATCTGATATATCAGATATAAAAGGTATCTAATATAATGAAGATCATAAGGAATATTGTTAATTATTTAGTCAAAAACCTTTTCTTCTGCCTACCTAAATGATTTGGTTGGAGCCGAGCCTAAAGTGCTTTCCTTTAGGGTGTATGTGTGTGTGTGTAGACAGGGCAGGAAGCACCAAGCACCAGGATCCTATGCTCTGGTTCAGGTGATGAATGTCCCCGTACAGACAACAGACACACCACAATCTAGGCTGGTCATCCATTACTCAATCATGTGTTCAGAATCAAGTGTACAAGACCAGTCGACAACAGAAGCCTGTGTGTGCACACGTGTGTTTAGAGTGTGTAATCTCACCCGACTGTGTGTGCACGCGTGTGTTTAGAGTGTGTAATCTCACCCGACTGTGTGTGCACGCGTGTGTTTAGAGTGTGTAATCTCACCCGACTGTGTGTGCACGCGTGTGTTTAGAGTGTGTAATCTCACCCGACTGTGTGTGCACGCGTGTGTTTAGAGTGTGTAATCTCACCCGACTGTGTGCACGCGTGTGTTTAGAGTGTGTAATCTCACCCGACTGTGTGCACGCGTGTGTTTAGAGTGTGTAATCTCACCCGACTGTGCGTGCACGCGTGTGTTTAGAGTGTGTAATCTCACCCGACTTGCAGCAGTTTTCTCTTCTTGCTTCCCGCATACAGATGCAGGCAGGAGCAAGGACAGCAGTCCCCTGCCGTTAAGGACTCCCCTGTGGTAACCATGAGCATAAATAAACTTCCTTCTCTAGGTTGCTTCAGTCTTGGTATTTTAATCACAGCAACAAAAGGTACCTAATACAGACGCTGCGAGGGGTGGAAGTCAAAGAAGGTGAGTCTTTTTGTTTTGAAACTGGGAAAGTCCTGGCAAACCTGGGTGAGCTGTCACCCTGTATGGGACAGTGGGCCTGCCCATACAATTCAGTATTATATTTCAATATGTTAAACTGTCCCCATTTTAATTGTTCCCAGACACATTGACTTGTTACCTAATAACTCTCATCCATGATTCATCTACACTGTCAGCTCTTGATAGCTCTTGGTATGCTCCTGCTAGGAAGAAACACAGAAATGGCTGTAGAATAGCAGAGTCCGCTGCCCACAGCCTTGCCCTTGCACTTAGGACTTGGTAAAATACTTCAGGGGTACATGACAGGACACTTTCTACTCATGACCATCCTGGGCCTCCTATCCTTTTCCTCGACAAAGAGGCATCATGTTTTTATCAGCAGAAGAAATTCCTTCCAGCTAAAATTTAAAAATAATAATATATTTCCAAGCCAAAGGTCGGAGGTCTACATCTTTTTCTGTTCCAGCATTCTGTGGTCTTCTGTTGAGAATCTATAATTCTCCAAAGCCTGTGAAGGGACAAAGTCTAAAGAAAACTGTCTGCTCAAGTGGGTCGTGTGTGTGTGTGTGTGTGTGTGTGTGTGTGTGTGTGTGTGTGTGTGTGAGAGAGAGAGAGAGAGACAGAGACAGAGACAGAGACAGAGACTCACTGTGCGGTCCTTTTATTTTTAGTAAACGTGTTGGAAAAA
Organism: Microtus oregoni; assembly: GCF_018167655.1. NCBI lineage: Eukaryota > Metazoa > Chordata > Mammalia > Rodentia > Cricetidae > Microtus > Microtus oregoni. The sequence goes on from NW_024543977.1 coordinate 1,730,375, forward strand.
TCAGGTTATGTTTATTATGAGCTTCTAAGGGACCAGTGAGATTGTGTAGTCTGGAAAATGGTGGAATTATAAATTATTATACGTGCCTGCTGGTTGGGAAAATTTATATGCCAGAAATGCTACCATATGTAAGCTGACCTACAGATTTTCGCTAGTTCATTGGCCCAAAGTATATACATTGGCTGAAGAGAATAAGCCGGGAAAGTGTGTCTCAGAGAAGCAGAAATGCATTGAACTGCTATTCTCTTATCAGATGTGTTTTTATGTGAGATTTCTTGCCTGTCCTAGCACGGCTACCCCTTTGATAAGTTCATGCATCTTTTGTGGCATTCACTGCAAATCGTAGTGTAGATTCTTTTCTGGTTAACACACTCAAATTTTGGTCCCTTCCAGCTTCTAGTACTAACCAAATTCTGATTGTCCCTGCAGAGATTTCACTTATATTTTAGACTTGATTTTTTTTGTTTCTTTGTTTGTTTTTGAAGCAAGATCTCTCTACATAGTCCTGGAAGTCAGTATGCAGATCAGGCTGGCCTCAAATGCACAGAGCTCCGCCTGCCTCCTCTGCCTCCCGAGTGCTGGGATTAAAGACGTGTGTACACACAGCTCACCTTATATTTTCTATAGAATTCTATTTTCCTCAGGACATCCCTGTCCTCTGATACATGGATGTCTGACTGGGGACCAGATTCACTGGCTGGGAGTGGGGACTTAATTAGATGAAATGACAGACCAGCCACGTTTTTTGAATGAAAAGGGCCCCTCCTTGAAAATGGAAAATCACGTCGCCTTGGTATCTCAGCTACTTAAATATTGTAAGAACAGTGTATAGGTAGCATAGCTGATAGAACAGTGTCTTTAGGTAGCACAGCTGACATTGCTCACAACGATGAAGTAATGGAAGCCATAGCTTCCAGTAGCTTCCAGCTTTAATTATGAGAAAGGAGCAAAACACAGAAAGTTGCATCAAAATTGATGTTTTTCACAGTGATGTGGTGATGTCTTTGACTAAAACAAGCACATATTTTCCCAGAAAAGATATACGCTGGGGTTGTTCCTCCCTAATACTTCTCATCTTTGTCTTCTGGGATATACTGTTACATTTGTGTGGGAAGCCACCCGAAGACCCGGCTATGTAGGTAATGTGGACTCCAGGCAGAGGCAGCTCACGCTTGCTGCTGTGGAAATCTACCCGCCTCAAAGATCACTTTATTTTTATGTTTGTATTTTTTGCAGTGCAAAATCCTTGCTTGTGTGTGGTAAATGCTCCACCACTGAGTTCCACAGCAGGGCCTTGAGGCTCATTTTAATGAAATATCTGCCTCAAAAATGTTTTATTAGAGGTTTGTTTTTGCTATTCTTGTAGTAAACAGTTATTTATTTTTATTCTTTATTGGAATAATTCTTTTCATAGAATGTATTCTGATCACAATTTCCCCTTCTCCATTTCTTCCCAGATCTTCTCCACTTCCCTACCCATCTAACCCGCCTTCTTCATTCTCTCATTCTTTAGAAAGCAAATAGACAAACAAACCGACAAACCAGAATACAAAGGAGAAGACAGAAATGAAGATAAAACCCAGGAGCAGTTTCCTTTGTGAGCAGTTTTCAGTCAGGGGTAGCGTGATGGAATCTGGAGTTGGGACCTGGGGCCTGACACACGCTGCTGAATCGCTCTGCCACCCAGTAACAGTCCCTGCTCCGGGGGGAACTGTGCTGATAGCATTGTCACTTCCGGTCAAATCCCTCTATCCAGTGGGCTCTCAAGGTCTCAAGCCCTGGTATCACACACAGACATCACACACACACACACACACAGAGGGGGGGAGGGACAAAGACATAATGTGTGAGCGAGAGTATGTGTGCTTGTTTACAACAATCTCTACAATCCCTATTTTGCTAAGGGGACCCCAAAATACAGATGACCCAATTTTGAGACCATTGCCTTAAGCTATGCGTAGTGATGTTTTCCCTCAAAAGTTTAAGATTCAGGACAGTGCCTCTGTGGCGCTGCTGCAGCCCCCCTGCACCCGTGAGTACACTAGTGTACTCACAGTACACTAATAGTAGTCACAGGGAGTCGATGAGGTTCAGGAGGCTTGAAGGGTAGAGGTTCACAGTACAGGTTCTCTGGAAAGAGCAACAACAGCACAAGAAACTTTGAGAGAGATTCTGAAAGAAGCCCAGATTCAGAGACAACCTGATGCAGTGTCCGAAGTGGGGTGGATGATATGATACCAGTGTGTGTGTGTGTGTGTGTGTGCGCGCGCAAGGCTGAGGAGTCAGCTCAGCGAGACAATGTGAGTAGGTTTCAATCTTGTCTCTCTTTTCTCGGCAAAGATTTTCTTTTTTTAGTGTGTGTATCTTCATTATATAGTTGCAAAAAAGTACATTTGCAACCATGAGAAAGATTTCTCGTCTGTGTGATTAGGCTCCACTAGTCCCACGCTCACCTGCACCATGAGATGCAGAAGGAGATGTTAGAAGGAGGCATTAATATTACCACGAGCGCTTTGCTTTATTTCGTGTGTGTGCTCATGCCACAGGTGTGTGGAGGTCTGAGGACAACTTTCAGGAGTGGGATTGGGTTCTCTCCTTCTCCCCTGTTAAGTCATGGTCTTTCTTGTTTCTGCTGCACTGTGGACTTGAAGCTAGCTGGCCCCCAAGCTCTTGAGCGACCGTCTTGTCTCCTCACATCTTTAGAACAGGAGTGCTGGGATTGCAGAAAAGTGGAATCACATGCGGGTTTCTGGGTTGCAGCTCTGGTCATCAGGATTGGTGGCGAGTGTATTTCTCCCCAGCCCTGCTTGCTTTTCTTTATGGAGAACTTGTTTTAGAGTTGGGGAACATAAGAGATAAAGTAGGTTTGTATAGACCCTTTGAGGAAATATGTAGAATATTCTAAGGCCACATATGCCCAGAACAAGGGATAGAAAAAACTCAGGGAGTGGAGTGGACTCCAGTGGAAGGCAAGAGAACTGTAGAGGTCTCTCATTGAAGAACAGGTGAACTTAGTACCTTAACAATCCAGCAACTGGACACAAAAGGGACCTGTGTGGTGTGTGACCAGAACCATAGTTTCAAGAAACCAAGATCAAGGTTGTGAGACTTTGCTGAAGAACTGTAAATCTCTTGGCACTTATTGAAATTAATTTTCCTGCAAGAAAATTCACATGTCCAGCTTTGTTCCCCGAACATTTGAATAGAGTGTTTCCAGGAGATAAGAAAAACCCAGGGAAAAAAAAAAGAAAAATCCAGGTTAATGATACAAGCGTGTGGCAAACTGCAGAGGTGGCATAATCACGCTTATCAAGTCCTAGGGTGTTTGCCATTACCCTGTAGCTTGTAACTAACTGGTGGTTTCATCAGGTAAAAGCAGCAATTCCCAGCACATCCTGTGGCTGGAATCGGCGAGCTTGTATCTCATACAAAACACTGTTTGGCACTTATTACACTTTTATTTGGGAGCTGAAAATAGAGAAGGAAAGCTTGCTACTTTAAGTCTCCAGGAAGGTTACGTTTTTAATTCCACACCACCGAAAAGGCAAACAAATCTGTAATTACACTTCATGCGTGGAGATCTGTAGAGGAAAAATAAATTGCTACCTATCTACCCCACAGCCACAAATCAGTCCTAGACTGACTAATCACACATAAAAATTGCATACTTGATGTTGATTGCTTTCTTTTGGGTGAACAATTAAGAATTTAGATCTCAGACTGGCTAGGCCGTTTTTGAAGGGTGACCCAAAGTCACTATTTCAGCTTGAGTATTCCATTCTTGTTCGGCTAAACTGTTATCTTCAGGAGGTGCATATTAAACTGTAAATAATATCTCAAGGCAGCCTTGTTAGGGCCACAGCACCTGCCCTTCTATGTGGTCACTATATCTGCCTGATGGTGGCAGGGGAGACATAGCACCTTTGAGCACTGCTCACCATGTATTGACATGAAGAGCCCTGCCAGCCCCAGCACTGGTTCTCTGCCTTCTTGGTCTCATTAGTTAGGAACACCTGTAGTAGTACAGACAGCGTCTAGTCTAGCAAAAGAAAATAAAAACAGTTGTACCCCATGATCCCACTTTTCCACTTTGCATAAATACACAAAAGAGTCGTGAACAGGACTGGAAGAGACGGTCATATACCCATGTTCAGAGAAGTAGTATTCAAGAGAGTCAGGTGGTGGGAGCCACATGCGAGTTCACAGGCATGAAAATAGATGAGTAGCTGTGGAAGGGGGAGCTTGGCATATTCTCAACACAGATCAGCTGTGAGGACAATAGGCTAAGTGAAATAAATCAGTCACAGAAAGGACAGTGTATTGTTCCATTTAGAGCCAGTAATAGATCCACAGACACTGGGAGTAAACGGCTGGTGCAAGACATTGAGGAAGCAAAATGAGGAGCTGTTTGACAGAGAAGTCTTTCAATTTTGGGAGACGAAAGGTTCTGGCTGTGTTAGTGGCTGATGTCACATACATTGCAATGTGTCTGTTCCGAGTGACATTGCGATGAACTGAAAAATGGTTGACACAGCAAATCTGATTGTTTATATGTTTTACTGCTGTTTTATTTTTTTAAGTACTACAGAAGAAGAATAAACTGTATCACAGAAGTTCCACTCCAGTTGATTAGCAGCCCAGCCCAAGCTGGACCAAGTCTGGCCTCGAGCATGGAGTGTGATGTTTGACTAGACCCAAGTGGCCATGAGGGTACCTGAGTGCCGGGTAGAGAAGGACAATCCATAGAGCAGTGTTGCAGACACCAGCAAGGCAGCAGGCCCTGCCCAAACGGGGCCAAGTGATTGTTCTGGAGACTGACATTTCAGACATCATCAGTGACTGGAGCACACACCCAGAGCTGTCCTCAAATCACCTTTGGCTGGCTGTCCTTCAAAGTACTCAGGCATCTCTTATACCTTCCAGGTATTGCCTGACAGTCAGCCTCTCGGAATTCTAAGGGGGAGTAGATACCATCTGCTTACAGTTCTGAGGAGATAGGGGCAGGCTCAGGGAGACCATTGCCCATCCTTCTGTGGCTGAATGTAATGGAAGATTAGGGGAGCAGTTCAGCAATGATGTGCCTAAGGGACTGTACCCTTTTTATTTGAGAAGGTGTGGACTTGTCTTCATCCCTCCTGTATTTACAAAGGCCTGGCTATGCTGGTCCAAGGGTCCCTTATTGAACAATGAACTAAAAAGTTATCTAGATATCAATCTAACATATACTTCTGTATAGATGTTTTTCTGCATACCTCAACAACTCAATTGGTAAAGGCAAAATTCATAATATTTGAAGACACCTTCTTATGCCATAAGCCATCCCCCCAAAGGTACCATTCCTTTTTAGTGTATGTGTATACATACTCGTGTATAAAATAAATGTGGGCCTGCTAGTGCCATGGCATATGTATAGGACAACAACAGAGGACATTGGATGATGGCCCTGACCTTCCAGTTTGTTCAAGACAGTTTCTTGGATTTTGGTCCTGCATTTGGCAGACTAGCTGGCTGCCAGTTCCTTGGAATTCTCCTGACTCTACCTCTCCTCTCAACTCTGGGAGCATCGGTACTGCTCAATTATGTCCAGTTTTGTGTGAGTTTTGAACATTCAGACCCAGGTCCTCAGGATATTATCCACTGAGTCATCTCCCCAGGTCTCCGTTCTCCCTTGGCAAGGGTGATGGGAATCCACAGGGAACTCAGTGTGTTCCTGCTCACATCTGCTACCGACTGCAGTCCATCTGAATGACCTCTGCTCTTAGGTAGCAGTCCTTTACCTGGGAAGTGCACAGCATAAACAGCCAATCCGCTGTCTGACTTTTGGCTGCTAGCATCTCATCTGCTTTGTGATGTCACTGTGATAAACAGCTGGGCTGGGAAGGAAAAAGGTATTAATAGAATGTTTGTCTTTGGAGGAAAAATTTGTGTAGTATTGATATTGTCCTCAACTCAGGTGGAATTTGAAGGAGATGGCACGGCTGTGACGTTGTGTGTGAGTATGGTTTAAGTTCAAAGAGGTTTTGTATTTCTTTGAGTGCCTGAAACTTAGTGCACTCTAGTTAACCTTGAAATAATGTACAAAGGTTTCTAAATATCAAAGGAGTAACAATAGTTATCACAATAAAAATCTCTCGTTAATGTTAGATTTTAGACTAAGAACTGCCTGCAATATACAGAGGAGATGGGTATAAAATTTGAGCCTAGGGTGGGAATTTTATTAAGGACGCTTAGATGTTTATCTCCTGTACGCTTCATTAGTGGCTTTGGGATCCTGCTTCTCCAGTTTTCTCTCTACAGTCTCACGGACCCTGTCCTTTAGGAAGGCAGTGTTGCTACTTGCTGTACGCCGTCATGTCAAGTCTTGCAAATCTCGGCTTGATTCTTGGCTAGGAGCCCAAGACTGTCGTGTTTTTACAACACTGTTTATATGTGCTTCTGGAAGAGCCTTGCTGCCTTGGGTGGCTCTTGAACCCGACTTTTTAGACACTGCACGTACAGAACTTGACTCTGAAGAGGTCTAAGCATGTGGCTGTCGGGGGGCATTGGTTGGTTTCACCGTCTTCAACTTTCTACTTAGGAACAATACCAAGGCCACCTGGAAATAAGCAGGAAGGTTAAGTTGAAGCTAGGGATCCTGACTTGTCTTCGGTTAATCCTTTCTCTTTGTAGGCACCAGGGGCAATGTTTTGCGAGTCCTTCAGTGGCAATGTTTTGTGTTCTGGATTACTTTGACCTTGCAGGTATGGAACTTGGCTCTGATTTCAAGGAGGAGAGGGGAGGCAAGTCGCAGCAGTCAGCTGTCTCAGTGATGGCAGTTATAGATATATTCAGACTCATCTAGAGAAACAAGAGATGAAAAAGGTGTTTGTGTACGGTCTCTACCTGAGTATGTACTCCTGCAACAGAAGGTGTCTTAGGCTTTTCCCCCCACCTTCAGATAGTTCACAGGATAGCCTTTAGCCTCCTCCTTATGGAATGGGATCTCCTCTACGTCTCATATGCGCCTAAGGAAAAGCAGCCAGCTGACCTTGTACTTCGTGGATGAATTGTCTGGTCTAGTTGTATTATTTGGGAACGTTGTGCTCCTGGGGGTCAGGCTGTAGAAAACAGAAGGATGGCTATGAGGTGAAAAAGTTTTAAGCAAGGCCATGCACATTGCACAGGAGTGTGTATGGATGGGTTGCTGTGTCTGTGTCAGAGGGGCCAGAAGGGGCCAAAAATGAAGAAATTGCATTGGCCTGTTTCTGTCATAAATTCAGGTTCAGTGTTTTATATTCTTTCTGCCTAGGGCCATTTTGTTGTTAATTTTGAGTTCTTTTGATTAGATTCTACTGTACTAGCCCTGGGGTCCTTCCTGCTCAAATCTAGAGTCCGTAGGGTGATTTGAGGTGATGGAAAGCAGAGTATATACTGACTGTCACTTGTCCTTTCTGACTAGCTGCATTATAGATTTCTGATTTAGCCAAGACCATCCACCTAGATGTGGTGTCATCCATGGGGCGGGCCCTCTGACAACAATTAGCAATCAGAAAAAGATTTCACAGACACGCCCACAGACCGTTCTTATGGGATAATTCCTCAATCAAGGTTCTGTCTCCCCAGGTGTCAAGTTGACTACCAAGATTAGCCATTGCAATTGATCTATCTATCACAAACAGAAATACATTTTCTAAGCAGGCTATCTGCTAGAGGCATGCCACTTTCTTCTGCTTGCAATGACAAACAGAAAGCCCCATTGGATTTTTTGTTTGTTTGTTTGTTTTGATGAGTTGCCTTCGTAGCACCGAAATAGCGACTAGAGTGGCTCAAACGCAGCTGGTCAGCCAGAAAGGAAGTCCAAACTGAGTGTTTTATGCTGTCATTTGGAAACACTAAGAAGCAATAACTCAATGGGAGCAAAGCCAAAATGAAATGCAGAAAACGTTTCCAATACAGGTGACAATTTGTCTTCTTTCTCTGCTGGAATCATTGAGCATCGTCTACAAACCATGAGCCAGGTCACATCTCTCTGTTCCCTAGATACCACCTAGACACCAGTCTACCAGCCATGCTTTATCTGTTCCGAGGATTTTGAAGGACAATGTTCATTCAAACATTGTCACATATTACATTTTTTTTCTTTTACTGTTGTTAGTTATTTTATTGCTCATAATTATTATTATTACTCTTAGGATTTGAACCCTTGGGCTTACACATACTAGGCAGGCACTGTACTGCTGGGCTATACTTGAGTCCCCTATTAGATGTTAATGAAGTTTCGCTATCTCACTAATTGTCTGAGAGTACTCTTTTGATGCTCATTTAAGGGAGCGATTCACTGAGTCCTACTGCTTACATATGGTGATACCTGTCTAATACTCTTTTCTATTTTTGAGACAGGGTATCTCTGTGTAGTCCTGCTGTCTTGGAACTTGCCCTGCAGATGAGGCTGGTCTTGAACTCACAGAGATGTAGTTTGTTTTTACTTCCATTTACTATCAAGGGAATAGAGAAGGAAGGTTTGTATTATTCGCCCAGGACTGCAAGTAACAAATGGCAGAGCCTGAACTCAGACAGAATCTAGAGAAGATGTATCTTAGGGTTTCTATTGCTGTGATAAACACCATGACCAAGAGCAACTTGGAGAGGAAAGGGTTTATTTCAGCTTACACCTCTGCAGCAAAGTCCACAGCAACTCGGGACAGGAACACAAGACAAGACCTGAGGTGGAAACTGAAACAGAGGCCTTTGAGGAACACTGCTTACTGGCTTGTCCATGGATTGCTCAGCCTGCTTGTTTGTTTTGTTTTTTGCTTTATTTGTTTTTCTTTTTTTTGTTTGTTTGTTTGTTTTGTTTTTCAAGGCCGACTTTCTCTATGTGTCTCTGGCTGTCCTGAAACTTTGTAGACCAAGCTGGTCTTGAACTCACAGAGATCCACCTGCTTCTGTCTCCCAGGTGCTGGGATTGAAGGCGTGCGCCACCAGCCCCACTTTCAGCCTACTTTCTTATAGCACCCAGGCCCACCACCACAGTGTGACACATAGCCTATGTCTCTTCCGATATAAATCATTGCTCAGGAAAATGGCCCACAGATTTCTTACAGTCAATCTGATGGCAGCATCTTCTCAATTAAGATCCTCTTTCCCCAGATGACTCTAAGGTGATGTCAAATAGACAAAAATCCAACCAGGATAGTGCGTGATCTTTAATATGGCCCTTCTGGGAACGTGGTCCTTTTCTCACTCCTTCAATCATGAATTCCCTCTTTCAGAGGTTGAAGGAGACTAAAGTAGCTCTGTGTGTGACCATGTGACTTCTAGACTGGGATCCAGACTGTTCGCTACTGAAGTTATGGGTGTGTTTGCTTTTCATTTCCCCAATAAATGAGTCACTGATATATAAAGTTTTCAAATTGTCTGAACAGTGTTCCCTTCTGACTTAGAGTGCTCTTCCAAGAAATATAACTCATGTAGATCTTTATCTCAGAATTTTTGAAACTCACACTTATTTTTCCTATTCATAGCATCTTTTAGGGCCCATGCGATTCTATCTACTGAACTGGGTACCAGTGATATTGCCATGTTAGCTGGAATTCCTAATTTATTAACTGGTTTTCTTCCATGAGATAGGAATCCCTGTCCAACTGAAAGTATTGTTCTAGTTTTCAGATATGATGCCATTATTTTATGTATCCAACTGGTAGATTTCTTAATTATACCATACTGTATTGATGTCATAATCTTTCAATTATCTATCAGTTATCTGTTTATATCTATCTATCCATCTACTTTAATAATCATGATTAGAGAAAAAATAGGTAGATGGGAGAGAGAGTTGATCTTCCATATCTATGAATCCCAGATCTATGCATTTAACCAGCCTGAGACTCATTAAAAATATTTAGAAAAAAATTTGTCTGTGTTGAAAATATGCAGCCCCCCCCCTTTGTCATTATTCCCTAAATAAAAGAGAGCAGTAGCTAGTAACTTGGTGTTTACATTGTACTAACTACTATAAAACAGGATGTGTGCTTGTGTGAACGAGGAGTTCCTAGTCATTTGCAGTTATAGCATTAGCTACAAGGGACTTGAGCATCCACAGGCTTTGGTTCTTGCAGGGTGTGTGGGTCTGGAAACTTAACCCTCTGTTGAGAGTGAGGGATAATGAATAAGTATTTCCTGTTACACTTGGTGGTTGGGGGAAAATATGAGTTATTAACACATATTTAATTTAAGAAAAACATTTTTCTGTGAGCATAATTCCCTTTGTCCCAGAACCAAAGGGGAAAAGTAAGTTGCCCTTCAATGCTAGCATCTCTCACCAGCTTTTCCTTTATAGACCTAGGGGGCAGTGGTACCCATGGGAAATTGAAAGGCCATTAGTTAGCAATCCCAATGTTGTGGAGCTGCCTTGAGTCTGGATATTGTTGTCTGTTGGATAGGGATAAGAATAAATATCTTACCAGGTTTAATATTTAGATAAAATCATCTGTATTCCTGATATTGTGATAGCCTCCTAATATAGATACTCTATAGGTGTTAGTTACTATTGAATATGAAGAGGTCATCCTAGGGAACAAGAATAGGTTTAGCAAATAGATCATAATGAGAAAGGTATAAGGATAAACACTATTTGGGGTATTGCCTGGTCTACAGTAAATAAGGGTGAAGGGAGGGCTAAGAAGTCTCATTTGTTGCTTATCAATGTGGAGCTTACATAAGGATTCACAGGTCTGGTCAGGTAGAAACTTTAAAAGCCTCCGTTACAGTCTATTTTCTCCTTCCAGAGGACATGCCAGGAAGTCACCAGGCAGAGAGTTTGCAGGTTTTAGAATAAAATTTTAGATAAAGCAAAGGGAACCTTTCCAAGGACTTCTGTTGTAATCACTCATCTATGAGACACTGTTGAGCAGGCTTCTTGAGCATGTGATCAAGCTGTCAAGACGGATGGTGTCGGGATCCTGGTGTCTTCTTATGCCTTACTGAATCAGATACCATTGGAGTTTTTATTTCTAGTGCTGAGAATTGAACTGAGGACCTCTTGCATGCTGAGCAAATGTGCATATTGCACGTTGAGCAACACCTCCTGCCCTAATAGAATCCTTTTAAAGGAGAAAGCAAAAACCGTAGCTAGGATGCTGCCGTATCCCAAATTCAATATTTGAAAGGTAGGGGTTGGGCGAGGATTTTATTATGGGATGTATTAGTGTTTCCTGGGCTCTCCGGAGGCTGCACATCAGCAGTGTTCACCAGGTGAACTGATGAACATGGCTTGTAAGTGTTTTAAGAGGAAGCCATCAATGCAGAAACTGGATAGAAAAAGATATGTGGATCCAGCAGTACAGGGGGCACCTTAATGAAATTCCAGCTCAGGAAAGAAGAAAAGGCGATTCTGATTAGGGATGGGAAGGTAGGAGGAAAGCCAGCAGCCTGAACAAAGAGCTGACATGGTACAAGAAGGCTGCTGCAAGGCAGAGGAGTGGCGGGAAGTCAAGTAGGACTACACAGAGGGAAAGTCAGCAGCTCGAACAGGCAATGAGAACAGTCTTCAGCACACATCAAGGCCAGCACTCTGTACACATCAGCAACGCGGCTCGAGGAAATCTCCTTTCTCTGTTGAGTAGAGGAGGAGGTTGGCTTTTAGATGCCATCAGTGGGTCATATTGTCTATTTTTAACCCTAAGGCAAAATTTCTAGTTTTCAAGGGGTCTGATAAGGCTGAGTGGGCGTTGGAAGAGTGAATGAAATGGTCGGAAGGGCTGGCCGAAGGGTGTTTTAAAGAACTCTTCTTGGAATCCATAGACACTGATGGCTTAACTACCAGCAAGCTGATACTGGTTTTGAATGGTGGCCTCAGAGGGCACAAGCTGCAGAAAGGACGTACAGCCTAGAAGAGAGAAGTTTGCCATTTAGATGGAACGTGAATGAAGGATGGCCTTCACCGCTCAGAGCAAAACATTTTATGGCCAGGAAGAAAAATTGATGGTAGTGGAGGAAAGGAGGCAGATATCCAGTGGACAGCACAGAATTAATCTGGAAGTAGCTTGCGGGCTGGGAGGTGGCAGGTGGTGGCCTGAGAGAGCAAATCCTGCCTGACTAATGTGGCCTCCGCGTGATGGAATGGCAACCATAGGCTGAAAGGGAGCAAAAAATGGTGAAAATGCCAAATAGTTTGATTTGAGGACCGCTCGTCAGACATTGAAGGAATGATTGTCTTTCACGCTGCAACTCCCTGAGGATCACACTGGTAGCATGTTTGACTAGGGATCTGTAGTCGCAGTGGAGTGTGTAAAAGGGTTATATCCGTAAGTGTTCTGAAGGGACCACTACTAGACAGAAGACTTGTTTAAACGTGTCTGATGATCAGCAAGGTGTGGAAGGGTAGATGCCTCGGTTGGAGGCAAGAGTAGGAGGATCTTTAGATCAACAGTGTGACAACTGGTCATTTAGAGACGGGACTGAAAGCCAAGTAGAAAATGATGTCCGAAGCAGAGGATAGGGACACTAAGACAGCAATTCCTCGTCTTCCTGCGGGCAGTAATGACAAACATGCTCAGGAGATACACATTTGGGGTTTAGCGGATACCAGCACCATCTCCACCCCATGCCCCACCACCAAATGCGTCCTGGGTGAGTTTTGTAGCCTATCAAGTTGGTCCTTTTTGGACTGGCTCCAGCGCTTGAGTGTAGACCTTGTCAGTAGAAAGGCCAAGTAAGAAACCACACTGTACCGAGCTCCTATTCTAGCAATAGGAGGGTAAGAACCCACCTTAGCTCTGCAAGCAGAGGAGAATGGGAGTCATTGAGAAGGCTATGAGGTGGTTTAAAAGTTAGGAAAAACAAGGCTTTCAGGCCAAGCAAAACTTGAACTCAGTGTGGAAAAATGTTGAGTGATAAGTTATTATTGTTAATAATGAATGCATATTGGCCACAGCTGTTCTGTATTTCTTTTGATGACAAATGAAGAGGGCCAGAGCTTAGCGGAATGAGGAATAGATTGGAAAGATGATAGTGTAACTGATACTAAATACTGAGATAAGTCAGGGGTCGAGTGTGTCTCCTTCCAAGAATCTTTGAAATTATGACCAGTTGTGTGTATAGAAGAAATGCATATTCTACATTTATCAAATGACTGAAGTTGCCCTCAAACATAAAATGAGGAGGAGCCTTCTTAGTCCTGGCAACCATATATCAAAATATGAGAACCTGGGGATGACTCAGATGTTAAGGACCTGCCACATAAACATGAGGACCTGAGTTCTTTTTTTTTTCCTTTTTTTTATTATTTAAAAAAATATCAATCCCAATTTCCCACTCCCCCCCTCCTCCCAGTCCCCTCCTTCTCCCTCCACAGACCCTTCCCCCCACCCCTCCAACCCTAAGGGAGTACCATGCACCCCGCCCTGTGGAAAGTCCAAGGCCCTCCCTACTACCTCTAGGTTGAACAAAGTTTACATCCAAAGAGAATAGGATCCTATGAAGCCGGTATATGCCAGTAGAGACACAGCCCAGTGTCACTGTCAGTGGCCCCTCATCTGCCCCAGCTGGAGGACCTGAGTTCTAATCCAGAGCACCTACATTTAAGTTGGGTGAAGGGCTAAGCCTCTGTAACCCCAGTGCTAAAGGGCAAGTGGACCTCTTGAATTCTTTGGTTGTCCATCCCAGCTGACTCAGTGAGCTCCAGGGAAAGACTGTCTCAAAGCACAAGGTGAAGATTGGTGAAGAAAGCTGCCCAATGTCAACCTCTGTTCTCTGGTGTGCATATATGTGCAAGCAATCTGGCACACACATGTCTACTCACACACATGTTAACATATATGTAATACTACGAACCCAAATTTGTTTGAGGTACATAGGCTTTTGTAAGGCAGTTTTAATAAGCGTTTCCCCTTTCTCCACGACTGTGTTTAGCTCTCTTCCAAGTACTGTTTGTCTCCCTCACGCTTGTGTTTATAGGTTTATAGGTTTGCCTAATTAGCTCTCTCCTTGATGCCTCTAAACTTTGTAAACGGATCCTGTTCTCCACTGTAACTTTAGAACCCCAAATCAGAGATTTAATATTTGGGGAATAAATGACGGATGTTAAGTTGCGGGCTTAGAAGAATATAATTTTATGGAGATGGTGGAGGCTACAGTGTCACTAAGATGTATTTCCCAGCCTTTGCTAGCTAAGTCTTATGACTATTGGAAATCTGTGTCATTTGAACCAAGAAACTTCATCTCCAACCATGTGCATTTTAAAATGCAAATGGTGTCCACACAACAGCTTGGCTATGGGTGCTCATGGCGGCTTCACGACAGGAAGACAAATGCCAAAGAGATACTGAGTTTGATTAACAGAGCGTGGGATCTGGCATATCATAGTACACGCTACAGTGTGGACGAATCCTGAAAACCCTGCTGTAAACTGCAGCTCAGTCACAGCAGACCCCTCACTGAAACTTTAACTCACACGTTATGTCCCGAGAAGGCAATTCCACAAAGACAGGAAGTAGAGCAGGTTTTGCCAATGGTCCCAGAGGTGAAGCGGGAGGAGGAGTAACTGCGGGTGGAGGTGGTTTCACTGTGTTATGATAAACATGCTCTAAAGTAGACTGTCGACATGGCATAGTCTAGGTCAGACTGAAAATATTGGACTGTGGGCTGTAAATGGCTTCACTCTTGAGGCACCTGCTAAGTGGCAAGTAAGAAAAAGACCAAAGGGTATGGAGTTCAAACACTTCAAGCTTATTCCTGCTGTGGATGGAGAAACGGCTCAGTGGTTTAGTGCAGTCGCTGCTCTCGAAGAGGACCTGAGTTTGGTTTTCAGCACGCAGGTAGGGTGGCTGATAGCTGCTTATAGTTCCAGCTCTAGGGAGTCAAATGCTTTCTTCTGGCCTCAGCAGGCACTGCACTCACATGCCAATGCTGCACACAGAGGGATACATACATACATACATACATACATAATCTAAAAAACAAAACCATCGTGGCTAGAGAGATGATTCAGCAGTTAAGAGTGCTGGCTGCTCTTCTAGAGGTCCTGAGTTCAATTCCCAGCAACCTCTTGGCTACAACAGGAAAAGATACTGAAGAGATAGTGACGAGATACTGAGTCTGATTAACAGAGCGTGCATCTGTTAATCACAACCATCTCTAATGAGATCTGGTGCCCTTTTCTGGCCTGTAGGCATACAAGCAGATAAGACACTGTATACATAATAAATAAATCTTTTTTTTAAAAAATATTTATTTATTTATTTATTATGTATACAGTATTCTTTCTGCGTGTATGCCTGAAGGCCAGAAGAGGGCACCAGACCTCATTACAAATGGTTGTGAGCCACCATGTGGTTGCTGGGAATTGAACTCAGGACCTTTGGAAGAGCAGGCAATGCTCTTAACCGTTGAGCCATCTCTCCAGCCCCCTAAATAAATCTTTAAAAACAATAAAATCTGAAAAAAATTCTCCTTGCCATTTTTGCATTTGTCTGCTGGTGCTTAAGACAAACACACTTTCCACAAAGGAATCCTCTTAGAGCACTGCTCTTTCTCCTTTGACCAGTGCACAGTTCCTACGCTAAGGTCCTGAGTGCGTTCGGAGTCTTGCCCTTCACAATGTGAACCTGAGAGCTGTGATCTCAATCCAGTTTCTGTTTGGCTTACTCCATACTCAGCCCATGCAAGGGCCACGGATGTGCACTGAGCTATTTATATTTAGACACAAATGTCCAGAAGATTGTATTTACATAAAGGGTGCCTACTATCTGTTATGAGCTTATCAGAGATAGCTTGCTTAAAAAAAGAGGGTTTAAATTTTAAAGTTTTAAATTTAAGTTTAAAAAATATTTGAATTAATTTTTCCCGTGAAGATGGAGACCACACAGTGGAGACAAGAGGACTCATGTCTCAAAGGTCAGCAGAACGAGAAGGCAGGCTGTGCAATGGGGAAGTATTTCCATATCGTTTATTTCTAAAAGGAGATGATGCTTCAAGTATATACAGAACTGCAAACCCTGCAATAACAAATTTAAAAGCACAATTGAAAATTGGTAAAGGGGGTTGGAGAGATGGCTCAGTATTATGAGCACTGACTGCTCTTCCAGAGGTCCTGAGTTCAATTCCCAGCAACCACAAGGTGGCTTACAACCATCTGTAATGAGATATGGCGCCCTCTTCTAGCATGCAGGCATACATGGAGGCAGACTTTTGTATACATAATAAATAAATCTTTAAAAAAAAGAAAGAAAATTGGTAAAGGGTCAACAGATAGAGAATAGACTTTTCTCTATCGAATCTATTCAACAACCACAAAGAGCATGAAATCCCAACACCATCCTCGTGACACAGAGGCATCACCCTGCGGGTGGAGACATGAGGAACAAGGGTACTGCTGATCACTGTGGGACCACGTGGCCCGTGGAAGTCATGCACTGCAGCTGCGTGGAAAACCCAGAAATGATACCTGCTGTGTACTCAAAAGAAATCAAACCAGAGGCTTGAAAAGCTGTTTATACACATAGTCAGAAGCTCACATAGCTCCAAGGAAGAAGCAACCCAAGCATGAACTACTAAATGAAGGAATAAAATGTTATATATACATATAATAGCCTATTAGACGGCCTTTAATAAGGAAGATGATTTTGACACCTGGTAGGGTATGGATGAACCTTGAGGACCTTGTGCCAAGTGAAATGAGCCAATCACAAGAGGATTAATACTTAATAATTTTGTTTCGATGAGGTTCCTAAAGTATTCAAATAATCTGTGGACACGGGAAGTTGAATGCAAGTTACCGGGGTAGAGGGAGCAGGAATGGGAGAGATGTGGACACCGCGTTTAGGGTTTGCAGGATGAGAAGTTCTGCAGGGAGAAGGTGGTGGTGTCCATTCATCAGATTGAATATGGTAAGGCCATTGTGTGCTTAGAAATGCTTGAAGTGCTCAGTTTTATGTGGCATATTTAATTTTCATTTTTGAAAAAAAATTCTTTTCATGCATGTGCAGAAGCCAGGGGACATGTGGTATCTTCCTCTGTAATTCTCAACCATTCCTTTGAGGAAAAGTCTCTCCCTGAACCTGGGACTCCCGGTTTTCTCAGAGAGGCTAGAAGCCAACAAGCACCAGTAAACTATATAATCGACCTCTGCGGGCCCTAGTCTCCTCTTTGATGACCCATCTGAGAGCAGTTACGGTTTGATGTGAGCACAGATGGAGAGCTTTGTTACGTCACTTAATAAGGCTTGCTGAGAAAGCTGAGAGTCACAGCTGATCGCAGACCTCCAGAGACTTCCGGTATTTTCTGAAGGTTAACTTCTTTAGGAGCCATGATCACGAAGATTCTGCCTTTCAACATATGCAGTTTCGGTTCCCCTTATAAGCCAGACTCCAGCCTGTACCCCTATTTTCCTCAAATCTGTCTTCTCTCATATTTTTCCTTGCTTATCAGAATAATATGTTCATTGCTTAGAGCAATGTTACTCAACCTGTGGGTTAAGACCCCTTTTTGGGAGTCAAATGACCTTTTCACAGGGGTAGCCTAGGACCATCAGAAAACAAAGATATTTACATTATGATTCATAACAGTAGCAAAATTACAGTTATAAAGTAGCAACGAAAATAAATGGGATCCCAACAACATGTATTAAATGGTTGAAGCACTAGGAAGGCTGAGAACCACTGACTTAGCGATTAGTCATAGCTACACCTAATTCCAAGGACTGCTGTGAGGCCGGGCAAGGCTGTGTAGTGCTGTGCTGAAGAAAAGGTAGATCTATCTGTGTGACTCTGGGCTCCATGTCATTGCAATCAGGTAGGAGACAGCTGGAAAAACTATCTGATGTGGTCCTTTTCCTTTGAGACTGAATCTGATGCTGCCATGGTTTCTATGTTCTTGGTGGCACTGCTAAAACGCCCTCTCCCTCTCCATCTCCTACCTCAACCTTCCTGCCCTCCCAGCTGCCACTGAAGCATCCATCACAGGGCTGAAGTCAGAGAAGTTCCCCTGAGCCAAGCAATGTGATTCTTTGTGATACTCACTGCTGAGAGGAGTGTGTGTGTGTGTGTGTGTGTGTGTGTGTGTGTGAGAGAGAGAGAGAGAGAGAGAGAGAGAGAGAGAGCACATACTTATGTACAGTTGTTTGTTTCATTGCACTGAACCACCCCCCAAAAAAATTATTAGATGGCCCCTTCATGGCGCCAACAACGTCATGCTTAGTGGGATGTGGTGGCTTCCTTCTCATAAGGAACCACTGAGTTCAGCTGGAAATGGTTTTCAGATGAACAGAAATCCACCGGTGTTTGAGGGAATTTTCTAGTGAATCAGAATATTCTTTGGTTGTTGGGGGGAGGGTAGGTAGTGAGAGAGGAGGGAGGGAGCAAGGCGTGTGTGTTAACTCCGTGCTTCCAGTCCTAAGACATGCAGAACTCATCCCGACTGTTCTGATTCCTTCATTCTTTCTGCCCTTTCCTCCTCAGGAATAGTGAATCATACTCAGCAAGCTGTCAAGTCCATGGGGATTTAAACTCTACTTATCCCTATTCGCCTCCTGTCAAAATAGTCATCACTATAGAAAAGGAAAACCAAAGATGCATTCTCCCAGGATGAAGTGGGACTCAATGCCCTAGCTTGCAAGGGAATTTTTCTAAAAATGTCTTCTGAGACGCATTCCCCAGGTGTCTGTAATAGGATTCCCTTTCCCGTGCCTCTGCATGTCAGCAAGATCTGTATAGGCTAGCGTCTAGAATCTAAAAATCCAAAATTTAAAATGCTCCGAAATCTGAGACTTTTTGCATGCTTGACATGACAGCACTGGTGGGGAATTCCACACCTCATCTCACAGTGGGTCCCAGGCAACATGAAAGTCAAATCGGATAAAAGAGTTACATGCAGGTTTCCTATATAAGGCATAAATGAAGCTAAGTAGACTTTATGGAACTCCAAAGCAGTCTCATGTGTATGCCAATATTTTTCAAACATCCAAAACATTTCTGTGGCCAGGAATTTCAGGAAAAGGTGCTTACGCTGCATTAAGCCCAGCTTTGGTGTGGCTGTCCAGGAGGTCACGGGAGAACTGTCACGGTAATGTCACTCGTTCTAGCTCATTCTAGCCATGCAACAAACGACAACTCCGTAAGTTTTCCAGCTAAGCCTGATGCGCTGTTCATCTCCGTCGGAAACCGAGATCTCCTACTCTCCTTCCGATGGAGTCAGAAAGCTTAATTACTTTTACAAGTCCCTTTTATAAGATGGCACAGGGCTTTCCAGTTGCCTTTGTACTTCCTTCTGCACACTTCAAATCCTCTCTGGATTGCTAAGGGAACTCATTCAATGCAGATTTGTCAGCAATCTTTGTATTGGAGTGTTTAGAAACTATGGGAAGACTACAGTCTGTAGTACAGTCATTCTTTTTCCTTTCCAAGTATCTTCCATCTGTTGATCGTCTGTGGGCACAGAGGACTCGACCATATGTAAATATCTCTCCTTTCTGAGCGTGCTTTCCTGGCGAAGCTTCATAAAGTCAAGTCTGGGGAATGCATCTCTTTATACTGACTGTCCTATTCTATAGTTCCTTGGATGCTTATTTTCATGAATTGAGCTTGTAGTGTAATTTCCTCAGTGTGGTTCACGGTCTCAGTCATGCAAATGACTTTTAGGAAATCTGTAATTTCCCACTAGCTTTACTGGCTGCAAACTGGTGGCCTCAGACAAGGCATTTAATCTTGCCTAATTCCATTTTTATAAACCTGAGGTGAGGGTTGAAGTGGGTGAGCTCCAAGTTCCATTAGCTTCAACGTTGTAGAACTGAATGAAAAAATAGTTGTAAAGACTGGACTGTATTTATTGTTTCCTAGAGTGCCATCCGTTACACAAATTGTTTGAAAGAAGTGCTGATATACAGACCTTGAACAAATGATTGTGACTGAGGAAAGTCCAGCATCTTGTTTTTGCGAGCATGGAGTTACTCCAGAAGGCAGAATATTGTGGCCTTTTCATCCGGTAGCTTGATTTGGAGGACAGCTGTCTTCAGACTGTAGTAGCTGGTGAGCATTGTGTACAAATGTATCACAGGGCTACAATCACAGGACACAGCAGACACAGGAGTTTTTCGTTTGTTTTGTTTGGGTTTGGTTTTGGGTTTGGGTTTCTCTGTGCAGCCTTGGCTGTCCTGGCCCACTCCCTCTGTAGACCAGGCTGGCCTCAAACTCACATAGATCCACCTGCCTCTGCCTCCTGTAGTGCTGGGATTAAAGGCTTGCGCCTCCACACCTAGCTCACAGCACACTCGAAGGTGGGAAAGCTAACTGAAAAACAAATGATTGCCATTAAACCTAAGCATTACCCTAATCACAGAGCATGGCCGCACATGCCTGACCAATTTCATGAAGACAGCAGAAATAACAGCAGCTGTCAGCAAATCTGGAATCATTTTTTATTAAAGTTTTAAAATTAAATTAGATATACCATACATGAAAACAAACTGTGTGTACATCTACTTCCAAAGTTAAGCTTTTACCTCAGGTCTCAGTTCTTTATAATCTTAGCTGTGATTAATATTTTCTTTGGCTACTTCTCCCTGAGTGGTGTATGCACGTTTGAGTAGATAGATGTATGTACATTGATGTAAATTATGTGCTCTTTGTGCTCTGCTTTTGAATCTTCAAGTGATTCCATATCAACTAAGGCACAGTTCTTAATGACTGCATTGTTTATCGATATGTAGATTACAAAATAAATGATCGTTTTTCTCATCCCCACCTTTCTTAACCTGTGACTCCTGTATTCTGTCTTTATTCTCAGAAAGGCAAGATGCTTTATGTGTGATGGTTTGTTTATGTATCTCAGTGGGACTTATTTCCAGCTCTTCTATGTATAGAGTAAATTTCTAAATGGAGAATTGATTGAACGTTTAAAGATTTTCACCAGGGCAGTTGTATCAGCGTGGACATCTGCACTCCATATGGTGTTAGCTCATTATTGCCTACCCAGGGCTGTCAAAGTTTTAGTATTTTTTTTAAGATTTATTTTATGTGTAGACGGTTTCACCTGTATGTGTTTGTGTATGAGTGGTACACACAAAAGCCAGAAGAGGGCACTGGTTCTCCTGGAGTTGGAGTTACTGGTGGTTATCAGCCCCGTGTGGATGGTGGGGATCTAGCTCAGGTCCTCTACCATAGCAGCCAGTGCTCTGGGCTGATGAGCCATCTCTCCAGCCCCAAATCTTCAACTTTTGTCACTTAATGAAGGAAGAAACTGTCTCGTTATCGCTTATGTGTTTAAAGTCATTGACGTTGAGTAACGCTTCCTTCATGCCTCTTAGACCATGTAGTCAGTTTGTGGATGTGGAAAGTTTCCGTTTGTGTTTTTGCCCAGTTTTAATTGGTTAACAAAACCATTTCATATACCAAAGAATTTACTTAAAAAGTAATTACATTTTTTCTCCCTTCCCTGTCCCTCATATCTCCTCCTTTATCACCTTACAAATTGATGTTGTTTTTTGATTATTATTGTTGTTACATAAGTACATAAGCGCAGCCCAATGAGACAGTTTAGTGTGGTTTGTGTGTATATGATGTCAGGACTGACCACATGTATTGGATAACCAGGAGTTCTTCCCGGGGAGAGGCTAATTCTCCCTCTCTCAGTAATTAGTTCTCAGTAGTTGCTTATAGTTCTTTGTCTAGGGCTGGGACCCTGTGAGATTTCCCTCTTCTGCATTAGCAAGTCTGCTCAGGTCATGGTTAGGCAGCTGAATTGTTGAAGTGCCATGGGTATTAGAGCTTTCCTGTCTTTTCTAGGAGGCATAATCTCACAGCCCACTTGCTGGCCCTCTGGCCATTACAATCTTCCTGCCCCCTCTTCTGTGATATTCCCTGAGCCTTAGGTATAGGAGTTCTGTGGTTGGTGTACCCACTGGGCTAGGGTCCACACACACAGTAACCCGTGTGTCTTTGTATTGTGGCCTGCTGGGGCTTTCTGTACTGTTTCAGTTGTGAAAAGAAGCTGCATTGATGAGGAGATTGGAGCAGTGCATTACTGCGGGCGTAAGGATAAGTTTTAGAATGAAGTTACCTACTTTTGTAATTCTTGGAGAATTTCATCCATTGGATTTTGATCAGTCACCCCTCCCCCAACTCCTCCCAGGCCCACCTCTCCATTCTGTACCCAATCCACTTTGCTCCCTCTTTTTCTTTTAAACCCATCCAGCTTCATGCTGTCTATGTGCTCTTGGATGTGTCTGTCCATTAGAGTCTGTTCCTCTACCATGCATCACATCCTGAAAGAACGCTGCCCATTGTCCTTCTCGCAGCAGCACTCAACGCCAATGCTGCTATGATTTTAGGTGTGGAGCAAGCTGGGAAGGAGCACCCGACTTCTGCTCACTTCGCCATGGGACCTCTTTATGAATGCACTTCTGTTTCCATTTTCTCCTCTTGCCTTACAACTACTGGCAACGATCACCCAAAAAGAATCAACTTTTCCCAATATATTGGGTATGCACAAAACTACAAATAAATAAGATTTAAAAATATCATCTCGAATGATATTTTAAATGTCTTCTCTTTAACTCTCATTTCTGTGGTAACGTCCTATAAATAAGGCATCGCTGAGCATGTTGACACACATATTTGTAGGCAGTCAACCAGAAAACGTTAGTATTTGCTTGTGCTCTGCCTTGCAGTTCATGGCTCATTACGGAGTTTGGGTTGGCTCCAATCTGGCTGATTTCATAGAAACGGCTGAGGTCTGGTGGCAGTTAGACACCTGGTCATTCTCTGAGGTAAATCTTGCTGAGCAGGAAGCTGAAGTGTGGCAGTAGATTCCAAGACGCAATTCTGACCTTCTAGTTGGAGAATGTGGAAAATAAGACCTTCTTTCTTTAGCTAATAATATTAAAAATGAAAGGATCTTTATTGAGCTTGTTGGACATTTTCCAAAAGAAGATGAGCTTTTAATAACAGAAATGTATCTTTTCATTTAACACAGATCTGTACTTCCACAGGGTCTGAGCACAGCCCTGCGGTGAAATCTCCTTATTTGTACATGCTAGAGTGCAAAGGAAAGCTCTGCTGCTTATATGGAGAGAAAATAAATGAGATTCCTCTCCACCTTCCATATGTTTAATGGGAGGATTGTCTTAGCTTCTAATTTTAAACTGAGTATGAAGTCAGAGAGCTGGTACGATTCATATCCGATTTATCTCAGTAGCCTGCAATCTCTCCGCAAGAATCCACTATCAACTATCGAGGTGGCTAAACTACCCTCAACTCATGGGGCAGTTTGCCTGTTTCTTTTCACTTAACAAACAGCATTGGTAACTGTCTCAGACTCCACCCAGAGAAGCACTGTGGCATCATTAACAAAAAGGTGCACACTGGGAACTGGAGAGATTGTCCAGTGGTTACGAATATTTACTGCTCTTTCAGAGGATTTGAGTTCAGACCCCAGCATCCAAATCAGGTAGCTCACAACCACCTGTGACTCCAGCTCCAGGGGATCCGATGTTTTCTTTTGGCCCTGCAGACACCTGAGTCATATGACATCCATCTGTACTCATATAGCATATCTGTATATGCAGACACATGCATATACATAATTAAAATTCAATCTTTTTAGAAAGGTATATACCATACATTCTATTACCTTAGTCAAATATTTAAGAAAAATGTTCAATCCTATTAACTTGAGATAGCAAGTGTAGTGACCAGAACAATTAATATTGAAAATAAACATCTTTCTCCCATCCTACAATGCATGGCTATGAGGAGAGTGGCAGAGGGCACTTGGGGACAGCTGTAGATTCTGGCAAAGAACCGACCACTTCACAGCAATATGATGACATGTGTCTGGGCTAAGTGCTGTTTACAATAGAAAGGGATATCGGGACTGCAAGCTCACAAAGGGCACTGTAATTGTGTTCAAGGTAAGGGCACAGGTATCCCAACGAAGAATGAAGGGACCAGAGGGACCACAGCTAAATGAAATGTGCCCAGGATCTTCATTCAAACTTGATCGAGCCCAGAGTCGTTCCTCTCTAGAGAGAGATGTTAGCATAAGGCTTAGTGTTGTCTAAATGTGCCAGTGAGGAATTGCACACAAAAGAAATTCTGGGAACATTTTTCCCTTTCAGCTCTTCCTATTTTTTGAGATTCTTTGTAGAGAAACTCCAGCTGAGTGTGTTCTCTTCTGTGCCCTTTTCCTTTGCTCTGCCATCTTATTGGTTGCCCGCAGAATGCTTTTCAATGGAGGTAAAAAGCACATGACATGAAAATTACCGTTTTAAGTATTTAAAGTTCATGCTTTCGTGGTTTTAATAATGTTCACATTGTGTCATGTGTGTATGTGGTGTGTGTGTGTATGTGTATATGGGGGGACACATACGTGCTTATGCTGGGCTAGAGATTGACGTCAGTATCTCCCCTTCTATTACTGTCTGTCCTATTTTAAGACAAAGTCTCTCATTGAGCCCAGGGTTCACCATTTTGGCTAGTCTGGCCGAAAGCCCCAGATCTGCCTGTGTCTGCTCCCATCACTGACGCTCCAGGTGTGAGCCACCACACCTAGGTTTCTACTTGGGGTCTGAGGCTCTGAATTCAGATCCTCCTGCTTGTACAGTAAGCACTTTACCAGCTGAACCATCTCCCCAGCCTTGAAACACTGCAACACGGGAGCTCTGTGTCTATTTAATCATAGCCCTGTCCCCAAACCTGTCAATCAACATTTAATTTTCCATGAACTCTGTGTTTGACTACTTCAGGCAATTCATGTAAGAAAAATAATTAGGTATTGGATTTTGTATGTGTAACTGTTTCTTTCTCTTAGAGCAGTGCCCTTAAGTCTCATCCGCTTCGTGGAACATATCAAATTCGTTCCCTTTGAAGGCACAATAACTCTCCACTGTATGTTGTATTAGTTACTTTTGCATTGCTGTGACAAAATGTGTGACAGAAATAAGTAAAGGAAGGATTTATTTTTTCTCAGAGTTTAAGTGGGTTGAGTCCATAGTCTCTTGGCCCCATGTGCTTGGACAGAGCATCGTGGTTGGGGGTGCCTATGGTGGAAACCCCTTCACTTCGTGATTGATCTGGAAGCAGGCCACAGTGGGAGGGGCCAGGGATAGCTCTCCACCGGCAACCCACTTCCTCCAGTGATGCCCAACTTCTTAGTCTTTCCACAACCACTCAAAATAGGGCAACAGTTGGGGACCTAGCATTCAAAATATGAGCTCTTGGGGGCATTTCAGACACAAGCCACAGCTGATGGATATTTTGCTTACTGATCATTATGAGCATTTGGACACTGTCTTTGTCCACTAGACAACGAACTTCCAGACTATGAATAACTACAGAGTTGGCTCACTGAGGCTGAGGGCTCCTAGCGGGAGTGTAAAAATTGCTTTTGAAGTACATTGCAGTGATTGATGGCAAGCCCTCCACCTCACTTCAGTTTAGACAGGTGCAGCAGCCATGAAGGAAGCCAAAGGACTAAGGTGGCAGTGACCCCCTGAGGGAAGGATGCCCCTTATCCTAATCCCCAGCCATGGGCTTGTTTCCTTAAGCATAGGGTGCGATTGCCCTCACTAGCCCTGCTTAAGGCCTTTGCTCGAAAACACTCAGAGGTTGGAAAATAGGGATGAAGGAGCCATTTAAACGCCCGACATCCCTTTCTCCTGCTGTACTTCCAGCCTACAGTACATTTCTCAGGGTCAAGGAGGGTTGGGGGGCCATAAAACCTTGGCGCTTTTGTTTTACATATGCTGGCTCTGCCCATGCTTAGCTGTGGGTGTGGAGATAAGCATTTAACTGGGATTTTGCCATGGGGGGAGGGACTCATAATGCTTACATCACCAGTTTAACTTTTTAAATTATTTTATTTTCATACTTAGGGATTGCTCTGTTGGCCCTAGAGAATAGAATGAGAAAATATACTAAGATAAAGCTCAGAGTCATAATTAAAACAATACACACACATTAGAAAACTGGGCACTTTCCTTGTCAGGCTTAGTTTTGTATATTTATTTTTCGAGACACGGTTTCTCTGTGTAACAGTCCTGGCTGTCCTGAAACTCACTTTGTAGACCAGACCAGGCTGTCCACGAACTCACAGGGATCCGCCTGCCTCTGCTGGAATTAAAGGCGTGCACCACCACAGCCCAGCTGTGTTTGTTTTTGTTTTGTTTTGTTTTGTTTTTAAGAAATGCTTTGGGAAGTTCTTTTCCAGCTTTAGTGAAGTAAATAATTGGTAAGTGAAAGCTTATCCCAGTACATTCTGGGTGTAAAACATGAGATTTGATATGTAAATATCAAATCAACATGCGAATATGTGAAATGGTTGCCACAGCCAAGTTATTAGCAAACCCTTCACTTTCGCCATGATCATGCTTTGAGTTTCGACCTGAATAAACACGATGGCATCCACATCCAAACGCCATTGAAAACCATTTCTTTCTTTCTTTCAGGAAACTGTTGAAATTTACTGAAAAGTATTGCTGGCCTGGGGAACTTATAAGGACTACCAGGAAACTTGCTTCTGAAATACAAAGCACTCTAGTTTATTTCAGTATGCACACAATAGACTCAACCTGTTTTACAGCTGTGCATTCGATGATGAAATTTTAGTTGATGGTTAACTATAAATAAATATAAGAGCATCAGTGTAAGCCGGGCGGTGGTGGCGCACGCCTTTAATCCCAGCACTCTGGAGGCAGAGGCAGGTGGATCTCTGTGAGTTCGAGGCCAGCCTGGTCTACAAGATCTAGTTCCAGGACAGGAACCAAAAGCTATGGAGAAACCCTGTCTCGAAAATCCAAAAAAAAAAAAAAAAAGAACATCAATGTAAGCCTAGCATATGATTAATTAGGAAATGAAGGATATAATTCCATTAAAGCTTGCTTGACTTCTGTGTTCTTTTAGGAGCAATCCCAATGTGAAACCAGATACATACATATAGCTAGGTGTCCACAGTCATGATTGGGAGATGTAGGCAGTTTTAACTAAGCGTGCCTAGCATAGTGTAGCAAGTGGGCCCCATTCATTGTTATATAGCTACAGCAGACATTATGTTCCTTTTACCTTATCTCAGGTTTAATAAATCTTTTTAGGTTTTAGTTTGTTTGTTTGATTTTGGGTTTTCTGTGGGATGTTAGAAGATACACTGTACACATTAGGAAATCATGTCTCCTGAAATCCCTTAGGTAATGGAAACCAGAAATCCAAGTTCAGAGTGGATCTCAAGAAGAAGCAATTTTCACGCTCATTCTCCAAGTGGTGATTTCAGGAAAAAGTCCTGCTGGCTAGGGGCATAAATGTGGGGTCCCACCAAAGAGTGGCTGGTGCTCTCTCTGAGCTTGTCACCAGTCCTGTAGTGTAGACCTGTGCATTCTGAAAGAGCTGAAATCTCTCAGTTGCTGCATTGATTGTAATACATGCATTGCAGCCTAGTGTTCCTGTTAACATATGACCTTTATCATTTGGAGGAAAACTTATGAAGGCCAGATGTAGCCAGCATGAAATAAAAACTCCGCCCCCAGCTGTCATCCCCTCCTAGCCTGTGTTCTCTGGGAAGACATTTGAGTGGAGGTGGAGGAATGAGCTGAGTGCTCACCATGTGCCACACCCTCATTTATTCCATGCCTTCCAGACAGCAGCTTCGGGTAAACTACATGCCAGCCTCCCATTGTGCAGATAAGAAGATCTCCAGGCTCAGGCAGGCTAAGGTATTTGGCAGATCGTACTTTTACAACTGTGTTTCCCTTTGCAAAATACCTGTGCCAGGCCTCCTTCTCAAAGAGGAAAGAGGTCTTAGCGTGTACACAGTTATGGTGGAGGTCTGCTGGACACTGGGATGTGTGTGTGCCAACAACAAATAACCAGCAAGGAAAGCCAAACACATGCCGGTGTCCACAAAGAGAACATCGTAGAGCATCAAGGGGCAGAGTGCCTTCTCTTCCTGGAAGGCCTGTCTCCTAAGTGGAAGTGGCTGGTATGTTCATGGACAGCCCTGGTCTTCACAAAAGATACTCATACTCTAAGGAAATGATCTTTACTCAAAATGCCTAGAGCTCAAAGGGCAGAAAGAAGAAAGGAGAAAGGCTTGGGGTATGAATAGAATATCCGGTCCAGAGGGAACGCAGAGGTTAAAGCAGGCATGGTGTGTGGCTATTCTTCACCCCTGGGAAAGGTGCTTAAAATTGCTTGTTTTATTCTCTGCACCCTAAATAATTTTTTTTTTAAAGAAAGAAAAGATGATACTTTTTGAAGTTAGTACTCAGAACCTCCCAAACTAAAAATAATGTGTTTCTATGGTCCAAATGACCTGGCTGCCGAGCACTGACAAGAGCAGCAAAGGATGGGAACCATCTGTGTCACGTAGTTCCATGAGTGGCCAGAGTGGGAGGAGTGGGAAGAATGGGGTGGTTCACACTGAGCAAACCAAGAGGGTTTTACTATAAGATAGCTTTTAGTGCCCTCTCCCCGCTTAGACAATATTATAGGAGCTCTATCTTTTTCTGTTTGAGTCTTTAAAAAACTCTTGTGTTGCTTGCCTTTTCGGGGTGGGGGAAGGGAAATGTGTCTTCATGATTAGTTCAAAGTACTTAAACCGTAAAAGTAATTGTATAAAGCTATCCCTTTAGAGACGACATCCCTGGAAGGACACACAAGCTTCCTTATGTGTCGGTAGTTGGCTTTGAAATAGAACGTATTTTCCCTGTAGTTCAGAACCTTGGGGTTCTTCCTGCTAGCATGAGATTAAGTGACAGAACCGAAGACATTTGCTTTAAACAGACTGGCCCAATGATCCTCTTCTTGCCTGTAGGAGGTGTCTGCAAAACAGGTGGGCTGAGAAGTGAAGTGGGGGTAGGGGAGAAAACAGGTCACATCTTGATCACACAGGTTCTCTTCATGGTTGGTCATACCTAATGGGTCACTGCATCTTCACACTCAGTTTTGGGGAGAGTGACTATGTGATTTATAAATTGACTTTTAGCATCTAACATTCTAGAAAATTCCCATCAGCTTTCCTACCCCCCGCACCCCCCCCCCCCACACACCCACTCCCAAGTGTATTTTCTTCCTTGCTCTGGGCTTTTTTTAATTTCCAGAGAAACTGCTGGTCTTTGTGACCCTTTCCAGCCAGTCCAAAGTGGGCATGCAGGCGTGTCTACACTGACCTCCACAGTGAGTGTGCGGTGGTGTGTGGAGGGTAGCCAGTCTGATCCTCCTATTCTCTGTAGAGTCAGGAAGTTCACATCTTGGGGAAGTGGAGCTAGAGATCCAGGGAGAGCAGAGGTCTGCCCTCCCTCTGGGGCTGAGGAAAACTCAGGGGAATGAAGTTGTTGCATTTTGTCAGTTATTTCTCAGCCTCATTGTACCCCAAAACCGTAAACCATTTCTCTTTCCCTCCTATACCTTCCAGAACCCTGCTTGCTTGTTGCTCCAAGCCCGGCGGACATGCCTATAGAATAACCGTGTTCAGATACCTTTCCCTCTAGGTCTGTTCTCTTCTGTTTGCAGTTTCAGTGATCCTGTGATTTTTGATGTTCACAAAATTCCACGGTAAAGGTTTTCTGTAATTTTTTTCCCTTCTCCTGAAAGCGTTCTTGGTAATCTTCCTAAACTTTTTTTAGTGTCTCTTGATCGCCCTGCACAGTATCCTACACATCGCTGGTAAGCTGTGGCTACTGAGGGACGAGGTTTTCAGCCTTCTGCTCTTGGTATTTGCAAGCAATTAGCAAAGTGTGTTTAGAGTTGAGCTGTTATAGAGGCTCATTCCACTGCAATGCCCTGTAATTAGAAAGCTAAGGTCTCAACTTCTTCAAGAATCCAGTCTTGATTAAAAAGGATTGAACCCTGTATTGTAAGTGACTGGAGTTCACATAGCTAGCAGAATACACTAATTCCCACACTGTGATTTCAATGTCAAAATTTTATAGTTGTTTTGTTGTTGTTTCATGCTCAGATTATCATTCTAAAATATAGTGTTGAAAATGACTTGTGGACTAGGAAGCTCACTCAGTTGGTAGAGTGCTAATGTCAGCGGGCTGGCCGGTGGTGGCACATACCTTTAATCCTAGCACTTAGGGTAGGCAGGTAGGGCAGAGAAAGGCAGATCTCCATGAGTTCAAGGCCAGCCTGCTCTACAGGGTGAATTCTAGGGCAAGCTCCAAAGCTACAGAGAAACCCTGTCTCAAAAAATACAAGACATCAGTTCCATCCCCAGAACTCGTATTTTAAAAAGCAGGGCAAGGTGGTGCCCATTTGGAATCCCAGAACTGGAGAGATAGAATTAGACTCACCTTAGACATCCCTAGGGCTTGATGGCTAGCCAGTCTAGACAGATTGATGGGCTGGAGGCCAATGAGAGACCCTGCCTCAAAGAGAAGTGTGAGGCTCTTAAGAAATGATTCTTTAGATTGATTTTCTGTCCCAGCCCCCACACCACCACATGCAAGAATCCATATAAACACAACACACACACATGCACACACACACACACACACACACATGCACACACGAGTGCACTCACCTACCCGCACATGTACACACCCAAACATTCAAAAAATAGCTTGTGGGCTAGAGATGTAGTTCAGTGTAGACCGCCTGCCTACCATGTACAGAGCCCTGGCTTCCGTGCAAAATGGCAATAGCAGTTTAGAACTCTGGCCTCTGTTGTGTGCTGTTTATAAGAGGAATGGTGCTTGGTGGTCCGAACTAGAAGTTTGCAGCCCATGTGTTGGTAGAAGAAACCATCGCTCTTCCTGCATTGCTATTAGCAGTGATATGGAACTCTCTAGAATCACAGTTTTAGAGGAAGGCATTTTTTTTCCTTACCCAAATTTAATAGATTTCACAGAACTACCTTTCTCTAGAATCATTTAGCTGGCTCTGATGTTTAGTAAGCCAGAATTTAGAAAGGTAGGCTGAGTCCAGCATGGAGTTCTCTAGGTCTCAGGAGATGCAGGCTAGCAAAGGTGAGCAGGATGGGTGGGCTGAGTCCAGGAAACACGGGATCGGGGAGCAGTGGCATAGGCAGGTGATATCAGGGGATGATGTGGCTGCCAGCATCTGCCACTATGATTGTCACTGGTTTATCATCTTGATAAAGTTTAGCTTCTGTAATAAGTAGACTTAAATGATAGAAATAAATCTTTTCATTGTTCAAGTAAAATAAACCCAAGGCCAAAGTGTCAACATCTTGTGGATTTACAGGGAACTTTCTTCTTCCTGTATCCATGAGCATCAGGGGTTGGTCTCTCCTGTTGTTTTTATTAGGGCACGAACCCTGTCATAGAAACTCCGTCCATATAAACTAGTCACTTGTGAAAGGTTCCACCTTCAAATACCATCACATTGGAGACCAGGGGTTCAACCCAGGAATTTAAGAAACATTTAGACATTGAGTATTAACTCAGGAACTGGGGCCAGGTACAATGGTGAGCTGTGGGGCTGTAGAGACAGTCATCCTCTCGGGAACTCTTTCTGTGCGTGTCCTTCTACAGAGCCGCACTAGTGTTCCATGTAAGAGCTTTACAGTAAAGAGGTTTCACACAGTTGATGTCCCTTGTGGCTCTTGCTGACCCCGTGAAGACAGGACAGTGGTTTTCGTTGCCAGTTTACAAAGTGAGCCCCGGTGCTTTAATGCCCCAGTGTAAAATCCATTGTTGGATGGAATAACTTGTTCAAAGTGAGAAACTAATGAACGCTGAGCCTGGGCTGAGGGCTCATGTCCTGTGTTCAGGCTTGTCTTAAATTATTACTGTGATAGAACACCATGACCGAAAACATCATGGGAAGGAAAAGGTTCTTCTTACAACTGTCTGGTCACACTCTATCATGGAGGTAAATCAAGGCAGGAACTAGCACAGAAGTTGAAAAGATGCTGCTTACTGCATTTCCGCATGGCTTGCTCAGCTTGCTTTCCTGTACAACCCAGGACTTCTGCCCAGGAACCACACAGTCCACTGTGAGCTGGGTTCCTCCACATCAATCACAAATCAAGACACTACCCCACAGCCCTGCCTACAGGTCAGTCTTCTGGGGGTATTTTCTCAATTAAGACTCCCTCTTCTCTGGTATGTCTAGGTTTGTGTTGAGTTGGCCAAGCCGACCAGCACAAGAGTCTTCCTGGTTACAGG
This sequence comes from Microtus oregoni, assembly GCF_018167655.1. Classification (NCBI taxonomy): domain Eukaryota; kingdom Metazoa; phylum Chordata; class Mammalia; order Rodentia; family Cricetidae; genus Microtus; species Microtus oregoni. The sequence continues at coordinate 1,762,467 of NW_024543977.1, forward strand.
ACATGGAGTTTTATCAAGAACAGATCCAACTCAGGCCTTCTCCTCTGAGGATGACTTTGTGATGTGCGATTCCTGGAACACCCGGGAACTCCCATTTTGGGAGGCAACTAATACTGCAAAGCTAAAATTCCCTTAAGATTTCATCCATCTCTTCATCTGAATACAGCTCTGGAGCCAGAACCAAGCTTGAGTCACAGGAAGCCCGGGTTTCTGATCCTTATCCTGGGGGTCTATGGATTGTTGTGCCCTTGCTTGTCCCTCAGTCCCATGTGTACAACTGCCATCCAATGAGAGCTTGCACAGCAGACCCAGGTGAAGCTCAGATTTCCTGCTGGTACCCGTGTCTGAGGTCCTAACATTTCCATACAGTCTGCTGAGGATCTGTGAGGTTCTGGAGTTTGGATCTGTTTTCCAAGAGAAGAAAGGAGATATCAGAATCCAGGTATTAGCCCACCTCTCCTCCCTATTAAAAGGCCACCTTAAGCAGGCCTTCAGTGTGAGAGGCAGTTCCTGAAGCAAAGCCTTCTGGGATAATAGCCCCAGCTGGTGCAAGCTCTTGTCATCTCTTCTACAGTGCTTACATCCTCAGAAATAGCAGCTATTGAACCAAAGCTGGAATGTACTCCAAAGCCCTTGAAATAATGAAAGGGGTTTGGAAGCTCTTCCCACTTCCTGCCCCCTTCAGGGGCTCTGAGTCTTTTTATTTAAGTTTCATGTTCTGTGGGAGGAGGTTTTGGTGAAAATTGAAAAGGAGCCCTGCCAAGCAGAAATTCCATCACATGGAATTTCCCTCCTTTTGAGAAGGTACAAGAGCACCCAAGACTGGCAGACTGGCAGAGGCGGGGAAGAGACAGATCAGAGCACTCTTGGAATATTGATGGTGAGGTTCATGTAGTGTTGGGCTAGGCCCAGGTCTCTGGATCTTGTAGGCCTGCTCGGGCTGTGGGAACTGTTGCCCAGGAGACACATCTGAAATTCCAAGAGCTGCTAGGTAGCCTGTTATCAAGAAGTAGGCCTCTAAATCAAGCAAGCCACATGTCATAGGGTTTTATTGCTGTGAAGAGACACCATGACCACAACTCTTATAAAGGAAAACATGTCACCGGGGCTGGCTTCCAGTTCAGAGGTTTAATCTATTAGCGTCATGGCAGGAAACATGAAGGCTTGCAGGCAAACATGGTGCTGGAAAGGTAGCTGAGAGTTCTACATCTGGATCTTCAGGCAGCCAGAAAAAGCTGGGAGCCACTAATCCTGGTTTAAGCTTCTGAGACCTCAAAGCCCACCCACTAGTGACACACCTCTTCCAGCAAAGTCACACCTACTCCAACAAGGCCACTCCTCCTAATAGTGTTACTCCTTATGAATCTATGGGGGCCTTTTTGTTGTGGTTTGATTGGTTTTGTTTTTTCGAGATGGGGTTTCTCTGTGTAACAGCCCTGGGTGTCCTGAAATTTGCTTTGTAGACCAGGCTGGCCTTGAACTCACAGAGATCCATCCACCTGTCTCTAGGAGTGCTGGGATTATAGGTGTGCGCCACTATTTCGGGGGTAGGGGGGAGGAGGTTATTCAAAGCACCACACTACATTAACCACAAGTCCTAAGGCCTGCTACCTCCTTCCAGCTTTGCATTCATTCATTCTGTAAGTGACAAGGAAGTGCTGAAGATGCCTCTGCTTTGTGATGCTCACAGTGTAGACAGTGGGAAGTTGGGGAGGAGACGGGGAAGCAAGCACACAAACACATTTATTGTATCCCTAGTCATCTCTGTGTCACTGGAACAAAATGTCCCAGACAAGCTACTCTATGGAGAGAAAAGATTGAAATTGTTCGGTTTGGAGGGTCAAGGGAATGGTGCCTATATCAGCTGAGTGCTGGAGTAGGCCCAAAGCAGGTGATGGGAGCCAGTGTTGACAGAAGTGGTCACATCTGAGTCTGTCCATAGACAGAAAGAGCCAAGCCAGAAACAGGCCTCCATAGCAGTCTCCATGAGAAAACCGCCCATGTATCCCATGAGAACTCCCTTCCAGAGGTCTCCCTTTTGGAAGTACCTTCCTAATGTCACCCTGATCTCCCAGGAGGTGCCACCTCCCACAGGTTCCACCGTCTCCCATGGTACCATCCTAATGACCAAGTTTTCAATCACAATGGATCCTCCACTGACTGTCCACACCCAAACCACAGCTTCTATGTGTGACAGGTAATGTTTGAGCTGGGCACCCAGAGGCTACAACCATGTGAGGCATTCCTTTGGGTACGGTTCTAGGAATATCTGTCTCCTTTGCAGAAATGACCTGAGCAGCGTCCTCCCAGACACAGTAAACACTGGACAGGAACATTTCCACTTCTTCCAGCTTCTCTTCCTCCGCTGTGAGTGGGGAATGCGGGGACTTAGGAAAGAGTTCCTCTGACGGTGCACTGGTTGATCCTCATACTGTCGTCTTTCCTTGGCATGAGAATCTCAGCTGTTTCAGTTCTTTCCTAAATATAGTCTGATTCTTCTAGATTGAGAGAGTGGATATTGGGAATCAGAATGGGAAGTGAGTGGCGGGTGAACAGTACAATTCTGAGCCACTTCTATAGCACTGCCTGCCCATCAGAACAAAGTGGCTGTGTGTGTGTGTGTGTGTGTGTGTGTGTGTGTGTGTGTGTGTGTTGGACATCACAAAAACTGGCCTGGCTCTAGGCTATGCTCTGTATATTTACTTTGCGGTACAATAACTTTTTCCCCTCCAACCTACAGCAATTAATAGAAATCATTGTATTACCCTTCAAATCCACTGCATGGGAAGCCAGCGATGTATTATAAACTAAGGTGTCGTTTTAGGACAACGTTTTCCTAGGACAACACGACACACACACAAACACACACCTGCACCTCCTCTAAAGGAAACCCATGCAGACCAAAGTCACAGCTGAACCAAAGTCCATCCAACCTGGTGAATCCCTGAGTTTGTATTGGGGTTACTGACAGGGGTGAGGGAGGGGCTACTTACGGGAACAGAGATGACTTAAAATCTGTATCCCAGAAAGTCCTCCCTGGCACGGATGAGGACTCAAGAAAGCTGAATCTCTGAGGCTCTCTGCCCAACTTGTAGATAGCAGGTCAGGTCCAAGAGCTCTCAGAGATGCTTGCTCCTCTAAAGCTCAGGAGGGGCCTTCCAGAATCTTCCAGGCTCCACCTTTGCCAGAGTGTGACCTTTTATTTACCCAATGAGTCTCGAGTTCAGAGGAGACTGCCATGCAGATGATGTATATGGGATTCATTTGTTTTGAAAACAGCCAAGCGGGCTCCCTACTTTGACTCCTGGTTTGGAGGTCCTGGCCACGTCTTCCTGTAGGTGTCAGTCAGGGTTCTACTGAGCCTCACGTGCTGTGCTTCGGGGTTTTCATAAGTGATGTGATCTCATGTCATATAACACACTGTAACATAAATACATCCCTGTGTCTTCTGGTGAGAAAACTGCACACGAAAGACACCCCATGCAGTGCACACAGTACTTAAACTTAAGTAGTGCTGGAGCTGAGGCCTGAGCTGATTCGCTCCTGCCTCTTTCTGGAGACGGTAGTTGCAGCACACTTCATGGTCACTGTAGGATTACTTCACTCTTAGGTTCCTCGGGAAAGGAGAAATTCTCAGGACAGCAGTTTCTAAGGACTTCTGCTCTATGCCCTTCTTCATTTTGTTGGGTGCTGCCCCCACTTGCCCTTTAGAGATAAACAACAATTTTGACGTTAATTATAAATATTAGCCTGACTTATTGAATGTCATGGAGGAAATGATTTTGTTCCACTCTCACTGTTTTAAACATTTAAGGTGATTTTATTATATGATTGGATTCTTCCATGGAGTAATTTTTCTTTAACATCAAAGAACCTGAATTGGCTTTGATGACCTGTTACAGATGGTCTGTGTGTCTTCAGGGTAGACTGGTTTCTGAAGTGATTTCCCCAGCATCTGCTTGTGTTGTGCTCTTTGGTTTGCGTCACCGTGACAAAACCGCGTCATCCTTGGCAGATCTGCTAAATGGATGAGACGCGTAGTCATCCTCGCTCCGTCCTGTCACAGCTGACTGCTGTGTCCCCACGGATTGGCCAGACACAGCCAGAGTGGGGGTGAGCAGGAGACTCTGAAGCATATTAAGAAGGACAAAGTTTGACGCAGAGCCACCAGTGGCAAGGGTGTCCTGTTTCCTCTAGTGCCCGGGGTGTCAGCTGCGTCCTTCCATCAGGCTGGATGCTGCTGAAGGTGCCAAGCTCAGGGCACCCCCTCGTGGTGTAATGGTCCTTGTTCCACAAGAGAAGCCAGCAGGCAGCTTAGAGGTCATGAAAAGGCTGCACAGTTAGCTGTGTTCTTCCTGTTTTCCCCACCTTCAAAGCTCCCAAACAAATGAACCCTCATATTCTCTTTCTATTAAAGGAGAGTATTTCTATTCTCTTTTCTATTAATATCATATTCAATGCTAAGGAATTTGGGGGGGTAGAAACAAATCAGAAAAACAAGCACAATAATTTGATGCCAGTCCCATGAAATTTAAAATTAATGTATTTTTAAATCACAGGCATAACTGTGTAATCTATAAAGGATAAAGTTAAGAGTTAGTATAGTCCCACAACCCATAGGATATCCCTGTTAACATGTGCCCTCTGCTCTTCTTTGATAGGCAGAGAGATTCAGAACTGAAAGAAGTTGTCTTTTTTTCTGGCATGGTTTTTTCTGCTCAATTATATGTGCAAACTTCTTGTTTTGTCTAGAAACACAGCTTTGCTGTGTAGACTGAGCTTCCTTGAACCTGTGATCCTCCTGCATCAGCTCATGGGTGTATGTTGCCATTTCCAGCTGTGTGTGATTGCCTTTGTTGGCGTCTGTTTTCGTTGGCCCGAGCATGAGAACCCCCATGTTCACAGGACACTGTACAGACTCCCTTAGGTTATGGTTATTTCCTTACAGTTTACCAATGAAAACAGTATTGCTGGATTTTAAGACTTCTAATATTCATCATCTGTCATTAAATCATGTGTCAACAACATAATTTGAATTATCTATTTTTATTATGTGTGTATGCATATTTCACCTGCTTAAATCTGTCACCACAAGTCTGCATGACTGATGTGGCTGCAAGACCACATCAGTCATGCAGATACCCTGGAACTGGAGGTACTGACAGTTGTTGCCATGTAGGTGTTGGAAGAGCAATTAGTCCTCTTAACTCCTGAGTCATCTCTCCAGACTGTTGGCAATACATTATTTAAAGATTTGTTTTTATTTTATAGCCATACATTTGTGTGTGTGGCTGCCATTTGTATGTGATTACATGCAGAGACCAGGGAGGGCACGAGATACCCTGGAGCTGGGGTCACAGGAGGGAGGATTGAGGGTGGAGTCTTATATGCCTCGGCCACTTCTAACCCTTTCAGTACCCACCACTGTCTATGTGCTCCCAGTTTGCATATGAGGAAAGTTAAGTTGGGAGAAAATTAAACAGCTATTCTGTGTCTTCAAAGCCAGGGAGACATTTAGAAAGGCAATGAAAGCAGCATTCTCCATCTCTGAAAGTTTAACTAGTTGGGAAGCAGTAGTAAAAATTTCCACTGTAAACTCAAGAACAAGTATGTGAGCCACAAGAGAGGGGAAGAGAGAACCTGATTCTATGATCTATGCTCGGTAAGACAAACGACTCCACAAGGCTCTGGCCAATGGGGATGGTGTTCATGGAGCACTCAACACAGCCGGGTCTTCCCTGGATCATAACAGGTTTTTTATGCATGCATTTTATTCAACCACAGTTTGCTAGGTGGCTCCCAAGTCATATATCAGAAAAATCTTTAACTTCTGAAGAAAATCAAGAACTTAACCTTTAAGTTAAATGTTAACCTTTGAGTTCTAACCATCTGCCATTTCTCACTGCTACCCCTAGACACCTGTGTGTTGCTTCTGCTGCACACTGTAGGGTACTTAGACTTGCTATTGAAAACTCAGAGATGGGAAGAGCTAAAAAAGAAGATTCCCTATCACCCATCACTTGTGCTATGGGCAGCATTCTGTTTTGTTCATTTCTGGAAAAAGATCTCAGGAATCTGACTCCTTCAGTACAACAGAAACACCCATTGACTGTTTTTGCGATTTCATTCTGATAGCTGTTCAATTTTTTGTTAGTAATGTTTGAAAAAGAATTATACTCCTGATTAATTTTACAGCATCATTGTTTTGCCACTCCATTTATTTCCTTGAAGTGTTGAATGGATCTTTGATAATCAAGAAGTTTAATCAAACTAGCATCTTTTGAGGCCACCAAGATGGCTCAGTGGGCCAGGGTGCTTGCCACAGAGTGGGATGACTTGAATTTTAGTTCAGGAACCCACATGATGGAAGTGGAGAACTGACTCCTATAAGTTGTCCTCTGACCTTCACACTCAGCTATGCATGTGTGTGCCCTTTATTTACCCCAGTAAATAAATAAAATTGTATTTTCAAAATAGTTTCCTTGCCACTTCTCTCAATGTTTGGAAACTAGTTTATTTTCCAGTTAGAGCCATGCATCAGCTCCTAAGTGCTACTTTGGCTTTGAATGGCATGAAGGAGTGGCCTGATTCAGTCTCTGGTTTTTGTTTTTTTTTTCTTGTTGCGGTTAAATTTTTTCCCACCCAGATGGAACCCACTGGGAGATAGAGTTCTCTGTGAGTTTCCTTTGTAATCTCAAAAACCCTCCATAGTGAGGAGCTAATGGTTGTTTGAGGCAAGGTCTCATTAGGCCTTAAGAACGTGTCCCCAACTTGAGAACCTCCAGTGGTAGGATTGCAGGATGGACCGCCACGTCCAGCTGCTGGCTCCAAGTTCTTTCTCTTTTGGATCCATAGACTTTCCAGAAAGGCCTTCCTGCCTTCTAGTACCCTAGGGTCTTCCCCAGTCTACTGGGGAACTTTGATAGTTTCTATGTTTTCTTGGCTCTGCTCACTCCTCAAAGCCAAGCTGAGAATGAACGAAGCTGGAGAGTGAGGTCGGCTCCAGAATGTGGAGCCCCCACCGCACACACGCGTGCGCGCGCACACACACACACACACACACACACGCTTGCACACACACGCGTGCACACACACACACACACCCTACCAGCCTCACGATGACGCTTATCTTGACAGCTGCTTTGTCGATATCACTTGCCCCCGACTATTTCTTTCATGTTGTAGGTGCCCCTGATGTTGGGGACTCCTTGGCCTTGGTCTCCCTCCCATTGAGGCTGAAGTCTCCTGTCTATTGCAAGCTATGGCACCCCGTCATCTTGGAAGAGAAAGTGCAATTTTATGTAGCCTTTGCCTGCATCTGACTCCAGAGGCTCTTCAGACCTGCCATCCTGTTTCCACCTCACATGTTTATTTACCTCACCCCTCTAGGGCTTTCTTATTTGTGGCCTGCCTCAAGGTGTTTCTTGCCTAGTTGATGAAGCCTGTAAACTCTGCAGCAGAGATTCAGGGAGCCTACAGCACAGCAGCCTTCTTAGTTCTGGGAAGAGTATATTCACTGTAAAGGGGGCTTTTATGAACTCAGACTAGCAGGTTCTTCAAATGGTGTCGCTATTTGTTCCTGTGAAGGCCCCCAAGTGTTCTTTTACAGGTTGAAACCCCTCAGAGCATTCTGGGTAGAATATTTTAGCACCATTATTATCAGGAGATTTGTCTCAGCTTTTAAGCATAACCTTTATATTCTAAGGCCCCTTTTCTTCTTATGACCTATAGTTAATGTGTGTGGTCCTAAATAACATAGAAACACTTAGACATAAATGTATATAGTGATGCACATATTGTATGTCTAGAGGTAACTTGGATCATATAGATTGTGTAAACTTATTACAATGTTATGTGTTTAGTTTTGTTTGCTTTTGCTTTTGTTTTTTGTTTCTCTGTATATCCCTGGCTGTCCCAGAACTCTCTTTGTAGGCCAGGCTGGCCTCCAGAGATCTGACTGTCTCTGTCTCGCGAGTGCTAGGATTAAAGGCGTGCACCACCTCCTGGCTGTGTGTAATCAGCACACTCAATCTTAGACAAAGTGAATTTCTAAAAAGCTATTTATTTCTCTGATTTTAATCTTTGTATAGCTCAACCTAGCTTTGAACTCATGATCCTTCAGCCTCAGGCTTGCAAATGCTGGGATTATAGGTGTTCGTCACCACACCAGATTACAATTGATTTTAGAGGTCCTGTATGCTGGTAGTCTACATGGATATATCTGAATTGATGGCCAGTCCTATACACCAGAAGAACATGTCATTGGGTGACGTGAGGTACAAAAAATGATCATTCTTGTTTTTGGAATATGCAGATTTCCTGTTTCAAAACACACAAAATGTTTTCTACCTTAGATCATTTATAAAGATTTGTTTTCTTTGTGTGTGGTGTGTGTACTCGCGCGTGTGCGCGTGTGCGTGCGTGCATGGTTTGAGGGTAGGTGCACATGAGAATGCAGGTACCCATGGAGTCCAGAAGAGGACACTGAAGCTGACTGGCTAGCATTACAGGAGGTTGTGATCTGTACTGGGAATTGAACTCAGGTCCTCTGCAAGAGCAACACTCATTCTTACTGCTGAGCTATCCTTCCAACCCCTCTAGTTCAGGTTTTTAAAAAACGGAGGAGTCCAAAAGTAGATCAGTAGTATCAAAGAGAATTAAGTGCTGGCACACAAAGTCCTGCTTGATGGCCGCTGGGTTCAAGTATCAGCACTCCAGTTCTGGATTAGATGCTGGTCATCTATTCCTGCCTGCATTCATAGTGGCCGTAGCATCCTGGGTGGCAGGGTACAGACAGAGGACACTGCACACAGAACTGTGTTATAAAGACACCCCAGAGGCTATGGACCCCGGGGCCAGTGTTAATCTTCATGGTAGCTTCCATGCTGCCCACTAGCCTGCACTCTGATTCAACAAGGTGTCCCATTGGTTGGGTTGGCTCTGTCAAGTCCTCCATACCCCGTGACTGTGGGTCAGTGTGACACATTCTCAGGTAACATGAGGTGAGGTCAATCACACCTGTGTCAGGAGATCTGAGGAGACCTCTGGTAGTTAGGACTTGCTTTCAACGTTGTTTTGACAAATAAATGGCTGGATTTGCCACTTCTTTCCCTCGGGAGGGATAACTTTGCTCCACTATTATTATTAAGAAGCGTATGAAGGATTAGCTGGTCTCTTTGGGCAGCCTACCCCCTTTCTCCTCCTGTTTCACTGTTTCTCTTTCTCCTGGTCACAGGCTTTGCAGTGTATGCTGGCGTCTCTGCAGGCAGAACTTGACATTCAAAGGTACTTGATGAAAATCGAGTCGTCCCAGCGAGTTAGTACTCTGCCTTCCCTTTCTGTGCACTGAGCTGCCCCCTCATTTGTGCCCTTTCCACGCAACAGCTTGTGGTGCCCTGATTGCCGTGGCCGACTAAACCAGATTGCCTGTATTTTCCCATTTACCTCACTGATCCACAACTACCACGACCAAGTGCCTGCAGCATTGGGAAACATGCGCATTGTTTGCAGTGCTAGGAACGGGTATAGTCAGAATGAGCATTAACTGCATGCTTGCCTCAAAATAATGTATTTTTCATAAGTTGGTTTGTGGTTTTGTAGAATGAGTAGTGGTACAGAAGGCTGGAGTCTTTGCATGGTTGTTGAATGACGATCTTCCCCAGTGAGACCCCTCACCCCCAGCTGACAGACAAGACAGAGTCCTCTTGGAAGTAAACCAGAGTCTTCCACTCCTGAAGTTCTGGATTCACATGAGTGACTTGATTCAGATTGAGTACCTCATTAATGGGTCTGGGTCACTTGACTGGCCCACATTTCCATAGAGCGATAATGGGAACACGGGTGCTGTTCTAGAACTTCCTGAGTCCATGTGCTGTTCTAAATGCTGTCCCCCAAAAGGGAAGGTGTGCTGGAATTCCCCGTTTTGCAAATATGGAAATCGAGGCACAGAGAGATTAGATAACTTTATGTGAGGCCACGCTGCTAGTTAGTGGCAAGGCTGCGGCTTGCCTCCAGGATGTCTAACCCCAGCCATCAGTCCTTGACTTATTACTGTTGCCTTTACACTTCAAGGCCCTCCACTTCAGACTGTCTTAGTTTGGATCGTTCAGGCTTCCAGAGATGGGAACATCCCCGGTCATCTGGCTCAGTGTGGGGTAGCGGTGCCAACTGAAGCTGTGCCACACAGCCACCCACATCCTTTCTGCCCCCCACACAAACATGGGATTATTTATTTCCCCATTGTCTCCTGAATGCGCACACATCAGAACCACAGCCCTCTGCTGTGAGGCCCAAATGCAAAGAGACTCGGGAAGCAGACTGTCTGTTTGCCTGTCTCCTTCTTGCTCAGTGTCAAGGACAGCGCTGACTTTTTCACCTTCCCTTTTTAGATAATGGCTCCTTTGATCTTCTGTTTGGAACAGCAAGCTCAAATTAGAATGTTCCAGCTCCAATGGATAGACTTAAAAACTAAATTTGGGGCCGGCCAGGACTCACGGCACAACCCTTTAATCCCAGCACTCTAGGGGCAGACACAGGTAGATTTCTGTGAGTTTAAGGCCAGCCAGGTCTTCAAGCTACTCAGTAAGATCCTGTCCTTAAAAAGTTAAATTCCGGCTTCACAAACCAAAAAGCACCACTGCCATATCCCGCAGTTGGCCAGTTCTGACGGGTGTTTATCCTTAATTTCTTCCCATGAGTTCTTAACTGTTTTTATATTTCCATAATGAATTTTATAATTCATGCAGAAGAGAGGCCTCTTCCACTTCCTGGCATGTGCGCCGCACACTGAGCCAAAGCGCACAGGGAGGGGAAGGATGCTACAGCGAGCTCCTTTCTGCCGCTCGCACACTGCCCTGAACTGTGTTTCAGATTTTCAAAACATAGATTTGATGTTGTCGTGTGGGATTTCTTTTCTCCCATCATAAACAATGCAGAGTCTGGAATCCCATCCCACTCTTTTTTGGGGAAGAGGGTAGTGGGGATGGGAACCCAGGATCCTGCTAACTCTGTAGTGTCAGTTTTTCTTTCTGTTTATCTTAAGTTTAAAAGAAAGAAACCCTGTGTTCTCCCTCCCTCTCTCTCCCTCTGTCTCTGTCTCTCTCTCTCGTTTGTTGTTTGTTTGTTTTATTTCAGATACGGTCTTATTCTGTGCCTTGGCTGATCTGGAACCCACTTTGTAGACTCAGTGAGCCTCAGACTCAAAGAGATCCATCTACTTGTCTCTGAGCTCTCCCCATGCCCCACCCCCGCCCCGGCCCCGCCCTGGCCCCGCCCCATGGCTAGGATTAAAGATGTCTGCTGCCACCCCTAACTCTTTTCTTTCTTCTAAGCTTATCAACAAATCATTGCATTCTAGATAAGGTACACTTGCAGCAGTGAGTTTGGGAAATTCCCCACTGGAGTGGCAAGAGGATTAGGGTTGAAAATGGAAGGTAGTTGTTCTCTTTCGTGACCAGCGCATGTCCTCTGTGACATGAAGTTCTGTTTGGAAATTGGAAGTAGCTCTTCTCCAGTCTAGCAGCATGGAGACAGTGAGCCATTGGTGTGTCCTTCAAATCGCGGTGGGATGCCATGAGTTATGGGCCACCCCTCCTGGTAGGAAGCTGAGCTGAGCCTCCCCGAAACTGTGAGAGCAGTACAAGGAAATGGTAGCTCAATGCTTTGTGGGGTTCACAGTCCACAAATGCCGTCCTGTGAGTTTCTAAAACACTCTGCTCACCCTAACAACATCAGGTAAATATTCTGGTTATTTTATGTGGTCTGGGGAAAGGAACCCAAGGCCATATCCACACTACGCAAAAAAATCCTCCCCACTGGGACAGACCCCTGGCAGCTCCTCTAGTGAAGCCGCTTAACTGAGAATTGATGCTCGGAATGGTTTCTTGTGTTTCACTAGTATAGCATTGCTGAAATTAGTCTGTGTTCCACAGAACAGTGTGAGCAAAACACAGGGCTTTCATATTCCTAAACTTGTCCTTTGCCTGGTTCTCCAAACCCTGCTATTTCATAATATAACGGAGCTAGGAACAAACAAACAAAAGGAACAGGATCCTAGAAAGGAGGTTGAAATTCCCAGAAAGTGATTTTAGCGATTGTCTGTTTCTGTTTTGTTTTTTTTGTTTTTGTTTTTTGTTTTGTTTTGTTTTTTAAGATATTTTTTGTTTGGGGGAGTTTTGTTTTAAGTGAAACTCACTGCAGTGAAGTTGAGCCTGTGGTGGTCACGGTGGTGGTGGTAGGGGTGGGAGAGTCTGAGGGTGGACTTCAGTGTGGGTGGCTGTGCTGTCTAAGTTTATAAGGAACAGCAAAGTTCTTCCTGGGATATTTGGAGAGGGTCTGGCCACAGTGCTAATGGCTTGGTGCCTTCCAACAACTCCCTGAGGCCATGTCCACTGTGGTGATGTTGGGAGCAGGTAAGAGTTCCCAAAACACTGTCACTGTGTATGCCCTCACTGCAGTTGGACCATTGGCCCTAGGGAAAAAAGCCTGGTTGGCTCCACAATAATACAATTCGTCTTTAAAAATTGCACCCCTAGCCTAGGGCCTCACACCCTCCCCTAGGCAGCAGGGTGGGAGGTGGGGGTGTCTAAAGATGCCTTTGCCAGGAGGCTTCTAAGGTGAATCTCAAAGGCTGCAGGATGGGCCCCTTCCTTTTCATCCCAGCAGTAACAGCAATCCCCACAGACACCTTTTATCTCAGACCCTTTTAAAGCACGTTCCTGTCCCTGAATTGCAGTGGCACCTGCTGCTGTGTTCCAGAAGCAGCCTGGTGGCCTGTTCAAGCCCTGGCTTGTTTGTTTCCCTCCGAGGGAGGAAGGGATGCAGTAATGGATTACAGGCACCGTGCAATAACAGAAGTCTTACCAGAGGAGGAAGCAGAGTCACAAATGTCCGCCCTGTGATTGGCTGGAAATCGAGTCCAGCTGTTCCCTTCCTAACACGTAGTCTTTTACAAAGTTCTTCTTATGTGATAAGGAAATACCCGACCCATATTTTAGGAAGCAAAACAGTTTTTCTTGTTTTAAAATCTAAAAGAAACAGTGCTGTTTCCCTTCTTTCTAAAACAAACAAGGTTGGATATCATAGCAAACAGACAGCCTGGTTCACCTGGTCTTTTATTTTGTATCTGAAATAAAGGGGGAAGGGCAGCAGTACAGAACGGTGGTCTGAACTGGTGAGATCCAGATGTGGAACTTGTTGACGTCCTCACTTCCCAGCAGGGTGGATGGTTGACGCTTTGTGAGGAAGGAGAAGGCTGGGCCTTAGGGGCTTTAAGTAGCTCTGACCTCAGGGTGGCTCTGTGGAGAAATCAGAAGTCCATTCTAAGTGTAACTGCTGAAGGGTCTGTCCCTAAGTGTGCAAACAGAAGGGCAGTGGGCAGGTTGACATCTAGTCCTGGCAGTGAGATAGCTACCTGGCATTCTATCCAGGTGAGGGGTCTGTGTTATGCCCAGTCTGCAGTGCAGTCAATTTGAGCAACAACCAAGGAAGCTCTGAACCACTTAAAGGAAAAACAAAACAAACAAAAACCAGAATCACAGAAGCTGTACACAGCAAATGGTTTTATAGTCCAGAAACTATTTTTTAACAAAAAGCATTGATAAAATTCTGATTTACCTGGAGTCCAGCTTTAGAGGCTCAGGTAAGGCAGCCACATCAGAACTACAGCCGTGGAAGTCTGTCCTGTTGGCTGTGGTTCCTCTCTCCTGGCTGTATCTAGTTTGGAGTTGAAAAGCCATTGCTGTTCTGGTTCCTGCCAATTTTGCATGCCATGAAAATCAGAATGTATTTCCCTTCCTGTGTTTTCCCTCATACAACGTGCCCTCATTAGGAACCACCTCAGTTTGAAATCCAGGTGGGGAAGCAGGAAGTGGGTATGAGCAGGGCCCCGATGGTCACCGATCCTACTGGATGCCCAGTGCCCGAGGAAAGTCTCCTCTTTCCCCCATTACACTTTTAACTGTCTTGCTGGTTCGTTATTTCTCTGATGTATGAACACAATCGTTCTGACTTGGAGAAAGGGAGAATGCATGTTACCCATAATGCCAACATTGGAAGAAAACCAATGTTAATGTTTAGGATGTGACTTCTCTTTCCTACACTGTATGAGAAATGTTCCCTGTAAACACCTCTGTTATGCTTAGTATTCCAGACTGAACACATTGGAGTTTGGTAATCGCCTTGTAAATTGTTCCTAGACTCACTGATTTGGTTAAGGATGGAATGTGTATACATCTGTACCCACAATTCCACATTTTTCTTCCTTTAAACAACAACAAAAAACTTTTAAAATGATAACTATTTTGTGTGTGTGTGTGTGTGTGTGTGTGTGTGTGTGTGTGTTGTGTTTGTTCAAGCACATGTTGACGCATGTGTGGAGGTCAGAGGACAACTTGCGGAAGTCTGTTCCTTTCCATCATGAGCACCTGAGAGTTGGACTCATGTCATAATATGTGGCAATCAAGTACCTTCACCTACTAAGGCAGTGGTTCTCAACTGTGGGTGGCCACTCCTTTAGAGGTCAAATATGAGATATCCCTCATATCAGATATTTGCGTTACAACTCATAACCGTAATAAAATTACAGTTATGAGGTAGCAACACAAATAATTTTATGATTGGGCGTCACCACAACGTGACTGGTTGCAGTATTAGAAAGGTTGAACCACCACACTAAGCCATCTTGCGGGCTCTACATTTTTCATAATCTTTCTAAATCAAGCTAATCTTGGCTTGGCTTCCACCTATTGAGAAACATTCTCATGATATTCAGGGGAAACATTGTGCCCTTGGTTGGGATCATAAAGAAATTTTGGAAGCCCAGTTAGTCTGTTAAAGCTGGATGAAGGTTCTGTACCATGTGATTGCAGACAGCTACAAGGGACGTATTTGCTAAGCTTCCAGATTGAATGCCTAAGCATACCACACACTCGTCTTCCAATCAGAAGTCTTTTTTGCAAATACAAGCAAGGTCTCCCCAGTTTAAAGAACACAACAGTGTCACCATCAGTGACTCCTGATTGTCATTCTCTCATTGTTCCTGAAAGGTCACACATTCCCCTTTTCAAACCCTGTTAGTAACTTCCATGTTCCCCAGACTCATTGTCAGACCTCTCAAAAGATGAGATGAGCACACGAAGGATGCTCTGTGGAGATCACGTTGTAGCCTGGTGTTCTTTACAGGCCCTGTCAACCCTGCTGCAGAAGGTAGGCGACTCAACACATTTAGAAATGACAGTGTCATCGTATAGTTTCAAAAGATTGCACACGTCTGTTTAAAGGACAGGGGCATCCCTCTTTTCATGCTGGAGCTGTCCTTGTCATCTGCTTCCTGGCTTCTGCAGGCAGGAACTTGTGCAAGGCCAGACCGCAAGGTCCCACCTTTGTTCAAGACCATAGCCAACTTGTTGCACACACAGATGTCTGTGGTGGCTCTGGCCGGACTGTCTAAGGGCAGTGAGCAGTTGCCACTCCAGCCCACACATCCTCCTGATCTGACAATGAAATTGTGCACACGAGAGGGGAGACTTGAAAGAAAAGATGCTGTTGTACTTTGCTCTACTGCTGAATGGTCGGATTTCACTCCAGACCAAACATGGATGTTTTCACAGGTGAAACACATGAATAATGTCTGGGCACTCTGGGTAGAAGAGCAGGGGAAGTATTGATATACTAGCCTTGAAGAAACAGGGTATGGGCAGAGTTTATCAGGAAAAATTCATCAAAATAAATAATGGAAAGAAAACCATTAACCTTTGTCCAAACAAAAGAATGGAAATGTTGATTTTCCAAGCTCAAGTAAAGGTAGTTGAAGAATGTCAGGAAAGTTAAAAGTTGGCATCAAATAAGGGCTTGAACTTAAATTCCCATCTTCTATGGGGCCTGGAAGTTCTGCATTGCTGAGACCTGTCTTGTGTTCTTACTCCCAATATGAAACACCCAGGAAGACAACAGGCATTCCATCTTGAGTGGGTTGATGCCTTGTTCTTGATTGACAGTCGAGCTCTTTAGTGCCTATGCCCATCTTTTATCATGGAAACAAAAGTTGGTTTATTAGCCTCCACCTCCATTTCTCTGAGTCTTTAGAGCTGAGACCATCTGACAATTTCAAGATTGTTCTAGAACCCCACTTCTTTCTTGCATTTATATTGGAGTTCTCACATCCACTGACATGTTCTGTGCGTTTCCCGCCTTGGCCGTCATCCCAGCGATAGTGCTGAGGGATCCACCTGCTCCAGGCTTTGGTTATTCTGGCCTGGGTGCTCTCACAGGGCAACTAGTTCTGGGTCCCAGAACTCAACTGAGAGTGGCAGGTACCCGGCCCAGAGGACAAAGACCTCAGTGGATGCTGCCACCAGTGTGGATGTCTGTAAGGACAGTAGCCCTGGAAGTCTGGTGTGCTTCACAGAGCTCCATGCCTTCCTTCCCATCTCCAGTCAGACACTCAAAGACTAATCAGAAGAAAGGATGAGAGTGAGAGGCAGCTGACCATACTGTGGACCATGGAAAGGACTCTAAGCTAACAGAGTCTTGGAAAGGCCGTCCCTAGTAACTGAACTTTCTTCAAAGATGAAGTATTGCTAGAGCAAGGATGGGAGAGAAAAACTAAAGTTCATGCTTGATTCATTATGTGATAATCTCTGACTTTGTTCGTAGCGACTAGATGGTTCTCTTCAGTATAAGCAAGAATTTTGACTAGCATGAGTTGAAAGTTTCTCAAGTGTCGTGATTCAAAAAAAGGAGGCAATTAACCAGGGCCAGGAATGAGTCATTCTGAATACATTCGCATTGTGTTTCCAAGTTCTCTGTGGCAAATTGGGCATCCATTAGGATGAAGGAAAAGTTCATTAAGACAGTGTTGATTTTTCTTTGCAAAACAGACTGTGATCTGAATACTTTGGCTCACCAGACATTCCACTGTTCCTAATAATTAGCATGTTAAATAAAGCTTTGTTTCAGGTTTATTTTTCTGAACCTCAGCATTTCAGTTTAGAGTTTAAAAGGTCTGAAAATAAGAATGAAAAAACATTGATCATTATATCTTTGATATCCTATTCTCTTTGACTACAGTGTTCAAATGCAACAGCATCACACACATGCACATGTGTTCTCTCTCTCTTTCTCTCTCTCTCTCACACACACACACACTAAGCACACACTAAGCACACACTAAGCACAAATCCGATATCCTAGTAAAGCATGCTGCTGGTGGCAGATGTTTCAAGTGCATTCATGCTGAGAGGAGGCAGGCACAGCAGTCTCCTGGATTAGTGTCATGACAGAAAGGAGATCTTAGCATGGCCTAGCAACATGTTTGTATGGAGCAAGTACTGTGGAGTCAACAGTGTATAGGATGTCTCAGTAAGCTAATTTTTCCCCCTGGGTGATATCATTCTTCTTTGTGGTATGTATACCTTAGAGTTATGACTTTTTTTTTTTCTTTTTTGGCCAGAAAAGGGATTTTAAATAGCAACACATGAGCCAACTGTTGCCCAGTGAAAGTTATATGTTGACCAGTTCTTGTTAGAAGGTGATCTGGATCCAGCATCTGTGAGTCCTGGTTAATTAACTCAGCAATGAGATTCAGATCTGTCAACCTACATACTGAGTTTGGGTTCCTTCCATTGCTAGCAGTTCAGTGTGCATGGCTTAGATACTGGTTCCTCAGTGCAAGCACTGTTACAAAGCTACAGTGATGGTTAGAAAAGATTACCAGATACGAGCCATCTGGTCCAGGGCTGATGGAATCTGCAATGTTAGTTCTTTCCTTTCCTCCTTCCCTGTCATTAGGAAGAGAAGATGCCTGGAAATTTAGTCTAAGATGAAAACATGGGAGAGAGCCATATGGATCCCTCTACACCATCGCTGCTCAGTGAGATCAAGTTCTCTTTAATGAAGAGAACACTTTAGAAAGGGTGAGTGGGTTGGTGACTTGGCTGCACAGACCACCCTGTTCTCATTTGTGTTTGTATGGTTGAGGCACTTGGTGAACTGAGGAGTGATGTGGGAGTCCCCACTTGGTGCTGTGATTACCATTAATGAATTAAAAAAACTGCAGTGGCCTGTTGATAGAGCAGAACTCAGGTAGGCAGAGAGGACTGGACTGAATGCTGGGAGAAAGAACGGTGGATGCTGAGGACGCTATGGAGCTACCACTGCAGATAGATGTGCTGGAACTTTGCTGGTAGGCCACAACATTGTGGTGATATACAGATTCATATAAATAGGTTAAATTAAGATGTAAGAATTAGCAATAAGAAGCTAGAGCTAAGGAGCCAAGCAGTGATTTAAATAATATAGTTTCTATGTGGTTATTTTGGTTCTGGGTGGCTGGGACGAACAAGCGGCTGCAACAATTGGCATCCAATGTGGCCAACTAAATCCACTTAAAAACATAAGAGAGCTTGAAAAAGGGAATTCTAGATAACAAAATACAGAGTTTAACACAGCTTCTTGCTGTTTGCTGGCAGCAGGCAGCAGCTCCTTTAAGAGAGGTCTTACTGAAATGGAAATGCAGGGAGATTTTTGTCCTGGGTCACCAAGGAATTACAAGGGAAATCCAGGGTTAGGGACTCTTGGCCATTGCTCAAGTGACACAGAGAGTGCTCCATCATCCTCTGCTCCTTCTCCAGCTGAGCCTAACTCTCAGTTCTACTGCAGAGGCTGCAGAGCACATGCTGGGCCACCCAGGGTTCAGAAAAGGCTTCATCTTATGCAAAATGAGGCCAAAATCTGAAATCTTTGGAGTCGCTTGCTTCCCTTTTAGGGAACATTAAACACACACACACACACACACACACACACAAAAACAACAGGTGGGTGACACCTTTAATTCCAGCATTTGGGAGGAAGAGGCAAGCAGGTCTCTGTGAGTTTGAGGCCAGACTAGTCTACAAAGCAAGTTCCAAGACAGTTAGGGTTGTTATCCAAAGAAACCCTTCTTGAAAAACCAACCAAACACACACACATACACGCAAACACTGTACATGTACATGTTTGTGAGTGTTCACATGAGTTTGTATACAGCATCAGGTCAGAGGGCAGCATCAGGTGTTTTCTTCAGTGGCTGTCTACCTTGGTTTTTCTTGAGATGGGGTCTCTCATTGAACCTGAAGCTTGCCAGCTAGTTGGTAAGGCAAGCCACCAGGGTCTCCCTGTCTCTACCTCTCCAGTGCTAAGATGAAAGGTGTGCGTCATGGTGCCAGCTTTCGCATGAACTCTGGGAAACTGGACTCAGCTCCAAGTGTTTGTGCAGTGAGCACGTTCCACCTGAACCATCTCCCCGTGCCCTATTCCTTTCCTATAGTTATATTATGGGAGGGATGGGGCTTGAGTTTGTTTAGTTTAGTTCTGGGGTTTAAACTATGTTTAAATGTTGCGTGCTACCCTGAGCCATAGGACAGGATCTCTTTTGACTTGTTTTCATTATCTCGGACTTTGCAAACCTAAGCAGCATCCCTCTGTATTCTAACCTCCTCTAGCTGCTTGATGTTCTTTGCTGGTCTCCAGAGAAAAAGTGGCTGTTGCTCATGTCTGAGTAACACAGCAGCCTGGATGGGGAGGGTGTGGGGGTGACTACTAGAATCGGTGTTGGACAGTACTCGTTGGCTAATGAGGCATAGACTCTTCTGGAAACCATGAGAGAACAAAACTGGAACTAAGGGCCAAACTAGTTGCAAGCTTCACACTCCCTACCTCCCACTCCCACTGGTGACTGGAAGCAGAAAGCCCCAGGGCTGCTTGCCTGGGCCATTGGCCTGAGCCTCTCATCTGTGATTCCACCACAAGGCTGTGTTGTCTTCTCTCTGTGCCTTCTGCATCACTTTCCTGGTCTGTTCCATATACACAGGTAAAGCCCAGGGTGACTTCTGAGGAAAAGAATTTGATCAGCTTCGTCATGCCTAGGTGGCTATTGATTGATCCAGTTGGGGGAGAGCTCACAGCACCCCAGCACCTGCCATATTCAAGCTCCACTTTCCCCATCCACCTTTAGTTTTTAATGTTGCAGTATTGGGGATAAATCCCGGAGCCCACTGATCTGTCCTAAACAGCGCCCTCTCTTAAAGCCTTAGTTCTCTCCTGTCCTCACAGTGGTATGCCCACCTGGCTCTTCTTGTGTGTTACATATATATGATGCTTTTTGGTTGTTTGTTTTCGAGACAGGCCTACATTGGCCTTGCACTTGAACTTACTATGTAGCTGAAGATGACCTTGAAATTCTGAGCCTTCTACCTCCACACCTCAAGTGCTAAGCAATGTCACCAAGCCCATGCAGTGCTGGGAGTGGACCTATAACTTTGTATGTGGTAGGCACGCCCTGTCCCCAGATTCTGGATATGCAGTTCTTGGCCCCTAAGATATACCTTGTATACTAGGCATAGGCTGAGTAGTCCAAGCACATTGTTTTCAATACATCAGATCATAGGGTATCTAATACCAGTGCCAACAATTTCCATTGCCTTTTCAGCAGTGAGCATGTGTCTGAGGGGAGGGTGCATTGACTGAGGATATTGTTAGTGGGCAGGGGGAAGGTTTTCAACAAGAACCTGATGACATAAACATCAAGAGAAGCACCCCTTTAGAACCAAATAGTCTATATATAGGAAGTTAGAAAAAAAAATACCAGCCTTTTCATCTCTGTTTTTATATTCACTTACTGCTGTGATGACCCTGAACAAGAAATAGAGATTTGATGTTTCATTTTCTTCAAGGATTATTGCCTATTGCAATGGGAAATAGCAACCTATCACACGCACGCAGCTTGTGCTAGGATGGCCACAGCAGATGTGATGAATGCAGCTGCTTCATCTGAAGGGATCTCAGTGTCTGCTATTTTGCTAGGCTAAGTGGATCTCTCCTCTTCATCTCCCTGCCTCTCTCGTTAGGACACTTCTAGCATGAGATTCTGCTTAGCTTAACTCCAGTGACCATAGCCATTGCTCCACGTCTTAGTGAGGTAGGTAAGAGAGGTTGAGGCCTATTTCCCTAGTTGGATAATATGCTCCATCTGTCACGAAGAGTATCAGTTCCCCCTAGTAGAAGCCAACTTCATAAAATGTAAATTGGGAAATAATCTGCTTTGGAAACTTGCGTATGAAAATGAACTTAAAGGGGGTAATTTGCCTATTAATAGCGTTGTTTCTGGCTGGAATCTCGGTTCACAATCTCATTCTCTTGTGGCTGAGTTTTATTTTGGATATGCAGGCATCTCTAGAAGACACATTCTTGGGGGTCACGGGAGGGGAAGAACTGATTTTGTGTTTCCCTCTGTGGCCTTCCATGAGGTGCTGGAAAGAGCAGCTGTCTGGGCAGTGCAATAGGAGAGAGAGTGCCGTCTTTACAAGGGTCCCCTAGTGGTGTCACACACAGTTGTGACAACACTCAAGAATCTGTAGCTAAATCATTAAAGCGGGAAAGACACGGAATTTTCTCTTGATTTTTAAAGAGAAGTAAAGAGACACATAAATTATCTCTTCATTTAAAAAAATAGTTTCTAGTTCTCACCAGAAGAACATGAAACAAGTGCAGATCATGGGATAGCGGGATTTCAGAAGCTGCACAGGTCACGCGCCCAGGGCACCTCAATGCCTAGTGGACTGACATTCTTAGGCAGCCCAAAAGAAATCAAGGAAAGGAACAAACCAACAAGTTTGGCTTCTGGGGACCGCCTAACCACTCTGCCACTCCACCAGCTCTTTTGGCATCTTAGTTAGTGAAAAGGCACCTGCCTGGTCCTTCTAGATCAGTTTGCTTCCCAGAAGGTGCCTGGGGTCATGTGGTACAGGTCAGTATTGGCCGGAGGTCTGAGAAAGTTGAGGTCATGTGCCCACTTCTCACAGTTCCCCAAGTTCCCAGCTCCTCTTTTTTGCCCTACAGCCTGTATCATCCCCCATCTGCACAGCAGCCACAGTGATCTAGAAAAGCATCTTTATCCTGCTGTGACCCCCATGACTCCACTACTACCACCAATCTTGGATGGCATACTTCCTCCTATTGTTTCTTATTCTCTCTTGTGTTTTCAAGACAGGGTTTCTCTGTGTAGCCCTGGCTGACCTGGATCACACTATATAGACCAGGCTGGCCTCAAACTCAAGAGATCTGACTGTCTCAGCCTCCCAAGTGCCGGGATTAAAGGCGTGTACCACAACATGCAGCCTCCTCCCTTCTCCTTAGTGTATGTTTCCTTCTGGATTATAAACACCACAAGGAAGGAAGTCATGTCTGTCCGCTGTCTCTTTCTGTCCTTTGTCCCAAGCAGGAATGCCTGGAGCATAGTGTGTGTGTGTGGGGGGGGGTCTCATGAGTATTTACTGAACTGTGCATGAATGTACCGCATGATTCATATGTGTACTTCTATCATAATTCTCTTGGGTTATTTACTTCACCAATTAAATCAGGTGCTGTTTGGCATCTCCTAGTGCTGACATTCTTCTGATCTCTGGACAATACTCCCGCCATCTTTTATGTTCAGGAAATATTTTGCATACTCCCTAGCATAGCAGTCTAAACAGGTAATTCACAGCGAAATTCAATTAGGCAGTGTGTGGATGGGGGTATCGACTGTGAATTAGCAAGGGAGATTAAAAAACAAAAAGCTGGACAACTTACTAAGAGTCCCCTGCCTCAGAAGAGAAATAATCAACAATGTTATTAACGTTGTCCTCACAGTGCTATCCTACTGAATTTTTAAGCACATTTTTGCTTGCTTTGTTCATTGTTTTGATTTGTTTGTTTGTTTGTTTGTTTCTTTCTTTCTTTCTTTCTTTCATTTTTCAAGACAGGGGTTCTCTGTGTAGTCCTAACTGTTTTAGAACACACTCCATTGCCCAGGCTTGCCTTAAACTCAGAGCTCTGCCTGCCTCTGCTTTCTGAGGGCTAGGATTAAACCACCATGCCTAGGAAAGATTAATTTAATTTAATCCATTTGTGTGAGCCTGTGCCAGCATGTGTGTCTGTGCATGCACCATTTACATACCTGATACTTGTAGAGGCCAGAAGAGGAGTCCCCTGGAACTGGAGTTACAGGTGGTTGTGTACTGCTGTGTGGATCCTGAGACTTGAACCTAGCTCCTTTGGAATAACAGTCAGTGAATATTATAAACCCTTGAGCCATCTCTCCACCCCCTGGATGGTTCTTTAGAGAATACCATGACGAACAGGTTGTATCCAGTTTACCCTGGTGCGAGTCTAATATCCACACTGGACACCTAGAACTGTGCACAGCCCCGGCTTTTGTGCGTTAACAGTGCGAATCTGTTTGACAAAGGTAATAGTTCTCCATTATCCTTTCCCACAGTGCAGGTTTGTCCCCAACCTGCTTGAAATGGCATTTATAGTGTAGGTGTCCAGTGACCACAATTCTTAGCAAGCTCCTCAAGGACATTTTGTTTTCTGGGAATTGACACCACTGACTCCCAGAGTAGTCCTTCTGATGACTTTCTTCCTGGCCACAGCTGGCATTAGAAATACATGGCAATGATAAATAAATTGATGATGATGATGATGATGATGATGATGATGATGATGATGATGGTAATAACGCTTTCTTTACAATGTCTTTTGCAGACAAAAAGCCCCAAGCTGTCTCACAGTCCTCAGCCTCCCAGTTTGGGAGATCCAGTTGAGCATTTGTCAGAGACATCTGGTGACTCTTTGGAAGCCATGTCTGAGGGAGACGTCCCAAGTCCTTTCGCTAGAGGAAGTCGGACTCGAGCGAGTCTTCCCGTGGTGAGGTCAACCAACCAAACAAAAGAAAGGTCCCTCGGTAAGCTTCAAAAGACAGTTTCAAGTGCCCCATTCTTACTGCATGTGAATGTTTTTATCCTTCCAACCATTTGCCCCTGGACTCAGTTATACAAACGTTGATGCTGGGAAACTTTGCTGTTTTATTATTGTGATAGTTTCCCATCGCTGACAATTTCTGGAGATAACTGGTGCATAAAGAAGAAAGATTTATTTTGTTTTACTGTTTTAGAGAGCCCAGTGGTTCTCAACCTTCCTAATGCTGTGACCCATTAATACAGTTCCTCATGTTGTGGTCACCCCCAACCATAAAATTATTTTTGTTGCTGCTTCATAACTGTAATTTTGCTATTGTTATGAATCACAATGTAAGTATCTGATATGCAGGATATCAAAAATGTTACCCCAGTAGGATTGTTACCCACTGCTGAGAACCATTGCTTTAGTTCATGTTTGACTGGCTCAGTTGCTTTGCTTTGGGGCCTTTGGGATGTCAGTGTTTACTGAGCAGCAAAGTTGCTTACCTCGTGGCTACCAGGAAGCAAGAAGGATGCCTGCATAGCCCTAGTCTATTGCTTTATTCCTGTGAGGAGAACAGACGTCATTGGTGGGACGTGGGGTAGAACAGAGCTATGGCTGGGGTGCAGATAGGGAAAGGAAGGGCCAAGGGTCTCCAGTGTTCTTTCTTCTACTTGGCCACACTGTCTTAGGGTGTTATCACCTCCTAGGAATGCTGCAGGCTGGTGAAGAAGTCCTTTTTTGCTGATATATAGGCTTTTGTGGGGACATTGAAGAGCCAAAACAAAGTGAGCCTCAGGATGAGCTGATTTGTTTTCTGTCAGCCTGACAAGAGCCGGAGTGATCAGTTAGGAGGAAGCTTCAGTTAAGAAACTTAAATGCCTCCATAAAATCAGGCTGAAAGCAAGACTGTGGGACATGTTCTTAATTAGTGGTTGATGTGGGAGAGTGTCATCGTGGGTAGTGCCAACCCTGGCCTGGTGGTCCTGGTTTCTATAAGAAAGCAAGCTGAGAAAGTCTTGTGGAGTGAGCCAGTAAGTAGCACCCCTCCATGGCCTCTGCACCAGCTCCTGCCTCCAGGTTCCTGCCCTGTTTGAGTTCTTGTTCTGACTTCCTTCACTGATGAACAGTGGATGTGTGAGCCAAATAAACCCTTTCCTTCCCAAGTGGCTTTTGGTCATGATATTTCAACACAGCACTAGCAACCTAACTAGAACACAAGTGCTATCCATGTGCTGAGGAACTGGCTGAAGTCCAGGCTGTTGCTTTTGGTCATATTCCATCACAGTAATAGTAACTGTTATGATTTTTGCCTATGGGTCCTGAGCAGCTTGTGGCGGAGTCCCAGTGCCTGGTCCCGAGCAGCGGGGGCTGGGCAGTGGGTCCCTAGAGGGCCCAGCCATGCAGCAGTGGGCTGGTCTCAGTGACAGTGAGTCCCTGGAAGGTGCAGGTTCCCAGTGGCAAGCAGATGGGAGACATGTGGACAGACACATAGTACAGAATAGAATTGGATATTTATTAGTTGAGCATTGCAATGGGAAAAAGGGGGAGGAGGGAGAAGAGGAGAGAGAGAGAGAAGAGAGAAAAGAGGACAGAGAGAGAAGGGGGTAGCGGGAGAGGGAGCACAGGGAACCAGAGAAGCCAAGATGGTGAGAGGAGGGGAGGGGCTGTAGGGAGTGGGCGTGGCTTGAACAATCATAACAGTAACCTAGCTAGAACACAAGTGTTATCCATGTGCTGAGGAACTGTCTGAGGTCTAGACTGTTTCTTGGACTGGGCGCATTCTGAATCGTCTAGGATTAGCAACTTTAGCCACCACATCTCTAGTACCTGCCAGTGTTCTTAGACCAGGGAACACCAGGGAACATGGAGGGGTGACCTTCCAGGTGAGCCTCTTCTCACCTCCCAGACCACACCGCAGTACCAGAGGGCACAATGGTTGATGTAGACCCTCAGCATGGCTCAGGCAGTGTGAGGAGCGCTAAAAGCAGAAAATACAGCCTGCTCTTCCCTCCTGGTTTCTCGACAAGGACAAGGGCTTCTCAGGTGTGGCGCTCTCCTTTTCACAGACTTTCCCAAGAGGCAGAAGCTCTCTGTATGCCTTTACCACTGGTAAACTCCCCTCCCCCCCCCCCCCGGATTAGAAGTTCATTTTTATTTTCCTGTGCCTTTATGCCCCTTCTTAGCACCGTAACGAAATGTCAGGGTTACTGGTTTGGACACCTTGCTCACTGCGCTGGTATCCCGTGTGTCTCACCAGCCATCTTAAGAGTTTCAGGCATGTGGAATTGCGGATAAAAAGGGGACAGCAAAGGGGCCAATATATAAGACAACTGCGTTCCGCCACGTAAAACCTAGCAAATTGTTGCCGGAAGATTATGGAGAAAATAGGTGTAAGTTGGTACCTTGACTTTGTTTCCTTGTTGCAGAGAGCAGCCAGAGAAACTGGATTCAGACGGTATTCTAGCCATTCCAACTAACCACAGGCAAAACAACAAACTAAACAAAACAAGGCTAGTGTCAATGTGCGGTTTCAGTCACTGTCCTAGCTACCTTAAAAGATACATTAGTGTTTATATTATCAATACTATTAATATTCTTTACTTTCGCCCAGTCATTTGTATTGTTGTTGTTTGTGTATATGTGTGCGTGGGTGTAGGATATATGTGTGGGTGCTGGTGTCCACATGCCGTGGCATGCATGGGGAGATCAGAAGATAACTTTCCTGAGTCTATTCTCTCTCCCTACCTTATTTAAAGACAGAGTATTTCCTACTGTTTTTGCTGAACTGGCTACTCCACGCTGGCAGGCTCATGAATGTCTGGAGGGTTGGTCGGGTTACAGATCCCTGCCAAGTGCTTTTCTCTACCTGCCGAGCCATCTCTCTAGCCCTCTGCTGTTTATTTTAATTGTCCACATATACGAAGCACAGTATGGAGTGTGCTCATACACGAAAATGGTGCGTTATGATCTGGTGCATTATGATTTTATCATTTCGTCTCTAATTAAATCTTAAATCCAGATGTGATAATTCTGTGTACTTTGGGGGTGCACTGTGATGCTTTGTCACAAGTACACAATGGGTCCTGATTGCATCAGGGTAATTAATATTTCTATTGTCTCCTTATCGCCATTTTCAGTTTTTTGCTTTTGAGTCCTTTCCTTCCTATTATTCATGAAACAAAATTGTTATTGTGAGATTGGGCTGTTGGCGGCTTTGCACTCCAGGCTGGTGAGAGGCCCTGCTGATTCCTACATCAGTCCAGTCTTAGAGTGTGCGCCTCTGCAGCAAGCACTCGGTATCACAGTTAACATTCCACTTCAAGCTGGGTGTGATCCTGCACACCGGAAATCCCAGTCCTTGGGAGGCTAAGGCAGGAAGAGTTTGAGTTTGAGTAAATTCCACACTTTGAGTGTGGGTTACATAGTGAATTTGAAGCCAGTTCGAACTGCCTCAAAAAAACTTTCTTCTTCTGTTTTTATTTTTATATACAAGAGTCCTTGTTTGGCAGATAAGACAAGGTCACAGGGAATACTGGGGTGTGTGTGTGTGTGTGTGTGTGTGACCTGATAGTTAAATCACAGAGTCAGGAAATCCAAACCCTACATCCTGTTAGCTCCATCGTACAATGACATCTCTTGGACGCCCAGGGGCTGGCATGCAACTTGGGGACACGCTACTCAGGCCAGTGAGATGGCAAGACCTTCCTGTGGCCACCAGGCTGCAGCTTCCACCTGGATCAAAAAGCCTTCTGCTTTCTTAGCCACAGTCACCCTTGAGGCAGAAGAGAGACTGGCAATGGAATTTCTCCTTTGTGCTTTGCTGGAAATGGGGCGGGGAGGGGCGGGGAGGGGGGGTCAGGCCTCTGTGAAGATTGCCCCTGCTTTGCCAAATAAAGTAAAGATTAGAAGCTCCTGTGTGCCTTCCCCCATCCCTGGGAACCTGAGCCTGCTGGATAATGGACCCTTTGTCTTCAAGGGAGGAATTTCCTCTGGCGGCCACAGCAGCTGGCCTTGCAGGTGCATACCTGCCCAGCACAGGAACCCGACCTCCGGCAGAGAGACAAGAGCTGTGAAGCAGTGATACCCACGACATTACTGAAGGGACATTTCTGGTTGGCTGTGCTTCTGCAAAATGCTCAGCCTGAATTTAAAGCCAATCTTGCTGTAAAGTGCCTATAAACACATGGTCACAGCAAATTAGGGATATTCAATATTCAAGTTCAGTTCAGTCACTTCAATATGGGGCACTTAACTTGTGAAATTTTTAACTTTCGGAGAGAAACAAAGGGACACAGGGGGAGGAGAGGACAGGAGATGAGAGACAAGAAAAATTTGCCCAAAGGGAGGCTACCTGTGGCCTCAGAAAATGAGGAGGGCATTGGGCCAGCAATGTTACTGCTGCCCTTGAATGCCTCCTTGTGGCCAACTTGGGAATTTCTCTGGGATTCACCTGGTGTCCAGGGAGCTTCCTGAGATTGATAAGGCCTTGAAATGAGGGGGGAAATGTGAGTCACCAGGAATCTGCAAACACGATCTCCTTTTCAAGGCCCTTTCCTGGCCTTGCCTTTAAGGAAATCCCCTTGTGCCTGGTCTTATTTAATTCAGACACGCAGAGGAATGGTCCCAAGAGTCTGAGTAAGCAGCAGTGACACCCCTCCCCCACATCACAAACAGCTAGGTGTGCAGCTGTGAACCCACCAAGCCCCAGAGGCATGACCTTGTAAGCCCACTAGAAGCCATGTGACTTTGGTTATCTCTGTGTTGTCATATTGACAATTTTAATACATCGTCACCATAGGGATGAGTAGCTTTCAACCTGTGGGTCGCAGCCATCAGAAAACACACATTTCCGATGGCCTTAGAAACCAGGACACCACTAAGTAGCAGACTTACAGTTATGGAGTAGCAACAGAATGATTTTATGGCTGAGGGTCTCTGCATTAGGAAGGTTGAGAACCACTGTTCTGGTTGTATCCATTTATCTTGATCGTCAAGGACTCCGCCCCACCTCGAAATCAAAAACTTTTAGGCCAGGAGTGGTGACCCAACTGACAGGCTTACCCTGATGTATCGCTGTCACCCGCAGCCTCTAGCGGGTGCGAGAGCTGCCTCTTGCTGTTATTCTGCTGCAGGGCTGCGCATGCAACGCTAAGGAATTACCGGCTATAATAGAAAGTGTTTTCTCTGCTCAAAGATCTTCTGCATTCTGCCCACTTCCCCTTCACTCCCCACTAACTTCTGGCCTCAAGTGAGCTTCCATGTTTTCTTGTGGTTCATGTCCTCTTAGCACTGAATACTATCCCGTCATCTAGGTCCGCCAGTTTATCCGTCCATCCTCTGAAAAGCATCTTGGCTGAGTTCAAGTGTAGATGGTTATGAATAAAGCTGCTGAGAAAATCTGTGTGTAGGTTTCTTTGAGTAAATTCCAGATAGCAGGATTATGGATTACATGGGAAGGTTTCTGTTTTGTTTTGTTTTAATTCGATTTCATTGTGGGTACTTTTAAGGGGCAGGGATAACTCTTACAAGATTTGTTTTTATGTCTGTGTGTACACACACATGCACATGAGTGCAGCTGCCTGCAAAGACCAGTAGAGGATGTCGGATACTCTTGTGAGTCACCCAGTGTGGTTACTGGGAACCAAATTCAGGTTCTCTGTGCGAGCAGGATGCTTTCTCAACTCCTGAGCCATCTCTCCAGCTCCCACAGTGGAGTCTGAATTAACTTTGAGTTTCTATCGTTAGATCAAGGTATCACTTCTAGTGATTGCTGAGGTATTTGTAGAGACCTTGACCTGTGCACTAGGGGCTATGTAATGGATTATTAAAGATTGTTGTGGAACCCCGAGTAGCTTTCTGTGGGATCCCGGCAGGCAGGCAGGGGGCAGGGGGTCCCCAAGAGCAGCCAGTCCTAGGCAGGGACCATGCATGAAACCATACTGCAGGTCTCTGAAGGTGGCTGGTCCCCGGTAGTGTCCTCTGCAGCGAGCCATGTGGCAGTGGTGGGCAGGTGGAAGACAGACAGATAGGCACACCACGTAGAGTGAATTGGGATATTTATTTAGTGGTTATAAAAAGGAAGGGAGAAGGGCACAGAGGGAGAGAGAGAAAAAAAAGAGGGGAGAAGTGGGGAGAGGCAGAAGCTGCCTCCTCAAGAGGAAGATGGAGAAAAGATGGAGATTAAGGCTGCAAGCAGGGAAGGAGTAGGCATGGCTTGCCTCTTAAAGAGACAGAACAGATAATTACAGGCTGTACCTCGGGGATTTTATACCATTACCTCCCCAGGGGTCACCCCCAGTGTGAGCTACAATTGCTGCCTGCCCCTGGCCACAGAGCCTGGAGTGGGACCATGTCCTGGTTACTTCCCTGTTGCTATGACAAAATGCCATGACCCAGAGCAGCTTATATACGGAAGAGTTTATTCGGGCTTGTGTTCCAGAGGGAGAGCCCACAATGGCAGAGGGACGTGGTGGCAGGGAATCCGAGCTCACTTCTCGGCTGCACACAGGAAGCAGAGAGTAACCTGGAAGTGGCCTGGACTATAAACTCCCAGAGCCGGCCCACAGCCACTCACTTCCTTCAGCAAAGCTCTGCACTCTAGTTCTCAGAGTTCCATAACCTCCCTCAACAGCTGGAGACACCAGCTGGGGACTAAGTGATCAAATGTAGGCGCCCTTGAGGGTTTCCTTCAAACTTCAACAGGCTGAGTGGGGAAACCTGTTCTGGCTTACACTTCTATATGTAGCAAAATTTGTCATCCTAGTCCTTCTTAGGCTATATGGAGGCTTGGCACCATGATGGTGGAGTCTGAACTGGATAGTCCTCATCTTCTTCCTCCCTGGAGAAGAAGAAACCTTCACACATTTGCTTGGAGATAAGACTGCCAAGTTTTTAATTATTCTATGTGAATAATCTATTGTTTCTATTGCTTCTCTGTTTTTTAGAGTGGGAAGAATTTTGAGGGGCTAAGCATGATTCATTCTGCAAGGGGCTTCTAGCACATGTATTTGGAGAGAAATTGAAAGCAATAAGACATATATAAATGCATGTGTATGTATTAACTACATATGTTCACATAGCCATAAATGTAAGCTGTTCTCTGTATTTGCTAGTTCTGAGTCCTCTGATATAACCATCTGCAGACCAGAATTCTCCCGAGACTGTGGGTGTAGCTCAGTAGTATTTTCTAGTGTGTCCAAGGCCCTAGGCTCAATCCCATCCCTAAAATAAAATCCTCTGAAAAAAAAAATAAATTGTATCTATGCTAACTGTGCACCATTCTCTAAACAATACAATAATTATTTAGGTAGATTTTAGGTTGTGTTAGGTATTCGGACCAATCTAGAGATGTTTGGAAGTCAAGAGATGTGTGTGCATTATAAACCGATTTTATCAGATTATATATAAGGGACTTGAGCATCCCCAGACTGTGGTGTCTTGTGAGATCCGGGCTGTACTCCCCTGTGGATGCTGAGGGGCAATTACTGCAATGAAAGATGGGAACTGATCATTTGAGAGAGCAAGGCACAGTCAGATGATGTCTAAGCCAGGTCCTTTCTAATGCCGAAGGCTGGCAAAGAGACAGCGACAGGAAAGAAATGTACTTGATAGCTCTGGTTTATTTCCCAGCCGGGTTCCAAAGACCTCAGCCTGCTTCACTTCCATCAGTTAGTGTGTTCCCGACCTGCTTTACCATTTGAGTAAACACTCACTGACCTTCCTGACACAACTAACCCTCTTGTCACTGGAAATAGAAAGGGTTAAAAGAAAGCCAGTCTCCCCCAATGGGAAAACCACTTTCCAGTAGAGTTTGGCTTTTGAAATAATTTCCCTGAAAAATCAGGCCACTGATATTAGGTCTGCAGTCTTAATGATGGTGTAGTGTCCTTTTAATCATGGTGCCTGTCTGGAATGCAGCCGTCTGTAGGGTTGGTGTCTGGCTGCTCCTTAGTTGGCCTTTGGGGAAGGGTAGCCACAAGCTGTCCCCACCCCTCGAAGTGCCCTCAGGAATTTGCAAATGATACTTGTGAAAACATGAGCAGCAGCAGCAACTTCCTTCTGAAGCAGCCAGGCTTTGGAGGGCTGACCATACCCCAAAGGCACAGCCTTAGAGAGCAGGCCTGGCTAAGCAGCCCAGCAGAGGGCCTGCCGTGCCTGTAAACATAGACTAAAATGGCGAAAACAGGCTAAACGGGATAGAAGGGTTAAGGCTGGATGGAGGACCAAATCTGCATCTGCAGGACTGCACTGCGTCGGAGGTGAGAGCAGAAAGGAGGGTGGAGAAACGCGCTCCTCCTTTGGTTCGCGTCTTCTGCTTTGTTTGAGGCAGGGTCCATTCTTGCTCACAACTGTCTACATCACATCTGCAACCCTTCAGTCTTCAGGGGATTCTTCTCTGCTTCCCATTTCCCCGTGAGAGCACTGGAATTAGAGATGCATACTCTGCCCACAGCCTTTATATGAGCCCCGGGGATTTGAATTTAGGTCCTCATACTTGTACGGCAAGTGATCTGCCTGCTGAGCCGTCACCGTGGAGCCTGATAGATAAAACGTTTTTGACATTTGTTTTTCCAAGTGTTGTCAATGATTGCCATGCAGTGTTGTACTGGGGTGGAGAGATGCTGGCTCAGCAGTCAAGAGCACATACTGCTCTTTTCAGAAGACTGTCTTCAGTTCCCAGCATGGATGAGC
This sequence comes from Microtus oregoni, assembly GCF_018167655.1. Classification (NCBI taxonomy): domain Eukaryota; kingdom Metazoa; phylum Chordata; class Mammalia; order Rodentia; family Cricetidae; genus Microtus; species Microtus oregoni. The sequence goes on from NW_024543977.1 coordinate 1,794,918, forward strand.
ACCCGTGTTCTTGTTTGCATACCCTCACACGGAAACATATGAACACACGTAATTAAAAATAATAAAAATTCAAAAGAAATGTAATGTTATAAAACCAGAAAATTCAAAAAGATGGTCCTGCGGCAGATCGATAGGTTTGGGTGAACCCGTAATCGTTTTAGGGTACTGTGAAAGCAAGTGTCTGTGTGTTTCCTACAGCATCCTGGCCTCAGCGCACTTGGTCAGTGGCTGTGGTGAGGGTATGAGTCACACACTCTCATCTTCCTAATGTGCGCCTGCTCTTTTACTGAGGCTGGAAAATGGGCTGTCCTAGCCCACCGAGCATGCTCAGATCTGATTGGTAGGTAGCCAGTAAAGTAGCTGAGCATGGTTTCAGGTTAGCACCCATACAGGATACTGGCATGGTCGAGGGTCCAGGTAGAGGGCTGCCATCTTGGTAGCTCTGAGGATCTAGTGTGCCCAGGGACTGTGACACTACTGAGGTTCCTGATAGAACCAGGACTTTAGCACCTGCTTGGGGTGACAGGTTGTTTGGGCAGATTGTGCTGTAGCCCGGTCCTACAGGGAAAATCCAATTCCGTGTTTCTGTAAGCCTTTAATACGGCTGTACTGACCTTAACTAGCAACAGATTCAGTTGTTTGCACTTGCATGCTGACTGATTTTTCTCTATTTACATATTGTGTTGCCATAGCAACTTTGTTGCCGGGAAGGTGATAGCCTTGAAAGGTACAGACTAATGCCATCTAGAGGCAGGTCAGTGAACTGCAAGAGAATTCACTAGCAGTCTAAGGGGTGTTAGAGAGTAGTTTCATGAAATGAACTGATGCTAAATAAAACAATTAAAATAAAGTAAAATTCTACACACATCAAACAGACTGAGCTATATACCAAAGACAAAGGAAGAGAAATTATATAGTTAGGAACAAATTTTGCTATATAAAGCAAGCTTTCTTAAATGAACAAAAATAGGGCTCTTAGTCCTAAATGGGATATCTTTACCAAAACCTTCCCTTTGCGACCCAGGGATCTATGCAGACGAGGAGGCAGAAAGACTGTAAGAGCCAAACATGGAGATGACTCCAAGGAAGCAGCATCTTCCAGACACAGCAGAGCTACTGCCCACTTGAACACAGAGACTGTAGCATCATGCCCAAGACTTACATGAGGCAGTCTAGACATAATTCCAGCACAGAGGAGGGGTGCTAGGTAGTCAGAGCCCCACCCTCACCAAGAATCTCTTTGTGATCTACACCTGCTGGGAAAGGGAAAATTGGTTTCTCCAAGTGTCACTGGGCATATAAACCACACTCCTGGGCAGGTCCCATACCCAGGAGCAGTTGGCCAACACAAAATGGACTCTGAATTTTTTGTGTGCATTTTTTTTGTTTTGTCTTATTGTTTTATGTTGTTTGTTTGCTTGCATGGTTTTTTATTTTTTGTTTTGGAGAAAGAGAGAGAGAAAATGAAGGGTGACTAGCTAGGTGAGGAGAACATGGGAGGAGTTGGGGGAGGGGAAAGAATATGATCAAAATACATTGTATGAAAGAATTTCAAATAAAAAAAAAGAGAAATGTTATCTTCACTCGGTTTTCTTACATTTGGTAAAATGAATACCCTGAGAGGCTTTTATAAGCTGAGTTGATCTTTAGTAAAAGGTGGATTTAGGGACGGCAGTTAACTTCCAATGGGATTGCTTCAGAACTCCCGTCCATGATGATACAAGAGGATCACCTGTCTGTGCCTCTTGATTTAATATTTTTACGTATGAGGTGAATGAAGTGTGGGAAAGTTGCTGCGAACTGACCCGCTTGCACCCAGTTCAGCTTATAAGAAACTGCATCTGTCCTTAAACAGTTAGCCAGACATGGCGGTGTGCACATGTAATCCCAGCCCTGGGAGGCGGAGGGAGAGGCGTCTCTTTTGTGAGTTCCAAGCCAGTCATGGCTACACAGTGAGGTTTTGTCTGGAAGAAAACACAATTAGATATCATTAGAAGTCTCATGTTGTCAAAAGTCTTGGCTGCGACTCTAGACTTGATGTCTCAGATGTCACGGCGATTATTCCGTCGGCACAGACCTCGTTCTGTGCCTTTTGCAGTTTGAATGGGAAACATCCCCACAGAAACTCTTGTGTTTGAACATCTGATCCTCTGCTGTTGCTGCTAATTAGAAAAAGTGTGAAGTCTTTGAGAGATGGAGACTGGTGGAAGAAGTGGGTCCCTGCGGGTACAGCTGAGGCTTCGCAGTCCCACCCCATCACAGCATTCTGCTTCCTGTGTGGGATTCAGTGTGACTGACCAGCTTTCTGACACACACACACTCACACACACACTGCATCCTGTGTGGGATTCGGTGTGACTGACCAGCTTTCTAATACACACACATACACACACACACACACACACACACACACACTGCCTCCTGTGTGTGTGATTCCATGTAACTGACCAGCTTTCTAATACACACACACACATACACACACACACTACCTCCTGTGTGGGATTCGGTGTGACTGACCAGCTTACACACACACACACACACACACACACACACACAAACACTGCCTCCTGTGTGTGTGATTCCGTGTGACTGACCTGCTTTCTGCCTCCGCGGCCATGCTCTTTCCACCAGGATGGATGATGTCCTCCAGGAACTGTAAACTGTCATGGATCTTCTTTGCACTTTGCCTTTGTTGGGTGTTTTATCAGACCCACAGTAAGAAACCAAGACCATGTATTTTACCAAGGTTCCCATGATAGCTTTGTAGGCAGGGCATGCTGGGAAAGGTAGCGACTGCAGGATTGATGCCAAGGGTACGGGCCTGCTTTGGCATGTTGGTGGGCCACAAATGAGGGACATGTTAGCCGTGAGCATTGGAATGGCTCCTGGGGAAGCCTCAGGTCACCTGTGCTATTTTTGCTTTTGCAGCCAAGGTGTTGGTAAGTCACCATTTAACAGGTTTACATAAAACTTTTCAGTGTTGAAGATGGAGGCATCGGATTGAAATAATGAAAGGTGACAGATAGCCAAAGCTTTTTAGGGGGGGGGAATCAGTCTTCCAGGAGGTCAGTGTGAAATATTCCTTACTCTGTATCACAGCCAGGAAGCTCCATTCTAACCCAGATTCCTGCCCATGTTGGTTTTTTTTTCCTGATGTAAAAAAAAAATATTCACTTAAAACAGAAATCTCAAGTTTCAAAGACAACATGGAAACCCAGCAAGGCAAAATTTTGTTATTTATACTTCTATATCCAAAATAGATTTGACTTGACTTAATAAGAAATAATAAAATTATAAGAACCATTTAAACAAGTATTTTTACAAGTAGCAGTTGAATGTAATGTGTGTGCCAGGAAATTAAGATAAGGATAATTGCTGTAACTTCAACCAAGATAAAAAGCAGAAAAAGGGAGAAATGTGGTGAGCTAAATAGACTGTATTATTTTAGAAAAGTTTTATACCAATTCCTCAGGGTAAAAGCGTTCTAAAGCATTGTGGTAGAAACAATGGTAGGTTGGTGCTCTTGACCCCCTTACGAGGCAGTTGCTTGTCAATGATTTCTTTGCTGTTCTTAGAAGGGGCTTCATGCTGAAAGTTGGAAACCCAGTGACAAGATGCCTCACACCGCTCACTGTCCAACGGTGTAACTTGGTGACTGTGGGCTTCTGGGGATCTGACCTGATCCCTGAAGAGCCATGCCTCAAATGATTCTCAGTATGAATTGCTATTCAGGAAAAGGCCCTGCAGTTGGAGAGGAACGTGCCCCTATTGGTTTCCAGGGTGTCAAAAGAAACTGAAAAAACGGAACCTCTCCTGTAGGGACAAAATTCCCATGCTCTGTTTTGTTGAGACAGGGTCTCCTGTATCTCAGGCTGACCCGAACTCACTAGGCAATCAAAGAAAACCTTAAATAGCAGGTCCTGAGATTAGTGCCACCATACATTCTAACTACATCTCTTTTCGTTTGGTCTTTAAATGTGTATGGCGTTTTGCCTGCATGTGTATCTGTGCCCTTATGTATGTACAATGCCTTAGGAGACCAGAAGAAGGTGTTGGGTTTAATGGGACAGCAGTTACAGAAGCTTGTGTGCCACTATGTGGGTGCTGGGAATTGAAGCCCGGTCCTCTGGAAAAGCAACCAGTGCTCTTAACTATGGAGCTATCTCTCCAACCCCTTAAGTTTGCTCTAAGAATACCAATGCAAGCCTTAGTTCTCTTCTCTAATGGCATTGGAAGTATCTGGATTAAGATGTTATAGTAATGCACGTCGGTGCATGCCTTTAATCCCAGCACTCAGGAGGCAGAGGCAGCCGGATCTCTATAGACAAGGCCAGCCTGGTCTATAGAGAGAGTTCTGGGATAGCCAGGGCTACACAGAGAAACCCTGTCTCAACCCTCCCCCCCAAAAGAAGTTGCATTCTCAGCTGCTCTGCAGGGATTTTGTTAGAACAGGATATGTGAGCAAATGTTTTTGGACTCCTCACGGAGAAAGAGCAAGCTCTTTAGTTCCCTTCTCTTTCCTTCACCAGGGCAGCTCTATCTGAAATCCATTCACCATTTGTTACCTTCATGAGTTACCTTTTAATTAACTTAGTTTGTCCTTGTCAGTTTCACACTCTGGTTACTCTATCCTCCCATCCCCATACTAGTCTCTTTCGCAGATTCATGACTTTTAATCTGGTTTTGTGATCCATTCAATTCAACCAGAGCCAGGCTGTGTGTGAGACCGTCAGATTGTAACTATACATTGGGCCCTGGTGATATCAATAGTGCATACCCTGTTTCTTTTAATGGAAAGTTCCTTTACAAGCTAATTTGTTTTCTGGTTTTCAAATGGGACCATTTATGTTCTTCAAGTGCCGTAAGAGTTTCCACGTGTGTTTTCACACTCGCTTAAAGACAATTTATTCTGTGCAATACCAGAACTCGCGCTGCAGTGCAAGCCTGCCTTATGTCACACACCCATGCAGATCCTCCTTGATGCTCTCCTCCTGGCAGAGGAACTCGCACTGCAGTGCAAGCCTGCCTTATGTCACACACCCATGCAGATCCTCCTTGATGCTCTCCTCCTGGCAGAGGAACTCGCGCTGCAGTGCAAGCCTGCCTTATGTCACACACCCATGCAGATCCTCCTTGATGCTCTCCTCCTGGCAGAGGAACTCGCGCTGCAGTGCAAGCCTGCCTTATGTCACACACCCATGCAGATCCTCCTTGATGCTCTCCTCCTGGCAGAGGCATCCAGCAGGCTGCCAGGTGGCATCAGGGAACAGCTTGTTGGCAGGTTCTCATATTTCAGGCGGTGTGCTAAGAACACAGGAAGGCACGCATTCTGCATGGCCACGGGGTCCGTGTGTGTCTCTGTAAGCAAAGGATCTGCTAAAGGCCTCTCTGGTCTACTTTCCATTCAGATTTCTCCAGTGAGCATCGTGATGTGGAACTGAGATGAAACAGGCCTTGGGTCTGGAGCCAAGGTCCCGCCTAGAGAGTTTAGAGGGTGAGATTTCCATCTAACTTAGCTGCTTTTGAACACAGCAGCAGGTGGGCACCCAGGCATCATGTGACCCTTTTACTTTCTTGAGACTCTTAGGGGCTGTTATAGGTGGGATTAGAGCGCTCCCTTTCAGTATTGCTTACTTAAGTCCTATCTCCCAGAACTTCAAAATGTAACTGTCTTTGGAGTCAAGATCAATAAAGAGGTGGATGGGTTAGAATGAGGTTATAAAGGTGGTCCTATTTCGGTATGACTGGCATCCGCCTAAGAAGAGCAAAACAGGATGCAGAGGTGAGGTTATATGAAGAAAAAGTTAGAAGGCAGCCATCTCCGATTCAAAAATAAAGGGAACCTGAGCTGATCTTGAATTATGAGAAGATTTATTTCTGCAGTTCAAGCCCCACAGTTTGATATTTTTAGCAGAAGGGGCTCATACCAGCTCTCCTCCCTCCTTCTCTCCTCAGCAGCACAGAGTTGCCATAAGCAGAGTGTGTCTTTCTTCCAGACGCTAAGATTGTTTGTCAAGCATTCCCTTTGTTTCCAACCAGCTATATCTACACTTGTACAATGTCTCTGCCTGGTGTTATAATTCCGCCCAGAGAAAGGATAAACCTCGGCTACAGACTCTTCCATTTCCTCTTTGCTTTTGGCAGGTCCCAGGCTCCATTCAAGTTCAGCAAACAAACACTGGCATCCACGTGACTCAACTATATCCCATCAGGACAAGCCCTTGTTTTCAGCTTGTCGGGTTTTGAGTTCTCAATAGTTTGAAAATGTCATTTAAAATTACGTTCCCTCCAACTTTTTCATTTTCAGACTTTCCAAAGGTGTTAATTGGCTTTAAGACATCTCTGGCTAAATGTCTTCCAGTAATATAAAGTAATAGCAAAAATACGCTTTTCTCTCCATGTCCCTCCCGAGTTTTGCCCACTCTCAATTTTCCCTCTCAATTCATGTCTTTTATATCAAGAGTCTGCCTGCTTTCTGGCACGGTGAAAGGTGCCATGGTGAGTTATTTAAAGAAATATATGAAATCTGGCTCTTGTATGTAAAGAATGTTCGGCATAACTGAAGACCCATGTAAGGACCTACTTTAAAATATACACAGGGCGAAGACTTGGAGGATGATGTTCTGCGTACACTCAGCCATACGGGCCTCGCTGCTGCTCAGGCCGCCAGCTACTGCCTGAGTCCTGCTCCCACCCCGCCCCCATTAACAGTGGACCTGATCAGAGTGACTGTTCATACCTCCAGTCATCAGAGCCCGCGCCTCAGCGCTTCCTTACCCTATCCTGCTCTAAAGAGCTCACTCCAGGTAGCCACGCTCTGGGGATGGGCTTACAGCATTCACTCACAACGTCAGCAGGCCAGTTGTGAAAACAGATTTCTGACCTGGTCTCCTGAATTTCTTTCCCATTCCTTCCTCCTTTACTTTCTTTCTTCCTTTGTTTCTTTTTCCTTCCTTCCTTTCTTTTTTCCTTCCTACCTTCCTTCCTTCCTTTTTTCTTCCTTCCTTCCTTTTTTCCTTCCTTCCTTCCTTCCTTCCTTCCTTCCTTCCTTCCTAGAAATAGGGTCTTGCTGTCTACCTCAGGCTGCCCTTATATTCACAATCCTCCTGCTTCAGCCCCCCAAGTCATGGTGCTACAAGGGTGCACCACTGTGACTGGTTCTCCTTAGTTACCCAGTCAGGGATCTGGTCGGATCTGAGTATTTGTTCATTGCTTGGCCTAGGGTCCCAGAACAGCTCCAAGGCATGAGCACAATCTTGTGAAAACTGTTCTTACAACATAACCCCACATGGGGGCCCATTGGTCAGTTCCTATAGAGGATGAGGAATTATTATTCTATTTGAGTGAGACAATAGTAAGGACTCCTATGGAGGAATACAGAGGCCCAGCTTGGATCATGATTGGAAGTAGCTCCAGCATCCATGGCTAGTGCAGCCCTTGTGAGGCTCAGGGCTCTGTATCCTGTTAGAGTTTAGAAGACATCCTGCTTGACTCTCTCTCCGTCTCTCTTTGCTGTGCCTATTTTTGATCCCTGCCTGACTCAGAACCACCTTTTTTCTGCTACTTTCAGCCTCCTGATAGATTTAGAAGTTTGCTCAACTCGGCATCTGCAAGTTCTTTGTACCCTAGGTGGCTTACTTCCTCCTCGGGCTTCAGTACTTTGCACATACCCACCCAGCTTAATTCAAGGATTTCCCATCTCAGTATCCTGGCTTTGCTCTGCCCCAGGGGAAGACTAGATTGGCCCAGTTCTGGTCACTTCTCACCTAGCCCCTGATACTATTCATGGTATAGATGAGGCAGAAGACAAGCAGGTGAAGTGAGCCATCTCTGTGGCACAGGGGCCCATGCTTTGATGTGACAATCTCTTCAAGGTTTAGTACTTCCTCCTCCTCCTCCTTCTCCTCCTCCTCCTCCTCCTCCTCCTCCTCCTCCTCCTCCTCCTCCTTCTCCTCCTCCTTTCACCTGCCTCATGGGAGTCACTGGAATGCAGGAGCCAAGTCCCCCCCCCCCCTCCGCCACACACACACAAAGGTGGATAGAATCTGAGAACTGATGAGAACTGAGATACCCGCATTTGATCTCTGGCTTCCACACACATCACAAAAACACATATGACTACACACACACACACACACCTAATTCCTGTGATATGCACAACACTCTAGAGAGGTAGGTAATTCTATAACACTCAGAAGGCTAGGTACCTTTGGCAATACTCAACATAAGAGCCAAAACCATCTGATTTTCTGGAACTTCTGTTGGATTAAGCAGGGGGATGTAAAAATAAGTAATAGATGTGTAAATCTGTGAAAGACACGGAAGGTAAACATTTCAGAGACTGCTGGAGAGATGGACAGGGAGAGATGGTGGAAAGCAGCATTTGACTCATGACATGGAGCATATGAAGATATAAGCCACACAGAGACCTGGAGAGAAAGCTATGTAGAGGGAAAAGAGTGCAGAGGCCCAAGCAGGAGCATGCTGGGAGCTCTCAAGGAAGGAACGGTGGAGGACCGTTGGCTGGAGTCTACAGTAAGGACTAGAGAGGTGGGGATGTGGTAGGAGAGGCAAAAGAACAGATGGCAGCCAAGAGGGTCACACTGGGAGGAGAATGGCTGCGTGACTTGCTTCCCTTCAGTTTCAAGGCTGTTTTAACCACTAGGTCTGTGATAGACCGAAGAGCATGGCGACAAGTTGGGGGGAACAAAGAGTCTCAGAATCCTCTAGAGAGATGAAAGTGGAAATGGGAAGAATAGGTTGAATGATGTATGCATTTTGAAATATGTTCCTGCTATGTAGGACTTTGTGCTGGAACATAACATATATGTAAAACATTCTAACCCAAGAAATGCATGCAGATGGTACCTTAGTGACTGGCAAATACTTACCACTGGCCCTGCTGGCAGTGTCTAATACGTTCAACAGGAATGTTGAGATTGCAACCTAAGTGTTCTATCTCCACTGCCCATCTCTTTATTGTATGTATTATTATTATTATTTATTGTTAGTATTATTTTGTGTCTATATGTATGTAGCAGGGCATGAACATGCCATGGCACACATGTAGAGTTTAGAGGACAACTGTGGAGCTGATTTTTCCTTCCACCTTCCAGTGGGTTCTGGGGATTGAACTCTGGTTGTCAGGGTTATAGGGCAAGCGCCTTACATGCTGAGCCATCTGTCCAGCCAGCACAAGCCCCACTCTTAGTCATTGTATGAAAAGCACAAAAGAGAAAAAAAGGTAGATTCTAGTTTGGATGACTTAGAGAGTTTTAATGAAAAGTAACATTTTGTCTGAGTCTTTCGGGAATCAATAGAATCTGATCGTTGAAATGGGTGGGGTCTCTTTAGAACAGTAGCTGTACTGAAAAGCTGCCTTAAACAATACATGAATAGCCACCTGCTGGTGGATGACTTGATGTTCCAGAGCTGAGCTGGGATACACCGGGATATGGCTGTCTACAGTGGTTATTCAACCCCGTCCTCTGCCCTTCTCCCTGCAGCATAGCTTCCTCTCTACTGCCCCAACAGATACTGCACAAAGTCAGTGAAGCAGGCTATGTAATGAATGTCAAGGGAAGCTGTTCCAGGTTCCGGCGTTTACCTGGCGTGTGACGGTGGGTGTAACTAGATGTAGCATGACTAATAAAAAACCAAAAACCCAGAGACAGATATTGGGGCATAACCTGAAGGTCAGAAAAGCAAAGCAATCAGGCTCTTACCTCTACCTCAGTCTGAAATGGTTATCCTGCCTCCAGGAATCTTAGAATGAGATTGTGTCTGAGCGCTGTCTCCTCCCTCTCTCTAGGGCTGGGATTAAAGGCGTGCATCAATACCGCCTGATTTCTATGGCATACTAGTATGGATTAAAGGTGTGTGTCACCACTGCCTGGTCTGTAAGACTGACCAGTGGGACTGTTTTACTCTCTGATCTTCAGGCGAACTTTATTTATCAAAATACAAATGCAATATCACTACAACTAGAGGTTTCTCTTCCACCTGTCAGTTCCCAAAAAATCACTCTGAGGTTGAATATTGATTATAATTGCTTGGCCAATAGCTCAGGCTTTATACTGGCTAGCCTTACATATAAACTAACCCATTTCTAATCATCTATGTATCACCACATGCCCCGTGGCTTACCAGTAATGCTCTGACAGCTTCTTTTCTCCCTGTATTCAGTTTGGCTTTCCTGCCTAGGCCAAAGCAGCTTCTGTATTAGCCAATGGTAATAAAGCATCTTCATAGCACACAGAGGACATCACACATCAATTGGGCACCTTGTTCTATCTCTGGGCTTCTATAAAAACGTACTCTTGAAGCAGTTGTAAAGACCAATTGAGCCCCTATTTGTAATGGTCTCAATCCAGAGTAGGTACATAGTGAACAGTTCATCTGTTAGTGGATGGTTACTTGGTCACTCAGGTCATAAAGAAGGACACAGTGTCCATTGCATTCTGCTTTCTAAGCTAGGACGTGATACATTCCATTTAGAAACATTGACCTTGCATCAGTTACTGTTTAAGATTTCTGCATTGTTAACTCCGTTTGCCTTCAAAGTTGGATAGGGTACCTTTCTGCCTTCCAAATCCATGGTCTGCCATGTGACTTTCACATTGTATTTTCTTTACAAAGATTTAAGTTGTGATAATTCACATGTTATGTTGGTTGGTTTTTAGTCTTTACTCTCACCAGAAGCACAGACCTAAGTTGTAGGCTACATTGTTTCTGCAAGTTTCTCTGTTTAGGTCACTTTCTCCACACACGCTGTTCTTCTCTCCTTGAGTGTTAGATTCCATCTCCAAACTCTAGTGTTCTGTTGGTTTCTGGGCTACCCTGTCTTTTAAATTTATCAGCTTGAAAAGTATGACTCAGATATTTCAGCAAGGAGAGAGTTGATGTCAATATGAATATAGATGATGCTTCAGAAAATACGGTTATACTGGCAGAGCAGAGTGGTCTTAAGGTGGATTTTATCACAAATATAGTTATACAAATAATACCTTTGGCTGCTACAAACAAGTAGGAATACAGGATGAAATATAATAAGCAAAAGTTAAAACACATCAGTTTTAAAGGAAGGAAAGAAAATTTCCAGCTTTTAGAAGTGAAAAAGAGGGCTGGAGCGATGGCTCAGTGGTTAAGAGCCTGCTCTTCCAAAGGTCCTGAGTTCAATTCCCAACAACCATATGATGGCTTACAACCATCTGTAATGAGGTCTGGTGCCCTCTTCTGGCCTGCAGGCATACACGCAGACAGAATGTTGTATACATAATAAAAAAATTAAAGAAAGAATGCCATGGTGAGAATTACTATTGGGTATAAGTATTTTAGAAAGGAATACTGGGCTTCCTGGACAGGACACTCATGCTTAGGTAATAGTAAGAAAATTAAGAGAAAGATCAACTAAAGGAGCTGCTTATCTAATAGAATACGGTAGGAGTAGTGGCGGGCTGTGCGCACAGCTGTGGAGACAGCAAAGGTCCAGGCCTTGAACACTGGGACAAAGGAAAGAGAAAATTGTCTGAGAGGAATGAAGCCTCTAGCTATGCTGTCCTCTGTCCTCTGCACAGCTTCATGGACTGACCAAGTGCGGTGACAAGGGAATGAAGAAAAAGGATAGGCGGAAAAGCTGGGGCAGGTGGGCTCTGCTCACTCTGGTGGGGGCTCCAGCTGTGCATTTCCGTCAGCCGTCCGAATAGAGGAGGCAGGTTTATCCTACACAGCTGGCCAAGGGGCAGCCTCAGCTATTCTCAGCGGGAGGCCTCTGCAGTGGAGCAGTCTCCCACTGCAGCCAGCACACAGGACGAAACTGTAGTGGACCCTTTCTACATTGTTCAACATTTCACCTTTGGACCAGAGGAAGACTGTGCCATAGCTCTGAGCTGAGCCTCACCACCATGCTCTCCAGCAGACCTCCCCACCCCTCTGCCTGGAATGGCTCTTACTTCCATGTGTCTGAGGCCTTGAGGCCTTGCATATGGCTCTCCCATTTCAACAATGTGTGCTCACTAAGGCCTTCATCTGCTCCCCACATAGATAGGAGATACGCAGAGGGATGCAGCCTAACTCAAGCTATCCACATTATCAGTCAGGCTAAACTCTGTAATGCTGCAGTAGCCACCCACAGACTCCAGTGGCACCTACCATGGCTAATGTTTCTTTCCCGTTCAAGTTGCATGTGCAAGGCAGATCGGCTGGAGTTTTTGCCGGTCACAGCCACTCAGGGTTCCATGCTAGTGACCGCTCCAGCTCAATACAGCAGTGACATGAGCTAAGGAATCCTAGTGAAACTTGCCTAGCTTTTCAACCTTCTGCAGCGGTGACACTTAGGTTTAAAGAAGTCACAAGGTCGCACTAACTTCAAAGGGATAAAGCTCTAGCATATTTATAAACAATACTAGTGACAACTACACTAGCCCTATAAACCAATGTAAATATTATCAAGATTACTTAATTAGAGAGAAAAAGTATATTTGAGAAGAATATAAACTTAAGGACAACTTACAATTCAAGGAGAAAGAGAAAGAAAGTGAAGGAACAATTCCAAGGCAAAATAATTAAGACCATTTAAGTTTTATAAGAATTCTGGATGGGGTGGGTGGAGAAACCTGGAGAAGAACAGCAGTGGAAGAGAACATAGATGAGAATTTCTTTTCTAAGAATTAAGATGAAAAGGGACACAAAGTCATAAAGTCATAACTAAGATTTTTAAGAAGAGAGAGAGGATCCACTCTAGGTTCGCTAAGGACAAAAGGAAGAGCATCAGAGATGAGAGGTTGAGAGAAATGGTGGGTGCCCACACAAAAAGGGTGTGAAGCCAGAAGCTGTGCAGTGACACCTTCATCATTCAGAGGGAAAATCACTATCAGCCAGTCTGGGTTTTGGTTTTTTGTTCCTTTTGAATAGGGAAGCATAAGCCACTTTCAGGTAAAGGTTGAGAGTATTTGCGTCCATAGATTTGCCGAAGGAGCTAGTAACATGCATTCTACATGAAATCCTTAATGAAAAATTAGCAAGCCAAACACATCAATGCTTTAAACCAGTAACACAGTAAAACCAGATGGAGTTAGTCCAGGGACGGAAGGCTGGTTCAATAGTAAATCAATTTATGTAATCTCCCATCTCAACAGGCAAACAAGGAAAACCATGTGACTCTATGAATGGCCTCAAAAAATCCAATACCACTTTATGACATAAAAAAAAATTTGTTGAGCATATATACAAGGCTTTGGTTTGATCTTCAGCACTGAAAGCTTTCAAATTAACAAACAAATACTCACAACAAAAAGCTCCCAGCACAATAGGAATGGTGGTGAACCCCAGAAAGAGCTTATATAAGGCCCCTGCGGTCAACTGTTACAATGCCATTGCTGTGAGGGGACCCACCAACAGTGTCTGGCCTCGCTCTTGTTAGTGTAATTTTCGATATGCTAGCCAGTATATCAAATAAAGGCATGTAGCTCAGAAAGGAAGAAACAAAACTGTCTCTGGTTTCAGAAACATTGCCTTCCAGAAAATTTCCAAGAATGTAAAAAAGCCAAAGGCAAACCAAACCCTTGGAGGAGTTTCGGGAGTTCTGCAGGGATGGTCAACAGAACAGACCCAGAATCAGCCGCACTGCCTGCTGACAACGGACGACAGGAGGCCAGATGGAAGCCACCGCTCTTTGCCATCTCCCGAAGGAAGAGGAGATGCTTAAGCAGAGACACTTAGAAGGCACACAGGATCTGTAGGCTGAAAATGATGCGCGCAAAGGAGAGCAGACGTAATAATTGACGAAACATTTTATTCATGAATTGGAAGACTCAGCAAAATAAAGCTTTCCAGGCTTCAAACAGTTACCATTAAAACCACAGTCAGGGTCTCTGTAAATATACACAAGCCTGATACTATTGTCACAAAAGGATGAAGTGTAAAGAATCATCCTATGTGATTTTAAAGCTTTCTGTAGAGCTTAGGTGGTGGTATTGATGCAGGGGCATATATAGGTATCGGTGAAGCAGAAAAGAGAACCTGACAACACTCATGCACACACACACACACTCATGCGTGCACACACACACTCATGCACACAAACACAAGCACATACACTTATGCACACACTCATGCACACACACATAAACACATGTGGTCAAACACATACACTCATGTGCACACACACACACTTATGCACACACACTTGTGCAAACAACACACACACATGCATGCACACATGCACAGGGCAGAAGGATGTTCATCTAATTTTTGACAAAGCTGCAAAGGTATTTCGACGAAAAGGGGAAAAGGACTTTTTCCAACATATGGCAGGAGAACAATGGAGTATCCATAGCTCTGAAAGAAAGTGTCCCAACTTAGGTCTCTTACTTTTTATGTTAAATTAACTGTAAAAACGGTCATAGACTTAAGAGTTAAAACTATAACACTTTAGAAAAGTTGTAGATAGGATCTGGAGAGATGTCCCGAAGCATTGAGGACTAACTGGAATTCGGATCCTGGCACCAACAGAATAAGCCAGGCATTCTGTGCATGCCTGCAACGCCAGCATTGTCAGGGGCAGAGGCAAGAGGAACACCGGAGCTTGCAGATCTCAAGCCTGGCTGAGAAAACACATGCTCCAGGGTCAGAGAGAGCCTCTGCCTCAAAGGAGTAGGCGGAGAGGACAGAGAAGAAAACCTGATGCTTTCTTCCAGCCTCCATGCACACGCAGAGGAACGTGCACTAAACACAGATGCTCACGCGCTCATGCAGACACATAGCATATACATGCTGAAAAAGAGGAGCAGTAGATACTATTCAGAACCAAAGCTGAATGTTGGTGCACCTCTACTGTCCTTTGGATCTGGCCTGACCTGACCCCAGGCCACAGAACACATCAGATATTTATGTTAAATGCTTAGACCCAAACCTATGTGCTGTTGGCAAATCCTGGAAATGTAAGGAGTCTGTGCCAGTGCATTGATGCTGTGCTTTTGAAGGGAACAAATACCCTTGGAAGGGGGCGGAGGGACCCTAGTCTTCTCTTGCTGTTTCTTGCTCTTCATCTGCCTCATGCTCCCACTGTGTACGTAATGTTCTGCTTCACCACAGGCCCAGGAGCGATGAGCTGCTGGCCTAGAGATAGCCGTAGGTAGAGAGATACCTCCAACACTGGGAGCTAAAGTAAGCCTTTCCCCTTGAAGGTAATTGCCTAGGCATTTTGTTATACTGACAGAGTTATACACTATGTTGTTGTTACTAAGATTTCTCAGATGTGACACCAATAGCGGCTATAACAGGAAAATCTGGTGAGTTAGACCCAACTTTTTTAATCTCAAGAAACAAAAACAATACTCTTATTACTTAAAAAATCCACTAGGAAACTGGATGAAATATAGAGAATTTCACTGTGATGGCCAGTATCATTGGATTTTAGAAAATGCAAATTAAGATCCAATATGATGTCACTATTGAATAGTTAAATCAAAAATAAGGGTGCTGAAAAATTATGGTAAAGATTCAGAGGATTGAAGCCACTCACTCACCCATTGCTGATAGGAATGTAAGATAGCACAACCAGTCTGGTGAATAATTTTATTCCTTTTAAAACTGAAAGTAGAAACAAACAACCAAACAAACAAAAAAGCCAGGCAGTGATGGGCGCACGCCTTTAATCTCAACACTCAGAAGGCAGAGGCAGACAGATCACTGTGAGTTTAAGGCCAGCCTGGTCTATAGAGTGAGTTCCAGGATAGCCAGAGCTGTTACAAAGAGAAACCCTGTCTCAGAGGGGGAAAAAAGCCAAAACCAAAACAAACAACAAAGAAAGTAGCAGAAAGTAGATCCATTAACTGTACTCCTTAGTATTCATCTCAAAAAAGGGAAACAGCCATTCACCCAGAATCCTATGTGGAAGCATATGTAGACCAGCTTTGCTTGAAGTAGCTGAAAGGTAAAAGCTCCCCACCTACATGCCCTTCAGTGGATGGATGGATGGATGGATGGATGGATGGATGGATGCTACCCCTGTACCACACAATACCACCCAGCAATAGAGAAATATTGACATATGTAACACCTTGGGTGTGCCTCAAGAGGAGTGTCCTTTTGAATTAAAGCCAATCTCAAAAGATTGCCAACTACGCCATTTTATTTATATGTAGCCTTCTGCAAACTACATAGAGGAGTTCCTTTCCATGTGGATGGCACTCTTACAAAAATGGCAAGTACCGATGTTCCTAAAATCCTCTGGATTGTCTGCAAGGAGTGTGGCGAGTGCTGATCTCAGTGACCGTACGGATTAACCTTCATTGCTAACTTGACCGGATCAACACATGTCTAAACCCACAACGCATACCAGACATGTGCTTGTGAAGAGATTTCCAGAAAGGGTTAACCATAATGGAAAACATGCTCGAATGTGGGCGGCACCATCCTAAAAGCTAGGGGTTCTGATGGGAGAAAAGTAGAAAGAGCAAGCCTGACCGCACCACTTCCTGGTTGCCGTGACGGCAGCCATGCTCTTCTCCATCATGTTCTCACCGTGATGTACTGAAATCTCTGGACTCATGAGCCCAGTCTGTCCTCTCCCCTCCCCGTCTCCCTTCTCCCTCCCTCTCTTGTTTAAGTTTCCTTGCTCAATCACTTTCCACAGCAATAGCAGTGCCACTGACACAGTGGTGAGCGACAGGAAGGGCAAGGATGCTGTGCATGCCCAGGGAAAGTGGCACAGGAAGAAGGGAGTGAGGCAAACTGTGCCAAGATTCTGGAGAAAGGGTGCAACGCTGATGAGGATGTGCTGGGATTGAATGTGCTGGGCCATCCAGGAACTGGAGGTTGCCGGCTGTCGGGAGATGAGCCTTTGGGGCTGGAAGGAGAGACAGGAGGGACAGCTGAGGGTCCGTGCTAAGCTTCACTGTTTGCTCAGGGATGATCGCACCACGCCGAAGTCATCATGTCATTTAGTTGCTGTACTTGGTCTTCGGGGGAAGAATAAACCAAAACCCTTAGTAACCCCTTTGAGGAATCATTGTACCTAGAAAGAAAACCAAGGAGATAAGAAACCCTACTACTGACCAGGGGTTAGGGATTGGGTGAGAGAGGGGAATCTGAATCGAAAGGGTGGCATGAAGGAGCCTCGTTATGATGGTGTAGTTAATTATCGTGACTGTGCCCATTATTACACAGTCACAGAATAGGTACCCTGTAGAAATCTGAACATTCTCTGTGGATCAAACCAGAATAACTTGGTTTGGTTATTTTTCCATAATTTTACAATTGAGAGAAGATATGGGTCCCCATACCCTCCCACAACTTTTTTATGAATAATTTAAAATAAAATATTGAAAAGTAGATTCTTCATTCTGAGCAGTGCTAACCAGAAGGAAGGACTAGAATGAATGAAGTGATGGTGAGAGGATGGAATGGCCAAGATGTTTCTGGAAAATTGAAAATAGAATGGATTTTTAACAAATCATATGCTGACGTTAAGAGTAAGACAAACGTGTCTGACAGGAGCAATGAGAAGTTCTGGGGCGGAGCACAATGGCAGCCCTCCTGCCCGGCGTGCTGGTGCGCATCCTCAGCCCATAGTACATTAAGCAGAAGTAGGTGGAGCTCTAAGCTTGAGGAGAGCCTTGACTACATATAGAATTCCAGGCCAGCCAGGGCTGCATCGTGAGAGCCTATCATAAACAACATTGACATCCATGCACTTAAGGAAATGTTTTTATGATAAACAGCGGAACACTAAAACCAGCCAAAGTCATTTACTGGGCACTGGTTCAGGTATGGAAACTTACTGTCCTCACAGTTCCTTCATAATTCTTCCAGGACATGGGCTTTTCCTTTGCTCGTGGATAATTAGCAGAGAATTAGTACAAGTCAGAGTCATGCACTGGCCTCGAACTCACAGAGATCCCCCTGTCTGCCTCCCAAGTGCTGGGATCAAAGGCGTGCACCGCCATACCTGGTTGCAACGTTTTAAACTACAGGCAGAACCAGTAGCATCCACATCTCCCTTTGCATTCAATGAACTTCACTGACCATAGTGTGAGCACAGGACCACAAAGCAAAGCTTGTATACCTGGCCTTGTAACACGACACTCTAAACAGCTGTCATGAAGCTATTCATCCCAGGATCCCAGCCTTTGGCTACTTTGTTACCTGGGAAATCGACAGACATCCACATGCAAACTTCATGTATGCCTATAGTTATGAACACAAAATCACATTTTAAAGACATCTTATTCTGTATTCAGTGGAGGTGTGCTTTTTGAAGATCAGAGAAATTCACCAATTTATTGATTCCCCATTTGTAATGTTGTTTTTGTTTCTTCTGATGTTAAGATGACCTGGAGCCCTAAATATGTCGAGGTGCATGCTTAGATACAGCCTCAAGTATCATTTAGCCTGGGCTAAACAGCTAAAGCCATTGACAGTATTGGGAAGAGAGAGCTCTTTGTCCTGCCTGCAACATTGTGCAACCAAACCTTCTATTTCCACACTCATAAAAGATTGCCTGCCCCATCCATTGTGCCTACGATGACTGTAGAGAACACACTAGGAAAATACTTAAGCTGTGTTACCTTCGGACGCTCGAGCTCTAAATCAAGTGTTTTGTTGAAAGCCTCGCTTCCCTGGATGTGCCCATATTTCAGCACTGGCAGGCAAGGCTGAAGTCCAAACAGCATTAAACCCAGTGCAGCTGGACCCTCGGAACAACTGGTGCTGCCAGCCTCTGCGGCAGCCCGAAGAGGGAGTTTGCCTAGCTCTTACACAATAGTTTCGTCTCCTCAAACAACAAAAGCACCTGTTGCAGGATGAGCTCACAGTCAGCTATAAAAACATCAGGAACGTTCTGGTCCTGGCTCTGCCAAGCTGGTCAGAAGCTGGTCAGGGAGCCTGGGTAACTCTCTCATCCTTGCTAATCTTAGGTTTCATTTCCATAAAATTCCGGCCCAGGAGAGTCTGAGAGGAATCTTGGCCTGATAGACAAGACAATGAGTCACAGGGTCTCCCAGAAATATTTTATGGATACTGATGATAGCACTGGGGCCAGCTTATTTTGTGTCAGGATAAAGTAAAGATAAATGTTCTTTGGCCATAATAAAATGGAAGAATGGTATTGGCAAGAAAAGATTCACCAAACCCAAAACAGGTGCATGCCTTCATACTTTGAAATGTTCTTGTCGGGTGTTTCTAAAGAACTGCCTACAGCAACAGTCCTTAGTCATGAAATTATTTTGTTGCTACTTCATAACTGGAATGTTATTGTTGTATGTAAACATCTGGTATTCTAGATATCTAATATCCCATCCCTGTGAAGCTTGACCCTCCCCAAAGGGATAGCGCCCTACAGGTTGAGAACCACTGGCCTACAGGGTCTGAAGTGTTCACCACAGGCTCCTGTGTTGAACACTTGGTCTCCAGCTGGTAGCTCTCTTCTGGAAATCTATGGAACCTTTGAGACAAGCAGCATAAGCGAAGGCCATTAAGAACTAGTCTTTGAAAGGGTTTATACCTAACTTCTGCTTCCTGTTCAGCTTTCTCTTTCCTGTGCAGGGCTGTCCCGTCACTCCACACCACTTCCTGTCCAGCCCTCTGTTTCCTGTGCAGGTCTGTCCTGTTACTTCACACCACTTCCTGTCCAGCCCTCTGTTTCCTGTGCAGGTCTGTCCTGTTACTCCACACCACTTCCTGTCCAGCCCTCTGTTTCTTGTGCAAGTCTGTCCTGTCACTCCACACCACTTCCTATCACTCCACACTACTTCCTATCACTCCAAACCACTTCCTGTCCAGCCCTTTGTTTCTTGTGTAGCACTCCACACCACTTCCTGTTCAGCCCTCAGTTTCCTGTGCAGGGCTGTCCTGTCACTCCAACCACTACCCATGGAGCTGCCCTACTGCTGTGCCTTCTCCCTCCATAGGGGACTGTACTCTCTAAACCATGAGCCAAAGCAAACTTCTTACTTAGGTCACTTCTGTGAAGTATTTTGTCACGGCAGTAAGGAAAGTAACACATGACTGTCTTCAACACCTTAACTCCCCATTGACGTGGCCATGACTATTGGTTGGTTTCTCTTGCCAACCTGGCACAAGCTAAAGCCACCTGGGAGAAGGAAGCCTCTATTGAAGCATTGCTCTGTCAGACTGGCCTGGCGCATGTCTGCAGACATTGTCTTCATTGCTAACTGATGTAAGAGAGCCCAGCTCATCATGGGCAGTACCATCCCAGGCAGGTTGTCCTCGGCTTTAGAAGAAAGCAAGCCAGTAAGCAATGTTCCTCCAAAGGCTTCTGTTTCAGCTCCTGCTGGAGTCCTGCCCTGACTTTCCTCATTGATGGATCGTGACCTGGAAGTGGAAACCAAATAGATCCTCTCCTCCCCAGATTGCCTTTGGTGGCAGCGTTTATTACAGTCACAGAAGGCAAACTAGAACATCTGGCTGTGGATATCAGTCACTGCTTTATCCAAGAGAACCCATCAATGTGGCTCCATTGGAAAGCGATTGATTGTGTTCATAACAAGAGATAGCAAGGTTGTTTCTGCAAGTTTGCTTGGGCCAAAAGCTTTAAATGAATGGTCACTATATGACACGTTTCTCAATTTTACAGACTTACTTTGAACAAAGTGGTTATACCCTCAGCTCTCCTCCTTTTGCCTGCCCCCACCCTTTCTTTTCCTTTTCATCCTCACTACCCTCAGAGTTTTTTTTCCCACTTTTCTGTTCAAATTTTTTTCCAAACAATATATTTTAGTCATGTTTCTCCTCTCCCTCAGTTTTGGCTTGACCAACATTGGAGCTACGGTCTTCCTTCCTCAGCCTCCCAAATACTGGGATCGCAGGGTGTGTACCATGATGCCTGACTTATTATTTCTTCCCTACATCAACTTGAAGGAGTGATAATGTGTGGAACGAACAGCATAGACTCTGAGGTCAGGCTACCAGCATCACATCCCCACATAATCTCCACTGTATGTTCCTGCCCACCTGTTATCTAGCTATTCTTGCCTACCTCCTCATCTGTAAAGCAATGTGCAGGTAGAACGTACCTCACAGTGCTACTGTAAGGATTAAATTAGTGAATTTATTCTGCAGTGTGGTGTCTGAACTACAATAACTGCTGCAGGAAGGAAGTGATCTTATGATTGAGCCTCACAGAGAGACACGATGGATGGACAGCATTAAACTGCACCTAAACCTGGGAGTTTTCCTTCTCTCCACTCACATGGCCAGGACTATTTAGTAATCTACTAGCTCAAGACCTTGCTTCTTATCTCAGTCCCAGGAATCTTCAGAAAGAGGCCAAGGTGCTTATCCGAACTCCTAGGTCACTTCACAGGAATCTTCTGCTCCAAACATGGCAACGGCCAATCATCAGGGCATTACAGCCAAGTCAGGGTACAAGGCCTTGTACACGGCTTTGGCATGTGACAACACTGCCCCTCCCGCAGTCTCAGCCCTTGATGTCTCCGCGGTCCTCTCACCAGCCCAGCTTATTGCTCGCAGTCTCAGAGACTTTGAACTTGGTTTCCTTTGCCTGCGATAGTCTTGGGAACACTGGAGAAAAGATCAGCTTTCCTCATCTGATCTTTATTCATGTGTTTTTATCAGAAGAACGCTTCTCTGAGCACTCTGGGAAATACCCTCTCACATAGACTTCTATTAACCGGCCTGATTTCCCTGCTGAGCGCTGGTGACTGCCGGGCACACTCTCATCATTTGTCTGTTAACACGAAGCTCCTCTCCCTGTGGCAAGCAGGGGAGTCCAGGGGAATGGTCACCTTATTTTACTCAGTGCTGTTTTACAAGGTCTCGGTGGGGTGCCCACTCAAAAAATTGTGTTACATAAACTAATGAGTTCCAGTGTGTGGTGGAGCAGTTTCTAGTGGACTTTATATGCCGCCCTATCTTAATTCATTCCAGGAAGTAAGAGTCACAGAAAGACATTTATTCTCTTGCTTCTATCATCCCAAGGAGGACAGCTCTCAGTCCCGCCCAGTCCACCCCATCTGCTTTTATACCTGTGTCAGCTGTTACTGCTCTGTTAGATTAGGGAAGCTCGGTATGATTGCCAACTTCATGTATTCAATTCTCATTGATTGGTTGATTGAGTAATTGTTTTTTAAATAGGAGTCTTACTATGTAGCCCAGGCTTGTCCAGAACTTTCTATGTAGAACAGGGAAGCTTCAAACTTCCAGTTACCCTCCTGTCTGCCTTCTGAGTACTGAGACTGCAAATGTATGTCACCATGCTTATTTATATACTATATTCTTTAAAAAACCTTTTATTTCTATGTGTATGAGTGTTTACGTGTGTGTGTGTATGTGTGTGTGTGTGTGTGTGTGTGTGTGCGCGCGCGCGCGCGTGCATCTCATGTGCGCTGGATTCCCTGAAATTAGAGTTACAGACAGTTGTGAGTCCCAGTGTGGGTGCTGGGAATTGAACCTGGGTCCCCTAGGAGAGCAGCCCATGCTCGTAACTGCTGAGTCTTTTCCAGCATGAAAAGAGGAACAATACAGATACATCTCAGGTTAATTTTTTTTCTTTTTCTTCCTCTTTTGGTTTTTCAAGACAGGGTTTCTCTGTGTAGGCCTGGCTGTCCTACAACTCACTGTGTAGACCAGGCTAGCCTTGAACTCAGAGATCTGCCTGTCTCTACCTCCTGAATGCTGGGATTAAAGGCGTACACCGCCACTGTCTAGCATGGTATTATGTTTAGTGAAAGATTCCAGACTGGGAGTATGTCTTGTATTATTTCCTTTGTAAATCAAGGAAATGAGACCGAGTCCATGGAGACAGTAGGAGACTAATGTTTGCTCGGGGAGCTGACAGCAGCTTTGCAGAGGGTCTGAGGGACGCTTGGGGGCAGGGCTGGTGATCATCCTTTGTTTGAGGGGATAATTTCATGGATTTATCAATAGGTCCAAACTTCCCAAACTGAAGCTAGATGTGAAGTCACACACCTGTAATCCCAACACTCAAGAGGCTGAGGCAGGAGGATTGTGAGTTCAAGGTCAAGCTAGGCCACGTATTGAGACCTCCCTCCAAACAACAGCAGTGAAATTAACTTGTCAAATCCTACTTCTTAAGTTTATCTCATTTATTATATATATGATATGTATTATATTGCTCAGTAAAGCTTTTTTGAAAGAAAAAAGAGGGAAATAAATTGCCCAAGGTCACACTGGCTATTCCCGGTGTGTCCTTCCATTTCCTCCATTGCCTGCTAGGCAATTAATGAAACTTGTTGTTTTGTTTTGTTTTTAACATTAATGATTTCCCATTTGCGATAGCATTTATTTATGCATCCTTGGTGTAGAGGGGAAACTCTTTGTTTGTGGTGGGGAAGTGTACTAACCCATTTTCTAAAATTGGTTCCTTGGGTTCAAATCAAAGCCAAGCAGATAGAAGTCATCGGGTGTACGGCATTACTGCTGCACAGAAGTTTAGATGTGCAGGTGGAGAGAATTAAACGTCTTGGCCAAGGTCATTGAGAACATCGGCTCTGGCTTGGAGCCAGAGCGGGACAGCCGCCCTTTGTCTTTCAGTATGAAAGGCACAATGTTCTTTCTTGCTTTTTTCTCTCCTTTTTTATCTTATGCTTGAGATCAAGCCCAGGCCTCCCTTACCCTAGTAGATACTCTTCCGCAAAGCCTCCACACAGTCAGCCCTCCTTCTCCCATTCTTTTCTGGCAAATTATAACTCTCCCTCCCCTAGAGTTTCTGAAATATCTCTTTCTCACAGATTTTTGTGCCTATCTTCCTTTTTCTCTCCTGTGAGGGAGGCCTTCTAGATGCTTCCTGGCGCATAGGACTCTTTGTTAATCTCTCCCCCAATTCTCCTTGAAAAAGAGGCACTGGCTACTAAAACCATATCAGCAGAACTTCATACATCTAAGAGTCATAGTAAACTGCATGTCAGATTACGGCTGGAATCACAACCCTTTTCGTAGGCCACACTTTACTTAGTTCACGTGTTCCTTTATAACACAACCATTCCTCAGCCAGTTGTTTTACCGTTAAGTGGCAACCTTAAAAAAGTCTGTTGCCATGTGGTACTGATATCTACTTAGTGGTCGTTGACACAGAGCATTCCGATGAGGCAGCCGATTCTTGGGTAGATCAAATGAAACAAATGCACCCTCAATGAAAAAGGGACTTTCTTAGATACTTGAGGTCATTTTTAAATTTTATTCTTGAGATTATAATGTAAATTCATCATTTCTCACTCCTCTTTCCTCTCTGTAAACCCTCCATACACCCCTCCTTGTTAATTAAACAGTTCCTTACATTCTAGTTTTCAAGGCACCAATCCTTCCTCTCTATTGCACATGTGTTCTCAAGTTCTTTGGCATGTTCACTCCTTACTGGGATTTAAGTGTGCTTAAATTTTGATGCTAATTGCTATTAAAGGAATATCCTTAGTGCATTCTTTTATAATATTGATATTACTCCTAGGTTATCTATTATGAGAAGTTGTATGTGTATGTGCAAATTTTTGTGTACGTTTATGTTTGTGTTTACCAATCTGTGTACCACTATGTACACATATACATGCACATAATTGTTCCTCCGTATCTATAGGTTTTGCATCTATGATTTCACCCAACCAAACCTCACCACTATTTAGAAAAATAATGAAGTTTGTATTGTGATTAGAAAAAAAGAAATTAAAAGTAGAATTGATGGAGGAGACGGTCTATGGAAGATATAAAGGAGAATACAGGGAGAGACATTGTGGAGACATGATTATCCCTAGGTATGATGGAAAACAAGGTTTATTGTAAATATGATGGAAAGCATAGCCAGAGACATCTGGAAGGGTCTAGACTGAACATGACAGACTAAGCTGGACCCTGTCAGGGTATGGGGGAAGGGATTGGGAAAAGGGAACCAGGAACAGTAGCCAAGAGAACAAGAGGCTAAAGGGCAAAGAGGGGTACACAACCAAAATGGCTGGATTCTACAGAGAAGAGCAACTCGAGGAGGGGCGACCAGCCCTCAGGCTGAAGAAGTTTAGGGAAGGAGGCATGGCATGCCATGCAGGAGGCCCTGTAACAGAGGGACTGAAGGATGCTGAAGAACCTGGTGGCCAGCTTCCCCTTTGCTATGTTAATGGAATCTCAGGTATTTATCCTGAGTTTGAGACCCAACATGTTGAACAAATGCTATAGGCTTTTCTTGTCATTAACTATTTATGTAGTATTTATATTGTATTGGGCATCACAGTGAATCTGAAGATGATTTAAAGTATACTGGAAGATATGCAAGCTATTGGAGATTATTTCAACATTTTACAAAAGGGACTTGAGCATCCATGGATTTCATTTTCCATAGGATTACTGGAATTGATACCCCATGGAAAGTATAGCCTATTCGGGCAAACAGAAAACATGAAACCAAGACCCAGTGTGATTTTTATTTTCATTATTTCATTACATATAAAATGACCACTAGCCTGTGACTTTGGCTCTAACTATGGACACTAGTTTGATTTTGTTCTTTTTGTTTTTGTTTGAATTTTGATGGCTACTACTATTAGCAAGAAGTTGCCCAAGGAAATGGACACTTGGTTGAGATCAAACTTACCACAAAGCTCACCAAAGTAACTTGCTTGATAAAATAAGAGTGAGCATCACCAAGGGGGCGTTAGTCATGTTGTACAGGAAAAGCTGTAGCGCTGTAGCTGCGTAGCCAGATGTAGTACTGTGCCCGAAACTTGTGTCTGCATAATTCTGAGACAAAAGTCTGTGCAACTGTTATGTTGGCTATAACTTCCCAGTTTGATTGTCCCAATCTCACAAAAAATATCTGCTAGAGAGAGAAAGAAATCTGAGTAACCTAAAAAATATCTTGATTGTTGCTGATCCACTTAAGTCCTTTGTCCTCTGACTTGCTTATTAGTCCTCAGGAATCATGTGTGACTGTTTGAGTCTAGATTACCCAAGGTTGTAGCTTTGGCTCCAACTGACTTGTCACATCCCCTTCCAACTCCTGCGCCATGGTAACAGGTCGGAAGGTGACTGTACTGGCTCCAGATCTCCTGTCATTTCCCCTTAAACATGGGCGCTCAGACTTTCTAGGTCACCCTTGTCCAGATGCAGCTCCAGTCAAGGTCATGGGTGGCATTCATGTGTGAACTGGTGCTGTGACATGACATCTCTTTACAGGCAAGATCTCGCACCATTCTTAAGACAAGTGTTTCTCTTAACTCTGGTCACCTTCCGCTTTCCTAATGATTCCCTGGCTGTTCCTTGCCAGTCTCTATGCTAGTTTCCTCTCAGAGTCTCACAGAAAATGGCTTCTGCCCAGACTTCATGGCTTTTCCCTCCTAGTGCCATATGTGATCTGATCTAGCTCTTTGGGGCCACGTGCCAATGATACGACAGAGCCCTCTCTGATCTGTGTATTTCCCTTGAGACTGAGATTAGTATTTGAAGTCGTTTACTTAAGTTTTAAAGTTGAAAGGTCCAAAATGAACTTCTGATTCCCTCTATCAAATCCATGCCTCTCAGTATGGGATCTGTCCTGAACTGGGTAGATGATATTATCCTTTGCCAATCATTCATATAGAACCTTCACCATTTTATTTTCAAGACAGGGTTTCTGTGTAGCTTCGGAGCCTGTTCTGGAACTAGCTCTTGTAGACCAGGCTGGCCTCGAATTCAGAGATCCGCCTGCCTCTGCCTCCCAAGTGCTGGGATTAAAGGCCAGCGCCACCACTGCCCGGCTCACTATTATTCTTGAATCCTCTTTTGATCTCATTTTTATTCAGTCTAGAGGAAGTTCTGTTCAATCTACCTTCAAGATGTAGCCGATCAGGAGGGTTTTTTGTTTGGTTGGTTTTGTTTTTGTTTTTTGAGACAGGGTTTCTCTTTGTAACAGTTCTGGCTGTCCTGGAACTTGGTTTATAGACCAGGCTGGCCTCAAACTCACAGAGATCCCCCTGCCTCTGCCTCCCAAGTGCTGCCACCACTCCCTGCTTGATCAACATGTTTACTGAACACATATTCTTGTCACTATTTCCTAAACAATGTAGTATCTCAACTACTAGCTTATGTATTAAAAGTCGTCTAAAGATGATTTACAGAACACAGGAAGGTATGCATAGGTGATGTGCAAATACTGCATGCGCTATTTTGTTTTGTCTGGTTTTTTGGTTTTTTTTTTTTTTAATTTTTGAGACAGGATTTCTCTGTATAGCCCTGGAGTTTATTTATTTATTATGCACACAGCATTCCTTCCATGTAAACCTGCACACCAGAAGGGGGCACCAGATCTCATTATAGATGGCTGTCAGCCACCATGTGGTTGCTGGGAACTGAACTCAGGAACTCTGGAAGAGCAGTCAGTGAGCAGTCACTGAGCCATCTCTCCAGCCTGCATGAACTATTTTGTATAAGGGATTTGAACATGTCTATATTTTGGTATCCAGTAGGGGGAGGGGTCCTGGAACTGCTTCTCATGACACTACTAGACCACTGACTAGCCAGAAATGTTCTCACCCATCATAATCTCTCCTCAGATTTTTGCTTTAGCTTCCTGCGGTTCCTTACTGTTAGCCCTCACCCCTCTAAGTGAGCATTTACCTAAGCAGTTCTAGTAAGCAGGCCCATCTTGCTGTTCCTCTCCCCACAATCCCGTCAGCCTCCCAGCTCATTCACAGTACCCGGGTCTCTATGATCCTGCCATCTGTTGCTTTTCTGACCACATGTCTGGGTCCTCGCCATTTCTCCTCTGCCTCCAAACACTGTAGCTCCCTGCTGCTCCTGGCACTCATCAGACACGCTTCTCCTTAAGTCTTTCTGTACCTTGGTGCGGAACTGTTAGTCCTCCTGATACCTGCAAGCCTGCTCCCACTCTTTCCCCAAACATCTTTGTCTCTGTAGGACATCCACCTCCTGTGAGTAGAATAGCAATCCACCCACCCTGCCTGCTGCCCTCCCTCTCCCTCCCCACACACCCATTTCACTTTTCCCCTATTAGATGACACGCTCCACACTCCTTTATGAGTTTATTATCTCTTGTGTGGCAGCACACGTTCACATCTCCAAGCTGACTACTTTATTACCAGCCCCGAGAACACTGTGTGTGCAGTGTTGGCACTCCGTCTCCCTAGAATGAGTTCAGTCCATCTGTGATGACATACACTTAGGTGAAATGAATGCAGTGCCACTCTGTAGATCAGAAGCAGCCCTGGGTCTCATCTACGATTCTCGATTGCTAAAGAATTTATTTAAGGACAGCTGAAAGCATAGCTCAGCCAGCTCGCCTTTGGTTGTTTTCGCTCATGTCAGCGCCCTGTGTAGTTGAGTTACCCTGTTCTGGGGAACACGGACGTAGGCTATTATTCTCCCTTTTGTTCTGTTACATAAACAGAGTGTTTCTGCGGGAGTGGAATGGCTATTGTAAATGATAAGGCGAGGGGATGCACAGAGCCCGAAAGTCACAAGCTTGAAGTCATTTTTGCTGGAGCCCGGGGTGGGCAGTCAACTTGTCGAACGCATGTTATGTTCAGAACAGCACAATACAGTGACTTCGCCTGATAAATTCCTTAGACAGCAAAGCAGCCCGAGGTGCCTGTGGGCCTGATCCGTCTTTTCTAGAGCTTTCATTAAAGGAGGAATGTGCACAAAGGTCACTTTGATACTGAGGCATTTCAAAGGGACTCGTATTTCTGAATGGTGATTTACAGTGAATCCGGAAGCAAGGTGTGTTTTTCAGGTAGATCAGGAAGGGCTTGAGGACAGAAGTCCTACAGTTTGGTCAGTCTCAGGGCCCTCCTCCTGGTCCACCACCTCCGGAGCTGCTCCAGTGGGGCCCACATGACTCAGCTGCCCTCAGATACTCTTTCTTTATTGTGATCCTGTGATTGACATCAGAAGCTTCTCTTGAAAGGCATAGTGAGGCTTCAAAGGGAGGCGAGAGGAAGAAATAGTCATGTGTGGGTCTCTTAAATGCCGCTTAGAAAGTATCAATGGGGTGGGGGGGTGGCTTAAAATGTTAAAAAAAATAGCAAAAATCTTGGGTGGCAGGATGAGGTGGGGTCTTGAGAAAGCAGATTGGAAGTGCGATTTCTCAAGCTCAGTCCTGGAGGTTTATGTCACAAGAACAAGATCCGTCAGGCCAACCTTCCTTAAAATCCCCACGTACTAAAAGCTGGTCGTTTGTGGGAGGGGGTGTCTTACCCTCCTTCACCCGGACCTAGCAGTGGCCCTTCCCATCTCGCATGCTCTTGAGCAAGAGGGACACACAGGTCCACACAGTTAGGATCTTGGGTGCCGGTCCCAGGCCTCCATGAGCTCAGCATTAGCTCTCCTGAAGCCACTTGGCTCCTCAGGCCAGCACCAAGAGGACGTCCCAGTTCTCCTGCTGGGTCAGAGTGTGGATGGGGCAGAGACAGAAGACTCGGAGGAGGCTGCCAGCAGATCCTCTGGTGGCTGGAGGACACAGGAGAAGCCGTGCTGGGAGCAGCAGGCAGACCCCCAGGGTTGAGAGGTGGGTGGAGGGCCAGGAACAGAATGGACCCCTCTGGAGGCCAGCGTCCTGTCACTGTCCTGTCCACTTCAGGCTGGAGTCTGACTGGGTCTGCTGGGAGTGCCCACAAGACAGCTGGGAACTTTAATAATAGCCCCAGAAAAGTCCAGGGGAGTCAGTAAATGAACAAGTGACGGAATGATTACCAGAGAAGAGCCATGGGGAAGAAATTATAGATATAAAATAGTAACAAAGTCAGTGGGATAGAGAAGGTGATGCACTGTTACCAGGTCATTAAGTCCACCTTTGTTTCTAGCCCCAAAGCCAAACCCGATCAGACCGGCACTGAATGTGCTATGGTCCCGGCTCCACCAGGAACACTTGAAAATGAACTGTTGATGGCCTAAGTCCACAGCTACGTAATGGCCAGAAGGTGAAGACCTGGCTATTCTTAGCTCTGGCTGACATTTCTGAGCGCCCAGGTCCTAGTGTCTGACACACCGATATGCTCACTGAGTAGCGTACATGTTCTTGCATACCTTTTGCCAGGGTAGCTTCAATCTGTTTGTTTGTTTTGTGTACCTTGGTGTTTTGCCTGCATGTGTCTGTGTGAGCCTGTCAGATCCTAGAGTTACAGACAGTAGTTAGCTGTCATGTGGGTGCTGCGAATTGAACCTGGGTCCTCTGGAAGAGCAACCAGTGCTCTTTACCCCTGAGCCACTGCTCCAGCCCCATCAAGGTAGTTTTAAAGGTTTAAATCTGGCTAACAAAGTGTAAGACACAATCCATACCCTCCTC
Source organism: Microtus oregoni (assembly GCF_018167655.1). Lineage (NCBI taxonomy): Eukaryota > Metazoa > Chordata > Mammalia > Rodentia > Cricetidae > Microtus > Microtus oregoni. The sequence continues at coordinate 1,825,180 of NW_024543977.1, forward strand.
ATGCTTTGACAAACTCAGCCTTCATAATATCCAGACCTGAACGTAAAGCCGGGTTTGGTTTCAGAGTTCTCTGAAACAGCACAAAGCTAGCGCATCTGATTGGGAAGGCCCGCCCCTGACAACTCAGCCTGAGCAATGCTGCCAAGGTAGCCTGCCTCCCTCTGGTTCGGCTTCCAGTCGAACTTTGCATGGTGGCTGTAAAGAAATAATCCCCACTAAGGACAACACCACATCACCCCACAGTTCCAAGAATTTCTTTGCCCATGTTGGCAGCTTGGGCAACTAGGCCCCCTTCCAGACACCTGTGTCACACAGTGTGACGCTTACTGTTCTGTCGGGATTAACACACATCTGTCTTCCCTTTCTCTTAGGTCAAATCACAAAGCTTTAGGAAGTTAGTCTTTCCCAGGAGTGTGAGCATTGGCTGGGTTGTGTCTTTTCAGGACTCATGGGCAATATGACAGCTGTGTGGGGTTTCTGTTATTGTTGTTATTGTTTGTTTCTTTTTAGGTGCTTTAGAATGAAGGCCAGAGAGATATGGATTTCAAAAAACTGCCCACATCCTTTCTCTTCTGGAAAATATTTTGAGACTAGCCTTCAGACTCCTAAAAGGAGCCTAGAAAGAGCTGCCAAGACAGGAACAGCTGCCTAAGATGAACCACGCCCTCCTGGCTGCCTGTCTTCCCAACTTTATTGCTCAACTAGTAGATCTAATAGATCCGTGAAACTGAATGAGAGGGAGGAAAGAAGTGGGAAGGGCCCAAAAGCACAAGATGGCTTTGGGATCCAAGCAGCCCATACTTGTGTCTTTTTAAAATAAACTTTAACCTTGCATGGTGACACTTGCTTCTAGTCACAGCTGCAGGAAGTCTGAGACAAGAGGGCGACTTGAACTTAGGGGTTTAAGGCTTGACTACAGTCATAAAACAACAACAACGAGAAAAACATTTTTAATTCAGAAAGTAAGAGGAGGTTGTACTGGACAGATGACTCGGTTGTTAATAGCACTTTCTATTATAGCAGGGAATCTGGGTTCAGTTCCCAGCACCCACATGTCCATGGACAACTGCTTACAACTCCAGTTCCAGGGGATCTGATGCCTTGTTCTGGTCTGCATAGGTCCCTGCAATCATATGGTGCACATAAATTCCCATAGCATGCATGTTCATGCACGCACACACACACACACACACACACACACACACACACACACACACACGAATAAAAATAAAAAGATGTGAGTATAAGCGCAATGCATCATATATATGTATTGTATTGCCAAAATTAAAAATGATTAATAGAAATTAAAATAAGCTGCGTACCAAATGTTTAACACATTAACCTACAGAGGGACATTCCTATCAAACCACAATAGTGCCTACATTTGCTGGTCAGTGAGAGTGAAGACAGTACAGGACGCACACATCTCCCTCTAAGGAAGCTTGTATACCTTTTTTTGTATATGATTTTTTTAAAAATCATAGCCAGAGCCAGTGGTGGGGTCTCACACCTTTAGTCTGAGCACTCGGGAGGCAAAGGCAGGCGGATCTCTGTGAGTTCGAGGCCAGCCTGGTCTACAAGAGCTAGTTCCAGCACAGACAAAGCTACATGGAGAAACCCTTTCTCTAAAAACCAAAACAAAACATACAAATAAAAGATCATAGCCAGAGTCTGAGACTAAGAAAGCATGCATCAGAACTGCACTATACACTTACTGTTGTTCATTATTTTTATTTAATTATTGCTGGGCTTCTTTCCTTCCTTTCTCCTCCCTTTTTCTCAGATCATTTGTTTTTTTCTTCAGAAGATTCTAATTCTTCCTTTTATGACCTTTACTCTTTGCTTGCCATTATGGAATTTCAGGGTCTGTTATTTTATCACTAGCCAAAGAAAATGTCCAGATTCCCAGGCTACACCCAGGTTTTAGTTTCTTGGTCAGATCTGTATGATATGTGGGAAAAGGCCATTAAGAGAGCATTGTCATCATTATTGTCAACAATATCTTGAAAATTTATTATTATTATTATTATTATTGGTTTTTGTTTTTGTTTTGAGACAGGTCCTCCCTACATAGCCCTGTCTGGCCTGTAACTCATTGTGTAGATTAAGCTAGTCTTGGACTAACAGTGATCCACCTGCCTGTGTCTCCTGAATGCCGGAATTAAAAGCATGTGCCTCCATGCCCAGATTGGATTTTTAAAAATTTTAATTTATTTTATTTTTATTTGCCTGTGTGTGTGTGTGTGTGTGTGTGTATTGTTTAGAGGCCAGAAGAGGGTATCAGTTCCCCTAGAACTAGAGTTACAGGAGGTTGTGAGTTGCCATTTGATACTTGGAATAAAACCTGATTCCTCTATAAGAGCAGCTGGCATTCATAACCATTGAGCCATCTCTCAAGTTTCATCTTGATAATCTCTTTAAAAATGGTCTCTTCTAGGCTGGAGAGATGGCTCAGAGGTTAAGACCACTGACTGCTCTTTCAGAGGCCCTGAGTTCAATTCCCAGCAACCACATGGTAGCTTACAACCATCTGTAATGAGATCTCGCGCCCTCATCTGACATGCAGGCAGAAAATGTATACATAATAAATACATAAATCTTAAGTAAAATGGTCTCTTCTTTAGTATCTTAAATTGGAAAAATATAGAAAACAACAATATAGTAGACGTTGCCAAAAATAAAGAGATCCTTTTATCAGTGGTGAGATGGCATTGCACGATGTGTAAGGTCATCAACTGGGTCGCCCAAAGCTTCACTGTAAGGATGAAATGAGTTGATATTTGGGGATGGTTTAGATCAATGCCCAGCCCATAACAAGTGATATATAAGGTTGAGTCAATTTTTATGAAGAAAAAGTTATTTGTATAATTGAACCCTCTTACCTAACAAACATTTATTTATTTTAATATGTATTTATTATGTGTACAATATTCTGTCTGTGTGTATGTCTACAGGCCAGAAGAGGGCACCAGACCTCATCACAGATGGTTGTGAGCCACCACCATGTGGTTGCTGGGAATTGAACTCAGGACCTTTGGAAGAGCAGGCAATGCTCTTAACCACTGAGCCATCTCTCCAGCCCCCTTAACAAACATTTAAAAAGAGATAGCATGGTATAAAGCCATATATCTTTTCATATCCCAGAGCCAACCAATAGCTCGAGGGAGTAGCTGCTATGCATATCCCAGTGCTGACCAGTAGCTAGCAAGTGTAGCTACCATGCAAATGCTTGTGCCTCTGCGTGTTCCCGTGTGCTCACAAGCAAGAGTATGATTATGTGGTCAGTGTAACATTCTACTAAGTGGGTTGTATGCATCGCTCTCTAGTCTGCGTGGCCTCTCAGCTTTATGTTGTTGAGCTCTACCTCCAGGACAGACATGCTTCCCCGCCATTATAACAGCTGTTTACTGTATTAACCATTGTATGAATGCAGCACTAAGAACAGACACCTGCAAATGGAGCTACAGTGGGCTTTCTTGGAACATGTGTATGAGCTGTTGTCTATGATAAACAGCAACGACGTGGCCAAGAATAGCACACAAATCTTAAGGCTCTCCAAAGGAATGGCTAAGTTTATTCTCTCACTGGCATTTTCTCATACTCACAGCGACACTTGAGGCCATTAGGTTTCCTGGCTTTCCCTGCGCGATGGGGATAAAATAGTATGGCGGTGTTTTCCGTTCAAATCGCACCTTCAATTACAGAAAACATTTTCATGTTTATTCACCTGAGGAATTTCTTCTTCATTGACTTGCTTGTTTATTTTCATTTTGGATGTCTATTGCTGTTTGTTTTCTATTTCGCTATCTTCTTGTTGATTTATAAATATCGTCTTTTAGGATGTGGTTTGTTTTCTTTGTTTACTGCCTTCCATAGTATGAAATACTTATTTTAATATGGGATAATAAAACAGTGCCTTCCTCCATGCTTCCTTCTCCTTTTAAAAGCCCCCTGCATTGGTAGAAGGCACCTCCCTATGTTACTGACCTTTAAAAGTTTCATAGTTTTTCTTCACATATTGCTCACAAGTCTAACAGGAATCTTTCCTGCTTATGGCATAAGAAAGGGATATATTTTACTTCTGCTGTATGGAAAACTACTTGTGGGACTATTTATTGAATCGACATTCCTCCATGAATTTTAGAGCCACGCCTATCATATTTCAGGCCTTCATAAAACCTGTCTCTCCCTGGGCTTTGCTTCACTCCATAATCTTATTTGTTCTGTGCCAAAGACCACAGTGTTTTAATAGTGTTGATGCGGGGTGGAGTGAGCCCTTCTGCTTATCAGTGTTCCTCAGAATTGCCAGTGTTATTATAAATGACAAGTTCTATTTAACAATATTTATTCTCCATTTTCCAAGCCTCTGGGTTGCTGTTTGTTTTTGAACAGTTCTAGCCTCCTTCATCCACACGGAATCCTCATGAATTCCTGCAATGTGCTTCCTTCGTCCTCACTCCTCCGGGCTCTCCCTAACATCCTGCATCCCTTTGGTGCCCCTTTCAGCACCGTGTACCTTTGGTGTCTTTTTCTTGCATTAACTGTTATAGGTAGCACTTCCACTATAGAAATCACACACACAAAATAACCCAAGTTTAAAGATGACTTTTCACATTTTAAGCTTATTTGAAAGTTTCTTTTTGGCAGATATACTTAAGAAAATCAACTTAAACATTAAACTATTTTTAAAGTTGCGAGTGTACTCTATTTCTCTTAGCCTTTGTCTATTTCTAATATAATTATGATTAGGGTTGTATTATTTCATATACTCAATATTGTACAAGAGACCTGGAACATGGTAGGAGCATATCTAGTGAATAAAGCTGATTCCTCAGTGTCTATGATGTCCCTCTAAGTACATATATTTTTTGTAAGTTTGTAATAAGGCACTTCTTAAGGATGCTCAGACGTATTAACTATAGTTAAGTCTCACTTGTAATAAATACCAGTTTCTCCCTTATGCTGATGTCACATTGCATGTCACCAACTCTACTGAGAGATTTTATATAATCATTGAACCTTGGTCGATCTCTTCTGGCTTAAGAAATGACCACTTAACCAAGAAGGTGTTATTTTCTTGGTCATTCTCTTTGGATGTGAGCAAGCTGTCCTGAAAGATGATTAAACCAAACCTTGTTTTATAAAGGATAGACAGAAGAGTATGAAGGAGTTTGAGTGGACCCTTCAGGCACTTCTAGTATTTTGGTATATAGCAATAAAATAGATAAACTTAACAAGAACTAATGAAACCACAACTGAATGTTGACGTTCATAGCTAACTTTATGGTTTTACTCTTAAAGAAGTCCCCCCCGCCAATTTTTGTAAGTTTAAAAGTTTGTACCTCTTGTCAAGGTAATTAACTTTTTATAAATTCATTTTGTTTCATACTCTGTCACTTAACAAAAATATAATGTCTTGCTCAATGCCATATGCTGCTAGAAATCTTATGAAACATCAGCGTCCCCGTGAGTAGATTGATTGATTGCTTCAATCCGTCTAATCAATCCGCCGTGGTTGGACATTTTCCCTAGTCCATATTGTTCTGATCATTTGAATTCTCTGGTAAAGACATATTTGTGCCTAAATGTACAGAGTTGGAATTACTCATTGAAATTGCATATTTTGGGAATTTTGAATGTATATTTACAAAGAGCTTTCCCAAGAGATGGATGAGAATATCTTTCTAATTTTTCTCGTACTGCTGATGCTATTGTAAATCCCTTAGCCAGTTTTATAGATGTTAAAAATGATCTTCCTGGTTTTATTTTAATAACTTTCATGATTTGAAAGCATGTTTTTTCTTCAGAAATTACTACCAGAGCTCTTCATATATTCAGAGACATTGCTCTTTTGCTGGTGTCAATGCACAATAATGATTGTGGTTTGCATAATCTCAGAGTGGATTTGGAGAAACTGGGCGACTTAAATTGCTGCATCACCGGCCTGTGGAGAATGCCTTCCAGGAGGACTGTGTTGTCCTTCCCGGAAGCAGGCGTGTATCAGAGGAACACAAGCACTGTACAGGGAGAACTGAATTCATTTAAAGTAAATATATGTGAGCATCTATGAGTTACTACCCACTGTATTGTGTAATACCATCTGGTGAGACAAGCTGGTTTGTATACCAGCAACTGTAGTAAACAAGTAAGAACCATGCCTGCCGTTTCAGAAAAACACGATGTAAGCTTGCATGTGAAGAAAGCTGATTCCTTAGCACATAATGAAGCTCTGCTTCTGGGGGTGTGGTTAGGAACTCTCGTGATTGATCTTGAGGGTCAGTTTCCTTAGGTTGAAGGTACCTGGGAAACTAGTAAAGCACATTGTGTCTCAGAGGGTGTCTCCAGAGAGGACTGACACATGTGGAAAACCCTAGTGTGTGCATAGACTGGGGGTGGAGCTGGAATAAAAGGAAGAAAGAGAAAGCCTGCCACACATATTCTCTCTGCTTCTGGGCTGTCACGAGGTGAGCTGCTTGGCTCCTTCATGCTTTTCTTGCTACAATGGTCTGAAACCTCAGAAGTTGTGAACCATAATAGATTTTTAGTCTCTTAAGTTGTTTTTCTCAGGTATATCATCATGGCAGCAATTCTGATTGACATAGAGAAGGAAGCATGTTCAAAGGAGGTGTGTCTGGTGTGTGTGTGTGTGTGTGTGTGTGTGTGTGTGTGTGTGTAGCAAACTATGGGCAAGAAGGCCATAATAAGCTGGTGGCCCAGTGGACTGAATGTGTATGGTGATATGTCCAGTATCCTCACAGTGCCTGGGAAGGTGGGATGACTTGAGTAGGTCTTGGAGGCTAAGGTTACACTGTGAATATCCTTAGATACTTTATTACAATAAAGAAAATGTAAGTGGTCCCTCATTCTGGGACCTTACCGAGGTTCAGAAGGTGGTAACAACACAGGAATGACCTGCCAAATACCTTTGTTTCATTGTGACTAAGATTCTTAGATAAAATCTACAATGCTTTGGCAAAGCCATTAAGGTGGAAGCAATCTGAGTTGTCTCGGTTTTGGTTTGTGTTTTGTTTGCTTGTTTGTTTGTTTTTTAAGAAGGACTCCAGATGTCCTGAGGTTCATTTCCAAACCCTGGGGTGACTTTCTGAGCTCCCTACTTCCCTGTAACCTCTCAGGCCAGCCTTGACTTGAGGAATTTCCTTCCATGTGCCCTCATTCTCTTCAGTTGGGTTAAAGATGGAATTTCTTCCCTAACTGTCCTCAACTTGATCTTCAAGCCACATGTCATTGGGAAAATGTAATGCCAGCTGAGATCACTAGGTGATGGAAGACTGAATGAACAGACCGAGTGCAGAATTTCAGAAGCAGTATGCTTCAAAGACTGCAGGGTCTTCAGAATAGAATTGTGTCTGAGTCTTTGCTATTGGCTGTAACTTCAAGGCAAGTCACTTGGACCTTATGAGCTTCTATTAATATTTCCATACCTTGAAATTGGGTCATAGTAACACCTGGACGAGGATGCTGTCTGATGGGATGGAATCCTGGCCCTATGTCTGAGATGCAGTGGCTATCCCATATGAAGTAATAAGGGCAGCGGCGGGGCTGCGTCCCCAACACCCCAGCCGCCTGCCCAGCTAGCTTATGCCCCGAAATAATTACACGGACACTGTATTCTTTTAAACACCGTTTGGCCCATTCTCTTCTAGGCTAATTCTCACATATTAATTTAGCCCATTCCTAATCATCTGTGTGTAGCACCCCAAGGTGCGCTTACCGGGGAGATTCTAGCCTAGTCCATCCTGGGTCGGAGCTTCATCCCGGGAGTGGGGCATGGCATCTCTCTCAGGCGTCTGCTCCCGAGAGGAAAGCGGTCGAGTCTCTGACCTCACTTCCTCTTCCTCCCAGCGTTCTGTTCTGTTTACTCCTCCCACCTATCCTCTAACCAATAAAATGGGCCAGGGCAGTTCCTTTATTAGCCAATGACCTTCCTCCATCATTTCCCCTTTTTCGGTTTAAAAAAAAAAAAGCTTTAACTTTAACATAGCAAAATTACATATAACAAAAACAGTTATCAAGTAAAAGTTACAATAATCTTTATCATAACTAAGGAAAACTATAACTATAACTAACTATTCTTAACTCCATCAAAGACTCCAGAAAGATACAATACTACCTAAGCAAACAAGAAAAAAGCAACTTTTAAAACTCTAGAAATGACAGAGACATCTTGCTGCCTGGACAGTCACCCAAAGTTCCTCTGTACCGTTGGGGCATCCATCTTCAGCCTTCAGGCCCATGGTATCCAGCAGACATTTCCATAAAGCAGGAAAATTCAAAGTCAGTTCAGTCACTATCTGTTGTGTCCTGCAGAATGTCTCGCAGACTCTTTGATGAATCAGGAACCCTGAAAGATCATCTCACCTTAGGCAAGTTCAGTAGTCCTCTCTCTGCGGGTTTTCTGTGTCCAGTTTATGCCAATAGTCCAGGCAAGAGCAGTTTCTTGCCCAAATGGCTATCAAATTCCATTACGTGCCTCTTCGATGCCCATCTTCCTCTTGAAGTACATTGGTGCTGCCAGGAGCAGAGTGTCTCATTGTCATGAAAAGTCCTCAGTTATTAAAACATTAAATGTCCTATTCTGTAATCTTTGAAAGACATGAAGAATGTCTATCTAAAATATATCTCTATATATCTAGAAAATCTAACTAACATGACTACAAGCTTTACTATTATCGATGATTATCCATTAACAACCTATATTTCTTAATTATACAGTACATATTTAAATGAACTACACAATCACAATACCTTAATCAAAATCAGAAACACTTATACATATAACAAAATTGACCTTAAATCTCTATCAATAAAGCAAAATCTATACTAATGTAAATTATTCATATCTATATCATATCCCCCTTTAAATGTAAAAGGACGTTTATAAACCATATTTGGGAACATGGGCGCAGTTTTTTCTCTCCAAACTGCTTCCTGCTGAATGGGGGCGTCGTTAATTAGGTCTTTCATGGTATAACCTGTGTGCTAGTTTCATCTCAGTTGACAGTTGAGCGAAACAAATTTTTGAAGGCGTGCACAGGAACCATTCAGGAGGACGTGGTCCATCATACCAAATCGGAATAGAAGAAATGAACAGCGTCTCATCCTCTGTGAAAACAAAATAAGAAACTCCTTCCCAAAGTATCATATCCTTAGATCCAAATTCATAATATCTATGTTGGATTAGTTCAGCAGTATTTATAAATAAATATCTTTTAGCATCTGTTTCTCCTTCCTCAGCATTTAAACAATTCAAAGAGAGCATAATAGCATACAGTATCAAAAGTCTCTGTGTATTTTCCATCTTTGTACGCTTTGTTTTAACCTCTATTTTGTTTATTTTTACTTTTAACTCTTTGCTTTTTGAGACAGGTTCTCTGTATCTTTGACCTGAAGTAACTCTGTAGACCAGGCTGTCTTTGAACTCTCAGAGATCCACCTGTCTCTGCCTCCCAGGCATTGGGATTAAAGGTGTATGCTACTACACCTTGAACTCACAGAGATCTGTTTGCCTCTGCCTTCTAGGCACTGGGATTAAAGGCGTGTGCTACCACACACAACAACTCTCTTCCTTTTTTTGTTTTTTACTTTAAGAACTTCAACTTTTAGTCTGCATATATTTTTAACACACTTTAAACCTTTTAGAAATTTTCTTTGTCTTTGAATCTCTCTTTACTGTATATCTCTCTTTTTCTGACCACACAAGTCTTTAATTTACCAAGCAATATCAGTAGGACTAAAGGCGTGGCTTTGTCAGCTAGATCCAGTCCATTCCTTAGCTTTCCAGCCTCATGGCGGAGGTACTGGCTGTAGCCAGCAAGCGAGCTTCAACAGCCTGTGCTTGCAAGCCGCCTGCGTAAAAGAGTCAGAGTTTGTCCTGGCAGGACAGCCCAGAAAGCCGGCATTTTTAAACGGCGCAGCTTTTTTCCTGCTATGGCTGAAAACCGAAAAGCATGTGTTCAGCTTTTCGTCAACACCGTTTAAGTGTTTCGTGGCAGGACCTCTTAATGAGCTGCAGGCTTTGCAGCTAAAGCTGAGTCAGGAAGCCTCTCTTAGATGAGGCGCTTGCTTGCCTCGAGCAAGCAGAGTAGAACCGAGAAATTGCTGCTACCAAGAAACCAGGCACAATGCTTTCATTTTGTTCTAGAATTACTTTCCAAGCTGTCTCAGGCTTTATGTGGAAGCAGTTGTCCACGTGGGCGCCATATGAAGTAATAAGGGCAGCGGCGGGGCTGCGTCCCCAACACCCCAGCCGCCTGCCCAGCTAGCTTATGCCCCGAAATAATTACACGGACACTGTATTCTTTTAAACACCGTTTGGCCCATTCTCTTCTAGGCTAATTCTCACATATTAATTTAGCCCATTCCTAATCATCTGTGTGTAGCACCCCAAGGTGCGCTTACCGGGGAGATTCTAGCCTAGTCCATCCTGGGTCGGAGCTTCATCCCGGGAGTGGGGCATGGCATCTCTCTCAGGCGTCTGCTCCCGAGAGGAAAGCGGTCGAGTCTCTGACCTCACTTCCTCTTCCTCCCAGCGTTCTGTTCTGTTTACTCCTCCCACCTATCCTCTAACCAATAAAATGGGCCAGGGCAGTTCCTTTATTAGCCAATGACCTTCCTCCATCACCCATACACCTGGACGAGGATGCTGTTTGATGGGATGGAATCCTGGCCCCATGTCTGGGATGCAGTGGCCATCCCATACACCTGGACAAGGATGCTGTCTGATGGGATGGAATCCTGGCCCCATGTCTGGGATGCAGTGGCTATCCCATACATGTGTTCCAGTTGTTCTCGTCTTCATGCGGAATGAGATTATAACCCACAGACATCCCTCATGCGCCTGGAGCAGCCATCATGGACTTGGCTGAAGCCATATGGGTTTTAGTTTATCACTGTACCATTAAAATGCCATCATAAATTAAGAAGAATTCCTACTGAATTTAAGAATCTTTAAAAACCTTTCCGGAATCATGAGTGAAAACACCATTCGCCTCTGTTTGCAAAGGCACCATTCCCATCCCCTCTGGACTGTCACGTTCTCACTGGACATGTGTGCCCAGCTGGCAGCTGCACCAGCCAGACCTGAGGTAATTGGAGTGTAGTCCCAATTTGTTTCCACTCCAGAGTCTTTAAAGTCTATTTCAAGCACGCATACATATACAGAATGCAGATGTGGGGATGAAAACCAGGCCCGTGGGGGTGGCAAGGCTATGATATTGAACTGCTGCCAGGCAGTTCTGGAGAGGCCTCACCTGGGGATTGTTTCAGGCCCAGCCTTCAGGAATGGTTGTATCCTTTTCATATAGTATAAGCTAACCCATGGGACAGTCACCGAAATTCTTGTTTGGAGTGAAACGTTTCACAGTCTGTGACCAGACAGGGCTGAAAGATTTTCTCTGCAGTCTAAGGAGCTTGTGACTTCATAGGCACACGGGAGAGCTCGCTCCCTGAGGATCTGACATGGGATGGGCAGAGGGGAGTAATGGAACTGCTCGTGTCTAACACACAAAGATGACTTGGGAAAAGGGGACATTAATTTATAAGCTAGATCCTATGAGGCTAAGTACATCATCTAGAAATAAAATTTCCAGCTCAGATAAGTCCCTTACCCAAAGTCCCTTTTAGATGACTAATGAATATGCATTCATTCATTCATTCAGTATCTGTTTATTAAGAGCCTGCAATAGCTCAGCTGTTGATTGTTGAGTGCCCCAGAAGAGAGACAGGAAACCCATAGAGCAAGGTGGCTACGAAGACTAGTCATATCAGTGAGCTCTGGGGGAGTCTGAGGCCCTACCTCATGAATAAGGTAGAAGAGCAGCCAAGGATGACTCCTCACATCAGCCTTGTGTTCCCACATGTATACACACACATACACATCTATCTGTACACACATATACACATACCATTCACATGTCCACACAGGACAGGTGGAAAAAGAAAAGGACCTATGATAGGTACTTTGATAGATAGGAAGAGCCATGGGTAAAAAAAAATACTTTAAAAACTCCCCCCTCTTGCCGCTTGCTGCTTTTCCAGAGGACCCAGGTTTGGTTTCGGTTCCCTTCACCCTGTGTTTGCTCACAGTCACTGGTATCTCCAGTTCCAGGTAATCTGTGCCTTCTTTTGACCTCCATGGCTTTCGCTTTCTCTCTCTCTCTCTCTCTCTCTCTCTCTCTCTCTCTCTCTCTCTCCATATATACACATATATATATATGTATATATATATACATATATATATATATATATATATATATGTCTCTATCTCTTTCTCTGGTTTTTCAAGATAGGGTCTCTCTGTGTAGTCCAACTGTCCTGAGACTCCCTTTGTAGACCAGGCTGGCCTTGAACTCACAGAGATCCACTGACCTCTGCCTCCCAAGTGCTGAGATTAAAGGTGTGCACTACCACCACCCTGCAGAACATATCTCTTCTCTTAAAAACTTATTTTAGCTAAAAATAAGGGTAAATACCTTTCTGGAACCAAGTATGAAAACACCGTCCTCTCTGTTTTCAAAGGCATCATCCCCATCCTCTCGAGAGTGTCCTGGACATGTATACCCAGTCTGCAGCTGCACCAGCCAGACCTGAGGTCAAGCATTAAGATACAAATTTGTAGCTCAGGGTGAGAAAAGAACAGAAAGAAAACACGGGTAGAATATAAAATAATAGGGGACATGGGTATTGGAACTCTAGATGGAGTATCCAGGGAAACCCTCACTGAGAAGACAGTTTTAATGGAAACCTGGCTGGTGACGTGGAGGGACATAAACCTATATGGGAAGTTTATTCTACAGGAGTTTCTTAAGTGCTGTTCCTGGTCGATATTGAGAAGGATAACTTCCTTCTGATGTCTGGTCCTTCCTCTGTGACTCCCCCCACCTCCAGGAGCCTACAGGGCCTGTTGTTTTCCAAGTATCAATGACTAGTCTGAGTGTGTTGGGAATGTCACGTCCCCTTTCACTCTGGAGTTTCGTGAATCTTAGTTTGGGAAAAGACAACTTATAGTCTATTTTTATATAAATGTTTTTCCTAGCCATTTTTTTTACCCAACCATTTTTTTTTCTAGAAATGTAGATGACTGATAAAAAGTCTCAAATGCTCTCTTCTTATGTTAAAAGCTTTCATAAAGTGTCTGAAATACTTGAAAGTCTGTTAGCATGAGAAGGGGAGGGACAGCCACCCAGTCCTGGTGGCAGATGTCCCTCCGAACCTGAGGGTCCCTTCATCCGGTCAGCTCTAAGGAAGTTCCTCTGGTTTCTACAGTAGGATGCCATCCCCCAGCATAGGCCTGTAAACCTGACCAGTTGTAATCCAGCCTTGGATAAGCTGGGAAGCATGAGGTTGAGGCAGGCTCCACCCTTTCAGCTCTGTATGGGCATGCTCAAGGAGCCTGGCACTCATGGGTCTCTTTGGTTTGTAATGAATTCTTCCCTTGAAGATTTCAGTGTTAGCTTTCTCTCATCTGTCCTTAAGCTTCTCTCCTTTTTCTAATTCTTTGATGTGTGTGTGTGTTTTTTTTCCTCTTTGCCATTTCAGTGGTGTTTCTGGAGGATATGTTTGTTAGGTGAGATGCCATACTTAACTAAAAGCCATCTGCTTCCTTTTCAGTCTCTTCTCATTAATATTTACCTAGTGGTGCTAGTCTACGCCCCCACCCCCATGGCTTCTCACAAATACACAAACACCAGGACTCAGATGAAACCTCAGTATCTTTGATTTAACACTTCAGTTATCCATGACCAGATAGCAGGCGAAGGCAAATGTGTTCATTTCTTTTCTGCTATTTCTATGGTAAATACCCTGGCCTAACAACACCAACTAGGGGAGAAATGGCTCATTTGTCTCACAGCTCCAGAGGGATAGAGTCCAGCGTGGCGGGAGAAAACATGGCAGCAGGCAAGGAAGGCGTGACAGCAAGAGCAGAAGCTGGGAGATCACATTTTATCTGCACACAGAGGAGAGTAGATGGGGGCCGGCTGTAAACCTTCAAAGTCCTCCAGTGGTGTGCTTCCTCCAGCAAGGCTCCGTTTGCTAAAGGTTTCACAACTTAACCAAATACTACCCCTGGCTGAGGAACAGGTGTTCAAACCCACTGTGGACACTGATAACCAAACCACAGTAGCAAGTGCAGTAGCTTGAGGCTGCTCCTACTGTCTGCTAGCTAGGACTCTCCAGTCACAGCAGTGCTTGGTGGGGACATGTCCTTTCTGTCACGTGACTCGGGAGTTCATGTTCATCCCGTGTTCCTCGCTGCATGAGGGTGTGTTGCTGGAGCAGCCAGACGCCACTGCCATTCTCCTACATTTGACCTCTTTGGGGGCTTAGGTTGGAGTCCCCAAATGTGGGTCCTGAAAGGGATCACTGTCAAACCTTGCTTATCAAGAAGACAAATCCAGTGTGCCAGCAGGTGTCTGGTCTTCACTTTGCGCCACATTGGTTAATGTCTCATTTGCCAAAATAAGACATACGCCACCCCGCTTGGAACTCTGACACTCAGTGATGGTATCTGTGGGAACCAACTTGTCCCATTTTTATTTGGAATGTCAAGGTGCCAGCCTCTTGAGGGGAGTTTAATATGATATAAGCGTTCGATAGCTATAGTAAAACCACAGAGATGTGCTGTTTCCACTTGAAGTGTTTCAGAATGAACCTCTGAGACAAGCTCTGAATCTTATCTTATGCCTTGCTGTAATGATTAGGTCTCCAGTCAATGGACTAATGCTAAAAATAAACCCATAAGGTCAAAGTCCTAAATATACCTTCTGAGGATGGTATGTATTGCCTTTTACTATAGGCATCAAGGTTAGAACTTTGTCCTTTTGATTCTAGAACAGGGGGGAAAATGGCCTGGTTAATACCTGCCCAAAGAGAATAACCGGGTGATTACATGATAACCAGACAATGCGTCCCGTGGAAGCTCCAAACAAACAGCCCCTGTTGCTTGCTCTCCAGGTTTATTCTGAACATCTATAATTGTGTTGTGGTAGAAGTGGCTCAGCTTACGTTTCACACCCACGCTCCTTGATCCATGGGCTGATGACTGCATATACTTTTGCGTGCAGGTGTTCTCTACCTCCAGTATGGAGATGAAACCAAACAGCTGCGGATGCCGAATGAAATCACAAGCGCGGACACGATCCGTGCCCTCTTCGTAAGTGCCTTCCCACAGCAGCTCACCATGAAAATGCTGGAGTCGCCCAGCGTTGCCATCTACATCAAAGACGAAAGCAGAAACGTCTATTATGAGTTAAATGATGTGAGGTAAGTAGTTTGGGGGCATTGTTGTAGGTAGTAGTTTGGGGGCATTGTTGTAGGTAGTAGTTTGGCAGCATTGTTGTAGGTAGTAGTTTGGCAGCATTGTTGTAGGTAGTAGTTTGGGGCATTGTTGTAGGTAGTAGTTTGGGGGCATTGTTGTAGGTAGTAGTTTGGGGGCATTGTTGTAGGTAGTAGTTTGGGGGCATTGTTGTAGGTAGTAGTTTGGGGCATTGTTGTAGGTAGTAGTTTGGGGGCATTGTTGTAGGTAGTAGTTTGGGGGCATTGTTGTAGGTAGTAGTTTGGCGGCATTGTTGTAGGTAGTAGTTTGGGGGCATTGTTGTAGGTAGTAGTTTGGGGGCATTGTTGTAGGTAGTAGTTTGGCGGCATTGTTGTAGGTAGTAGTTTGGCAGCATTGTTGTAGGTAGTAGTTTGGGGGCATTGTTGTAGGTAGTAGTTTGGGGGCATTGTTGTAGGTAGTAGTTTGGCGGCATTGTTGTAGGTAGTAGTTTGGGGGCATTGTTGTAGGTAGTAGTTCGGGGGCATTGTTGTAGGTAGTAGTTTGGCAGCATTGTTGTAGGTAGTAGTTTGGCAGCATTGTTGTAGGTAGTAGTTTGGGGGCATTGTTGTAGGTAGTAGTTTGGGGGCATTGTTGTAGGTAGTAGTTTGGCGGCATTGTTGTAGGTAGTAGTTTGGTGGCATTGTTGTAGGTAGTAGTTTGGTGGCATTGTTGTAGGTAGTAGTTTGGCGGCATTGTTGTAGGTAGTAGTTTGGCGGCATTGTTGTAGGTAGTAGTTTGGCGGCATTGTTGTAGGTAGTAGTTTGGCGGCATTGTTGTAGGTAGTAGTTTGGGGGCATTGTTGTAGGTAAGTAGTTTGGCGGCATTGTTGTAGGTAGTAGTTTGGGGGCGTTTGCTTATTTTATTTTGTGGGTCTTTGACCACATTGGGTGTCTAGAGTTTGTACTCAGTCCATATTCCCCTCAGCCTGATGGAGAAACCCCAGTCATTCCATTTCACTGCTGCCACAGATGGGAGGGTGTCCACCCTCTGGCTGCCTACAGTTAAGTACAAGGATGCAAATGGACATCTTCCACGCAGACCTTTGAAGTGTGTGTAACTAGCTCTGCCTAGGTGATAGCTGACAGGAGCATAAGAAAAGACCCAGCCCTGCATTTCATCTGAAGGTCAAGGAAACTAAAGCTTAGGGAGGTGGTAAAGAAATGCCAAGAGCTAAAGTCATACTTTAGACTGACAATTTCAAACTCCTCACAAACTGCCCTTTTTCCCGTGACAGAACTTGTAGATACTTTAAGTAATGATCCTACTGGGTCTTCGTTTGTGCCTCACAAGTTCGAAATGAAACTAAACTCAGTGTCTGCCAACTACACTGAGAAGCAGTCCCACATGCCAGTTCTGAAAGAGTCATCCTTTACCCAAGGGTGTCACCTGCTGAAAGGACTTTCTCTGGGAAGCGTGGTTGGACAGATTAGCAGGAAACAAAAGCCTTGTCCTTAATTGCAGTGTTGTTGTCCGTAGAATGAGGGCCCCTTCTGATCTGTCCCCATAAATCAGCTGTAGAAATGGAATTTAAATTTATATAAACAAGCAGTTGCTATTATAGTTGTAGTAGAAGCTGCGGGCCTCTTCCCACAGGCCGGTTCCCGGCCACCGGCTAGCTTATACTCCAAAATAACAACACACAAACTGTATTCATTTAAACACTGCCTGGCCCATTTCTATTAATGTGTGTAGCACCGAGGTGCGCTTATCTGGAAGATTCTAGCCTACGTCCATCCTGGGTCAGAGCTTCATCGCATCTCCCCCAGAGAGCAGCGGCCTGGCATCTGAGCTCGCTTCCTCTTCCTCCCAGCATTCTGTTCTGTTTACTCCACCCACCTATATTATAACCCATCAGGGCCAAGCAGTTTTTTATTAGCCAATGACCTTCCTCCATCATGTAGTCCCTAAATAGTTTAGAAGTCAAAAGCTTAATCTAGTCCTTACATTTTATGGAACGAGGAAATTAGGTGTATCAAAGTTAAGGGGCTTTTTCAAGAGCACACAGCCAATTAAGACAAACACACAAACACAGGCACACATCCAGGATGTCCAAATGTTCAGCCCAAATCATGAGGAGCACAAGACAGACTTTTTGGTCACTACCCTGGAAAGAGCAGGCTCCCCTGTTTCTTCATCATGGAAATAGCAAGTCGTACTTTGTAAAATGCCTGCAGAGCATGAATGCAAGCTGATCCATATCTAGCAGCAACCCTGGATGACTACTAAGGCGGTGCCAGGGTGTAATTTAGGGCTTTCATTACTTGACACATGCCCCAAGCTATAGGTGGTACTGCAACTGTTGTGCAACTTCCTGCTTTTGGAAAACAGGTTTAAATATTTATGACCACTGAAAAGTCATGCTTATTTTTTAGATAAATTATTAATCAAGCTGTCACCATTTTTTTTTAATTTACAAAACATAAAGTTAAACCGGAGGTAATCGCATTATATTGAAACGTATATCTCTGATAATATAAAGCCGTGTGTTATTTTTTACATGGACAGACCACTTCACGGCTATCCCCTTCTATTTCTGCACTCATGGGTAGAGAGGCCCTGAGGGACAATAGCAGTGACTAAGTGCTGGACTGCAGACCCTAAAGCTGTCAGGAGGCGATTGGGAGCACTTGGGCTCCTCTCACTTTCGGCCGATTGAAACATTTACATATACCATGAGTCACCATTTTCTAAAGCCTTTCCGAGTTCTAAGGTAT
The DNA here is from genome assembly GCF_018167655.1 of Microtus oregoni. Taxonomy (NCBI): domain Eukaryota; kingdom Metazoa; phylum Chordata; class Mammalia; order Rodentia; family Cricetidae; genus Microtus; species Microtus oregoni. The sequence goes on from NW_024543977.1 coordinate 1,843,228, forward strand.
GGTTCCTTGGGCTTGGTCTTGCATTCTTTGGAAATGTCAGGAGGGGACTTGGGAAGAGCCAACGAAGAAAAAGACCATGGTCCTCCTCAACGAAATCCGTCCCATAAAAGAACTGAAAGCAGTGCTTGTTAGAAGAGACACTTTTTAAACCCTGGTAATGTGAGGATATAGCGCAAGTTATCAGGGATAAGGCCTGGGTTTTAGTCCATGCCCCACTTCCAGATGCACACAGACACACATGCACGTATGAACACATACACACATACATGCACACAAACATACACACAACCTAATAATTCTCAGATATATTACTGTGTTGTTTGTTTCTTATTGCAATAATGATAACTTGTTGGCACTTAGCTTACCATTCTCTCTCCTTAAGTTGCTTTTTGTTTCTTTAATTTAAATGTGAAAAATGGGCCTAAAAGTGTTCAGGATAAAATAGTTGTTTTTGGTGAATATCATGTTTATCTTAAATGACCGTTGTGTATCCTCCCTGTAGGACCATTTACTCTTTAGCTTTTGTACATAAAATGTTTTAATTTAAGTTCAGTGATGGAAATTTTTGCCACAAACATTATGTAATACATTTAAAAAAAGAATACAGGTAGGTGTAACTAAAGACAGTGGCTTTATTCTTATGAAGTCATAATTTTATTTCTATCGGTGTTCTAGATGTCAGAGCGCATTTGTTGACCATTTGACTAGTTCGTTATTGTACTGGCTTCACGTATTTTCCTCAGGGAGGTACTGAAGAGAGGTCAGGCCAGGATGCTATATGGTAAATGTCTCCACAATGCAGTCTGGCCTTTTGCAGTTGGCTCATCTCATGAATAAGTTTCTAAATTAATCATAAACCAAGCTCATATATTTTGAATACATTTATAATCATAGTAAGACTCTCTCATGGCTAGTGAAATTTCCAGTTTCAGCACATGTCACACATGACATCTGCTAGCCAGAGGCTGGGTTCCTTTCATGAACCGCCACATCCTTACTCCTGCCTCTCTTCTCTCCATTAACCTAGCCCCTGTTGATAACAACGACTGCCTGCTCCCCCAAACTCACTTCTAATGAGCTACTTGAAACATGAAGCAGCAATGCAAGCTAGGACTAGTTGATGCTTCAAAGCAATAGCTGGCAGGTATTTAGAGAGAAACAAGACTCCTCCTAGAATCCTCCACTTCATTTAAAACACAATATGACCTAAAGATCCCAGTGGTTGTGGTCAACCCACTCAATGCAAGTATACATACAAGAAAGATCCCATCTGCCTGCCCACTGCCCCTCAGCTCCAGCCAGCATTGGATGGAACCGCAGTGTAGGTGGGCTAGAGGCCCACAGACCAACCTAAGAAGAGAGGAGGACCACTTCTGTGTGATTTGAAGGTATGCTCTGCGCAGGATGCAGAACCCCTGTCTTCTGCAGTTGGAGTTCTTGGCTCTACAACTGGGATCAAAAGCAGTGAAGACTCTGCTGTTTTCCCTTTGTGCTTCAATTTGTATGGAGAAAAGTATCTAAAAATGCCCTATGGGGGACAGAAATGCATTGTTAAATATACTGAATTTGATCTCTTTTGATATTTTTTTCTACATTCTGTATGCGTTTTGTTTCCCTTGCTGAGCATGTCAGAAAGAAAAAAATCATTGTTATGTATACATTAATTAGATAAGCAGAAAAGCAGGTGTTTTGGCAAAGTAAACAATTAAGTATTTAAATATTAACCAAAGCTCTTTGAAGGTATTGTAAATACTGGCATTTTACTGCCTTCGGGAGTGATAGTTTTCCACACTCTGAAGCTTGAAAGCAAGTTCTTGTTACCTGATATTTATGGGTGGACGTTAATACTGCAAGAATAACACGTTCCCTAGGAACGAGACCAGGGAAGAAAAGCCAGAGTCATTTTTCTTCTTCTCTTCCTTATTTATCTTTGCCCATTTCATGGTGAAAAGACTTTTTGTCTGGTTCATGGTAGTCAACCGCCGGAGTGTCTGTCTCTGTCTTTTGCCTGATGCTTCAGGACAGGGAGAGGAAATGGCCAGAATCAGGGTCCTTTCCTCTGCCATAGTGATGGATGTTTTTGATTCCAGGAATATCCAAGACAGATCCCTTCTCAAGGTGTACAACAAGGATCCTTCACACGCATTTAACCACATGGCGAAAGCTGTGAACGGAGACGTGAGGGTGAGTACCGCTCGCACAGTCCCTTCCTCTCACAGCCAACCACCGCCACTACCACGTTTCCCGGGATCGTGTTGCTTGTCTTGTCTGGTGACTCATTTGTTCACTGATAAAACAATAAGATGTCCTGGTCACTTGAAGGACGGAAATTAGAATGGGGTTGGTTCTACCTTCGTTCCCTTAGCATGGATCTCAGTTCTCATCTTTACTCACTTACGTACTTATTTTAGTGGTACTCAGGATGGAATGCAGGGTCCCCCTTTCGCTGGGCTGTTCTGTATCCTCTACCTCAAGCACAGAGTTTAGATAACTCTTCACTCTGAAGATATCAACGGCATCTTGAAAGCCTTCTGCCTCAGTATCCTTGGTCTGTAACGCATTAGCTTACTAGGGAATCTGTTGCAGTGCTTCCACTGAGTAAAAACAAAGTGCATGAGCTGCATGGGAAAGCAGTTCTTGTTCTCACTGTAGCTGCTCCCAACATCCTCATGCGGTTGCTCACCTGCTAACTCGGGGCTGTTTTCTCTTAATGGCAAGCATCATTACGTCTTCTGTGAACCATGCTGGGAGCAGAACATAAATACCTACATGATTCAGAAGCTGAACTCTCCAGATTTAGGTCATTTTAGGAGATTGCCCCAATATTTATAACACTCAGGGATGTCTGGAAGAAAAATATGGGAGAACTGTACGAGAAGAGTCTGAGAATCACATAATACAAGTCCACTGGGAGGGCTGTGTCCAATGTAAATAAAAGTGGGGAATAAATGCGTCAATTTCTCAGTTGGGCGGTGGTGGTGCATGCCCTTAATCACAGCACTCGGGAGGCAGAGGCAGGCGGATCTCTGTGAGTTCAAGGCCAGCCTGGTCTACAACAGCTAGTTCCAGGCTGTTACAAAGAAAAACCGTATCTCGAAAAAACAAAACAAAAAACAACCAAAAATAAATCAATTTCTTGAAATGCACCGTTTCCCCAACACATACACAGAGTGCATGCAGTCACCTACAAGGACACTGGAATTCAACTTAAAAAAAAATACTTTTTATTGTTAATGAAATCTAGGCATTTCCTACTGGTCTTTCCGTGAGTGAGCTGCGCTCTGCTTCCTCCTGATGTCCATGTGTTTCTTCTTACTGCCGTAACAAATGATGGCCAGTTTGGTGTTCTAAAACAACACCTATTTACAGCCCTGTGTGTCTAGAGAGTCTTAGCAGTCTAAATAAGGACTGGCCAGCCAAGCCAAATTCTTTCTAGAGAGTCAGTGTATGTGTGTCCATCTGGCCTGTTTTCTGGAAGTCTCCTATGTTGATTTGCAGCCCCATTTTCAATCCTCTGGCCTTGCTTCCCTCGTCAAATCTCCCATCTTCCACTGTCCGCTTTTAAAGACACTCGGCGTTACCGTGCATCTGCTCATGGTCTGGGGGACCCCCTGATCTCAGGGAGGCTGCACAGCAGCCTTAGTGTCCCGGTCTCTTATACCCTAGCATCACATGTGCAGCGCGTTAGGCTGCAGAATCTACGGGGACCAGAGCTCTACCTTCCTCCTGGGATATATGAGTTTAAATACAGGAAGGGTCAGGAGATCCAGCTGAGGGCTCCAGAAGAATGCCTATGAAATTCTGGGTCATATTGTGAGCCAAGGCCCAGAGGGACTAGGACCCACCGTTTTGAAGGGAAAGGCCTATTATGTCCTCAACTGCTTTTCTTTTTCTTTTTTCTTTTTCTTTTCCTCGTGTGATTCAAACCAAAAGGCTGCAGTGCTACTTCAGAAAAATCTAGAATTTTAACATTTGTTCTTAGTCAGTTACATGTAACTGCAAGCCAGAACCGTGTGAAGACAATGGGCCATTCCTTTAAGGGAGCCTAAGTGGACATCACGAGACCCTGGGTGGCATGACTCTGCTGTGCTCTTTCTGGGAAACACCCAAGTTTTGCCCTTGGGGCATCTTTAGTTTGGATGTGCCTTCCTTCCACCTGTCCTTCTGCCATACTGTTTCTGTTACACAGAGCCCTTCCTCAGACAGGCGCCCCCCAGTTGTTTCTGGGGAGCCCGGCATGTGGCTGCGGGAGACACCTGTTTTAACTCTGAAGCACATGTGGTGCCTACACAGACAGGACTTGCGGTGGGGACCAGGAGCATCCAATAGTAACCATGTGCGTGTAAGCTATTAAGATGCACAGACTTTGCTCTGGACTCCAGCAAAGCCCTTCAGCATTTGCTTGTGGATAAAACACAAGTGCTTTTTTTCTGGATTGTTCAGAGCCCACTTCAGATAACAGTTATGTGTGTGTGAGAGAGGAACTCAGTCATTGCCCTCAAATGAGGGACAACAACTGTTCATAATGTAGTCAGTCAAAAGTCCTGCATTTTAGTAAAGATTACTCAGAAGTGAGAATCACAAGAAGCTCTGTCAGAACCATCTAGGTATCATCATGTCTGATCAGCATAACTTTGAACCTTTCCTTAGATTCCCAAAACTAAGATGTGGTAATCTTCCAGCCTCGCTTTGGGCTCTGGGAAATGGAGCTGTCTGCTCTCTCCCAGTGAGTACAGCTGCATTGCTGGGAAAAGGCAAGAATTTTGCTAAGCCTTGCCAGTATACAGTCCAGCTGTAAAACGTCACTGCTAGTGTGAACAGAACAGAACAGAGCAAGTACCAGTTGTTATCATAGACTTAGACTAAACCAAGCTCCATGGTGGGCCAGAGCACACTGCGTCCTCCTGTGCATAGGCACTCTGAGCGTGACCATGAAGGAATGTCATGACAACCCTTCACCTGCACCTGATGTCATTAGACGTCACTCACTAGCCTCCCAAAGACAGCCTGGGCCAGACCTTTGGGCTGTCCACTCCTTCCCAATAAACAAGCATATGAAAAAAGACATGAATTGGAACAAGCTGAGGAGCCGTAGCAGCAATACCTAGAGTCTGCTATGACCTCTGAAATTTTCCTTAAACAAGGACTTTAATACCTTGCCTTTGAGTCAGAGGAAATGGGAGACTCTGGATCTACAATTTACAGGCTGTTCTCCCAGAGCGGTTTTATGATAAGAATGGTGTGGCCCAGGAAGCAAGTTAGACCAAAGTATTAACTCCGAGGTTACAGGCCTCTGAGTGTGCATGGAATTTTTGTGGGGAAGCAGGCGTCTAGTTTTTCATTTAACATCTCGCTGAGCCTTGCTGAGGCCTCTGTGTCTAATGAGACTTGTTCTTGGCTAGAACTGAACATACCTAACTGGACTCCTGAGTCTGCTGATGCTTTCCACATGGGTGTAAAGCACCCCAATCTAATTTAGTCACGTGGCCTTTGTTCCTTACATCAGGTAGGTTTGATCATTCAGTTCCCAGAGAACTGCTACCACCATATGGAGCAGGCCCTTCTGAATACATTATGTGTGCTTATTCACAAATTATACATACCTCGAAGGTCATCCATTCTGTCTTGTGGCTCTCAAAGGGAACTTTTGACTTCCTGTTCGCTAAACCTGGTTGTTATCTGATCTTTGAGGGCTTCCCTATTTCTTGTGTAATTAATATTATTACCCAAGATTCTCTGCTGTCATTGAGAAATGCTCTCAACCTACTGTGGATCTTACTCATATGTCTCTAATTTTTTACTTGAATGCAGACAACCGCTGGATTTACATTTAGGACACCCTCCCCAGAATTAACCTTGTGTCTTAAATTAACTACCAATACCCAAGTCAGTTGCTGCTTCCCGGTTGTTTTCTATTTGAGCCTTGCGTTGATGATGAGGAATAGTCTACTTAGAAGCCAATGGTTTCCATTCCACACCACGGCTAAATTCTTTGCATACCTGCAGCACACGCTAGCTTCCTTTATTCCGTAGACCTTTCCTTTGTGTCGCTCCCCAATGGCTTCAGTGTGTTCAGTCAGGATTTATGCAGTTGAAGCTTCTCTCTCTCTGTCTCTGTCTCTCTCTCTGCTCTTCTTTTAGTTTGACCTTGAACTTGTGATTTTTTTTCATCTTATCACTGCTTTAGCTACTGTTTAAAAACTATAACTCTGTGAATGAACACAGAAATGGATTTCTAGATCCTCATTCTTTAATTCTAAACCCAAGTGTGTAACCTCTAAGCCACTGGTTCTCACCCTTCCTAAAGCTGTGACCTTTTAATATAGTTCTTCATGTTGGGGTGACCCTCAACCATAAAATTATTTTTGTTGCTACTTCATAACTGCTTCTTTGCTATTGTTTTAGGTCATAACATAAGTATATGACATGCAACCCCTGTGAAAAGGGCCATCCGACCCTCTCCAAAGAGCTTGAGTCCCACAGGTTGAGAACCACTGCTCTAAGCTGTTACCTTCACATTGAATTTTCTTCCAGTACTTCTAATTCTACTACTGAAGAACTCCCTTGATTCTCAGCCTCTGCAGGATGGAGTGCCTGTGTTGTGTGTCCTCACACCACACACTCTGCAGGATGGAGTGCCTGTGTGTGGGTCCTCACACCACATGCTCTGCAGGATGGAGTGCCCGTGTGTGGGTCCTCACACCACACGCCCACCCATGCATGTGCAGGAAATGGAGCCTGAGAGATCTGAAAACATTGAATTTGCGGCTAGAGGAAAGATTTCAGTGGTTTAGAGAAAGTCCTACTCTTACAGAGGACCTGAATTCAGTCCCTAGAACCCATATTTAATAGATTATAACCAGATGTAACTCCAACTTCTAGGGATTAGACCCCCTCTTCTGGCCTCCTCAGGCCCTGCACTCTGGTACACAAACCCACACACAGACATACATACCTACACCTAATTAAAAACAAAAACATTTTTAAAATTAGGTTCCTAACCTCCCTGATAACTGTCCTTCAAAATATTCAACCATTCTCCAGCGCTTGTCCATGTCTCTCACGAAGTATCTCGCAGACAGTTCTCTGGTGTCTGTACTAACACTCCCGCCAGGGCTAACTCGTGAGCTTTTATTAGGCACTGGCAAGTATTTAGTCCCCAAGACAAATCCTTGAGGCAGACGTTGGTGTGGTCTGCATATTTATAGCGATGAGCACTTGTTTGTGTTAAGCAGTTGCTTAGCTAGAGGAAGGGGACTGCTATCACCGAGGAGGCTGCTTCCTAGTCAAGGTGCCCAGCTCACCTCCACAGGTTTAACCACAGTGCTCGCCGTTCTTGCACCTGCTCATTTCTTACTTCCCATGTCAATTTTTTCTTGTTCTTGGTGTCCAGAGTGCCCTGTGTCTCCTCATATTTTGGCCTGCTGGGGACATATGGAACACTCAACGTGTTTGCGGTGTGGCCTGCAGTGTCATGGTGGTGAGAGGTGCATTTTCAGTGGTCTAGCGAGAAAGGATCAGGTCCTGAGGGAACCAACTCAAAGGGGATTAATTTAGTTCCCCAAACTTGATTATGGCAGCCCTGGTTCTCACAAAGTGAGGGAGGCTACTCACATGCCCGGCTCCTTCTTTACATGACCCTTTCCCTTTCCGCTCGTTTGCCGTATTGTTGAATAGACTCGCCCTTGCTATTCACCTGGACCTGGATCTGGGTTTCCTATCCAACTGAAGGGGGAGGGGGGGCAGCAGCAACCAAAAATGCCCAACCCCTTGGATATTTTGTTATAGCAACACAAAACGGACTAAGTCTTCTCTTTTAACGTACTAATGGACAGTCATCTCATTCCTCCCTCCAACGAACTGCTAGCTTATAAAAACACGGGAGGACGTGCTGTCCACTAAAGCTGTGCTCGAGGTCTGTCGGTAGATCCTGAAGAGAATGGGCCAACTGTAAAAGACAGCTTTAAAACTCTTTGGAAAGTTTTAACATGTGTTAGGCATCAGAAGATACTAAGGGATAACTGGCAGCTATATGGGTTAGAATAACAGGTTGGCACTTTAAAAAAAAATGAAACATGCTAAAGTATTTACACGTTAAACGACATGCTGAATGAAGTTTTCTTTACAATACTCCATCAATGGAAAAAACGTAGTAGAGGGAACAACTTTGAAAAACATAGAAAGGTAATAGGGGCTCCTAATTTTTTCTCTATTTTTTTTATGTCTTAAAATTTCTACTGTAAAATATTTAAAAAGTAATTAAAATTAAAAACTGTTTTTCTGGCCTACATGAAAGATGGCCTGCTGCAGAAGGCTTCTGAGTGGTCAGTGTAATCCCAGCTTCCCTCTGAGGAGCAAGAACACACACTCTCTTATCTAACCCCTTAAGTTGTGTTCACCTTATCCCGAAGATGGTGTGCCCTTTAAAGGCTCAGATCATACTACGTTCACCTCCATGTCTCCCTGAAGCCAGTGTGGCATCCGGAGGACCGGTAGAGCAGATGTGGGGTGCAGTGGGTCAGTCGATGTGGGGTGCGGAGGGGCGGTAGATGGGGGTGCGGGGGGCGGTAGATGTGAGGTACGGGGGGCGGTAGATGTGGAGTACGGGGGCGGTAGATGTGGGGTGCGGGGGGCGGTAGATGTGAGGTGCGGGGGGCGGTAGATGTGGGGTGCGGGGGGCGGTAGATGTGAGGTGCGGGGGGGGCGGTAGATGTGAAGTACGGGGACGGTAGATATGGGGTACGGGGTGGGGCAGTAAATGTGGAATGCGGAGGGGCGGGAGATGTGGGGTGCAGAGGGGCGGTAGATGTGAGGTACGGGGGGCGGTAGATGTGAGGTACGGGGGGCGGTAGATGTGAGGTGCGGGGGGCGGTAGATGTGGGGTGCGGAGGGGCGGTAGATGTGGAGTACGGGGGCGGTAGATATGGGGTACGGGGTGGGGCAGTAGATGTGGAATGCGGAGGGGCGGGAGATGTGGGGTGCAGAGAGGCGGTAGATGTGGAGTACGGGGGCGGTAGATATGGGGTACGGGGTGGGGCGGTAGATGTGGGATGTAGGGTGGGGGGGCGGTAGATGTAGGGTGTGGGGTGCGGGGGGCGGTAAATGTGGGGTGCGGAGGGGCAGTAGATGTGGAGTGGGGGTTGGGGCGGTAGATGTGGAGTGCAGAGGGGCGGTAGATGTGGGGTGCAGTCACAGCCCAGAACAATGGTTACTGTGTTGCTACAGATGTTGTGATGTTCCTAGTGAGGACCCGCTGTAAAAATATCCGCAGTCTCCCTCCCAAGAATAGTTCCCTTCTCCTGGTTTATTTTTATCATGTGGACACTTGGAGTCTTGTACGTGATCATTTTCCTTCTTTGTGTTGCTACTCTCAAGCTTAGAATTAGATTTGTGGCCCACCACAGCAAGAGTGCAGGCACTTGCAGGCTGTAGTTTGTGTGTTGGCTTGGTTCCTGGCCTCCCCCTTTAATTTCCTTGCTTTTCTTCTTCCTCTTGTCGTGTATTCCTCTTGGCTTTTTTTTTTCCTTACAGGATTATAATAATTCATGTGAGCTGTATTAGTTTCTTTGTAGAATCTGTCCAGACATAAATAGTATTTTCTGTGTGCCATGGTTCCTGATGTCAGATCATAGGCCCTCCTGTGTCTGTGGTGGAAGCAGCATGGGAAAGCCCTTCAGATTTTAACTAAATTTAAAGTCTCTGCAAAATAGGTGTGTTGAATCCATTTTTTTATTCAAATGATAAAACTGAGGCTCAAGACACCTCCCTTCAGCTCACACAGCTGACAACCACTACCCACCAGATCTGAGCCCACTTCTTTTAGCTTCCTTGTATTCAGCCCTAGCTTTCCTCTCTTGATATTTACATATATGTTTTATGAGTTATAAAAAGTTATATAAAAGAAGTTACTCTTCCTAGTACGATGAACAAAATATTTTTTATTTATTCTAGTTTTTATTTATTTACTTTATTGTTTGCTTTGTTTCGTGACATGGTTGGATATCCCCTCCATGGTGGCCTCTTTTACTTTGTCCCATCTCGTTCTTTGATGACGACCTAAAAGATAACAACAGCACAAAGAAACAAGGAGGGAAGGGAAGAGGGAGTTATACAAAGAGGAAGAGGGGGAGATGGAGGAGGTGACCAGGCTGCAGAACTCTTGTGTCTCTTGCATTCTGGCTAAGATGAAAGTTTGGGATTTGGGAGGAACCAAATAAGGCTGTAGGAATGGAAGTCTACCACAGAGATGGAATATCAGAAAACACTCCCTGACTTCGTTCATTGTTTGTGCTGCCTGTCCTAGCCAGGCCCCTCTACCTGTTCAGTGGCAGTGGTATTAGAAACCCATGTTCATGATTCACTTACTCTGTGCCCCGCACCTTGTTCAGTATTGCTATTATATTCATTCTTATTCGATTTCCATAACACAATGAGAGAGAAATTCCTGTGATTCCCTGAGGAGGAAGAGATGAAGTTGAGCAGAGTTAGTCAACCCATCTAGTACCATACAGGTGGTGAGATGTGGAACTGGATGCAGAGCTCGGCAGAACTCAGTAAGATGGTAATGATCCCTTCCGTGGCCAGACCATCTTCTTAGTGTCCACGGGTCACCTCCACGCCTAGGTACTCCCACTTCCTGAAGACCTCATGCAGGAGCCAGGCTTCATCACTGTCCTTTTTTGGGACTTCCATGGATACCCCTTCAGCCCCTGTATTCTCCTGGCATGCTCTTCTCTCTTCTTACTTTGTAGTCACAGATACACTCTTCTGAGACCAGGTCCCCTTTTCTCTCATCTTCACACTCTCTGCGACTCTCTCACTAGCCCATCCTGCATAGATTCTGACTAAATGCAGTCATGGAAAATATTACTTAGGTCAGCATTTTCCTATTGAACTTTTAATGCTTTATTTACTAATGTCAATACAATGGTCTGTAAACAGGCTGCTGGTGGTTTGCAGCCCATTCCCAGTGAGGAACAAGAATGCCTACTTGTCTTCCCGCATTCTCCTTTCCATCTCTGCAACAGGACAGTGGTTGTTTTCCCTGGAGATTCAGATGAGAATCATAGTGATGGGAAAAGCCTGGCTTTCTCAGACACAGTGACTGTGGGAAATGCACAACTGCCAGCCTCCCCCCCCCCCCTCAAAAGACTGAGTCCCAGGGGTTGCACTCACCTGCAGTAGAAATCTAGCTCTCCTGTTAAAAAAAACCTAAGTAAGATACCGTGTGTTGCTGTATACACAATTCCTGAAGACAAAAACTGCCTTTAGGTGGAGTGGGTTGTTATCATTTCAAATATCTTCAAACGCCTAAACTAAGCATTATGATTTTACAATAGTGAGCATCACCCCACAGCTATAAAATGTCAGAGAAATCCCCCCACCCCCTGCAGCCTGCTGAGCCAGCTCTTTCTACCAGTCATGCTTCCTCCAGATCCTGACGCTGTAACAGTAAACAAGGCAGATGTTGAAACCCCTGCTTCCAAATATCTGTCTGACCAGGAATCAGAATAGCCAATGATCGATGCCGATATCCACATCTGTTATTTTTCTCATCAGCTCCAGGCTGTACGAAGCTTGCTCTTCTCATTGCTAGCATCAGTGAGACTGTGGGTCTTGGTTATGAGCAACGAGTTGCCCCCTTCACCTGTGTCTTTAGGACGGCCGTGTCACAGTGATGAGTTTCTCTTGCTGTGGTGACTCACCAGCCAGCGCATTTTAATGCTGAGTCTGCCCCGGCATGCCTTCCCTCCGTGTTCTCAGGTCTTCGCTTTCTCAGAAGCAAACCTGCACATCAGACAGGCAGCTTCCACCGGATGCAAATCTCATTTTTCCTGCTGCGTGGCCACTTGTTTTCCCTTGCACGTCTTTTTGTCATTGAGAGGTTATGACAACATGAGCCATATTGTATTTATAAACATCACGTGTTTCCTTGATCTGGCTGCAGTTTCTGCCAGACAGCACACAGGGAAGAAACATTTCTCGTTGGCTCAGCCTTGGTTTTCGTTATGCTGATTTCCAGAACAGGAGAAACGCGTGCCTGTGCGGCTTTAACTTCCACAGAGTAGAAGTCATACCTCTGGATGTCCGTGAAATAGTTTTAACAAGGGTGGAGATTGCTCCTTTAAACCACATGTTTTGACTAAACGCTTCCTTCTGTAAGAAAGCAAAGCCTCGCATGTAGTCACCGTGAAGAGACGGGGCTGGAAGTATTCGACAGATGGATGGGTGGCCCTGAGGTCCCTGTGAGTCCAGAAAGTTTTTTCTAGAAAAGAACGGGCCACGGAAGATGAAAGGTAAGATTTGCCTTTAAAACAGAACGCAGTCCCTCAAGACTGCTCTGTCCGGCTCCGGCACGGGCTGTACCCTCCCTCCCTCGCAGTACATCTCCTGTGTTCTCTCTAGTGAGGAGCTGGAGTTGGAGGTTTTGTTTGAACTCCTGGTGTGCTGCTTTGAAAACCATCTCATTGTTGCTGGAATTAGTCTGTTTTTTTAAAGGTCCCCCCTTTGATTCCACTGGGCTGTCTCTGAACTACAGAGCCGTGAGCCTGTTTCTGTTTTACCTTGTATCTTAGGAAAGCCGTTGGGAAGTTAGTACAGTTTGCCTAAACAGGGTTCATTCATTAATGGGTTTGTGGCAATCGGCAGTATCTTCATAAAGATATCTTTCATTCAGCTCTGAGATCAGTAGAGAAAATTTAAGAGAAATAAGAGAAAACTCTGTGTGGCTTGTAGTATTCTGGGAGGTTACTAAATTCTTTTTCCAGTGAAATTCTTCTTAAATTGTTCAATTATTTTAGTTTAGAAAGAAAATTAGAAAGATGTCAATTTAACCTTGAGGAAGGAATGCTGAACAAGGGTCCAGTTTTGAAATAGCCTGTTATGTGAAATTTAATGATTGCCTGAATGTCTTTGAAAAAAATCCTGGTTATTTGTCACAATAGGTCTATGTAAAATCACATTATAGAAAACATTTAAATGAATTTAATGAGGGGCATGCCCTTTTAAGCCTGTCAGCTTCCTATTAAAGGAACACATGCATGGATCTGCTTATCCATCCTGTAGTGTTTAAATCCCTGTTTGTAGATGATTTTAAAATGTAGGACATTGTTAGCCAATGTGATGTGCAGTCCATGTATCATTTCCTATCGTCATCATGGTAACCCTATGACATAAGTACTGTGGTACCCATTTTAAGATTGGAAAACTGAGGCTGAGAGTGATGAAGTAACAAGATCACACACTAGTAAGTAGCAGAGTTGGGACTGAAACCCAGGCTTTCTCTCCAAAGCCTCTGTGTCCGTGTCTTAGACTCACAGCCTTGTCAAGAGCTGAGTTTCAGGCCTGGAGCCAATGCAGATAATTTACCTTGGGAGTAGTTAAAAAGTCATATTTACTCAGTGTCAAGGTACTGTTTTGTACTGTAGTGGGTTTTGCTGTTGTTTGGGAGTCTCTTGTTGGTTGGTTTTTGTAAATTAGGACCTTTCAAAGCCTAACACTGCAGGACCTGATGTTTATGTTTGCCCCTGGACAGGGATTACAAGTGAAAGTGACAGGAAGGCAGTCAGCACCAGATACAGTGGAGAAAATGAAAACCCCTGGCATGAGTGACTGTCTCTGCTGCAGGCTTTTGCCATTTCCTTTCCACACAACAAGCAAGAACTGTGTTTGTGGCACAGAGCGGGGAGTGTGTTTGTGAGCTCAAAAACGGACCTGAGAGTCTTTAGGAGAGACTGCTCCAGGTACCTCCCCACTGCCCTCTCTGAAAGAGGCAAGAGCAAAGCTGAAGTATATTGGAGGGGGAGGTTCTAGAGTTAGGGCTGCAGGCTTGCTTAGCCTTCCCCGCTCTCCTTAGCCCCTCCTGAAGATCCAGACAACAGCCTGACAGCAGAAAATGTCCATCCTGGTGGTTTGTTATGCAAAGTTCTCACCGGGATGCAGCTGCTAGCACCACACAGGATTTGGTTTCAGGATCAAGGCCTCCTGCCCCCAACCCTATTACAGCAAATTATAAAAATTTCAAAACAAAACTCCTTTTGTAAATTAATATACACTAATTGACTATGCTGTCGTTGATCTGAAATCCAAGGTTGGCCACACAACCAGCCCACCTAAACATCACTTGAAACAGCTTCGCTCCTCTGATGCTCCCAGCCCCCACCCATCCTTAGCCTAGTGCAGGAAACGTTTTGCCACACCCCCTGCCTCTCCAATGCAAGCCACGCCCCCTTTCTTTGATGTTAGCAGAAGTGGCCTTTGACTGGGAGCCTGCTTCCTTGTCTCCCAGCTGTGAACCTCCTTCTCTCAGGTTCTCTGGCCGCACTTTCACTATTCCATACTGCTTGTGGATTTCCGCCAGGGCCGTCAAGACTCTGCTGGACTGTTCCGGGCTTTATCAGCCCAGGCTTCCCAGGTCTGGCGTCCTGCTCCGAGACAGGCTGACCATTTTTGTGCTTTTCCCAAAGTATCTCAGGTGAGTGGGCTGTTTTCATATACATTTGAATGTGTTAAAGATGCGCAATGACATTTCTCTCCAGGGTGCTTCCCCACGGGGTTAGCAGCGTCTTTGCTCAAGTGTGATGTGCAGGAGCGAGAAGTGTTTCCTCTGCTTTTGAGGAAATACTCCTTTATATTCATGACTCAGGAAACACACATGACCTGTGCAGTTGGTGTTCCTTCCCTCAGTGGCTAAGCCTGACCAATTTAAAGTCTTTGGGCCCAACAGCTAGAAAGAGGGACTTAGGCATCACCTTTTGTAAACCATTCACCTGGAAGTTCACATCCAAGAGGCTTAGCGTGGTGGGAGAGATTTAGTCAGGTTTACAAACCAAAAAAAGGGTAAAAAATGGTGAAGGAGCCCCAGCTGCCCGCCTCAGACCAGTTCGTTATTCTCACCCCTTGCCATGCTGTGTGGACCTTTGCTACTGCTCTCGTTCCTCTGTGTCTCATCTGGGGTGTTGTGTGTGTGTGTGTGTGTGTGTGTGTGTGTGTGTGAGAGAGAGAGAGAGAGAGAGAGAAACAGAGAGAGACAGAGACAGAGAGAGACAGAGAGACAGAGACAGAGAGGCAGAGAGACACAGAAGAGACACAGACTCACTGTGTAATGTAAGCTGGCCTTGAAGTTACTATGAAGCCAAGGTTGTCCTCCAACTTGCTTATTCTTTCCAGGTATTCATGAGGACACTAAGCCTCCATGCCCAGCTTCCCAGAGGTTTTCTTGGCAGGTCTGGGAAGACTATCCACCTCCCAGCATCCATGGCTGTAGCTGGTACAGCTTGCTTCATTTACTCTCCAGAAAGCAGCCCACATCTCTCTTCTTGATTATCTTACTAAAAACGAACCAGAGAGCCTGTCAGAGCTAGGGTTCATTAATTGGAAATGCATGGGCCGGCACCAAAAATAGATGTTGAACTAACCAAATTTAGACTATCCTGTATTTTTATGGAAAGGGAATAGGTCATCAAGTCAATTGAGAAATAGCAGCTGCTTCAAATTATGCAATACATTGAATAAATCAAAAACTATTGGCTTCCACAAAGTTGCACAGTGTGCAGCAGCATCCTTAGTTGTCCAATTCTCTGTTGCAGCAGGTCTTGCCTGCCATCGTTTTGTGTGCAGGTTTAATGTTCTGTGGCCAAATTACTTGCAAAGTAGTTTTCAAACTCCGCTTGCACCACTGGTTTTTAGGTGACGCATGGAAAAGGGGTTTTGCATCCTTTCATTTCTGTTATTTGTGGGGGTCTCACTATGTATCCCATGCCGACCTCAGTGGCTAGCATTACAGGTGTGTGCTACTATACAGGCCTAAATTTTAGTCATTGTATAATTTCGCCTTTAATGGTTTTTAAAAAGATTTGTGAGATCAGGGGCCTAGGAACTAATGAGTATTGTTGTTTTGCTCCCAGTTAAGCAGATAAAAGTCAGTTTAAAACTGACTTAAAGAAAATTATTAAATGAGTGATATAGTTTAGCTAGAATAGGGTTAGAGCCTAAATGGCAATCCTGTCTTGTGAATGAAGAGTTAATCCCATGGATTGAAACTTTAGGATGAAGTCTAAGCTGGGGGTCATGGAAGGTGTAATTATTACGGATTGTGTATAACTGAAAAGAAAGCATCATTTTGTTGTTAAAATCCCACCTAATTCCACTTGAAGAGTTCTCAGGACTCCAGCATCTTTCTATTCCCCACAAAAGAGGCGGTATTCATGAAGTCATTTTGTGCGGATATATTTCCTCGAGGCCTTTCCTAATCAGAGGTGTGAACATCCGGGACTTCACTTAAGCCATTGTATGGCAGCACCAAGCCACGCCACATTCCTGAAGCATGAACGCTATGCTTGGCTCATTCGCTAGTCCAGGTCCACACATGCACTGATTTCATCCCTTTCTTCCTTTCTTTCTTTCTTTCTTTCTTTCTTTCCTTTTCCTGGAACATCAAAGGTCATGGTTCACCTTGCCATTTCACCCCTTTGAACCCATCACTTCTCATTCACCCTTAAAGGAGTAGCAAGAACTGCCGAACACAGCTGTACACAGCAGAAAGCCAAAGCACACGCACAGTGGAAATTTTCTCCGTGAACCTGAACGCTGCTGTGTGTTCCTCAGGAGGCTGTCCACTACATGATCAGAGTCAGATACTTCATTTAAGATGAACGTGTAGGACTGTGTTTTGTGCTGACCTCCAAGGACAGATGTTGATTACAACTTTCTGGAGATGGTTGGCACCATGTGGTTGTGAGTGAAGGAACATTCTAGATGCATCTCCAAAAGTAGATAGCGTTTTTGCTTTCCTTTAAAAGTGAATCTAAAAATATATTTGATAGCAGCTGTTTAAAGGCAGAAGAAGAAGGAGAAAGGACCCTCCCTGCTGCAGACTAATGTACCCAGCCCGATATCTACAGGGTCAGACCTCATCACTCCAGAAATCTGTGGCAGATTTCTCTGTGTATATTTAGACCAAGGGGCCTATTAGCTTGTGATCTAAGAGAACCTCTGTATTCTCATAAAAATGAGAAATGTGGCCGTATTGGCATCCAAGGCTGTAATTATGTTAATGTAGCCATTTTAAGACTGAAATATGTTGTTCTAAAATGTTTCTGTATTTTTATTATTTATAGCAATATCTGAAGAAACTTAGGAAAATGCTAGTAAATTTCTATTCTGTTTCACCTTGAGATTAGGGCATAAAAATAAGTCAAAGGTGGAACTTTGAGTCACAATTTTTGTTGAATGATATGCACTTGCCAGGTGGCGGTAGCACACGCCTTTAATCCCAGTACAGGAGGCAGAGGCAGGCAGAACTCTGTGAGTTTGAGGCCAGCCTCGTCTACAGAGCTAGTTCCAGGACAGTCAGGGATACCCAGAAAAACCTGTCTCAAAAGGAATGTCCAATTTTGGGCAAGAGTAAAATATAATTTTTTTCCCCGAGTACTGTCTTAAGGTACCCAGATGTTTGTTTCCATCTTACTCCATGACTGGCTGTGTAGCTTGGCGGATGTCCCCTCTTTTTCTTGTTCCTTGATCTCCTCCCAGTTTCTCCTAGTTATTTCTCTCTGCCTGGCAGCCCCGCCCTTTTTCCTGCCTTGCTATTGGCTGGTCAGCTCTTTATTAGACTAATCAGTGTTTTAGTCAGGTAAAGTAACACAGCTTTACAGAGTTAAACAAATGTAACATTAAAGAATGTAACACATCTTTGCATCATTAAACAAATGTTCCACAGCATAAACAAACGTAACACACCTTAGAATAATGTTCTACAACAGTTGCTTCTTTTCTTTCTACCTCATGGATCCCCAGGATTGAACTCCCGTTATCAGGCCTGTCTGTCGGCACCTTTATTTACCTCATAAGTCATCTTACTGGCATCAGCAAGAATATTTTCATATATCTTCTTAAATGTAAGTCCATGCCTTAAACTCGGACTTTTCTCCTCAAGGATACAGTCTTTGAGATATATTACAACAAGGTATACATTACCTACATTCCGAATTGCCATTCATTCATGAGTTCTTCCGTCTTACCAACAGAAGGTATTATTTTCTTCATCCTCCTGTGAATATATTCATGTGAATATTATCCGTTTTATACACTTTGTTTTGCCTCACAACTCAGTGAGGAGCCCATGAATATTTGTTGGTGATATTAAAAATAACGCAAGTTTTTCATGCATTTCTACATCTCAGCTAATGTAGCAATGATTTAAGTCATTTACTATTCATGGCCTGAGAAGGGCAAGCACAGGAGGCATTTCTGGAACAATACAGCTACACAGTTAGAAGCTCAGTGAAACTCACGGCTGGGGCCCATGATGGAGACGAGATTCCTAGGAGAAATCAAGCCTGTTTAGCCATAACTCAGTGTGGTTCTCCCATACTGCTCTTCCTTCCTTTAGCACCGTGATGGGGAGGGGCAACACTTGATGAGGCTGATTAAATTCTTTCAAACTTTGGAAGGGGTAGGGGCTAATTATATATGTCGATAGACCAGAGGACAGGCCATCTATTTGTTGACCTCTGTCTTTCTATGCTTCCTGGGAGAAATTTTACCCCATGGTGTTTTTCAGAAAAGGGAAGAAATTTAAGTGAACACACACACATACTAAAAAGGAGGAAAGGCTGAATGTTGCATTGAGCAGTGGGAGAAAGAAAGTAAGTTGTTCAAGCTGGAGCTTATCTTTAAAGTGAATGCAAAACTCTCGGTGCAGTTTCGGGTCTTTGAAAATGATCCATAGAACCTATCTTCCTGTGCCATGTGGGACAAGGATTCTCTTTTCAGGGGACAGCACTAGCAAGAACAACTAGATTGTATTGCCCTCCTTCCATGATGTACGCATTTTGCAATTTGTCACAGGGGACATGATGTCTCTCCAGGAAGTCTCTGAGCTGCTAACTAATCATTTGGTTTCTTAGGACTACTTGGTTTTCGGATTCAGGGCTTCACCTGAGAGTGGGGATGCCCATGATTCTGGGTGTATGTTCTTGGAACTTGGAGAAGCAGGTCTGGTGTCTGAGGCAAAGACATTTTGTATCAGGATCAGCCTGGTGGCGAAGGGATGGTGATGGTTGCTTCAGTTCTTCCATGCGCTGCTGGAGCAGGGCAGGGCAAGGCATGGGCAGAGATGCTGCCAAGCTTAGCCACAGGGCATGTATGACTTCCAAACTGGTTGTCTTTGAGGCTGTTATTTATCCAAATAAGGCAAGGCAGTGGCTCTGCTGACCGGCTCAGATTTCCAAGCCACGCTCACCGGCTGTCCCACTTGATATTTGAACTGCAAACACAAAGGTATTCCTTCGGAATGGGGCGCTTTTGTGGAGTTCACGGGGATCCCGGAGTCACTGTCTCGAAGACTTTCTCCTGCAGTTTTGGAGAATGTGGATATGTTTGGTTTGTTTGACCCTCCTCTTCTGAAACAAGCAGAAGAGATGCCTTTGTTCAGATATCTCTGCACTTGATTTTGTATCAAAATAATCCTCAACCTGAGACCCTCCCAAGGTCAGACCCAAACACTGGTCTCTAGAATCTGAATTGTAACTCAACCTCAGACTCTCCCAAGGTCAGACCCAAACACTGGTCTCTAGAATCTGAACTGTAACTCAACCTCAGACTCTCCCAAGGTCAGACCCAAACACTGGTCTCTAGATACCAACTGTAAGATTGCTCCGGCATCTTGTAGATTCTGGGCCTGGATTTTGTCTTGGATGAGACTCTTGAAGTTCTGGGTCAGTTTGTCCATCTGGAAAATGGAGGTGAGAGTTACATGATAGGAATATTTAGGGAGCCAGTGGCTAAGTCTAGAAAGCAATTGCTAAATAGGAAATCTCTAAAACCATTGCTTTCCTTTCCTATATCCAACTTTTCCTGGCAAATTTAGTTGAACAGATTTAAGTATTCACTGCTGGAGAAATCATAGGCAATCGTGATTTTTATTGCCACCCAACAGCTTAATATCAGAAGGCTCTCGTCCTTCCGGTCCTGGGAGTGTTGTCTAGTGCACTCATTTCAATGGTTCTTTCTGGATCTATTTTGAATATATATGTGCATGCTTAACTTTCTCTTCCAAACTGTGCCTTCCTCAAAGGTCGGGGATTGTGTGGTTATTTATTTATTTGTTTGTTTATTTATTTTGAGGCAGGGCCTCACTATATGACTCTGTCTCTGTCTATCCTGGAGCTCACTCAGTATGCAGGCCAGGCTCTCCTTGAACTCAGAGATGTGCCTGACTCTGCTCCTGAGTACCGGGATCAAAGACTGATGCCACAATGCCCGGTAAGGACTGTGTCTCACCAGATCCCTTCTTCCTCATCAGTTGTAGCCCCAGATTTAGCACAGACAGTAGCTACTCAGTTAGCACTCTATGAATTCGCAGCATCAGATTGTTGGAGTGGGTATTACAGGAAGTTAAAGGTTAAGACGCTCATGTTAATTCTTGAACTTGAAGGCAGTTTCAGTGATTCATTCCAGACTGGTGTTGGAATATCCATCATTCTACATGGATATTTTTATTTTTAAAAGTTATTATTATTGTTGTTGTTGGTGGTGGTGGTGTATTGTGCATGTGAGTGGGGTCCACCTGCATATACATTCACATGTCATGGCCCATGGCTGGCAATGGGAGGATAACTTCTGAGAGTTGGTTCTCTCCTTTATTACTTAACCAATTAAAGCAACAGATAAGATACAAGACTCACCTCCATCATTCTCCTTCTACCGTGAGTTCTGGGAACTGAACTCAGGTTATCAGGCTTATGGGCCACGTGTTTCTACCTACTGAGACATCTTGCCAGTCTGTCTGCACTGATTTTTGAGAGACACCCTTGGAGGTCATTCAGGAATAATAATCTGTTCCAAATACTCGCAGGTGTTTTTGTATTCTTTGTCTCAGGCTCCAGCTAAAGCCCAGGAACACAGATTGGGTTTCAAGGGTGTCTTCGTTACAAATACAAAGTTGGGGTGTCTTTGAAAGGACTGAGCAGGTGCCACTTTTTCCCTGTACCACAGCATCTATTGGCAGCCTTACCCGTAAGCATCCTCCTTCCTTGGATGCCCATGGAAGTGACTGACACTGGAAGCTACTTTTAAGGGCAGAGCAGAAGACCCTTTTGAATCAAAGGTAGATTGCCACAAGGCTCTTTTGCTCTGAAACTCCACTGTTGTTTGACATTTATTGGCCGAGAGTTTGGGTTTGTAAATTATGTCCTCCAGAGTTATCCCCTGGGACTTGTTTGTGTTATAGTCTTTTCTTCTCTTGACACATTATCTGTGGATAAAAATGATGGCTCAGCAGAGCACCTCTCACCAGCCGCAGCAGACTGTTTACAATAGGCTCTGCAGTGCAGCTCACACTGTGTTGTGCTTGTTCTGCTAAGCAGTAACAGAACCTTCATGCCTCTCCCAAGGGTAAGAGGTGAGGATGCTAAGTGACCATTTGCTTTCCAAGTTCTGTCATTCATTCAGGTATCCACCATCGTTTTTCTCTACTGAGCCCTGGAACTCTGTGTCACTAATCTACAGTTGTCGTGGTTACAATTCTATATAAATCGTTATGAACTCATTTGGTAAGTTTAGACTTGCTATGTCATCAAGCCAAAATAAGCAGACGTCTTAATTCTCACATTGTTGCAATCATCCTAAAGCTATTTGCTATGGTATCTAAGTTTCTTCAGTCATTGCACAGTCAGTTTCTGTATGGAAAGAAAGGCTGGACACAGGGTCAAGAGAAGGGACCTGTGCCTGGGTCACTGGTTAATGCGTTCCTGAGAGATATGCAGGAGTTAACTTTGAGAGCTATGGGCCCCAGGAGCATAACTGGAGTAGATTATGACACCACTATCATAATGCTCAGAGAGAGATTTTAATCAAATACATCAGACATTTTAGTGCATAAATAATTGATATCTCTGTGTGTGTGTGTATATATATATCATATATAATATTTGTATTTAATTTCCCATCCCATGATTTCAGCTCCCCAAGATCAATCTTGATTTATCTAAAACTAATCAATAGATATTCAAGAATAACCAGTTTATAAGTTCTAAGTAGCTTTTATTACAATTTTTAAAATTTTATTGTTATAATTATCCCAAATGCATTATTGCTATTGATCTCTTTGGGATATGCATAGAAGGAAATGTATATATATATATATAATATTCTGTGCTATCTGCAGTTTCAGGCATCTAGTTATGTGTTGGAACTTATCTCCTACAGATGAATATGACTAAGGCTACTACATGTATGTACTTGCTGCATGATGCATGATGCTGAGCGAGGTTCTTAACTTCCTACATCTCATGCACTAGCCATTCAGGACAGTAGTACCTGCCCTATGTACCTCACTGACTTCTGTGGTCCATAAAATAAAATCATAACTGAAAGCACTTTGTGTGGTACAAAACTATGAAGCGATTATCATATGTATTTGCTCGAGGGTACATTTAAAATTCCTTTCACAGAAAGAAACATTGTAAGTTGATAATGCGATATATTACACATTTAAGGTACATGTTAATAATTAAGTAGGCATTTCAATAGCTGTTACTCAAAGGGAACCGTGTAAGCCACTGAGTTGAGCACCTAGATAATATGCCAACAGCAAATCTAGAAGTCCTGAAAGGGATCCGAGCACAAAAGACCTTTGTCCCTGCTGAAGCATGGGTGGATGCGAAGAGCAGACAAGGAGCTATTTGTTCCGTTTGTTGGAAATCTTTTTAAGAAGATATGATTTTACTAACTGTGATCACACAACAGAAGGAGTTGTCCTTGGCCCATGACAGAGGGAGTAGCCAGCCCTGTGGAAGACAAGTATCCATGGGAGAGGGGAGTTTTTCTTTTATCTACCCTGCAGCTCTGCCCTATCACTGGTTGTGACTTGGAAGTTAGATAATGTACTTAATATTTTTCTTTATTCTGCCCCAGTCCAAGCATCTTTAGTCACTGTTGGGCACAGGGCTGGTCCACCAGATCAAGTGGTGTAGGGCCCAACTAGATTCTCCATGTCAAACAATTTCTGGGAATAACACTCACGTTAAATATAGCCATAAGCTAACTGCTGACTGGATCGTCTCTTTACTGAGAATCCAATAATTTTGGCAACAATCTGTCTCATGTCTGGGAGATGGTCCATTTATGAGCAAATGAAATATTAATTGATTAATAAGACCTCACAAATGACCATCCTTACAATTTTAACTTTATAAACAAGATGAGTTTGAAATATTTCCAGCATGATAATTATTTCCTTTTATGATGCCATGTGTATGTCTATAGGCACATTGGAGTTTCTTTTTACGTATGTATTTCTAAAGTTGATAATGAATGAGAAAGAAGAATTAGGAACAAATTTTACGATGCTATTCGTCTTCCCAGAGAATAAGCATTGTGTCCTACTGAGCTAACCCTGCCTATCTACAGGCAAGGCCTTTCTCAGTGCTAACCTGAAAGAGATGAACTGCTTCCACTTCACTTGCAGCCTTAGTCCAACAAGAGAAGATGGGAAATGAGTGGCAGTCTCACAAAGGCTGCTTACGGAAAGGTACGCAAGACTGAGAGCAACCTGGTGGCCAAGCTAGAGTTTGAGATACCAGGAACTGGCAGCTCTTGGACTAGTGGGAAAGGGCTAAGGGGTCTTCTGTAGAGTGTGAGCTGCTCCGTGGGTCTATGTTCAACACTGGGACATTTTTTCAGAAATGGATGCTTCATTAGCCACTTCTTTCCAAGCCTTGGACAGCAAAGCATTTCTCTTCTCTGGGATCCAGATCCCTGCTTACTGTAGAGCATTTAGTTCATCCGTATTCACCACAGGATCGGGCTGCCTTTCAAACCCCTGACAGTGAATTACTACCCATGTAAGGATGAAGCCAGGGCACTGTGCAGAGTGCCCTGGAGCACTTCGAAAGTGAAAGGATATGGTTCTGAAGCAGCGGGAAGGAAGAGATGGGAGAGGTAGGCCAGACTGCCTCCCATGGTACCACGGACTCACATGGTAGCAGGGTCAACAGAAGCCACCACTCTTTAAGGTGGCTGTCATGAAAGAATATGTTGATTATGGCATGATTCACTCAGCCAAAGAGCACTGAGGGTCTGTCGCTTCTGGTTTGGGGTGGGAAGGGCATGGCCCCATCATTCCAAGTATAACCCTTTAAAACAAGTGGTCCTGCACAGGAAGATACCAGGGAAATCATTCAAAGAGCCATGTTGCACCCTATGCCATTAAACAAAGACATTGGGGGTGTAGTAGGCCTGGATGTGGCTTCCACAGACAATGAAGGTCAGCCTCTATGTTCCCCTTCCTGGAAAGCCCTTCTGTGACCCAACAAAACCCACCAAATGTATGCCAGATGCCTGGGAGCCGAGAGCTGGTGCTTCCCGTAGCCCGGTGAGAAATAACAAATCCTTGCTGATTAGATTAAAAAATCAAAATAAAGGTTTTCAGATCCCTTCTCCACTTTTCCAACCTCTTAGGTGGCATCTGTTACAACCACTTCATCAAAATATTGTTTCTAATGGGCCATCTTAGGAGGGTGGTGGTGTCGTGGGCACCAACGTCCCCTCCCTTAATAACCGCGAGCGATTTGGTGGTAGGAAACGGTTCCTTTGGTGAGTTCGCAGTGCTGACTGCATTTGAACTTCAGCGACGTCACAAAATTCTTTTGGTCACAAAAACAACCTCTGATAGCCTAAAAATGTTTTTAAAAATGCTCCAGCAGCCACGAGTGTGGTAGTGAGGTGTGGCTTAAAGCCAGCCCAAGGTCTGAGGTTCCGTGTTGCAGGCTTCCCAGCTGGGTGTTGTACTGTCCCTGAGGGCTCAGAGAACAGGGGAGTGGCTAAACAGAGTGCTTCTGGGAGCCAAGGGACGCCTTGGCTTCTACCTCACTGACCTTTTGTTAGCCAAGTGCTGACACCTGTCCTCTAGCGAGCTACTTCTGGTAGACAACGCGAGCCCCTTCTTGTCCCCGTCTCCCTGGAAGAGCAGGCTGTACAGCGCCTTCCCCAGAGGACGCCTCTGGAGAACCCCTGGCTCTCTCTTCCTTGTTGCCTAGGGTGGGGCTGCCAGGAGCTGCTTGCCTTTCTCAGAGCGCCTCTTTCTGCAGCTGTGGCTTGCCCTCCCTTTCCCCTCGTCTCAACTGGGTTTTCTAGCCCCATAGCCATTGCAGAGGACTGAGAGCTCAGCCTGGTTAAACCGGCTGGTTAATTAGTAGACAGCCTCTTTCCCTCCCTCTTGTCTTCCCTCAGGTACCACAAACCTAGGGAAGAAATAGGTTGCCTTTACTTGCCAGTAACCAGACTTCAAAAGTCTAGCAGGAGAAGGAAGTCTTGGTGCTGAGCCAGATTTTTTTTCCAGCACCCATAACAGGAAGCTGCAGTGAGAATTGGTCCTGAGGGATAATTAGCACACCCGCTTCTCTGTTGGTTTTGCTTCTTGGTTGCTGGCTCTTGGTCGGCTTTAAGGATCATCTTTGCTTTCTGTAGATTCTGTTGGGTAATATAGCTTCTCTTGTTAACCCGTTTACCCCGGGCTCTCAGCGTTGAGCCTTCCTTGCTATGGGTTTCCCTGTAAGCAATTGTTGAAGGATTGAGTCACCCACGCAGTAGCCTGTGGTTGGATGCGAGCTGAGGTTATTCAGTGACTAATTTCCAAGGGGAGGAGAAATTGGCTTATCGTGGGGCGAGCTACTTTTTATCCATGCCTGTGGCAGCTTCGCTCTGAAAACCGGGCAAAACAAACCGGTCTTCGTTGGGGAGCATTTTAGTATTTGAGCGCCCTTGTGGTGATTTGGACACTGAAGAGAAGTTGTCTGGATCACCCAAGCGAGGGCCTGAGGACTCGGATGAGGATCTCAAACAAAGGAGCACCGTAACCCGGCACAGAGCCAATGGGCCTTTTCACGGCATCAGTTACACAGGTGGTTCCGTCAGACAAACAGTAAGTGGCTTTTGTTCTTTGAGGGTGAAAACATTTCTAAGGGTGCCTCTCTGTTTTCCCCCGACACTTTATTATGTGGTCTGATGGAGGAGGCCACGTACAGATTCTAGACTTGGAAGGGTGGGGCTTGAAACAGAGTAAGCAGAGCATATTATGCCCTCCCCACAAAGCGTATCTGTATGTGCTGTAAATGCTTCGGAAAGAGACATGATTCTGGGAACATTGCCGCAGAAGATGGTAAGTGAGACGTTGTTTGCACGTGCTAGATTTTCTTTTCCAGAAACCATTTAAAAATGTTCCTTCTTGTCTTACTTTCGACAAACTCCCAACTGAGTGATTCTTGCCTTGTCTTAGAACGCTTGGGGGAAATGAAAGGCAGCTATATGTACAGCTGCCTAACTCAAACATAATTTGAACTGGCCCCTAGTGTTCCCTGGTTGATGGAAGAGTGGGTGGGTTAGTGAACTGGGTGTTGTGAGTGGAAATAGCGGCATGCTACTCAGGGCCACCTTGGTGATGAGACCGTGTAAAACACCTCCTTGTTTACCCGTGTCAGAAAGACTCCAAAAACCACACAGTAGGGGTTTGGGTAGCAGTGAGGAGAGGAAAAGAAAGGCAATACCATACCGTGCAAAGGACAGAGAAAGAATAGCCTGGTTCATACATTGCTGAATGCTTGAACATTTTTCTCCTGGAGCCTATGCAGCCAAATACTTGACTTGAATTCTGGGAAGGAAGTAGAAAGATGTATGTAGGCCCTCTTTTTATTTCTGTAAAACAAAACTCTGCAGTTTATATACAGACTTCAACATGAAATTCCCTGTAGAGAAAGCATCAATGATGGGCACAACTACTCTTAACTTGCCAAGAGGAGTGAGGTGCAGCAGAGCCAGAGATGGGTGGGAGACAGCTGCAGTCCTGCATACATGTGCCTTGCTTATCTCACTGTGCCAAGTCAGCTAATCGTCTCCTAGACCCGACCATGGGTGTTAGTATAAGAGAAGCTCATTCATAGTTAATGTCGGGTTTTTGTCAGCAAGGTACTTTAAAAAC
Source organism: Microtus oregoni (assembly GCF_018167655.1). Taxonomy (NCBI): domain Eukaryota; kingdom Metazoa; phylum Chordata; class Mammalia; order Rodentia; family Cricetidae; genus Microtus; species Microtus oregoni. Next base: position 1,870,205 of record NW_024543977.1, read on the forward strand.
CATAGCAAAGTAAAGGGGTAGACACCTGAAACAAGGACATTACAGTCATAAGGACACGAGCTTGAGCACCAAAGGTTGCTGTAAATGACAAACTATAAAACTTACCTGCCCCACAGCCAGTCAGACAAATATCTTGTGAAGTCAATAAAATCTAGGTTTTCAAAATCAGCATGAAGTTCCTTCCTCATCTCCCAGTCCTTCTACCAGGTCCTGGGTGAGGTGCTGTCAGCTGGACGCAGGCGTTGACTGTATGGACTGAAGTCATCTCATGTTAAGAGTTTCTTTTCTTGCATCTGAAAGCCATATTTTCCCAAAGTTTAATGGGATTATCATGTCATCCTCTTCTGGGGCTCTATTTAGAGCAGGGGTTGAAATAAATGATCAGGGTGCTTTCTAAAGTTCAGTCTGGCAAAGCGACATGAACATTTTGCCAGAGGCTTTGGCTATGCCACTAATGTTGATGGAGACATTCACCTCAGATTAGCTGTTCTGTTAACATTGAATGCCCAGTGGCTAACTCAGTGGTTCATTCTGTGATCCCATTGGACCATGGTAAGATTATTTTGAAATGGGAAGGTCAGGGATGATACCCACATGGTCAGCAAGAATAAGATGCTCATGGCTATAACCAGGATTTATCCTCATTCATGAAGGTTCTGGGCTGATTGGTCCCGGACCAAGACAGAGGTAGGCTATTCGGTGTTTTAACTGACACCCACATTCCTCACATGAATGCACAGTAGAGTGTGTCAGAACTATTCTTAATTCATTTATTCTTTCAGGATTTATCTATTTTTGTTACTTGAAACTAAAGAATTTTTTTCTAATGAATCTTTTGGTATTTCATTATAAAAGATACTCATAACTCTTAACTATGTCTTTTCATATCATGAAATATTTTTAAATTCCTATTCAAACACCTCTGCTGTTTTAAAAGATATGTCTATATTTTTATTAATTAAAGTTAATTTTACATTTTTTCATTAATATTACTTATTTTTCTTAGCATTTCTCTACTGTTTAGAATCTTATTCTCTCTTTTTACTCTCTAAACAGAAAGACAGATATTTCTACTGTGCCCAGCTAGGCTGGAATCCCCAAAGACTAAATGCTATCTAGAGATAAGAAAGAAAGGAAAGCAGAGATGGTTAAAGCAGTTGCTGATCCCAAGTGGCTTCTAGACATTTTTCATCTTGTTTACCTTTGTAATTCTCAACAATAATGGCAACAGAACTTTCTATGTGTTAATTTGTCTTGGGAATGTGTGATGCTCTTCACACAATGAGCTGCTTGAATCAATGCCGTGTGATGAGTTTATCTTGACTTTTTGGGGGGAGTGGCTATTGTACTGTGTGTTATGACTGTTGGCGGCATTTCGTCAGATGCTCACTGCCAGCTGAACCAGACCCTTCCAGGTTTTATGATCTCTAAAGCCATGCACTGAGCCTACCTTTGTTTTTATTGAGCCCTGAATTGTACAAGACAGTGGGAAAGGAATTTGTAAGGGTTTGTGATGGTTTTCAAACCTTCCATTCCATGGTTGTTCCAACCATTCTGGAGAACTAATCAGGTATATTACCCCACAACGACTTTGGGTGGGTCCCTTCCGGTCTACTGAACTGCACACCTGAGTCATACATGTGCCTGGTGAGTAGAGAATGGTCATATGCACAGGAATATTAGGATACCTGGAATCCAGGACTAAGTATGGAACATAAAAGTAAGGACACAAAAGGGAGTTTCAAGATAGCACAGTCAGCAATGGAGAAGGGGAAGCGACTACCCTGGGAAGGCATGAACTCCGTGTGTGTTGGAGAGGAAAGAGGGTAGTGAGATAAACTACGACTGTAAGTTAGGCGCCTGCTCCCTCTCGGTCTCCAGCATCACTCAAGTCCATAGGGAATCAAGGCCAGTTCAGGAAACACCCTCCACCGGTTCCATTTGGTTGTTAACTCTTTGTAACTATGTTTCAGTTTAGTTTTAATTGTTCACATTTTATGTAAAATCCATTATAATATTATAATAGGATCCCTGATCCTATTAAGGATTCTGCATCGTTGGATGCCAGGCACAAGATAAGAAGCTGTGGAAGAGTGAATGACTCTTGCTCTGGATTCTCATGGAGGGAAAGCTGGTTCCTTCTCAGTGGTGGGAACTAGAAAGTGTTTGGAGTTATACCCCGATGCCTGACTCTTAGGAGTGTCTTGGTAAAAGTTGTTCAGTAGACAAATTTATGAGGTAATGCATCCGTTTCTTTTATTCAAGGCATGGACTCTGCTTTTTATTCAAACTACTCTCACCCACCATGAGTCCTCTGGGTGCACATTCTGGTTCTTCTCTGTCTGAGCCACCTGCTCTTTCCCATGACCCTATCACAGCTACCCTCCAACCATTGGCACCCTTCTGTCATCTCTCGGAAGTCAGGATAAGGGACTATGGTTTCCGTTTCCTCTCCCTCAGGGGACAATGGAAAATCCCAGTGGGTATTTTCCTCCTGGGCCTTGACCAGAGCACCAGTGTACCAGATAATCATGTCCTGGATTTATTTGTTGTTTGGATTCTGTCCTTGATAACACAATAATGTGGTTGCAAATTTATCCCCCCCCCCATTTCATCATTAGCTTTATTCTCTTGTCACTGCTTCTCTTTGAAGATGCTTTTGTCAAAGAGCCATAGGCATCTTTATCTCTCCTGGACCATGCAATGCCACAGCCTGTATATCTAAGCTACCTGGCCCTAAGCTCCAGCTTATAGTAACCTGCTACCCCAGTCCCATTGCCACTTGAGTGATGTGACATCACCCATCACCACCATGTGGCCCCACAGGCTGTGTCATTAAGACTTTCCATGGTGCCTCCACCATGCTTCGGGTTCTTTCTCTTCTATCACCTTACTGTTACCTCCTTACTTCCCCTTGCCTGTTATGCTGCCTTCACATAGGCCCCAAGTCAAGAACTGATGAGTGACTTCAACCTCCTTCCACACTTCTCCCAGGGATGCGTTTTGTCTTTCTAGCCATGGTCTTACCTATCATTAGCCTGAAGAAGTACTTATTAGTTATTTTCCAGCGCTAACTGTAGGAAAACGTGCGCAACACAGGTCTTGGAAAATACATTTTTAGACCTATGTATACATTAGCTTTACATTTATTATGTGGCTGTAAGAAGCTATGGCCTCAATATTCAGACCATGGCACTGTGTTGTTGTCACTGGGTAGATGTTTTTTGAGGTTGCTACCACAAATTATTAGAGACTTGGAGTTGTGGGGTGGGGCGCCTTTGCCTAAGCTATGAGGCTTTGGGTTTGAACCTCAACATTACAAAACAAAATATTTTAGGCTTTAAATGAAATGAATTTATTCTTGTATAGAGGTTGGGTTGGATCTCTAAAATAAGTTTCATGAGCGTTTATCAACCTGTAGGCAGTACCAGACTGGTTGGTGGGCTGAGGGAGAATCCATTTCCTTGTCTTGTGCCATTGCAGTCCTTGGCTTTTGGCTCTCGCTCACCTCCAAAGTAGACAGCTTATCCTTTGTGATTGCAATGAGTCAACCTGGAGAGTGTCTGCCACCTCAGGACCCATGACTTTGTTGCCAGTAAGAAGACAAATGCTCAGGTTCCATCCATCTGGTGTGAGTGTCTGGTAAGAAGGAAAGAAACATGGCCAGGTTTCCCTATTAAGGAATTCACCTTGTCACATTGGGGCTCCTCCCACACCATGGTTATCTACGTATGTTTTCTGATTCCTTGTTTTATTTCCAGATGCAGAGAGAAATTGTTTATGCAAGAGGAGATGGCCTTGTAGCCCCCAGACCAGGATCCACAGCTCACCCACCCCATGCAATTCCAAACTCCCCACCATCCACTCCAGTGCCCCATTCTTTGCCTCCCTCGCCATCAAGAATTCCTTACGGGGGCAGCCGTCCCATGGCTATTCCTGGCAACGCCACCATCCCCAGGGACAGACTCTCCAGCCTGCCAGTCTCTAGATCCATCTCCCCAAGCCCCAGCGCCATTTTGGAAAGAAGAGATGTGAAGCCCGACGAGGATATGAGCAACAAAAACCTGGTTATGTTCAGAAATGAGGGCTTCTATGCCGACCCTTATGTCTACCACGAGGGACGCATGAGCATAGCCTCGTCCCACGGTGGCCACCCTTTGGATGTTCCAGATCATGTCATCGCGTATCACCGCACTGCGATCCGGTCAGCAAGTGCTTACTGTAACCCTTCCTTGCAAGCAGAAATGCATATGGAGCAGTCATTATACAGACAGAAGTCAAGGAAATACCCTGACAGCCATTTGCCTACCTTGGGCTCCAAAACGCCCCCGGCCTCTCCGCACCGGGTGGGTGACCTGAGAATGATAGACATGCATCCGCATCTTAACGCACACGGGCCCCCTCACACCCTGCAGCCCGACCGGGCCTCACCTAGTCGTCAGTCCTTCAAAAAGGAGCCCGGCACCCTGGTGTATATCGAAAAGCCACGAAACGCTCCAGGATTATCCGGCCTTGTAGACCTGGGGCCTCCTCTAGTTGAGAAGCAAGTTTTTGCTTACAGCACTGCTACAATCCCCAAAGACAGAGAAACCAGGTAAGGCATGGGGTGGCCGAGGGTGGTCTGTGCCTGTGTGTTGCTAAAACTATTTTCTAGATACAAGCAGGGAACAAAATTCTGAGAATCAAAGGAGGTGACCCTTCTCTGCAGGGTTTCCAAATGAGAGGGGTCAGGTCAATGAGGTCCACCCGTGACCATGAGAAAGGAGACCGATCACAGGCACCACTCAGCTTCTTGTCCCTCGACTGTGGTCCTCACAGCATTGCCATTAAACAAAGGTAATCTGGAACAACTGGGAAAAAAATGGTGACTAACAGAAACCATGCAGATGATAGATGGAGGGATCATAATAATAATTGTCTGTCATAGAAAATGAAGAGAAGCTTAACTGTTGGTCACAGACATTTGTGTTACATCTATAGAATGTAATGTCGTTTTCTCATCTTGCTTTGGAAAATGGAAAGAACAAGTCTGCATGAACATGAAATGTTTGGATTTAATACTCATCTGGGAGTGGAGCTAGAATGGGTAGTTTTCTAGTGAATTAAACACTGAGTGTTCATAGTTTACATATATACACATATGCATATTTATATCTTGAATGTATCTTGAAAATCCTCCAAAATCTGCAAAATAACAACTGAAAACAAAATTTCATAGAAGAAAGTTCGCTAGTATGAATGAACTGAACTGAATAAAAATAATTATAATCATAAATTTGGCAAATAAATTGAAGTAAAATGGGCAACTTACCTGTTTCATGTAGGTTCGGAAAGGATAAAATACAAGAATCAGATACAAAGTTGCTCAGGACCTGCTCAGAACTACTGCTTCTGACTAAAAATGGTTCCGTTGCACACTGTTATATAACCTTATAAAAAGTCCAGGCTTGTGAAAGGAATGTGAACTGTCTTCCTAACTTACTGTTTTCACACTCAAATCAGTCCCAGTCCTGCTGCCTCTAGCAGAACTTTACCATGTGAGGCTGTCCCTATTTGTTCAGGCATAAGGAATCTCACAGCACAAAAATTTCAGGGGAGTGGAAGAGGAATGAGCATGAACATTATGGGATCATTAATGCAAGAACAAAGTCCAACTCTCACCATTGGTAAAGTAGCAACTAGCTAACTGACTTGAGAATGTCGAGCTAAGAAAAAAGGCAAAGCTTGGAGTGAGTGCTGAGCTCTCAGCAGACATGGTGACAGGTGTCCCCTGAAATGGTCTGTGAGGTGCAGCTGGGAAATGGTGGGTCATGGGGAGGATGAGAATTAGAAGCACAGGGATTTAGTGAAGTAATTTATATTTTTTAAAAAGCCCCACTTCCAGGGTCTAAGACTGAGAACCAGAATTCACCCTCTCTTACCTTTTCCTTTCCACCATGCTACCACTACTCCATGGGTACCTTGAGGGGAGCAGAGGACGAGCATCACATGACATTGTTCCCATGCTAGGTTCTGGGGACAACCTCTGTATTAGCTATTTTTCTGTTGCTGTGATAAAATACCATGATGGAAAGCAAAGCAACTTATGAAAGAAAAAGCTTATTTTGGCTAATGGCTATCGAGTACCAGATGTCCCTAATGTTGGGTAGATGTGGTAGCAGGAGGCTTGTGCAGGAGACTGAGAGATCACATCTTAACCCCACACAGGAAGCAGTGTGATAACCAGAAGTGGGGCGAGTTTATAAACTCTCAAATTCCACCCCTCCACCACCCACACCCCGTTCCACTTCTTACAGGATCCTTAACATCCTCAGACAGTGCTGCCAGCTGCAGACCCATGTTCAAATAGATAGGGGCATTCTCTAAACCACCACATCTCCATTCCCAGCGCCTAGTGTGGTGTCATTGATGCAGATGCCACAGGTATCCAGCCCACAGAGCATCTTAGTCCCATTTGTCAAGAGATTCAGTAATAGGTAAATTAGGGCACTCTGTAATCCCAGCACTCAAGACATGGAGGCACGACAAAGAGGAAAACATTGTTGCAGTGTCAAAGTCAGCCTAGGAAACCTTGTATTAAAAAACATTGTCTCAGTGTCAAAGTCAGCCTAGGAAACCTTGTATTAAAAATCCAACCAAACAAACAACAATCAAAAGCACAGCCTTCAAGGATGTGCAGAGTGTTCCATGTGTGGGTTCCTCACCAGCATCTTAAAGGAGATTCATACTCCATTTGCCAGTGTTTTTGTTGGATTTTCACTCCCTTACATAGACAGATTTGCCAGCCTCAGTGACTTCATTTCTTCAAATCTCAAAAAAAAGTCTATAGATTTCTTCTTTACATGTTATAAAACATTTTTATAAAATTATGTTATATCTAGAATAGAAAATATTAGAAAAGTTAGTCAGAAAAAGTAAGTGCTCACCTAGAACATAGTGTCATCATCACCACTGTGTTCTGACAGATGACTGTGATGCTGTAATTTTACATTTTCACATCCCTCCCTTCGCCAAATGTGAAATAACAAAGGAAGAGTTTTACTTTGCATATCCCGTCTAGGTGAATCCTGATTGGTTAATTAACTGGTCTTCACAGATAATTATGCTGGGGTGTTTATGTGTTTGTGGACGGGTTAGTACTACACACACACATTTTCCCACAGATCTTACATTTTTCACATACAAACATAACACCTGTCAGATGTGTAAATACATACATGCACTCTTATGCACACTACAGACATATATACATATATAACAGAGATAAATATAAATTATACATATATAACAGAGATAGATATAAACACAGGAACCCCACAGGGGCGCCTGTTCACATATACCGCATAGAAATATACAGACACAGACACACAGAAAACACCACAGACGTATATGCTCTGAACACACATACAGACACACAGAAAACACCACAGACATACGTGCTCTGAACACACATACAGACACACAGAAAACACCACAGACATACGTGCTCTGAACACACATACAGACACAGACACCACAGATGTACATGCTCTGAACACACATACAGACAGACACACAGAAAACACCACAGACATACGTGCTCTGAACACACATACAGACACAGACACCACAGATGTACATGCTCTGAACACACATACAGACAGACACACAGAAAACACCACAGACAAATGTGCTCTGAACACATACATTCATACCTGCCCTAATTAGCTTTCTATTTCTGTGACAAACACCATGACCAAAAGCAACTTGGGAAGGAAAGGGTTCTTCATCTTACACTCCCAGGTCACAGCCCGTCACTGAGAGAAGTCAGAGCAGAAACTCAAGGCAGGCGAAACTACAGCAGAGGCCATGGAGGAATGCTGCTTCTGGCGCGCTCATTGCGCTTCCTTCTGCCACCCAGACAGCTAACTGTCCAGGGGTCTTACTGACCCCAGTGGGCTGAGTCTTCCCACATCAGCCACTAATCAAGAAAATGTCCCACAAGCTTGCATACAGGTCACTATAACGGAGACATTTTCTCTTACATTTTTGGTTGTGAGCCTAGCCTTTAATGGCTGAACTATCTCTCCAGCCCTGGAGACATTTTCTCAATCGAAGTCCTCTCTATCCAGATGACCCTAGCTCAGGTCAAGTTGAAAAACAACAGTGACAAGCCCAGAACTGATCAGCACACACAGGTAGTGTGCAGGCATGTACATCCACACTATACAAACACCACAAGGTGCGTGTGCGCGCGCGCACACACACACACACACACAGCACAGACCTCAGGCACATGCTCAGGTGCGTGTACACACACACACCACAGACCGCGGGCACATGCTCCATCTACGTTTGGAGTCTCCACTAATGAAAGGCAGCTTTCCAGTCCTCACTGATTGAGCCTGGACACAAAACAGCCATAGACAGTGATGACTCAGCTGAAATGCAGCCTGTCCTCATGTCCAGGGCCTTTGTAAGTGAGCACTGAAATAAGAGTCTTCCAGATAGCATGGGATAGAACTGTCAGAACAACTGCTCAGATATGCACTTGCTCCATCCCATTTCACAGATACAGAAACTGAGGAACAAGGGTGCTAAGTTGATTCTGTAAAATCACCCGTGCTATGCAATGGTTCCGTCTAGTAAAGGGGCTGTGCCTCTTGCCAGGCATGTCGACAAACATCTGTAACCCCAATACCTGAGAGTCTAAGACAAGAGGATTTGAGATCAAGACCGACCCCGTTTACATAGTGAGACCCTATCTTAAATAATGAGGATACAGCTCAGTAGAGCCCTCGCTTAGCATGTGCAAGGCTTTAGGTTCCATCCCCATCCTAAGAGGAAGAAAGACGAAGGAAGAAATCCTGTATTCATGAAGTGCATAGTCTACTATAGCAGCCATGGGTAAATAGCATCAAGTCACCCACCTTCCCACAGCGGAGGAGTAGACAGAAGTGAGTTCTGAATATTGCAACAAGAATGCTTCAAAAATCATTTTAGGACTGGATGCTAAGTAACTGCTCCCAAAGGACATTCACAATCATAAACATGGCAGAATTTGCATAATTATTCTGCTAAATATATGCATGCCATTTAAAGTATAACTGCCCTAGCTGGTATATTAGCTCAATTACATAGAAATGGGAAAAGGAGAGAACATTCTTGGTAGAATTTATTTAAAAAAAAAAAAAAGTGCATCTGAGTACTATGTCAAAGGGGAAAAAATGTTAAAGACAAACACCAGGAACAATAACCAAAGCACAAAATTACATGCTATCGGCTCACTGAGCTCATGACGTTATTTTAGAAATATTTGATCTGGATAATATTTTTAAAGCATGTGCAGCTCCCTTGAAGTCTGACATCATGAGCATGGGGTATAAAATACCAAGCCAATTTCTGTTGCCATTTCATAATATTAAGGGTAAATAAACGAGAGCGCTTTTTCTTTGAGAATCTCCAAGTGAGATTTTTACATCTAAGTGAGCTGACAAAACCTAGGGGCCAGAGCTGCAGGAAGCTGCGCTTTCTCCTGATGGCTGCAGGACTCCAGTATGGTTCCTAAGAGCACTTCAGTGTCATAGCCCAAATAGCTGCAGGACACTGGAAATCAGAGAGAAGAATCCTTTTTCTCACATGTCTGATGGAGAGGTCCCTCGGCAGCTTGTTTGAAGGAACATGAGCGTATACAGCTCTGTTGACAAGGAAATGAAGCGCCCAACACTGAGTCATTTAGCCTTAGGCTTACGGTCATGTGCCTCATTCTCCGGGAGGCAGCTTCTCTTTGCTTTTTGACAACACTTTGGTGAATATCTGCGAAAGGTCAGCATAAACGGTGTAATATATCTCATGGTGGTGCTCTCCTTCCACGGATCCCATGGGTGATGAGTTTTCTCCTAACACCCTTCCTGTGTCTGAGCTCCTAGGAGAAGGATCACCTTGCATATTTTGATGGCTGTGCCCAGACAACCCCTTCTGCTGGGATTCCAAAAAGGAAAAATGGGTTCGAGCCACTGTAAGAAACTTGTGAGGAGATTATGTGGGACAGACAGTTAGAGCGAGGGGCTCTGCCTGCCCTTGGTCATAAAATCACTCCATGAAACAGCGTCATTACCCCTGACCAGAAGAACTGTAAAGCTCGAGGGCGTTTGTGTTTTTACCATTTTCTATTTGTAGCTTGGATCAGATAATCGAAAGTATCTTTCTAGAAATAACACTCAAATTCAAAGGTGCTCATTGCAGAGTCACTAATGGCCATCGCCCCAAACGCATAACAGAATCCTTGAAAAGGAACATGATTCTTCATGCTCGGGGAACTGGAGCTGAGATTCCATGTTAACAGTTTTTCAGCCAGAGCAGGTAAGTTCCTCAGAGTAGGGAAGAGTCGCACTGAGGAACAAAGTCTAGCCCTGACTGTAGCCTGAATCTAAAGAAAGAGAAACCACATGGCACCTGGCTAGGACTTTTTAGGCACCCTAGGCTTGAAGAACAAAAGCCCTGGTCTTTTGACGAGATAGGCGTGCCAAAGGAAGGGGCAGGCAGACATATTTTTTAATATAATAGCACAAAACATCATGGGGTAGAATGAGGGGGTGAGACATTAAAACCAAGTGTGAGCCCCAAATGGGATCGACTCAGAGTGTACAGAGCAGCAGGGCCACTAGCAAGTCTGTTTCAGGAGTCGTCAAGTCTGGGGACGAAAGACAAGGCAGGCTAAGGGCATCCTTTGAGGAGTCCCCTGAACCCGAGCAGTGGGCTTGATGGCAGAGGTCCCTCCCTCCGCAGGTGTGGCTGTGTTGCCATCCGCTGGGACGATTGCTGGTGCCCGACAAACTGGGCGCTTGTCTGGTCTGCTTTCCCACAGGGCCCTAACTGTGGATCAATAGGTGTTTATTGAGGTCCTCTTACGTATTTGGCTGTGAACTGACGCTTTGTCGAACACAGAGAGGAGCTTGGATGTGGTTCTCACACACATAAACTTTGAAGACAATCATAAAACGCTCAGAGCTTAATGTACACATCTAAGCTACGCTGTGGTAGGGCAGCAGAACTCTGACTCCGAAAACGACTCAACACCCATCTGGGAAAACACCTGCCATGGGATTTGGGGTTCATTTTGGCTTTGGGGATGCTTGGGAGATGTTTTCCTGTCTTCCTGAGAGTGACAGAGTCTCCTAGCAAAGTAGGGAGCGGGAAGACACACCAAGCCCAGCGCCTCGCTGAGTCCTGAGCTTCACAGGGGAGATCTCTTTCCAGTACTTCAGAGTCCAGCTGGGAAGTTAGGACACGTTTTTCCTTGAAAACAATGTGGAGCAATGGGACTAATAATATGCTTAGATGAAGAAGCTTCTGGGGGCCAGCTGGAAATCCAACCGCCACTTATTCCAAGTCCTAAACAATGAAAGTACAAGTAAACTTTTAGATTACAACCCTACCATAATTGAGGGGAATGGTTGTACATAATTAATTCCAAAGCAGTGATACAGACTGTAATTGAGAAGAATTCAGAAACGGGAGCGCTTTGCTGGGTCAGGCCCATCTGGGAGCTCCATGATAATCCTCAGATGGTCTGGAATTTATGGGCTGCATATAATGAAATAAAAAGAAGGCCAACTGGTCTTTATCCAAAACTGGCTATGTTTCTGCCATTACAGTACCTATAAAATGACATCATGATAGGATGTTTTGCCAGTCTAAGAACTCGAGTAAGAGCCGATATGTTGAATTGTTACTACATTCCCTGGGATATAACCTCATGGATAAGGAATATGTGGTAGCCACACAGTGGACTAAACTCAGGCATCAGATATGTAACAAACACGTTTGACCATCTAACTGATTTATGAAGATAGCCCTCCCCATAATTGCACCAGAGATACTCTGTACAAAATGACTGCTATGAAGTCTGAGCTACTTTAAACAAACCAATTTCTCCAAAGGAGAAGCCATCACCTGTCACTAATTAGATCCAATTAAAACATGACTGCATTTCTTTTGAATATTCAAGAGGTGCTGTCAATCAGAAGTCTTGATTCTGACACATGGAAGGAAATCAGAGTTGCCCAAACAATTTAACAGTCAGATAGTTCCTTTTCCTTGTGAGCCAGAACCTTCCCAGAGTCAAGGCTTAGGGGCAGACACAGCCTTCTTGAAGTGTAGAAATGAGCATGACCGCCCCCAGCCTGAAAACAAGGCTCATCTAAGCAGCTCAGGCTCTTGTGATGCTCACACCGCATCTCGGCTTCCGCAATGACTCATTGGCTCTCCGACTGATGGCCAAGTAGATGGCATTCATGCTTACTGGAACTCTGGGCTTTATTTTTTTCATGAATGATGTGATTCAAAACTACAGTTAAGTCTAATCATTAATTCCAAAGTTCCAAAAATGGTAGGTCTTTTTTAAAAATCCACATTTTTTTACTGTACTGCTGTAAGTCAAATCATGTGCTCCTTGTCCAGCCTTGGAGCTAAAGGGAATTTGGAGGCCTCTGCCCTGTAGCCTGACTTTAAAAAAGATATAAGGAGACACAGTTCAGAGTGTGATAACCAGAGCCATTCCAGTAAACTGGGGTCTCAATACCACACTGCCTCCATACTGTTTGCCTTGTAATAGAGGTAGTAGGTCCCTTCCTCCTCCATCACCTACCAGTGACTGGAAAGATGATCTCAGTAAGAATTTTAGAGAGGGCACAGATAGGAAACGTCTTTCTTCTTTTTCTGAGTCATTGTTTTTGCTTTGTTTTTCATTTGTCTTTGAATTTTAGAGATGGATTTTCCTGTGTAACCCTAGCTCTCTTGGTATTTACTCTGTAGACCAGGCTGGCCTCAAACTCAGAGATCCACCTGCCTCTGCCTCCCAAGCGCTAGGATAAAAGATGTGCCACACCTCCACCCAGCCCTGAGTCATTGTATTTCTTTGGAGTCCACACTAGGGTTTTACAGCTAAAGTAGGTAGAAGGCAGGCACGGGAGCCACTCCTGTAATCCCAGCATTTCAGGAGAAGTTGAGCTCCATGTAGACAATGTCATACGATTCTGTTACAGAAACAGTGGAGCTTATATTCACAACTACCCCAGGACCAGCTCTTCCTAGTGTCCAACACTGTCAGTTGGAAATAAGTTACAGTCTGTAACAGAAATGAATAGCTGTTTCTACCAGTTTGGACCTGAATTTTAAAAAAAAAAAAAAAAATGGGGCACCACTCCAGAGCATGAATATTGAAGAACACCCTCAGGGAAGAGAAAGAAAATCCAAAATTGATGATTTCAAGTTGGCTGGCTCTGGGGTGTGGTAGCTAGAGTCACTGCCAGAGCCAACAGGAAATGAAACACTTGACCCCAGGCTGTGCGTCACCGTTGCAGGGCAGCCGTGGCTACTGCACTCTGCTGAAACTCAGTGCCTGCTGTAATCTTGAAAGGTCGCACCCCTTAGTTCTGATGAAAAGAGGTGCAAAAACCACTTGGTGATCCTGAAAGCTGTCTGATCAAGAAAGAGTCTTATGAGCATAAAAACATGAAGCTATCTAGTTAGGTGGCCATCCAGATCCAAGAGAAAAATGTGTCTTGTCACTGGCCTGGGGCTATTCTCAGGTCCCAAGTAATACAGCCCGCACAGAGAGTAAACTGAAATAGAGTAACTACTGGGAGTGCTTCCCGACCGCATTTACTGTTCTGTGAAGAACCCATCTGGCTGCAGAAGCGGTGCACCTTGGGAGCCCTGTCCTGGGTGTGTCTGAGCTTTGACCCACTTGTCTGATTTGATACACCCTTCTTTTTTCTCTCTCTCTCTCCTGACGTCAGAATCACTGAACCAGAACAGAGAGAATTATGAGGGCTGAATAAGTTCCTCCTGAGAAACCATTCAATTCTAGGATCCTGACTCCAGCTGTATTTCAGATATGATCTTTGTAAGTAGTGGATGAGACCAAGGGCAACTCTCTTAACAATGCCAGAACCTGTTGGCCCTATGACCGCTGGGTGTTGAGAGTTCTGCTTTCTGTGCCCTTTCCGTCACTGTCACAAAACACTCAAGACATGTAGCTTACTAAGGGGAAGGGCTCATGGATCATGGTTCAAGGATTTCAGTCCACATTTACTTGGCCCTCTCACCTTGAGCCTGTGGCTGCACTTTTATCAAGGTGGGAGTGTGTGGCAGAAGAGCCCTCTGCATTTCATGACAGCCAGGAAGCAAGAAGGACCAAGGTCATGTATCCCCATCATAGGCATGCACACCTCCTATGACCTGGCCTCCTTCCATTGAAACCACTTTGCAGAATTTCCACTGCCCTGTCGTACCACAGGCTAGGGATGAATCCTTTAACCCATCAGCCTTTGGAAGACATTGAAGATGCCAACTCCCGCAGACCTTCGGCATTCCCTGCCATGGACGCCACTGCATGTGTGCTGGCCCCTGAGTCTAAACTTGGCAGGAACTCACCTGCTTTGAAGACTGCATTTGTGGTTGTGCCCGCTTGGTGCTTACTGCCAGTGAACAGCCGCCGGACTGGCTCCTCTCCAACCTCAGGGCTTCACCCAAATGCCATCAGCTAAGAGAAGCTGTTCTTGACTATCATATAATTTTCTAAGCTGGCTCCCCACTCAGAGTCCATCTACTCTGGGCTGTTCTCAGCAGAGAAGTCATAGGATCCAGTTAAAATCTGAGTCCTCAAATGTCCTGACCTCAGCTACCATCACATTCACAGTCTGGCCAACGGCCTGAAAAATGGCCCACATCTGGAAGGACACACTTTGCAGCTAGTCTGGGGCCAGTCAGATTTACCTCTGGCCTTCCATAGTAACCAGTGACTCCCTTTCA